>NC_067401.1:130088096-131288096 GCF_016432865.1 Antechinus flavipes | reverse complement strand
GTATTTTTACTTTGTTTTAGTTGTAGTTTGCTTGTTTTTTTTCTTTTTCATTTTTTCCCCTTTGATCTGATTTTCTTGTACAGCACGACAAATATGGAAATAGGTTTAAAAGAACTGCACGGGGCATCGAGGTGGCTCAGTGAGAGCATCAGCCCTGAAGTCAGGAGGACCTGAGTTCAAATGTGACCTCAGACATTTAACTCGTCCTAGCTGCGTGACCCTGGGAAAGTCACTTACCCCCAATTGTCTCAGAAAAAAAAAAATTGCACATACTTAGCTTTTATCAGATTATTTGCTGTCTTGGGGAAGGAGGAGGCAAGGAGAGGGAGGGAGAAAATTTTACAAATGAATGTTGAAAACTATTACAGGTATTTGGAAAATTAAAAATGCTATTAAAAAATGAAAATACTAAAAAAAATAGGCCATCATGGAAAACTATTGTGATATAAGAAATGAGGAACAAAGTAATTTCAGAAAAAACTGGGAGGACTTATAGGAATTGATCAGCCAAGTGAAGTAATCAGAACTGGAAGAACATAGCAGTTACATCTTGTAATGATGATCAAGACTTAGCTACTCTGATTAATATAATGATCTGTGACAATTCTAAAGGACTCATGATGAAAAATTCTATTCACCTTCATCGAGAACTAATGAACTCTGAGTGCAGAGTGAAACATACTTTTTTCTGCACTTTTTTTTGCTTCCCTGCCTCCATAATAACTGATATGAAAATGTTTTGTATGCTTTTACATGTATAATTGTCTTGTCTTCTCAA
Source organism: Antechinus flavipes (assembly GCF_016432865.1). NCBI lineage: Eukaryota > Metazoa > Chordata > Mammalia > Dasyuromorphia > Dasyuridae > Antechinus > Antechinus flavipes. Next base: position 131,287,318 of record NC_067401.1, on the reverse strand, counting down.
TGGGGAGGGGTGGGAGGGAGAGAATTTTTAAAAATAAATGTTAAAAATAAATAATTAAGGGGGAGAAAGTCCAGGTCAGCATGCCAAAGATTTGGAAACTGAGGGGGTGCTTATTAATTGAGGAATGATTTACAAGTTATAGTGCACTAATGTGATGGAATAGTATTGTGCTGTAAGAAAAATGATGAAGTGGATAGTTTCAGGAAACCTAGGAAGACCTGTGTGAACTGATGCAAAATAAAATGAGTAGGGGCAGCTAGATAGCACAGTGGATAGAGTACAGGCTCTGGAGTCAGGAGGACCTGAGTTCAAATGCAACTTCAGATGCCTGACACTTCCTGGCTGTGTGACTTTGGGCAAGTCACTTAACCCCAATTGCCTCAGCAAAAAAATTAAAAAATGGAGTTGGAGAGCAACTTATATAATGCTAATAAGATTGCAAAGACAAACTTCTAAGAGACTTAGCAACTGATCAGCACAATTCAGATGATTCATGAAGAAGCATGTTACTTTCAGTGAGTGAGATAATGGACTTAGTGTGCAGATTGATAATTTTTTTTTTTTTGCACATAGCCAACTTGAGAATTTGTTATGTTTAACTAATAGTTTAACAAATTGTAATAGTTTTTTCCTCTCAATGTGGGGAAGGGGAGATGGACAAAGAGGGATTGGAGAGAATACGGACCAGAAAATAAAATAGAATTAAAAGTAAAAAACAAATAAAGCAGGCCATGCCAGATAAATCTTATTTTCTTTTTCTTTTGGAATTAGTTATCTAGCTGATTTGAGAAGATTTACCTACATTTTTGCAAAGGAGCTTGAGCAAGTTACTCATTCTATCTTACGTAAAAAATGGTCTTGGATGAGGGATTTCAATGAAGTGGCATGCTACGTAACATTTTTATCAATGACTTGATAAAAGACAACTGTATCAAATTCCACAGATGGCAAATCTACTAGAAGATTGCCAGGATCAAAAAAAAAAACTACTTGAAAGGCTTATCTTGGGTTGAAACCAATATTAAGTTTAATAGGGAAAAATGTCTTATCTTTGGGTTTAAGAAATCAATTTCATGAGTACTAAAGTGGGGGAATAATAAATAGTTAGGCAAGTTTGAAAAACACCTGGGGATTTTAGGGCATTGAAAGCTCAAAGTTAACACTGATGTGGCAGTCAAAAACGGCTAATGTAATCTTGTACTGCACAGAAAGCACTGGTTCCAGAATGAAGGAGCTGAAAGTCTGGTTGTGTGTCTTTCTGGTCAGACCATATCCAGAATGCTAGGTTCAGTTTGGGGTGCTACATTTTAGGAAGGACACTGATAAAGTGAAGAATATACAAAGAAGAGGGTCATCAGCATTTTGAGACCAAGTTAAAGCTTATGACAATCTATGATAAGAACTGATCATTTGTTTTGCTTGGAAACTGGTGCAGGATGGGGAGCATAGGTAGGGATGTTATTTTCAAATACTTGAAATGTTGTCCTGTAGGTGATAGATTGGAAATGTTCCCATTGACCCGAAGGGGCAGAACTAGAAGCTTTGAGTAGAAGTTAAAAGAAAGTAAATTTAATTTTATTATCAGGAAAAACTAAGTTTGGATAGAAAGAGCTACATTGGGAAGTACTGAATTCTTTAGGCAAAGGCTGAATAACCACTTATGGAATGTGCTATAGTATGGATTCCTTTTCAGGTATGTTCCATTACTTCTACTCTGAAATTATGATCCTTATTTTAAAAAGGGAAACTGAATCCCAGAGAAGTAAAGTATTTAAGGTCACATGAGTAATAAGTAGCAACTGGGTTTTGAACCTAATTCTTATGTGATGTTCAGAAGATTCTCTAATTCTGAGATGGCAGTCTCTAGGCAACTGTGGGAATGACCTTTAAATCTAATAAGTGGGGAAACATTGAGGCAGAGGAGATAATTTTTTTTTTTCTGGCAGGAGAAAGGCAATGATTAGGAAGATGGCTTCCCTAATGTGAAGCTCATTCATTGTATTGAGAACTAGGACAGAGATAAAAATTGATCAGATCAGGTCATTCCTTAGATTGTTCGATAAAGATGGTTACAAACAAGACTAGCTAAAGTAGCCACAGTGAAGATTTATGTCATATATAGAATTTTGGAGCTGTCAATCTAAGGTTGTCAGGGCAAAAAGATTTCATAACTCCTTAACCAAACTGGAAGTGTGATATGTGAAAACTGGGTTAATAAATTGACTTCCCATTCATCTTAGAAGAAAGGCTTGGCTAAATTTGGAATGGTTGATTCTCAGGCTGCCTTCAAGGTGATAAATTTTGAAACTGTCAGGTTCTTATACAGATAATAGGTATGTATTTGTAGAATTGAATATAAATGACATTCTGAATGAAAAGAGCTGACATGTTGGAGTTAAGCATTAAAGGAGGATGGCGTCTTCTCCAAAATAGTATATCTGACATGGTTTGAATGTGGCTTTATCCCTAAGGAGGGGATGGGTCTGCAAGTCCATTCAAGAATTTCATTCTACTTCTGAGCTGAAGAAATCCCCTGTTACAACAGTTCTGACATGTCTTGACTTTGTCTCATTTTAAAAAGCCCATTCTCACAGTCTTATTAGTGTTGCTATCCTTACCTCCCCCCATACTCCAAAACTTTGCACATATATAGAAGAAATAAATCAAATGAAAAAGACATTGTCTCTTCAGGAGGCCTTTATTGTAACATAAAATACACAATTTTGTGACTGCCCAAAATTGTACACAATACTTTATTGGTGGCTGGCTATATATGAATCTGCTTCAACACTAAAATATGTATCTGAAATAATTTCACAAAGTTTTAAAAAGAAAAATTATCAAAAGTATTCTCTTATTTAAATTATACTCCCTTTTAGGGTATTCCCACCCTCACAAAACCCCGTGTATACCACACACTGTTAAAACATTTATGCTACTGTTCTGTGAGGAGGGGAGGGGATAAAAAGGGTAGGGGAAATGGTCAAAACTTGACTTTCATCAATAATCAGCACGAACAAAAGTTTGGCTCTGTATTTTGCAAGGGGGGAGGGAGAGAAAGAAAACAATCTATATCTCAGTCCCAAATTTCTCACAGGAGCAGCTTCTGGAAGAGTGAGGGCAGCTAAACAAGTGCCAGGTCTCATGCTATCTGGGAAGTCTGGTATCCCCGGAGAATTGCAATTGCGGGAGCGAGTGAGGTTTAAGAGCATCACCACTTCCAAGAATAATCTTCAGCAAGAAACTGGGCGGAGGCCGGGAAAGAGAGACACATTTCTATGGTTTCCCCTTGTTCAGCTCTTTCCCAGACCATCTCAGATTTGATGCTATTGTGGTGTTGCCCCCTGGTGGGCACAGGCTGCCAAAACATGAATTGAATTTTCATGCCGTGCTACTCTAGGCTTCAGGCCCGAGAAGGGGAATCAGGAAGTGAGAAAGCTGGAGAGTCATTTTGTGGATTCTTTATCAAAGGCCCGGGTACCTAGGAAACATGGACTTTCCCCTTCCTCTTTCCCCCCATCCTCCAACATCAGGACTAGAGCCCTAGTTAAGCCCACCTCCTGAGGTGAACAGCATCCCACAGCCAATGCTGGTGTTTCTGGAGAGTTTGGACTACTCCCAGGAAGGGCAAAGAGATGCTCCTACTGCCTGGCAGTGCCAGGGTATGGACGCCCAGGTTAAAAAGTAATCAACATATAAAACTGAGCCAAGGCCAACACGCAGCGGCTTTTAAAAAATTACCTTCCAATAAATACTTTACTAAAGAGGAATATTTCTCCATCAGCATCAAGATACTTGATAAATTCATAACTTTTTTGTTAAAAAAATATCTGTTTATTTACTAGCAAGTATAAAAATAAGGTTTTTAGTGACATAACTCTCCTGGGTATGGCCATGTGCCCTTCTCTTGGAGAGAGGGGGTTGGGGGAAGAACCTCATAGGCCTCACCCATAGGCTGTGTCTGCTCATTCCCCAACCTATGTCCAGCTACACACCCCAGCCACAGCCCACATCTCCTTAGTAGGAAGAAGCTACCAAAGAAATTGCCATGAGTCAAAATTATGCTAGGCTAATTTCATTTTTCCCTTTTTTTTTCCTGTTTACCAAAACAAAACCAAAAACATCACAAATAAACCAAACCCCTCAAACCTCTATCACTGCCCACAACCACACATGGGTGGACCACAGACTTCTAATTCAACAAGCTAGCCTTTGGTTCAGATGACATTCATGCCATGAAATCTTCAAGACACCGGTGTAAACACTGGAAGGAAATGCAAGTGACAATGGGTGTGACTGGCATTAGGACCTGGGGTGAAAAGAGACAATTCTGATGTCACATGAGTAGGGAGAGGTAAGAGGGAAATGAAGGGGATACATTTTAGAAAAAACAAAAGGGCATCTAACATTTATAAAATCCATAACCCTTAAAGTGATCCTAAAAAAACAACAACAACCAAAAAAAAAAAAAAAACACAAACCAAAACAAAACCAAACCCTCACACTTTAGTATCCAACAATTCAGAGAATGAGCAGAGAAGAAAAAGTCTTTGAAGGATCAAATTCAAATTGTGGGTAAACCCAGATAACAAATTATTGTTTTTAACTTTGGGAAGTTAATGTCTAGTATTCCACTACAGCCCAAATGCATAGGGTATTAATACTACAAGGATGTACAATATATGGCTAGTCTTTCTTATGCCCATTTCAAACATACACATCCCTAAACATTCATGCATACATGCATGCTCACTCCGGCAATGGAGCAAATCCACACAAAAAGGTGAACCTGTATGTGCTAAGTGGTATTTGAAAAAGATCAATCCCCAACAGAAAACCCACAACTCTTCCCCCACTCCATTTATCTTTTCAAACTGTCATAATTTCTCACTCTGACCTAGAAAAAGAAAGAAAACCTCGCTTTTTCTGTGAAAAGGCAGTGATCAAAAATTCAGAGGATAAAGGCAACAATTGTTAACTTTTTGGACTAATATTTGGCTGAAACAGCAACATAAGTCATTGATTAGGAGGTGCAACCTCCCTTCCACCCCAACCCATCCCCACCCTCCCAAAGCCAAAGCTCAGCCTTTCCCAGGAACTGACTTTTAGTAAAGAGAAATTGGCCACACTCCCTAAGGTCCTGACAACAAAGCCAAATCCTGGACAGAAAGGAGGGAAGGGGGAGAACAATACCTCACTTGAATACACATACACACACTTACACACACTTACATACACTTACACACACTTACACACACACACACACACACACACTCTCTCTCTCACACCCACCCCACTGGCATCACCATGCACAGAAATACTAAAGTCACAACTAGTATTAACACTTCACATTATGAGTATTATTTCCAAAGAGAAGCGATTCATGGAATTAAACATCCACAAGAGCGATCCTCCGGCAAGGGCTGAAGAGCTATGGGATGGAGGGGTCAGGGGTCACGACTGGGCATGGGGAATCCACTGACTGTCCATTGGTCGGCGCAAGAGTTCTTCAACATGTCTTGCTACATCCATAGTGTCGTCCAGGTCAAAATCCCCATCTGGGTCAAGGACAGAGTCAGGGCTGATAAAGGAAGAGAGAACATCAGAATCCAAAAAGCATCCTCATCCCCCACTTAATCCCAGTGATCTACACTTGATAGCCTGAAGGCACTACCCTCCCTCCTCTTCTCTGAGCTGATTTTTACTCCAGCATTAGTTCAGAGAAAGATGGAGAACTATTCATTTAATAAAGCTGTATCCAGTGACCTAAGTTAAATCACCTCCCAGGCCACAGACCACCTGGCTGAAGGACAATACTGAGCCCACCCTTATTCCTAGAGTAACCACTGGCATTTTCCATCTGAATAGATTAAGACAGGTCTAGGCTCTTAAACTTAATAATCCCCCCTTAAACCAAGAAACTCCAGCCCACTAGGGGACCCTAACAGTTCTTCAATGGTCACCACCTCCTTGAGCCCCTAAAAGAACACAACCTACTTCTGTGGATACATATTATAATGAGACTGGGAGCACACTGCTGGGGATGGGGCCTGATCCATGTAGGTGGCGCTGGCCCCTGAAGAATCTGCAGAAGCATTGACAAACCTGGAGGAAGAAGCGGAAACATAGCCTTAGATCCCACAGAGCCTGAAGAAAGCAGAAACAGACTTTAAGGGAGAGAGAGAGAGTCTAGTAGCCCCTTCTGGTTCTGAGACTAAAAATTCCTTTCTGTCTTGAGCCTTCAGCAAAATATGTTTGTGCTTGCTAAACCTGCCCTATATCTTGTCCCCAGGGTTGCCCACGCTAGGTCAGCATTAGTCAAGAAAACCCACCTCTGCCTCCTGTCCTTTGCCTCTACATGGGGAGGCTCAGCTTTTTTATACACTACTTAGTTGAGTCTGGGGTAGTATAAACTGGCAATCCTAGGGCTTCTGTACTGGAGAAGGCAGGAAGGGAGGTACAGCACATGCTCATGAGAAAAAGAACTGTGGTTTGAAGCCCTTAGAGTATGTTAGAACAAAAACAAGATGGCACCCCAAAACCAGGCTCAACAAAGCTTCTTAGAAAAGGGCCGGACGGGGTATTTATGGAATAGTTTAGATATATGTGGGGCAGGGCATGATAAATGGAGATAAGAATTCAAGTATGTTCCATAGTATTTTTACCTTTTTATTTTTTCCTCCTTTTGGTCTGAATTTTTTGGCTCAACATGACAAATATATAAATATGTTTAAAATATAGCATATATTTAACTTCTATCAGATTATTTGCTATCCTTGAGGAGTGGGGAGGTAAGGGAGGGAGAAAAATTTGGAATGCAAAGTTTTACAAAAATGAATGTAGAAAACTATCTTTACATCTATTTGGAAAAAAATAAAATACTATTGAGGGAAAAAAGAATCCAAATGTGCATATGATCTGAGCACTTACTCTGGGACCACCTGCTTGATCTGTGGCTTCACATATCCATCCACAGCTTTAGCTGCCAAGGAGAAAAAGGAGAAGGGGATTGAGGACAAAGGTAGTTATCAAGTGAGCAGATAACAGAGTCGCTCTCTTAGGATCATAAGACAGAAAGACACCAAGAGGTCCAACCCTTAATTTTACCCTAGAAAGTGAGGGACAAATGCAGCCTCAATTCAGAGAATGCAAATTAAAGGCTTCACTGATATAATTAATTGGCATATTTCACTAATTCTTCCAATTACAAACCAGATTTTCAATGTTACAAGTCCAAATTAAACATTAATGATGCTCACCCCATAGGAAAACTACCTCCCCCATTCATCTGCCTGCCTTCCTCCATCCTACAGTGGAGGGTTTGGCATTTTCATGGCATTCTGAGAAAAAACACTTGCCCACTCACCCCAGGTGAGAACTATTCATGCAATGACTTTTTTTTTTTTTTTTTTTTTAAATGCTGGCTGTTTCTCTCATTCCCTATATCAATCTCCTAGAGGAATGTAGCCTGAGGATTAAAACTCAGCTATTCAACTTCTGATCTCTGTGTGAAGTGCTAAATTATGGAAAACCACACTCAGAAATGGGAAAATGTAGCATTATTTCCTGGAAGCAAGAATAGTAACCAGTAGAAGTTTGATTCAACTGTTCACATTTATGGAGTAAATGGTAACAAAGGGATTTGTGTGCTATCCTACCTGATTCTCACAACACCCTCCTCACTTTATGGAAGAAAAGACTGAAGCTCACAGGGATTATATGACTTGGCCAAACTCCTTCAGGCAGTACCAGCAGTACTAGAGTTTGAATCAATGTTTTGGATCAAGTTCAGTAATCTTCCAACAGCATCAAGTTCCAACAGACCAATATGCTTTGTCATTAATAAGCTTTTTGTGATCTGTATACGCAAGTGCCCTAATTTGACTTACTCAGGGTTAAAGAACTTTAGGACTTGATAACCAGTATTGCATCTCACAGCTCCAAGCAGTGACAGAATAGTAAAGGAGATTAAACAAAAGAATTGGTCAAAGAAAGTCATGTGGAGATAGATATAATAGGAAATTCTTGGTTATAAATATTAATAGAGGGAAGCAGATGTGCATATTAAAAATTGCTTGTTAATTAAGCAATCATTTGACTTTGGAATTTGCATTATGATTTTTTCCTCCTAGAAGATGTACTTCCTCAATTTTGTTTGGTACAAGCAAGTATTAAAAATGAGTTTTCATTCCCTAAGATAGTAACATTAGGGATGAGGTGGCAAAGAAAGTCCGTAATTAACATTTGCCATATTGCATAAACTACATAAAATACATAAGTAACTGAAAATTAAGTTTATATACCGCTACCTAAGATAAAGAGACAGAAACAAAACACATCAAAAATTTGAATTCTGTTACCAGTGGCAGACTCGCACATAACTGGTGTGTAATACTTGGAGTATACTTCATCTTTTGGCCGATCAGGGAACACGTAGATAAGATAATTCAGATCTCCCAAGCGGTCAGCCAGGGACCGGATAGAGAAGTCTCTAGTGGTAAAAGGCATCAGATTCCAAAACATCCTTTCCTCTAAATTAACAAATAGAAAAATGACACTCCATACATGGAACAGGAAACCTTTCCCTTTCCCAAGTCCACAAATATTACAGAACATTGTCCTCCATGTCGCCCTTCCTGGGAATTCATCTTCAGGTTATATCTGAGGTAATGACTAGGGTCAATGATCTCAGAATACACATATTTTCCTTAGGTATGCAAGGTATGAATAACCCTCACCAAATGCAGTTCTCAAATTCTAATGCCAAGTTATTTCCCTGGGGAGAAAATGAAATCTTAATTTTTCATGTCTTGGTTCTTAAAAAACAAAATATATTTATTGAAAAATTGATATATTACTACAGTTTTTTCAGTTTACTTTTATTTTCTCACAATGTGAAAGACAAAAATCAGCAGGTCCCCTCAAACCCCATTGAAATATCACTTCCAAGTTCAAGGCTAGATAGGGATAACCAATGATCATGCCCTTAGTTTTATTAAGTAATGAAGATATAATTAAAATGAATTAATTGCTACTGTACCAACAGCATCTATCTATATGATCTAATTTTTTTAACTAATACAAATATTAAGAAAAGATTCCTCCCAACTCAAAGCAGCATAAGGTAATTTTGGGGATTCTATGTAATGAAGATGGCTTAAATTTTCAATTCAATAAAAACAGTTTTATGAAAAAAGCAACTAACCTAAAGTGAAGCAACTGCCTTTTTGGTGGTGGTGTTTTATGTAGGTTAGTGCAAAGGAGGATACTTACGAGAATCAAACTTCCAAGCAATGGTGATGCCCCCAATTTCAGAGTCACTAAATCGAAGAAGGAAGGTCCCGTCTGGTTTGTTGATAAGTAGGTCATGGGCTTGTTGCTTATTCACAAAACCCAAGATGGCCCTAATCACAGAAACAAAAAAAGAAACTCCATAAAGTTTTGCTCCCTAAAAAGAAAAACTTTTTATTTCTAGCCAAAAAACAAAGACTCACCCATCATTCCAATGAGGCTTGAGATGTTTTTTTAACACTTCCATCACCCCATCAAACCACTGCCAGAAAGTGTAATTCCGTCCAGGTAAGTTTTCCTGTGTTGTGACCCAACAAAAGGTTTTTTTTTTTTTTTTTTTTTTAAATTACAATTGCAACCAAATAAACTGGAAAATAACCATCTGTGACATTCTATCTTCATGTATCTGTGTTTTACCAACAAGTCTCTCTTAGTTTTACCAACTAACCTACTCCCCAAAAGAGCAAATTCGGGAGGGAGTTTGAAATCCTTTTCTTTTGCTGAGGCCCAGCACCTCAGTTCCATGAAATCTTCCCTAATATCCACAGACCCTCCAGATGGTTCCTTTTCTTTGCCTCATCACATTCTGTAGCATTCATCCATTTTTTGGGGGGAGGGAAGAGCTTTTTGGGAGGCAATTAGGGTTGTGATTTGTCCAGGATCACACAGCTACTAAGTGTCTGAGGCCAAATTTGAACTCCTGGCTCCAGGGCTGGCACTCTATCCACAGTACCACCTAGCTGCCCCATTAGACTAAAGGCTGCATAAAAGTTGTCACTTCTTATTTTTGTTTCACTGCACCTATAGGTACTGAATATAAGTTTACTGATTGGAAAGGAAGTGAATTGAGAAAAGTATGAAAAGAACAAGGAGCGGTTACACTCCAGGACAACATCCACAGGCCTTGACTTTCAAACACAGTAGCTTTTTCAACTGTCACTAACCTGACCAATCCATGAGGCCATCATGATACCTCGGATATCAATGTCCAATCAACTGAATGAATAAAAAATTATTTGATAAGAGCTAGTTATCAATATAAAAGGATGTGAGTTACCTCACCTAATGATGCTGAAAACATTTACTTTTAAATTGATACTTTCCTTCCCCAACCCAAAAGATGGAATAAGTGATTTCTGAATACCTAAACCAATTGAATAAAAGTTGTGATTAACACTCAGAATTTAGGGTTTTGAGGAAAAAAATCTAATAGTTTGCTCATGTAATATTTTATCTCAGTGGGGCATAACTTTGTATCACACAAATTTTTTTAAAGGTTTAGAGCAAATGAGACAGTGTAAAACATATATTTACACTGAACATTTCCCTTTTCTCCATTCTGTTCATGTTTTGCTTCATTCTATATATTTAATTCTATATTCTATTATAAAGAACTAAAATTGACTAAATGGTTTTACAAGTCCAGTTGTTTTAAGCAAGCAAATAACAGAACTTCATGCCCAGTAATATTTCCTCTATTCCACCAAAAATTTGGATGAGTATCAGGAAGACCTTTTACCCAAAAGAGTTGCCTATAGTCTTTTACTGATAAAAGGTAGAGGCTCTGGAAACAACACTGGAAGAAAGCTCTCCAAGCTATCTACTGTGAGATTTTCCCAAGGTGTGTAGTAACTTGACCCCATTCCCCTCACCCTGTTGAACTGGGACCAGGAGATGGCCATGCTGTTGTAATCCTCCATGTTGTTGCTGCTGCTGTTGAACAGCTTCTGAGCTAGGAACACTAAGTTTTCCTTTGTCAGGCCTCGGTTGCTCTGGACTTCTGCCTTGAATTTCATGTTGAGAGCCTCGCACAGTTGGGGCCACAGCACTTTATCAGGCACAGCAAATGGCACCCGGCCCTGAGGGGGAGATGACAGGGAGATTAAGTCAGAGAGAGCCAGCAGCCCCACAAACGGGAAAGGTCCAGAACGATATAAGAAACAGCTAACTGACCAAACTCTTTCAGAGGAAAAAAAAAAAAAAACAGCAATGGTTACACTAAGCAGGAAGCCCTAGAACAATTCTCCCAAAGTTCCTAAGTGGCATACTATTCCACAAAGCTCAGAAGTTCTCAACTTAGGCTTACATTCATAACTTAGGTAAGTCACTTCAGGGTAGGCTGACTCCTAAAAGCAGACCAAAACTGTAAGAAGACAACTTAAGAGGTAAAATGATAACCAGAACCTGATTTTTTAAATGAATATGGGTGTATGAAATATAAAACTAGGACACTTAGTATGGAAGAAAGCCAGTATGCACAGGACTGGTTCTCATATTATTCATTCACATCCACATATCTGAAAATAATGTAAGTTAATTTATAATTATACATCTTAACAAATGCTAGGAAAAAATGTCTTTACTTCTTTTTAAAAAGAAATTTTTGATTATCTTTTTTCTTCCAATGAAGATAATCTTGTTTAAATCTCTCCCTCACCTTCCTTCCAGAAAGTTCTCTCTTATTTTTTATTGTTCAGTTATTTTTCAGTCATGTCCTATTCTTCATGATCTAATTTGGGAGTTTTTGTTAGCAAAGAATGGAGTGGGTTGTCCTTTCCTTCTTCAGTTCATTTGACAGATAAGGAAATTGAAGCAAGCAGGGTTAAGTGACTTGCCCAGAATGACAAAGCTAGAAAGTATCTGAAAGCTGATTTAAATTTATGAAGAAAAGTCTTCCCGACTCCAAACCCAACACTCTATCCATTGCACCACCTAGCTGACACTGATATAATTTTCCCTTCATAATTATTATTTTAAAAAAAAAGAAAACTAGGAAGAGAAACAAATTGAGTAAAACCATAAAACAGCACTGAAAAGCCTGGTATTATATACAACATCTAACAGGGAATAAAAGAGGCATATTTTCATGACTCTTTTTGGGAGGTCGAATTTGTTCTTTAATCATTTTACAACATAAACTTTAAATGGTCTTATGGTTATGGTCCCTTCAATTTAATTTACCCTGTAGTAGTCAATGTGCATTTTTGTTTTTTTCCCAGGTTCTGTTTACTTTACTTTGCACGAATTTTTCCTTGAACTGTTGTTCATATATGAATTTCCAGGCTTTGTCATATTCATAATTTCTTATAGCACAGTAATATTCCATTATATTCATGGAGCAAATTAGTTTAGGCATTTCCCATCTATGGAAATTTGTCTTAGTTCGTTGGCACACCAAAAAGTACTGCCATCAATACTTTAGCATAAACAGAGACTTTATTTTTGTTAATGGCTCCTTCAGGTATATTGCCTGTCCGTAGGATCTCTAGGTTAAAGGCTATGGACATTTTTATCACTTTATATGCATAATGCCAAACTGATTTCCAGAATAGTTATACCAATTTACAGCTCCACTAAAGATGAGTTAACATCTTTTTCTACAACCTTTCCAACACTGATTATTCCCATCTTTGGTTATCTTTGCCCATTTGCTGGCAACAAGGTGAAACCACCCACAGGTTTGTTTTTATGTACATTTTTCTTATTATGTGACTTGTGACATTCTTTCATATGGTTGTTAATGGTTTACAATTCTTTTTTTGAGAACTATATGTTCATATCTTTGGACTTTGTTTCTACTGGGGAATAGCTTTTACTATAGTCTTAAATATTTCTGTTACTTGTCTATATTTCATGGATATAAAACTCTTGCCAAAGATATCTGAGAGAATATTTTCTCCAAGTCAACTATTTTTCTTATTATTCCAGTTGTATTAATTTTGCTTATGCAAAAAGTATTTTGTCATACTTTATATAATCAAAATTATCTTTTTTTTATCTTCTTTATTTGCCTTTGTCCCTTGTCTGGTAAAGAATTCATCCCCTAGAAAACAGGGACACTGATACATTGTTGGTGGAATTGTGAGCACATCCAGGCATTCTGGAGAGCAATTTGGAACTATGCTCAAAAAGTTATCAAACTGTGCATACCCTTTGAACCAGCAGTGTTTCTACTCGGCTTATACCCCAAAGAGATACTAAAGAAAGGAAAGGAACCTGTATGTGCCAAAATGTTTGTGGCAGCCCTGTTTGTAGTGGCTAGAAGCTGGAAAATGAATGGATGCCCATCAATTGGAGAATGGTTGAGTAAACTGTGGTATATGAACATTATGGAATATTATTGTTCTGTAAGGAATGACCAGCAGGATGAATACAGAGAGGACTGGTGAGACTTACATGAACTGATGCTAAGTGAAACGAGCAGAACCAGATCATTATATACCTCAACAACGATACTGTTTGAGGATGTATCCTGATGGAAGTGGATCTCTTCGATAAAGAGAGCTTTAATTGATCAAAGATGGACAGAAGCAGCTACACCCAAAGAAAGAACACTGGGAAATGAATATAAACTGCTTGCATTTTTGTTTTTCTTCCCGGGTTATTTATACCTTCTGAATTCAATTCTCCCTGTGCAACAAGAAAACTGTTCGGTTCTGCACACATATACTGTATCCAGGATATACTGTAACCTATTCAACATGTAAAGGACTGCTTGCCATCTAGGGGAGAGGGTGGAGGGAGAGGGGAAAAATCGGAACAGAAGTGAATGCAAAGGATAATGCTGTAAAAAATTACCCTGGCATGGGTTCTATCAATAAAAAGTTATTTAAAAAAAAAAAGAATTCATCCCCTATAAATAACTATGAAAGGTATATGAAAAAGGCACATTGATGTACTGTTGCAGAACTGTACCCAGAATGATACTAAACTGTATATACTTTTTGACCCCGCTATATTACTCCAAAGAGATAAAAAAAAAGGAGAAAAAGAATCCATATTAAAAATATTTATGGTAGCTTTAAAACAAACAAACACACACACACACACACACACACACACTGGCAAAGAGCTGGGAACTAAGGAAGTGTTCATCAATTGAGGGATGGCTGAACAAATTTTAGAATATGAATGCAATGAATGTAATTAATTAATTGTTTTTTAAAATAACTATGCATGTATAGCCTTATAAAATTTCTTGATGTCTTCTGAGAGAGGGAAAAAAAATTTGGAATTCAAATCTTACAAAAATGAATGTTGAAAGCTATCTTTACATGTAATTGGAAACAATAAAATAATATTAAGGACAAAAAAATAAGAATGTAATAAAATATTATCATAACCTAACAAAAAGGATAGTTTCAGAAAAAACTAACAGTGAATTAAAGCAGAATGAAAACAGTAGAACCAGGAGAACATTTTATACAATGATAATAACACTGTAAAAATAAACCAGTTTGAAAGCTTTAAGAACTTTGATATAATCATAAAAAAAGGGAAAAGAACCAACATGTGCAAAAATATTTGTAGCAGCCCTTTTTGCAGTGGCAAGGAACTGAAAAGTGAGTGGATGCCCATCAGTTGGTGAATGGGTGAAAAAATTATAGTATGAATGTTATAGCATATTATTGTTCTATAAGAAACAATCAGCAGGATGATTTCAGAAATGTCTGGAGGGATTTACATGAAAAAATTATAGTATGAATGTTATAGCATATTATTGTTCTATAAGAAACAATCAGCAGGATGATTTCAGAAATGTCTGGAGAGATTTACATGTTAAATGAAGTGAGTAGAACCAGGAGAAACATCTTCCTTTTTTTAAAATAATAGCTTTTTATTTTCAAAATACATGCAAAGATAGTTTTCAACATTCACCCTTGCAAAACCTTGTGTTTCAATTTTTTTTCCCCTTCTTTTCCCCTTCCTCTCCCCTAGACATCAAGTTATCCAATATATGCTAAATATGTGCAATTCTTCTATACATATTTTTACCAATTATCTTGCGGCACACAAAAAAAATCAGATCAAAAAAAATGAGAAAGAAAACAAAAAGCAAGCAAACAACAACAAAAAAGGTGAAAATGCTATGTTGTGATCCATGCTCAGTTCCCAAAATCCTCTCTCTGGGTGTAGATGGCTCTTTTCATTACTGGACAACTGGAACTGGCCTGAATCATCTCTTTGTTGAAAAGAGCCATGTCCATCAGAATTGATCATCGTATTGTTGTTGCCTTGTATAATGATCTTCAGGTTCTGCTCATTTCACTCAGTATCAGTTCATGGAAGTCTCCCCAGGCTTCTCTGAAATCATCCTGATGATTATTTCTTATAGAACAATAATGTTCCATAACATTCATGTACCATAACTTATTCAGCCATTCTCCAAATGATGGACATCCACTCAATTTCCAGTTTCTTGCCACTACAAAATGGGTTGCCACAAACATTTTTGCACATACAGGTCCCTTTCTCTTTTTTATGATCTCTTTGGGACAGAGGTCCAGTAGAAACACTGCTGGACCAAAGAGTATGCACAGTTTGATAGCCCTTTGGGCATAATGTCATAATGCTCTCCAGAATGGTTGGATTAGTTCACAACTCCACCAACAATGTATTAGTGTCCTAGTTTTCCCACATTTCCTCCAACATTTATCATTATCTTTATTATTATTATTTTTTTGCTGAGGCAATTGGGGTTAAGTGACTTGTCCAGGGTCACACAGCCAGGAAGTGTTAAGTGTCTGAGGTCAAATTTGAACTTAGGTCCTCCTGACTTCAGGGCTGATGTTCCATCCAGTGCGCCACCTAGCTATCCCCATTTATCATTATCTTTTCCTATCATCTGAGCTAATCTGAGAGGTGCATAGTGGTACTTCATAATTGTCCTAATTTGTATTTCTCTGATCAAGTGATTTAGAGCATTTTTTTCATATGACTAGAAATGGTTTTAATTTCTTCATCTGAAAATCATTTGTTCATATCCTTTGACCATTTATCTATTGGAGAATGGCTTAAAGTCTTATAAATTTGAGTCAATTCTCTATATATTTTAGAAACAAGGCCTTTATCAGAATCCTTGGATGTAAATTTTTTTTTCTAGTTTACTGCTTCCCTTCTAATATTGTCTGTATTGATTTTGTTTGTATAAAAACTTTTAAACTTAATATAATCAAAACTATCCATTTTGTATTTCATAATGTACTCTAGTTCTTCTTTGGCCAGAAATTTCTTCCTTCTCCATAGATCTGAGAGGCAGACTATCCTTTATTCTTTTAATTTGTTTATAGTATTACTCTTTTATGTCTAAATCATTATTTTGGTATAGGGTGTTAGGTGATGGTCAATGCCTAGTTTCTGCCATACTATTTTTCTGTTTTCCTAGAAATTTTTGTCAAATAGTAAGTTCTTGTCCCAGAAGTTGGAGCTTTTGGGTTAATTAAACACCAGATTACTATGGTCATTACTATTGTGCCCTGTGAACCTATTCCACTGATCAACTATTCTATTTCTTAGCCAGTATCAAATGGTTCTGGTGACCTCTGCTTTATAATATAGTTTTAGATCTGGTACCGCTAGGCCACCTTCATTTGCATTTTTAAAAATTGATTCCCTTGAAATTCTTGACCTTTTGTTCTTCTAGATGAAGCTCTGTAAAGTAATTTCTTGACAGAGTGATTGGTATGGCACTGCATAAATAAACTTAGGTAGAATTGTCATTTCTATTATATTAGCTCAGTCTACCCACAAGCATTTGATACTTGTCCAATTGTTTAGAGCTGACTTTATTTGTGTGGAAAGTGTTTTGTAATTATGTTCATATAGTTCTTGACTTTGTCTTATGTGGTAAACTCACAAATATTTTATATTATTAAGTTATTTTAAATGAAATTTCTCTTTGTATCTCTTGCTGCTGGACTTTGTTGATAACATACAGAAATGCTAATTATCTGTGTGGCTTTCATATCCGCAATTTTGCTAAAGTTGTTCATTGTTTCTAGTAATTTTTTAGTTGGTTCTCTACGATTCTCTAAGTATACATTATATCATTTGCAAAGAATAATAATTTTATTTCCTCATTATGTACTCTAATTCCTTTAATTTTTTCTTCTCTTATTGCTAAAGCTAACATTTCTAATACAATATTGAATAGTAATGGTGATAGTAGGCAACTTTGTTTCACCTCTGATCTTATCAGGAATGGTTCTAGTTTGTCCTTATTACCTATGATGCTTGCTGAGGGTTTTAAATAAATACTGCTGATCATTTTAAGGAAAACTCCGTTTATTCCTATGTTCTCTGGTAGTTTTTTTTCCCTCTAGTGTTTTTAATAGAAATAGGTATTGGATTTTGTCAAATAATTTTTCTGCATCGATTGAGATAATCATATGATTTGTTAGTCTGGTTACTGACATAGCCAATTATGCTAACAGTTTTCCTATTATTGAACCAGCCTTGCATTCCTGGGATAAATCTTATAGTCATAGTGTTGATCTGATTTTTCTTACACAGCTATATGTGTAAGTATGATTACAAGAAATGCACATGTTTAACCTATACTAGATTACTTCCTATGTTGGGGGAAGGGGAAGAGAGAGAGGGAGGAAGAAAAATTTGGAACATAAGGTTTTGTAAGAGTGGATGCTGAAAACTATCTTTGCATGTATTCTGAAAAATAAAAAGCTATTTTTTTTAAAGGAACTCTAAGTTAACAATCAGCTATAATTCTAATAAATTGATGAAAAAGCACATAGAAGAGCTCAAGAAGTGGAATGAAGCACATTTTTAGATAAAGCCAATGCAATGCTTTGTTTTCTCATATTCATATATATATATATATATATACACATATATATGTATATATGTGTGTGTGTGTATATATATACATACATACATATATATATGTATGTATGTATATATATATATATATATATATATATGTCTTGAAGTAAGGAGAATTCAATGTAAGTATTTGAATAAATTGCCTCACAGAGTCCTTCTGACAGCAGCAAAGGAGAGTTAATTGTATTTTTAAGAGTACTGACATAGATGCTCCTCACGTCACTATAGAACCTTAGGCGCCTGTCAGTGTAAGTGCTAAAGGAATTATAACAAGGACAACTGTCCTTTTATGAAACAACTGAAAACATAGACAATTTTCAAATAGCAATACTGCTCCAAATAGCAGTACTACACAATAGTTCACAAACTCCTTGAATAACAACACTGGAATGAAGTAGAAAATTATATTTTAGCACTGGAAAGAACCTTAAAGGTAAGCTAAAAGTAAGCACCATGAGCTTCTTTTTCAGAAAGGAAGGAAATAATGACGCAATTTTTTTCATAGCTAACATACCCTGTAGGGGATATGCTGGCCTCATCCTCTCCTATGACTTAAAAGGAACTAGAAGGGACTTGAGGATAGAATATGACAAATAAAATTAGATTAAAACTATTCCTAGTTAGTTTTTCTGAACTTTTATGTTATAGAACGGGAGAAGTATACTGAAAAATATAAGTAATGTTAAAGCAAATGATAACAATAAAATGTTTTTTAAAATACAACATACTATAGAAATGATCCCTGAAAGTATAGTCTTAAATGTTTTTTAAAATAAAAGAAACACAAAAGTCACCTTCAACTTCTAGTTTAAGGCTTCATAAAGAATACTACATTCCATAATTGGGAAATATTTAATGAAATAAAAATAATTTAAAAAAGAATACTATGTTCCTGTAAGAAATTCAAGGCAGCAATCTGAAAATATTAAAGCATGGACACATCAGAAGAAAATACTCACAGGTTCTGCAAAAGCATTATCCCAGAGAACAGTGGCTGTAGCATTGTTATCTTGGCTACCATGAACAATCACCACCACAGGGAGGGAGAGGGTCTACAGAAAACAAGAAAGAAATCTCAGAATCCACAATCATTACATTCTCTCCTCCTTCCTTCTCTGACTAACAAATCTCAACACCTTAATACTTACCTTGTCTCTAGACAACCATGATCCTTGAACACAGAACCTGAACTATTCCAGCACAGTCTATGATCTTATCTACCTCTGACACAAACATAAGGGACTTCAGGCATTATTGAAATGGGATGCCAAGGAATGTAGTGTTCCTCAATATTTTATAACTAAGAAGAAGAAATCTGAAATGTCCCGTTAGATAAGACTCATGTAACAAGGACCTAAAATACCTGTGACAAGCACTCAAATTCATACTTCAATCAGTCTGGGATATTTTTTATGCTACATCTGTTGTTTTTACTTCAATCTATTTATGGCACCTTATTGCTTGCCTTGTTACTATCTTCTGCATGATCTCAGGACTGGACCCTGAGATAATCTCATCATTTTCTATCCCTGGAAGGGGATGACTAAAGAACTGGGGAAAAGACAATTTCTCTGTACTCAGAAGTAATTAAGCCAACGGTGT
This sequence comes from Antechinus flavipes, assembly GCF_016432865.1. Taxonomy (NCBI): domain Eukaryota; kingdom Metazoa; phylum Chordata; class Mammalia; order Dasyuromorphia; family Dasyuridae; genus Antechinus; species Antechinus flavipes. The sequence goes on along the minus strand of NC_067401.1, from coordinate 131,267,803 downwards.
TTAGGCAAGAGATGCTTTTACCTTGACCTGAAAAACCAGTTCATTCCCACCAACGCTGAACTGTGATTCAAACAGGATTGTAAATTTCTCTTCTGTTACTGATTCTGCACCACGACGGTCCGACCTCTTAATACGTTTTAAGGACTGCAAAAGACAGAAACAAGGTGACAATGCAGCCCAAGATTTCATCAGAATGGGCTAATTTCATCCCTCCATTCTTCCTTATCTCCTCACCATGTTCCGGAAGTGTGCGCTGAGGGTGCCTGTTGCCTGGTGATATTCCATCACACAGCAATTGTTCAATATCTCACCGCTGTAATCACTGCAAACAAGATCCCAACAACAAGCCAGTCTCAAGGACCCATAAACTTCATGGGTCAAAGCACAAATTTGGAAATTAGACTAGCGGAGTGATAAAATAAAGATTTATCTCTATGGAGAGATACCACTCCATCCCCACAGTGAATAGTCAGGGACCAAAAAATTAAGATAAAGCAGAGATCTGTTCTAAGAGGACCATAACATGGAGAAGGAGAGAAAAGGCTAAAAAATTGACCTTAACAGATTTCCCTTTCCTCTGTCTATTTAGGAAGACAGAGGAGAAGGCTAAAACCCAGACATCTCCCTGAGAGGAAAGACTCTTTCCTTTAAAGCCCAAGGCCCTAGGGGAAACAGCAGAGAGGGAGGAAAGGCATATGCCATTACTTTCGTGTGTTCTCGTTCTTCAGCAAAGACTTGGCCTGCTGCTCACTGATGATGGTGGCCTTCACTTGGGGGGGGTTCATGTGCACATTCAACTTCCCTCCCACCAGCAGTCGCACTGTGGCTGCAAACTTGGTTTGCGTCTTCAGAACCTGCGGGGGCTGCTTCTCGATGATGAAGGTACTGGAGGGAAGAAAAATCGCCAGACTGACACCAGGTGCCGTCATCCCCCACTCTGAGGAAGCAGAGTCACTAAAGAGGCTTCCTTGGTTGGGGGGCAGTCAGCCTCGGGCCCTGTATGGCGCTAGGGGAAGGGTCCTGGGAGTCAGAAGGTGCAGAGAGGGGAAGGGCCCTGAGTGAGGAGGCCCACAGGGGTCCAGGGGAGTGAGGGAAGGGCGAACCTGGGGGGGCAAGGGAAGGGTGGACGGGGGGAGGGGTTGTGAGGGAAGGGTGGGTCGGGGACGAGGTGAGGAGAGGCGGGCCTGGGTCCTTCGGGAGAAGCAGGACCATCCATCTCCCTCCTGCACTGTCTGTTGGGGGCGAGGACCAGAGAATTCAGTTCAAAGCGGCCTGAAAAGCCAGAGGCCGGGGGGAGGAGGAAGAGGAGCACCAGAGAGGAGCCCGGGCTGTTCCTGGTTCAGAGCCCAAGACTTTCTCCGCTCCCCTGGCCTGGTCTGGCTCAAGATTAGGAGGAGTGGGAGCAGGCACCTGGTCACCAGGGCAGAGATGATGTCTGTGATGGTGGCGTTGAGCTCCGTCAGCATCTCCTCCACGGGGCCAGGAATGGGCAGCTGCTGACAGAGATGCTCAGCCCTCCGGATCTGCTGCCGGTTCTGCCAGATGATCTCCGCCAGCTTCTCGCACCTGGGCGGGGAGCCCCACAGGGCAAATCAAGAGGAGTAGGTTCAATCACCCAGGACACGGGCTGGCCCGTCCTGGACTGGGAAGAGACGGCCCTTGCTACATGGGGACTTCCTCTCCAGCCACGGGAAGGGACCAAGGAAGCTCACAGAGGAGGATGGGGCTGCCTTCCCTGATCCTTCAGTCCCCAGGGCAGCCCTGGAGCCTCCACTCCCCAGAACTGGCCCCGAGGACTGCGCCCCAAAGCCCGGGGCAGCCCCAAGCTCCCCCTCCCACATACCAAGACTGCAGCACATCCAGGCTGCCCTCCGGGGGCCCGCCATTCCCAGCCAGTTGCTGCCTTCTCTTCCACTGGATCAGCTCGTCATCCAGAATGACAGTTTGCTGCTTCCGGAGCAGCTGGAGGGTCTTCTGGTGTTTCTCTGCCAGCTCCTGCCGAGACCCCGGGGTCAGATGCGGAGCTGGGAACCACCTCACAGACCTCCTGGGCCAACCCACCCCTCCCCGCTCATTTTGACCAGGAGCAACAAGTCCAGAGAGGTCCCATTCTGTCCCCACAGGGAGTAACTTGGCAAAGCTGGGTTCGAAACAGGGCGTCCGGATTCAAGGGGCAAAGGCCAAGTCCCTCGGAGGGCTCGGGGAGCCCAGCCTTGCTTTGTTCCATTTAACAAAGAGCAAAAGGACCGGGAAGCTCAGGCTTGCCTTGCTCCAGCTTTCCCAGACCAGGTTCCCCCAGAGAAAGGAATCCACTGTGGCCTCCATCCTGGGCTCTTTGGCTCGGCTCCCCCCACGAGAGACCAGGGCCCCGTCCGCCTGAGGACAACCCCCATCAGTTCTGCCCGAGAGAGGGGGAAAGGCGGGAGCTCACCACCCGGTATTGCTGCAGAGTCTGGGCTTCCCGCTGCAGCCAGGCTTCCAGGGACACCTGCTTCTGCTGAAGGGCCGTCTCCCTTGTCAAGCGTTCCTGGGGACTCAGCTGTGCCAGCTGGGAAAACTGAGCTGTGGGGGAGGGAACGGAGCAGGACGCGCCCCTTCAGCCTTGGGCAGGAAGCTTCGGGGACCAGAGACCTTCTGATCAGAAGCAGAAAGGCCCTGGGGAACCCCCCAAACATAAAGGGAGAGGCCTCCTAGAGCACCCCCAAACGTAAAGGGAGAAGCCTCCTAGAGCACCCCCAAATGTAAAGGGAGAGGCCTCCTAAAGCACCCCCAAATGTAAAGGGAGAAGCCGCCTAGAGCACCCCATATATAAAGGGAGAGGCCTCCTAGAGCACCGCCAAATGTAAAGGGAGAGGCCTCCTAAAGCACCCCCATATATAAAGGGAGAGGCCTCCTAGAGCACCCCCAAACGTAAAGGAAGAGGCCTCCTATAGCATACCCAAACATAAAGGGAGAAGCATCCTAGAGCACCCCCAAATGTAAAGGGAGAGGCCTCCTAGAGCATCCCCAAATGTAAAGGGAGAGGCCTCCTAGAGCACCCCCAAATGTAAAGAGAGAGGCCTCCTAGAGCACCCCCAAATGTAAAGAGAGAGGCCTCCGAGAGCACCCCCAAATGTAAAGGGAGAGGCCTCCTAGAGCATACCCAAACATAAAGGGAGAGGCCTCCTAGAGCACCCCCAAACGTAAAAGGAGAAGCATCTGAGAGCACCCCCAAATATAAAGGGAGAAGTCTCCTAGAGCATCCCCAATGTAAAGGAAGAGGCCTCCTATAGCATACCCAAACATAAAGGAGAAGCATCCTAGAGCACCCCCAAATGTAAAGGGAGAGGCCTCCTAGAGCATCCCCAAATGTAAAGGGAGAGGCCTCCTAGAGCACCCCCAAATGTAAAGAGAGAGGCCTCCTAGAGCACCCCCAAATGTAAAGAGAGAGGCCTCCGAGAGCACCCCCAAATGTAAAGGGAGAGGCCTCCTAGAGCACCCCCAAATGTAAAGGGAGAGGCCTCCTACAGCACCCCCAAATGTAAAGGGAGAAGCATCCGAGAGCACCCCCAAATATAAAGGGAGAAGTCTCCTAGAGCATCCCCAAATGTAAAGGGAGAGGTCTCCTAGAGCACCCCCAAACGTAAAGGGAGAGGCCTCCTAGAGCATCCCCAAATGTAAAGGGAGAGGCCTCCTAGAGCACCCCCAAACGTAAAGGGAGAGGCCTCCTAGAGCATCCCCAAATGTAAAGGGAGAGGCCTCCTAGAGCACCCCCAAATGTAAAGGGAGAGGCCTCCGAGAGCACCCCCAAACGTAAAGGAAGAGGCCTAGAGCACCCCCAAATGTAAAGGGAGAGGCCTCCTAGAGCACCCCCAAATGTAAAGAGAGAGGCCTCCTAGAGCACCCCCAAAAATAAAGGGAGAGGCCTCCGAGAGCACCCCCAAACGTAAAGGGAGAAGCTTCCTACAGCGCCGCCTCCACACAATCTGGCTCAGCCATTCCCATCAGTGTGGTCTCCAGGTGATGGAGGTCTTTATCCCCCCTCCCCCCACGCAGCCTCTCCCAGAGGAGGAACCGATGAGGGAGGGATGTGCGAGCGTGTGTGACCACATTGCACATGCATGTTAGGGTGTGTGACTTCATGTCACATGTATGTATGTGTGCACACGAGTGCCCTGTGCCGGCATTGCCCACGTGTGCTGCATGTGTGCATGTATGTGTTGTATGGGTGCATGTACATGTGTGTTGCGTGAATACGGCACCAGGTGCAGCCACAAGGGAGAAGGGAGGAGCACTGTCTGATCTCAGGGCGGCCTCCTGGGGAGACATGGTGCTCCTCTCCCCCTGTGCTCCTGGCCCCCCGGCCCCTCTCGGGACTGGGCCAGGCTCCAACCCAAGAGAAGCGGCTGCTGGAGGCCAGGAGAGGGAGCTGCTGGAGCTCCCGGTGGCTCTGTCTGGGAGAGCCCTGGCCCCCGCCTCTCCCCCCACCGCTGCTACAGCATCCTGGGCCCCAGGCAGACACCAGCCCCCGCCCAGAGCCAGGCTGTTTGCCCGGGAGCACTCAGCCGGACCCCTCCTCCTCCTAGAAGTCCTCCTGGAATGAGCCTCCACCCACGAGCATTCTGGGGTCCGCGGTTCACGCCCGGAGGCCTCCCCAGCTTCAAAGCCTCTTCCCAGGCCCAGGGCCCGCAGCATACTTAGATGGGGAGCTGCTTCCCGGGGCACGCAGAGGTCGGGCCCCTGCGCCCTCCTCTGGTCCCTCTGCCACTGGGTCCTGGGGTGACCAGGGATGTGGCTCCCGGGCAGCTCGGGCCCAAGCCCCCGAGTTCCCATCTTTCTGCCCCGAGTTCCTGAGGCTTCCCGGCCCGCCGCCAGCCCCGTGGCCTCACCCTGGTTTCGGAGGCTCTCCTGGTACTGGATGATGAAATACTCCTGAGTCTGCTGCAGCTTCTTCAGCTCGTTCTCCGTGTCCTGCGTGACCAGCCGCAGCTCCTCAAAGGTCTGGTTGATCTGCAGGTGCTTCTGGGACATGGCGTCGGCCAGGTTTCCGGCGGGGGAACTGCACTGCACACAGAGGGAGGCCGGGCGGAGGCAGCACGGTCAGACGGCCCCCGGGACCCGGAGGCCCCGCGCAGAGCCAACGGGCCCCTGGGCCACGCGCCACCGCGCCCAGCCTTCGGCCACGAGGACCGAGCGGCTGCCACTTGGCCCGCAGAAGGGGAAGAGGGCAGCGGCAAGACTAGGGCCCCGTCCCAGGGCACGGCTCTGAAGGAAAAGGAAGCTCGGGTCCCCAGGGGGCATCAGGGGAGAGGCTCCTGCAGAGGACCCTTTGGGGACTTCCACTGACAATGAGGACTCCTTGTTCCGGACTCTGCGGGCAGACCCCACCCGGCTGAATCACTCAGTTCTTTCTGCCGCGCCATGGAATAAAATGTTCCAGCCATCTAGATGCAGAGTCTCCCGAAGAGATTTCAGCTCTCCTTCTCCCCACACACCCACTGACTTAGAAGGCTAATGGCACCAGGTTTCCATAGCACCCACCGCCCAGTGATTTATTCCCATCCAGACATTCTACTCTGCATCAGCCAGCTTATCTTGTGCCCACTCCTGATTGATATGACCCTCCGAGGGAGAGGACTGTGAGACTCTCCAAAAACACCATCATCCCCATCCCTCAAAGACAATCATTTACAACTAAAGCCTAGTTCTTATTCCATTACATCAGATCTGCCAGGGACAGCAGCTTCTCCCAAAGCAGGTATTTGGTGAGGGAAGGAATCGGGGCATAGGGAAATGTGACACTTTTCTGTAATCTCAAGCGTAATTATGCATTACTTAGTCTGACTAAACTACCTTTTTATTTCCTTATTAGAGCGTGAGCTCTTAGAGAGCAGGAATTCTGCAGTATTTTTCTTTCTTTGTATCACTAACATTTAGCACTATACCTGGAACACAGTCATTTTTAAATAAATGCTTGCTGATTGCCTTTCTCCCCCCTCTCTTCCAGGGAATGGTTCACAGTTTAGGGGAAGGTGGAGGAAAGTATATATTCAGAAATGAATATATTAAAATCAAAAGATATTAATAAAAATAAAAAATATATTTTTCAGAATCAATCATCTTTTCTGGCATGTCTTCTATAAACACTTGAGACTCAGCATTTCTCACTCTCTTTGTATTCATTTAATCCTGTTTGTAAATAAAATTTGTTGCAAAATCAAATTGACATATGGATATACTATGTATTCTATCAGATGGTAAATTATCTGGGATCATAAACCATCTTTTCTATTCCTTTTGTATCTATCTCCTTAGTAGCTGTTAGGATAGATTTCTATGAATAGGAGAAATTTACTCAATGTCTAAGGATATTCTTATAGAGCTCCCTGGGACACTCACATTGGTAGCTTCTCGGACCAGCCTCTGTTCATTGTATAAGATGTGCCGGATGCATCGGACCAACTCCATGGGGCAGCGATCATAAGTGCTCTGAAAGAGTCAAACAGCAAATATCAACTAGACCTTGTAAGGCTGTAGAGATCTATTGTCCTCTGAGAAAGTTAAGTTTTTATTAGTGAAAAGTATCCTCACACCTCTGATTTTGTGTTCTGCAAAGAACTCATCATGGAAACATTTTTAACAATGCAACTACATCAATAAGCAAATATGTGTCCTGATCAGTAAATGCCAATCTAGGCTATAGAATAAATTACAAAAACCTTTATTCTTTTGTAAAAAGAGTAAACAAATCTAGCATGCATTTACAATTGGTACCTCTTGGATTTGTCACAAAGAAATGGTGGGATGAAGAAAGAAATCTAATTTCTTTTTGGTATGAGAGTTATAAAAGTAGCAGCAGCTTTCCTTAGGAGGAAGGAGTACCTGCATCCAGATTTCATACCCACCTGAAGCTGAGTTGCATAATGCCCTAGCTTGATCTTCAGTAAAAACCCATCTTCCCCCACTTGGTGCTCAGCCTTCTTCTGCAGCTCCTGGATCAGACCCTCTAGAAGCTGAGTAGCTTTAATGTTCTCCTGTGGATTATCAAGATCTATTGAGTCCCTGGGGGAAAAAAAATTACACATACGTGTATACACATATGCACTCAACATGTGCATTTTAAAGTCCAACCTCAACTCATGACAAAATATCTTAAAAAAGATAGACTGCCTCTGCACTCAATTAGGAAATTTTCAAGAATGTGCTCCATGTAAATCAACTAAACACCTATATTCATCTAATCCTCATTCACTGATTACCTTTGCTGGACTGCATAGTCTAGTTTCTTCCCTTTTCTTTCCTTTTATAAAGCACTGCCCTTTGTCCTTTCTCCCACAGGTCTGTTCTGGGGTGCTTGTGCTATCTGCTCCTGGAAATGAAGGAAGAAGGAGCATTTCCATGTACTTTATGGGCATTAAGGGTTCTGGAACTTTGACAAGGATGTGGTCCTCTCAATTTTGACAAAACACAACAATATCCCCAACTGAATGTACCACTTGCCCAGAGTCAAAATAGAAAACTGCCTCCAAGCAATCTTGCACATCCCTCCCCTCATATTTATTTCTCTGTCAGAACCAGAGATCAGACATCATGTTTCTCAAAAAGGGACAGGGAAATAACAGCAACATAAATACAGCAGATCAATTTCTCTGTATTGTTTCCAATTAAATAATTGAAACAAACCATCTAGGAAGAAAATATCCACAGTGTTTGTGAACACAGGTTATACATCTGTGCAGTGTAAATAGTAATGGAGAATGAGGTTTAGTTCTGATCCCACCTCCTACAGAAGGACTATCCCGATCCCCTCCTCTCTAAAAATAATTTTGTTTGTTTGCTTATATGTGTATATCATATTACTTCCAAAAAGAGAATTTTAAGTTATTTGGTAGCAGAAACTTCTTTTTTTAGTCTTTGTATTCCCAGTGTCTGGACACAGTAGGTGGATGTTGAATGAATGAATGAGTTGTTTTTAAAAAATGAAAAGGATCTTGGAATTTAATTTTGTTTGTTTATTTTAATAACTCTGAACAATTGCTTCTAGGCAGTGCTAAAATTGCTAACTCCATTCACAGAGGGAACCAAACAGCTGTCAGATTGAAATATTTTCAGTCACTACTGACCTGGGCTGGTCTAGTACTAAACAGGCTCTATATTTCATTGCCCATCCCCTGAAGCCAATGCATCTGTTTTCAAATGTAGGCACAAACAGAGGTATTAAAAATTTTGGTTGTTTACTCTAACAAATAATATGACAAAATCAACATTGGGGAAGAAGAGAAAGGGAAAGCAAACTTTAAAAAGATGTATTACATGCATTAAATACAAGTGAAGGAAAGGTATCAAGAACAACTCTGCAACACTAATGCTGAATTTGGCAGAATCTTCTCACTTGAGGCTTGCCTTACTCTTGAGATGTTTTCAGACTTTGAGTAAAACTTGGAGAATTTTTGCTTTAATTTGCTTCAATTTTACTGACTCATTTTAGTGATGCAAAGCCTTTATTTGTCCTGCTTAGGCCCAAAGAATTAAGATTTTCTGATTAAAGTCATTATATTGATATAATCACTCCTATACTTTAATGTTAAAGCGGTATTATCAACCTAAAATAATTTTTTAATAGTTATTTAATACAGAGATTATATGGTAAAATTGATTTAAGTAGAGCTTTAAAAATCTGAATAGAAGCTTACTACTGTTTTTTCTTCTTCCAATAACCTCTCACTCAAAAAAAAAAAAAAAAGTAATATCCTGCTCCTAAAAAAAGCATCTAAGTGAAAAAATGAGGGGAGATAGTAAATTAAACCCAATTGACATGCTTAGATTTTACTAACTCAGTATCTAAGGCATTTTAAAGTTGCACAAGAAACTTAGCCTCTTTGGTGTTGCCCGATGTCACTTTTCTAAATGGAAATCTGCTAACATGTAACTTCTATCAATCTATCAATTGCATTGAAATGCAATTAACTCTCTATAAATATAGTAGCAATTCTTCCCTATGTCTGTCAAACAGGAGAGATCTGAGACACCTGCACTAATATGGCAACCATGATAGATTGTACTTTAAAATTTCTAAGAACCTTTATTCACTGATGTTTTTAAGCCTGAAATACCTCATTTTTAGAGCTGATAGAAAGTGATACTCTTGACACCCAAGGTTTTTGTTTGACAAAGATATCACCAAGTAAAGAGCAGGTTACATTTTGTGGCAATTTCAGTTGGATACAAATTTGTCAGTTTTATCCATCCCACTAGGCCATAAAGTTCAAGGACAAAATCCATATAATTTTTTTAAGTATCCTTACTGACTCAAGTATCCATACAATGCTTTGCACACCCTTTGGGAATTCCTCCCCAAAAGATAACTTGATGGTGGATATTCACTAACAATAATGCTCTAATGAGCAGCTAGCTAGTTGGTAAAATGGATAAGCCATCATTCCTAGAATCAAGAGGACCTGAGTACCAAAACTGCCTCAAATATCACTAATGGGGTGAGCCTGGGCAAGTCACTGAACCTTGTTTGTCTCAGTTCTTCTCTGTAAAATGAGTTGGAGGCAAACCACTCCAGTATCTTTGCCAAGAAAACCCCAAATGAGCTCCCAGAGAGTTAGATCACTGAAAAGACTCAACAACAAAAATAATTTTTTAATTCTTTTGGCTGATACTCTGCAAGAAGAATTCCTAAAACCTCTAACCTCCCACCCCCAACCCACTCCATCTCCACATAAAGAAAGAGTTATAAAGCCTTAATTATCTCTACACCATTCTTCTTAAGCAAAGATCAACATTTCTAGACTGTCACCAAGTATCCCAAATTATTAAGTTATTAAAAAAACCTAGTCTACTTACCAAGCTTGACTCTCAATCCACTGGGATAAGTAATGCCGCACCTCGATGGGGAAGTGTTGGCCATATAATGCTTGCATCTGGTGGAGGGCATCTCCTTGGAGCTGCTGTGCTTGGATCCACACAGCCATTGTTCACAACCTGCTAAATAAACCAAGCAAGTTTTGTTATTGTTTCTAAAAATTATTAAAAGATTTCATACTATAAGAGATGCAAAGCAATCTTGGTTATGACCCTTCCTAGTGGTTTAATGATCAGATTTAAAGGATTTCAACATTAACTGTAGACTTTATTCAAAATCTGACACTACTTTCATTTAGAATAGTCATAAGCAGCTGCCTGACAAAGTTGATGTAGTTGTTTCTAGGAAATTCTAAAATCAAAAGTATCATTAGTATAGAGCATAGAACAATCTTTAATACCCATGATTTAATAACTACTCTTTCAGCTTCTCCTCCCAATTCTGCCAAAATAAAGTGACGATTCAATAGTAAAAGGGAAATAATAAACATTAATTGGGGTTTGGGATATTTTGATTTTAGTGAATTTAATAAGGAATTACTTTAAAGGTAACTCATGAAAAGGAAAGACAAAAATGTCCAAAGCCTGCTGTTTAACAAAATATCACACATACACACACACACACACACAATATCTCACTTGTTAACCTTCATGGTACAATAACTTATAGTACTCTGCATTTGAAAAGTATACATTTGGGGAAAAAACTCCAAGATTAAAATTCTGATGCCATGACATTTCTGAAGGAATGCTCAGCTACATTACAACACTTTAAAAGGCACTATCATTACAACACATTCCATTAAAGTTAGGGAGGACATCAAGAGAACATATAATGAATCAAATATGAGCAGATTTAATTTCATTCTTTAAGATATTTTCAATTTTATCTTTCACCTGATTGCACATGTATCAAATTGCTTGCTTCTCTGGGAGAGGAAGAAGAGGGGAAGATAATTTGAAATTCAAAAATAAGATACTGTTTTTACATTTAATTGGGACAAATAAAATATTATTTTTTAAAAAAAGATGTTTTCAATTTTATAAAATGTGCTACTTTATGGAAAAATTAGGAAGAGCCCTTTGTCTAGGTCGCTACATTCTCCATCTCAACATCTTCAGAAAGTCTACATCCTAATCATTATCATAAATTGGATCAGTCCAGACATCAGAGAACAAAGAGGCAAAGCATTTCCCTGTATAAAAGTTTAAATGGAATCTCACTACATTCCCACTTACTATAGAATGAAATTTTATATAAAACAGGTCTATTTGTTTTAGGGTCCACTCAAAGGGTTCTAGTTATCAAAGAGTAAAAAGGACTTCAGGCAGCCCTACAGCAGGGACTCTGAGGAATGTGATCTACTATAGCTAAGATCTGGAATATTTACTATAAATTTCTTAAATACTACAGATAGTACACTCATATGTCAGGAAAGAAACTTTACTTTTCTAAAGTTGTAGTTATCGGATCACATAACACTGAGCTATTTATGGGGCAGGCCAGATAGCCAACAGTGAGAAGTAGGGTGGATGCCAGCATCTATTTTGGGGTTGTGCAATGTTACAGAGCAACATTTGAGTAGTATACTTTATTTGGTGCTTTTTGATTGAGATCACAATAAAATCATCTATAGAGCAAATTCAAAATTTTAGCTGGTATTAGAAAAAACCAAACGAGAGAGAGAGAGAAAAAGAGAAAGAGAGAAAAGGCACGAACATAGACCAATCCTCCAGAAGGAGGGCACTTAATTAAACCAGCTTATTATTCAACCACATGTCAGGAAAACACTTTAATGAATATTATGGTTTTGAATCAAGAGAACTTACTTCACTTCTTTGTAACTACCACACATTTCGTAGCTCTGCTTCTAGGCCCTAAGAGAACAAATCTCTAAATGACATTCCTTCAAAAACTTTTAACACAGTTATCACACGTTCCCTATGTTTTTTGTTTCCTAGGCTAAAAGCCCCAAATCCCTTCAATTTTTACAGAATGAACTTGAACTCTGTCATCATCCTGGTTGCCCTTTTCTAGATAATCTACAGCTTATCAATGTTCCTAAAATGTACCACTCAGACCCAAATACCATACTTCATACATGGATTGACAAGAGTAGAGAAGAGCAGAACTATCCAATCCTTTCTGGATACCACGTCTCTGAACACATATCAAGATTGTATTAGCTTCCATGGATATCATATTGAATTGCAGGCTTGTATTTATGTTGTAGTCCACTAAAATTCCAAAATCCTTTTTCATATGAATTGCTGTCTAGCCATAACTTAACCATCTTGCACTAGGGAATGTTTCTAAACACAAGTATGAGACTTTGAGTATATCCCTATTAAATGTTTTATTATTTAATTTAATCAATTTTTCTTTTTCTTTTTTTATGAAGATTTTTATTATTACATATTATATCTATTATAATAATAAAAATTTTTATCTTTTGTTCCAATTTTTCCTCTCCTTTCCCCCATCCCCTCCCCCAGATGGCAAGTTGTTGGTCAATTTTTCTATCTAGCCTATGGCATTTTTAAAAAATCCTGATTCTGTCATCCAGTGTTATTAAGTATTCCTCACAGATTTGTCATCTACAAAACTGTTAAATATTGCATATATGTCTCTATCCAAATCATTATAAAAAGATTAAAAGAGTAGGACAAAATGGACAGATAGGTAATATAGTGGATAGAGCACAGGCCCTGGAGTCAGGAGCATCTGAATTCAAATCTAGACTCAGACATTAGCTATATGACTCTGAGCTAGTCACCTAGCCTTGATTGCCCACCCTTCCCTCCAACCAGGTTCCCCCCCCCAAAAAAAAAGAATAGAGCAAAGCATAGATTGTTGGGGAAATCCAATGGAGATGCCTTTCCATGCTGACATTAAACAAAGGCTGCTCTTTAGGCCAGGTTAAAATTCTTAATTACATGACAGTACATTTAATTGTACTATTATTTTGCTTCTATTTCTCCATCTTCTCTCCAAGAACTATGTAAGATAGTTTATCAAATGTATTGTTAAAATCTAGGTAAATTATACCTACATCATCTTCCTGATCTACCAGTTTGGTAACCTCATCAAAAAAGGAAATAGCTAAGTTTGGTACGACATGTTCTTGATGAATTCATTTTGCTTATTTGTGATCATTACTTCCTTTTCTAACTATTCATTATCTTCTTAATAATATATTCTAGAATTTTCCCAGAAATTAAAGTCAAGTTCAATGGGGATATAGTTTGGAGATTGCATTTTTTATCCTTTTTTGAAAAATGACATGAAAAAAAGAGGGAGGGAGAAAACTTGGAACAATTTTTAAAATGATCTTCATGTGTACTTGGGGGAAAATAAAATATTTTTAAAATTTTTTTGAAAGAAAGGAAATTAACACATTTGCCCCTCTTCAAATCTGTAATATCTCTAGTGCTTAACAACTTTTCAGACTACTGCCAATTCTTTCAGCACCAAGGTTAGAGTAGTTCCTTTGAGTCAACTGGTTTTAAGTCATCAAGGTAGGTAGGGGCTTTTTTATTACCCACCTTACTTGGCAGGGAAACCAATTCCTCTACTAGCCATTTCTGTTTTGCCCTTTTTAGTCTAAAGTCCATCTCTGTGATAGGAAACCAAGAAAAAACAAGTCAAACAAAAATATAAACTGGGAGATTCTACTTCTCTTTGTGGTGAGTTATCATTGTCCCACCCACCACAAGCAATGATGCCATCTTTTCTTTGTACCTCCTATTTTCCCATATAGCTTTAAAAGACTCTTTTCAATATCTTTAATTTTCTGACCAGCCTTAGCACATTCTGACATTTAGTAATCTGGACATTCTGCTTATTAAAAGCCAATGCTTTTATAACTGTATTCCATTTAATTACCTAGTTTAGCCTGTCTTAAAATTTTTTTTTAAGTTGTATATATCTACAACAGTCCTTAAGACAATTACCTTCTTTTGCTCCTGAAGGAACTATTCCCTTAGTCTTCTGTGGCCCTTACCATCTTTTGCCTGGATTACCATAACAGACTCCTGGCTATCATCTATGAAAGTCCAGCTTCTTCCAGATTCTTTTATACTTCACATCCTTGCCAAAGTCATTTCTACAATGCACTTTTCAGATCATGTTACTGATTTTTCCATTCAAAAGTTCCCTATTAAATTGGTAGCACTATCCATTCATTATATGATGGAATATTATAGTTCTATAGGAAATGAAGAACATGATACTCTCAGAAGAACTTGGAAAGGTCCTCCATGAACTCAAGCAAAATGAAATATATGGTGTACAAACTAATAGCAATGTTGTGGGATAATCATCTGTGAATGACTTTGCTATTGTCACCAATACAATGATCCACAATTACTCTGGTAGTACAATTTAAAGAAAATACCATCTGTTTCACCCATTATCCTATTTTTCTAATTCAAATAAACCTATGGGCAGCTAGACAGTACAGTGGATACAATGTCCAGCCTGCTATAAGGAAGGCTTATCTTTCTGAGTTCAAAACTGGCCTTTGATACTTAGAGGTTGTGTAAGTCACTTAATCCTGTTTTCTCTCATCTGTAAAATGATCTGGAGAAGAAACTGGCAAACTCCAGCATCTCTGCCAAGAAAACCCCAAATAGAGTCACAAAGAGTTAGACACAACTGAAAGATGACAACAACAACATTAAAAAAAATTACTGTATCACTATAGGCCCTATAAGTCAAGTGCATAATAATAAGCTACATCTGAAAGGCATTCCGGTACAGTAGAAAAAGCACTAGCTTTGGATAACAGAGGACCTGGGTTCAAATTCTGTTTCTGACACTATATGTATGAACTTGAGAAGCTACTTACTACCTGTCTTTGGCCTCGGTTTCCTCATCCATAAAACATAAAAGGTGGCCATTCTTTCCAGTAGTAAGTCTATGGTACTAATATTTGGGACAGAAGTATCTGGATCCAAGGCAAATATCTAAGATTATACTTTGTAACAATTCTACTAAAATGCACGAATGTCTTTATTTTAATTCTTAATTTTATCAAGTAGCAGAATGTATGATTTCTAAGTCAAGATTTATTATTCTTTTACTATAGCCCTAATCCAAGACATCTTATATTAAGTATTATCAAAAATACTCTCAAATTCATACTTATATCACTGTTAATATATTTAATAACTTATACATGAAAGCAAATAGTTGCTCTATGTCTCATTATTATGCTGCTAATGTAAGCCAAAACAGTCAAGCTTTTGTTCATGTATATCTCATTATTTTATAACTGTTATGCATCTTCTACACACACCACTTCTTTTTCTTTAGTAAGTACAGTAATTTCTGCAATAGCTGCTTTTAAAAAATTACCAGATATTTTAATGTTGCCAAACAAGTTTTGCCTTAGGCAGAATTATTTTCCTTACTAATCAGAAACAGAATAAAATTACAATATTGAATCTTTTAAAATAAGATATTAATTAAAAAAAAACAGCATTAACGTGTCAGGAAAAAATAAGAAAATTAGGAAAGCCTCCAATGTAAAGTTTGGTTGGTCCCCTTAGTAAACTCAGTACTGGCTATGGACAAGAATCACTCAGGGCTGGCAGGCAGAAATAAACTTCAATCTCTATCTCTGGGGGAAACTCCAAAATCAGTGAAATCACAGGTCTATAAGAATATCAGAAAAACAGTGCTTTATTAAAAAATTTAATGACTAACAAGCAAAAAAAAAATCTTACATAGCAAGAAAATTCATTTTAAACAATAATAACAAAGTCTCAAATCTAAATGTTATTTTTCTCCACCAAATGTCGAAAATCTTCACATGAATGATTAGGACAATTCAAGGAGTAGGTAGAAGCAATTATACCAACACAGCTATAAATAGCTGGATCCCAATCTTTTACTCTAGAAGATTTATAGTATGATATTTTGCATAAGCAACAACTGTTCATTTGTCCCAAATACAAGGTTTTTTTCTGCTTACTTATAAACAGTCCCATCTTCAATGCATGACGTTCTGACAAGGGAAGTGGTTTGTATCTTTGGTAAATCATCAGAGTGGCTTCTAAATAAGACTGGGAAACAGATTCATAGTCTTACTTTCAGCCCAAGGAGAATAGTCTGAGCTCTCTTAAGCAATACTCTCAGTAGTCTTAAAAACTCCTAAGAATTTAGGACAGTAATATTTCTTTGGATGTACACTATCATGCTTTTCTCAAATAATTCAAGGCAGCTAGATAATGAAGTCCTAGCAAAATGATAATAAAAATGTCAAAGGAATCATGATACATACACACAGCAATGCAGAGTGACATAAAGGGTAGATAGCTGGCCTTCAGGAAGATCTGGGTCAAGGATTGTCTCTCACACAGATTAGCAATGTAATCATGGGGAAAATCACTTGTTCTTTTAATGTTACATGTTACCCGCTAAGACTATAAAGTCACAACTATATTATAAATGTACTATAAAGTACATCTGCAATTATGGAATTTCAACAACTAGAATTCCTAATACTGATAAAATCTCAGGTCGGAACTTCATTCCCCACTCCCCCCAATCCAAAAAAATATAATATACAAACATTATTAAGCATGTAAAATTAACTTCTCTGAAGTTTTTGACAGAGCCTTATGATCATTGTGAAGGCCAATAGCTACTGCCACAGACTGTAAAAGTTCACAGAAATTGATTGCTGATACTGTTTAAAATGGGAGAGTAGGGCAGTAGGTATGATAGAAGAAAAACAGAATTGTTAGAAGATTTAAAAAATGTATTCAGTATTTATTTCTACCAATGATAGTATTCAATTTAAAACATTTCAATGTCCCCAAGTCTTTGAGCCCAAGTACCTGGACAGAGCTAAATTCTAGGATTAATAGGTCACTGTCTGGAATAAGGATCCTTAGCAACTTAACAAATGTGGATGGCTCAGGAGATGGAATCAGGAAGTCCTAATGTCAATCCAGTCTCAGACACTTATTAACTGTGTGACCCAGGGCAAGTCAATTAACCTTTATTTTTCTTGGTTTCCTCATATGTAAAATGGGGATAACAGGAGCACCCACCTTCCAGGGTGATTGTGATGATCATATGAGATAATAATTGTAAAGTGTTTTATATAGTACCTGGTATATAGGCACATAATAAACATCAGCTGTTATTCTTTCCTCAACTTCCAACCTTATCACATATCCATTCCACACAAACAGTATTTGTTTTTTTTTCCTCCTCATAGCCTTCAATTGATTTTGATATATCGTGAGCAGATCTTGGGAAAGAATAACAATGCTATCTTTAAAAATCCATTTTATTACTGTATAAGGTTATAAAATGACAAAACGCTTATTATAATACTGAATTTCTAAACCAGTACATTTGTTTTAATGAGTTCTTCAGGCACAGAAAATAGGAATCTTAGAATAGGAAAGCTGAAGTCACAAAATCTAAACACTTACCTTTTGCAATGGTTGGTCAGTCATAAAGCATTGATTAGTTGCTTACTATGGGCCTAGTACTGTGCTAAACTTACAAAGAAAGTCAAAAGACAGTTTCTATTCTGAAAGAGCTTACATCCTAATGGGAGCGACAATATGCAAATAAACATGTTTTTAGAGACAGAATTTTCCCTGTTTTAATTGCATCTCAGAAATTTTGATATGTTACTTTAACCAATATTTTCTTTCACATAATTATTGTTCCTATGATTTGTTCTTTGATTCAGACATCATTTAGAATTTCATTGTTAAATTTACATCCGGGTGCCTTTGGTCATGTTCTCTTGATTTTTATTGCTTTACAATCTATAAAGGATAAATCTGTTCGAAATATCTCTGTGCCCTAATGCATGGTCTGTTTCTACAAAAGCTCTATGTGATTTTCAGAAACATGTATATTCTTTGGCAGTCTCATTTAGAAGTCTTTTATTAAATTCTATATTTTACCTTTTATTTATCTTTCTATTAGATCTGTCCAAAACGGGGGGAGGGAGGGGGAAGAAGAGGAGTATTATGTCACCATTGAAAAAGATTTTACTATCCCTAACAATCTTTATTTGAACATTTCTAGTAGAAGAAACTGATGACTTCAAAAAGGTGCTACATACCATTTTGGGACCTGTAGTCATTAGAAAGTAATCCCAAGTCTTACTCTTAGTAATTCTCGCCAATCAGTTTAATTTTATCCTCTGGAGCTAAACAGATATGTAGAGAAAGCATTTAACAATCATTTACAATGTCCCAGGTATCATAGTAGGCCAGAAGATACAAATACAAGTAGTCAAGACAGTCCATAAGGAAGAGAAAAGTGGGGGAAGGAGAAATACTTGTATAAAGACAAGGAAAAACAGAGCTATGGAAAGTTGTGTGGCTGCTGAATATATAAACAAATACTGATTTATATATAAATATAAAACAAAAGCTGATTTATTAGAGCTAAGGGAATCAAG
The DNA here is from genome assembly GCF_016432865.1 of Antechinus flavipes. Taxonomy (NCBI): domain Eukaryota; kingdom Metazoa; phylum Chordata; class Mammalia; order Dasyuromorphia; family Dasyuridae; genus Antechinus; species Antechinus flavipes. Next base: position 131,249,513 of record NC_067401.1, on the reverse strand, counting down.
GATAGAAAATGTGCAAATTATCTTCAAATCACTAATGCAGAGTGAAAAACTCAGTGAACTGAAAGTCAGAAGACCTGGGTTCTAGTCTTGGCACTACTATTAACTAGTGTGACCCCAAGTAAATAACTGACTTTGTGGGTCAATTAACTTCTATGTAAAATAAGAGGGCTAGAGTAGATGTTTAAGTTTCCTTACAGATCTATGATTATTATAAAAATAATTATGTCCCTACTAAGTCTTCTTTTCTCCAAGCTAATATTATCAATTCCTGTGTAACACGATTTGGTTTCAAGTGAATCAATAAGCATTTATTAAGCACCTCTTCTATGCCAGCTATGCACTGTCCTCTGTCCTTTGATTCCTTTTGTTCGTTTCAATTTTAAAATGCAGTATCTAGAAATGAACTGAAGAATACAATATTACCACCAAATAAAGTTTGTCCAGTAGAATTACTATTTATTCTTGTTCTAGATAGTATGTATTTATGCATGAATCCTGAGACTGCTTTGGCTTTTTCCATACCCTTTTTTTGGTGACCTTTTTGGAAGCAGGGGGTAGTAGAAGGAAATTTGGAGTCAGAAGACTTGGATTCAAATATTAGCTTACTAGTTGTACAGCTGACCTCAGATTTCTGAATCTGAGTTGTCTCATCTGTAAAAAGGGAATAGTATCATTTTCACAATCTAATTTATAGGGTCATTGTTGAGTTATTTTAGTCATGCCAATTCTTTGTGCCCCATTTGGGATTTTGTTGGCAGAGATAATGGAGTAGTTTGCCATTTCCTTCTCCAGCTCATTTGACAGATGAGGCAAATGGGGTTAAGTGATTTGCCCAGGGTCACAGCTAGTAAATGTCTAAGGCCTGACCAACTCAGAATCTCCTGATTCCTGGCCTGGTGCTCTATCTACTGGACCATCTACTGTCCAATGGGGTCACTAGGAGTAAAGAATTTTGTAAAATGAAATGTTATATACACATGAACTATTATCTCTATGCCCAGGTTCATATCAAATTGGACAAACATGCCTTCTGTCTTCAACCATGTTCTTGATAGAAATGATGCCCATTTTTGCAAAGGTCAATGTTAAAAAATTATCCATGCATATATTTTGTAAATAAAAAGCTATAAAAAAGATAATTAAACAACAACAATAACAACAACAACAACAACAAAGGAAATGTTGCCCATAATAGAGTCCTACTGCTTGTCATAAAGACTTTCTTTTATGTTGATATCTACGACTGTGTTTTTTACTTTAATGCTTAGCACAACGTCTGGACCATACTAAGTATTTTTTTTTAAGCTTGCTAAATTGAACTGAGTTGTAACTACATTTTTCAACCAACTACAATTTTGAAGTGCTAACAAGTCCTTATTTCTCCATCTTGTCCAGAATACCACAACAGTCTTTTATTTAGGAGTGATATGCAACCAAAAGATTTAAAAAAAAAAGTGATGCTAGTTTTTCTAATTTTTTTTTTACAAAGACAAACTTATTTGACAAGTAGTAAAAAGAGAATTAAATCTCAATTTTAAAAAGTTCAATCTTAGGTGATTTAGCCAAAATTTTACAATAAACTTTAGTAACAAATATAGTAATAAAATTAAAGTTGAGAAGCTGACCAGTCCTAGGAATACATGATGTTCAGGATTACTTGCTAGACAGCTCATGAATAACAAAAAAGCTTTTTACTATTGTTCAATCTGAAAAAAAGCCAACGAAGAAACATGGAGCCTTGACTATTAGAGAAATTAGTTTGGTTTCTGTTCAAGGACAGAAGGCAAAAGATGTTTTTAACTGTCTTACTGAGGAAAGCAATAGAGGTTCTAGTAACCCAGTAATTAGGACTTTGAGCAACATGAAAATATTCAAAAGTAATAAAAGATAAATTTACTATTTGTATGAAAATTGGCCTGATATTATTTAAAATGTTAGATTAAATTTATCAAGTCAACAAATGTGTAAATACTAGGGCCATACTTCTTTTCTAACAATATTTCTAAAGACACCAGCATAAAAGCTGTCAAAAAAGCATTATCTTGTTATCTTATAATATTATTATATTAGACTATTAAATGAAAAATAAGAATAGGAGGAAGAATTTAAGTACTGGCTGACAAACAAGAGAACAAGGAAAAAAAATTCAGAGGTAACAGTGAGGTAATTATATTCTGGGAAACCAATCACTTCAAAATCTGTAAGTCACAACCAGTCAACAAAAATATTTTAAGCACCTATTATATGCCAGGCATTGTGCTAGACATTGAGGATAAAAACAAAAAGAATGATTGCTGCAATTGCTACTCTCACAGTTTTAACATTCCATAAGGAAGCAAAAGATATATATCAGCATATATAAAGAATAAACATAAAGAGAATAAATAAAAATAGGTACCACTCTACTTTAAGAAGTTAAAAAGGGGGGCAGCTAGGTAGGAATAGAGCACCAGCCCTTAAGTCAGAAGGATATGAATTCAAATTTGATCTCAGATATTTAACACTTCCTTTTTGTGTGACCCTAGGCAAGTCACTTAATCCCAATTGACTCAGCCAAAAAAAAAAAAAAGTTAAAAAGGGCAGATCAATTTGCACAACATAAAAATCAAGCTTACATTACCAATGGATAATTTTTTAAAATTTCCACTTGAACATAAGACGCTTTGGTCAACTATAAAGCATTTCAGAAATAATGAGAGTACAGAAGTCTATTTTTTGTTCTGAAATTGTCCCTGGGAGTACATCAGCATCTGGATTTATTAGGCTTTTTGATGCTACTATCAGGATACTGACAACACTAGCCAGACTCTTAATATCACTACACCCTGAAGTATGAATATATATACTACTTTAGGTATCTAAATGCAGCAAGTAAATGGAACAACTCATTTCTGAAGAAGCTACATCAATATCATTTTGTAATGAGCTAAAAACATTTGCAGTAGCTCACAAATAATGAGCATCTGTATTATGGGAAAAAGAGCTAAATATAATTTCAGGCTTCCATATAGTGTTAAACCATTTTCAGGAAACATGAAACTTTCTCAGAATCCTTTTTAGCTTCAACATTTCAAGTGGGCATTTGTACCTGTACCCATTTTACACTATCATGCAAGATTCAACCATCTTAGAAAGTGGCTCATATACTAAATTTGTGATGGTTTTATTTTTTTCTTTCTGTTGTTATTCTGACAAAAAGTTTCTTCAGCCATAACATCTGCTATAATTGTCTGGAGCTACTTAGATGACAACTAATTCCCCCCAAAACTTTGCACTAAAAACAAAGACAGATGGTTCACATATTTCCATGAACTTTCCTTTTGCCACTAAGAACTATAGTTATTACATTTTGGATGAGCAAAATCTGCTTTGAAGGCTGTTCTAAGTCAGAACCCAGAGATAGCATCAACTAGATAATTAGGGGCAATCAGTACTTCTATATCATAGAAGCCAACTATCCTGAAACACATAACAAAGCCTACTATTAAAAAATTAGAAATTCATGTTTCTATCCAAATTATGGCATTTAAAGTCAGGTACTACCCTACAGAAATAGGTAGGTAAACCAGTGAGTGGATAGAGTACCTGGCTTGGTGTCAGGAACACTCATCTTCCTGAGTTCAAATCTGGTCTCAGACATTTACTAGCTGTGTGACTCTGGGCAAGTCACTTAACCCTGTTTGCCTTAATTCTTCATCTGCAAAATGAGCTGGACAAGGAAATAGCAAAACACCCCAGTTTCTTTGCCAGGAAAACCCTAAATGAGGTCATAAATGACTGAAAAACGACTGAATAATAACTAATCTATGGCCTTTATACCAGGTTAAGTTAGAAAAGGAGAGGGGTACAAGTGAAAATTCTGAATTACACATAATCTTTTAAAATAAATATACTTCTACTGAGTGGTTCACATTATGGAGGAATAAATCAATTAAGTTCACAAGTAGCTGAAAGATTTCAAATCAATAGTAATTCAAACTAATGATGTGTCTTCAAGTGGAGATTACAGTTAAGATTGATTTTTTTTGGTCATTCCTTTGTGTTTAGTTTTTGAATTTAAATCCTTTAAAATTATTTCAGACTCAGCTATTATTTACACTTAATTTTATTTTAGATAACTTTCTTTCAAGATAAATATAAATTTTAGTTCAACCAAGATTGAAAAATTGAAAGTTCTGAGTTGCAGAGTTTGAAATTTCTTAAGGATACTTTCATGACAAAGAAAAACAAGGCTTTGAGGTTTACTATTTACTAAAAAAAGAATTGCTAAAAATAGGAAGTATTAGAGCTCAGATTAATTTTTCCTCTTCATTTGGCTCTCCATGACTGAGTAAGGAGATCAATTTACAGAGTTTTTACTACCTTCATATGAAAATAAATCTAAAAGATTTTTGACAGCTATAGAAGGCTGTGGGGCACTCTCTTTACATAAACCTAACAATGAAACCAGTAAGAGGTTAGGAAAGTGAATAGGGCTAACTATCAAACATAAAAGAATATACTATTTGGAAGAAAGTTCCTACACAGAGAGGTGCCATCTACTCAATGTTATTGTTCATTGTTCTACCAGTTATAGATATGTTACTGTTTTTCAGTTGTGTCTAACTTTTTGTGACCCCAATTGAAGTTTTCTTGGCAAACATATTGAAGTGGTTTGCCATTTCTTTCTCTAGCTCATTTTACAAATGAGGAAACTGAAACAAACAAGGTTAAGTGACTTATCAGAGGCCAGATTTATACTCAGGAAAATGAATCTTCCTTACTTTAGGCTGACACTCTTATCTACTATGCCACCTTCTATAAGTCTACTTAAACATATTTGTGAATGTAGACATTTCTTGTGATAAATGGAAAGAAACATTTTTTTTTCCTTTAAGGGAGAAATAACTACAATAACTGGTTTCTTGTCAAGTTCACAGAAGAGTATTATTACATTAAATAAATTCACAAAAGACCACACTTGTACAAGGTGTAACTTTATATTTTTGTTTAAGTAAAGCAAGTTCTACTGGGATAAAAATTATCATGGAGGAAGTGATGTGTCAAGGGGACTAACTATCAGGAAAAAGAAAGGAAAAGTTAAATAGGACCTGCAATCTTAAAAACTGACACTTGTCTTAGGGCTTTGGTGGAGGAAAAACTTTTTAAAAAGTTATATAGGGTTTCATTTGGTATTGGCTAAGAAATAGATTAGTTGATCAGTAGAATAGGTTAGGTTCACAGGACAAAATAGTCAATAAGTATAGCAATCCAGTGTTTGACAAACCCCAAAGACCCCAGCTTTTGGAACAAGAATGCACTCTTTGACAAAAACTGCTGGGAAAATTGGAAATTAGCATGGCAGAAACTAGGCATTGACACATGCTTAACACCATACACCAAGATAAGATCAAAATGGGTTCATGATCAAGGCATAAAAAATGAGATTGTAAATAAATTAGAAGAACATAGGATAGTTTACCTCTCAGACCTGTGAAGGAATTTGTGACCAAAGAAGAACTAGAGATCATTACTGATCACAAAATAGAAAATTTTGATTATATCAAGTTAAAAAGCTTTTGTACAAACAAAACTAATGCAGACAAGTTAGAAGGAAAACAATAAACTGGGAAAATATTTTTACAGTTAAAGGTTCTGATAAAGGCCTCATTTCCAAAATATATAGAGAATTGACTCAAATTTATAAGAAATCAAGCCATTCTCCGATTGATAAATGGTCAAAGGATATGAACAGAAAATTTTCAAATGATGAAATTGAAACTATTTCTACCCATATGAAAAAGTGTTCCAAATCATTATTGATCAGAGAAATGCAAATTAAGACAACTCTAAGATACCTCTAATCACCTCTAAGATTGGCTAAGATGACAGGAAAAAATAGTGACGAATGCTGGAGGGGATGTGGGAAAACTGGGACACTGATGCAGTGTTGGTGGAACTGTGAACAAATCTAACTATTCTGAAAAACAATTTGGAATTATGCTCAAAAAGTTATCAAACTGTACATACCCTTTGATCCAGCAGTGTTTCTACTAGGCTTATATCGCAAAGAGATCTTAAAGGAGGGAAAGGGACCTGTATGTGCCAAAATGTTTGTGGCAACCCTGTTTGTAGTGGCTAGAAACAGGAAATTGAATGGATGACTATCAATTGGAGAATGGCTGAGTAAGTTATGGTATATGAATGTTATAGAATATTATTGTTCTGTAAGAAATGACCAGCAGGATGAATACAGAGAGGCTTGGAGAAACTTACATGAATTGATGCTAAGTGAAATGAGCAGAACCAGGAGAGCATTGTACACTTCAACAACAATACGAGATGAGGATCAATTCTGATGGAAGTGGCTATCTTCAACAATGAGAGAGGATCCAAATCAGTTCCAATTGATCAGTAATGAACAGAATGAATACACCTAGCGAAAGAACACTGGGAAATGAGTGTGAACCACAATACAGCATTTACACTCTTTTTGTTATTGTTTGCTGCATTTTTATTCTTCTTCCCAGATTATTTTTACCTTCTTTCTAAATCCGATTTTTCTTGTGTAGCAAGACAACTGAATAAATACATATACATATATTGTATTTAACATATACTTTAACATATTTAACATGTATGGAACTACATGCCATCTAGGGGAGGGAATGGAAGGAAGGAGGAGAAAAGTTGGAATGGAAGTTTTTGCAAGGGTTAGTGTTGAAAAATTACCCATGCATATATTTTGTCAATAAAAAGCTATAATTAAAAAAAAGAAAAATATTTTATTTAGATTTTTTAAAATGACAAAAATGCAAGTAAAAAATTAAGGTTCAAGAAATTTTTTCACATTAGGAAGAATACAAATAAGTTCATAAGCAAGTTAATTTAGGGAACAGAGCAATAAGATTTGTTGGTGCCATCTGATAAATGTAATTAATTACATTTGCTACGATAAACTAATTCTTGGGCAGCAGATTTTCTTTTGTTTTCTATCAACACCTTTCTTGGAACTATAAACTTAGATGCATGTTCTTCAAAACAGAGAAAAGATGCATTGAAAGACTCCCATCTTTTAACTAATGACTTATGTCCCAAGATGCCAGCCAAGATCATGATAGAATAGTCCTGTGCACGTCCTTTCACAGTCTGAACTATTACAGGAAGAAGCAAAGAGCAGCGATTTCCTTCCCAAAGGTCAGCTGCCTCAGAGAGACCAAACAGAAAGTAGTTAGTTCTTGCCAACTTCCCCTCCTGCTTCTGAAGAGTTTGCAACAGTTTTTAGTTTCCAGTAAAGCTCCAAAGAAAAACAAAACTAGTGTGAGACCCAGAGTCTGTGCAATGCAAATCTTAACTTGACTCAATTGGAATTAATATCACTGAGTTCTCTGTAATCAAGTAATGAGAATGGGAGGAACACTTAGACTGAGTGTGGAACAAAACAAAAAGAAACAAATAATGTAAGAACTACCTTGGGCTGCATTATAAAAAAATCTTTGGAAGCCATTTATTTTAAAAAGATGACATTTCGATCGCAATGATAATGCTATTACCAGTCTTTACTGATGGAGGGCACAATATTTTTGTAAGAGATGGCTACCTCCTCTCTAGGGAGCTGGCAAGGTTCAAGGAGGGCAATCAGGAAATGCAGGTTTACTTCCCTCATTTCCAATGTAAAGGAGATTTCAAGGAGTATGTATTTATGGGAGACAGAATCTTAGGTTTATGGGGGTTATTTTTTCTTTATTAAAGCTTTTATTTTTCAAAACATATGCATGGGTAATTCTTCAACATTAATGCTTGCAAAATCCTGTGCTCCAATTCTCCCACCCAATGGCAAGTAGTCCACTATATATTAAACATAATAGATGTTAAATCCAACATATGCACACATATTTATACAATTATCTTGCTGCACAAGAAAAATCAAATTAAACCCGAAAAAACGAGAAAGAAAATAAAATGCAAGCAAACAAAAGGAGCAAAAATGCTATGTTGTGATCCACACTCAGTTCCCACAGTCCTTTTCCTCTCTCTGGGTGTAGATGGTTCTCTTCATCAAAAGACCATTGGAACTGGCATCAATCATTTCATTGTTGAAAATAGTCATGTCCATCAGAATTGATCATCACATAATCTTGTTGTAAATTCTAAAGGAAAGAGCATAGTATTCTTTGCTCTAAAAGTTGCAACCTACAGCAAGAAGATTTCTCTACTTTATCACAATCAATGAAGGATTCTTTTGAACAATGAATGGGAGAAGGAAAGAAAGAAGGAAAAAAGAACATTTGAAAGATTTTATAATTATAGCTTAACCAGCATATTGCCAACAATTAAACTTGTTAGGTCCTTTGGAAATATGTCTACAGCATTGTGTTACAAGGTTCTATGTGGTTTTCAACACCTTAGTTTCAGGTTGCAGTGGTAACAAGCACCAGTTTTGGTTTCTTCTTTTTTTTTTTTTTTTTGAAAGATGTGCTTTTCTTCTAAAGGTTTAAGGCTTTGATGAGAGTGGTGCATTTAACCCCACCCCAAGAATACTCAACAGTCTGAAATGAAAAACTACTTTAAGTTCAAGGAAAAATTTATTAGTGTATTGTATATGCAAGAACTCACTATTATTGCCCACAGTGGAAACTGTCTACCTCAAGGGAGAAACTACTATTAAAAAAAAAAAAAAAAAACCTAGTTCATTTTCAGCCCTTTCCTGCACTCAAGAAATGACTAAATCCTTCCTCTTAAATAAAGCCAAAAACATAGCTTCATGGGGAAAATGGGCATACAAACCATATATTAATCTAATATAACCAATGGTTTGGCCAGCTAGACCTACCTATAGCTTGAAATTGTGCTTCAAGTCATATAGGTTAAAAACATAAACAAAACAGGATAAAGATTATTTGACATGAAATAAGACATGGGCCATCCATTCTTAAAAAGTTATTGAACATTCTATTAACAAAACAAATACTATTAAAGTAACACATTCAAGGGTTTTAGAATTGACATAGTCTTATGAGTCAATAAGAAATTATCTTAAAGTACAGAACTATCAAAGCAATTAAGAGAAAAATAACAAGACTACTTCTAGGGTGTTAACTTTCAATGATACTCAAACCCAGGTCCTGACTACTTATGGTAAATTAAAACTAAGATTGACATATATCATAAGTAGCAAAGTTGTTAGTTTCTAAAGCCCAGAGCAATTTAACTTTTATTACATTTTAGTTTCCAGATTCCCTATACATCTTCAATTAGGTACATTATTTTGCTATGTTCTCTGACTTCAACTTGAATTTTCTATCAGCATGACAACTTCACAAAGGTAGTCCAATAGATCAACAAATGAGTATATCTACTACAGCTATTCATTAAATATTTAGGGGTGAAAAGTGAGCTACTAAAATTAGTCATCTTTAAGCTAATTATGCCATTTGGATTCTGTAATCAGAAAAATATACTTAAACATTGATTCATTTAATTCTAAACTCCTAGGGATAGCCATTTGTCTTGGTTCATGCCATAAGCAAGAAAAACTAATATGACATGAAGAAATTAAAAACTTATTAATTGCAATATACATGGGAATGATCAGAGATTCATTAAGTTTTCCCACTGAAAATTAGTCATTTACTTTTGGCACATATGTCTATCTGAATAGAGATAGAATGCCTAGTTCATCTATTCTAGCAAAAGCTTGAAATTTACCCTAGATCAAATAATGATCAAGAAACTTAATGAGAAACTACATATGTGAATTCTTCCACCTTATAGCTGCACAAAAAGCTAACCAGCAGTCCATGGACAATAGGAAGAGTAAAGGAAAGCCTGTGATAACATAGGCAAATAAATGCTAGTCTCTCAGCATGTCTGGAAAATTCACTTGTAACCTGCAGGGCTCTTTGTCCAAAGACAGCCAAAGCAGAGGGCTCCTTATAAAAAAAGTTCCATGGTATATGGTTACAAGCCCACAGCAGAAGCCCCTAAGGAGCACTGACCAATGCAGATATGGCAGTGACCAATAAAAGTGGCTCAGTCTGGAGCTCTTCCACACCCAAGGACTCCAAGTTCTCTACTACATTGTTTTGAGATTCCATAGAGGGCTTTGAAAATCTAGTGCTCTTAACTTCAAAATTCAAGGAAGGCCTAACCCATGGAAGAGAGCAATACAGAAACTCAAGTGACCAAGGACAAAACCAACTTAGAGCTGACCACCAAAAGCACAGCAAACACCAGATATTGGTCCTGCCACAACCTTTCCTAAAAAGATGAGTAGGCCAAAAAAAAAAAAATTAACTAATAATAAAAATCTAAGAATCCCCCCAAAGAAGGAAAGGATAACTCCATAATAACTACAAGCAGAGACTCAAAGGAAAGAAAGAATATCTAGAAGATATGAAGCATGAAATTTCAAAAAAGTTCTTAAGGAAAGAATCGGAATAAAAATAAATAACTTAAAAGAGAAAATAGTAAGTCATACCCAAATAATAGACCTCATGAAAAATAAAACTGACCAAATAGAAATCAACGATTTCAGGAAGAAGCAAGAAACATTAGAACAAACCCCAAACGATTGAAAAAAATGAGAAAATGTAAGATGATATTAAAATTACAAACCAGATCAAAGAGAAATAACTTTAGAATCATTAAACTCTATATTTCAAGAAATTATAAATGAAGACTGGCCTTAGTATTAGAATCAGAAGGGGAAAAAATATAAACTGATCACCTCCTGAAATTCCAAAATGAAAAGTCTCAAGAATATTATAGCCAGCTTCCATATCAGAGAAAAAATACTGTAAGAATACAGAAAGAAGCAATTCAAGTACCAAGTAACCACACTTAAGATTCACGTAAGACCTGGCCACTTCTACTTAAAATGAGAGATTCTGGAATTGGATATTCCAAAAATCATAAGGTGAAGAGTTGTAACCAGGGAAAACCTGCTCTGCAAAGCCTAGTATGGGCCTTTAATAGATTAGAAAAGATATTTTAAAATTTTCTGGTCTTAGCATCCCCTTATATAAGAATAAGGATAGCTATCCCTCTCACCCAAGAGCTTTTGTTTATGAGTATATAATATTTATTAGAAATTAAAATGTCTTAGCATTGTTATGAAAATAATTTTGACCTTGTGGACCCACTGTAAGATTCATGAGTACTCTCAGGAGTCTCTAGACCACATTTTGAGAATTGTTAAACAAAAGGATTTTCAAGTATTTTTGATAAAATGCTGAACATAAGTTTTAAAATGCAAACACAAGAGTTAAGAAATAACCAAAATGGTAAATTTAGTTGAGCAACTGAAAAAAGCCATATGATGTTGTATATGGTAATATTTTAATAGGAGAAAAATAAAGAAGTATTCCTTTCAAATCCTAAAGTCTTCTTAAACAAGAAAAACAGAAAGCTTGGAGGTGGGGGGGGGGGGGTAGATTGGTTCTATACCGAGGATTTTAAAAGAGGAAAGATAAGGAAGAATAAAATAAATAAGTAGTATAGAAAGGAATAAAATGGGAGAGAAGCTTGATATTTCTCATAACTGAGGTTTGAGAAAATAATGAACAAATAAAGAGGAGATGGAAATTAGGATAAACATTACAATCACCAGAAACTAAAAAAAGAAAGTTCAATAATACACACAAACACACACACACACACACACACACACACACACACACACACACACACAGAGTTTGGTATAGAAATACATCAAACTCAACGGGATAGTGATGAGGGAATTAAGAGAAAGGGTAGTAATATTGGGGAAATAAAGATTGCAAGCAAGACAAACTGCTTGATCCTGAAAAACTGAGTAAAAGGGGAAAAGAAAAAGCTAAGAACTAGAATCTAATGAAGTGTTCATAGCTAAGGAATAACTGAACAAACTGTGGCATATGAATGCAATTATTACTTTAAGAAAAGACAAAAAAGTTGATTGCAGAGAAATAAATAATATGAACTGGCAGAGTGATCAGAACTTGTAAACAATATATACAAGGACAACATTGTAAAAAAAAAAAAAAAAAAAGACAACTATAAAGAACTTAGGAACTCTGACATATAATAACCAAATATGTCTCTAGCCCAACACTTCAATATTTTGCTCTTATTTTCTTAAAAATTGAGAATCCACTCCCCCAGAGATCTTTTGCTTACATAGGTTATATCTATTACTATATTAGAAACTAAAATTTATTGGAATCACTATGAAAAGTTTTGACCTTGAGAACCTCTAAATAGAACTCAAGAATCCTCAGGGGTCCCCAGACCACACTTTAAGAACAGCAGCTCCAGACCATGTCACCCATCGTCAGAGAGATGACAGACTTAAAGTGAAGAAAGAGACTTATATATATATTTTAATCAGGCCCCTGCATGGGTTGATTTTATTTGACTATGCTTATTTGTTATAAAAGCTTTTCTTCCAAAAGAGACCCACATGTGCAAAAATGTTTGTGGCAGCCCTTTTTCTAGTGGCAAGAAACTGGAAACTGAGCGGATACCCATCAGATGGAGATTGGCTGAATAAGTTATGGTGTATGAATGTTATGGAATATTATTGTCCTATAAGAAATGAACAGGAGGATGATTTCAGAGAGGCCTGGAGAGACTTACATGAACTGATGCGAAAAAAAGTGAGTATATTCATTGTACTCAGCAACAAGACGATCTGATGGACGTGGCTCTTTTCAACAATGAGGTGATTGATGCCAGTTCCAATGGTCTTATGATGAGGAGAGCCATCTATACTCAGAGAGAGATCTATGGGAACTGAGTGTGGATCATAACATAGCATTTTCACTTTTTTTGTTGTTTGCTTGCACTTTGTTTTCTTTCTCATTTTTTTCTTTTTTTGATCTGATTTTTCTTGTATAGGAGGATATTTGTGGAAATATGTATAGAAGAATTGTACATGCTTAACATATATTAGATTACTTGCTATCTAGGAGAGGGGATGGGAGGAAGGAAGAGAAAAAATTGGGGATGAATGTTGAAAATTATTCATGCATATATTTTGAAAATAAAAAGCTTTAATTAAAAATAAAAAAATATTGTGTGATGATCAAGTCTGAAAAAAAAAATTCTCCCCCCAACCTTTTTTTTTTAAATTGAGGTAGTTGCACACCTGTCAGATTGGCTAAGATGACAGGAAAAAATAATGATGAATGTTGGATGGGGATGTGGGAAAACTGGGACACTAATGCATTGTTGGTGGAGTTGTGAACGAATCCAGCCATTCTGGAGAGCAATCTGGAATTATGCCCAAAAAGTTATCAAACTGTGCATACCCTTTGATCCAGCAGTGTATATATCCCAGGGATTATATCCCAAAGAAATACTAAAGAAGGGAAAGGGACCTGTATGTGCCAAAATGTTTGTGGCAGCCCTGTTTGTAGTGGCTAGAAACTGGAAAATGAATGGATGCCCATCAATTGGAGAATGGTTGAGTAAATTGTGGTATATGAATGTTATGGAATATTATTGTTCTGTAAGAAATGACCAGCAGGATGAATACAGAGAGGCTTGGAGAGACTTACATGAACTGAGGCTGAGTGAAATGAGCAGAACCAGGAGATCATTATATATTTCAACAACGATACTGCATGGGGATGTATTCTGATGCAAGTGGATTTCTTTGACAAAGAGAAGATCTAACTCAGTTTCAATTGATCAATGATGGGCAGAAGCAGCTACACCCAAAGAAAGAACGCTGGGAAATGAATGTAAACTGTTTGCATTTTTTTTTCCTTTCCGGGTTATTTCTACCTTCTGAATCCAATTCTTCCTGTGCAACAAGAGAACTGTTCGGTTCTGCACACATATATTGTATCTAGGATATACTGTGATATATTTAACATGTATAGGACTGCTTGCCATCTGGGAGAGGGAGTGGAGGGAAGGAGGGGAAAATTTGGAACAGAAGTGAGTGTAAGGGATAATGTTGTAAAAAATTACCCTGGCATGGGTTCTGTCAATAAAAAGTTATTTAAAAATAAATAAATAAAATTAAATAAAATTGAGGTAGTTGGAGGCACAGGAAGGGGATTAGTAATACACAATGCCAAAAAAAAAAAAAAGAGAGAAACTAAAATATTTTTTAAATACAGAAAAGAAAAGCCCTAAGTTCAGAAGGAAGCACAAATAAACAGGACAGTATTAAAAGTAATAAATGAAATTTATTATATACTTTAAAAAAAAGCAATATGAAGTAGAAATGAACAGTTTCATAAACAATTCTCCTTTAAGTATTCTACTATATTTATGGAAATGCATTTTTAAAGTTTAAGTTTAAAATTTTTAAAAAGAAAAACAGTTACTTAGGAGTTAGACAATCTCTAAACTTAAAACACAACTATGTAATACACTAAGGGAGAATTTGGGACAAGGATACTTGGGAAATATCCTCTTCTTATGATAGGAATCTCAATCTATAATGTCGTTAGTCAAGAATAAAATCAACATTACCCTGATATCCTATTACTTCTATTTTGCTCATTCATCTCCACCCCACTTTGATTTTCATATGTGACAAGTAGGGAGATTCTAGGTTTTCCCAATATAATTTATCATCTCTTAAATATTTTGTTAGATTGCCATGTTAAATACCATCAACAAGAACTAGCAAATAAAGTTAATCTGAGGAATGTGGTAAAAATTCAGTTTATTCCTTTATGCTGTTATTTTTAACAGCGTGAAGTTCATTAACTAGAATCACTATTTCAAAAATAATGATGCTGATTCACACTTTAGCAAATGGTGACGGAGGGATTGACTCAGCATTGATTCTGATCAAGGCAAATACAGTGGAAGTAGCACCATTTCATAAAACATTGTGACAAGTTTATAAAATAGAGATGACACATAAGTAGGACTATTTCCAATAAAGAAGAGAATTGCCTGAGATATAATGATGCTAATGTGAGCAAAGAAATCAAAGGAGGCTTCCTCATCATGTAGACTGTAATGTTTCTCTCTAATTATATCTCAAGAAAGAAGATGAATACAAACGGAAGCACCACACATTTATCAACATTTCACTGCTTTGGTTACCATGTACACAACTAAATACAATCCAGAAAGACTTATCATTGTACCAAAACAAGATGATGAGGTTCCACATTCAGAATGTAGATGAACGCTAGGATGACTCAGTACTAATGACATCAGTCAGACAGAAATCATACCTATTTTCTGCCTTCTGAGAGTTCTTCAACTCCAGGATGAAATATTGATTCATTATGATATTTCAGTAAATTCAAGCATCCACAAGCTACTTTATATCCAAGTTGTACTTCCTTGCAAATATAATATCTTGACTTGCTATAAACAAACTGACTGCCAAAATCACAGGCTGCTTGCTCAAAAGCTGTCACTAATTAGTTGTTAGTGCTGTAACAAGAGTCAAACTTAATGCCAATGAGAACGTATTAACCTGAAAAAAGTAGTGACATGACACACTGAAAGGATATTTTTTAAAGTAAATTTCATAAATTAACAAATTTGGAAGACGTCAAACTGGGTCAGAATAGTTCTATGTCTATTCATATTTAAACAACAACAATAATGTCATATTTATGTGGATCTTTAAGGCTTACAAATCACATTCTTCACAACAAACCAATGAGACAAATAAATATTGAATCCATTTTACAAAAAGGGAAACTGAGACTCAGAAAGTTGGTGTAATTTGTCTATGATCACAGGGTTATTTAGGGACCAAGATTTGAAGTCAGGAGTAGTGACTCCAACTAATTCAGTACTCTGAGAGATTCTATTACATTCTGAAAGTAAAATTTTAAGAACAAGAATAAAGAGTATGGGGAGCAATAAAAAATGAACTGTACCACAATTGTTCCTTGACCTACTCTTCCAATAGAAGGCAATCTTCATTCTGAATAATTTTTCACTGTGGCTACTTGTCTAAAACTGAATTTCTAGACAACAATATTGTTTTAAAAGCCTTTCTTAACTGAGTGTTATATTACCTAGATGCTGAGTTCTGAACATTTTTGGTGCTTATTTTATGATCCCTATTTTATAGACAAAAGAACAATCACAGATAGTAGACTTGGTACTCCCTTCTCCCTGGGCCTCTGGACCTCTGATCTATCCTGATTTTCTGCCTACTTCTTGCTCACATCTTGATGTTTTTTGAAGATCTTCTTTGTCTTCTATTCTCTAAGTGTGATTGTTCCTATAGGCTCATCCTTGGACTTCTTTCTTCTATCCAAAACTATTTCAAGAAAATTTATGCAATTCTATTCTGTTATTATATTCATTCATGTATATAACTTGTCCTCTTCCAATCAAGTCAACAAAGCATTTAGTAATCACTTACTATGTGCAAGATTTTCTGCTACAAAGATTTGGGGATACAAAGAAAGGTTAAAAAAGAAAAGCCTCTGCTTTCAAGAGTCTAATAGGGGAGATAACGTGCAAAAAACTATTACAAACAAGATTTGTACAGGAAAAATTTTGAGATCTCAGAAGGAAGGTGTTAGAAGTAAGGGGGATGAAAAAAACTATCTTGAAAAAGGAAGGTTTTAGCTGAGATTTGAAGGAAGCAAGGAACAAAGACAAAGGAGAGAAAGAGAAAGGTGAGGAAAAGGGGAGAGACAGGTGAAAATGCAGAGTGAAGAGGTAGAGTACCATGGAACCGGAAGGAGGCTGGGGTCATTGATCAGAGAGTAGAGAAAGGGAAATAAAGGGCTAAGACTGAGAAGGGGAAAGGGCCAAGTTATAAAGGGCTTTAAAAGCCAACCAAAGGATTTTCTCTTTGATTCTGGAGCAACAAGATGACCCTGAAATTTACGGAATGGAAAGGTGACCCGATCAGATGGCCTGGAGTAAGAAGGCAGTGGAGACAAGGAGACCAACCATCAGTTTAAGGTTGCGCTAATGAGGATTTGTGCCAGGGTGGTGGCAATATCACAAGAGAGATGGAGGTGTATTTCAAATATGAAGACAGAATGAACAGATGCTGGCAACAGAGTGGAAATAGAGAAGAAAGATTAGAGAAAGAGTGAGGAGCTGAAGTCATGTAGTCATGTAGTAAATCTGGGTGATTGGGAGGATGGTCGGGAAATTAGGAAGAGGGGAAGGTTTGGAGATAAAAATAATGAATTCCATTTTGGACATACTGAGCTTAGGATCTAGAGGTCTTTCAGGTTGGGACACCCAGGTTACTAGGGCATGATCTGGATGATCTAGGAAAGTAGATTGAGAAAGTACAATCATACAAGTAGGAGAAAAATCAGAAAGACAGGAATGTGTTTTGATTAGCACAATGCTTTCCACATTAACTAGCTGGTTTATAATGATTGTTGTACTTATTCAATCGATATGCTCAATATAGTAGAAGGTGAATTGAAGGTAAAGACCAACTTTACCAATGCCACTTTCAGTGCTCTAATTAAGTTGTTTCAAAATTTGTTTTGCTTAAGATCCTTTTTCAATATCAAAATTATACAAATTCTATTTCAACTCATACTTCAAAATCCACCTTTTCCCTTCACAACTTTAGGGGACTTTCAGGAATCCAAATCTAAGAAACAACCCACTATTTCTAATATGCTCCAGCATTATTCAAAAATAGCTGAACATACAACATAAATCTAAATATTAAATTAACACTGAGACGAGAGGCTTAGAGATAGACAACTACTTTATGCTTTGGATTTTAGGGTCAGGCTGTCTCTCTACTATGACTCGAAAGACTTGATGAGTGAAGCTGCAATTAAAATCCCACTTAAAATTGAACTACTCATGGCCTTATACAGGGTTATTCTTAATATCTTTGTAAACAATTACAACAATGTACCAGTAATTTTCCAGTTCATAATCAGGCTGGAAGGAGAACAATCTATTTTACAGATCATGGGGAAAGACTAATCTCTGATATTATTGCCGCTGCAGACCTATCAGGAAGACCTAGAGGAGATAAACCTGTAGACATACAGATTAGACATCACATTTTCTAAAGTCTTAATAACACCCTGGGGGATAAAAGACAAGCTACAGAATTAACCTATTTGAATATTTATTGTTTTTTCACCACTGAGGAGGAATTGGGAACAAAGAAGGAATCCAACTGATTTCCTAATCTATTATGTGATAATAGGAGACTAGCCAATCAGTTCTCTGAGAGAAATGACCAGACCCAAAGAGTCATAACACAAAGAAATCCTGCTAACATCCCTCTGGCTTCAGCACAAATACAAATGTTTTACATTTCATCAAATATGACCATCTAGTCCAACTTGTACCTGAACAACCCCACATCTCCACAATATTCTCCATAAGAATCTCATTGATTTTTTTTACTTCTAGACACTTGGGGATGAAAATAATGAATTCAATTTTAGACACACAGGACTTCAATTTGGGACACTAAAGTTACTGGGCATGACCTGAATGATCCAGCAAAGTAAACTGAGAAAGTACTATCAGATAGGTAGGAGGAGAATCAAATGAGGGGGATCCCTTAAGGAGAAACCCATTAAATGTGAATACTAAGGCAATAGTTCTTTATACTGAGATGCAATTTGCCTTTTTACAGCAAAAGAGAACTAAGCAGAACAAATCTCATCTGTCAAACAGAACAATGCCAGTCAAATACTCAAAGACAACTGCATGTTGCACCTAAATCTTCTTCCCTCTATCCCCATTTCCTTCAATTGATACAACCTTCTACCATTCTGGTTGCCTCCTTCGGAGATGCTCAAGTTTATGAAAGCCCATCATAAAATGCGGTAGCTAGAACGTAAAACTTCCAGGTGTTACTTTAACATACAACAGGTCTGTTGTCTCCCTCCTTCTGGGTATTATGTCTCTTTTAATAAAAACTAAGATGACAGATTTGGGGGTGATACCAATTTGTACTATTACCTCATTTTGGGCTGGCAGTCCACTAAAAACCTCAGGTCTTATTGATCCAAATTCACATAGTTATACTTCTCCTATCTTATACTTGCAACTCAAGTATTAGACTTCACCATTTACCTGTGTTATTTTTAGCTTTCCAAATAAAAAAGAACAGCAACTCCCACCCTCAATCCCAAAAGTGCACTTTCATCTCACTCTTGCTATCTTAAGTGCAAAAGCCTGTTTTAGGAGGACTGCCATCTTTCAGATGACTGAAGAAACCCAGTCTAATTCCCTCTGCAATAACATTAAAATAAAGATAGAAAGGAAAGAAGCCTCTTTCAATGGTTTTTCAATAATAACTTTTCTTTGGATTCTGACACAAACATCTTGTTAATGAAAACAAATTTAACCAGACTGATCTTACAGCTACAAATTACACCCTGGAAAGTTCTAATAAACGAAATAAAGAACATGCCATCAATTTCTTTTTAAAATATTGTTTTCTATACATCTCTTACATCAGCACAAAGAACTAAACCTAAATATCATAGAAGCTTGGAAATAAACAAATACAATAGTTTTAGCCCACTCTGGAAGATTCCTGAAAGACTGAATACAGAAGTTTTTGGCCCACTCTGGAAGACTCTTCAAAGACTGAAGGAATACAATGAAATCAGGCTGATCCCAGGGATTTGGCCTACCTCGATGAAAGCTCCTTAGCATTAGAGCTATTTCTGATCAAACCAGGACATCAGTTAATCCCTGATGAAGGTTGATCATCTTTATGGAGACATAGTTTATGCAGAACAGACCTGCTCTAATCAAAGGATTCTAAGGACTAAGATCATTTAGTGAGGCATTAGACCAGCTTTTATTCTGGATATACAATTTAATTACGAAGATAATCCTCTATGCTCATCGCAATCAAACAATAAAACTACATATTTTGGGGGGGATAATTTTCAGATATATACACACATACAAACAGATCATAAAAGTTCAAAATTGGCTACAGAACTCAAACTTCCATTGACAAATACTGAAGTACATTGTGGGAGAAGACTAGAAAGCACCTATCTGTAAATAAAATAAATATGAATTTCATTACAACAAGTACAAATATACACACCCACACAGCCAGGTAAAGATAAACAAAATCTCTGTATAATGAAAAGACTTCAAGCCCCAGGGAATGGTCATTTTTTTTCCCCTAAGTTTAGTACAATGCAGTCTGTAGAACTTTAGCCAAATTCCAGAACAAAACACTTCAAGATTCCTTGGAGTTCATTGTAATATATTTAATTTGAAAGGTGTAACATATTGTTGTTTAAAAATTTCTCTTGACATTTAAAAATTTTTAATTCCCTGTTAGGAATTTGAAAGGAGTCCTTTCAGCAGATCATTTGATCATAGCCATAAGAAAGTGAATGCTTTAAATGTTCTTACTACAAATTCTTCAGTACTGTGTTAAAATATTTACCCTAGGACAGTTTTCAAAGATTCCCTCAGGGTCCAAACTATGAAACATCTGATTTAACAGTGTATTTCTGTCGATGGCGAGGAGAACAAGAGCATAATTACATTTATACTGTTTCTCCAAAAGCCACTAGATATGCTAGATTGTTTTCAGCAAAGAAATTTAAATAGAGGAAAAGCTGACCTGAAGAGAGGAGTAATAAATATGAGGTTTAGTGTCTACCTAGATGGCACACAGGACTTCTCAACAAGCCCAAATCTGAAACGTCACATTTCCAATCTTCTATATAAGGTCAGAGGCTCCAGAACCTTCAGAAGTTGGTATGCCCATTCATCTTCCAAATCAATCCCACCTACACTGATTGAACAATTTATACAGAACTGTGCTAGACACTGTGGGGGTTGCAATGTTGGCTGAAACACGGAGATTATATTCTAGTAGGATGATGTGAGGCATATACAGTTAACTATTAAACAATCGAAGCACATAAGAGAGTACAAACAATGTGCTGTTGGAGGTCCAAGACAAGAAAACATGTTACACACTGGGGAGCACCAGGGAATCAGGTAGGCTTCCTAGAGAAGATATGCCACCTGGGATAGGCTGTAAAGGAGAAAGAATTTCAAGAGAAAGGAAGCAGAATTCCAAGCAGAGAGAACCATAAACAAAGTCAAGAAGATAGGCCTATATGAGTTACATCCAAGACAGTTCAGTTTTCAAGAAAAGTACATGGAGGGAAAATGCATGAGAAAAGGTAGGGAAAATGCAGTTGTTATCAATAGTAGAGGCCCTCAAATAGGATATTTTAACTTTAGTTGTAAGCAGAGAGTCACTGAAAGTTGCAGGGAAAATCAATGAATAAAAAAACTTAATCTGACAGAGGTAAGAAGGGAGAAGAGTGAGAAGACCAAAGCTGCTGCAGCAATAGCCTGCATGACTAGTAATGAGAAACTAAGATTGGGAATAAACAAGAGAAAATGCACCAAAAATGTATTGGAGGTAAAACTAAAAACCTTCCATGGAAATTCTACCTCTGATGTCTGTGTCAGAGAAGGTTGTTGTTTTTTTTTTTTTTTTTCTAATTTATGTTCGTTTATTTTAACACACATTGTTTCATGACTCATGTTGGGAGAGAAAAATCAGAGCAAAAGAAAAAACCATGGGAGAGATTAAAAAAAAAAAAAAAAGTGAACACAGCATGTGTTGATTTATATTCTCCATAGTTCTTTTTCTGCAGGCAGATGACATTTTCTGTCCAAAGTCTAATTGGAATTGTTTTGCATCACTGAACTACTGAGAAGAACCAAGTCTTTCATATTGATCATTGCACAATCTTGCTATTACTATATACAATGTATTCCTGGTTCTGCTTGCTTCGCTCAGCATGAGTTCATATAAATTTTTCCAGGCCTTTCTAAAATCTGCTTCTTCATCATTTTTCATAGAACAGTAATATTCCATTACCTTCATATATCACAACTTATTCAGCCATTCTTCAATTGATGGGTATCTGCTCTTTTTCCAATTCTTTGCTACCACAAAAAGGGTTACCACAAACTTTTTTTGCAGCTGTGGATTTTTTTCCCTCCTTTATGATTTTCTTGGGATACAGACCCAGTAATGGCCCTGCTGGCTCAAAGAGTTTGCACAGTTTTATTGTGCCTTTGAGCACAGTTTCAGATTGCTCTCCAGAATGGTTGAATAATTTCACAACTCCACTAACAATGCATTAGTGTCCCAGTATTCCCACATCTCTTTCAACATTTATCATTATCTTTTCCTGTTATCCTAACCAGTCTGAGAGGTATGAGGTGGTATCTCAGATTTGTTTTAAATTGCATTTCTTTGATCAATAGTGACTTAGAGCATTTTTTTTACATGACTATAGATGGCTTTAATTTCATCATCTGAAAATTGTCGGTTCATATCCTTTGACCATTTATCAATTGGGGAATGACTTGAATTCTTATAAATTTGACACAGTTCTTTATATATTTTAGAAATAAGACCTTTATCAGAAATACTGGCTGCAAAGATTTTTCCCCAGCTTTTTATTTCCCTTATAGTCTTGCTTTTGTTGGTTTTGTTTGTGAAAAAATCTTTTAGTTTAAAGTAATCAAAATTGTCCATTTTTACCTTTCATTAATATTCTTTAGTTCTTTGGTCATAAATTCTTCCTTTCTCCAAAGATCTGAGAGGTAAATTATCCCTTGTTCTCCTAATTTGTTTATGGTATCATCCTTTATGCCCAAATTGTGTATCCATTTCGATGTTATTTTGGTATGGGATGTGAGATGTAAGTCTATGCTGAGTTTCTCACATTATTTTCAGTTTTCCCAGCAATTTTTGTTAAATAGTGAGTTCTTATTTCAGAAGCTGGAATTTGCGGCTTTATCAAATACTAGATTGCTATAGGCCTTCATTATTGTGTCATGTATATCTAACCTATTCCACTGATCCTCCACTCTATTTCTTAGTACCAAATGATTTTGATGTCTGTTGCTTTATAATAGAGTTTTAGATTTGGTACTGCTCTGTGATAGAATCTTGGATTCTTCAAGACTGTCAACACTGTGTAGGTTCTGGACAGTTCTACCAAGAAAAAGAGGCTCACAATATAAAGAGATATGAAGAAGTGACTTTATCTGTTTTTCATTCAAGCTATCCAAAACAGGATATAGAAGAATTTTTGGAGGTACTATATTCCTCTTCAATGGGGGTCTTCAAATGAAATCTGAATGACTAATCAGGCATATTGTAGTAAGGATTCTTTTTCAGAAATGGATTGGATTAGGGATTGAGGTTCCTTCTAGCTCTGAAATTTTGTGATTCTAATTTTGTTATCAAACTAACTAGTTCAGAGAAGACTAGCCATCAGATGATGATTTTTTTTTTTTTTGGTCAAATCAAAAGCTTCTAATTATTGAGTGAAAGGGTTATGATTTGCATCAATGGAAAGCTAATCTATAGATGAAATTATGGACATTTTGAAGTACTGAAGAACTGAGAGGACTTGGCAACTGACTAGAATGGGCAAGATACGGGAGAGGTAAAAACTAAAACAGCATTCATCTTTAAATGAGAGACCGGGAGAATGATAGTACCACTGATTGAAACAGTGAAGTCAGAAGAAGAATCAATTTTAAAGAGATAATAAACTTGTTTTTGAAGTGTTATGGGATATTCAGGTGGAAAAGTTGACATTGGTTATTACAGATTAAGGTTTGGAATTTAGCAGAGAGGTCCTAATTGTGTAAATAAATCTAGAAGTCATCTGCATTGAAATGACAGATGAAGTAACAGAATAAATGAATTTACCAAGGGAAAAGATATTGGAAAGAAAAAAGAAAGGCAAAACCTTAGGAAGTAAAATAGGCTTCCAAGAGCAGATATACCTAGAAGGGAAACCATCAAAGTAGGAAAAAAAAGTCATTAAGGAGGCAAGAAGAAAACCAGGAGCCTGTAGTTCTCAAAAGTCAGAGAGAAAGAGAATAGCCAGCTGAAGGGACAGAAGGCCAGGATACTGAAGATTTATAAGAATAATGAGATGGTTGCTGAAGCAACATCCTGGTAAGAAAGGAGAGGGATAGAATCAAGATTACAGAGAGAGAAGGATTAGTTTCAGCAAGAAGTGAGAACATTTCTTCCTCTAGGAGAAAGGGAAGAAGAAAGAAATTTGATATATTGAAAAATTTTAAGTAGTGGTGGCAAGAAGCTTCCATCAAATGACTTTAGTTTTTAAGACAAAAGTGGAAGCTACTTCATCTCTTGTACAGGTTGAAAGGTGGGTTGCAGAACGAAAGAACAGAACTGTCTTGGAAGAGTCAGTGTGAGGAATGAGAAAGAAGATCCCTAAGTATAGAAAGACTGTTGAGTAAAAAAAACTGGTCAACTAAAGTTATGTAGATTAAATCTATTATGGATGAAATAAACCCAATTTAATGACTTTGAAAAACAAAAAGGACTTTATTCCCTAAAATATTCTACCAAAAAAACTATAGAAATTTTTTGGGAAAATGTATGTCTTGAAAAAAATTTCCCCTCTACAAGCTGGGGCAACCCTGTTCAAATTATAAGCAGTTTAAATATTAGTGGATGTCTATGAATATTACCATCAGTTTAAGTTATAGCTTTTCTTGCAAAAAATGCTCTAGTTGAACTTACTCTTCCCCCTTTATCAAAAAAAAAAAAAATCCCCACAATTGTCTAAAGGGAAGTTTCAGCATCAGAGGAAGGCTTGTCAAGACAGAACCTGTCATCTTACCATTGCCAAATGAGAGGCAGGTAAGCCCAAGAGACCAGGGAATAACAGCACCATACTCCAAACCTCCATCCCAGCTTCAAGCTATATTCTTAAAGCCATCCCTCAAGGAAGCAATCCTTGTGGAGATGCAATCTAGTTATTGATGATACAAATGCTGCTGCCATAGCTACTGAGATTCTAAAAAGAAAATTCTGGCTACCAAAGTCCTTGGCATTATTACATGATTTGACATCAGAAACAGATTGTTTTATCAATAGACATAACATGAAAGAAGATTAATCACAATCTGCTTTGCCCTATGTACCTCTTGGAACCACTAGACCTTTAACCATCAGTTCTGCAGCGCAAATCTCCAATGTATGTTAGTTAGTTCCTCCTATTTAAATGCCAAGTCCTTGAAAGCAAGGACTATGTTTTCCAGTTTGTAACCCCAGTGATCAGTACAATGGTTTTTTACACATGATAAACACTCAATAAATCTTTTTTTTTCATTCATATGAACAAGGTCATATTAGGAGATAAAGTAGAATTTAAATATAGAAACTAAGTTTTTTCTCCATTGTTCCTCTTTGTCAAAATTATTCAGGGAATTCCTCATCTTAAAAATGAAGTTATAATTCAAAAGTTCATTTTTAAATTGGCTGTGTGGAATTCAAATCATTTTCTCACAGAACAATATAAAAGGGTGAGAAAGTTTCCAGGTTGGCCCACAAAATACTATTTAACATATAATAAACTGATTTATAGTAGTAATTTTTATCTCTTTCATTTTGAATTATTTGTATTCTCATTTTATCTAACTTAAATGAAGACAAGGCAAAATGATTATCACACAGATGACATGAAGCTGTAAGAGATAACATATTTGCATGACAAAATAAGCATTAAAAAAGATTTCAAAATAAGTGACAGAAGCAAGCAAACAATTTTAAAGCTCTAATGGAAAAAAATTTTGATCACGAATTCAGTTAATCTATTGTGGTGTATGCTGTAAAATAAATCACAACACACACAAAACACACGCTTTTTTTTTTTTTTTTGTCACATAGCCATAACTTTCCAAGCAGCTTTTTTTTTAATTATAGTGATCTCATTCAAAAACAAGAATAAATAAAAAGACAGCAAAATTTGGATCAGGTCTATACAAATACAACACAGAAGGGATAAGTATAAAGTCCAACACTTAGGGTAAAAACATCAACTGCACACATGCAGAAAACTGAGGAAACATAACTGGGCAATGGTCTATGTGAAAAAGCTTGACTTTTAGTGAAATGGAAGCACAGTATGAGTTCATGGTGACATGATAGCCCCTTCAAAAAAAGCTAATTCAACCTTAAGTTACATTAATAGAAATAAGATGTTCAGATCCAGGAGGGCCTAATTTTGTTGTACCAGGCTTGCCTTGGTCTGAACACATCTGAATAGTGTCTCTAGTTGTGGATGTCACATTTTATGAAGAATATTGACAGGCTAGAAAGTAATGAAAGGAAGTTAAACAATATGCTACAGAAACTGAAACCACATCATATGAGGATTGGTGGAAAAGATCTGGGAATGTTTAGGTTATGGGAGGGAAAACTTAGAGAGGGTGGCTTCATCAGTATTTTCAAATATCTGAAATGCTTTTATGTAGAAGAGGGCTACTATAAACTGTCTGACTCCAGAAACCAGAATTAAGACCAAAAGATTAAAGATGCAAAGAAGAATTAATCTCAATCAACATAAGGGAAAACTTTGCAACAACGAGAGCTTTGTAAAAATTAGTAGAATGGACTTCTCTGAATACAGCAAATTTCTCCTCACCAGCAGTCTTCTTAAAGATAGGTCAACCGTTTGACAAGCTGAAAAAAGATAATTCATACTTCACATGGAGGCTGAAACAAATGACTTTGAGATCCCTTCTAGGTCCAAGATTTTAAAATTCTAACACTATTAAGAACAAGAACAATCACATAATGGATGTTTAAATAAGAAAATTCATTCCAAATTTCAACTAGGGATACCTTCAGCTAGGTGGCACAGTAGTCCCAGCCCTAGAGTCAATCACCCTAAATTCAAATCTGATATCAGGCTCTAACTGTGTAATTTTAGTTTCTAAGTCACTTAGCTTCTCTTTACCTCAGTTTCTTCATCTGCAAAATGGAGATTATAATACAACCTATCTCCAAGTATTGTCAGGATCAAAAGAGATATCTGTAAAATGCCTCAAAAATCTTAAATTACATATAAATACATGTTATCATCATCATTATTATTATTATTTGCCCTCCTATGAGGTTGTGTGTGTGTGTGTGTGTGTGTGTGTGTGTGTGTGGTTGAGGACACAAAAATATCCTTCCAGTATACTGGGCTCCTTAGGCCACATCAGCAACAACTCCTTCAGACACAAATGACTTTGAGAAGAATCAGAATATGGTGGAAAGAGAGCTCAACTTAGAGTCAAGGGACCAGGATTAAAATCCTACTTCTGTCATTTATTCCCCCATGGCTTCACCTTCTCCATCTTGGTTTCCTCATCTATAAAATAATAGGACTCTTGGTTCTGGATCTATAAGACTATGAGGAAATTAAAAGGTCAAGGGAGGAAGGGGACAGGACACACACACACGCTATTTTATGTTTTTAGATAGCAGACTTTTTTTTTTTTTTTTTTTAGAAAACTAACAAAAATAACTTACATAAATTCATATACAGTAAAACTTTTGAAAACAAGTTCACTATCACAATGACATAAAAATAAACAAAAACATAAGTGAAAACAATCTTGCATCAAATAAGATTATCAAATTATTTGGGATAGAAGGAGGGTAAAGAAAAGAAATAAAAACAAGGTCTTCTAAAGAAAGTCAAAGGAAAAGGTTTTATTTATTAACATTATCTGGGGTGCAATTAACTCTCATAGGATTACCAAAATCAAAACAAAAACCAATAATGCATTATAAAACTAATTTCCAAAATAAAATGTTCACCAAGCTTTTTAAAAGCCTGACAATTGGGCAATTTTACTTATAGGTTTGTCTTTTATACACGAAAGCACTGATTTCCCTTTATATAATTTTAGTGAACCCCTATGAAGTCTAATCGTGCATGAAGCTTATAAAGATGATATAACTTTTTTTTTAACTTTTAGCTTCTCTGAATCTCTCCTTTAAAGATAAATGCTATAAATGGATGAAATCCTACAAAAACAAATTTTAATAATAGATCAAACAAATGCTTTTTTATACTAAATTTTTACTGACTAAATTTTTACCACTAAGTGAGTGGGACTTAGAAATCTTTCAAAAACATGACCATTTTAAATGTAATATATGATTGTAAAGAAATCTGACTTCAGATTAGATAGACTTGCTTCAAAACAAAGTATTTTTTGAGAGATCAATTTGGTCTTCTTTAATTCTTCCTTTTTAACCTTCCCCAAAAGTAAAAATGTTGAATACATTTTAATTTCTTTTACATAGGGGCCAGTTATTGTACATTTAATTAAGAAAGAATAAAGGTATACCAAGTACCAATCCCTGGAATTAGCAAAAACACAATGTATCATAAAAAGTCTCTTATACTGGAGATTTCCTTTAACAGATATTCTCAAATGAATACCATTATAAATATTTGTAGAAATCATTAAGTATGACTAATGGAATTACAAGAAACAAATCTACATGCTGAGCAGCTATAGGAGGTGTCATCATAAAGTGAAAAATAGTTCAAATATAAATGGAAGGAAAAAAAAGTCCTGAAATAATATAGCTAATATTCAATCATGCTAAAAGTTAAAACAAACTAGGCCATTCGTTTCCTCTTAAGAATTAAGAAAAGGGCCACTATTCTGCAAAAATAAAGGGATATAAGTGAGCATAAAGAGTAAAGTAGTATAATTTCCATTTAACTTTCATATAAAAACATGAGGCACTCAATAGACCATTTTTGAGCCTGAAAACTAACACTTGGAAACCTAAAAACTCTAGAACATTTCCATTAGGTAAAATTCAATATATTTTCTTAGTAATTTTTTTTTGGTGTGTAACACCAAATATCAAAATATCAAAGTTAGAGCTACCCACCAAGAACAACAACAATAAAAAGGTTTTAATTGTCTCTATGTGTTCTTAGAAAATCTTATTATGGATATCTTATCCAAAAACACAAATAATTTTGATTTCTTAAATTAATTTGTGTTAATTTTATTATTTACTTGTGTAAAAGGCTACATTTTTGTTTATTCTTTAATTTTGAGAATAGCAATAGTTCAATACTTACTTCTAAGTCACCACATTACATTTTTAGGGCACAATTTAAACTATAAACTACAGACAAATAGTTTTCTTAACCTGAAGGAACCACACCTTCAAAAAGCTTGTATTGCTTGGTTTTTTTCTAGCAAAACTATGTCCATTTTATTCTGGTGCTACAAGATCAAAGGATCATGCATTATCTGCAACTTAACCTACTGAATGATGTCATTCAGGAAACTAAGAATTTACTATTATAAATTATTATAAATTCACTATGATAAACAGCTAGGGAAGAATGTTAAACACAATAAGGCCAATTAAGCCAAATATTTATATAGGAGACAATTAATACTGCCACTTATGTAAATATGGATATCTAAGCAAAGACATCTTTTATGTTTAAAACTTACCTAGCTATATACTCAGAACTTCATATCCAAGTGCATAACAGAAACAGTAATTTAAAAATATTGAGACTACCAGTACATTTCATCCCTGTCCATCAGAACCCATATTGCCTAACCCTGAAAAATCTTCAAAGGACAGCTGACTTTATATTTAGCTGTAATTGTCCTTTGTCTGGTAATAGAAATATAAATGTATTGCAAAGATACATTTGAAACTAAAAATTCCATTTTGTATAGAACTATACATTTTTGGTCTAGTAACATACTGTTTTCCCCAGGAATAGCAAAAGGATACTCAAAAACATGGAAGATTAAAAAACAAACAAAAACAGAGGCATTCTAATAATATGAAAGAACTTTGTTGTTAGTGCCACAAAAACTACAAATTGCCTTGTATAACTTGCCCTATAAAACAGCACTTTTAACTCCCATCTACAATATTTCAACAGATTAAGCAATCACCTATTACTTTTTATTATGTTTCATTTACTGGCCAATTTTAGACAAGCATATGTCTAAAATGAGTTTCTCAATTTAAGAACGAAAAAACCAAAAATGTCAACTTAGGGGCTGTGAAATAAAAATATCTCAATAGTTTTAATAAATTTTCTAAGTTTTCATCACTAAACACTAGAAAACTCCACTAAATGTTTTACATACACACACAGATACACTGACACAATTAAGGAAATTATAATTTTGAGATTCTTCACATAAAGTTGTTCTATCCCCAACTCTATCAACATTTAAAGTTAATTCAGAACTGATAAAAGGAGACAGCTTAACACTACTGGAAGCAACAATCTCTTTATATAAATTTACACTTTTTTTTTGCACTGATAATAGTTGAGATACTTATTCTCTAAACAGGAGGAAGGATTTTTTAGTTTGTTTAGTCTTAAAACCCAACTGGAGATCTCAGTGGATGCATGACAAGGGAATAAGTGGTGAGGGAACCTATGTAATCAACCATCAAACATTTATTAAACACATACTATCAGTCACTATACTAAATGCTGGAAATACAAGACAAAAATGAAACAATTCCTCTTGGAGAGAGTTTATGTTGTAGTCTGGAGAGACTATGTATATGCATATATTTTACAATAGATAGGTATGGGCATGCCATGCATGTGTATCTGTATACATGTATACAATGTTTATGTGCATATTCTCTATATATTTATATACTTATACACACATATTATCTCCCCAAATATTATGTTATTTTTAACATAAGCTCAAAAAGATATGTGAGTATGCTATCTCTTTAAGCATGTGTATGTATGTACATAATGGACGTATAAATATATACATGCATGTATATATGATCAAGAGCTAGTGTGTATGTGTGTATGTATATATATATATATATAATCCACAGATGTCTTCACCAACATAAAACCACACATAAAAGGCATTTATAAAAAAGATACAAGTAAATAATTAGGGGGTAGTGAGAGAGGGATCAGAGAACAAGAAAAGCTTCAGATAGGAAATGGGAAAGAATACATGCCAAATACAAGGGACAATTGTACAAAGGCACAGTGATGGGGCATAGAGGGGCCTGTCATAAGAAACACTAAGAAGCTACCGGTGCTACCAGAGAGTACCTGCAGGGAAAAGTAGACTATTATCGTGATACTGTAATGTTTATACAGAGATCTAACCACAGGCAACTAAACTGAACTATGTAAGAGCGACCCCCAATGATTAAAATTCAAAGATTACTCCATCTAAAAATCACAATTAATAGCTTCAATAGAACAAGCACAGGGCCACAAGCCCTTTCAAAATAGAGTTAAGAAAAAAGTAACATACTTTTTCCAGTTCTCAATCAACTAGCATATATAATTCCTTCCCATCCCCAACAAAGAGCATTGACAGAAACTAATTCCTGTGTTTCTAAACAGAGGCCAAGAAAACAATTACCTCTTCATTTACCTGTCCCCTTCAAACCAAGTTTACCCTGATGCACCAAAAGTAAAGGCTCTCCATCAGAAGAGAAAAGCAAGACAAATGGTTTTGTTAAGAGGGAATGGGTTGGGGGTGGGGAAAGGAAAACAGATTTCAACCCTCCAAAAAAGAGAAAAATATATACAAGCCCTCATATGTAAAAAACAAACAATGACAACAACAAAAATCCACAATTCCAAGTCACCATCTTTCAGGGTTGACCTAAAATGATTTCTAAGGAGGTCCTTTGTAACTCAAGCATTCTAAGATTATAAGTCAGAAAACTCCTTCTTAATGCAAAGTCTATTTTGGACAACAGATAAAGCAATACATATTAAAAACAAAACAAAACAATGTTTCTTCTTGCCTTCTCTTTGGGTGGAGAAGGAGCTGGAGGGAAAGAACTTGGAACTGAAAATAAAAATAAAACTTTTTTTTTTTTTTAAAGAGAGAAATCCCTCCTTAAAATAGGGTTTCAATTACATACCTTATATTACCCCTGAACCCCCATGTATCTTTGTATTACAAATTAAGGTGACTAACTACATTCTTAACCCTGGATATAAAACTGTAAGTATTATTTCACAAAAGAATGAATTTACAAGCAGAAACTGTTAATTGCCTCCTTTTGTGTTACCCTTCGATTAGTATAGTGCCTGACACATTTTAAATGCTTAACAAACGTTTATTGACCAATTGATTCATGAACATCTTGAAGAGATGCTTTAAAATTAGTGTAGAATAACTAGTATATCTGCCCATTGAACCCATTGTAAGTCAAGCTGTGACCTGATGAAGCAAATAGTTATTTTTAATGCAAATTATGGATGTGACTGTTTGTGGTAACTGTGGCTTGATTTCCCATATGCAAAGAAATCCCCTTACCAGGGGAAATTAAACAGCATCTAAAAACACGTGGGTTTGTATTGCTATTATATCAAGGTATAGCTATAATTTATACTTTTAATGAAAATGACCCAATAGCCATTGAAAATATTAGTCACCAAATTAATCCCACCACTAATTGATTGGATCATTAATGTAATTTCCCCTTCTCTTCCCCAACTCTTCTCTAGTCAAAAAGAAAAGCTGTCATATTTTCTGAGAATTTAATTTCTACTCTCAAACCATACCCAAATAGTTGAGTATGGGAAAATGAATCAGCAAATCAGAACACTCAAAATATAGAGAACTGAATGGCTGTATGTGGAAATCCATTGCATTTAAATTTTTAAAAAATATATATGAAAAAGACGGACTATTCAGAATACCAACGGGAAAGGAAACAGAAACGAGTAGTAGGTTGTCTAGAGGCAAGAAGAACTAGACAAATGTTTTATGGTATTAGTACTTTTCATATGAAGACAATATAGCCACGATTATGAATAAATCAAACCAAAGGTAGGAAACATCCTGTATGCAACACTGTAGACATTCTTCTTTACTGAAAGAAAGCACAAAAAAAAAAAAAAAAAGGAAAAGAAAAGGAAAGAAAAAAAGGTAGCCCCAGAATAAAAACATGATTTGGAGGCAGCTAGACGACACAGCAGATGGAACACTGGCCCTGGAGTTCAAATCTGTTCTCAGACACTTAACATTTCCTAGCTGTGTGATCCTGGGCAAGTTACTTAACCCCAATTGCCTCTCAAAAACAACAATAAACCAACCCAGAAAAAAGGCAGGATGTATCGGCTGTTTTTGTACACAGCAATCTTGATGATTATTCTGTGATATAATTCAGGAGTCCTCTTTTCAATGATATGGCCCTAAAAGTCAGCTTGTAAGGGCTAAAATGCACCTAATCTGCAGTTATATTTGAAGGTCTATTTCTTCAGGAGCTCATCTAGTCATAACATTTTAGATAACACTGGCAAATAAAAAGCAAGAAGAAATCACTTAGCTCAATGTAATAAGGAGACACTTTCCCAAAGCTCATTCTTGAACACTAACATAAAAAGTAGATCTATTGCATTAGGAGCCCCTATCAACAGTACCCAAGAAGCCAAAAAGAAACCAAACTTTATTGTATTAGGGAATATCTCAAGACAATTCCATTACTTTTTTCTATTCATTCTCCTCCAAGACACTAGGTATGGCACTTGTACTATCTTTTTTTTTTTTTTACTTGTACTATCTTCTACATGAAATTTTTCATGACCTCTTCCCTCTCCCCTTTCTCCCTAACTAATTTATATGTAGATGGTCATATCACTACCCATAAAATGTATAATATTTATATTCGCAGTGCCTGGTACATAGTAAGTACTTAATAAATGTTTTCTTCATTGAGTGAAAGTCACTGCTCAGGCCAATGTTATTCCATAGTATTTAATATTATGTTTCTTTCTTCTTAAATATTCAGAACTCTGGTGACCATATCTTGGTGATTTTAAATTTTCAAGGTGCTCTCCTGAGAGACAATTATCTGCAGCCCCATTTTTAGTTAATAAAAATATGAAGGAACTCTCCCCTCACCAAGGCCACCAAACAAGTTAGTGATAGGCTTGGGAATAGATTCAAGAATTTCTAACTTCCCAATCTGGTGCTCAGGCTACTCAGTAAAGCTGCCATGAACTGATACAATGGGTCAAAGACAAACCACATGACATATGATGTTGGCCTTTATGTGTCCAAAATATAAAAACGTGATAGGGCTAATGGGTAGGCCTAATTTCGAAAATAAAAACAGGAAGCACTCCCACCCCAATATTACCTTTTAAGAAAAATTAAAAAAAAAAAAAAAAAAAAAAGGAAGCCAAACCTCAAAAGATACCTTCCAAGGAAGTCAAGGGTGTGACTTAAACTAACAAAAACAAGAAAATAACATTATAAACCACTAAAAAAGAAGGTTTTCTTCATCCAACAAGAAATCTAAATTTGCAAAATGCTGTTTTATAGTTGGCAAGACACCACAGTTGTACACACA
Organism: Antechinus flavipes; assembly: GCF_016432865.1. NCBI lineage: Eukaryota > Metazoa > Chordata > Mammalia > Dasyuromorphia > Dasyuridae > Antechinus > Antechinus flavipes. The sequence goes on along the minus strand of NC_067401.1, from coordinate 131,215,396 downwards.
ATCACGACCAAATTGCCTTGCTTCTTTCAATGGCTAAAAGTCACTGAATATACTACATAAAGACATCTGTTAGTAAAGACAAGGTAACTAAAATAGAATTTTTTTGGAGGTGACCAGGGTTAAATGATTTAACTGTTTAAAATCACTTTTTTTTGTTGTTATTACACTACTTGCTTTTTTTACAGAAACGATCAGTGGAAATTACACAAATAAATTTAACTCTCTCATTGCCAGAAACTAGAATGCCACTTTTCTATTTCCAATATCATAAGGAAAATATATTTCTGATTTTCTAAAATAATTTTAAAATTCTCTTTAAACATCAGCAAAACTGTAGGCTAATACAATTTCATAGTTTTCTTTTAAACATTATTTTCATTAAGACAAACCAGCTTCATTCTTTTATTATATAATGTATATATAGTTTCTCTTCTAAAGATTTCAACAAACTTAAATTAACAAGTAACTTAAAAGTCTTAAATCCTAAAAATATTTTATAAGAATGATGGTATTTATAAGAATATCTAATAGAAAGAAGGAAAAATAACCTAGATTTTTATTTTGTTCCACTGGTAATCAGAATTTGCTAGGAACCTGTGAATAATTTCACAAAATATTGACTCTGGACAGTCAAGCAAATAAAATGCATGGTGTATAGAGCAGACTATAAGATGGAGCTTTTTAAAATTTCATCTATATATTTACATATGAGGTCCTGAACATGCTATTTATCCTGTTATTTCCACATTTTAAGTTACATGAGAATGTTGATCTATTACCGATGAACTCTATAGGCAACTCTCAAAGATTAAAGAGCAAACACAAAGCCGATTAAGGATCCTTAGGGATAAAAATACTATTAAGTAAACACAAAAACAATCTGAGTTTTAATATTAATAAAAACAAAATCCATTAAGTGCCAAAATAGCAATAAATATTTTATTAAACATTCCTGCCCATACAAGTAAAATTTAAAAGGACACTCTTACCTATTAAAAAAAAAAAAAGACAAAAATCCATTAGGAGTGAGAAGTTAGGGATGAGATGGTAAGTAGGGGCAGAAAGGAAGTGCTAACCAAAATATTTATATTGCAAAAGCCCAAACAATGATAGAATGCTCTCCTCCCCATCCCCCCCCCCCATACTACACTAAGAAATTCCCATTTCAAAAAGGGCAATTTTTAATTTTTAAGAGCTTTCTTCTTGGTATAATCCTTATCAATATTCTGTTGGCAGAAAAGAATATGAATACTGACAATGCAAAAAACAGTGAGAAGCTAGGATAGTTTATAAAGTTGGCTTAGTATTGGGGTTTTTTGTGCAAAGTTTAGCACTGTTATGCAATCTCCAAACTGCTGATGATAGAAATCAACCCTTTTTTGGTATTTTGCTTTAAAAACAGTTTCTCCTTCCCTTCCTCATATTCTAAAATTTATCAAGTATCTAAAGAAATCTCATCCTCCAAAAACTAATGCAAGTGGAATGTAGAAATTTAAATGGATTTATGTGGATTACTAAATCACACAAAGGTATTTTTTAATGTAATTATGTTTTTTCCTCCTTAAAACCAAATGCTACTTGTTCTGTCTCCCAGTTTACTTTATGATGTGGTCACCAGAGTTCTGAATATCATAACAACAAAAACTTCTGGCATAAGATGGAATGATTTTTGTCTAATAATTCTCTAATTATTAGAAAAAAGTCTGCAATATTACTATAAATGATAACAAAGAGGCTTCCACAAGCTGAAATTATTACAAGCAATCTGGCATCGATGGGATGTTGTAAAATGAAATTAGAAAAATACCTGACTGGCATTAGCCTTTTATCTGTGTCAATAAATGTTAAAATGATTTTGGGCATAGCAAATCAGCAAGAAAAGATAGCATAAAAGAATGATCTAAATGGTTAAAAAAAAAAAAAAAAGTGGGATAACGTAGACTCAGAAAGCTAAATGCTTATTGTGTTCTGATGACTTTCCAATACCTTTGGATTTGACTAGATAATGAACATTTAGAAACAGCTAATGAATGGGATAGATCTAACATAATATTTGGAGATGTAAAGTCACATTGACATTTTCAAAATATATTCCTTCACACTATTTCACAGATAGTTGGAGGTGCTTTCAGTTGAACAGAGACCTATAATTTATTATTTTAAAAATCCCCTTATCCTAGGAAGAAGACTGTCAGAAGTGCATGAGGAAAACATGAAAGGGTCTGACAATGGCTGATAGGGAATTGGAACCTTTTCAGGGCCCCGAACTTCATAAGCGCTAAATAAACGCTTACTGATCGATTGACTAATTTGTCATTAATGCTACGTTCCTACAGATTTTTTTTTATTTTTCCTCACTTTCCAATTATTTCCTTTTCTCCAATGGCAAGGCAGCTACCAGGGGTATGGATATGACTTCTCAGAAGTTCTCTCCTTTTCGGAGCAACCTAACCATCTAGCCAGATTCACTCTACGTCAGCCTAGCTTTTGTCACATAACGTCTCCCTTGCAGACTCTTCATATCTGCCCCCTCCGCCCACCCCCAATAACCGAAGCAGAAGCACTTTATTCCTCTGAGTGGGGTGGGCAGGTAGAGGGAAAGAAAGAAAGAAATAAGAAAAGATCACACCACATCCTACAGCAACACGTCCAAGCCCAGGCCTGGCAGGTTCTGATGTGGGATCCAGCTCTTCTCCCCCCCACTCAAGAGGCTCATCGAAAGTGTTTGTTTCTTTAACTGCCTCCCAAGGTTCTTGTCCTTGATGCACCTATAAGATACACACACACACGGACACACACAGACACACACAGACACACACACACACACACACACACACACACACACACACACACACACGATGCACTCATTCTTCAGGGGACTTTCATACGCGTACAGCTGTGTCTGTTTAGGAATAGGAGGGTGGCAGCAGGGACTGGACGGACCTTGCAAACAACGTGGAGAGCGCTGGGCGGCTGGGGAGGGAAGAGGTGCAGTCCCCTTCCTCCTCTTGCCGCCCCCCCCCCATATACATACCCCAATAGTCCCTACGTCTCCGCACGCGCACCGGCTTCCAGCCCCAGCACGCCGGGCCTCGGTTACCTCCCCGCCACCCTGCCGCTGGGACCCGACGGGACGCTGAAGCGGCGGCGGCTGCTACACCCCAAGGCGAGGCGACCCGAACAGGGCTGGGGGCCGCCCCGCCCGCTCCCTTCTCCTCAGGCTAGGCTCCTACCTCGCCTAGTCGGGCGTCGCTCCCTCGCTCCAAATGCCGCCGTCACGCTCAGTCCCTTGGCTCCGTCCCCCCCTGGGGTGACGGCTCCGGACTCGGCGGGCTCCGGGGCTCTGGGGGTCCGGCCCTGGGCTCCGCTCTCCTCCCGCCAGGGGCTCGCGGGGGCGCGCACGCGCGAGCACGATCCCGGCGCTTCCCTCCGCCTCGTCTCCTCACCGCTCCTCCCCTCCCCGAGACCGCGGCCCCCCCCCCTCCCCCGGCGCGTGCCCGGGCTCCAGACCCCAACGCGCGCGCGCGCCGCGGCTGCCCTCCTCCCCCCCAGCTCACACACACACGCACACAGATACACACACACACACAGATATACATACACACACACACACACACACTCTCTCTCTCTCTCTCTTTCCCTCTCTTACCACCCGCTTCCCCCCTCCCCACCCCGGGCGGCGCGCGCCGCTTCCTGGTTCCGCCCCGCGCCCGAGCTCCTCCAGCCACCCTCGGGGGCCCCAGCCACCCTCTGCTCCCCACCTTCGTGCCCCCCCCCCAAGAATCACCCTGCCTTGTTATTGCAAGACCGGTACGGTACACCCGCGGGGAGGCTACCGTGGGGTCACTCCCGTTCCCTACCCAGTCAGCCGGCCAGACAGGCTCCCCACCCGGGAGTACAGCTTGGAATGATAACGTGCCGGTTTGTTTTGGAAGAGTCGACCCCCCACCACCGCTCCACCCGAGATCCGCCCTCCCATGTTGTTGTAGTGTTGGTTCAGTGCCCTACCCACCTCCCTTCCCCTTAGCCCCAGGCCCGGTGTTCAGTACTTCTCTTGCCCCCGGGTCCTCTCCCTCCCAAGCCGGGGTCAGAAGTCCGCAGCTCACCTGATCAATAATTATCCCGGCTTTGCACCCCAGGGCGACCCACCCAGGGCTCCGAACGAGGCCTTCCTGGCTGCTTCCCACTCGGAGCGGAGAGCTTGCGTGGACAGTTGTCCCCGCCGCCAGTCAGACTGAATTACAGCTGGGGGTAGAAGACACCGAAACCGGAGGAAGGGATGAGGGGGTCACAGAGAGACAGAAAGGGAAGAGAAGCGTTTTCTTCAAGGAGACCTTTCCGAAATGAAGGAACTCCATCGGTGGGAGCAAGGGGAGAATAGACTGGATGACTTTGTAGGAGCCAGAGAAGTTGAGGAAGGGGTGGAGGGGAAAAAGCAGGGTTAAAAAAAAAAATCTCTTGAGTTCTCTGTCCCTAACTTTTACAAATGACCATGCATAGGAGAGAAGGTCCTTTCGAGGGGGTGGCGCTGGAAGGAGGAGCCAGGCATACATTCTCCCCACCCCCACTCCCATCCCCAACTACAGAGCAACAGAGGCCACATCTCTGGAGCTGGGCAGCGGTTTCCCTGGCAACCTTCCAGAGGCCAGCACTGTACACAGTTCCCTCAGACCTTGGGGAACCCAGCCTTACTGGGGGACAGGGTGGTGGAAGAGAGCTCCACCCTCCACCTTTTCCCTCTATTCTCTAAATCGCTGTACCCCTTTTTCCAGTCTTCTACATAATTGTTCCGTTCTAGATTACTTTGGCAAGAGGTGACCACCATCTGGAAATCCCCCAGTCCATCTTCAGTTACTCCCATACCTCCAATCAGATTTCCCATCTTCACTCAACACCCCCCCAAAAAAAAATTTTTTTTAAGTCTATTAGTTGTTTTGCGGAGCTCTCACAGGTGATCTTAAAGTCCCTTCTCTCTATTGGAAGCTTCTAGTCTTTATCCCTTCAATTCCCCTCAGCAATTTGCAATTACTTCCCTCAATTTAAATATATACATATACACATCGAATTAAATAGAAAAAGATCAGCAGGGGAGACAGAATGTTTAGGAGAAGAAGCTAAAGTTCCCACTTAGGTTGCTGGGATCACTACCCTGAGAATCACCTATCCATAATATGTTTGGCCCTGTTCTGTAGATAGATATGCAGATGAAAAGGGATGACAAGTAAGCAATAGGTTAGAGGCAATGGAAACCTTACAGGCTCTACTGAGGGCATTCCTTCTTTTCCTACCTCTAGACTCAGGTTTGGACTGACACTGATCACTTTTCTCTTTCCATCTATCTCCCTAAGTCATTGCAATGCTACCTAAATAGTACTGATAGAGAATGGGGAAGCCAAGAAGCTTCTTGACTCCCCCCATCCTTTTTTTTCCCCCCTTTTTCCTTTAGCTCTGCCATCTGACAAGGAAGCTCTGCCTGATTGCAAGGCCCCAGCTGCTCCTGGATAGATGTGTGTACAGATGTTAAGGACCAAATGTTCTTGAAGACTCACTCACCAAGAAATGTTAGTCAACCTAGGTCCAAGGAAAAATTTCAGCCATTCTTTACCTGGAGACTAGCTGGAACTAAACAGGATTCTGAGATTTTAATCTCTTTTAAGAGATCCCACAGAAGCACCCCCTGAATTGAAAAACAGCCATAGAATAAACTGGCTCTGATATCAGAAAATCCTAACCAAAATATTTTATGGGTCAAAAAAGAATGTACGGAACAGACTTGGTCCTAGGTCCTTAGAGAGACCCCACAGTGGGATATATTTTATCTCCCCATCTCCCCAAACACAGACCCATAAAATCTGAGTTAAGGAAAGGCTTCTGAGGAAAGGGAACAGAAATTCATTTTGCAGTCTTGTCTGCATATTACTCTCATCTCATCTCACCACTCCCAATTTTCCTATCACCAGCCTTCTATTCAGAGATAAGTGAAGATATTGCAGAAAGCATCCACCCCCTACTTCCCTTTCCCTCATAATCCCTGCCCAGATACAGATAGACCATGAGACAATTTTCTGGGAAAGTAATTAAGTAGAAACCAGAAACTTGTGGCAATAAGGAATAGGGTTTTTAGCTCATACTGCCTCCCCAAACCCCAGACTGCCAACTCCTATCTGAGCTCTGAAGACTAGGTCCCTTTCTAAGCATTGCCAGGGGCAGGGAAGGGGGTGGTGAGGTAGGGAGAAAAGACCACCCAACGAACAAGGGAGGCTTCTTCAGCTTCAGGGAATTGAGGACCATACCACCCATATGGTAGAGGAATACTCCCTCCTAAGTCTGTAAAGGACCAAAACACTAAGAAGAGAGAATTTGCTACCAGGAAGAAGAAGGGGATAACAGATCTCTAGGGACCCTCAATTTGATAATTCTTCTTTGCATCTCTCTTTGGGAACACCAACTCCTCTGTAGGGTTAAATTATGTCTCACATTCAATCTAACCCCATTCATTACTTTGGAAGCCAGATTGGGCCAAGGTAGGGCTGGGTTTCTAGGGTACTTAGAAGACAGGTCCCTGCAGGAATTCCCAAGCAGGAGATGCCCCAACCAGCCTCAAGATCACTCTCTTAGGGCAGGCCAGTGAAGGGTGGCTCCCTTACATCTTCTTACTCCAAGAGATCTCTACCTGCCTGGGCTCCCTTCCAGATATTTATGAGGGAGGCTTTCCTGAGAGGCCTGAGAGCTCATGACAAGCTGAGCTCTGGGATAGGGTCATCCTGACCTTCCTACTTGTACCCCTGGAGCAATGGCACATCATTGGGGAGGGGAGGGCCTACAGAAGGGAGTGGGCATTGTGCCAGCCCAGTCTAGGTATCTCTTTGGATTGCTGGTCTGGTTGAGAATTCAAAAGGCATCTCAGTACAAGGTAATGAGATGGCTACTACAGGGATGGACAGAGTCTGCCAATGGGATTTAAGTGGACAAAGGTTAAAGCTGCAAGACCTAGGATTTGGATGGTGGAGCACTGCGGTATGAGATGGGGCACGATTTACAAGGGGACAGGAAAGGACAGAAAGGACCCCTGAGCTAGGTCCCTTTGGGGGGATGTTTATGACATGAGTAAACTGGCAAATTTCAATAAATGCCTGAATATGATTTCAGAAAAAGGGAGGTAGTGTTTGGTGCCAGGTTTGCAGACCAGACCAGGAGGTTAGGTTTGGCAGGATAAAAAGAAGCAAAGCAGCATTGGACCTACCAAGGCCTCTGCTCCAATTGCACCAAGGACACTTCCCCCACATCTTCCAGGATCTGGGTGCCCTTTGTTTCAGGGGGGAGGGGGAAAGGAAATGGGTGTGTCTGAGCTCTTGTGAAACTGGGGAACAATAAGAAACAGAGGGACTGAGAGAGAGGAACCCCCTCCAGCTATAACAAAGTGGGAAAGCAGTTTAGATGGCTGACAGACCACAGGAGGGAGGGAGGGAGGGAGGCAGAGAGGGAGGCAGAGAGGGAAGGAGGAGAGGAAGATGTACACACCCCTAGTCCCCCAGAGGGCTTTGAGATCTGGAGTTGGGCTGAAAAAAGCACAAAAGGTTTCCTGTTGGACTAGGAGAAACTAGGGGGAGGGGAAGGAATTGGGGTAGAGGGGGAGAGTGGTAATAAAAGTACAGGTCGTTAGGGAACCCAGAACAGCCCCTCCTTCCCCATCCTAAACTTTTCTACCCCTTCCTTATCCCTGCTGGATCCCTTTCCTCTCTCCCCTCCAATACCTTCCCTCCTTTCAACCTGGGTAGTGGCCAAAGATGGGCTGAATCTTGCCCTCACTCTTGACCATCACCTAATGGAAGTTAGAGGAGCACAGATCCATCAAGACCCCCTCTCTGCTTGAGCTGGGTTGTACCATGCTTCTGGAAGGCAGGGCTCTGGACAAATGGTGACAGAAGATTCATGACTTGTATCTACCTCCCTTCCTCTCATCAGGGCTTCACCTTCCCACCTTGCCCAATCTTGTATTTCCCTCCCCCTCCATATATTCCCAGAAATATCAGGGACAGACAATATGCCTAGGGCAGGATGGGCTCCTTTTGCCTGGGTGACTTCACTGTAAACTGGCTTCTCTGAAGGGCAGTGGGGGGAGGGAGAAAGAAAAGGGTCCTGCACTCTGAAAGTCTGCTTTAAGCAGGGAGCTGCTTTCCTGTTAATGGGTCCCAGCCCCCTCTAACTAGGTTCTTCTAGTTCACCCAGAATGCTCCAACAGGCCACCCTCCTCCATCTCTCTCCAGGCTCAGAGAACTGTCTCTGAGTCTTCACAAGAAGACATTGGGGAGGGGACAAAAGAGACAGGGTCTTCATTGGACAGGGATATTGTGGTCTCAATACCCAAAGCAATTTGTCCCCTCTCTTGGGTCCCTCTGGAGTCTGAGGAGCAGGGGAAAAGGGAGAAGAATGGGGGAGGAGGAGGCAGAAGCAGGATGTTTGCTAGCCCTGGGGCTTTGGTTCTCTCTGCCACAGCACAGAGCAGCTTCCCAGAATGGCCCCAGATTTCTGGTGAAGCCCCCTCACAACCTTTTCCTCCCTTTGGCTCCCCACCCACTAGGAACTCTCCTTGAAGAAGAGATTCAGAATAGAGGAAACAAAGGTAGTTCTGTACCTCCACCTCCTCCTCACCTCAGGGCCAGTCAGGTCACCGTGACCTCAATCTGTTTTCCTTGAGGGGATTTAGCACCTTCTTTCCAGTGTCCCAATCTCACCACCCACCAGTCTGGGCCACTCACTCTCCAGCTACCTATTCTACCTCAAACCTGCCAGAGGAAGAATGGAGAGGACACTTGGGGTCATAATTCCTTCTCAAGACACTCCCCCTCATTCCAGGACTATCCAAGTCATTGCCTCTTTCCCAGCAAACCTGTCTGGTGTTTACAGGGTAGGATTGTACACAGGGATGATGAGTGAATTGGGGGTGAAGGGGAAAGCAGTATAAAGGTTGTAACAGGCCCAGAATGGATAGCATTACACTGTGAGATAGGGGAAAGCTTGCTGGATTTGGAGTCAGTGCCTGGCTATGGCACAATATCTGTGGGGCCTTGGGTAAATGACTTCATCTATCTAGCCCTCAGATTCCTTATCCTTAAATTGAGGATTAGATGGCCTCTAATAACTCTTCCAGCTCCAAATCTATGGCAAAATGGGTCTATAATCTGAATTATCCAAGCAAAGGAAAATTTCTAGGAGGGTGGGAGGGGAGGAAAGGGGGTAGTTTAAGAATAAGAATTGGTTCTATAGGTACAATAATGATCATAATGTATCACTTTAAGGAATGTAAAGCAAATTACCAGTTTTATCCTATTTAATCCTCACAATGACTCTGTGAAGTAGCTGCTATTACCATCCCCATTTTTACTAATAGGGAACCTGAGGCTGAGAACAGTTAAGTGAGTTGCCCCCAAAGTCATACAATCATATCTTCTTGCCTCCAAGGCTGGTGCTTTGTGCCACTTAATCCTTGAGATGATCTGCTTATCTATGCCTTCTCTACTACCTGTGGCTATCCGGGTAAAACCATAGCTGTGGGATCCTAAAAATCCTTGGTGTGGGGACTAGGTTTGGCCCGGGGCAATCCCAGTAGTCCAGCATCCCCAAACTCCCTTTCCCTTTCTTCTTCTCTAGCTTGACCTCTGGGTCTTGATCTCTTCCTGACCCAATTAAAATGGGAAGTGATCCCAAATTAGAACCTAGAAATAGAAAACAGAAAATTGAAAATTCCAGATTCTTCAGATGTTAAATAATGAGAATCCCAATTCTCATGGGATCTTACAAATTAGTCAATAAACAGTTATTAAGCACCTGTTACAGGCCAGACACTAAGCTAAGTGCTGAAAATTACCTTCAATTAACTAATTGTGTTAAGCATTCACCTCATCTCTCTAATCCTATTCTTTTTTTCTTAAACTTTTTATTTTTCAAAACATATGAGCAGCAATTCTTTAAAATTAGCCCTTGCAAAACCTTGTGTTCCAATTTTCCCTCCTTTCCCCCACGCCTTCCCCTAGATGACAAGTAGTCCAATACATGTTAAAATGGTAGAAATATATGTTAAATCCTATATGTATGTGTGTGTGTGTGTGTGTGTGTGTGTGTGTATTTATACAATTATCGTACCACACACACAAAAAATTAAACCAAACTGGTGGGGGAAGAGGGGAAGGAGAGAGAAAGAGAGAGAGAGAGAGAGAGAGAGAGAGAGAGAGAGAGAGAGAGAGAGAGAGAGAGAGAGAGAGAGGCAAAATAAAATGCAAGCAAACAACAAAAAGAGTGAAAATGCTATGTTGTAAACCACACTCAGTTCCCATAGACTTCTCTCTGGGTGTAGATGGCTCTCTTCATCACAAGATCATTGGTAATGGTCTGAATCATTTCATTATTGAAGAGAGCCATGTCCATCAGAATTGATCATCGTATAGTCTTGTTGCTGTGTATAATGATCTCCTGGTTCTGCTCACTTTACTTCACATCAGTTCATTTAAGTCTCTCTAGGCTTTTTCTGAAAATCCTGCTGGTCGTTTCTCAAGGAACAATAATATTCCATAGCATTCATATACCATAATTTATTCAAGTCATTTCCCAACTGATGGGCATCCACTGAGTTTCCAGTTTCCTGTCACTATAAAAAGGGCTGCCACAAACATTTCTAACCCTACTCCTAACCACTTCCCTCTTAGCCTAGACTCTTGTCTTTCCTGGGAAGCCTCCATCATTCTACCCCCATCCCTGGGAATTCCCTTCCCAGAAGTCAGAGTCAGAGGCGATGATAGGGAAAGACAGAGAGACTGAGATGTGATACAGAAGCATGAACAGGTAGAAACAAAGAAACAGAAAAAGAGCAATACAGGAGACACTAACAGACTCAGGAGAAACTAAAATGGTGTGGAGACTTAGGGATTAATTTTGTCTTTAGAAACAAAGATAGTCTCAGTCCCAGATCCAGACTGGCGAGCTGAGGTAGAGAATGAAGATGGGGAAGGTGGAGGAGACAAAAAGGGAGGGGACAAGTACAAATTCAGAGAGAACTTTGGCTCAGATAGCTGCCAAGGGCCTGCTTCTTTTGCTTGCTTTCAGCTTGGTGCCAACTTTCTGGAACCCAGGACTTCCTCCCTTAGTACCCAAATGTTTCATTATGGGTGGGACTTCCCGCTGAGGCAGTGGCTTGAGAAGAAGGCAAGAGGAGAATACTCTTAAAGGTGGGGTACTAAGGAGAAGAGGTTGAGTATCAGGGAGGGAAGGAAAAGCTCCAGTTGCTGCAGAAATAAGAACCTCAGAGGATCTCTCCCTAGTACTCCACGCTGGTTTGTGGGTGGGAGCCATTGCAATAAGGGAGCCAATGCTTTGGAACGCAGAATATGAGAGAAGAAATAGATGGGAATTGAAGGAGGGATTGCTCCCCTCTCTAAACTTCTCAAGATTCTATTTAGAGGGGGCGCAGTGGATAGAGCATCAGCCCTGAAGTCAGGAGGGCCTGAGTTCAAATCTGGCCTCAGAGATATAACACTTCCTGGCTGTGTGACCCTGGGCAAATCACTTAACCCCCATTGCCTCAGCAAAAAGAAAAAAAAGATTCTATTTAGAGAGAATGAGGCTCACATGGCAGTAATCTGACTTTTTGGGGTTTTCCCTCTGCATATAAATCTAGTTCAGAGGGGATAAAACTGCTTACTAATACTCTACCTCATCAGGTCTGGTTTATGAGAAGTGAGAAGTATTGAAGAATAAAGAGAGGGTCTTGTCTGCCTCTTATCACCTCCCAATCAGGTGGGGACTGCAAACTTCCTTTTCTTAGGGATCCTCTGTGAGATATGGATGTGAGGTGGCAATTTCTGTGATCCTCTTGTTCCCTTCCTCCCACACCACGTCTGTGCCCCCACAGAGGGTTCTTTAACAGTACCTTACAATTGTAGCACACAAAGCAGTTCACAAGATTTCATCCTTCCAAGAACCCTATTAGGGAGGTTGAATAAGTTTTATTATTTCCATTATACAGATGACAAAACTGAGTTTCAGAGTAGTTAAATGGCTTCCTTACACTCACCCAGCTAGGAAATGTTCAAACTAGAAATTGTACCCATGTCACGTCCAAGTCCAATGCTCTTTTCACTGTTTTTCACTTTAAATCCTTTTCCTTAGGCATCTCACCAACTAAGAGATCTTAGCCAAGGCGAGGAGGAAGGGTGGTTAAGAGGAGAAGGCAAAGGAAGGAGAAACGCGGCTCCCGCTGATACTTAAAACGTTTCTTCTGCAATGAAGAGAATGAAAGGGGAGGTGGAGACAGAGATGGGGGGAGGGGGGAAGGGGAGAAAAGGGCAGAGAGGGAAATTAGAGAGGGAGGCAGAAGGGAATGGTTACCCCGGGATGGCTCACAACCTCGGCCAAGCAGGGTCGGGGTGGGCAGGAGCTGCTCCTCCCTTTGGCCCTGCCAATGCCCGGTGGCCGGACACTAGCCAGGGAAAAGGGAGGTGTGAAAAGGCGAGAGAAGCTGGGCAAAGGGAATGGAAGCCGTCCAGGTTGGCCTTACCCAACAGAGCCCAAACTAGGGGCCTCGAACTCAAGGCTGGAGGCGGGGTGGGAAGTGTTTGGTGGGAAAGGGCCGGCCCGCCACCGGGATCTGCCTTCAGACGGACCGTCTCTTGCTTGCTAGGGCAGACGGTGCTGTACCCGGGGGCCGATGGCCTGATTACTTGGGGCGCTCCGCCACACCTTCACTACCCAGGAGCGCGGCCCTTAGGGGGCGGAGGTAAAGTCCCCCCGCGCTTATTTGGAGCTCCCAGTCTGGTGCCTCCTGTGGCTCCCTAGGGCGGCCGCTCCGGGATTCCCCACTTCCCCCGGCCACTCCTTTCGCACTTGTGTCGCAGCGGGACCCTCCCCCGGGGGGCGCCAGAGCCCTGGGCCGGGCCCTCGGGGGGTGGCCCAGCTGGTGGGACGGCCCCCTCTCCCGCCCTGCCCGGACTTCGTCGGGCTAGGGCGCATTCAGGGCCCACGCGACGGAGCCGGTGGCGGCAGCAGCCGCTTCGCCCTCACCCGCGAGGGAGCGAGCCGGAGGGAGGGAGGCAGGGAGGGGAGCTGGCGAGAGCTTTGCGCTCTGTGTTTGGTCTGTTGGAGGCAGCTGACCTTTGAGGAGGAAATCGCTGCTCTCTGCTCCTTCCTGTAGTAGCAGCTTCAGCCGCAGCTGCTGCCACCGGCCCAGGAGAGAGAGCCCGGGCGTGGAGAGCCGCGGGCCGCGGCGGGAGGCCCGGAGGTGAGGGGGATTGGCTCCTGCGTCCGCAGCGCGCGGCGCGGGTCTGGGCTGGGGCAAGGGGCTTCGGCCGCCCGCGAGAAAAGGGCCCTCGAGGTTGCTGGAAAGAAAGCAAGGGGGCGCTCGTTTCATCTTCCGGCGCCGGGGCATCTCGGGGCTCCAGAGTCAGGCTGCGTGGGGTCCCGAAAAGTTTCCATACTTTGGAGAGACGGACAGCGTCTCAAGGGGGAGGAGCCCCGGAGATGGCACTTCTCTCTGCCAGCCACCGAGGAGACAGCGATGCCCAAGATGGAGTCAGAGGGGCTTTGGAGGAGAGCAGCGACTCTCCTCCAGCTTCCCTCATCTCCAGCCCACGTGGGACCATCTCCCAGCAGGGAGGGGAACACTCGCTGAGGAGGGGGCTCTCCGCTGGAATATCCCTACCCACGCCGGGCCCGAGGGGGACTGTCCCACCCTTCCCCAGCTGGGGACTCCTGGGGCTCAGCCACTTGGTTTCCCTTTCTGTTTCTAGCATGACTGCCTTTGGGGAAGCCCCGGTTTGGGGATGTAGGGAAAGGGGGAGAAACCCAGCCACCTGACCCTTGGCACCTACACCATCCTGCGTGCCCGCTCCAGGCTCTGGACGCTGGTGACCTTCCTCTCACAGGCTCACTTCTCCCCCTCCCCAGCAAAAAAAATCAGACCTTAGATGGGAGATTTGAAGCTCCAAAGTTGAGAGAGTATTAGTCTAACCCCCTCATAGTACAGAAAAGGAAACCGGTTTAGAGAAGGGAAGTGACCTGCCTCAAGTTCCTCAGAAAGGAGCAGAGCTGGAATTTTAACCCAACTCCTGGTCTCCGAATCCCGTGGAAGACCCTTCTAAGTAGAGAAGAGCAGCCAGAGTCGGTGGGTTGGAGTGAAAATGACAACTGTCCCACCTTATTGTCACCTCTGCTCTCGCACTCTCGTCTTTTTTTTTTTTTATGATCAGATATAAAATCGCAGCTTAAGAAGTGTTGTTGAATTAAATTGAATCCAATTTCCCCCTCTTTAATCTCCTCCTTCAGGTGCGAAGTCATGGCAGGATGGATCCAAGCGCAACAACTTCAAGGAGATGCTCTGCGCCAGATGCAGGTCCTCTACGGGCAGCACTTCCCCATTGAAGTCCGCCACTATTTGGCGCAGTGGATTGAGAGCCAGGCCTGGTAAGTGTGTGTGTGTGTGTGTGAGTGTGTGTGTGTGCGCACATGTGTGTATGTGAGTGTGTATGCGTGCATGTGTGTGTATGTGTGTGTACACATGTGTGTGTGGGGGGGGATATAGGGGACTGGCCTCCCCTGTTTTTCTGATGGCCGTCCCAGGCTTTTTCAGGAGTCATCATGGCTTTTTCAGCCTCTCTCCCAGCAGTGATTTAGCTTAGGTGTGTGGTATGTCTGACTTGGTACCTTCCCATCCTTTCTCTGTGGCTGGCCGTTCCTCCCCACCCCCACCTTTCTCGCTGGGTTTTGCTCCTATTTGCGGTGGGTTTCACTGCCTCTCCATCTCTCCCTGCCCTGTCGGCTTTACTGTTTCAGGTTCTGCCTCTTTCTGCCTCTCCGTCTTTGTCCCTGCCCTGTGTCTGTTAGAGGAAGGGGTGGTGTCTCTAGGAAAGGGGAAGAGGGAGCAGGAAGGGTAGTGGGAGTTTTTCTCATTTCTGATTCATGCTGAGTGTGAATGCATTCTGAGAATGAGTTCTGGGGGCTCTAAGAAGACCCGAGCAGAATTCATTGATGGGAGCCCTCCTAGAATTTCCTCTGCCTCCAAGTCCTTCACTTTCTGCCCAGGTAAAATGCTACCTGTGGTCCATTGCCCTCCTTTCATGTCTCCAGGAATTCCATTGACCTGGATAACCCCCAGGACAGTGTCCAAGCTGCCCAGCTCCTAGAAGGCCTGATCCAGGAGCTGCAGAAGAAGGCTGAGCACCAAGTGGGGGAAGATGGGTTTCTACTGAAGATCAAGCTAGGGAATTGTGCGACTCAGCTGCAGGTAGTGTGAAATCTGGTGCCATCTTCCTACTACATTGTGTTCCCCTTTCTTCTTCCCAAACTCAAAACATTTGGGCTCAAATCTTGGCCTTGCAAACTAACTCACTATGTGACTTTGACCAGCTGCTAAATGGTTTTGTTCCATTCATTCCCTCCCACTCCTTTGTAATGGGTATCTTAGGCTTGTTTTTCTTATGTTAGAGGTAGAGCAGTATAGTCTGAATGGGGAATGACAAATGAAGCTGTACTGAGCACTAGAGACTGTGAGAGTCTACCATATAGCACGATTAAATATTAGGATTCAGTAAAGACAGCTAATCTCTGGGAGAAAAAAAATGATCAGATTATGGAATAGGAGGGAGAAGCCAGTGGCAAGATTGTTACTCTAGGATCTTTAAAATATGAGATTTCCATCTGGAATAGGGGTAATCTATCCTCCCAGTCATAAGGTAAGAGGACAGATACTATGTTGAATGTGGAGGTACAGCCCTAGTGAAAACAGGATCCTAGAATGATGGGGTTGGAGGGAAAGGGACAATGTTTAATTCAAAAGAGTCTAAGTGGTGGCAGAAATGATCCTGTGTGTCCTATGACTGAACCATGAGGCACAAGGGAAGGATTACTTGGGGTATCTAACCTAAGGAAAGCTCAACACAGGGTCTTCCATAGAGCAAGTGCTTCATAGAAGTTTGTTGTTTTTGGAAGAAAATTTTGTATAGAGAGATCTTACATATCTATGTACATATCTATATCTATAATTATCTATCTGTAAGCACAAAGGCTTATGATGTTTTAAACTAAATGCACCAGTGTTGAGGGGACACAGAGTTAAAGAGAGATCCATTCCTCTCTCTTCCTCCTCTTTCTCGCTACTTCCCTCCTTCCCTCCTTCCCTCCCTCCCTTCCTTCAATAAATATTGAATCAGGTAAAGGATTTTCTGAGAAGAAATCATGAGGATTTTCTGGGAGAAGCAAATGTTGCTTTGGGTTTGAAAGATGCAAAAGCTACAATTTAGTTGAAAGGAAGGGAAATGGTATTCTGGAACAAAGGAGAATGAGAAAGAATGATAAATTTTAAAAAAGTTATTGGTCTAGGATAAGTGGGTCTAGTTGGAACAGAAGACCATGGATGGGAATCTTCAGAGGTGATGGGAAAGTTCATTTGCTGTTTGATTCTTTCAGAGCACTTATGACCGCTGCCCCATGGAGTTGGTCCGATGCATCCGGCACATTTTATACAATGAACAGAGGCTGGTCCGAGAAGCTAACAACGTGAGTGTCCCAGGGAATTCTGTAATCCTCACACGTTGAGGAGATTTCTCCTATTCACAGACTATCTTAAGAGCTGCTGAGGAGATAGATACAAAAGGAATAGGAACGATGGTTTATGACCTCAGATAAATTACCATCTGATAGGAGACATAAGACACTAATATGTCAAATGATTTGATTTTAATGATAAAGCATCACTAACAGGATTAAATGAATACAAAGACAGTGAGAAATGCTGAGTCTTAAGGTTTGAGGATACAATGTTTATAGAAGACATACCAAAAAAGGTGATTGATTCTGAAAAATATATTTTTTATTTTTATTAATATCTTTTGATTTTAATATATTCATTTCTGAATATATACTTTCCTCCACCTTCCCCTAAACTGTGAACCATTCCCTGGAAGAGAGGGGGGAGAAAGGCAATCAGCAAGCATTTATTTAAAAATGACTGTGTTCCAGGTATAGTGCTAAATGTTAGTGATACAAAGAAAGAAAAATACTGCAGAATTCCTGCTCTCTAAGAGCTCACGCTCTAATAAGGAAATAAAAAGGTAGTTTAGTCAGACTAAGTAATGCATAATTACGCTTGAGATTACAGAAAAGTGTCACATTTCCCTATGCCCCGATTCCTTCCCTCACCAAATACCTGCTTTGGGAGAAGCTGCTGTCCCTGGCAGATCTGATGTAATGGAATAAGAACTAGGCTTTAGTTGTAAATGATTGTCTTTGAGGGATGGGGATGATGGTGTTTTTGGAGAGTCTCACAGTCCTCTCCCTCGGAGGGTCATATCAATCAGGAGTGGGCACAAGATAAGCTGGCTGATGCAGAGCAGAATGTCTGGATGGGAATAAATCACTGGGCGGTGGGTGCTATGGAAACCTGGTGCCATTAGCCTTCTAAGTCAGTGGGTGTGTGGGGAGAAGGAGAGCTGAAATCTCTTCGGGAGACTCTGCATCTAGATGGCTGGAACATTTTATTCCATGGCGCAGCAGAAAGAACTGAGTGATTCAGCCGGGTGGGGTCTGCCCGCAGAGTCCGGAACAAGGAGTCCTCATTGTCAGTGGAAGTCCCCAAAGGGTCCTCTGCAGGAGCCTCTCCCCTGATGCCCCCTGGGGACCCGAGCTTCCTTTTCCTTCAGAGCCGTGCCCTCGGACGGGGCCCTAGTCTTGCCGCTGCCCTCTTCCCCTTCTGCGGGCCAAGTGGCAGCCGCTCGGTCCTCGTGGCCGAAGGCTGGGCGCGGTGGCGCGTGGCCCAGGGGCCCGTTGGCTCTGCGCGGGGCCTCCGGGTCCCGGGGGCCGTCTGACCGTGCTGCCTCCGCCCGGCCTCCCTCTGTGTGCAGTGCAGTTCCCCCGCCGGAAACCTGGCCGACGCCATGTCCCAGAAGCACCTGCAGATCAACCAGACCTTTGAGGAGCTGCGGCTGGTCACGCAGGACACGGAGAATGAGCTGAAGAAGCTGCAGCAGACTCAGGAGTATTTCATCATCCAGTACCAGGAGAGCCTCCGAAACCAGGGTGAGGCCACGGGGCTGGCGGCGGGCCGGGAAGCCTCAGGAACTCGGGGCAGAAAGATGGGAACTCGGGGGCTTGGGCCCGAGCTGCCCGGGAGCCACATCCCTGGTCACCCCAGGACCCAGTGGCAGAGGGGCCAGAGGAGGGCGCAGGGGCCCGACTTCTGCGTGCCCCGGGAAGCAGCTCCCCATCTAAGTATGCTGCGGGCCCTGGGCCTGGGAAGAGGCTTTGAAGCTGGGGAGGCCTCCGGGCGTGAACCGCGGACCCCAGAATGCTCGTGGGTGGAGGCTCATTCCAGGAGGACTTCTAGGAGGAGGAGGGGTCCGGCTGAGTGCTCCCGGGCAAACAGCCTGGCTCTGGGCGGGGGCTGGTGTCTGCCTGGGGCCCAGGATGCTGTAGCAGCGGTGGTAGGAGAGGCGGGGGCCAGGGCTCTCCCAGACAGAGCCACCGGGAGCTCCAGCAGCTCCCTCTCCTGGCCTCCAGCAGCCGCTTCTCTTGGGTTGGAGCCTGGCCCAGTCCCGAGAGGGGCCGGGGGGCCAGGAGCACAGGGGGAGAGGAGCACCGTGTCTCCCCAGGAGGCCGCCCTGAGATCAGACAGTGCTCCTCCCTTCTCCCTTGTGGCTGCACCTGGTGCCGTATTCACGCAACACACATGTACATGCACCCATACAACACATACGTGCACACACTGCACACATGGGCAATGCCGGCACAGGGCACTCGTGTGCACACATACATACATGTGACGTGAAGTCACACACCCTAACATGCATGTGCAATGTGGTCACACACGCTCGCACATCCCTCCCTCATCGGTTCCTCCTCTGGGAGAGGCTGCGTGGGGGGAGGGGGGATGAAGACCTCCATCACCTGGAGACCACACTGATGGGAATGGCTGAGCCAGATTGTGTGGAGGCGGTGCTCTAGGAGGCCTCTCCCTTTACGTTTGGGGGTGCTCTCGGAGGCCTCTCCCTTTATTTTTGGGGGTGCTCTAGGAGGCCTCTCTCTTTACATTTGGGGGTGCTCTAGGAGGCCTCTCCCTTTACATTTGGGGGTGCTCTAGGAGGCCTCTCCCTTTACATTTGGGGGTGCTCTAGGATGCTTCTCCCTTTATGTTTGGGGGTGCTCTAGGAGGCCTCTCCCTTTATGTTTGGGGGTGCTCTAGGAGGCTTCTCCCTTATGTTTGGGTATGCTATAGGAGGCCTCTCTCTTTACATTTGGGGGTGCTCTAGGAGGCTTCTCCCTTTATGTTTGGGTATGCTGTAGGAGGCCTCTCTCTTTATGTTTGGGGGTGCTCTAGGAGGCCTCTCCCTTTACATTTGGGGGTGCTCTAGGAGGCTTCTCCCTTTATGTTTGGGTATGCTGTAGGAGGCCTCTCTCTTTATGTTTGGGGGTGCTCTAGGAGGCCTCTCCCTTTACATTTGGGGGTGCTCTAGGAGGCTTCTCCCTTTATGTTTGGGTATGCTATAGGAGGCCTCTCCCTTTACATTTGGGGGTGCTCTAGGAGGATTCTCCCTTTATGTTTGGGTATGCTATAGGAGGCCTCTCTCTTTACATTTGGGGGTGCTCTAGGAGGCTTCTCCCTTTACGTTTGGGGGTGCTCTAGGAGGCCTCTCCCTTTATGTTTGGGGGGTTTCCCAGGGCCTTTCTGCTTCTGATCAGAAGGTCTCTGGTCCCCGAAGCTTCCTGCCCGAGGCTGAAGGGGCGCGTCCTGCTCCGTTCCCTCCCCCACAGCTCAGTTTTCCCAGCTGGCACAGCTGAGTCCCCAGGAACGCTTGACAAGGGAGACGGCCCTTCAGCAGAAGCAGGTGTCCCTGGAAGCCTGGCTGCAGCGGGAAGCCCAGACTCTGCAGCAATACCGGGTGGTGAGCTCCCGCCTTTCCCCCTCTCTCGGGCAGAACTGATGGGGGTTGTCCTCAGGCGGACGGGGCCCTGGTCTCTCGTGGGGGGAGCCGAGCCAAAGAGCCCAGCATGGAGGCCACAGTGGATTCTTTTCTCTGGGGGAACCTGGTCTGGGAAAGCTGGAGCAAGGCAAGCCTGAGCTTCCCGGTCCTTTTGCTCTTTGTTAAATGGAACAAAGCAAGGCTGGGCTCCCCGAGCCCTCCGAGGGACTTGGCCTTTGCCCCTTGAATCCGGACGCCCTGTTTCGAACCCAGCTTTGCCAAGTTACTCCCTGTGGGGACAGAATGGGACCTCTCTGGACTTGTTGCTCCTGGTCAAAATGAGCGGGGAGGGGTGGGTTGGCCCAGGAGGTCTGCGAGGTGGCTCCCAGCTCCGCATCTGACCCCGGGGTCTCGGCAGGAGCTGGCAGAGAAACACCAGAAGACCCTCCAGCTGCTCCGGAAGCAGCAAACTGTCATTCTGGATGACGAGCTGATCCAGTGGAAGAGAAGGCAGCAACTGGCTGGGAATGGCGGGCCCCCGGAGGGCAGCCTGGATGTGCTGCAGTCTTGGTATGTGGGAGGGGGAGCTTGGGGCTGCCCTGGGCTTTGGGGCGCAGTCCTTGGGGCCAGTTCTGGGGAGTGGAGGCTCCGGGGTTCCCCCGGGGACTGAAGGATCAGGGAAGGCAGCCCCATCCTCCTCTGTGAGCTTCCTTGGTCCCTTCCCGTGGCTGGAGAGGAAGTCCCCATGTAGCAAGGGCCGTCTCTTCCCAGTCCAGGACGGGCCAGCCCGTGTCCTGGGTGATTGAACCTACTCCTCTTGATTTGCCCTGTGGGGCTCCCTGCCCAGGTGCGAGAAGCTGGCGGAGATCATCTGGCAGAACCGGCAGCAGATCCGGAGGGCTGAGCATCTCTGTCAGCAGCTGCCCATTCCTGGCCCCGTGGAGGAGATGCTGACGGAGCTCAACGCCACCATCACAGACATCATCTCTGCCCTGGTGACCAGGTGCCTGCTCCCACTCCTCCTAATCCTGAGCCAGACCAGGCCAGGGGAGCGGAGAAAGTCTTGGGCTCTGAACCAGGAACAGCCCGGGCTCCTCTCTGGTGCTCCTCTTCCTCCTCCCCCCGGCCTCTGGCTTTTCAGGCCGCTTTGAACTGAATTCTCTGGTCCTCGCCCCCAACAGACAGTGCAGGAGGGAGATGGATGGTCCTGCTTCTCCCGAAGGACCCAGGCCCGCCTCTCCTCACCTCGTCCCCGACCCACCCTTCCCTCACAACCCCTCCCCCCGTCCACCCTTCCCTTGCCCCCCCAGGTTCGCCCTTCCCTCACTCCCCTGGACCCCTGTGGGCCTCCTCACTCAGGGCCCTTCCCCTCTCTGCACCTTCTGACTCCCAGGACCCTTCCCCTAGCACCATACAGGGCCCGAGGCTGACTGCCCCCCAACCAAGGAAGCCCCTTTAGTGACTCTGCTTCCTCAGAGTGGGGGATGACGGCACCTGGTGTCAGTCTGGCGATTTCTCTTCCCTCCAGTACCTTCATCATCGAGAAGCAGCCCCCGCAGGTTCTGAAGACGCAAACCAAGTTTGCAGCCACAGTGCGACTGCTGGTGGGAGGGAAGTTGAATGTGCACATGAACCCCCCCCAAGTGAAGGCCACCATCATCAGTGAGCAGCAGGCCAAGTCTTTGCTGAAGAACGAGAACACACGAAAGTAATGGCAGATGCCTTTCCTCCCTCTCCGCTGCTTCCCCACAAGACGCTGGGGTCCTTTGGCCTCCCTCCTTCCCCCCCTCCCTAAGGAGTCCCAGGCCTCAGGGACCTCCCAGTTGGACAGGTTGGGTGCTTTGGGCAGGTCTCAGGGCTGGCCAGTCAGTTTTACCTCCAGGAGAGCAGAAGGCCTGGGGCGGCTTCTTGGAGAAGGGGCGCCTGGATTGGGACTTGGACGGAGAGAGCCTCTCTGGGGAGAGGGAGGGCCGAGCCTTGGCTCAGACATGTCTGTGTTTGCAGTGAGTGCAGTGGGGAGATTCTGAACAATTGCTGCGTGATGGAGTATCACCAGGCAACGGGCACCCTCAGCGCCCACTTCCGGAATATGGTGAGGACGCGGCTGGGATCCGGCTGGGCTTCGGGCGCTGGGGCAAAGTGGCTGGAGGCTGGGCAGGGAAGGGCCCCTCTCTTCACTCGTCCTTCTGCCTCCGTAGTCCCTGAAGAGGATTAAGAGGGCGGACAGACGGGGTGCAGAGTCGGTGACAGAGGAGAAATTCACAGTCCTGTTCGAATCTCAGTTCAGCATTGGGGGCAATGAGCTCGTGTTTCAAGTTAAGGTAAAAAATGGGGCACTCCTCATATCAGAAGGGGAGGGACCCTTGTCCCTAGGCTGTTGGTGGAGATGAAATCCCTGTCCTGAGTGAAGGGCAGGGCAGAGTTGATGAGAGGCAGCAGAGCTTCAAGTCCCTTTGGGTGAGATCAAGGACTCCCTTTTTTCTGAGTTTTTTTCTTTTAATAGTATTTTATTTTTCCAAATATCTACAAAGATAGTTTTCAGCATTCACCTTTGCAAAACCTTGTGTTCCAAATTTTTCTGCCTCTCTCCCTCTCCCTGAAACAGTAAGTAATCCAATATAGGCTAAATATGTCCATATTTGTCATGCTGCACAAGAAAAATCAGATCAAAAAAGAAAAAACACAAAGAAAAAAATCAACAAAATAAAACAACAATAAAAAGGTGAAAATACTATGTTTTGATTCACACTCTAAAATCTCTCTGGATGTAGAAGTCCATCACAGTTGATCATCACATAATCTTGTTACTGTGTAAAGTGTTCTCTTGGTTCTGCTCATTTCACTTAGCATCAGTTCATGTAAATCTTCCTAGGCCTTTCTGCCACAAACATTTCTGTACATGTGGGTCCTTTTCCCTCCTTTAAGATCTCTTTGGGTTATAAGCCCAGTAGAAACATTATGTAGCAGCCCTTTTTGTGGTGACAAGGAACTGGAAATTGAATGGATGCCCATCAGTTGGAGAATGGCTGAATAAGTTATGGTATATGAATGCTATGGAATATCATTGTTCTGTAAGGAATGACCAGCAGGATGAATACAGAGAAAACTGGCGAGACTTACATGAACTGATGCTGAGTGAAATGAGCAGAACTAGGAGATCATTGTACACAGCAATGGCAAGATTACATGAAGATCAAGTCTGGGAGGTGGCTCTTTTCAACAATGAGATGACTAATTCCAGTTCCAATGATCTTGTGATGGAGAGAGTCATCTGCACCCAGAGAGAAGACTGTGGGAGCTGAGTGTGAATCACAACACAATATCCTCACTCTCTTCTTTGTTGTTGTTCACTTGCATTTTGTTTTCTTACTCACTTACTTTCCTTTTTAATCTGATCTTTCTTGTATAGCAAGATAATTGTACAAATATGTTTACATATATTGGATTTAACATATTTTAACATGTATAACATATATTGGATTACTTGCCATCTAGGAAAGGGGGTAGAGGGAAGGAGGGGAAAACTTGGAACCCAACGCTATGCAAGGATCAATGTTGAAAAATTATCCATGCATATGTTTTGAAAATAAAAAGCTTTAATAATTTTAAAAAGGGCTGTTACAAGCCCACGTGGGAAGGACTCTCTCTCTCTTGTTTGAACTGAATTATCTCACTCCCAGCAGGAGAACTCTTTCACTCTATATTATCTGGTATATAATCTCCTATATATACCACACTGCAAGGCATTACTCCTCACCAATAAGGGCCTTGGGACAGTAGTACATATGTAGAAAGATGATTTATCAGCCAGAAGTCACACAGGTAGCCAGAGCAATTTGTTTAGTCATTTTTCAGTAGGATCTTACTCTTTGTGACCCCATTTGGAGTTTTCTTGGCAAAGATATTAGAGTGGTTTGCTTTCTCATTTTACAGAGAAGGAAACTGAGGCAAACAGGATTACGTGACTTCCCCAGGGTCACACAGCTAAGTGTCTGAGGCCAGATTTGAACTCAAGTTGAGTCTTCCTACCTCTAGATCCAGTACTCTATACACTGTGTCACCTAGCTGCCCTTCCAGAGAAATGCTGTTATGAGTATGTCAGGAGACCATTATCATCATCATCATAACAACAATGCAACCTTGTCAAACTTTCAACCTTTAGTTTATATTATAAGGAGCAAGGAAACCAAGAAAGAAAAAGACAGCCAAAAGGGTGAATTCTTTTTTTTAAATTCTTTTTTTTGGTGACAGATTCTTAATAATCAATAAGCATTTTGGAAGGGCCTTCACACTGTGCGAAGTTATGCGAATACAAAGAAAAAAATTAAAATGTCTCTGCCCTCAAGGAGTACATATTTCACTTGAGAAATGAGTAAATATATACAAAGGCATTCGTGGCTATGGGGTGGAGGAAGACTTTGTGTAGAAAGTAGAACTTGAGCTGAGATTTTTAAAGGAATAAGGGATTCTAAGAAGCAGAAATAGGGTTGAAGAGAGTACATTTCAGGTGTAGGGTGCATGGCCAATGTAAAGTGCAGAGAGGAGAAATAGCGGGTTATGTGTAAGGAACAGTAAGAAGGTCATTTTGGCTGGATCAAAGTGTAGGAATAAATGAAAAAAAAATTTATTAAACCCTAGTTATATGATAAGCACTGAGGACACAGAAAAACAAAAAAATTACTTTCGATGGGCTTCTGTTCAAATCAGGGGAGAGTGCCATGGCAAGTTAGAGGGAAGGGAAATAGCATTTAAGTTTTTAATAAGTTGGGGTCAGCTTGTGAAAGCCTGTACAAGTTAAAAATAGAGTAATTTCTACTTCATGCTAGAAACAATAGGAAGCCAATCAAATTTTTTGAATAAAAGGGTGACACGGTTAGGCTTAGACTTCAGAAAAATTGCTTTGATGTTTATGTGAAGAGTGGATTGGAGAGAAGAGAAATTTGAGGTAAGGAGGTTAATTAGGAGGTTCTTGCAATAGTAATAGGAAGATAATGAGGATATGACCAAGGTGGTGGCTTGTGGGAATAGAGAGAAAAGGGAGAGATATGAGACACTGTAGAAATAGAAAAGACAAGATCTGGCAACTGGTTATAAAGGCTAAGGGGGACTGGGAATCAAGCCCAACATCAAGATTTCAAACCCGGGTAATTGGAAGAATGGTGGTACCTTCAACAGAAATAGTGACAATCAGAAGGCAGGTGAATTTTTTGGGGGAAGGTAATGAGTTTAATTTTGGGTATGTTATATTTGAGTTGCCTAAGTTTCATCCATTTTGAAATATACGATAGGCTCATTTAGATCTCAGGACAGAGGCTATGGTTTATACTAAGACTATATGGATATATAAATTTGGTAATCATCCTCAGATAGTTAGTCACTGAACCCAGAACATAGTTAAAAGTTAACATTTATATATTGTATTAAGGTTTGCAAAGTATCAAGTACAATATTTCATTTGATTGTTACAAAAACGCAACACAAAAATAGCACAGATGCTGTTATTAGCTCCATTTTGCAGATGAGAAAACAAAGACTTAGGGAGTGACTCATTCTGGGTAAGAGCCAGCAAGTATCAGTGGTAAAATCTGAACATTGTCCAGGCCTCTGGTCAATTGGTTGTGATGTACGAGAAAAACTTGGTTTCCACTTTGTGCTAGAAATCCATCAGATAGGAGCTTAGAAGAGACATTTCTGTGTGAGATTTGGGACCCTCTTTGTGATTTGGGGCCCCTTGAATTTGAGATGCAGAGTGGATCCTCTACTCCCTCCCCCCCCAACTTTTTCTTTTCTCACCCCTGTAGACCCTGTCTCTTCCAGTGGTGGTCATTGTTCATGGAAGCCAGGATCACAATGCAACAGCCACGGTGCTATGGGACAATGCATTTGCTGAGCCCGTGAGTGACTTGTTATTCTTCCTGGAAGACCAGGGCTCAGGACCCCTCAGAAGACTGTTCATTATTGCTTTCACCCAGGGCCAGTGCTAGGAAGTGGGGAGCTTGGGGAGCCAGCAATGGGAGCTCCCAAGTCTGTTTCCCCTTTGCGGGGCTGGTGACTCTCTCTGACTTGATCTCCCATCATCTCCCCCCTCAGGGCCGAGTGCCATTTGCTGTGCCTGATAAAGTGCTGTGGCCCCAACTGTGCGAGGCTCTTAACATGAAGTTCAAGGCAGAAGTCCAGAGCAACCGGGGCCTGACAAAGGAAAACCTAGTGTTCCTAGCTCAGAAGCTGTTCAACAGCAGCAGCAACAACATGGAGGATTACAACAGCATGGCCATCTCCTGGTCCCAGTTCAACAGGGTGAGGGGAATGGGATCAGCATTCCTGGGGGTTAGGGGTCCCACTCCACTGCCTTTGACCTCACAGGCAGCTTTCTTGTGCCCTCAGCCAACCCATTCTGTGACATGTGCCCCAGAACAAGTCTTCTAGGAGTGGGGATGGGGATATGAGCAGAGGGAAGGGAGCATGTAACAGCCACCTAAGGGGCCTAAATCTGGCATCTGAAAGAATGTAAAATGAAGGAAGGGAGCATGATCTTCAAAGAACCTGGGCAAAAGAAGGCTGAAAGAAATGTGCTTATCTGTACTCTCTCTCAATTGGAGAGAGAGAGAGACAGAGAGAGAGACAGAGAGAGAGAGAAAGAGAGAGAAGGAAACATTCACTGGGAAACTTGCTACCTTTTGCCTGATCTGAGGGAAAGTGTTCCAAGTAAAAATCTTAACTCAGGTCTTTTTGGTTTTTTTTTGGGGGGGGGATTGTTCTAGGAGAACCTCCCAGGCTGGAATTACACATTCTGGCAGTGGTTTGATGGCGTGATGGACGTGCTGAGGAAGCATCACAAGCCCCATTGGAATGATGGGTGAGGAGCAGTGACACAGGGCAGCCTGAGAGGAATGGGGGTGGTAGGGATGGGGCTGGGCTGGCGCCTCACTATGGAATTTGGGGATTAAGCAGAAAAGGTAAACATCACAGGCTCTGAGCAGGGATAAGAAGGCCCCCATCATGCTGCTCATCCCTTAGGGCCATCCTGGGTTTCGTGAACAAGCAGCAGGCTCATGACCTGCTTATCAACAAACCTGATGGAACTTTCCTACTGCGATTCAGTGACTCTGAAATTGGGGGAATCACCATTGCCTGGAAGTTTGACTCCCGTGAGTTGCCAGCTCCCAGCATGACGAGCTCTCCATTTCCTCCTCCTTTCTTTTACCAATGCCCTTACTCTCCTTCTTCCTCTTTCTTCCACTCTTCACCTTGCTTGCTCTTCAATATTCCTTTTCAAGATCTTGAATTGACAAAAGAATTGACCAAAAGGACTTCATACTTAGGGAAGGAAGTTCATCAAAAATAGATTTTCTTCTTACCATTTCACCAAGAACTGAGTTCAGCTAATTTCTGCAACCTAGTAGACACCTAGGTACCTGGGGAAATTAGACTATCCATTTTGGAACAGTACTCATATGGCTTCTTGAACTACACTGACAAGAGTGGATGGTGGTAAAAGTCTCAGTTTCTTGGAAAGGGTAATAAATATACTTTGGAAATACACCTTCCAAATACCTTGGGAAAGGTAATAATAATAGCATTTATGTAGTTCCTTAAGGTTTGCAGAGCACTTCACAGACACTGGCTCATTTGATCCTCTCAACAAGCCGGTGAAGTAGGTAGGTTAACCTCATTTTACAGATGAGGAAATTGAGGTTAGGTGACTTCTCTAGAATCACAGTATCAGAGGCAGGAATCAGCACAGGTCTTCCTCACTCCAGGTCCAGTGCTTTGCCTTCTGGGCCACCTAAATCTTTCCCTTTCCCTTCCCAGCCCTTACAGTATCCTGATAAACATGTTTGGTCTTTTCCCATAGCGGATCGGAACCTGTGGAACCTGAAGCCATTCACAACGAAGGATTTTTCCATCCGATCCCTGGCTGATCGCCTGGGAGACCTGAATTATCTCAACTATGTGTTCCCAGATCGACCCAAGGATGAAGTTTTCTCCAAGTATTACACTCCCGTGCTTGGTGAGTCCTATCTCAGATGTGGGGCTTTGTCTCTTAGCAGACAGAGGCTCTGAGTTGTCCAGGCATAGGAGGAAAATTGGTCTTGCAGGGAGATGGTAAGGTGTACATAATTCAATTACACGCATGTTAACTCACTACCCTCATTTGAATCGATTTTTCCTTCTTGAGAACTTTCCCTAAGACTGATGCTTGCAAGTAGCAGAATAAACTGATGAATGTCTGTCTCCAAATCAATCCGTGGGACAAGAGGGCAAATATGAAAGGAAAATGGTAGGGAGAAAATAGAATTATAAAAATAGGGCTCTCATTAACTTTGATTTATAAACAAGCAATAACAACTAAACTTTTGAAGTACCCAAGAAGACAGGGAGGAAAGATGCACAGAACCAAGGCTTCTGTGTTCACTTTATTAACAATTCTAATTTTGTTCTTATTAAAATGCAAGTAGCTTGTAACTTAAAAGTTTATTTGGAAGTTCTTATTTAGTTTGCAGATTCATATTTGTTGAGATCATCAAGTTTAGAATTCTTTAAAAATTCTTTTTTTCTTTTAAAAATAAAGAAGCGCAGAAAAGGAATTGACAAGAATCATAAATTTAGATTCAGAATGGACCTTAGAGATCATCTGGTATAACTGTCCTTAGTCTCAGCTTCCTGATTGATTAAAATGGTGGTAATAATAGCACATAATTGGCCAACTAGGTGGACCAGTGGTTAGAGTGCCAGGAAGACCTGAATTCAAATCCAGCCTCAGACACTTATTAGCTGCATGACCCTGGACAGATCACTTAACCCTCAGTCTCCTCATCTGTAAAATGAGTTAGAAAAGGAAATGACAAACAATCCCAGTATCTTTGCCAAGAAACCCCAAAGGGAGGCACAGAGTCAAGCATGACTGAAAATGGCTAAGCAGCAACACACAACAGTAGTACCTAGTGTTTACAAGGGTTGCTTTGCGATCAATTGAAATCATATATGTAAAGTGCTGTGCACATGCTAGCTATTATTCATATTCATATTATCTCCATTCCCCTTCTTCCCCCTGTCCTTTTCCCCCCTCTTCCCCCCCCTCTCCCGGGAGCTGCCAGTGATTTCAGTTTCTTTCTTCTTTCTCTACTTGGTAGGTAAAGCTGTGGATGGATATGTGAAACCACAGATCAAGCAAGTCGTTCCAGAGTAAGTGTCCAACTCCTATCACTATTCACATTTGGATTTTCTTTATTTCCATTTGTCTTCCCCTCCCTACAACCCCCTTTCCCCACCCCCATCCAAATCCATAATCCACGAATTCACCCATCCCTAGACTCAGACCCTGCGGAGTAATGTTGGGTAAGAGCTTGCATCTTGTCCTGCGCCAGTGTTCTTGGTTCATAGCATCCCTTTCCCGAGCCCCCAGAACAGAGGGATACCTCAAATTCCTCTCCACCCCCAAAACAGCTTTCTCAAAATGGCTCACTCATTAGCAGCCTGTTCAAGAACTCGGCTTCAGCACGCTGCAGTGCCGAGCCAGAGGAGCGTCCCAAAGGTGCCGGAGCCAGGGAAGAAGGGGCCGGCCAGCCTTCCTCCTGGGGAGCTCCCGCCCAGCAGCCTCCGTGGGCAGCTGGGCCAGTGCCACGGGCTTAGCAGAATTTCCTTCCAGGGCTGAGGCCCAGGACCGTAGAATAGGCAGGGACCCCAGTGGGCCCTGAGGCCCTCCTCCAGAGGATGGGCTCTACAAGTGTTTCCACTCCTTCCCCAGGTTTGCCAGTGCATCTGCAGACTCTTCGGGGGCCGGCGCCACCTTCATGGATCAGGCCCCATCCCCAGCCGTGTGCTCCCAGTCTCACTATAACGTGTACCCCCAGAAGTAGGTTGCACTTGCATAGAAAGGGGAGGAAGGAACCGGTCTCAGCTGGCTCCCCAGTTGGGTTGGGTTGGACTGGCTTTAAGCAAGGGTTGGTGGGTTGGGTCCAGAATCACTGTTATCAGATTTGACCAAGAGTCCCTGCTCTATCTGCCTGGTCCAGTGGCCACTCAGCTCTGTTGAAGGACGTCTCCCTAGCACAGGAGCACTCTCCAGCTCCAGATCGGGGATCGCTCCAATCGTTCGGCCTTGCCCGATTTTTAGGACCCCTAGACCAGGGCTCTTCACCCCTTTGGGGTGACAGACCACTTGGCAGTCTGGGGAAGCCTTGGGATCCCTCCTCAGAATGTTTGTGAATGCTTAAAATAAAATGCAGGGACACCATTGGTTAGTGAAAAAGGTGTAAACATTTGCCCCCTCCCGGTGTACAGACTGCCCAGATTTGTAGCTGCAGACTCCCAGGGGGCCAGGGGGAGGCCGTGGACTCCAGGTTTTACAGCCCAGTCCTGGGCTCCCACTTCTGTCTGCTAAGTGTGAGAGTGAGAGGAAGAGCTGGTGGTCACTGGGAGTGAGGCAGGAACGCCTGGCCATCCCCAGCCGCCCGGAGGGGGTCTGGACAGGGAAGCCATTTGTTCTCTCTGGACTCTCAAGGCTTCCCTTTTATTCCACCAGCCCTGACTCTGTCCTTGACCCTGATGCGGAGTTTGACCTGGATGAAACCATGGACGTAGCAAGACACGTTGAGGAGCTTTTAAGCCGACCAATCGACAGTCAGTGGATCCCCCACAACCAGTCGTGACTCCTCACCCCTCCATCACTGTCTTGTCGCCTTCTCCCCTCTCCTCATTGGTGGGCACTGAGTCCATGCATCCTAGAGACAATATTCATAATGCGGAGTGTGAATAGAGGCTGGGACCTTGGGTGTCTGTCCGTGGGTTGGTGTGGACCCAAGGGGCTTCTTCCCCCACTGCCTGGTGCTTGCCAGCACCTTCAGGGCCTTAGGCCTGGGGCTGTTTTCTCTTGTCCATAACTCAGTCTGTAAGCTCTGATTGTTAGAGGGGAGAAGGAAAGCGGAGAGGGAAGCATTCTCTTTTTCTCCTTTGCCTAGTTTGTTAGCAGCCATGGTGGGGCAAGATCACCTGAGGAGGGGGAGGCCGGGACATAATTTGCCCATGAGCTAGCCCTATGAGTGGCTTCCCAATACACCTGTATGTATGTGTGCACCCTTGTATGCTCTCATACACACAAATGTCTGTGTACCTGCAGAGATCAGTCAGTCTGTGTGTATTTGGAGCCTGAGGGCCTGGATCTTAATTATGGCTCCTTTTCTATGTTACAATCCACTTAATCTCTTCAATTTCCCCAAATCTGTAAGGGGTTGGACCAGAGGAGCTTCAGGACCTGTTCAGCTCAAAATCTACGACCCTACAATCCCAAGCACCAAGGGGTTTGGGCTAAAACTCATGGGAAATGCTGTCCAGACTGACCCAGAGTGTGAACTCCCAGACATTCTTGGATTTCTCAGGGAGGTTACTCTGTAGCAGCCCACTCCTAGGCTGGTCTGAGAGCTGCCTCATTCCTGTAAGTGGTCTGGAGACCCCTTCCTCTCTCTTGGGTCTGGGGTCCAACTGCCCTCTGGCAAGGCTCTTTTTTTCCGCTGACATCTCCTTTCCCAACACACACACACACACACACACACACACACACACACACTCACCCTGACCTTGGCAATGACCAGAAAACAGGATGGCTTGAGGGGGGGGGAGGGAGGGGGAGTGTCTGGAACACAGTGAGGAGGACTCCAGATCTTTAAAAAACAAAAACAAAAGCACAATCTCTCCGAGAGGGAGAAACTGTAACTATGTATGGGCCGGATGTCAGAGCCAGTCTTTCTTGGAGGCTTTGGGAATCTTGTGGCAGATGGCCTGGGTACGAGAGGAGCCTTGCTGACCTTGCCTTTGTCTGCTGCCCGCTCCCTCTCTCAGCTCGTCTAGCAGGCTGGGGGACTGGAGAGTTAGGTTTACAGAGTGGGAGCATGTCTTCTAAAGGCTCATGAAGGTTAGACTGAGAGGCTGGAAAGCTTTTAAGGTCAGGGTAAGCAGGGGCCAGACGATGACAACACATATTTTTTGTACTTTGTATGGAGTATTTGAATAAAGGGAAGAAATGCTGTTTTTGAATAAAATGCTTTTTAAAAAATGGTCCTGTTTCTTAGCTGGGAGGAGCTGGGACACAGAACTGGGAGGGGGGAGAATGATGAATGCAGTGTGACCTGAACGTTTCACAATTCTTTCGCTCCTTTATGTTCCAACACTGGAATTTTGCACCTTGTGCCCACAGACACATCACCTATCTTCAGACTTGTGATAGAGCTGAATGCCAAATCTTTCTAAACAGCATCTGGAAGGAGATCCATGACTTCCGGGAAACCAGTGGGTCAAGGAGACAGGGTGCGTGCAGAGGGCGGGAGAGGCCCGATGGACTATTCCAGTTTTGTAACTACAAGCAGAGGAGAGTTCTGCGCTTGGGTCTGTCTCGGGGAAGAACTCCACATCCTTTTCCGGGCTAGCCCCTGGCTGGGATCTTAGCTGCCTCCTTCTCCCCCTCCTCCAGATGACCAGTAGGTGGCAACGTTGTCCCATATCTGCTGGTCCCGGCGATGTTCGGGTGTAGGCCGGTGGCCCAGAAAAAGCACCTTCTTCCTCCATCTTACCTAACCTGGCTCACTCTGAACTGCAGGCTCTACCACACAGGGCCCTGGGAAGTCACCCCGCCAGACATTAAGCACCCCTTAGTGCGGCTGGGGAGAAGTCTGGGGCTGCAGTTGCCAAATGCTTGGCTTAGAGCCGCTCAGATCCCCTGGGGGTAGGGTCCTGAATGCAGCGGCAGGAAAGGGAGGAGGACAGGTGCTGGGGCTGTGGATGCCGTGACATGGGGAGGGAAGCTAGGATCCGAGTTGGGCTGCGTTTAGGAGTCATGGCAACGGCCCGCAGCCCTGCCCGTGGCTCTGGATGCGAGGGAGAAAGTGGTTTCAGTTCAGCAGAAGCCGCCGTGAGGCGTCTTCCCTTTTGTCTCAGCAGGGGAGGCAGCTAGTTATCAGTCTCTGTCTCCATGGAGCTTGGAGAAGGGAGGAGGGAAACAGGGCGGCTAAGTAGGCTCAGTGAGGAGGGAGCCAGGGCAAACAGCACCACTGAGCACCTCCCTGAATCACAGACCGGGCGGCCGAGCCCCTGCGCATGCAGCAGCTCTAGTTCATATGTTGCAATACCCAATAACAGACCTGGACCGAGCGCAGGAGATGCAGACAGGGAAGAGGGAGAAGAAATTTGGGGTTGGCCTTTTTCCTTAGTGGGAGGGGCGGGAAATCCTGGCTCTTTCAGAGTAGAAAAGCCTTTCTTTGGAGCCATCGCTTGTCTGCAGCTTACAGCAGAATGTGAGGTTTAGGGCTTCAAGAGAATGGAGAACTTCAGACAAAGCTGAAGCCATGTAAGGCGGCAGTGCGGACAACAGCCCGAGGGGGGTTTGCAAGAGGTATCATGGTTCCACCCACCGCTTTCCTCCTGGGGCTCAGGCTGCTCCCCAAGCCTGGAACGTTCTGTCCTTCCCATCCCTGTCACTTTGGAAACCATCGCTTCCTCTGAGGCTCGGTTCCCGCTGCACCCTAAGGGGCCTTTCCTCATCACTCCAGTAACAGTACTAGAATGCTATTCTGTGTATGCACTGGTTCCTCGTGATAGAATTTAAAGTGAGAGCAAGGATTTGATTTTATGTTGGTTTTCGCCTGGTAGGTTCATGATAAAAACTTCCTGAAGACAGCCGTTCTTAATACATAAGCCTGGCCCTGAGAGCAAGTCTTTCTGCAAGACTGGGGGGTGGGGAGGATGGAGGGGAGATCTCTCTAGCTCTAATTACAATAGAATGACAACAGCAGAGGGGTTAGGAAGAGGATTGGGCAGAAATTAAAAGAGGACAAGAAGAATGCAACATGGTCAGATAATTGCTTTAAAATGTTTATTTCTAGAAGTTAAAAGCAGATAGATACAGCAATAAAATATACAAAAACCAACTTTTTTTTTTTTTACAGTATGAAGTATACATTGGAGTCAGAATGCAAGGAGTAGGACAGCAGCTCATAAGTTGTTTTACAAATAGAACCAATGTACAAGTTGGTAACAGGTAACATGCCCTTTGGAGGCATGAGGAAGGAGAAGGGGAGTCTGAAAGGGTTTAGGCAGCAGACTTACCCAAGACACTGTTGTGGAAGGGAAAGAATTAAATGGAGGAAAAGGTAAATCAAGTTTCAATTCCTTTCACTGCTTTTGTCATCACAAAAATTAGAAACAGAAAAACACATGCCACCTAAAATCACCAATTCTAAATGCCCCCTCCCCAGGGCACCGTGTCAACAACCTCTGCTCTAGCCCCACCTGGCAAGACAGCAACAGTGAGTTCTCTGGAGTGCAGCTCTCAGTTTTCCAGCCTGCCCAGCAGAGGTGCCCCAAAGGGCCTGCACTGAGTGCCAACTCCATCCCATCGCGAAGATGAACCACCCCAAGGGGACATCTAGAGTGCCCTTGGGGAGATCATTCTCCCCATTCAGCTCAAAGACTGCTGTGGGGATGGATGGAGAGCAGCGAACAAGTCTTCTTCCAGGTCCTCCCATCCCAAGTGTTAGCTCTGGAGAAGAATGGACTTAAATCGTCTTTAGGAAAGCCCATGGAACAATACTACAAAGGTGCTCTATCATTTGGCTGGCTAATACTAGGAAGGCAAAAAGGGAAGCACCAGAAGAGGCCTGAGGACAATTCAAGGACGGGGAGGGGGGAAGTATCATCCTGCTCTCTCCCAAAGTGGGACCCCCCCCCCCCCCAGCACTTGGAGAAAGCCAAGGGACAGGCCCAGCCCAAGCATAAGCTCTTGGCAGAAAAGCTTCTTAGAATTCTTTTGCACTGGGACTTATGTTAAAGATGAAATAAGGACTGAAAACTTTGAGGACCTGAGAGAGCCGGGTCCTCTGAGACCAGGAGGGCACTTTGTGAGGCTCGAGGCCCAACACCACAGTACTATTATGGGTCTGTCTCAGAAGTAGGATCCCTAAAGTAATGGGACTTGGACACTGAGAAACCAGAAGGGATGAGAAGGGTCATATGGGCCCGTGGAGGGAAGACTCCCTCTGACCCAAATAAGGCACCCTAACAACCAAGCTCAGAACCAGAAACAAAGGCTTTGGGGCTAAGAAGCTAGCAAAGGGAATAAAAAGGTTTACCAAAGAAACTTTCAATATTTATTTATAGATATCTCATTTTAGGTTCTTCCTATGCATGTCTGTTTTAAAGGCCAAGGGATAGTTTCAGAGCTTCAGCTACCATTTGAGGCAATCAATAATAAGCTCCTTGAGGGCAGGGATCATGTCAGATTTTATCTTTGTGTCCCAATACCTTGAGCATGTTTATTGGATGGATGAATGGATGAATAAATTTGATAAAGTCATTCCAGGAGTCTAAGGAAAGATTGTCATCTGGGATTGCTGATTACCTGGAAGAAGTCTCTGAGGAATCTTAAATACATTTTTTAAAAGCTCTGATATAGGAGAGAATGGGGTTTCTTTTCTTTTTTGATTTTAACTTTTCCAAGTTTAAAAAGAAACTCAGGATTAAAAAATCCTTGCTTCTATTTGGATGTTAGCAAGATAATAGGTGCAGCAGGTGCTGGCAGCATTCAGTCAGATGCAGCCTGGAACATTAATTTACAGAACAGGCACTGGATGCAGCTGGCACCAGTAGGCACTTGTCAAGCAAAACAAAAAACCAAACAGAAAAATCCAGAACACACACACAAATCCCCAAATAATTACTGAGGAAGAATGCTGTGGGGAAGAACCAAAGAACATTTCTTTCTTCTCCCTCCTACCTCTCTTACCCCCACACTCCTAAACAATCACAGTTTCAAAGGATGAACCATTTTGACTTCCGTTTGGTCAATAGCATATAACCTAGAAGCATTCATTTCTCTAGGAGAAAGGTACCCTAATTACTTAAGGATAAATGAGAAGCAGGAGATCCAAGAAAATCATCTGGCGTCACAAAGATACAAGTTTCAGTTGATCTGGGGTTTGGTTGTTGGGTTTGGGAGTTTTTGTGGAAGGGGTGGGGTGGAGTTTAGGTGTCTCAGTTACATCATTCTGTAGCTTCCATACTTAGCCCATCACATGGGAGATGAAGCACATTCAGAAGTCAATTCCATGTCAAACGTGAGGGTCTCTGGAGGGAGAGAGGGAGGAGAGAGAGAGAGAGAGAGAGAGAAGGAAGGACAAAGAGAGAGATACAGCTCAGTGACCTGATTTCCTTAAAGTTAAAAAGGCAAAACCCACCCATCCAGCCTGTCTA
Source organism: Antechinus flavipes (assembly GCF_016432865.1). Taxonomy (NCBI): domain Eukaryota; kingdom Metazoa; phylum Chordata; class Mammalia; order Dasyuromorphia; family Dasyuridae; genus Antechinus; species Antechinus flavipes. Next base: position 131,179,217 of record NC_067401.1, on the reverse strand, counting down.
GTATCTTAGGTACTTAGGCAGAGTAACTCAGGTCATCGCTATTTCTACCCATTTTTCTATATATCTCTCCTTCAAAAATGGCAACAATGTAGGCTAAATTCTAAGGAAATATGTCCCAATACCCTGTGGGAACCACACCTTGATCTCAAAAAAGGAATTCACACAAAAATCCTGCAAATAGAGATGAAAAGAAGTATTTTGAAACTCAAGAATTTTAAAGTCATCTTAGAAAATGACATTATACACTAGATGAGGTGATTAGTGGGAAAACAAGAAAAACAGTCTTGGAAGCTTGGATGACTACTTGCTCAGCAATATTGGAAAGCAGGTTCTTGTTCAGGTACAGGTTGTCCTCTGAGCTCCCTTCCATTTCTGAGATTCTGTAGCATGACACAATTTTACATCTGATTTTGAACTTTAGATGCAAAGGATAACCTCAAGGTTTAGCTGAAGTGAATATTATATGTAAACAGAGAAGTATCTGATATTTAAACTCTGCAGGCTTAGCAAAACCACAGTCCCACAACTCCCCATAATGCTTGTGACTTCCTGGTAGGTTTGAGGAGTGTTTGCTACTTGATAAGGGTTTCCAAGTCTTTTATTTTGTGTAAAAGTGAGTAGTATATGTAAATGAGATATTTAAAGGAGCCTAGAAAGCTGCCTTCCAAGCTGTTGTGGGGCAGGGTGTCTCTTAAATTGAACCACTGAATATGGCTGAGTGATTTAGGGGTCTGAGTATACAAACTCAAAGGCCATCTAGTTTGCTTCTTGTGTCATGAAGTAATTTTGGTCAAACAATAACGAGGTTAACAAACTGGACTGAAATGAAGTTTGAGAATGTGAAATCCAGTCCACACTCCAAGGGACACAGACTACTTGGAATTGACTCTTCTAAGTCATCTCTTCCCTTCATTCCCATCGATTCTCCTCTTTATTCAGAATCTTCAGCTCAGGCTTTAAGATTTTCCCCCTTTGCCCTTCTTCACTGTCTCTTCACACAGCTACAAAGCCTTAGCCAGACTAGTTTATAGATGCCAATGGTCATTATTTGTACCATTATTGCTTTCAATAACTCCATGGGCTCCCAACCTTTGTGTTCAGACACTCTTTTGCTTACAGAAACCTTCTGGACAATCAAAACTCTTCTTCAGTAAGTAAGCACACCTGGCTGCTCCATTCCTTTATTTCACATGCTTTCAGTACATAATCCAATCAATTCAACCTCTAGCAACCTATTTTCACTAGATGATTCTTCATTTACTTATATGCTATTTTATAAGCACTCTTTCTTATGTTTCCTATATGTCTCTGCCTCCTTGAAGGCCCAAAGCTAATTTTTTCCACTATACCAGAAGGCCCCAAACCAGTGATCAGAAATCAACTGAAAAATCAGATCTGGTTACTTGAGGCACTGAAGTCTTGGTGTCTACCTCTCTGTTTGCAGGTTGTTCAGAGAGTTCCTCAACAGAACTCCTTACTACATAATGGTCAGAGTTTTCCAGTTTTTACCCTCCTACTCCTCCAGTCTAGTGATCTCTGCATATGGTTACTAACTGACTGACTTCATCTGACAAGGAAGATGCCTGGGGGTCTTTATAACTATGCACTCACCAAACTGTCCCCCTCCTGTTGAGGGCTCAGCTCCTTCACCATTATTTCCAAACTGCATCAATGAATCTAAAGTGCGGGGGGACATCGGCAGGTCAATGGTATTGCTGCAGGTCGTTCTGTAGGAAATGGGGAATGGGGGGAATGGGCGGGGTTGACACGACATAATAGAGAAAAAAAGAAAAACAACACACACACAACAAGCCATCAAACTCTGGTTTCCAACATAAAAAAAACAAAAGCTCAGGCTTCTAACACAGAGCAGTCATTTTTGGAAATGACTTTGGTCTCTGGGGACCCCTCCCTAGCCCCTTAATGTTCTATTTTACCCAATTTTCTACTCTCAGGGATAACTTAGGATGCAAGGAATGGAAGCACACCAGAGGAAAACACTTACGGGGTCACACAGATAAACTTGGTCTTCAGGTATGGAGCAGCACCTGTGAAATGCAAGGAAACATAGTTCTGTTAAGTGCAACCTGAATTTACAAATACATAAGAGAATATCCATGACCCAGGGAGACTTCATCATGTCAACACATTCTAAGCAATAGTATGAGATGGAGGTGTTGAACTCTCTACCTTTCTTTTCCCCTTGACTAACCAATGCTGTCTCTGATAGAGTGGCATGAAGCAGTTATCTCTTTGCTCCAAATGGACTTAGAGAGCTCCACAATTCCTCCTCAATCTATCCCAACTGTTTTCTTATTTACCCAGGATCTTCAGGATTTCTGAGCTTACATTTAATTTACACAATGGCTTACCATTTTTGCTTCTGTTCTTTTACTTATCTGTCTTTGTTAGTGTCTACAATCTAAAAGGTCTCAGGGAATGAGGACCAAATCCACAGAATTCACTTTGTAAGATAGCCAGAACCACAAACAATTAGGAACTTATTAAAATCATACTATAGGTAATGGTCTGGGGATTTGTTAAAACAAATTTTCCTTGCATTGTTGTTTTTTGAAACTTGACAGGCTTATACTAATTTTCATGAATGAAAAGTATCAGTCCAATACAGCACTCAGCAAAAATCTCAACCCACAAACTAGATTTTAGAAAATGTACTTAATGGAATTCTAGTACTAGCTCTATCCTGGCTAGCTAGATGACCCTAAAGAAATTGTCTAATATCATAGAGAATCAGTTTCTTAATTTGTAAAATGAAAGTATTGAATTAAATTATATTTAAGTTCCCTTTCACTCCTAACATTTTAATTCATGATTGGGACAGTATGTTCAACTTAGGAAGAACTGATATAATTGAGTTTTAGATATATTTAGATAGTTATATTTCTATATTCATAGATAGACAGATAAATAAATACCTATGATGATGGTAATTTAAACCCTGGAATTCTGATGTGAGCTTTGTGTCCCTTAGGCAAATAACTTGAAGGTAGGAGGAATAACAAGACAGGCATGTAAAGATTGGGGCTAAAAAAGAAAATGGACAAGTCAGAAAAGAAAAAGAGGGAATGAATTAAGAGCCTTCAGAGGACTTCTCAAAGATATGAGGCCCAGGATGTCTAAGAAAGACTCATTCTAGGAGAAGAGTCCAGCAGGATCTGCTGAGCTAGGGTTCTAATGGCTGTATGAAGAATTTAAAAACTTAGATCAACTTTTACAGGTAAATCTGAGGTCTAGACAGAAAAGATATTTAGTGAGTAAGGGTGTAGAAAGAAAATTGGTTTCTGGGGAGTGGATAATGACATCAAGCCTGGTATAGCTATGAACCTGAATCTATAAGAAGTTTATATGCTGAAGTTTCCATTAACTGTGGCAAATAGTTTGTTATTTTTAAATAGATATGTTTGTTTGAATGGGGGAAGGGGCCAAGGAGGAAGATCTTTGGAGGAGACAATTCTGCCACTGTAGGACCCGGCAGTAGAAGCAAAGAGTAAGGATAGTTAGAGAGCTTTTTGTTGGGGGACTGCCCTCATGTCCCTTTTCTTCATGCCAGCAACCTGCACCCCCCTCTGTTTTTCTATCCCCTTCATGTTTTAACTGTCTCATCATGTTCAAAAGAGCCCCTAGGTATACGATCTGTGACTCACCCACCTTCCTCCTAACAAAAGCAAATCAAGTTATTGCATGCCACTTTCTTTCTTGTGACCCACATCCTTCCCCCAGGAGACACAGAAGGCCGATCCCTCCCACTCCCAAACATGATAGGAAGAGGAAAATGTTAATCAAGGATGTAGCCTCTGATTGAGATCTTGTGTCTTAAAGCATAAATAGCCAGACTACCAGCCCAGGCCTGAATGGTCTCCACAAAACAAGAAGGCAGAAGTGACAGTGGCTGATTAATAGATCTCCAACTGAAGGACAAGGTGGAGAGAGAGAGATAAGAAGCAATCAGGAAGTCACATCATAAACTGCATCATGAACAAACTGAATAGGCAGAACAAAGACAAAGAGAAACCTAATTAATTCAGGTAGGTATCTCCTTTTCCACTTCCCCACTCCATAGATACAATTGTTAGTTATCCTTTTAATTTATAAAAAGTTTATACTTTGAAATGCCCTTAAAATTATGGCAAAACAAAGAGAAAATGGGGCTAGGTCAGGGAAAAAGAGAGCCAAGTGAAGCAGACTTCAATTGAGAACATTCTGCTCTTCATCTTTAAAAACACAATGGCGGTATAATTTCCATTTTGTATTTTGTAAACTTTATTTAAATCATCATAGAATTTCTATCATGACTTTGATGAGTCCTCAAGGAAGTATGGGAAATTATAGCAGAAAAAAGATTCAGAAAGGTACAAATGAAATCCCTGGACTCTCTTTTAGCAGGGAACTGAATGATGTAGTCATTGCTTTCAAGTATAAAAATATACACACACATATAGAATATACATATTTACTAATGTATACATGATATGTTTATATACATTATGCTTTTGGCTGGGTGGGAAATCTCAGCAGAGAATGAAGTACAATCTGTCTATAATTTAGATTCTTACTAATGGATAAATAATCCAAGGATATGAACAAAAAATCCTCAAAAGATAAAATGAAAATTATTAACAACCATAGAAAAGACTGCTTCAAATTGCTAATGATAAAAAAATTACAAATCAAAACAATGAGGTTTCACCAAATACCAATAAATAAAGATAACAAAAGCTAGAAATATTCAAAGTTGATTAGGCTGTGAAGTCAGGTACACTAATACAATGATGGTAGAGCTATGAATTAGTTCAGTCATTTTGGAAAGCAATTTGGAATTATGTTGAAGAAGTATGAAAATATCCACACCCGAAGATCCCTCACCTAAATATTTCCCCTAAGGAGGTCAAATAGAAAGAAACAAAGAAAGTCCCATAAACACCAAAGTACTCATACTATTTTTTGTGGTAGCTTTAAAAACTGGAAACAAAGACATATTCTCCTTAGCAGGAGAATGGCTGAACTGTGTAACATATATATACATATACATATATATAGATATTTATATATAATTAAATAATGGGGTTTTTAAAGAGAAAAATATGAGGAAATCAGAGAAACATGGAAGGTTTACATAAACTGCTACAGAATGAAGTAAGCAGAACCAAGTAAACAATATACACAATAGCTTTAGCAGTTTTAACAAAAAAGAAAGGAAGAAAGAAAAGAAGAAGAAGCCGAATAATTTGAAATTATACTGACCAAACTTAGTTTCAGAGAACAAATGAGAAAATGTACCTCCCTCCCTTCCCTGAATACGTGGATGACCATGCAGATAGAGTACATAAATGCATAAACTTTCAAATGTGGTCAATATGTTGGACACATTGGTTTGGATCAGGTTGAATTTGCTAAACTTTTTTTTTCCACTTAAAAAAATCTTTGTTACATGGGCTTAGATCACAGAGAGGGAGGGGAAGATGTTTTAAAATTAAAGAGATACAAATGAGAGGCTCCAATTTAAAAAAAACTTTATGGTCTTAAAAGGCTGCCTGTAGAAGAGTGAGACACTAATAAATTTGGCTATCAAACTGTGTATACTTTTTGATCCAGGAGTGTCTCTATTGGGTCTATATTCCAAAGAGATCATGAAAAAGACTCACATGTGCAAAAATGTTTGTAGTAGCCCTTTTTGCAGTGGCAAAGAACTGGAAACTGAATGGATGCCCATCAGTTGAGGAATGGCTGAATAAGTTATGGTATATGAACATAACGGAATATTACTGTTCTAAAAGAAATAATCAGCAGGCTGATTTCAGAGAGGCCCAGAGAGACCTACATAAACTGATGCAAAGTGAAATGAGAAGAACCAAGAGAACCATTGTACATGGCAATAGCAAGATTATGTGATGATCAACTGTGATGGATTTGGCTCTTTTTAACAATGAAGTGATTCATCTGCATCCAGTAGGAGGACTATGGAGACTGAATATAGATCACAACATAGTATTTTCACCTTTTTTTGTGGTTGTTGTTTGCTTGTTTTTTTCTTTCTCCCTTTTGAACTGATTTTTCTTATGCACATGATAAATGTGGAAATATGTTTAGAAGAATTGCACAGGTTTAGCCTATATTGGATTACTTGCTATCTAGGGGAGGGTGGAGAATGGAAAGGAAGGAAAAAATATGGAACGCTTAAGTTTTGCAAGGGTAAATGTCGAAAACTATCTTTGCATGTATTTTAAATACTTTATGGTCTTAAAAGGCTGCCTGTAGAAGAGTGAGACACTAATAAATTTGGCTATCAAACTGTGTATACACAGTATAAACAGAACTACTTATTTTTTAAAAAAGGATCTTCCCATGGTACCAAGCAGTTAAGTGACTAGTCACTTCCCTCATAAGTGTCAAAAGTAGGGCTTGAACCCAGGTCTTTTGGACTTTAAGTAACTTTGCTTTGGCCTCTATTCTTTCCTATGTATGCATATATGAGAATCCAGGAATAATCTTTGATTTTGTCTGCATCATGGCGGAAAATTCTTGGCAAGAGGACTCTGTCCACCAAAGTAGATCAAAACCAGCAATGCCCTAGAATCTTTCCTGGAGCTGGAGAGGTTAAATGGCTTGCTAGTGATTGTCTAGCTTTTAAGTGCCAGGGCAGAACCTAAATTCAGGTCACCTCACCTCCCAATCTAGGACTATGTCCACTATTCTACATGCCTTCTGCAATTCACTGCCCTAACTTGCCAAGCAAGAGACCAGAAGAGTAAAGTTGATAGGAATGGAGTTTGGAAGAGCAGGGTTCAAATTAGACCAGAGATATCCACTATCTATGACAAGTAACTGACAATCTGGGTTTTAGTATCCTCCTTAGTAAAACGAAAGGGTCAAACTCATTGAGCTCTCTGCCTTTTTCTAGCTCTACGTCCATGATCCTATGATCTTAAACTTACTTCCTTCAGTAGTTACTGCTATGTTCCCCATGTCCAGGAAATCTGTGATTAACTTCAATGGACTATTATCCACCCTCTGCTTCAGCATCTTTCCCTCACCTAATATTGCCATCTACAACTCAAAAAACTTTAGGAAACACAAAGCACAGTTGTATATATCCAGTTGCTGCCACCAGCTCTATTCTCAATTATGTGTCCCTCATTAATCTAGGAATTCCTGGAATGAACGAACCATTTCCTCCTTTCTCTACATTCCTTCCAAGAGGCTCTAATCCATGATGGTGACTGCAGTGAACATCACCTTCTCACTGAACGTCTGCAGGAAGGCTGTATCATTTTCACATTACCTTTCTATCCTCCAGGGACCCAGTGACTTTCCACCTCTCCAAGGGGACTCAGAATTCAATGCCAGGTACAGGGAAAATCAACGACTACCTGGGTCAGCTTCTGGATGCTCCTGACTCTCTGGCCGGCAATACTTTCCAAATGCCTCTTCCTTAGGAATGTCAGGGTAGAGATAGACCAGAGGAGATACCAGGATGTTGGTGGCATCCATGATTTTATAGCCCATGATGATTTCAGCAAACGACATATTGTTTAGCTGCTGCTTTGTATATGGTTCTACGGACTGGATCTGCGTCTTGCCTGTGGTAGAATGATAGAATGTGAGAAAGAAGAGCACTGGCGACATGACCAGGGGTGTGAGGAAAATCCGCTCCCTCCATCCTGGGGAGAAATGACCCCACCAATAGTAACACCTCACATTTTTATAGAAAAGCACTTAATACCAGAGATGCGCCCGAGGCCCTGAGTCCAGTGCCCAGAGGCCCGGTGCTGAGAATCAGCAGCAGCCTTAGCAACAAAGAGGGTGGGTTCAGAAACCTGGAAGGTCAGTTATGGCTATGAAGGAATCATGGAGCCCCCTCTGGTGGAAAGATTTTACAAGAAAAACCTGAAGGACTGAGCAGCAGAGAAACTGGATCTCAAGGAAATTACAAAAGCATAAATGGACAAACAAGTAAATGAAGGAATGACTGAAGAGAATCTGTGGGCTGGAAGGGAGGCAAGCCCTTCTCTCTCAACTGACAGCGCCGGGGGGAGGAGATTTGCTTTATTTCAGCACTCCTGATATCCCGGTAAAAGAAAACAAAGCACTAAATGTCCCTTTGTAACTCTGAGGAAACACAGGAAGGTCACAAGGGGCGGCTGCGGACGGTCACGGCGGCCCACAGCAGGACGAGGGAGGGAAGGCCAGCTTACCACTGATATCCTTCTCCACCCAGGTGAAGGTGATGCCTCCCTCTTTGCTGCTCTCACTGAACCTCAGCAGAAAAGTCCCAGGGGGTTTCGTGCTCAGGATGGCTCTTTCTCGTTCCTTGCTAATGAATCCCATTATGTACCTGTGGTCAAATGGGGCAGAAGGAGGGTTAAGATTCAACGCCCCTCTGCTCCGGTGCCACCGAGCCACGGAGCCTCTTCAGAAACTAGAATGATCTAGCTGTTTCCCATTGGAGCGCTCTCTCTTCCTCCTCCAACCAGAAATGCTGGCTTACCCTTCATTCCACAGTGCCAAAATGTACTTCTTCACAAGGTCAATAATGTTGTCCAACCAAACCCAGAAGGAGAAACCTTTGCCAGCCATGTTTTCCTGGAGAGAAATATGTGTTACATCTAACATAGGCAGTGGCTATGACAGTTCCTCACTCCACAGAGTATCAAATTTTCCCAAAGAGAACATAGCACAGGTACTGGGAATCTATAGCTAACTTCCCTTTCTCTCTTAAGTCTAAGTTAAAATGTCCTCTCACCCCACAAAATCTCCACTCAAAAACATACCCCTCCCCCACTGTCCTAAGAGAGAACCCATTTCTACTCTCAGAAAAATGCCAAGTTCCCAAGGATAAACACTTCTCCCCATCCCCATCTGAAGACAGGCCAACAGGGATTCAGTAACTGGAATGCTTACTTTGCAAAATTTGGCCCATGTGATCTGGCATCCTGAATAATTCACCCCAGGTCCTAAAAGGAAAAAGAATTAGGTGATGAGATTTTCAACCTTGTATCAAGGTCTGATTTCCTAAGAAATTTTGTCCTATAAATAGGTGGCTTTGGAAAGACCCAGATTAATACTACTAGCGTTCTACAATTAGCAAGATCTATTTTTTGAGCTACCTTTCCAAAACTATGGACAAGCTTCACTGTGTGAGTTACGCTCTTTCACATGGTCTTCCTTATCAAAAGTGTATGCTGGAAAGATGGCAGACATGTTCAGTCTTTAGTTCTGGTATAGAATAAAGCTGTTGTATACATACAAATCCCATTTATGATCTATTTCTTTGTAAAGCTAGAAAAAAATGGGTTATAAATGGATACTGTAAAGCATCTCACTACTGAGATTCTTCTTACAAGAAGAAGCTATATATATAATTTACAGGAAGATTGGGTATGTGATCCTGCAACTTTTCGCTTCCTCACTTAATGTGGACACATAACATTCTAGAGAGAGGAGATTGGGGGAAGAAAGAAGGGCAATCCTGAGAAGAATTTTGGCCCCATAGCCCATAGAAAGGCCTCCCTCAAATGCAGCTGCTGCTCCTTCTACTCCCTAGTTCTATGAAGCATAAGTTTGCTAACCCCCATTTGTCTTATACATTTGCAGTCAGATTTTCTGAATGAATAACATATCATTAATTTTATGTTTTCTATGGGAACATCACTTTTCTAATGAGGCCGAGAGAAGAGAAGATAGCTACCTACCTAAAAGCTTCTCTGCTAGTGTGGTCAACTGCTCAATGCTCAAGCCCCTCTTCGTGGTGGAGGAAAACTGCCAGCTTAGCACCTCAGCAACTTGATCCCATGTTCCAATAGGAGGCTTGGTGAAGAAGTTAACATTCTGCTCAAGAAACATATCACATTCATCAGTGAATGGCAAGAAGGCTGGGGTTAAAGATATACAGAAAAGAACAGCAGGCTGCTCCTAACCACAGATAAAAGTCATATGGTTCCCCAGATGGATATACTAACCTTGGGGTTATTGGTCAACAGATTATACCAAAGGATTGAAGCCCAGGCATTTGGCATCTGACAAATATTAGAGATCACCACCACTGGTAAAGAATGTGTCTGCGGAATTAAGGGAAGCAGAATTGTTAGTGTATCCTCAAATTTCTCAAGTCTCCATTTTGCAACTATATAATACTAATTCTTAACCAAATGTTCTAGAACACAGATCTGTATCTTTGATAGGATAGCCTAAAATCCAAATATAGGACAGAAGATATCTAAAATCAGGAGAGCAAAGTGCTAGTCCCAGCTTTGCCATAACTCCTAAGGTGACTGACCAAGTCACTGAAAGGTGTTGGACTTCAATTTCCCATCTGTAAAACTGGGGGGTGGGGACAGCATGTACAAGCAAAGCTTCTCTCCTTCCACTAGACCCATGCTCCCAAAGAGAGTTTAATTTTATATCATGGAAGTTTTCCTAAAAGTTGTATGTATGAATAAAATTGCTTCAAAGTATATTTATAATATATAAAGAGTTTTTAAAAAGTGATTTAAGGAATCCTGTGGTGAAACCTTCTATAAAACAAACCAGTACCCTCTAGTTTATCCAATTTATAAATCCCAAATTTCATGTTTGAATTAAAGAAGCAAACTCTTCTATCTTCTTCAAAGTGCCTAATTCGGACCCCTACCTACAGAAGGTTCAAAGAAAGGGGATAAGGCCAGTTGAAGATGAGGGAACAGAGAGGTGAACAAGAAGCACCAAACAATTGATAGAATGTCCAAGTAACTTTCAAATTGTCTTGTCTCTAAACAAACTTGTCTACCCTAAACATGCCCCTCCCTGTCCAGATTCTCCTGCAGGACAAACCTCCAAGTCAATCTTTAGGCCTTGATGATAAACTTCTGTCTCAAAGGTGATGAGATGAAGTTCTTCAGTCACTATCAGAGAGGCCTATAAAAGGAAACAGAGAATTAGCTTTAGAGATCAGAGAAAACAGTATTATCCATCAACTCCAGAAGAGGAAAGGAAATTCATTCAATAACTTGGACTTCTCCATCCCCAATTCTCCATCTCTCCAGCTGAAATAACAACCAATCTTTATGAATGCACCCAAGTGCCACCTTTTCTAACAAGGTAGTCCTTGATTGCTTTCCTTCAATGATTGCTTCCCTCCCATTCTTAACCTTAACCTTTTTTAAAAATTGAATATTTTTCCCCCAGTTACATATAAAACATTTTTTACATTTGTTTTTACAATTTTTGAATTCCAGATTTTCCCTCTTTCTTTTAACCCTCCTCATTGAGAAGACCCATGTGAAGTTGTGTAAAACATTTCCATAAGAGTCATGTTACATAAAAAACCATAGATCTCCACCCCCTTGCTAAAAAAAAAAAATAAAAAACAAACCCTCAAGAAAAAAAAATGAAAGTTAAAAAGAAAGTATGCTTCAGTCCAGACAATCAGTTCTTTCTCTGGATATGGATAGCATTCAAGAAAATATTTTTTTCTCCTCATGATTTCACTTGACACTCAGATTGTTTCCCTTGTGTCCTAATGGTCTACTTTGTACTTCAGTCATTAATACATGTTTTGTGTACCTCCACTTAATTGTGAGCAGCATGACAGGGATCATGTCTTGTCTATTTCTCTACTACCTTCAGTAAATATACAGTACGGTATATATGGTCAGGTAATGTCTGTTAAGATGAACTAAATTAATGTCCTGAGATCAAACAGTCATACAAAGAGGCCAAAAACAGACCTGGATACATGATCAGAACTAAACAAATATGTAAAAGAAATGATGCCTGTCCTCAAAGAGCTTAAAAAGCATAATTCCAAAAGGATTCACTACAGTCCTTAACAAGTGGAGAACTTTTTCCCAGCAAAATGAGATGAACTAAGGAGCTAATCACTCAAAACTGAAGGATGACTGGGTGCATTAAGAAGACAGAGAGAATGAAAAAGATATCAGATTCTCATGAAAATCTCTATTATGGCACTTTCTCTCCCCCATCTTTACCATAATGATTCTAGGGAAAATAGGAGACAAAAAACCACCCTTAAATGCTATGCAATGGAAATTGTTGTTGTTGCTGTTTGTCGTGTCTGAAGATAACCATGCTTTCAGGGAGGTGATGCCATGACATGCAAGTGAACTGGATTTGAGGGAGGGAGGGCTGGTGGCAATAAAACTGTCAAGCTAATGAAATCTTTTAAATCTCAGGCAAGATGGGAAGTTTCTAGGGGTAGTGTATAATAGCTGAGGAAAAGTTGGAAAGTCCCCCGTCTGATAAAGAGTGACTTCCCAGAACAATCCAGGACTGACTATTAACCCATGAAATGGAACACCAGAGGGATTTCTGACAATGGCCCATGGCTTACAACTTTTCTTTTTTATTTTGCTGGCTAAAATTAAGCCCTCCTGGGTCAGTTCCCCCTGACCCATTCTACCAACTTACATCACAGTTGGCCCGACCACCATTGCCGCATCTCTGCTCCCTCAGGGTCTATGGGAAGAAACAGAACACGTTTCACCCAATTGTTCACTTCTTGCCTTATCTCTGACAGTAAGAAGGTAGGCTGTTTCCTGCATACCAAGTGTTTGAACTCTGCAGAGAGACTGCCGTTGTTGGACTCCTCCATGTTCATCACTTTCGTGTTTGTTCCCAGAATGTTGAATTTCCGGGACCTGAATCACAAAAGAAAAGCAACTGAGTGGTTAGAGAGTAGAGATGTGGAAAATGAAATCAAAAGAATTAAAGGAATCTTCAAGAAAAGACTCACCCTCTTAATGCCGCAACATCACCAGAGTCTCTGTTGAGAATATGAAAACATTTTCAATAAAACATTCCTGAAGAATTCCTTCAACAGCCCAATTTGATTCCTCCTTTGGGAAAACCACTATACAGCTCTTTTTGAAAGCTGTTCTATTAGAATGTTCTTTTAACTATAGAGGGAGGCCCCAAAAGTCTTTAAACTGCATTAAGACTTTAGGGACAACCTATATATGTAGTAAAGGGCTACTCTCTATATAGGAGAAATAAAGAGGGGAAAGGAGGCTCTGGTCCCTTAAAAACAAAATTGGAAACAGGCTTCTAAAGAGCTAGATGCCTATTTAGAATAGAGATAATTTCTATTGTTTTACTCAAATTAACTTCAGCATTAATTTGTCTTCAAAAGCAGTAGAAATGGATCAGATAGGGTGGGAGGATAAGGGAATTTTAGGTCAGGCTAGGGAGAAGTACTAAAAAAAAATTTCTAATGCTTTTTCTACAAGAGAAGAAAGCAAGAATTAAAAGAGCCAAAAAGAACTTTTTCCTTGAGGAGTAAAATTTGAGTAATAACTCCCAGAATAAGAGGAAACTCATTATAAAGGCTAAACTAAAGAAAACACAGTCAATAATTTGATGAAAGTAAAACTATTTTACCTAAATTCCAAGATAGGGTTGAAAATAAATTAAGCAGTAACTTAATAGTTGAAGATTGATGACAAATACTAGTTTATATCTAGAAACTGTCTAATTTTTTTCTAATTGCATAATGTGTATGGATATATGTGTGTATATAAATATATATGTGTACACATATACATTTTTGTATGTAATTACCTTGAATAATTATTATTAAAATTAACAAAGCACTATGAAGGCTGCAATTTTAACAGAAAAGGTTGCTAATAAGTTTGAGGAAGCACGTGCTATATATACTTTAAATCAGTGGTGTCACATTCAAATAGAAACAGATTCTTGTGGGTCACATATTGACTTAAAAAACCACACATTAACATTATTTATCTTGTATTTTCATATATTTTTGTTAAGCATTTCCCAATAACATTTTAATATGGTTCATCCTTTTGTGGGCAATGAGTTTGATATTTTTGCTCTAAATCATCCATGCTTATGGAAACAGAGCATGATATAATGGATGGAGGATTCCTTTGACAGGTCAAAGTTCTCTCTTGACACAAACTAGTTGCATAATCATGGCAAGTAATTTCTCTCAGTGCCATAGGCAACTCTCTGACAATAAATTAAAAAAGAATTGCCAGTTGGCATCAGTGGAAAGCATTTCTACACCTGGATTTTCCCACACTGATGAATCATGGAACTGGACAAAAATAGATGGAAAAAAAAAGAAACCTAGCCAGTTAGACAATGTAGCCATAATTAGAAAAATAGTGGCAGTTTTCCAAAGTACAGGCATAAAGCTTAGGAAATGTGGCAAAGTCCATTACAGCAAATCTCAACTCAAATCTTCAGAGACAGTAGGGGTTATATGGGCATATAGCATCATTATTTTATATAACCCAAGATGCAATGTCTGGGTCAGAAATTTTCTGGAAAGAGATTTTGGATTTTCCTTTTCTTTTTTGATTTCACTTCTCTGTCTCAGAATCTGTGTACAAGGGTAAACTCAACAATGAAAAGGATTATCAATTACAAACTTTCTAAATAAAAGTCTTTTCTTTACAAATGGTAAGAAATCTGAATGAAGACTGAATCTTCACCTTTAAGCCAAATTTTTTGAAAGTCCTTTCCTCTATCCCCTCATTCAAAAACAACAACAGGGTTAAAAGTTTACTTACTTGTCAATGCACACTTTAATTTTAAGTTGATAGTTTAATTCAGGAAATTTGACCAATAACCTATTAAAAAATCGATATAGTTTCTTAATACTCACATAAAAAACATTACATTAGAGGGCAACATAAGTCAAAGTCCCAAGATAAAGAAAAGTCTAATTATATCATAAAATCCTTATTTCAATGAATAAAATTTAACAAATTCTGTCCTCAAAAATCAAGATTTTTCCAGCATCTTAATGCTGGGTGTTTATGGTGTTTTTAGAGAAGTCAAGAACTAAGGATTAGGATAACCTTGTACAGGGGGCAATGAAAATGTTTGTAAAAAAAACTTTGTGAAAAGTTGCTATAGAAACATATGTACCACAGTTGAAATACTGCTTATTAAATCTGAAACCCAAAGCCACATTAGCTGCATTTCTGCAGAGGGAAATTTTGAGAGTAGCAAGGTAAAACCCTAGCCCACCTGCTGAGGACAAAAGTGTGAAATTAACACTCCCACTTATAAGCCCAAATGGTATCTGCTGCACGTCTGCAAGGTGATATTTTCTCCAACTTTCAATAGATTCTAAGGTCACGAGACTAACAATCAAAAGAAGGATAGGGGTTCCTTGGGTAGTTAAAAGAAGACAACTCCAGTGGCCTTCAGGTTTCTCAACAACTAAGCACACATCCTGAATCTAAAAGTCAAAAGAGATCACTGGCTACCTCTCTAGTAGAAAACCTCCTCACTCTCAAAGGAATAAATAATATGAACAGAAGGCTAGGAAATAATCTGCACCATTTACTGATCTTTTGGAAACGGTGAATCTGCACCATTTACTATTGTTTGGGAAGAGTGAAGATATTTCCGGAGACACTGGGAATCTTGTCAACTGGCCTAGAATCAGAAGTATATACCTGCATGGATTTGAGGGAGGCCCATCCTTGCTCTTGTCACTGATGTTAAATGGAAAGCCACATTCCAAAAGTTGTGGGTTGGACCTACTCATCTAGAAATATAGAATTCCTTCTAGATAACACTTCTGTCCCCACCCCAAGAGTAGAAAGACATGACCCACCTGACTTTGGTAGTGAATTGAACACCTGTCTTGATGACCAAGGGCCGATCAGGGTGCATAGGCATGCAGGGCTGCCGCTCTACAACAAAGGCACTGAAAGGAGAAAGGGCAAGAGGAGAAAGAAGCATCTTAGACAATGGCCAAATTTTAAGTCCTTCTTTACTTCAGGTTGAATGAACTGGAAATAACTATTCCCAGGAGATGAAGTCTACATTACCTTTTCATTAAATTTCTAAAAAGCTCCACAATTCTCTCTTCCAGCATAGGTCGGTGTTGGACGATAGGGTCACCTTTGTAGGAGACTTTCTGCTGTAATTCCTCCAGTTTCTTTATCTGCTGACGGGTCTGGAGCTGAGATTCAGCTAAGGAAGTTATCCTGCAGACAATACCAATGACTCTAAGTTACACTCTGTGTATATATGTGTGTGTCACTCATGTGTGTAGAAAATAAAGGAAGATGAATTTTCAGGGAGGGAGAAAGGAAATGGCTAAGGAGTAATCCCAGAATAAATACTATCAAAACACTCGCTGCACTGACTGCTAAGAACCCCCTACTATTGAAGGGACTCTACTAATTTTGCAATTTAAAAAATGTAAAAAGAAATCTTTGGAAATCTTTTATTTTGAAATCAAAGCTTGTATTAATAGGAAGCATTATGAAACTTAAAAATAATTTACAAAATTGAATAATAGGGTCCAGGGACAAAGGATTTGAGATTTCAGGCTGGATTTCTCCCTTATTAAATATATTCATGACAGACGAAATGGGACAGTGGCAGGGGACAAGACCTGGGTTCATACCCTGCCTCTGATCTATGCTAGTGAATGATCACAGGCAAGTGGTCTTAGTCTCCCAGTGTCCCCAAATTGTTAGAGGCAGCTGGATGGGACAGTGAGGAATATGCTGGGTTTCAAGTCAGGAAAGCCTAAGTACAAATGTGACCTCACACAATCACTAGGTGGGTGACCCTGGACAAGCCACGTCATCTATCTAACTCAGTTTCCTCATCTGTAAAATAGGAGTAATAACAGCACCCCCCTCCCAGGGTAGTTGTGAGGATCAAATGAGGTAATAATTATAAGTCACTGAAAATTTAAAATACTTTATCAACACAGGCTGTTATTATTATTATAAATGACAAGGAGGTTTCCACATCAGTAGTTCCTTAGAGATATGAAGCCATACATCCAAACAACAAATTCACTTTTCTGAGAAAGTGCAAATATATGCAAACACATGAGGGAAAAAGTCAGTACAGCTGAGTTCAATTTGATGTCAGCAAATTAGTGGATAAAACAAAGAACACAAGCTGCTAATAGCATTCATTTCAGTGTTTTCTTTCAAATAAAAAGGTCTTAAAACAACCAAAGACCCAGAGGAGGAAGGCAAGGCAACCCTAAGAATTACTGAGTTTCCCACAAGACACTTAGCTCTCCATCTCCAGTGTTTGTTCCTTCTATTCCTAATACTTTGCCTCTTTCTGATAAAAGAATTTTTAAAAACTTTAATTGATCACAAGGTTAAATCCTTGTGTGTATTTATTTTTCTGAAAATGGGCATGCTTGTCTAGCCCAGGCTGGAAGTGCAATAGCCATTCAAGGGTCTGACCCCTCTGATGACAGCACAAAGCTTGTTCCTGTTCCACTTCTAACCCTTTCCGATGGCCCTCCTGCTGCTGGAGGTTCACCACATTGATGACAGACTTAGTAAAGACTCCTGATGATTGCTGTTCAAAACTTCTGATCTTAATTAATCCATCAGCCTCAGCATTAGCCTCCTCAGTAGCAGGAACTATCTAGGCCCACCACTATACTCAGCATAAATTTGTGTATTTAAAAATTCTCAGGTTGAGTATCTAATGTTAATCCATGGCCTGGGCCTACAGCTCTGACTATGTTCACAGTCATACATGCTCTAGGGAAAAGAGCAAAAAAGTTCTTCTTTATCCTTTACCAGTTTTCTAGGCGATCCAGGCAGATGTTGGGAGGGCCTCCAATACAAGCAATTTGTTGTCTCCTCTTCCAGTCAGCCAGTTCTTCATCTGTAAGAGTCTTCTGCACATACTCCATGGCTGAAAGAAGGCCTGCTAATTCACTCACAATTCCCTGTTTGGAAACCAGAAGAAAAATGAGAGAAGTTCTAATGCAAATTTTAACTATCCTTTACAGTCAGGTCAAAATAAGGAAATTTTGAAAAATGGGAAGAGAGGCCATGCTGTAACAAAGGAGTGTAAATGTGACAAGGATTAGGGGAAAGTGTCTAGTTCTCCTACCCTTCGCATCTGGTCAAGGGCAGTCAGCATCTGTTCCAGTTGCTGCATCTTTTGCCTAGTCACTGATTGGTTGTTTCCATTTAGATCTTGCATGTCTGTTAAGGAAAGGTAAACCACTAATTTACCAGGAGACAGACTCTAAAGAGCCCTTAGTACTCAAGCACCAATATTTTCTGATAGACCCCAGAGCTTAGGAATAGTTTATCCTCTCCTCAGCACAGACTCCTCTTCTCTACTTCCCCTCACCTCTGTAAGTGAACTGTCACTTTTTACAGAGGATTTTCCCTTCTAATACATTACTCTAATATCTACGTGCCTCCTTGACTTTTCAGGGTCTTGTAGTTGAAATCAAAGTCATCCTGGAGATTCTCCACCACTTTCATCTTCTGTTCCAGATCCTGTAAAACATCCCATATGAGAATCCTTTTTTCTGAGGAGAAGGAAGGGAAGGATGGAGGAGAAAGAAAGAAATTTGTTCCTAGAGGAAACTAAAATGAACATATACCCTTCAGGTAAGGCATACAGAGACTGAAGTGTCATGCTCAAAATTCTGATGGAATAGCACCTTCGAAGGCCAGCCTCATTTACCTGTACTCGTTTCCTCACATCCTGCAAGTGTTGTTCTAGCATCTGTTGTTTTTCTGTCACCACAGCAGCTGTGGGGTGGTTGGCTTGCCCTCCTTGCTGCCATAAAAATAACAAACATGTGAGTATGGGCACAAAACAGAAAATCACACAATCCAATTTTGGCATCCCCCTGAAATGCTTCCACCAGCAGAAAATTGAAGCACAGAAGCCTGGAATTGCAGCCAGCAGCCAGGAAGTTCCCAATGCTCCTGGGTGCTATCAGACCGTGTGTCAGCAATGATGACATCCAACAAAATCAACAATAAACTTCAGGAAAACTTTGTCAAAAGCATCCTTTCTGAATAAGGGGATTTATTTCTTCATTTGTATCTTTGTAATTCCATACCCAGCAGGGTGCTTAGCCTATACAAGATACTTAATAAATATTTGTTGAAGGAATAAACAGATGTTTACACATGAAAAAGAAAGAAACAAAGGGAGCTTACCAGGAGAACTGAAGAATGCAGGAATTAAATATCTACTAAGTACAAGTTGCCAAAAGAAGATAAATATAAACTATCTTGTCATAATGGTAGAACCAACACCTAGGGGAGGTTGGCAAATTGAAAAGACTAAAGGCTAAATTAAATGTTGCCTTTTTTTTTTTTTAAATCAGGAAAAGAAACATGACACTTCTGGGAAATACAAATTAAGATAGTTATCCATAAAGCTGAAAATGAGCCACAGATTTTCTCTATTTCAATAAAGACACAACTGGATACACAAGGAACATTGCTATTTTCTTATACTTGATATTCCTATCATAAACTAAAAGTTTCAAAAAATATCTTTATATTATGGAATAATCCAATACCAGAACAGGGAGCACACTAGTGTCTTAGACAATTGGCACTATATTCCAACTAAACGGACTATGCAGGCTTAAAGTTTCATTCTTCATCTGGGCCAATTTAGATCACACTATTCCAAGATAAAATCGAGACTGCATCCTTAGCTCCATTTATCTATTTCACAAACTTATGAAGAGTGGCTACATGAGCGTTGATACCTCAGTGTAAACCATTTCAACTACCAGAAAATACCCAGAATACACAATCAACAATGTATAAGCATTATTAAATTAGTACAAGAAAGAGAGCACATGATCAAACATTTTTCTGCTCTTGTCCATGTCTCACCTGGGCAGCTGTGGCTGCTGTCTGAAGGAGTCGAGACTCCTCCCACAAGCACCGAGCCACAATCCTGGCAATTTCCATTGGCTTTTCAAGATATCTGCTCTATAATGAGGGATAGGGGAAACAGAAGAGAAGGAAAAAGATGCAATCAGATTAAAAAAAACCCAAACAGTATAGACTATTCACTTTTTTCTTTTTTAAATTCCACAGTAGGAATACTCCTACTATCTCATTTTCACAAATTACTTTCTATTTTTATCTTTGCATACTGAGTCTAGCATGGTGTTTTGCACATAATAAGTACATAATATTTGTGGAATTGAACGATGAAAGTCACAGATCCATAAGGTCATACAAACCCCTCAATCATGACAGGACACATGCCTCAGAATGGGGCTAGAGGGAAGGGAGAAAGATTGAGACATGAGTTGTGGTTGTGTTCTATTTTTTCAAAAGAAAAGGAGCACAGCTTAAGTTAATGGACATAATCTGCTAACTTGGCTTCATTAGGAGATTGTTCATGTTAACACCACACTTCTCAGTGGCACAGGAAAAACTATGCCCCTGTGACAGAGATTGCCATTCAAAGTGCAACATGAGGTGGCCTAAGAGTTCCAAGTAACATAACACTAATGCAGCAAGAACTCAGATTTCAAAGATCATATCTCCTCTTGTTATTTATATAGACAACCCTCCTTTCTAGTTGTATTCTGGTTATTTTGACAAAAAGCAAGTGGAGTAGTATTCTCAAAGATAAGGGGAAAGCTGTTGGCCCTCTCCTAAAGGTCAAATTTCTTTTCATCTTAGATTTCCTGCCCTACCTGCAGGAACTGCTTGATTCTTCGCAGGTTGTGCTGATAAAGCACGTTTGATTCCTGAAGGAAGCGACTGTACTGCTGATCAATCTCACCCAAGAGGTTGTGGAAGACCAAGGTGGCGTGTGATTCTTTACTGGCAGCATATGCCCTAGAAGGAAGAATGGAATAAGCGAATTATCCAAAAAAACACAGAACTTTCCAGGGATTTACTTTAAAAGAAAATCACCGCCAGGAAGAGAAAATAAACAAAGAGCTACTACTATAATCCCAAAGTGGTTTTTATAAATTCCATCTCATGTTCACACTGAAAACAAGTGTTTGCATGCCACTGACCACTTTCACCTACTAAGGGTCTCTTTAGTTTGTTTTAAACATATAATCAATTCTGCACAGAATTATCTATAACAAAGGTTTTATTTAGTTCTTGGCTGATTTTCTCTTCTTCCAATAAAGTCTTGAGTTATTTTTCTTTATTCCATCCTATCTTGTCAGTGAGAAAACAAGCTTATGGTAACATAAATTTAAGCCAAAAAATATGCTGTAAAAAATGTTCCTGTATAACATTTTACAGTTAATTAAAAAAGACTTATTTCTCTGCCATTGACCTTTCTATGAAGCCTATTGAACTCACCCCATAAACCCACTATATATCCCTTATCCACTTTTTTTTAATAAGGTATTTAAATTAAAGTTTTCTGTTTCTCAGTTGACATATGACAAATAATGGGATTTTTCTTTTCTTTTCTTTTTTTTTTAAAGAGTACAAACAACTGATATATTAACAAAGTCTAAGAACAGCAAGGTATAACCTGTGGATCTCCCACTTTCATGAAAGGGGAAGTTGGTGGTGTTTCCTCATGTCTTTTCACAAAAGTCCCAGTAGTTCTATATAATTTTGTTTCATTTATGTTGATTTTTTGGTGTGTCCCTGTTTTTTCCAATTACAATAACATTGTTGAAGCTACCGAGTATATATTTTCTTATTTCACTTTCATTGGTTCAAATAGATCTTTCTAGGCTTCTCTGTATTCATCACACATAACACTTTTTATAGCACAATAATATTGTATTACATTCATATACCACAATCTATTTAGTTATTCCCCAATCAATGTGCAGCTACTTTGTTTCTAATTCTCAGTCATAACAAAAAAATGGTGCTATAAATATTTTAAAGCATGTGAGGAATTATTTCTAATCGACAGTTTCATTGTAGTATAACCCCAGTAATGGAGTTTCTGGTTCAAAGGATTCGTGTATGAACTAAAATGTCCATTTGCATAACACCAAATTTGTTTTCTAAAATAACAGTACTATTTCACGGTGCCACCAACAATGGATTAATGTGCCTATCTTTTCACTTACCCACCAATATTAACTGTTGTCTTTCTTGCCAATGTGCAGAATTAAAAGTGAAATCTCAGAGTTATTTTGATTTACATGGCATTTTCTCATATGGTTGTCAGTACTTTGTAGTTCTTTTGGGAATTATATGTTCATATTCTTTGATCATTTATCTACTAAGGAATGGCTGAGTCTTATATATATTTATTGTTTCTATATCTTTATCAGAGAAATTCTACTCAGAGATTTTTTTTCCATTTGAACCCTTCTTATCTTAGATGCATTAACATTGTGCGTGCAGAAGTTTTTCAGTTTCAAGAAATCAAAATTATCTATTTTATCTTTTATGACTGTCTCTCTCATTTTGTTAAGAATACATCTCTTAGAGCACTATGGATTATAACATAGTATTTTCACTCTTTGTTGTTATTTGCTTGCATTTTGTTTTCTTTCTCATTTTTTTTCCTTTTTGATTTGATTTTTCTTGTGAAGCATGATATTTGTGGAAATTATAAAAAAATTGCACATGTTTAACATATATTGGATTACTTGCTGTTTAAGGGAAGGAAAAAATTTGGAACACAAGGTTTTGCAGGGGTGAATGCTGAAAATTATCCATGCATATATTTTGAAAATAAAAAACTTTAATTAAATTTTTTTTAAAAAAAGAATACATCTCTTACCCACAGCTGTGAGAGGTACATGATCTGTTTTCTCTTCTAATTTTTTAATAGTATAATTTTTAATATTATGGTCATATATTCACTGAAAAGATACAGTGGATTGTGGTGTAAAGTACTAGTCTAATCTTAATTTCTGTAAGACCTCTTTCCATTCAAATAGGGAGTTTTCCCCTAACTTCTCTGATCTGTTTTAAAGGAATCCTTTAAATAAAACAAAAAACAAAAAATTAATACCAGAGGGTTTTGATTGTTGTCATTTTATAATGTGATTTAAAGTCTGGAATTGCTATTCTCCCTTCATCCTTACTTATTTCCATCATTTCTTTTCATAGTCTAGATCTTTTGTTTTTTTAAATTAATTTTACTATTATTCTGTAAAGTATTTTCTTGGTAATTTAACTAGGATAGCATTAAAAATGTAAATTAATTTTGGTAATATTGTAATTTTTATTATATTAGTACAGCCAACTCATGATCACTGACTATCCCTCCAGTTATTTAGCTTATTGTTTAATTCTTTAAATGCTTTGTAATTGAATCTATAAAAGTCTTTAGTGTGCCCCTTTTTCTTTCAAACACTTTTTATTTAAAACATTCTCTCAATATTTCTTTCAATTCAATACAATACCCAACTTTTTAGGAGGGAGCCACCCAACTCTGTAAAAAAGACTTACCAATCCTGGCTCTCTATCCAGGGAGCCAGGAATTGCCGAAGTTCCATGGGAAAGCTGTCACTGTACAACTGGTGAAGCTGCTCCAAGTACCGTGTGTCAAGCTGCTGCAGCTGATTCCATTGTGCCATCTTGCTGGACTCTAGGGAAGTCAGCTACAAATCAAGAGGCACATATACTTGATATGAATACCGAGACAACTACTATACGGAACTACAGGACCATTTTTCAGAAGTAGCCAGCTTACCTATTCTGTACATAACTCAAGAACATAATAAGGAAAGAGAGCATACTTTTTTTTTTTTTTTTGCTGAGGCAATTGGGGTTAAGTGACTTGCCCAGGGTCACACAGCCAGGAAGCATTAAGAGTCTTAGGTCACATTTGAATTCAGGTCCTCCTGACTTCAGGGCTGGTGCTCTATCCACTACACCAACTAGCTGACCTTGATAAATATACTTTTGAAAGAGAAGTCCATTCATTACTTGGCTCCAACTAAGTGATACAGACAATAATCATGAGAGTCCTTGCTTTGTAAAATAATTGGGTTTCCACTTAATTGCAAGATAAGCAATGTACACATTATATAAATTTCTCTGATCATTTAGGATAAACAAAATCAAGATTGTGCAAATGTTGTGATGGAATAAATACAGAATAAAGATGGAAGTAGGAAGCTAATTCTTTTAAAAATTTAATTGTTCAAAAAAATTTTTTAATTTAAATTTTTTTCAATTATCAAGCATGTACTTTAATTTTCTCCCTCAAATCTCTCCTCCGGGGGAAAGAAAAGTCAAGAAAAAACTCTTTATAACAAATATGCATACTCAAGCAAAACAAATTCTCATATTGGCTACATCCATAAATCTATGTCTTGTTTTGCATATTTAGGTTGAATTCAATTTAAATCTTATCTATTGATGGAGTATTTAAATATATGGAATAAGATTTTCAGAAAACCAATCCTATCCCAGATTCCAGAAAACCCGAATGAAATCTTTAGGTCTGAGAGGCCAATTTGGCATATCATAACTTGTTTTAAACCTCTGTTAGACTAATTTGGATTATGAAAATGGAAATCCAGATGAAACCTTTTCAAGCAGCTGCATAAGAGTAATGACTAATAGTGCCTCCTAGTTATTCGTCAGTTTAACAATCTGTGATTGTGTTGGTGTGGGTGTTTCCCTACCAACGCAGTTCTCAACCTTGTTAATCTTCAACAGATGGTCTTCATGATTTGCTACAGCTACAATATGTATCACTCTAAGCCAAACTGGTAATGAACCTTCTGAAATTAGACAGGTTCAGACTAAAGAAATGTAATATGCTTGGATCACTTGCTGTCTAAGCGAGGGGGAGATAAGGAAGGAAGGAGAAAAATTTGGAACACAAGATTTTGCAAGGGTGGATGGTGAAAATTATCTTTACACATATTTTGAAAAATAAAAAGTTATTAATTTAAAAAAAAGAATTTAGATGCTCTCTCTATATGTTAAAAATAAATTTAAATTATGGATAAGGTGCTGTTTATCCTGCATAGAAAGAGCTGGCTCATTTTTGTGATCCACTTAATTTTTTTCCCCTACCAGTAGAAATAAACTTTTTATTTATAATGGAAAAAAAAAAAGCAATATGTAGTCTGTTACTAGGCTTGTTTTCAAAAACCCAAGCCCTAAAAGAAGCCTTTCATGGAGAGACATATAAAAAGGTCGCAGGGTCATCAGAGCACTGACAGACCAATGAATGCCAGAGGATATCTCAAGATGTTGAGGATCTTCAATAAATAATGCAACTCAAAAGGCATAAAGTTACTTTAAGTCCCAGATTATGACTTCTTTTTTTGATGGAATGATGGCACTATACATTTTATCTCTCTAAATATATGTAAAATCATTATATTCAAATAGTTCTAAGATTTTATTAATCTGAGAGTTCCTTCCAATGATAGAGATCACAATCCATCCTCACCTGCCCTTCCAGTGCAAAGTTTGTCCATGTTCTCTAAAATTCACAAGGGGTTCACCAAACATGCTGAACTTCTGCACTCTTTTCCAATATCTCAAAGTACTAAAGGAGCCCTCCAGTTATTTACTAATCTTTGCTCTTGAATCTTGAACAGTTCATTTTTTTTTTCCTGTTATTCAACTCCTTCTACCTACTTTTCAAAATTTCACACATCCACCTCCACTGCATTTTGTATCATTCAGTTAGCAAGCACTTATTAAGTGCCAGGTACTGTGTTAAGCAATGGGGATATAAAGAAAGATAAAAGCAAAGGGGATACAAAGTTTAAAAAAAAAAAAAAAAAAAAAGGAGGACACTATCACTGTCCTCCAGGAAGGAGATAACTTGCAATTGTGTCCATACAAGATATACATATACAGGGTAAATGAAAAGTAATTTAAGTGGGGAGGCACTAGCAATGCAAGGGAGAAAGGAAAGCCTCTTGCAAAAAGTAGAACTTCAAAAGAGTCTTAAAGGAAGCCTAGGAAGCCAAAAGGTAGAGCTAAAGAGTTAACACTAGGCATAAGGAACAGTCAGTAAAAAGGTAGGGAGCTAGTAGATGGAATGTTATGTGCCAGGAACAGCAAGTAAGGCAGTGGGGTGTAGAAAGGATTGAAGTCTAAGACTGGAAAGGGAGGAAGAGGATGAACTGTGAAGGATTTTAGCTGCCAAATAGGGCATTTTTCATTTGAATCTGGAGGGAACCACTAGAACTGGTAGGGGAATGGCTAGATATGTGCTCTGGGAAAATCACTCTGGCAGCTGAATTGAGGATTTCTTGAGTGACTAGTGGATAGAATGGAGTGAAGAGAGAGACAAGGGAGACCACAGAAGGCTTCTGCAATAATACAGGCATGCTGTGAGAAGGGCATATGCCACCTAAGTGAATGGAAAACAGGGCACACATATCAGATTGACAAAAATGACAGGACTTAAAAAGAGCCTAGATACTTGGATGAGTTCAAATGAGGAGTCATGAACACCATGAAGGTTTCAAGCCTGTGAGGCTGAGAGAATGTTGATGCCTTTGCTGGTAATAGGAAAGTTGAGAAGAGTTAAAGTTTTGGAAAGAAAAATCACAAGTTCTGGTCTGAAGATACTGAATTTGAGATACCTTTAGAACATCCAATTTGGGATGTCTAAAACACAAGTTAGTGAGTCCTGGAGTTTGGGAAAGAGAATAGGGCTGGACATATAGATCTTAAATCTCTGCATTGGGATGATAACCAAACCCATGGGATATGATAAGATCACAAGTATGACAATTTACAGCAGAAATTCTTAACTCTTTCTTTCTTTTTTGGTGTTATGGATCCTTCTGATCATCCAGTGAAGCCTTTGGATTTCAAAAATAAAGTACAAATTCCAAAGGAAACTAATTATATTGACACACTAAAAAACAAAACAAACAAAACTAGTCAGGTTAATAATCCTTGGTATACAGGAAGAAAAGAAAAGAACGTAGGGTATACTGTCATGAAAACATATAGAAAAGAAAATAAATCCAGGAGAAAGATTTACACTGTCAAAGGCTACAGAGAAGTCAAGAAAGATGAGGACTGAAAAAAAGGCCTTTAGATTTGTAAATTAAAAGATTATTAATAAGAGAGTAGTTTCAGTTAAACGATGAGATTGGAAGACAAATTGCACAGCATTTTGACTTAAGTGAAAAGAGACGAAATGGTGGCACTTAATGGGTGAGTAGCTAGTACAGTAAATGTAGATTTCTGGGTTTGCAGTAAAGAAGATCTGAGTTCAAATCCTGTCAAATCAGACACATGTTAGATAAGTGGTCAAACACTTGACTGCTGTCTGCTTTAGTTTTCTCAACTATAAAATAAGGATCATTTTAGCATTTACCTTACAAGGTTGTAGTGAGGATCAAATGAGAAAGAATTATTTAGCACAGTGCTAGCACACAGTTGGCACTATATGAAATGCTTATTTTCTTCCTTTCCCTTCCCACCTGAGGACAGCTTTCTCAAGGAGTTTGATCATAAAGAAGAGAGATGGGGCAGCTAGTTGGTGCAGTGGATAGAATACCAGCCCTAAAATCAGGAGGACCTGAGTTCAAATCTGAACTTAGACACTTAATGCTTCCTGGCTATGTGACCCTGGACAATCACTTAACACCAATTGCCTTAGCAATAAATAAATAAATAAAGGTAAAGAAGAGAGATATGAGAAAAGAGTTACAAGGATAGATGGATCAAGGGAAGTTTTGGGTTTTTTCCTTATTCCCTTATTGTTAATTTTGTTTTTTTTTATAGTATTTTATTTTTCCAAATTCATGTAAAAATAGTTTTCAACAATCATTTTTGCAAATATTTGTATTCCAAATTTTCTCCCTCCCCAAGAATGCAAGTAATTTGATAAATGTGTGCGATTCTTTTAAACATAGTTTCATATTTGTCACGTTGTGCAAGAAAAATCAGATCAAAAAAGGAAAAAGATCATAAGAAGGAAAGAAAAAACAAACAAACAAGACTTATCTATTCTCTACCACCCTGGCTGTGCGCACCCCACCCCACCCCCTTCCCCCAGTCCACTCTCTATAGTTCTCTCTCTAAATAAGGATGGTATTTTTCATCTCAAGCCTATTGGAATTGCCTTGAATCACTGCATTATTGAAAAAGAACTAAGTCCATCACAGTTGATCATCACATAATCCTGTTGTATAATGTTTTCTTGATTCTACTTCAAGTGAGGGTTTTTAAAGAATGGGGAAATCATGAGAATGTTTGAGGGCAGAGGTTAGGAGGCAATAAATAAGGAATGGCTGAAGATGAGAGAGGATGGGAATGCTGGAAAAGACAATCTGCTGAAGAAGACTGGAGAGAATGGGATCAAAGGTTCAAGTGATCTACCTTGGCAATAAAAAGGGGGAACTCTCCCTGTGAGACAAAGGTGAAGAAGGAGACAGAGGGGGTAAGATGTTTAAGAGATTGAGTTGTGGAGGATAGTAAAAAGGAGAATTTTAGAGGAATGGCCTCAATTTTTCCACTTAAATGAGGGAAGGTTCTTAGCTAGGTGGTTGTGGGGAGATATGTCTTGGATCTTGACTGGATGATATATTTGAACAGCATGAAACTCAAAAGAGAAATTTGTAGTGAAATGATTGGAGGAGTCTGGAAGTAACAATGAGAAAACCAAAACATATTCTGACTCCCTCATTATAACCCATAAGTATAACAAGTTTTGGAAAGGATAAATAGTGAGGCAGCTCCATGAAGAGGGAAGCCAACATATCCAGCAATGAGATGAACCAAATCAGTTCCAATAAAGCAGTAATGAATTGAACCAGCTACATCCAGAGAAAGAACTCTGGGAGATGACTATGAACCACTACATAGAATTCCCAATCTCTATATTTTTGTCCGCCTGCATTTTTGATTTCCTTCACAGGCTATTGTACACTATTTCAAAGTCTGATTCTTTTTGTACAACAAAATAACTGTTTGGACATGTATATTTATATTTATTTAATTTTTAATTAATTAATTCAATTAATTAATTTAATGTAGTATTTAATTTATACTTTAACATATTTAACATGTATTGGTCAACCTGCCATCTGGGGAAGGGGCTGAGGGGAAAAATTGGAACAAAAGGTTTGGCAATTGTCAATGCTGTAAAATTATCCTTGCATATAACTTGTAAATAAAAAGCTATTTTAAAAAGAGAGAGAGAGAGAGAGAGAGAGAGAAAGACAACACCAAAGAGAGAGAGAGAGAAAAAGAGAGAGAGAGAAAGAGAGAGAGAAGCCAAGACTCAGTGAGTATAAGAAGGGGGAAGAAGGGAGAAGAATCTAAACAACTGAAATGATATTTATGGTTCATGGGTAGGTAAAGTCAATGTAATTTTTTAAAGATAATTTTACCTAACTAGTCTATTTATCCAATGTCTTCCCCATCAAATTACTAAAAAATTATCTTATTGAGTTAGAAAAAATAATAACGTTTATCTGGAAGAACATAAGGTCAGTAACTTCAAAGAAACCAGAGGAACAAAGATGTAAAGAAAGGAGATTTAGCAGTATCAGACTTTATACCATATTATTAGATAAGAGCATTGCTGAAGAATAAAAAGGATTATTTTAAATTAAAATTTTCTTTTATAAATAAAACATACACAGCCAAGAACAGAGAAAATCCAGAATATTGGGGGGGGGGGGGGGAATCCACAATCTCTTAGAATGGTTGTGATTAGATTGAAACATTGTTGTGTAGGAAATAGTAAGCTGGTTGATTTAGAAAAACATGGGAAGAATTGGATTTATGAAGGAAGATGCTATTCACTTTTAGACAAACAGATGAGGAGGGAATAAGCATAGTACAGTCTTAACATATATTTGCACGAGGACATACATCTAAACACACACGCACACACATGCTTAATTGTAGCTTTCTTTAATATGGAAAAAGAGGAAGGGGAAAAATAAAGTAAAAAGTGCATAGCAGAGAACAAAAAAAAAACAGAAGAAAGCAAAGCTAAGCAGCTTTGAAAACAATATTATATAGGTCTTCTTGAAATGGAAATTTATTGTTTGTATTGATTCCTCTCATGATCCACTGTAATTTTTTTTTCTCATTTTGTTTTTAAGTTTAAAATTTTTTTAAATAAACAAAAAAAGAAGTGTTCCCTTTATTTTTAGCTCTTCTTTTTTTTAAAATAATTTTTAATAATTATAACTTTTTATTGACAGAACCCATGCCAGGGTAATTTTTTACAACATTATCCCTTGCACTCATTTCTGTTCCAATTTTTCCCCTCCTTCCCTCCACCCCTTCCCTAAGATGGTAAGCAGTCCTATACATGTTAAATATGCCACAGTATACCCTAGATACAGAAGGTAGAAATAACCCAGGAAGAAAAACAAAAATGCAAATGGTTTACATTCATTTCCCAGTGTTCTTTCTTTGGGTATAGCTGCTTCTGTCCATCATTTATCAACTGAAACTGAGTTAGATCTCTTTGTCGAAGAAATCCACTTCCAGCAGAATACATCCTCATACAGTATCGTTGTTGAAGTATACAATGATCTCCTGGTTCTGCTCATTTCACTTAGCATCAGTTCATGTAAGTCTCTCCAAGCCTCTCTGTATTCATCCTGGTCATCATTTCTTTTTTTTTTTTTCTTTTTTAAAAATTTATTTAATAATAACTTTATATTGACAGAATCCATGCCAGGATAATTTTTTTTACAACATTATCCCTTGCACTCGTTTCTGTTCCGATTTTTCCCTTCCCTCCCTCCACCACCTCCCCTAGATGGCAAGCAGTCCTATATATGTTAGATATGTTGCAGTATATCCTAAATACAATATATGTTTGCAGAACCAAACAGTTGTCTTGATGCACAGGGAGAATTGGATTCAGAAGGTAAAAATAACCTGGGGAAAAAAACAAAGATGCAAATATTTCACATTCGTTTCCCAGTGTTTTTTCTTTGGGTATAACTGCTTCTGTCCATCATTTATCAATTGAAACGCAGGTCTCTTTGTCAAAGAAGTCCACTTCCATCAGAATACATCCTCATACAATATCGTTGTCGAAGTGTATAATGATCTCCTGGTTCTGCTCATTTCACTTAGCATCAGTTCATGTAAGTCTCTCCAAGCCTCTCTGTATTCATCCTGATGGTCATTTCTTACAGAACAATAATATTCCATAACATTCATATACCACAATTTACCCAGCCATTCTCTAATTGATGGGCATCCATTCAATTTCCAGTTTCTAGCCACTACAAAAAGGGCTGCCACAAACATTTTGGAACATACAGGTCCCTTTCCCTTCTTTAGTATCTCTTTGGGGTATAAGCCTAACAGTAACACTGCTGGATCAAAGGTATGCACAGTTTGATAACTTTTTGGGCATAATTCCAGATTGTACTCCAGAACGGTTGGATTCGTTCACAACTCCACCAACAATGCATGAGTGTCCCAGTTTTCCCGCATCCCCTCCAACATTCATCATTACTTTTTCCTGTCATCTTAGCCAATCTGACAGGTGTGTAGTAGTATCTCAGAGTTGTCTTAATTTGCATTTCTCTGATCAATAATGATTTGGAACACTTTCATATGAGTGGAAATAGTTTCAATTTCATCATTCTGAAAATTGTCTGTTCATATCCTTTGACCATTTATCAACTGGAGAATGGCTTGATTTCTTATAAATTAGAATCAGTTCTCTATATATTTTGGAAATGAGGCCTTTATCAGGGTATTCTACATCTTCAATACCATATAACAACTATAGAGCCAGTGAAAGAGCTCTGCAATTCCCTGAAACCAATCTAAGCTCCTTTTCCAACTCACGGTTACTTTGAGATACAGCTCACTGTCTGTACTGTTGTACTGTCTGGCCCAGACATACAAATTTCTAGACAAGTTTTAGAGAGTGTTCATTCAATGTCAAAAGACATTAAATTTAGACAACAAATGTTCTTCATTCACTTGCTCTTTATTCCATTTTGTAATTGTTTATATTCTATACCATTACCGCCATTTTGTATAACACCTAAATTCAAATTCCTTTATGTTTAAATTCATAAAGTTAAAAAATTCAGCTTTCCTATAATGACTAGTTATTCATGCATTTTATAAAGCACTTTTAATGGAAAAAACTCATTATCTTTATATCATTAGCTGTCCTTGACCAGTTAAGAGGAAATTATTTTCCCCAACTACTGCTGCCTTCTAATGTGTATAAAAATGATCTGTCAGGCCTCATTGAAGGTTTTTTGGCTGAGAAGACTGAAAAGCTAAAAGACTCCTTTTGCTGATTATTGTTAGCTTTACCAGTAAACTAATTGTTTTGTGCCTCAATTTACCTTGTTGTCAATTGTGATAGGTCAAATAACTTTGAATGATTCTAGATCTTTTTCAGGAGGCTCTGCAATATTCTGGAGCTTAATGGGATCTACACAATGTCATTTGCAAACAAGTGTTTCTGGAGGACTTCATCATGTGTAGACTCAGCAGTGTTTCTATTAGGCTTATATTCCAAAGAGATCTTAAAGGAGAGAAAGGAACCCACATGTGCAAAAATGTTTGTGACAATCCTTTTTGCAGTGGCAAGAAACTGGAAACTGAGTGGATGCCCATCAGTTGGAGAATGGCTGAATAAATTATGGTATATGAATGTTATAGATTAGTAAGAAACGATCCGCAGGAAGATTTCAGAGAGGCTTGGAGAGACTTACATGAATTGATGGTAAGTGAAATGAGCAGAGCCAGGAGATCATCATACATGGCAAAGAAAAGATTATACAATGATCAATTCTGATGGACATGGCTCTTCTCAACAATGAGACAATTCAGACCAGTTCCAATGATCTTATGATGAAGAGAGCCATCTACACCCACAGAGAAAACTGTGGGGACTGAGTGTGGATCACAACATAATATTCTCACTCTTTTTCTTGTCTTCCTGTTTTATGTCTCACATAGTATTTATCATCAGATGATGAATGGAATTATTAAGTTGTTACACCTTCCAAAGAATCTCAAATGATTTAAGTGAATAGATGGAAGATACTTTGTTTTATGAAGACCTTAGTTAAGTATTTTATCAGATCAAATGATTTTCATAATTAACAAAAAATAGGCACCATTTTCTCTGTATGTTTTAATTAATTGTGAGATAGTTAAAAAAAAAGAGGCCTATTGTTGAATATTGCTTATGAAAGCCTGCTTTTTGCCTATTAACACCCTCTTCAGTGATATCCTTGATACCTGTATAGATGACTCTTCAGAAAGATTTTGTCCATATTTTCCATTTTTCTTCTGACTGTAGTCTGTTTTTATCCTTTGATATCCTTAAGATGATGATGCTTAACTGGATATCTTTCCAAGCTTTCTTTATATTGATTTTACATTCTACTGCTTCTCTCTGTAGCATGAGATATTACTATTCATAATCAGCTATCATTGATCTTCATAATATTTTGTAAATGAGATTATATCGTAATTCAGTGTTGCCTTTGGCAATCATCTCTTCTCTATTTGGCAAATCCAATATAAGACATTTTCTGGATTCTTTTGGTTAATAATATTTGTTATGTACAATAAGGAATGGAGCAGCTAGGTGGCATAGTGGGGGGGGGGGAAGAGGCCTATTATTGAATATTGCTTATGAAAGCCTGATTGCTGTTTATTAATATCCTCATCAATGATGCCTTTGATATCTGTATAGATTGACTGAAGTTAGACAGATATGAATTCAAATTCAGTCTCAGAAATTAACTAGCTGTGTGACCTTAAGGTCACTTAACAGTTTGTCTCAGTTTCCTCATCTGTAAAGTGATCTGGAGAAAGAAATGAGAAGCCATTCCAGTATCTTTGTCAAGAAAATCCCAAATGGGGTCACAAAGAGTCAGATATGATTGAAATGACTGATCAATAAAATATGGAGTATCCCAAAATTCTTAGTGCATTTTTAAGCTCTTAGATCATGTATGTATCCATCTATCTATCAGACTGGTACTCTTGTTTTTAAGAGCAGGAAGCTTATTCAGTATTAAGAGTAAGTGGTTTAATTTTTACAGTCAAAGGTTCTGATAAAGGCCTCATTTCCAAAATATATAAAGAATTGACTCTAATTTATAAGAAATCAAGCCATTTTCCAACTGATAAATGGTCAAAGGATATAAACAGACAATTCTCAGATGAAGAAATTGAAACGATTTGGAGTCATATGAAATGATACTCCAAGTCATTATTAATCAGAGAAATGCAAATTAAGACAACTCTGAGATACCACTACATACCTCTCAGATTGGCTAGAATTACAGGGAAAGATAATGCAGAATGTTGGAGGGAATGTGGGAAAACTGGGACACTGATACATTGTTGGTGGAATTGTGAATACATTCAGCCATTCTGGAGAACGATCTGGATCTATGCTCAAAAAGTTATCAAACTGTGCGTACTCTTCGATCCAGCAGTGCTACTACTGGGCTTATATACCAAAAAGATCTTAAAGAAGGGGCCTGTGTGTGCAAGAATGTTTGTGGCAGCCCTCTTTTTAGTGGCCAGAAACTGGAATCTGAGTGGATGCCCATCAACTGGAGAATGGTTGGGTAAATTGTGGTATATGAATGTTATGGAATATTATTGTTCTGTAAGAAATGACCAGCAGGACAATTTCAGAAAGACCTGGAGAGAGTTATATGAACTGATGTTGAGTGAAATGAGCAGGACCAGGAGATCATTATACACTTCAACAACAATATTATATGATGATCAATTCTGATGGATGTGGCTCTCTTCAACAATGAAATGAACTAATTCAATTCCAATAGAGCAGTAATGAATTGAACCAGCTACACCCAGCAAAAGAACTCTGGGAGATGACTATGAACCATTATATAGAATTCCCAATCCCTCTATTTTTGTTAGCCTGCATTTTTGATTTCCTTCACAGGCTAATTACATACTATTTCAAAATCCGATTCTTTTTGTGCAGCAAAATAACTGTATGGACATGTATACATATATTGTATTTAACATATACTTTAACATATTTAACATGTATTGGTCTACCTGCCATCTGGGGAAGGGGGTAGGGAGAAGGAGGGGAAAAGCTGGAACAAAAGGTTTTGCAATTGTCAATGCTGAAAAATTACCCATGCATATATCTTGTAAATAAAAAGCTATAATAATAATAAAAAAAGAGTAAGTAGTTTAAAGGATCATCTATCTGACAGGTTAGACTACTGGTAGTGCTCTGAACCTCCTTTTTCAAGGAAGCATATATGAAATATACTTAGAGGCAGCTATAAGCTTATCAAAGTCTAAATTGGATCTTATGGAGAAGTACAGTAAAAACACCATTAAAGTTGCAGCTGCACTGAACAGGGGTTATGGCGGGGGAGGAGGGGGAAGGTAGCTTTCTTAACTATTTGGCTATGAAGGACCCTAGTATAATCTTTTTTCTTGAAAGCTAGACGTTAAATTTAATACCAATGGTGAGAGGGCTCAGAGTAGGAAAGGCCTAAGGAATGAAATAAGTATTGTCAGTATGTATCCTGCTGCTGTGAGAGTTCCACAAATATAATTTTTGAAATTTTATTTTTTGAAATATAATGCCATGTAGTTTAAAGAGTAAAAATAGCACTGAGGTTGGTATCAAAAGACCCAAGTTCTGACTAAATTTCATCTCAGACTCTACCTCTATGACCTTTGGACAAGTCACCTACAAAATAAAAGGGTTGTTCCAGTCAAAAAGGTTGGTCTCTAGGATTCTTTCCAGCTCTAATCCTATGACAATGTAAGTTAGAATTCCAGATCCTCAAGTAAAATTTAGTAGTCACCTTTCCCCCATAACTTAGCACTTTCTCCATATAATACTTTGGGAAAGTTGTGCCCTTCCTCTTCTGTAAGGACCTTGAACCATATAAATTCTGCTTGCACAATAATTATACCTAGAATTTAAATGGACTGACATGTCTGCAGGAACAGTCAAAGAGAATGTCCTCAGCTTCAAGGCATTTATATTGAACTTAATTTAAAAAAAAGTCAAAATTCCATGGAGTCCTTGGTAATGGACAGGACTGTGTAGTGGATTAAACTGTATCTATATGTCAGTGTTTTGGGAGACAGTATCAACAAATTTGTGTAGCAAGCTATGAATCAATTCAGTAGTTATAATAATAATAATAAAAATATTTATTAAGTACTTACTACAAAGTACTAGGAATATAAAAAATTGAAAAGGCAACAATGTCTGACGTCAAATAACTTATAGTATACTGAAATCTTACTCTAGCTGTCAATTCAATTCACTGAAGATGCAAACTGAAAGCTGAGGTTTCCCATGAGTTCCCCCTTCTTTATAAAAGGCACAGCAATTATAACAACAACTCTTTTCAAAAGGAATTTCAGTTTCCAAAATTAAAGTAGGTTAATTATCTGACTGCTCCAATGAATCATAAAGCACTTTAAAAAAATAAGCCTAATGTTGTTCGATATGCAACATTAAAAATAATAACTTTAGAAGATTTTGCTAGACTGGATTCTGCCAAAATGGTGTTTAAATTGAAGACTTCTATTATTATAAAAATATTGAGAACCAGTGCTCTACAAAGTCCAAGTAGAGAACTTTTCAAATGTTCAGTTTGCTGTTGAATAAGACCTAACTAAAGCTTCCCTCTCTGATTGAAAGCTTGATAATCTCAGGTTGACCCACTGCCTTTTTCTAGGTAAGCACCCATTCTCCACATTCATCACAGCCACATACAAGCATCTTAGAACCATTTTGTTCTAAATTACAGCCTCTTCTACACTCTTCACATTAATGAATCAGGGTGGGAGAAATGGGAAACAAGGGTCTACAATAATCCAAAATACTAAATGACTCACAAAGATCATTTCTAATTGGCCTCAATTTATAGGGATTTCTCATCAGGAATCAGCCATACAGTGATTAGGAATACCTATATTTTAAAACAGAGCAGAGCAGTCAATTTTCCAGTATATATACTGAATTCCTTTCTATATATGAGGAAAGCCTAGTTGCAGAATACAGAGAAGTCAGATGCTAGTTCTAGAATACAATCTGGACTCCCACACATTCACAACTTTATCCTTTAGAGTAGTCATTTGTAATTAGACTTGAAGGTAACTGATAGGGCAAATAAAAGTGAAAAGACTAGATCTTTTAAAAAAAACCAAACCAACAACTGTTTTGTTTGTACTGATATTTAGAACTGCTGAGCTTTGTTAGACTGAAAGCCTCATTTAACAGCTAAAAATTTGAAAATAATGCTTAATAAAAAAAAAAAAAAAAGCCCTTTCCTAGGGTGATAAATGTGAGAAAAATGGACTGACAGGGGTGAGAAAGTAGGCCCAACTTTAATATATGCTGTTATAGCATCTGAAAACACAAACATCAAAACACCTTGGAAATCAACATTTCTAAAATATCCTGGATTTTTGGAAATAGAATATATAATACAAAATACAAGAACAATAATGATACCAGCAGTTAGATAACACAGTGGATAGAGAGCAGAAACTAGGAAGACTCCTTTTCCTGAATTCAAATCTGGCCTCAGACCTTACTAGCTGGGTGGTTCTGGGCAAGTCACTTTACCTCAATTTCCTCATTCTCATAACTCAATGTTCCTCTGGAGAAGAAAATGGCAAACCACTGTAAGTATCTTTGCCAAAACATTGCTAAATGAGACCACACAGAGTCAGACACAACTGAAATGTATCTGTATAAAGGATCAATAAGGTCAAAGGTTGTAAAGGCCATGCCATCACTCAGAATTTTTTCAATTTGTAGGAAAACAATTTTTTTATACAGCAATTCATAAAAATCTATTACCATTTACAAAAGTAAAGATTTTTGAGTCTAAATATTTAGGATAAAAATTAAAGATGTGTTGATGTAAATACAGTAATTGAAGTATATTAACACATACATATAAGATGAATAATATGATTTAAAGTCAGAAAACAATTCTGTTTGGTTAGAAAGATGGCTCAGATATCTAAGGGAACTTCCATTTCAGTTAACTGCTATTTTCCCAAGTTTTTATTACATCCTGATAAAGTGTGCTAACTTGTTAGAAGATTTGAATTCAGAGGAAGAGGGAAAGGAAGTATAGTTTTTGACAACACATTCAAGTTCTCTCTGAATCCAACTCTTAAAAACCCTTCCTCTCCCAGAACTGGGGGAAGAGGGTAGTACTTAAAGGGGTGGGTTGAAAAGGAGAGATAGTCTTGATGTGTGTGGTAGGCACAATCCTTCCCCGACTTTGTCTAATGACAAGGTTGTGAGGTCTTATCAAGACCCTACAGATTCTACCTTTATGTTGCTGTCTGGTTTCTATCCAGAAATAGAGAATGAATTACTCTCAACTTACAGTAATTACAGGAGGCGGAGACTACCAGGAATTTGAACAGCAAGGAGGAAGGAAAACCCACTGTTCTACTTTACAAGTGACAATCAGGATCAAAAACCTACCAGAAGAAACAATATCTAGCCCCTCCCTTGTATATCTGCTATGTTTGAGGGGCTTTAAGCTCATTTTCTTTGTAATACTTAAGTTGCCAAGCAAGGGAAAAGACTTCTAATCTGCCCTTTATTTTTACTTCAACAGCCCAGAAGATCCAAAGGCAACCTGTCTAATTCCCTTCAGGATGAGTTCCAAAGGTAACAATGCAAGACAATTTGAGCAAGAGAGAAAAGATGAGCCAATAGTTTTTACCCAATGCTATCAACTAAAAAAGCAGATGTACCACTTTCCACAGACATAGAACTTAGCAAAACTTTAAGGCAGAGATCCTTTGCTACTTATTAGAATAATTAGTACCACTGCTTAGAAGGGCAAAAGTGTCTTAATCATGGGATAGGTTCCAGGTAAATTTTCTCCAACTTTGACTACAAGTGTTTAGTTTTCTTCATGTTTTTCCATTGCTTCTTCTCTAGGCAAGGATTCACCCTCCACACCCCTTCCTATTTTCCATCTAAATTTGCTTGCCAAAAGTTCCACTCCTTCAACACCCTGAGTTTCTGAAACAGAAACTAGATGGTCAGAGTACTTGGATTAAAATTGTCCTGGCCAACTTTTTGACTCTGAACAAGTTACTTCACCTCAATAAACCCTAAGTTCCTCATCTGTCATATGAAGAGGTTGAACCAGGTATTTCTATAGTCCCTCTAAATCTATATTCCCTGTGATTAGCTAAGGTATTGAGTTATCTCGTGTGCTGCTCCTCTCACAACTACAATATAATGGAAAATTCTGAGAACTTCTACTACTAATGGAAGAGATATGAGGGTGAGGGTTTAATTGAGAAAGCCCTCCCTTAAAAAGTTGAAGAATATTCAAAGTGAGAAACCCAACTAGGTGAAATTTAATAGGATTAAGTGTAGTGTCTTATGTTTTTTCTCTATAAAAATTAGTTCTGCACCTACAGGTAGACTGACCTGAAAAGCAGTTTAGAGGCAGAAACCTGAGAGTTTTCACTGATCACAAGTTTAATACAAGTCAACTCCTTTTCTCTCTCTGGCTCCCCTCAATCTTTTACTATATTGAAATCAACACGTAGTTGCTGACTTCATTAAAAGAAATACAAGGTATCCCAGGTCTCAGTGTAATTTCAAGCTATTAAATGATGTTGTCCAAATTGATGGAGGTTTCATTTATTTTGCTATCAGACAGGATTTAGACTAATCTCTTTAGTTCTGTTTTGTCTTAATTAAGATGAACACTGACAAATTAATGTATGCCACAGAGGGAAACCAAAGCAGCAAGATCTCTAGAAATCATTTCATGTGGGACAGTTGAAGAAATTAGTGATGTTTAGCTTATAAGAAAAAAACTTAAATGGAAGGAGAAGAAGAGAATGTCAGAACTGAAGACTAGGAACTATTTTCATATAACTAAAGATTGACCATGGGAAACGAAAAGATTTTTTCCTAAGTTGCTTGAAGAGTAAAAGCAAGACAAATAAGTGGGCAAACATTACATAAAAGCAGACTCTAGCTTAATATAGCCCTCCTAAGTGGAATGGGTTATCTTCCAAAAAAGATCCAAACAAGCAAATTCTAGGGAGCCATTTCTCAGAGATACCATGGAGGTGGTTCCAGCACTATATAAGGATTTGTTTATAGGATCAAAGACAGATCCAGATCAAAGAGCTGGAAAAGCCTTTGAGTCACCTAGAGCCTAACTTAATTACTTTATAAATGAGGAATATGTGGCCAGGGAGATTTAGGAATTGCCCTAATTCATAGAGAACTAAAACTTGTAATCTATTTACAAAACTATGAGGTCTCAGATGCACCAAAATGACACTTTGTGGTCCCTTCTAATTCTAAGATCTCGAGTTATGGATGAAATTTAATTCCTTGAAAGAAAACCAGATTAAAAATTTGAGAACTATGATAAATCAAAATAAAACACAGCAAACAGTATATTCTTTGTCTGATGAGAGAAGAGCTATCTCATTCTGGATAATTTTAAAAATTACTATAAGGAAGTTAGGTAGGGAAACCAGGTCACTTCCCTAACACCAAGAAAATTGCTATTCTGATTTGAAAAGGAATGACATTTCATTCACATGACAGAATGTGGATTTGGAACTGAAAGAGATCTTAAAGATGAGGTCCAATTGTTACTAGAAGTATCTGGTTCCTGTGTTAATTGCTTTAAAGGACAGAGTTCACAGATTCATAAAATGTTCCAGATAGAAGGTACCTCTGAGATTACTTAATCCAGTCATATCATTTTAGAAGAAGGAAACCAAGATCCTGAGAGGGAGAGTCACTCAGTAAGATTACTCAAATCACCTGACTCCATTTATAGTCCCTGCTTTTTTTTTGACCACACCAAAACTATTCCAGGTTAAGAACTGATGTTGGAATGCGAAAGTAGTATTTGTCTAATTTCAAAGCCACACACAAATTCAAGTTCCCAGATTCTACAACTTATTTTCCCAGAAAGACTATTTGTCTGAGTCACTGTGTTAATGATAAACAATAAGTGTAAGACAATTGGTTAAGTTTTGCTATGCAACTCATCATTTGGTTTGAAACTAAGTAATACTCAAGCATCTTAAGTAGTCTGACATTAACAATGACAATAATACAAACATATGGCAAATTTTCATCCAAAAGTATTCCTACTCTTGTTATAGTGAGGAAAGAATCATTTCTTGAATTGCTAATGATCAAATATTAACTTAATTTGTAGTCTTTTAAAAAAATTCATTTTTGGAAACTTCCAGATATTGCATTAATTTCCTTCCACTGGATGATTTAGGAACCTAAAAATTAGTTCTGTGGTAAGTGATTACATGATGACATTGTGAAAATAAGACGTGAAAGAACTCAGAGGACTAAATTTTTTTTGGAAGGGTGGTAATGTATATGGTACTCAATGGCTAAGCTGCGTACTCAAAGTAAAGCTTTTATGTTTTCTGTGAGAGAATAAAGTCAACCCTATTGCATGTTCCTCAATGCCCAGACTAAGCATAACTAAGATTCCAACTAGACAACCAATCCTAGTGGAGCCCTGGAATTTTTAAGAGCTCAAACAACTAGCCCAACCTCTTTATTTAACAAATGAAGAAACTGAGGACCTGAGAAGTTAACATGTTCAATATCACATAAGTTAATATTGAAAAAATCAGAACTCATATGTCCTCAAATGTAATACCTTCAGGACAGCCATTTTTGCATATTTGTCTAATCCCTAGCTCCTAGCATAATGTCTGGCATATAGTAGGCACTAAATCAATGCTTATTGATTCACTGCCTCTTTTCACTGTGTCAAGCTTCCTTAGAGTGAAGAAAAAGATTTAGTTTTTAGGTTTAGATTTCGACTTGAAGACAAACAACATGTGATAATAAAAACCAAACAAAATTCTTTATCCCTTCCGAGTCCAAGCACAAAGGTAAAAATTACATATCTGGACAAGGGACAAGGACACTAGTTATAATGATTTTTCTCCCAAAGTGATCCCTACATGTTCAAAACTTGTCTCTGGTCTGACTATTAAAATGCAATGCATAAATATCACTGGGAATTTGTGGCATTTCAAAATAGAGAGTTAATTACACTAATTAAAGTACCACAAACATTTAATAAATGCCTACTGAATGCAGAACACTGTGCTAGACCCCAGAAGAGATACAAAGTTATGATATACCCCCAACCCCCAAGACAGGAGCTATCATTTTGCTCTTGGTACTTCTTAAAAGCTTTTAAAACCACTGACTGAGGCAATAATCAGATCACTTTTATTCAAGTAACAAAAAATTAGTAGACTAAAGAGCAAGTGTGTGTTTGTAAAAGTATATAATGGTTTACAGGAAACCAACAAGTATATTAACCACAACGTATTGTGAAGCAATCCATGTTAAAAGGTCTATAGTTTATAGCTTGTGAGCCCTGGCTCCCTTTCTCAACCTAATTCCTACTCACAACATCTTTCCTTTCATTACTACTGCCTTCCTAAAACAACCTTTTAGGAAGTCAGGTCATCTACTTTCCCCTTTTCATTATGCAGGAATTTTTAGGTAGCAAAAAAGTCTTGTAGTCCATAATCAAAACTCTGTAAAACATCAGAAGAGGAAAAAAACAAAAATTATGGGTAAAAGGAAATAGGTCAAAATCAAGGTGAGAGGAGCCAAAAAGATGTGGCAGAGACCAAAATGATGCCTATGTAGGTGGCATCAGTTCTCATACACATGGTGTGATTCAAGGGCACAAAGAAATAGAAGGATAGTCTCAGAAGACAAGAGTGTTCTGCCTCCCAAGAGATCTTGAAGCAAAGGTCATGTGATTTTGTGGGGAAATGTTTGTAGAAGTTATTTCTTATTCTGCTATGGATTGGACTTGAGAGCCTCAGAGGCCCCTTCCAGCTCTGAGATTCTGTGAAGGACCTATTTTGGCACAGTAAAAACAAATAAGGAAAAATCTCTCTCCATCCATCAATAATGACCAAAATTGCTTGTTTTGTTTTGTTTTTTTGACCATCCAGGTAAAGTGACAGGGAGGCCAATGTTAATGTTTAGGAATTTAGAGTCACTGGTCCCTTGCTGGCTCTAAGTCATGAATCATTTAAGGGAATAGAGAAAATGGAGTGGAGAAAGAAGAGAGATCCAGACAGAAATACAGCACTAGATAAATCAAGGATACATTTACTTTCCATTTCTCCAAAACTGAATTAAATAAGGCAGTGTGAACTATTAATTGCCCTCAAAGTCTAAGGGTTCTGGATAGAGTCAGTACAAGCCTACATAATTTACAAATGAAATAATGAAAACTTATTTGGAAACAAAAAAAATGAGAATATTTCATTTTTTGTATGCCTCCTAATACACTAATCACCACAAGTAATATTTCCCTACTCCAAAAGATGATTTATTTCTATATAATTGATATTACAATAGGAGAAAAAATTATGAAAGATTTCATTTCATCTTGATGTCAAATTATACACTTTTATTTAAAACCAAAAGCCAACAAGAGAAAGGTTACTTGTTTCTAAGACGTTGGGCATCTTGCCAATTAGTAAAGTGTTTCTTTAAAATATTACTGAGATCATGTTTAGCTAAAAGTGACCTCGGTATATATGTCTATATAGCTGATCTCATCTACTGCCTTCCATAAAAGATAAGACTAATTGATCAGAAAGTCAGAAGTCCAGGCAGTGTGAGTGGAGTGATTATTATGAGCAAATTCTTGGAAAGATAGGGTAATTAACTTATTGGAAAGAAGCATTAGATCATGAGCAATTCCAGCAGAGCAGAAGAAAGAGTTCTCAGATAAGCCTACTTATGAATCAAACTGGAACTGCAAAAAGTCACCTCACCAAATATTGAAACTCAAAATTGGTACAGGGTTTTATTATAGATCTTCCAATAAGTCCCTTGGACCAAATTGAGAACAGAGGCTCATGATAAATGAATATAGAAAAGCATGATTGCTATGGGCTCTTTGTTAATCCCATTTATTTGCGTGAGTTTACTATATCCTTCACATAGTGCTGGCCACCCAGAATTCCCAAGGCAATGTGATCACAGGAATTAACCACTAAGAAATCAAAAAGATTTATTATATTCTTGGGATTAGGGGACCCCACATACAACATACCTCAAAAGAGTTATTCCCAGAATACTACAGCCAAAGGCTTTTTTCTCTCTTTAGATGGTTACTATCCAACTCAACTTTTGAGTTTCCTATTAATATTTACCTCTTAGTAATAAAAGTTGGTTTCTTCCTTTTACATTTTGCATGTGTTACACAAATCATTGTAAGATTAAGAAAACAAAGAATATATAAATATACTGTCAAAAGGTGATATGGGAGGTGACCAAAACACATGTTTAAGTGATGAAGCAATACTTCATTTACGCAATTTGGGAAAGAATAGCTACAGAATCAACACAGGCACTGTATATAATCAATAAAATCAAACATCAATACTTCCTAAAACTTTATATATTACTGTCAGATTCTTTAGGAAACATTTATTCTCATAAAAAACAAGTAGGAAATAGGAGATGAACAACACAGAACAGATAGCATAAAAAATATTTTCCATAACTAAAAGGAAGAAGGGCATTTAGTGAAAAGTCATAGGTATATCATTGTCTATATATAGCCTAAATCAGATTGTTTGTGGTCTTGAAGAGGAGGAAGGTAAAGGAGGAAGAAAAAAATTGGAACTCAAAATTTCACAAAAATGAATGTTAAAAACTATATGTAATTGAAAAAAATACTATTAAGTGATTTTTAAAAAGTCATGGGTACAATAACACTAAGGGATGTCAGTCAACTGGAGAAAGGCTTAAAAAAGCCATATGAATGTAACAGAATATTATTATATCATAAGAAATGACCATAGGGATGGTTCAGAGAAATTTGGA
The DNA here is from genome assembly GCF_016432865.1 of Antechinus flavipes. NCBI lineage: Eukaryota > Metazoa > Chordata > Mammalia > Dasyuromorphia > Dasyuridae > Antechinus > Antechinus flavipes. The sequence continues at coordinate 131,134,658 of NC_067401.1, read as the reverse complement.
AAGAGTTGTATGAATTAAATGGAACCAAGAGAACAATTTGTATAATTATAACAACAAAGTGAAGAACTCTGAATGATTTAATTCTGACTAATTTAGTGATTACAGAAGACTGATGATGATATGTTACCCACTTCTTGGGAGAAATGATGGATTTAGAATGCAGAATAATTGTTTTTGTTGTGGTGGTTCAACTGTTTCTAGTCGTGTCCAATTTTTTGTGATCCTTTTGGGGGTTTTCTTGGCAAAGATATAGGAATGGTTTGTGATTTCCTTCTCCAGCACATTTTACAAATGAGAAAACCGAGACAAATAAGGTTAAGTGATTTACCCACATTCATTCACCTAGTAAGTGTCTGAGGACAGATTTGAAATCAGAAAGTTGCATCTTCCTGACTTTAGGCCTGGCATTCCATCCATTTTGCCACGTACCCAATTTAGGAATTTGTTTAGTTTGACTATGCCAAGTTGTTACAAGTGTTTTATTTTCTTTAAAAAAAAAAATTTAACAGAAGTGAATGCAAGGGATAATGCTGTAAAAAGTAACCCTGGCATGCATTCTATCAATAAAGTTATTTTTAAAATTAAATTAAATTAATTAATTAATTAATGAAAATAAATAAATAAATGAATGAAAATTTACAGGTAGGAGGGAACAACAGAGAATCTATCTCTGTTGTCAATCTCTTGGCCCTGAAGGCTGTTTTTTCTATTCATCACACAATGCTTCCTCTTGTCCTATACATAGGAGGCGCTTAATAAATGCTTAAAGTTATCATCACTTAGAAAATACCATCTGCATCCAGAAAGAGAACTATGGATACTGAAAGTGGATCAAAGCATAGAGTTTTCACCTTTTTCGTTTGGTTTTTCTATATAGTTTTTTCCCCTTTTGGTCTGATTTTTCTCACACATGACAAATATGGAAATACATTTTAAAGGACTGCTCATATTTAACCTATATCAAATTGTCTGCTATGTTGAGGAAGGGGGGAGGTAAAGATAGGAGGGAGGAAAATTTGGAACAAAATTTTATAAAAATGAATGTTGAAAACCACCCTTTTGTGTATTTGGAAATATAAAATATTATTGAGAATAAAAAAGTTGTTCAAGTTGAATGGATGGACATCTACTTATTTTCTGATTCTTTGCCTCCACAAAAAGGGTTACCACAAACATTTTTGCACATGTGGGTCCTTTTCCCTCCTTTATGATTTCCTTGGGATATAGAACCAGTAATGGTACTGTTGGGTCAAAGGGTATGCATAGTTTTATAGTCTTTTAGGCATAGTTTCAGATTGCTCTCCAGAATGGTTGGATAAGTTCACAATTCCACCAATAATGCATTCATGTCCCAATTTTCCCACATCCCTTCCAAAATTTATCATTACCTTTTCCTGTCATCTTAGCCAATCTGAGAAGTATGAGATAGTATCTCAGAGTTGTTTTAATTTGTATTTCTCTAATCAATAGTGACTTAGAGCATTTTTTAATGCCTATAGAAGGCTTTAATTTCATCACCTGAAAATTATCTGTTCATATCCTTTTATCATTTATCAGTTGGGGAATGACTTATATTCTTATAAATTTGACACAGTTCTTCATATATTTTCGAAATGAGACATTTATCAGAAATACTGGCTGTAAAGATTTTTTCCTCAGCTTTGTACTTCTCTTTTAATCTTTGATTCTGTTGGTTTTGTTTGTGCAAAAACTTTTTAGTTTAATCAAAGTTGTCCATTTTATCTTTCATAATATTCTCTAGTTCTTTGGTCATAAATTCCTCCCTTCTAAAAAAAATCTGATAGACAAATTATCTCTTGTTATCCTAATTTGTTTATGGTATCATCCTTTATGCTCAAATCATGTATCCATTTTGACCTTATTTTGGTAAGAGATGTGAGATATAGGACTACGCCGAGTTTCTGACATTATTTTCTAGTTTTCCCAGCAATTTTTGTTAAATACTAAGTTCTTAGTCTGGAAGCTGGATAGGGTAACGACTTTTCCTGACCAGATCCCACAGGATACTTTCAACTCAACCTCTCTGTTTTAGCATATCTCATATATGAGAGTTTTGTATTATAGTTATGCCAGGCCTACCTCTCCCTCTACTAAATTGTAACCGGCAATCAACCAGCATTTATTAAATGGAAACTATGTGGCAGATACTGTGCTTGGGAACCATCTAGTAAAACTTTAAGCACTATGTATAAAAGTCATTATCCTTGCTATCTAAAATTGACTTTAATAAGCTAAATAAAGTTACTGACAAATTCACAAAGAATTCAGTTTTTAAAATTGTGTTAAGTACCTATGATTTGTAGAAATGCACACACATCCAACATTTTAGGAAGATTCTCTCCAGCAGTTGTGGTCTTAAATTCAGACTCTCACAACCTCACTCAGATTATTACAACACTGAGGGGAGGGGAGAGTATTCTATAAACAAGTGAAATTATCAACAGAGTAGGACATCAGGTGGTTAGCCTTAGATAAGGGCAGGATTTCCCCACCCTATTCCCCTTGCTGGCCTCCCCTTCACCAATCCAAGTCAATTTTCAGAAATTGCAATTTTTAAAACTACCCAAACCCCACTTCCCACCATTGCTTGAAGGGCCTCCTGTGAAAGGACATTGTTTATTTACTAGGTTTACTTTCTGTTTCACTGTTCAGCCACTGATTGCCACCCCAAAGAGAACTAAGAAGCCCAAAAAAAAAAAAAAAAAAAAAAAAAAAGCTTCTTGTTTTGGCAGTACCTAGTACACAGTAAGCACTCAATAGATATTTGTTCCTCACTCCCCACCTCCCTGTCTTTCAAGTAATATAATGGATAACGTACTTGTTATCAGAACACTTTGGTTCAAATCTTATTAACACTGGTTATGACCATGAGCAAGTCACTTAACTGCTCTGAGCCCACTTCCCTATCTGTAAAATCTAGGTAATATTACCTATAATTTCTACTTTTTAAGGTTGCAAAGCTGAAATATGAATATATGTAAAAGTGCTATAGCTGTGAATCATCACCATCATCATTATATTTATCATCTAAGACCTCAGAGCTAGAGAGAAACCAGTTCTGACTTCTTAACTATAAAACTCAGCATAAAGATTACCCAGCAAATTAAAATAATGGGTCAGTCTGTAAACAGCATTTGCCAGAACAATGGAGGCAAGGAAAGCTTAGCTAGACTTAACCTGAAGTTGTGAAGTAATAATGGCTTTACTGGAACAGCAAAAGACAAAGTGATACACTTTCTAAGATTCATGACAAGTTCCATCCACCTGAAGCACCCTCTTCTTCCTGTCTATATTCCTTTTCTGCACTAACTAGTGTTACTACTACTCCCTTTCTGGTTTATCTTGCCTCAGAACCAAATTTATAAGACTACAAGTGATCCCTCAACTGATAAATGGTCAAAATATATGAATAGACAATTTTCAGATGAGGAAATTAAAGCCATCTATAGTAATATGAAAAAAAAATACTCGAAATCACTATTGATCAGAGAACTGCAAATTAAAACAACTCTAAGATTGGCTAAGATGATAGGAAAAAATAATGATAAATGTTGGAAGGGATGTGGAAAAATTAGAACACTAATACATTGTTGGTGGAATTGTATACCAATTTAGCCATTTTGGAGAGCAATTTGTAACTCTGCCCAAAGAATTGTAAAAATATGCATACCTTTTGATCCAGCAAGGTCACTACTGGGACTATACCCCAAAGAGATCATAAAAAAGAGAAAAGAATTCACATGTGCAAAAATGTTTGTAGCAGCTCTTTTTGTAATGGTAAGAACTGGAAACTGAGTGGATATCCATCATCTGGGGAATGACTGAACAAATGATGGTATATGAATGTAAGGGAATATTCTTGTTCTATAAGAAATGATGAGCAGGCTCATTTCAAAAAACTCTGGAAAGACTTACCTGAACTTATGCTGAGTGAATAGAGCCAAGAAAACACTGTACACAGTAACAGCAAGATTATGTGGTAATCAACTATGATAGAATTAGCTATTCCTAGGAATACAATGATCAAGACAATTCCAATAAACTTAGTATGGAAACATCTACATCCAGAGAGAGCACTGTGGATATTTGAATGAGGATCAAAGCATACCATTTTCAAATTAAAAAAAAAATCTTTCTCATGGTTTTTCTATGGAAATATGTTTAAAAGGGCTGTACATGTATAACCTTTAAAAAAAAAAAAAAAGACCTTAAAGAGACCTCTAAGTTATATCTAACATTCAACTCATAACTGAAGAAGAACTGAGGCTCATTTGTATAATGCCATTAAGACATAATTTAGCAAATGGAGAAGATGTTTAAATTGTTTCATTGTTGTCTGGGCTACAACATGGAAGCAGTGTGGAATGGTAAAAAGAAGATGGGATTGTATTCAAGGAAGATTTGAGTTAAAAATCTCTCCGTGATTAATTGTCAAGTCAATCAATCAAACATTTATGAAAACCTAGTATATTCCAGGCAATGTGATAGGACTGAATTTCTGCCCCCAAATAGGTTACAATCTAGTGAGGAATAAAATACATTACTATGTGTAAGTAAACACAAAACAGGAGGGTAGAGACTCTAGCACCTGAAGGGAATCAGAAAGGACTTCATGTATAAATTAGGCCTCCAGCTGAATCTTGAAAGAAATCTAGGAGAGAAAAGAGTTGGAGGTAAGGAGAGGGGACACTCCATGCATAGGTCCAAGAGCTATGTGTGAAGGACAGGAAAGAAGAAAATTTGACTGGGCTGGTATGTGTATGAATGGGAAAGCCAAAAAAATAAGAGAAGCCTGGATTGTGATGGGCTTTAAGACCAGGCAAAGAGTTTAAATTTGAGTCACTGGAGTTTAATAGGGAATGAATAGGATGGTAATAAAGTAATCAGATCAGAGCTGGGACTTAAGATTGGGGTCGGGGGAGAAAAGAAACCAATAAGACAAATGATGATAAAGAGCTAGATTAAAGGGATGGTTCTGTGGACAGAGAGGGGAACAAAGCAAAGAAATGTTGTAGAGAAAGAAAAAATGTTTGGTAACTGCAAAAAAGGAATTAAATGAAAATAATGTCGCCAAATTGTATCATCCCTTATAAGGCTGTCTCTTCAACTGACAACTGAGTAAGCTCACTGAGGACAATTTTGCTAAAGAAACTAACACCCTTGGACAACTGATCAACTGGTTTGTCCTTGTATTTCACTTATTCAAAATTAATCACATTGTTCTTTTTCACTGAAAGTCTATAAAATAGGTGATATAAATTGATCTATGATATCCCAAATTCACACTATAATAAGATCTTGGATATCGTGACAATAGCTGGCTACTACAGGAAGTAATGTTAAAACTGAAAGGAACCTTAAGAGATCATGGAGCTCCGAAGTCAAGATTTTGAAGAGGCAACAACTGAGGCCAAGAAAGGTTAAGGGACTTGCTCAAATTTACTTAGGAACAGAGAAGAGACTAACTCTCAGTTCTCCTGACATCCAATCCAAAACATCATTCCATTAGCCCACACCAAAGACTTGAAACACAAGTTCTTTTGGCCAATTTATCCAAAAAAAAAACAAAAAAGATAGGGGATGAGGAAGGAGATAAGAGATACAAGCAGTCAATTCCACTGAGGAAAGGGAAGGGAATGACAGAGGAAGGCTAAGCTGTGATAAAAAGTTTGCTGTGTCTAGTTTATAAGCAAAATGAGAATTAATAAAAGTAAATTGATTCTTCCAAAAACTTTAGAATTATGCCATCAAAGCAATCACATTGGATGGCCCTATAGGCCAAAGTTCATGATATTAGGCTCTGGTTTCTACCAACAAGTACATAACCACAACATTTCTTGTTTTCACTATTACTTTAAAAAAAACTCAGAGAGCTGGGTGATTTTTGCACTCTAGTTCTCATGATTTCCAAGGGCTGCTGTCTGGGGACCCTGAAGGTCCTTCAGAATGTGCTAACTCTTTTTGGAGCTAAGAAATGGCGTAAAGGTCATAATCAGGGTTTTCAAATACAGACCAAAGCTAAAAATGCTCTTCACAAACAAGCCCAATGTGCCTTTTCAATGAAAAGAGTCATCCAGTGATGTTGGTACATGCGTTCTCAAAACCATATTCAATCCCGGAGGTAAAAGGGATCTGGAGATCACTGTCCCCCCTCTTTGGACTCTATCCATCCTTTATGAACATTCCCTCTTCCCTCAAATTCCCTCTTCTTTTATGAAGCTTCCAATATCATTCTAGCCTGCCATTCTAGCTCTCTCCCCATGTTCTATCCTAGATCTTTAGGCACTTCACTACACAGTGATAAAAGCATGAACCTTGATGTCAGGTCAAATCCTGCCCCTAACAATTACTAGATATATGTTTCATTTTAATTCTCTAAATTTTAAGAATTGGGAAAGGATTGGCTGCCCATCAACTGGGGAATAGATGAACAAGTTGTGGTACATGAAGGTAATGAAATACTATTATTCTATAAAAAATGATGAACAAGCAGATTGTAGAAAGGCCTGGAAAGATTTACACAAACTGATGCTGAGCGAAACAAGCAATGCATTTATTGTACATAATAACAGCAAGAATGTACGATGATCAACTATGAAAGGCTTGGTTCTTCTCAGTGGTTCAGTGATCCAAGGCAATCCCAATAGACCTTGGCCAGAAAATGCCATCTGCATCCAGAAGAAGAACTAAGGAGACTGAATGTAAATCAGTACATGCTATGTTCACTTCTTTTTTCCATTTTTCCATCTCTCCTGTGGTTTTTCCCTTTTGCTTTGATTTTTCTCTCCCAACATAATTAATAAAACAATTAAACAATATTTATTAAATATTAATTTAATTAAATTTAATTAATTACATATTAAATTTAATTAATTAAATGTTAAATTTAATTAATTAAATAATATTTATTAAAAACAAACAAACAAAATTCTCTGAGCTTCAATTCTCCCAATTGTAATATGGGGAAATAACATTTATTGTGCCCAATAGACTGTTTGGAGGGACAAATAAGATGGTAAATGTAAAGCATTTTGAAAACCTTAAAACACTAACCAAATTTTTATCAACTATTATAATTTTATCACTGCTTTGAAACATTTATTTTGCTATATCAAACTTATTTCTCTCTTAATTTTATTTTATGTTTTTTGCTGAGGCAATTGGGGTTAAGTGACTTGCCCAGGATCACACAGCTAAGAAGTGTTAAGTGTCTGAGATCAGATTTGAACTCAGGTCCTCCTGACTTCAGGGCTGACATTCTATCCACTGTGCCACCTAGTTGCCCCATCTTATCTAAATTTTCATACTATCATATATCAACTTATTTTTATCTCTCCATCCCAGTTAAAATCTTGAATCCTCTGTATTCTGATAGAAGTGGATTTCTCTGACAAAGAGACTTAACTGAGTTTCATTGGATAAATGATGGACAGAAACAGCTACACCCAAAAAAGGAATACTGGGAAATGAATGTGAACTATTTGATTTTTGATTTTCTTCCCGAGTTATTTTTACCTTCTGAATCCAATTCTCCCTGTGCAGCAGGAGAACTGTTCGGTTCTGCAAATATATATTGTATCTAGGATATACTGCAACATATTTAACATATATAGGACTGCTTGCCATCTTGGGGGGGGGGGAAGAGGGAGGGAGGGGAAAAAACGAAACATAAGTGATTGCAAGGGATAATGCTGTGTAAAAATTATCCTGGCATGGATTCTGTCAATACAAAGTTATTATTAAATAAAATTAAATTTAAAAAATAAAATAAAATCTTGAATCCTCAAATCCTCTATAAAGATCTTGCCTTGCACATGGTCATTGTTTAATAAATATTTGTTGAATTGAATTGGTTGACTATGAAGTGCCATGAATAAAAGGATGTTGCATAAAAGCTTTTGGAAGTCAACCTGATGTTCTATATTTCATAGCTAGGAAAACAAGCAGACACATAAATGACTTGCAAGAAAGGAAAGAGAAAAGAAGTTATAAGAGAAATTGTGCCCCTAAAAGTGTGCTAACTCTCAGCACTTAGACCACAACTGACCCTGACACAGTGACATTTAGGTCATGACTTAAATGAATCTGCAGAATCTTTTGAATAAACAGTCCTTCCTATTAGCCAAATATTTGTTCATTGTGAAGAACAACTCTACTAAGGTTTTAAGATAAACTGTTACTTAAACAATCTTTAGCAACCTGAAAGTCACCCAAACTAGATTCTATTTATACTTCTACTATCAATTCTCAATATTGAATCACATGAAGAAAAGAAAGTAGCCTAATACAACAGAAAATGCAAAAGGTCACTAGCTAGCTAGTGGCATTGTCTTAGGCAAACCATCCCCTTTCTCCAACCTCAGTCCCTTCATTTGTAAAATGATAAGCCTAGCTAAAATGCTCCAGGGTCCATATAGCTCTGAAATATTATCATTCCTGAGAATGTCATTATATCCCTTTTGTTTCTCAACAGGGACTCAGGTCCAGTCAATATATTCACTCTCAGAACCATTTAAGTTAATCAGGCCAGAACTAGGACAATAGAAAGAGCATTGGATAAGGAGTTAAGACCTGAATTTTTTCTATGACCTGTTCCACTTCCTGGTAATTGTATAACTTGGGGCAAATCATCCTTTTTTTTCTGAGCCTCTACTTTCTCATTTGCAAAATGAGGATAATATCATTGGTCAGTTTTGAGGATCGAAAGAGATCAAATATGATTACCAAAGAACAAGATTGTATTCTAATCAAATGATAGCTGAAAATGGGCTCTTTGGCCACATCAGCTCTTTCCCTTATTAAGTGCTGTACTTCCAGTTTCCAATAAGTGGCAAGGCACTTTTGACTTGGCCTTGTTGCCAGACAGTGAATCTGCAAACAGTGTTACTGAGTCGCAGTGCCCCTGAGAAGGTAACCTACTATAATGGAATAGAGTACTGGGTGGAGAGGGAGAAGACCCAGGTTCCAATTCCAGTTACTAAGCAGACTATGAGAAGACCCCCAAAGCTCAGACCACAACTCATCACAGCACAATGACATTTAGGTCATCATAATTACCCTATGTGACCTTGGTTAAGCCATTTAATCTTTCTGAATCTCAGCTTCCTCATCTATAAAATAAGCAAATTGATCTAAAGCTTCTCTAAACCCTATGATTTCATGATTATTTTGTCTTCTTGTCTCCCCTGTTTTGAAATTCTGCATTATTATACTTAAGATATAGCTGCATGCTAGCTCTTAGAGGATCTTAATAAAATGAGAAGTAACTTTAATGCTGACGAGGTTAAACATTTACAGAAAAAGTCTTTATGTTCATCCAGTTTTAAACTGTCTGCATGATAATGGTCAGTCATGAACTGTGTATATTCTTTAGAGATAAGACAACTGATTACTTTTAAGGCCACATGTAGGATAAAAAGTACTCTAAATATATAACATGTAAATGGGGAAGAGGTGGGCAGGAGAAATGACAGCCTAAATTTATAGCCACACATCTACTTAACAGAAACAATAGAAAGCAACACGTACCAGACGTGAAAAAGGCAACTTTTTGAGTGAGGCTTTGTGGAAGAGCCAATGATGGGAATATTGTGGCCCCATGATCCAGGAACATCATACCTTATGGATCCACAATAAGGCTTAGTTTTGCAAAATATCCCAATATTAAGTCTTACACAGCAAATATCACTTTAATTTGTGCACAAGGCCTCATCAAGAGATGCCTTGCTAGTCTTTGTTTCCCTTTTCTTCTGCATTTACCCACGATCTTGGCCCAGAGACAGAATACTCCCATTTGTTATTACTTCACTCTGACCTGTACAATTAAGCAACACCACAATCCAATAAGTGCAATGGTTCAATTATTTATCTTCTGTCCTCCTTTGTCGGGTGTATTTTTTTTTTTTTTAATGAACAACAAATAGCAGGGGGAAAGCACCCAAGGGAAGTATTACATTTCTCTGAAGCTGAGGTATTTGTTTGGATGTGAAATCTAGCTAATATCCCAGTCAGAAAGAGTGGGGAGGAATAAAAGAACAGTCTCTGAAAAGCCATTTATGTCTACCTAATTGCACTGAGATGGGAAAGGGTGAGGGAGTACAACAAGAAAACTGATATCCAAGCAACTCAATGGTTTCATACATTCTTGCCAAGAATTAAGACCATAAGATTTAGAGCCTTAGAGATAATGAAATGACAGAGCAACATTTATATGATGCTTTAAGATTTTCAAAGAATTGTTCTCACTACACACTGAGGTATGTAGTGAGAGTATCTCCATTTTAAAGATAAGGAAATTGAGATTCAGAAATTAAGACTAGTCACACAAATACTAACTATCAAAACCAGGATTTGAACCTGTCTTTCCTAATTCCAAATCTGGCTCTTTTTGATATATCATACCAGTTTCTCACTTAATCTGATCCTTTTATTCTATAGACAAGAAAACTAAGGTACCTAAAGTCAAATGCTGATTCTAGCCTTTTTTACCTTATGATTTTAGAGTAAGATATTTAACCTCTTTGCTCCTCACCATCCTGGAGACAGACAATTTATAAGGACCTTTTCAGTTTTATTCCCATAAAACCTATCTAACAGTCTGATTGTAAATGCAGCACTCTTTCCACTATCCTAGGCTATCAATCCTTAACTCCACCTGGATTCTAAGCAATGTGGCTATTTATACAGAATAGATACAAGGAGTATAATCATGGGAGTCACCTCTCAACTCTAGATTCCCAGACATTTCCCTGATAACTCCCTTGAAGAAGGTTAAGGGAGACAGAATGCCCTTGAAGAAGAATTATCTTCACTTAAAGAATGATAACAGAGAGAAAAGGAAGAATGGATAGGAAAAAAACCCAACAAATTATTTTTCCTTGAAGGGGAGGAAATAGGATTGATTTCCAATGAAGAATGAGAGAAAGAAAACAGGAATTAGAGGAATGAGAATGAGAGAATATTGAGAGTCTTTTCTTGGAAGGAGAAAATCGCTTAGCACAGTGTCTGGCAAATAGTAGGTGCTTAATAAATGTTCCTGATTGGTGAAGGGAGAAGGAGTGATAAGGAAACTTATTTTTCCTAGGAGAGATGGGGAAGCTTTCTCCCCTTAGAGAATGAGAGGAGAGAAAATAATGGATGAGCCTGATTCTCCTTAGAGGAAAAGAAACCAGGATCTCTCCCCGGGGGAAATTTAAGGAGAAAATTATGGGGAAGCCTGTCCTTACATAAAAGGGAGCAGGAAAGAGTCTTTTCCCGAAGCAGATGGTAAGGAGACTCGGGGAAGGGAAGATTCTCTACCCAGGGATGATGTGAGGAGAATTGGAGGAGGGAGGATGCTTTAAGAAGGACAGGTAAAGGGGCAGGGAAGGTGGGAGGGCTATCTCCCCAAAAGGAGGGAGAGGAGGGAGATTAAAGAGGGAAGAAAAGAGAATTCCCTCTAGGAGAAACAGAAGTGGGAAAGGAAAAGGGAAAGAGAAGGGGAGAAGAGGGAGGAAGAACTCTCCCCAGAGATGATGTAGGGAAGAAATGGAGGAGGGAGAACTATCTCCCCAAGGAGTAGTGGGAGGAGGGAGCCGAAAAGAGGGGAGGAGGAGAAAGGATTGCGGCCCCCCCCCCCCCCAGGAGAGGAGGGAGAGGGAAGGAAGGAGAAAGAGGAGGGAGGAGGGAGGACCCTCTCCCTTCCCGGGAGCCCCGCCCCTCACCTGGTCCTGGAGCTGCGGCCCGTGAGAGGCCCCGCGGCCCCGCTACTGGAGTGGCCCAAGGCGCAGGCCAAGCGGGTAGTCCCTTCAGGCCGTGCAGGCGGCGGAGTGGCTCCGAAGCTGCCTCAGCTCAGTCACAAACTGAGCCCCTGAGCTGGAGGCGGCGGCACCCGAGTGAAGGAGGTATTACGTCTCTTAATCGGGGTTCGACTCCCGGGGTCCTTTCTCAGTTTAACGCCGAATCCCACTCCTCAGCCACCGCTACCGCCGCTGCTCCGGAAACGGCTGAGTAACAGCCCACTCAGCCAATCGCCACCAGGATCCCGGCCAGCCAAGACCCACCCCTAATGCATAATTCATGAAGCCCCAGCCTGCTCTGCCATTGACCGGCCTGGATCGACTAATTATGCCTCAGGAACCCCGCCCCGAAAGCCAATGAGCAAAGGCCGTCCGGATAAATTATGTAGAATAAATGACGTATTAAGGGACGCCCCCGTGCGGGCTGTTCCCTAGGTGGCGCTGCTCCTCCCGCCGGAGCTCCGGAACAGCCAAGGCTAAGGCCACGGAAGCCCCGGAGGGAGGGAGGGAAGATGACGGGAATGTACTGCTGAAAACTCAGCTGAGTTCCTGGCAAGGAGTGACGTCAAAGGCATTTTAAATGCCCCTGGTGCGGCTCCCTCCTCCCTTCACCTCCATCCCCCATGCCCACGCCGGACCCCCTGGCCCTCCCGGGTGCTAGGAGAGAGTAGAAAAGATAGAGGAGCCACGTGGGAATGGGCCCATCTGGCAGACCCCTTCACACGCCACTGTTCCCGAAGTCCCCGGATGCCAGCTGGAAGGGACAAGGCCCAGGGCTGGGGACAACGAGAAAGAAATGGCACGGCCCTTGTCCACCTACAGGCTGATATTGCGACACTGAGCATTGCACGCAAGCAACACCCTCACCCTCACTCACGGAAATGAGGAAAGACGTGGCACGTAAATAAAAATGAGGACTAAAACAAGTAGAGAGGGAAATTCGGTAGTCATAAATTTTCCCGTTCTTCTTCCGATGCACTCCAGACTGTTTTACACTTGACCTTGGATAGTTAAAACTACACAGTAATCAGAGCTCTATTTTGCATACTAGAATAACATCGTTTAATATCTTTTTAAATCATCAGACTAATCCTTTGCTCTCGGCAAAAAGTTTCATACATAGAAGAATCTGCACCTATCTTAAGAGACTTGTTAAAGTGCTCAAAGGTACAGACAATTTTCAGTGAAAACAATCCAAGATTCTGGATTGGAGTGTAACCTCAACCTCTTTTAGGCTCAAGTTAACTACTAAACCAAACAGAAGTAATATGTTTTACCTATTTCACCTATAATTAATGTTTTTAAGACAAAAGATTGTGTACAATGTCCCAAGAGTTTTAGGATTAAGACTGGCCTGAGACTTGTAGGGGCAGCCTGACTTTTTTTTTTTTTTTAAATTTTTATTTAATGATTACTTTATATTGACAACATTATCCCTTGCACTCGTTTCTTTTCCGATTTTTTTTTCCCCTCCCTCCCTCCACCCCCTCCTCTAGATGGCAAGCCATCCTTTATATGTTGGATATGTTGCAGTATATCCTAGATACAATATATGTTTGCAGAACTGAACAGTTCTCTTGTTGCATAGGGAGAATTGGATTCAGAAGGTATAAATAACCCGGGAAGAAAAACAAAAATGCAGATAGTTCACATTCGTTTCCCAGTGTTCATTCTTTGGGATGCTTTTGTCCGTCATTTATCAATTGAAACTTAGTTAGGTCTCTTTGTCAAAGAAATCCACTTCCATCAAAATATGTCCTCATACAGTATCGTTGTCGAAGTGTATAATGATCTCCTGGTTCTGCTCATTTCACTTAGCATCAGTTCATGTAAGTCTTGCCAGCCTCTCTGTATTCATCCTGCTGGTCATTTCTTACAGAACAATAATATTCCATAACATTCATATACCACAATTTACCCAGCCATTTTCCAATTGATGGGCATCCATTCATTTTCCAGTTTCTAGCCACTACAAATAGGGCAGCCTGACTTCTTAAATATGTTACAATCTCCAACCATACCTCATTCTATGCAATTTCTGTACCTGGCCTCTTATATATCTTTCATATGAAATCTGCGAACCACGTCAAGTTCAAGATATCTTGAAACAGATGCTATTCAATACAAAGGTTAATAAGAATCCAGAAGACTGATGATTAAAAATGTGCTGGACCCATCTGACAAGTGATATGATTAATACATACCTTATTAGACATCATCACTAATTTAGCCAGTAAATTGTAGCTCCTTGAGTGCAGAAACTGTTACTTTCCATTTGTATTCAAATGGATACAAAAGAAAGCATCATGCTTTCTTTGCCCATCCCCACCTCCTCATTCATTTGAGAATAGATTCTTTATATCATTGGGATATCACACAGGAATACTCAGTTAAAGACATAGGTCTCTCTAACTACAATGTAAGAATATTGGCAACTGATTTAGGAAGAGCCATCCTCTGCTTGATATTCCAACACACCAAAAACACAATAGTAAGGGTTCAGGTTTCCTTAGATGAGTCTTGAGACTAACCTTCAAATTCCCTGGTAGCCTCTTCTGTTTTGTCAGTCACCTGAGCATGGGTGATTGAAAAGAAATCCTGAAAATACAGCTGCTTCACAAGTTCAAGGGAGGAATTCCTGAGTCATTTCTGGCTACCCACTGGTAGATATTTCCTACATCTTTTAACACTCATAGAGAAGATATCCCATGACCAGGAAAAAATTCCAGGAGAATGTGGCAGTTGAAAGGACTAACCCAGGATAGACAGAAATCCAGACTTGTAAATTATAAAGACAGCACAGATCAGGGGAGAGGGTAAAATATCTGCTCAGCAATCCCATAAAGTATATTTGAAGAGAATAAGTAGATCATGGGTTGTTTCACAGTTTAAGTATTTAATATGGGATTATAAGTTTTGTTATCAAGGTTTTTGTTTTTTTAGTAGTAGAGAGGGAAAAAAAAAAACCACATACATGAGTAATCAACATAGAAATTTGCTCTTCCTTTTGCCCTTGAGAATTAAGTGAAGTCAAAGCCAAATCCACAAATCATAAAAATTCATAGAATCATCTCTTCTAGAAGAGAGCTTAGAGATCCAACTTTCTTGTTTTGAATGAGAAAATTTGAGAATCTAAGTTTTTACCTAGTTAGGAAGTAGCAGCATCTATTTGATCCCTAAATCAACTCTGACTCCAGATACAAAGTTCTTTCTACCCTCTGGCTATAGCAAAGGGGAAAGGGAAAGAGGCACATATTTCTAAATAAGAGAGCTGGGGTAAAATTCCCAGGATTATCCCTGAGGGGTGATGAGGATGTCCAGGGGTATCCTGATTATTCACTGGACCCGGTGAGTAGCAACAACACAGCTAGATACTTTCACATATCCTCTAAGAAAACCTACTAGCTAGTAAACTGCATTAAAGAACAAGCCTCTGGGAGCCAAGAAGAGAGCAAGAGCAAAGAGAGAGGCTGAGATAAAGGCTAGATATCCTTATGCAGGCCGGATCAGTGATCACATCTGCAAGATATCTGGTGGGGTAGATGTCCTGGCATTAATAGGAAACAAATTTTAACACTCCTCATCTCCAACCAGGGACTCATGTCCCCCACCTCCACAGTTGCTCTTTGGCTCCACTCTCCACCCACTGCTTAAAGAATCAGCCTACAAGACATCACAAAATGCAGACTGATTCCAGAAGAACAGAATGTGATAAAAACTACCTTTACTCCATAGAAAGAGACAGGGCGGAGACACAAGAAAGATAAAGTTTGAAACAGGAAAGGGTGACTAGAAGGAATTAAGAGAGGCAAAAAACTAAAGCCAGAGAGAGGTTTTAGAAGCTGGTCAAACCTTGTGCCCCAAAGCCCTTTCTTTTTCTGAAGCCCTCAATCTCCTTTGTTGTGTCTACTTCATTATCTCAAGGCCAGTGAGCTTTCACTGCCCCATTCTTCACTCCTCCTTTCTTCCCAAATTTAATCTGCTGGCAAACATCACAGAGGTCTTACCACCTCTGAAGGCTGAGTGGGGGAAACTGAGGCAAAGGGCAGCAGCCTAGAGCCAAACGCAGCTACTTTCAAAGCTAAGGGGAGAGGAGGGAGAGGATGGACTTAGTCATCTCCATTTGACTATTCTAAGTATACGCATTGCTGCTTGGCCCCTCTGAGGATAGACCTAGACAGACATGCTGAAATACTGATTTATTGATTGAATGAGAAAACAATGGTTTGATTTCCATTTCTGGAGTAGAGGAGAGAATGGCATGGAGAATCCCCTCCATACTCTCAATTCACAGGATCTATTTCCTATCCTATACCTTTCCTCTTCTTCCCTCCTTTCCCCCCTCTTCAGAGAGCTCAGTCCAGATCCTGAATCTAGGAACCAGACACAGCAAGGGAGAGAGACCATCTGCTAGAACAGTCCATGATTTATAAACTGATCCCCTCTCAAGGGTCCCAAGTTAGGCCACTGATAGGATTCAGGGTCCCAAGAGGAAACTGAAGAGTGCCAGGAACTATGGAGAATCCAGGTGGCACAGGTGAGAGAGGGTGGGTCACACAGCTCCTGCTTGACACCTTGGGTAATATCTGAGGAAAAATTTCTTGACAAGGTCAACAGTGTCACCCTGAGGTTGAATGGGGAACTTCTCCCTCCCCAGTACAAAGTTCTGTCCCAATAGCAAGGCTTCACTCTCAAACTGGCTCTGGTGGAAGGGGGTGCCCTCAGCCAGGCTCTTTACCAGCATCTCCACAAAGAGCTTCCATCGAGGGGTATAGTAGCCGGCCACCAATCCTGCAAGTTGCTTGTTGGCATAGTCCAGGATATTCCCTGTGGGCCCCCACAAGGTCAGCTGGTAGAGGGCATTCTGCTTATACTGCCAGGCCTCAGCTTCACTGACTGCCATCTCCCGGGCCTGCTCCAGCCAGGCACCTAAAAGGAACCGCTCATCACTGGCCAGCAGCTCATCCAAGGAGGGCAGCAGGTCAAAGACCAGCAGGCCACCAGCAATGAGCAAGGCCGGCATTGCTCTCGCCTCAAAGGCTGTCCTGAGCTCCTCATAGTACAGGCTCACCAACTCCTGGGCAACCTGCCTTGTGACATCCAGCAGGTCATAGCGAAAGGCAGGGCTGGAGGCCAGCACTGGAGCTGCTTCCAGCAGCAACCTCCAGGCCTCAAATACATCGCTGCGGTTGTACCAGACAGAAATGTCCAGATGAAGGGACGGTCGCTTCACCAGTGGGCTGCGGTTGTGGCCAGTGCACAAATCACCAGAACAGTTGTAGACACTCTGGAGCAGCAGCCTCCAGGCAGCTTCTGCATGGGAGTGGGGAGTCCCATACCGCTGGGCTGCAAAGCCCGCTACCCAAGCCCCTAGGTCAGGCAAGGGACCCTTCTGCCAGCCTAGCTCAGCCATCAGGGCATAGACTACTTCATTCTGGTTGATGCCTTCTGGGACAATGCCAGTACCCACAAAGGTAGAATTGGGAAAGAGCCAGGCATCTGAGGGTCCCCTGTTCACAGCGTCCAAAGCTCCAAAAAGCCCATGGTTTCCCCCGAAATTGTGCAACATGCACCAGATGAATGGCTGACCATAGAAGGAGTCAGTTCGGGAGTAGACAGGCCTGGATTCAGCATAAAGATCAAGGACAAGAAGGCGACCAAGGGGCACAGCCTTCAGCACAGCCTTCACCTGAGGGGGTTTCCAGAAATCAGGCTGGTGTTGAAAAAGCCAGCCCTGGAGAAGCCACACAGCATCAACATCCACTGTAGGAAGAAGAGACAGCTGGTAAGAGGAGGAAAACACCTGGGTCTCTCCCACAGGGAACTCAAGCCTAGATCTCAACCCTTGACACCCATTCTACATTGGACCAACACACAGACATAGCCCTGCTTCATTACCTTAGGCTCTCTGGCCCTAGTGAGTCAGGTACTGCCTACTATGTGCTAAGTACTAGAACTACAAATAAAGGGGAGCATAGTCCTTGCTTTCAAGGAGCTCATATTCTATCAGAAGGGACAACATACAAATGACTGTAAAAACAAGATACAGCCAGGATACGCTAAAGACAATCAGAAGAGGAAAAGCACTAGTGTGAAGGGAATTCAGGAAAGCTTCCTGGAGGAGGTGGCTTGTTAGATGGAAAGCTAAGGAAAGGCAGAGATGATGAAAACAATTTTCGACATGGAGGATAGGAAAAAGTCAGCAGAGTGAGAGTCTTGTTCTAGAAATAACAGGAATATTAGTGTCACAGAGTAATCGGGCTAGATGGAGGTGGAACTAGGCTTGAAAGGAGTCCGAGGTGGGGGAAGATGTATAAGTCAGAGAGAATTGCTAAGTCAATACAGTATATTTCATTTTGGAGGTGATGAGTACCATTGACATTAACTGAATGAGAAGTTAACATGGTCATATTTGGACATTATTAAAATAGTCCAAGTATGAAGTGAGGATCAGGGGATGGTTGTGATAAAAAGACTCATTTGTGAGAGATGCTACAAAGTGACAGGATTTCTAAATATGGGATGGTAATATCCTTGAAAGTAATGGGAAAGTTAACAAGATGGGAAGGATGAGGAAGGAAAGACTAATTGTATTTAAGACATTTATGAGTTATTCAGCTAGAGACATCCAATAGGCAGTTGGACAGATGAGACTGAAGATCAGCAGAGAAGTTAGGGCACGATTCAGAGATCCAAGAAAAATCACTAAGGTGCAGATGATAGTCGAATGCAGGAAGATGGATGAGATCACCAAATGAAATTAATATAGAGGGAGAAGAAAAGAGGGCCCAGGACCCAGGCCTGTGGGATTCCTAGGGTTAGTGGGAGTGACTCAAAGTTCCAGTAAAGGAGACTGAGGAATGATCAAGAAGAACCAAAGAACAGCCCAGAGAGAGAAGAAAAGGAATTAAAGTGTAAAAGATTGCAGGGGGGCCGGGAAGGACAAGGATGGAGAAGAGACCCTCAGATCTGGCAATTAAGAGATCTCTGGGGCCCTGAGAGAACAGTTTCAGGGAGGAAAACTGAGGAGGAAAGCTCCTGCAGGGAACTTTTCAAGGTGAGAGGTAAGAGAGAAGAGGAGGAAGGTCATAGGCTGGGGATGAGTGAGGGCTTCTGGGGATGGCCTGTGATGAAGCAGCCATTTGCTGGAGAGGCCCGTGCTTCCTGAGGGAATGGGAAGGAGGGAGGATAAAAAAAATCCCAAGGGAAGGCCTAAGACAGGAGTCAGGAGGCCCAGGTTACAGCTTGAGCCTTGGCACTCAGCAGCCATGGGATCTCAGAATTCACCTACCCATACACAAAATGGAAAGGAATCAGAACAAGAGGGACCCCAGAGGCTGCTTATCCAACCCCTATACTTGGGACCTGAGGAGACTGTGTTTCCTCCTGAAGAACATTTTGTAATGAAGCTGTGAACACCGGGCCAGGCTTTGATCAGGGATCATGTGAGGAGCTCACATTTATAGAGAACTTCAAGCTTTACAAAGCATGTAACACAAAGCAGTGAGTACTATTATCCCCATTTTACAGATGAAGAAACTGAGGCTCAGAGAGATTTACAAGGTTTCCCCAGGGTCCCTCAGGCAGTGAGACAGGCTCACAGTCACTAACAGCCAGCTTATCCTCAGCATCAGCCTCCTGACACTCCCCCACTTTCCCCAAACCTCTCCTTTCCTTGTTGACATCCCATCCCCTTCTTTCCCCATCTGTCTGATCCCTCCAGGGTATCCTTGCCCTTTGTGTCCATCTCCCTCAGCACCTTGCCCTCCTCACCTGCAATCATGGCCTCATAGACTGCAGCTGTGGCAGCAGCCAGGTAGGCTGGCTCAGAGGAAGGGGGCTCCATTTCATTGAAGGTATCAGCACTATAGATGTGGTCAGTACCAAACTCCTGAATCAGCTCCCTCAGGAAGAGGCTTCCAACCATGGGAAACAAGGGATCTTCTGGGGCTAAGAGGTAGGAGCAGGAGTAAGTACAGTTGAAGTGGCCCCACATGCCCAGACGGGTGACATTGGCCTGAGGGAACACCCTAGAAGAGAAGGGAGACATATGATGGAGGAAGAATGAGGGAGGAGACAGGGGATGGGAGAGACAAAGGGCAGGATTATATTGATGGAGGGAAAATTTGACCAGAGCGCCTCCCTCTCCAATCTCCTTACAGAGGCCCCACAAAGGAGCTCTTTCTTTGTTTCAAAGTGTCTCCTCCTTCAGGGATTAACCAGCAGAATCAAGTTAGGGCTTATATGTAACATTTTAGGGACATGGACCTCCTTTGGCAGTCTGGTATAGTTATCCTCAGAATAAAATCTTCACATGCATAAGGTTACAAAGGAAACCAATTCTATGAAAACACGGTGATCAAAATGCTAAAACAAAACAACCAATCAAAAAACCTCAACTCAACTTCATAGAACTTTTGGCCAGAACCCCCAAATAAAGTGAGCATTATTTTTTGGAACAATGTCAATGAAATAACTTTCTATTGTGACCACTAATTTATAGTCAGAATTATATGGTATTTAGTGGAAGGCTGGTGGGAAAGAACAAAGGCAAGGAAGCTGGGGAGAGGCTCAAGACATATGGTCCCAGGAGTATCTTCTGTAATAGGAGTTTCCTTCAAGAGTTCATGGATATAAGAGGAAAGATGGCTGGACCTGGAGTCAGGATTCAAGTCTTGCTGCAGACACTTATATCCATAACATCTCCCACAAAAGACTTATATGTTGTTGGCATCCACTTTGGATCATAAGCTAATTTCCTGAAGGGATTATCTCATTCTTTGCATTTGCATCCTCACCACCTAATCCAGCACATGGTATATGCTTAATTGCTTAAGAAATATTTGATTGGAAAAAAAAGAAAAAGAAAAAGAAAGGAATATTTGATTGACTGATTGAGTGAAGGGGCCCAAAATAGGGAAGTGCTTTTTTTCATGGTCACACTATTTGTCAGGAGCAGAGTCAAGACCGGAATCCAAGTGTTCCAGCCCACAGAACAAGGTTCTTTCTGCTTCTTCCCCTAAGGTGAATTCTCCCATTTATAAAGGGTTTTTAGAATAACTTTCCTGTGGAACAGTGGAATGAGGGCTGAGTTTACAGACAAGGGAATCAAGTTCAAATCCCAACTTTGTTGTTTCCTCTTCTGTGACTAAGACACCACTTCTCCAGGCTTCAGTTTAATCAGGCATCCCATACTTCTCAAGCTTAAGCTATGTGACAAATGGCGAGATACAGACAAATGAAATATTGCCCTGGAGGAACTGACATTCTAAGACAGGGAACACAAGTTGAGGAGGCATAAAGCACTTCCATTTAGGTACAAACACACAAGGCAGATTCCAGGCCACCTAGTTGGGAGGAAAATGGTAGCTGGAGGGCAGAGAAGGTCTCACATCACAGGAGATGGCCTCTGAAGTCCTTCCCAATTCCAGATCTATGACCACTGCTGGAAACAAAACAGGTCTCACTTTTCTGCCATTTGACAGAGGAAGTGATTTGTTCCTTACCCAAGGTGACTAACAAATGTTTGATCTGAGAACCAAATGGAGATTTCCTCTTTTTTCTATCACACTGCAATTTTCCTAGAGAAAGGCAGTGGAATGTCTCATCCTCTAGATGGGGGATTGTAAGAACATGAATTGAGCACTAGGATGGTCAGTACAGACTGTCCAATCTGACCTCCTGATCGTAGAGAAAAGGAAATCAGGGCTGGAAAGATTAAGGTTCTGGCCCAAGGTCACACAGATAAGCAGGATTCAAACCCAGATCCTCTGACACGAGATATATCATGCTTATTACTGCCTCTTCTGCACAGATCTTTGAATTTTGGTTCCTGCCTTGCTCTTTCTCTTAGTAAACTCACCTGGTAAATGCCTTGGGGACATGTCCAGCAAATGCAGGAAGTACTGGTTTCATCCCAAAAGATCTCATTCTCTCCAGAATCTGGTACTGGGCAGGAAAAAGGAAGGACAGCAGGGTCAGGCTCACCAGGAACCTCTTCTCTCAGTCCAGGAAGCCTCCTCTCCACTGCCCCATTACCTGCAGGGAAGATTGCTTACGGTGCCAGGAGGAGGATAGGGGGCCACCCCAGCTATGCAGATTGCCCATACGCTCCCATGCCAGGAAGGCTGGCCCTGTGAAGTACTCATCAATCTCTGTCTCATTCAGGCCCAGGATCAAGTACACCTGGAGAAAAGAGAGATAACTATGATAACAAGCCTTCCTTTGATTGAAGCAGTCATCTTCATACAGATTTCATTTTATCCTCATAGTTCCATGTGGTATGACAGAGCAAGTATCCCCATTTGACTGAGAAGAAAACTGATGTCCCAGTCTGGGTGGGGAGCAGAAAGGAGGGGAAATTATCTGCCTCCTAGTCTAGTACTTCTCTAAATATACCAGAATGCCTCTTCCTTGGCCCCTCCCAACATATTTAGATAATCAAGGCAGCTACCAGGCCAAATTAGAATTAGACTCAAGTGGGATGGCAGGATGGAAGGGGACCCAATCTTTCCTATTACAGAGAAATAAGCTGACACGCAGGGAAGGGACGTAATTTGCTTTTCTCCAAACAGAGAAGGGAAAAAAGAAAGGGGGAAAAGGAAAAGGAAGAGAGAAAAAAGAAAGGAGGGAGTGAGAATGGAGAAAGTGAGAGGAGAATGGAGAGAAGGGAGGAGCCTGAAAGAGGTAAGAGGAGGAAAGCAGTGAAAGGAGTAAAAGGAAGGAGGAGAGTTTGAGAGGAACGGGAAAAGGGAGTGAGGAATAAGAGGGGAGAGGCCAGAAGACAACAAGGAGGAGGAGGAGGAAGGACCCTAGAAGGGAGGCAGTGAGAGGAGCACAGACAGAGGGGGGAGGAGGAGGGAGAGGAGGCTGCGGGAGGAGCCCCGGAAGAGGCTCCCAGGGCAGCCGAGACCTAAGCTCCCCAGTCTCGGCCCAGGCCGGACCCACCCTCCGCCACACCGCCTCCTGCCCGACGGCAGCCAGCGCCAGGTTGATGCCGTTCAGGGCCATCCAGTCGATCTCTCGCTCCCAGCGCTCCCAGCCCCACCACACGAAGGAGTAGCTCTGCGTGCAGACGTTCTGGTAATAGCGGTACCTGCACGGAGGGCGGGATGAGTCTCGGCCCGGGGATCTCCCTGCGGCCCCGCTGCCCCCGCGCCCCGTTACCTGTTGGGCGTGCTCTCGGTCCGCGGCTTGGGCACTGCGGGCAGAGGATCGGGCAGGCGAAGCTGGGCACCTGACCAAGCCACGTGACAGCCGCAGAAGTCGCGCAGGTAGCGGTGTAGTCCGGCCGCGGCCGCCACGCCACTGGAGCCGGCCACCTGCACGGGGTTCTCGCCACCGCCGCCGCTCAGGCGAAACGTATCGGCGCCCGGGGTCGGCGCCAGGGAGCGATTCACGGACACCGAGAAGCCGGCAGCCGCCCGAGCGCCTAGCAGTCGCGACAGCAAGTCCCGCACGGCCTCCGCTTCGCGGGCCTCGTCCCCAACCATGTCGGCCCCTGTCCGGCTCAGGAGCAGGCAGGTGAGAAGGGCCGCGGTAGCCACTGCAGCCGCCATCACTCTCTCCTCCCGCGCCCAGGAGCCCAACTTTTAAGTTCCTCGACCAATCGCCTGAGGTTCTGGAGGGGGCGGTGCCGCTGCTGCCCAATCAACGGCCTCCATCTTGTGCGCGTGATTTTGGAGTTTAAAAGGACCTGGCGTAGTTTCCTTCCGGTTTGGTTTTTGAAAGTCTGGTCCAACTTCTAGATCTGCCCATGATTCGACCACTTTGAAGTACGAGTCACTGAGAGTTACTTCCCCTTTGCACTTAAATGTCTTTCTTCCTCTTACGGAACTAGGGCTGGGTGCTCTGAAAACTGGAGTTCTTCCCTAAGTGAGTCACTTAATTTCGTTCACCATATTTTCCTCATCTGCAAAACGATTCTAATAACAGCACTTCTCTTACAGGGTTGTTATTGATATAAAATGTAAAGATTTTGCAAATTTGAAAGCTACAAACGCTATCTGCTGCCACTACCACCATCACCACCCCACTATTATTACTATTCTTGTCTTAATTCTTTCTGTAATCAGTCATCAAAAATTCATTAAGCCCTGGCTATGTGCCTACCGTTCTAGCTGCTGAGAATGCAAAGGCAAAAATGAAATAATGCCCGTACTTTTATCCCCCATAAATTCTTTGAAGCTAGAACAGAGATTACATCTTTATCACCATGTAGCATCGTGCCTTGCACAAAAGGAGATCTTTAACAAATGTATGTCATGTTTTATTGCAGTGCCCTCTGCTGTGTTAGGCATTATGAAGAAAATTTGTACTGAGGGAAGAACACTGGACTGGAAGTTGGCTGAACATCTTCAAGTTCCAGCAATGTCACCGATTTTGTTTATGTGAACCTGAATAAGTCCAAATCTCTTTTGAGCTTCAGTTATAAAATTGGGACTAACAATAAAATTTAGATTTGGAAGAGACTTCAGAGATCATCCAGATTGGTGATGTCAAATTAAAATAGAAAGGGAACACTTTGGGCTGTATATTAATAAATTAACATTATTTTTCTGGGTTTTTTGGTTGGGGTTTTTTTGTTAAATATTTCCCAATTATATTTTAATCTGGGTTAGGCCACAGGAGTTTTAAGACCAACTTCCTAGATTCTCTAAATTACAGAGGAGGAAATTGAGACCCTGATAAGTTAAGGGACTTGCTCAAAGTCAGGCAGGGAATAACTGGTGGAGCTAGAATTGAAACACACACACATACACACACACACACACACACACACACACACACACAATTTCATAATTGGAACATGTATTGGAATAAGGTTCCCTTCTATGACATATCTAATAAGCAGATCTTAACCAGTCCTTCTTCTACAATCCATCAAGATTAGCCCCATAATTATTAGAAAATACCCAAGTCTGCCTTTGCATGTATTGGTCCTATTTCTGCCCTCTGAAGTCTAACCAAACAACTTTAGGAAGAAAGAAGCCTACTGGTCATCTTTCTAGCCCAATACTGTCATATTATATTTGAGGAAATTTGTTGTGAGATGTTGAATGATTTATCCAGAGTCTCATAGGCTAGTTAATGACAACTGAGATTTGCACCCAGGTACTGTGATGATGAAGAAAATTTATACTGAGGGAAGAACACTGGACTTGAAGTTGGCTGAACATCTTCAAGTTCCAGTAATGTCACTGATTTTGTTTATGTGAACCTGAATAAGTCCAAATCTCTTTTGAGCTTCAATTATAAAATTGGAACTAACAATAAAATTTAGATTTGGAAGAGACTTCAGAGATCATCCAGATTGGTGATGTCAAATTAAAATAGAAAGGGAACACTTTGGGCTGTATATTAATAAATTCAGAAATTCAACAGAGAATCCCTTTTTTATGTTTACCTTAAACATTTGAAAACAGCTGTTATGTTTTTCTTCTCTTCCTTTCCTCAGGCTAAATCTCTGCAACCAGTTTCTCTTTCCCTATAACTGCTCCCTTCTCATCCTTTAAACCTCCACCCCCAAAACACAGACTTTTTTTTCCCCATGTAGTAAGTAAAATGGGACCAGTCACTAGATTTTATTTGGATTCTTAACCAACCAATCTTCACTGAGCCACTACCACAACTAATGCCTTCCCTCAAGGCATGATATGACTGTGAGTTAAGTAGTAGTGGCTGATTTATTTTTTTAAGGACATGTGACTTCAGTGATAAAGGGAATACTCATTGAGGGTGAAGAAACTCCCTATATCCATATAGGTCAGCTTTTGGGCTATCATTTACAATATGAGAATTGCTTTGACTCCATTGAGAGGTTAAATGATTTGCCTAGGGTCATGGCAGAATTCTGTTATTGGACTTGAACCCAAGTTGTCTAATCTTAATAGGCTAGTAAGCAGTCACTAAACTAGGCTGCTTCTTGATTAACATAAAGAAATAATAGCACATCTGTATCATTATTTCTCTAATGAAGGAACTAAAATTTAGAGAAGCCTTGCTCACAGCTGCAGGACTATTAAGTATGAGAGGAACCAAATTCATTTAATTCAAAAGACCCATTTTCTGTTATATCATCCTCTATAGGGTCCTCAAACTTTTTAAATAGGGTTGTTGGACTGTTGGAGGGTCGGACTACAGTAAAAACAAAAACTTTATTTTGTGGGCCTTTAAATAAAGAAACTTCATAGCCTTGGGTGAAAGGGGATAATCATCTTCAGCTGCCACATCTGGCCAGCAGGCCATAGTTTGAGGACCCTTGCTCTATGGTCTATGTCATCATCTTCATAGGCTCCTAGGTCTTCAGAGCCAGAAAAGATCTTGAACCATATCTATCCAAACCTTTTATTTTACAGAGGAAGAAAATGAAGCTTCTTTTTGATGATGTCTGCACTCCAGAATTAGCTCTACCTCCCCTGCCTTGTCCCCATTGCTTTAGGCTTACATCCCAATTAACAATAACAAAATAACAAAATTTATGGTAGCTCCCATTATTCCTTTAGGGTCTAACTCTAAACACTCTGGAGATTCAGCTAGTGAATCTGACTAATGTGTGCCAAAGTGCTGGAAAGAGTGAAAAGTTCAGCCGTCTAATTCCAATTTATAGACACAGTTTAACAATTTGTTTGCTGTTGTTAAAGCTAGAACTAGAAGGAACTTTTAAGGATCATCTAATGATTAGATTGTAATCCAGCTCCCTCATTTTATAGATGAAGAAACTAAGGCCCAGAAAGGTTAAGACTTCTTCAAAGTCATAGAGATTAGGTTGTTTGGTATAATGGAGAGTTCTGCATTTGAAGAGGGACATTCAACCTGCATTCATATCTCAGCTTTATCACTATATCTTTAGGTAAACCATTCATTCCTTATTGATCTGTTACTTCTTTCTAAAATTAGAGTTGAACTAAATGATGTTGAAAGTTCTTCTCAGTTCTAAACTCTAGGAGACTATGATATATACATATAAGATTTATGTATATGTGTATGTGTGTGTACACACCTTTGTTGTCTAACATGGACAGGTAAGTTGGTGGCAATGATGGAAATTTCTTACTTAGTAGGAAGAAAGGGCAGTGACATGACAAAATGGCAGAGAAAATGTTAGAGCCGTAGAGACTTGAAGTAAATACCCTCATATTCTATCATCTAGTCAATCGTCTTATCTTATTTATACACAAAGACAGCTCTGCCTCCATCTGTTACAGTTGAGAATTAGAATCTGGATCTAAGAGACACATGAAAGCACTTTATGGAATGATGTGGACAATAGATAACAGGCTATCTTGAACTTCTTTGGATCATTGTTTTAGGACTGGGAAGACCCTCTGAGATCATTTGATACAAACTAGATCAATCTAGTTTATCAGATGAGGAAACCTTAGTCCTGGAAGATAAACAGTCATTTTCCTAAGGTCACATAACAGGCCAGCTGAGTTGGTCCCTGAACCTTGGTCCTTAGACTCCAAAGACAGCATTCTTTCTATTGTACCATATATCTTTTAGGGGAAAGTCTTGATGAAGACTTTGGGCAAGAGAAAAACTAGGTGGGAGGGATACAGAAGGCCAGTTTGCTTGGAATAGAAGACACAGCCTAGAAAGTTGGTACTGAACTTGATCAGGGAAAGGCTTAGGTGACAAAAATGATGTAGATTAGGAAGAATAAGAAGTCTAATTCTCATGGATAATGAAGCATGGCACTTGGAACATATTGTGTGGGAAGAATGAATACAGCTTCATACAATCATGTGTCAAGATCTCTCAGTTGTCCCTACCTATTTTCCTTCCTCAGTTGGGGGATGGAGTGGGGTATGCTTTGCTGCTTTGCTTTGCTCTCTCTCTTCCTGTAGCTGTAGATCTGGCTCTTAGTTAAGAAATAAGCAGAATTCTTAGGACAGTCAGCTTGCTGGGTCAAATGGTTTCAGATCAGGCTCATTTCCCAATCCTCCCAGGGGATTGGGAAGCTGACTTAAGTTCTAAATTTCTCTATCCAACATTGTTTTTCTATTTTTGTACCTCCTCATATGTGGCCATTTGTGTTGGGAGGTGGAGATGGGGGTGAGGGAAGGGGGTAGGGAGTAGCAAACAAGGAGGAGAAAGGGGGGATGGGCTTGGGTGTCTAACTGGGGGAAAAAAAGAGTTCAACCTATAGGGAGCAAGGAATAGGTTGCTTGTTAGTATTAAAAAACTCCTGGACCCTTTCCCAGCTATATTCAATTTCACAGGGGAATTATAAGGGACTTTAGAGGCCATCTAGTCTGACCTCCTGATTTTATAGATGAGGAAACATGTCCTGGAGAAATGATTTGCCCAAGAGCCAGGACTGAAATCCAGGTCTTTTCCCTACAGATTCAGTACTATCCTTTTCCTTAAAAACCTGTCCTTCAAGCAATAAACTGGGAAAACATTTTTACATTCAAAGGTTCTGATAAAGGCCTCATTTACAAAATATATAGAGAATTGACTCAAATTGATAAGAAATCAAGCCATTCTCCAATTGATAAATAATCAAAGGATATGAATAGATAATTTTTAGATGAAGAAATTGAAGCTATTTCTAATCATATGAAAAGATGCTCCAAATCATTATTGAGCAGAGAAATGCAAATTAAGACAACTCTGAGATACCACTACACACCTGTCAGAATGGCTAAGATGACAGGAAAAGATAATGACCAGTGTTGGAGGGGATGTGAGAAAACTGGGACACTGAGACATTGTTGGTAGAACTGTGAACTGATCCAATCATTCTGGAAAGCAAGTCGGAACTATGCTCAAAGAGTTATCAAACTGCGCATATCCTTTGACCCAGCAGTGTTTCTACTGGGCTTATATCCCAAAGAGATCTTAAAGGAGGAAGGGACCCCCATGTGCAAAAATGTTTGTGGCAGCCCCCTTTTTTAGTGACAAGAAACTGGAAAATGAATAGATGCCCATCAGTTGGTGAATGGCTGAATAAGTTATGGTATATGAATGCTATGGATTATTATTGTTCTTTAAGAAATGACCAGCAGGATAAATACAGAGAGCCTTGGAGAGACCTACATGAATTGATGCTAAGTGAAATGAGCAGAACCAGGAGATCATTATACACGGCAATATCGATATTATACAATGATCAACTCTGATGGATGTGGCTCTCTTCAACAATGAGATGATTCAAACTAGTTCCACTTGTTCAGTGATGAAGAGAGCCATATATACCCAGAGAGAGGACTATGGGAACTGAGTATGGACCACAACATATCACTTTCACTCTTTCTGTTATTTTTTGCTTACATGTTTGTTTTTTTTCTCCTCAGGTTATTTTTATCTTCTTTCTAAATCTGATCTTTCTTGTGCAGCAAGATAACGGTCAAATGTATACATACATACATAAATATATATACGTATATTGGATTTAACATATACTTTAACATATTTAACATGTATGGGACTACCTGCCATCTAGGGGAGGGGGTTGGGGAAAGAGGGGAAAAGTTGGAACAGAAGGTTTTGCAAGGGTCAATGTTGAAAAATTACCCATGCATATGTCTTGTAAATAAAAAGCTATAATAATAATGATGATGATTAAAGAAATCTGTTCCTCTCCCTTTGTCCCTATCACATTTTCCCTAATTCTTAGGGAAATTCTCAGACTAAGCAGGGTATACCTCCTTGGGCTCAGGGTGCTAGCTACAGTGAACTGAATCCAAGTGTATAATTTCTGGGACATGCAGAAAGGGTGGAAAAATATGGCCAGTCCTAAAGTTCCTCTGGAGAAGCACAATCCAACACAAGTCTTTTTAGAAAAGCAGTTTTATTGGTCAGGCTGATTACCAGGATGCAGTCACTAGAGACCACGAGCCCTGGAGCCCAAAAGAAATGGCCTCATAGCTCTGCATCTCCCTCCCTTCTCCCACTCCTCTGAAAGCCTGGCCCCCACCAGCCCATCAGCACCAAGGGACCCTGGGCCCCACCCACACCCCATCCTCCATCAGCTATTTCTTCATCTCTCCAGAGGAGGAAGGGAATAAAAGGGGGAAAAAAAGTGAAGCGTGTATAAAAGAGGTTTGTGTCCCTAAGCTCCCTTCTCAGAAACAGCC
The DNA here is from genome assembly GCF_016432865.1 of Antechinus flavipes. Classification (NCBI taxonomy): domain Eukaryota; kingdom Metazoa; phylum Chordata; class Mammalia; order Dasyuromorphia; family Dasyuridae; genus Antechinus; species Antechinus flavipes. Next base: position 131,104,777 of record NC_067401.1, on the reverse strand, counting down.
CCAAGCCCACCCCCACCCCGACCCTTGGCTGAAAATAGCTGAATGCAATTCTACAGTATAAAATAATCATAATTCAAGGCAGCTTCTGAAAGAAGAGAAGGGGCAGGGAGCAAGAAAGGAAGAAGTGGGTATTAGGCTTAGAAAGACAAAGCCCCCACTTGTAGGCTTTGATTAAAGATGCCATCCTTGGGGCTAAGCTGCCTCTGCAATTTATAACCCTAGAGGGTTACTGGACTAAAGGGGTGGGATTGGCACTGGGGGATCCTGAAGGGAATATGGTCAAAAGTCAGCAAATAGTATGTCCTGCCAGCTGCAGACATTTTCCCACCCCACGCCCAAAGCTAGAGGAAGCCCGTGGAGCAGGGAAAACAAAGCTAAAGTAAGGGCAGAGTTGTGTCTAATCTGGGGGGAGGGAGGAGGAGCACTAATAAGCTTGGGCTGTGGCACAAGTACAAACAGGGCACAATCCCCTCTCCTGGTTTCCTCTCTTTGTCCTTTTCCGCTACACACGTACACTTCATCTGTCTCCTTCTGTCAGAGGCACTTGTGTCCCTAACTACTTTCAAAACCCTCCCTAGTCATGGTTTTCCATCCCTACCACTTTCCATTTCACTGATCCAGAGGCAGCTGGGCAGCAAGCAATGGGCCAGGCTTTAGGTCACACTACCCAGCAGAAGGGGAAGGTTTGGCGGAGCCCTGCTGCCACTTGAGGTGGCCAAGACTGTCACAGTGGGTCAACCAAGACAGAGCCTGCCCCACATCTTGTGGCCAAGCTGGGCTTTTAGCTGGGACCTGCTCCTTCTCAGCCTTTCCTCCTGCAGCTGGCAGTGGATTTGCGGCACTCTTGGGAGCACTGGCTCCATGCCTAGTCTTTCTCTAGGCTACTAGGGAGGGGCTTCTCTGCTCTCCCCTCCCCCCAGGCCCCACCTTCAGCTCTCCACCCTCCCACACAGCCATGTGTGTACGTGCCTGCATGGGTGTGTACATGCAGATGGAGATGTTCCTTCAGGCTAGAGCCCTTTCATGCCAGAGCCTAGAATGTGACCTTCCTGGACATCTGCTCCCCCTCCTCAAACCCTATCCCTAGACAATTATCATGGCCCTCCTTGCTCCATACTCCACTGCCCCAAACTGCCTTTGTATTCTTTCAGGAAAAGGCTCTATTTCCTCTAGACATGGCTTAAACCCCCAAAAGACAGGGGAGGAGCCATGTTTACAGAATAACTTGGGTGGGACGAGACTAAAAAGACAGGAATGAGAGCTGGGAGGGGGTAAAGAAAGAGGGCCATAGCATCTCCAAAGGCTTTGGATGACTTAGTAATGGGAATGGCAGCAACTTCTTGCGGACCCCAAATTGGATAATTAATTGGAAAATGAATGGTGCCTTTTTTCATCTTTCAATCTCTAAAAATATCATAGTGGCAGGTTCTGCCAAGTCTCCTTTCCCCCTAAAAGATAGGGAAATCGAGGGGAAAGGGGCAAATTCTTAATGATATATTTTCAATTTATAAAACTCTCGGCCAGTACCCCAGCTTGGGGCCGAGAGACAGACAGACAGACAGAATGAAAGAGAGACAGAGTTCAAAATATGAAAAGCTCTGGGGATGGGAGAGTGGGGAAGGCTTCCTCCCACTCCTCCATCCCCCAAGCCTCGGGGGAGCATAGCTCTTCCTTTTCCTCTCTGTCTGGCTCAGTCGCTGTCACTCTTGTCAACTAGCACCGCATCTGATTCCTCGGTGATTTCCAGCAGGGTATGCATGTCAGGACTGCTCCCTCTCAGGAGGTCGGTACTCTCACCGCCATTATCTTCGACCCCATCCTCCTCACCGCCCACCTCCACCATTTCCGTGGCCTTGACAACTTCCACTTCCCCTTCTCGGATCTTCTTGACATGGAAGGTGAAGGGGGGCACCTTGTAGACAGTGACCTTGGAGCGGGCATAGACCACGTGGTCAGGGGTGAAGGACTTGCGTAACTTGTCGCGGGATGTCTTCATCTTTTCACGGCGCTCGGCCGTCACGATTCTTGTGCCCAGCTCGTTCATTCTCTTCTCCAGGTTATGCCTTGTCTTCTCCAGGTTTTCTTTGGTCTTCAATCGGGTCTTTTCCAGGTTCTCCCTAGTGCGCACCTTCGTCTTCTCCATTTTCTCCTTGGAGAAGGCTTTCTTTATGTCATCCACTCGCCGAAGGCCACTCTTCTTGATGCGCTTAGCTCTGGATTCCTCAATGATTTCCTCAATTTCTACTGCCTCATCAGAGGACAGCTCCACGGTAGCATCATCAGGCTTCTCTCCCCCTTCAACTAGCTCATCACTTTCCTTCTCTGGTTGCAGCCCAGACTCCTTCAGGGACTTGCTGATGCTCAGTTTGGATGGCAGTTCCACTTCATCCTGGTGGGAAAGCACAAAAAATAGTTTTGGGGGATGGGAGAGAAAATAAATCAAAGTTCAGTGGCCACAGGCAAAATGTGTTTCTGAGATAACTGAGGACCATGAATTCAAGAACCTGGAGAATAGCGGTGGCTCATCCTTAAGGGGACTATTGCTGTAGACAAGAGGCCCACCTTCCTTACCAATGACCCGCTGACCAGGTGCCATTAATGGGCACGTAGGTCCAAGAGCCCTGGGAGTGACAGCACAAACCACTGGATAGTTATCAACTCACAAGGCTTCCAGGCCCATCCCTGAAGCCATCACTCTGGGAAGCAAGTCTTTGTCTGGACCTGTCCATTTCTGTGGGTGCCCTCTACGGCAGCCACAGGTACTGGGGATCAGAAAAGAAAGGTCCTTAATCCAAAGTCCTTGGTACTGACAGATGGTTCAACATCAGAAAAGGATATCTTATCAGTAGAAAAGATAGGAAAGTAGACTATCTTTGTCCCCTTAGGGATAACTGGACCGTTACCATCTGATGTGCAGTTGGAACCTTTTATGTTAGAACATGAACTCCTTAAAAGTAGGGATTGTCTTGCTTTTTTCTTTTTGTATCCCCATTGTTTAGTACACAGTAAGCACTTCATACATGTATGTATTCATTCCTTCATTCTGGGTGTAGTTTCTATATTGAGATTGGGGGAAAGGCTATACTCTGGGGAATATGGAAAGGAATGGAAGAAAATGATTAAAGAAATACCATAGCAAGAGTAGTGTGATTGTAGAGGGAGAAGGAAACAGAGCCCAGAGAAGAAGGCTCCAGCAGAAAAAGCTTCAGGAAATTGGGATAAGTTATTTTGTAAGCAGCTGGGGAAGGGTGAAAACCAGCATGGTAACAGATCCCAGAGCACGATCCAATCCTGCCCTCCTTCCCCTTCCTCCCCAGGGTCTACTCTGCCACGGACATAACTAGCCCTGCAAAGGAGGCAGAGCGCCCTCTCGTGGTCACAGAAGCACACAGATTTGAACAGCGGGTTTGAGTAAGGAGTGGTAATAACAATACTGTTTCTATCCTTTTAAAGTTTGCAGAGTGTTTTACTTACAACATCTCATTTGGGTTTCATAACTGCTTCTACCGCGCGACACCATGATGTAGGACAAGATGAGGACCGAGTCCCATTCATCTCTCCAAAATCTCCCAGGCTCCCTATAACTTCAGAGCCAGCTCCCAGAAATAAGGGGTAAAGACATGAGCAGGGTGTTCATTCCCCAGGCAATATGAATGCTAGAATGAAGCTGGAGGCTAGGGCTAATCCCCTTTCTCAAGTTACAGAGAAATAGCAAGGACTATTTCTATAGAGAAGGGACTATAGAAGGGAGGCTGCGAGACAAATACATGTTTCTTTTCCCATTTTTCTCTTACCCCCCTCCCTTCACGGAAATCAGAGAATTATTTAACTTTACAGTACTGTTTTGTTTTTCAAGTCCATTTGGACTAAATCTAAAAATTGCCTTTCCCTTCTCTCCACCTCAATGGATTCAAAGCACCCTCTTTCCACTTCCCCAGGACCAAAGTCATATTTGTGAGTAGATGGGCAGTCAGTCATCGCTTCTCTGGCTCCAAAATACCCCCTCCCACACTCCAGAAGAAAGGGTATGGAGAGAGGCAGAGACTGAGCTAAGAGCAAATCAGGGAAGTATGGAATCCACTGATGCTCTTCTCTCCATCCCTCCCTCTCTTGGTCTAGGCACGCCAGAGTTTAGGAGTGAGAGGAAGTTGGTTTTTACAGAGGGACTCCCCTTGCCCTCTGATCTTGGCCTGCAACATTCTCCAGGATAAAAAGCAGAAAGTATCCATTGTGACAAAACAATTGGGAAGTCAGCCAGCCTGGGAATCAACCTTTTCCAAGGGAAGGCCTGGTGATGAAAGAAAGAGAAAAACATTGGCCCCCGTGGGATCATGCATGAGAACATGGATACACACACAGAAGTTGGATGTCTCCACAACGCCCACCACCTGCAACAAAAATTCTCTTCCTTTTTCTTTTTCCCACCCTAGCATATCCTCCAGTTTCCTGGTTTATATAAAAAGCTAGGAACACCCTAACTTCCTTCCTTCCCAGTCAACATCATTAGCAAGGACAAAGGGGGGGGCACACCTCTTCTTCCAACCGAGGCAATCTCCCCCACCCCCAAGTTCCCGGAACTCCCAGGCACCCATAGCTCTCTTTTGCTCAACTACAATTCCCAGGGGACAAAGTGACCAGTGCACAAGGGATGCTGGGACTTGTAGTCCCCCAGCCACCAGAGCTCGCTTCCTGGGTAATTCTCTTCATTCCTCTGCCTCTTCCTCCTCATTTGTGGCTGAGAAGCAGTAGTTTCTCCAGGGCTGAGGTACTTTCTCTCCTACCAGCCTTATCTCTTCCTTTTTCTTTTCTTTTTTTTTTTTTTTTTTGGCTTTTTTCATGTTCTAGCCCTTTTGCATAGGATATCTGGGAATGGGGATTCACTTGTTCTCTGCCTCTTTCAGTCCTACTCAAGTTCCAACTTCCACCACATTGCCTTCCATTCCCTCACCATTAGCACATTCATATTTCCATTCCTGGGCAAGATGGGGTGAGAGGAGCCATCTTAGAGAGAGCTTTTCCCTGCACTGAGTTCTGGAGCTAGGGAGGAGTAAGGCAGGGAATGCCAGGGAAAGACAAAGGGCTGCTGGAAGAATTAGAAAATTTGCACTGGCAGCTGGGAAACAGACCAGCATTGTGTCTCCCTGCCCTGCCCCCCACCCCTTCAGCATCACTGGCCCTCCCCTCTGCTCCACCCCAACCCCAAAGCTGAGTTGGCTCATTTTCCAGGACTAAGAATTTCCAGGCAGAATTCCGGGGTAGTGAGCTGGGCTAGAGAGTGGGAGAGTTCCTGCATTGCATCTTCCCTATTCACAATCCCTGGCAGCCTGCTCTCTGGGGAATCTCTCAAACCAGAGTAAAAGATGATGCACATTTGGGGAATCTGTACCTACCAGTGAAGGGTAGGAGAAGGGAGTTGGAAGGTGGACGAGAGAAGTGGAAGAGGGAAAGGACAAAATATTGTTTGATTTGGGCAAAGGGATTTGGCTCTCCCAATCTGAAGAGATACCTGGTATCTGTAAAACCCTAAGGTGGAGGTTCACTCTTTGGAAGCAAAGCGACAGATGCCAAGGGATCTAAGAAAAAAATATCTGCCCTTTCCTAGTTGGAGTGAGAAGTGGGGGAGAACATCTATGGTCTGAGTTCCTAGGTCACCTTCCTCATGTCCTGGCATTGGAGAGACCAGACTTGTACTGGAGAACACACCTATTAGCAGACTCTCTTTGCAGAGTACCCCAATGAGACTCCAAACTCTCCCTCACTGAATTGATTCTTTTTGTGGAATCATAAAATGCTTAAGAAATTCACAGCTGGAAGTCCCTTAAAGTCTAATTGCCTCATTTTTCCCCCTCACTTTTTAGTTCTGATTCCCTGTGACTCAGCCCTGGAGCCTCCTCTAAAGCTACTACAGTTTGTTACAATAGTAGCCATACAGTTTAACAGACTCTTCCCCCACCCTGGGCACACAGGGTTTACCACTTTTTACCCCATTTTCCCTGGCAAGGTTCAGGAGTAAAACTGTTTCTTGCTTGGTTTTAACATATTTAATTAAAAAAAAAACCACTGGCATCAAACTTGGTTTCCAGAATTACTTTTAATGTCCAAAGTCTGAGCATATGCACACAGAGTTCTCCCCCTTGATCCCCATCAACATCCCCAAGGGCTCCCATGTTAGAGAGAGGTGAAGGGCGCCTCTGTTAATTCCACCGGAAAGTCAGAACCCGATGGCATCCTATAATCCCCAGGTCCCTTCCTTTAAGAACTCCCATTTCTATATGACAATTCTTGTTGTGAAATGAAGAAATTTCAGGGGGAAAAAGTACAATCATCATGAAGTCCTAAATGGGAATTTCCTGTGAGTCTAAGCCTCCACCCACTTTCTTCCTAGTAATGTCCAGAGACTGCTTTGGGAAGTTTATCCAGTCTGTGAGAAAGCTGTTACAGTATAAAATGAAGGAAAATATAAAGATTGGGAGGCTGAAGGTATGTGTGTGGAAGAGTTAGGGAAAGGGTGACTTAAACAAAACAAAATCTCTAGAACTTTAGTTCTTGATGGATAAATCTCAGATGTTAGAAACATTAACCAGAGAAGAATTTTTCCCTCCCTACCCTCAAGAGAAAATGAGGCTAAAACCCTATTGGACCACTGCATTATCCTCCTTCTCCTGCCTTCTCTGGGGTTGGCAGCTCTTGGGCACCCCACCCAGGGGAGGAGCTGGCAAACACAAAGAATCTCTTTGCAAAAATATTTTATTTTTTAAGTGGAAAAAATTAAATGCAAATATTTCCCCTCAGTTGGAAAATGAGGTGGGGAGCCTTTTGGGGGGGCCTCCAGATAATGCTCCTCCTCCTCTCCTCAGGCACTCTTGGCTGCCTTTGGCCCCAATATTCCCTAAGAAGGAAGGGCAGGGAAGGAGCTACAGGAGACATATTCTGGGCAGAACACCTAGGATCCATAGGCTCTTTTTTTTAAAGTTAAGTTCCATGAACTGGGGATAAGGAGTGGGGGTTGGAGAGGTTATATAGTTTGCTTGGAGGGTTGCCTTAAAATTGGAAGAGGGAAAAGGCCCTTCTTCCTTTCAATCACAAAGCAGGAAGGGAGAACGCTTCAGCTCCATACATATACCCTCCCCTTTTCTGCTCTTAACTGGCTATACTACAAATTTTCACTGCACACATCACTTGTTACGGGTCTTAGTCAAGGCCCATGTTGTTCCTTTCTATCTTGAAACACTGCTGAGCATGTAAAGGTAAGATCCCAGACACTTCAAATACCCCTTGTTTCTGTCAGCTCCTCAGGGCTAGTCGGGGACTCAGACTGTGGGTAATAGGGCACTGTCCTGGGTGCCAGGTCAAAGGATGGATTTTCAGGCACTGTTTCAGGCAACAGGTCAAAGGGCACAGTCTCAGGCAGAAGGTCAAAGGGCACGATCTTGTGTGTGAGGTGCTCAGAGGGCGTTTTCGGTTTCTTCTCAGGCTAAGGTAAGGAAAAGGGGTTTAAAAGGGATGTTGGCTAGGTGAAGAATGTGCTGAAAGAAAGAAATCCTGGGAGACATGCAGGGATGAAGCTGGTAAGTAGGGAGAAGAAACAAAAGCAGAACAGAGTTAGATTCTAATTAGGGGAGTTGGAATAGAAGGAAACCAAATTTAAAAGAAGTCTCTTGGGCCAGGATAGGTTGGGACACACAGTGCTGAAGCTAGACTGCAAAAGGTACTTGTGAACTGGGGACTCAGAAATAGATTCTACTTCGCACGTATACAAACACACACAACACATCCTCCCCTACCACCCCCTTCACAGATTCCTTCTACCAGCACTTCCCTCTGTCCCTGTCATTCTTCCTCTTAGCAGGAATCTCAGACTCTTTATTCTGCCCAAAACACATATAGCCATCGGAGACCAAGATGCAACTGCAGCTTTTGCAGTGACTTAGGGGCAAAAGGCAAGTTAGGTGAGGGCGAAGATGAGGCAGAATGAATGGCTTGGGGGTGGGGAGGCGATAGAAGGGTCAAAGAGTAGTGGGATGCCAGCCCCCAAACCCCTTCTCTTAGAACTCCATTTATGGTCTATCCTTGCTGAACCATGAATTGGGCCAGTTGAGCCAGCCAAAAAAGCACTGGGAAGAGACGGTAAAAAGAGTAAGTAAACAACTTTGCCATCCTCTCAGCCTGGATGCCCAGCCCTACACAGCTGCTGATCCAGACTCTGATTATACTCTCAGGCAGAGAGAACTTAGGGTAAGGTCTAGGATGGGAGAGGGAAAAGGGTCAGGAAGAGGAACATCCTGCCCCTCCCCATCAGATCAATTTCCCTTCGGCCACATCACTTCTTCCGAAGCCTTCTCTCCACCCCCTGCCTATCCCACTGTGAACAATGGTCTCCGAGAAAGGCCTAAGAGATTAGAAGTTTAAAAAACAGGTCAGCTTTAAACCCAGCACTGCACTGAGCTGGACTTAACACTAGACACTTAGGGGTGAAGCTGGATCAAGCATCATACCAAAATGGCCTGAGAGAAGAGAGATTGGAAGACAGAGGCCCACGAAAGTCAGAACTGCTCCCAAATCCTCTTTCAAACTCCCAAGCCCTGAGAGAAAACAGAATCAATCCATATCATCTCACTTTCCAGTCACTCAATCCTTCTAGTCTTCCACAGTAATTTTGCACAGCTCATATCTATTTCCAGAGGAATTTGAGGGGAAAGGGGGTGGGAGGAGGAGGAGAGTGTAACTCTTGATGAATATCATTAAGAGCAAAGAAGTTGGGAGGAATGTTAGAGTTTGGAGACAAAGAACTATCCCTGGAGAAAGATTGAGAAGCGAAGTACCCACTCTGTCAACAGCTGCTACATCATAATGCCTGGAGCCATTTAAAAAAGAAAAATAAAACAGGTTTTAGCCTGTCCTGAAAGTTAAAAGGGAGAGTCTAGGAGTGGGAGTAGCAATGGGAATAGGTCAAACAGATTTTGGGTTAGACCAGGGAAAACAAGAACTAATACAACTTTCTTCTTCTCAACAGTAAATTTCACATCTCAGATTGAGTTGTGGATGAATTCAGAAGGTTCCTTTCCTTAACCTCACTTCTAAAGTCAATAGCTCTGGTTGTAAACCCCAGGACTCTATTCCCTCTCAAGTACAATGAGAGGGAGAGGGATATCTGAGGAAGTTCCACAGGCTAGGTCTCTCAAAATCCCTGAAGCAGTCAACAACCTTGGTGAATTTATTTGAAAACAATGATGGCCCTAAGCAGACAATAGCTATCCACTCCTGCCATTTGCTCAGCTTGCTGCCTGCTCTAGGTTTCTGTTGCCTAAAAGTCAAGAGCGTCTCTAGTTCCTCCAGGATGCATACATACCATACAGGGAATGGCTGTGTACAGCCTTCAAAGAGATCCACCCCTCCCAACTTCCTTTCCATTGTTGATGGCACTACCAGTCACTCAGGTTCAAAATCTTAGAATCATCTCTCCTTCCTTCTTTACCCCACAAAGAGCTGTTTAGTTTTGCAGACTCCACCTCCACAACACCCTTTATATTTGTCCTTTTTTCTCTTCTTACAAAGCCACTACTCTTTAAGTCGTCACCATCTCTCTTCAAGGTTATTAAAATAACTTCCTAGCTTGTCTCCCTATTTGTCTAATCTATCCCTTCAAGAGCTACCAAAATAATCTTCCTAAAGTACAGGTCTGTCCTACCCATTTCCTTGCATCAATGGTTTTCTATTATCTATTATAGTAAAATACAAACTTCTTAGCTTAGAATACTAGGTGCTTCATCATTTGTCTTCAAACTATCTTTCTAGCCTAATTTCATACCATTCCCAAAGTCCTTTTAACAAGAAAACTGGATTATTAGCTGTTCAAATCTCTCTTTCCTCATATAAATACATATACATATATACACAAACATATGTATAAATGTATGTTATTTTCGATGATTGAAATGTACTTTCTCCTCATTTCTGATTTCAGGAATCTTAATCTTTCTTCAAGGCCTTCTTAATTTTCTATCCTTTCCCTTCTCAGATTTTCCTGAAGCACTTTTTGCCCCTACCAAATTCTATTTGAATCATACTTCTACATCCTATTTCTTCCAATAAAACATAAGCTCCTTGAGGGCATAAACTATTTTTTTCTAATCTTCATATCTTCAGTTGCATATCACAATGCCTTACACAGAGTAGGTACTGAATATTTGGTGAATGAATTTATATCTAGCAGCAGTTACCACTGACATACAAAAAAAAAAAAAAAAGCAGGATAATAAGTTCTGAACTTTAGGGAACCCTGGGATTTTGGTATGACCAAAGCAGAGGAAGAAGACCCTGCTGTTTGTGAAAGGTATCTGAATACATATGGTCAGTACATCAAAAAGTCACTAGGGCATGATGCCTAAAAACACTAACTCTTCCTTTCTATGTCATGCTATTTTGTGACATCTTAAATCCAAATCTTAGCTCTGCTACTTACTAGCTGTATGATTTTGGCCAAGGCTCTTAACTTCTTATGGCCTTAGTTTCTTGCTTAATAAACTGAATAAGATTAGACTAACTGATCAGTAAGGTCCCTTTGAACTTGAAAGCCTAAGATCTCTGAAGTCCCTTCTGACCCTTGCAATTCTGTATCTTTTACCCTTACAGCATTTCTCTGACATTAATTTCAACCAGAGTTTTCTAGGGTGGTGATTGTAAACATATTTCTATATTTGGCCCCCAGGATTAACAGGGGAAAGAAACAAAATAAGCGAACATTTCTCAAAAACAGCATGAAGAGTGGGAGATAATTTGAACCAATGTTTGGGGCTTATCTAAGTCTATACTCCAGTCAGATTTTGGGTCGTTGTCTGACTCATCCCAAATAGCTGGGGAGTCACCAATAGTTTGGGTTATAGTTTTAGGGAGGAGAATCCCTCCAGTCTCTCAGGTCTATCAAGATCTCCTCCTCTTTAATCCCCATGAGCCATAATCCCATAAATGCCTTCCAGTATTTATTTTTTAAATAAGGAAAATATGGGTCAAGACCAATTCTATATATGGAAAACAAGGGATAGTTTGAGAGGTGTTGGGAAAAGGCCTTCTTAAAAATTTCTCCCTTCTCCCCAGGATACTAGATATTCCCACCATTTAAGTCCCATTTAAGTTCTGAGAAGGACTTGTAAATAGTCTAAATAGTTGCCTAGAAGTTAGCTCATTAGCAATCAGCAATATTAGTTTATCAAATTAATTATCATTCTCCTATCCAATTGTTACCTGATAGAATTGGATACCAAGTAGTTAACTTTTGATTTGAGGACTAGGACTTCCAGGGGAAAAGTGCAATACTTTGAGGCTTACAAAGGAATTACCTTTGGAGCATGAATCTGGAAGGAACATTGAATTAGAAAGGGCCACCTCAGTAAGGTATTTTCCTCCATTTTCAGATGCCTGCTCTCCAAAGGAACTGGGAGAAGGAGTGAGTGGTCATTAGTGACATCAGTTCCCTGTAACCTTATTCTATCAGTTTGGGGCCTTTCCTATCCCTATCCTGGACATATATATATTTTTTAATTAAATCATAGAATGCCATGATGTAACTTCTACAAAAGATCAATGTCATGATCACAAAGCCCATTTTTGGAATGATGACCACAGACTGAACACCCCATTTCCCCAAACTCCTCTAACACAAACACAATGGGAGACTATGTTAGTCATGAATCCTTCCTCTAACCTGGCACTTACATGTTTTGCCCAACATTTTAGTCCTTAGAATCGGAGTTCTGCAATACAAAGTAACCACCTTATTCACCTCTTCTGAAAGTTTTGGCACTACTTTTTCCTCATTCTTTTCCTGGACTTAAAGCCAAGCTACATGGGGTACTCTTACTGTCTCACTGTCTCTATACCCCCAATCTTTTCCTCCTCTATTCCCTTCAACTAGAATGTATGAAATATGTTCTAAAACAAAATAAACTCCTCTAATCCCTATGTAGAAGAGGAGAAAGAAACAAATGACAAATTTTGGTGACTTTTTTTCCTCTCCACTCAGTTACCAAGTTGCAGTTTTCTTCAAGATGCCAGTTTGGTATTGTTCCCATTATTTTTTAAGTCTGAGAATAGGCCCAACTTTGGCCTATTTGCTATGCTTTCCCCATCATTTTATGCAACCAAAGTTCTAGTTCCTGCAACCTTCCATCCTTGTCAGAGAATGACCTGGGTCACTTGGGCCAGAGGGCCCGTTATACATACCTACTGTGTGAGACAGAAAAAGAAGAGTGCATGGAGGTACAGGGAAACAGACAGACACTGCAGCCTCACCTACTTCATAATGTTCCCTGCTCCTGCAACCTTCTTTATAGAAATTGCTAGTTTTGTAGTGGATGGGTCTGAAGTTAGGAATACCTAAATTGAAATCTGGCCTGTGTGACCCTGGGCAAATCATTTAATTTCTGCCTCAGTTTCTCTTAGTGTAAGATGTCAAAAATAATAGCACCTACCTCATAAGGTTATTGTGAGAATCAAATGAGATATTTGTTTTAAAAAAATTCTTAGCACAGTGTCTAATATATAGTAGGTACTAAATATATGCTTATTCATTTCTCCTTCCCCTTCCACCAGCATCTTCATTTGAAAAATAGTCCAGTTTATCTTGGGGTCTAGGTTTCTATCACATCTTTGAGACTCAAAGCATTATATATGGCTAATGATTTGTTATATTCATGAGTAAGGTGGCCCAATGAATAGAGCAATGAACCTGGAGTCTGGAAGACCTGAGATTAAATCCAGCCTAAAATACTTACTAGCTGTGTGACCCTGAGCAAGTCACTTAATCCTGTTGGTCTCATTCTGTAAAATGAACTGGGAAAGGAAATGGCAAAGTGTTCAAGTATCTTTGCCAAGAAAACTCCAAATTGGATCATGAAGAGTCAGACATCACTGAACAACGACAATACCTTATGGATTTATTCAACTGATATGGCCAAATACTTAAAACATAATATGTCACCTTATGTGGGATTGATTTGGAAGAAAAAGGAAGATTCAGCTGGTGTAGGCTGGAAAAGCAAAATTCTCCCTTTATTTTATATTTTCTTCCCTTTTTTATCTATCTAAAGTACCTCAATTTTTAGAGTTTAATAGAAATGGAAATTCCTTTCCCCAAAGTCTTCTTTCTTCTATCTTTGCCTCAGCCTATGCCCTATCCCACCCTAAAGCCATCAGAACTTTAATTGGAGATAATCACAGGAAAACATTCTCCACTAGCTGGGTACTAAGAGACAAGGAAACCAGATCACTTTTTTGTTAAGTGGGAGCCTATAGGGAGGGGAAATCCCTGGCAAGTCAAGTAACTGGGGCCCAGAAATTGGGTGGGGCAGAGCCATTGCTTCTTTCTCCTCCCTCCATCTCCCTCCTCAACCTGGAGAAAGATTTCAGGCCTTCTCTTTTCTCAGGACCACTCCCTACCCCAACACTCCAATTCGGGGATTAAATGTAGATTAAGGCTGGATCATTTTGGTAACTACAGGGTCACCAAGAGGCCAATGTAACCAGGGACTGGAGAACGCCTAGCAGTTATAACTCCACTGAAACTGGCTTCCTCAGCCAGAATGAATAGAAAATTTAATACTAAAGTTCAGTATCTTCTGTTCTCTCTACTCTCTTTAGTATGGAGAAAACGAGGCAGGGATCCTGACTGGAACATTAAAGACCTCCCCCCCAATCTAAAAGCTTGTCCAGCTGCCTCTATTATGCCTTCCACCCAAACCCCTTGCTTTAATACAGGTAAAATTCACTAGAAACTGCATGGATGCCAGTTATTTTCCCTTTCCCTAATGCTCTGAGCCTTGTAATCACTTTTTCTGACCCTGCCAGTCAACTCCAGGAGTCTCATCCACATCATCTAATCAAATGGGTGGAGTAAGTAAGCTACCAAGTTTTTCTAAATCCTCACAATCTGACACACCAGACGAAGGATTCCCAGATTCCCAGAGTTCTTTATCCTTCTCCCCTGAGAGCTGACCCATTTGAGAAATTTTAAGGGAGGGTTAATTCTGGGGGACTCCATTCTATCAAATCAGGGAGCAAAATAACGGCATGGGAGTTAGGAAGACCAGCCTCGCTGGCAAGAGCCCCACGGGTGCATGCCTTAGCTCTGAATCACCAAACTATATCTGGCCAGGCCTGTTGGAGGCCCAGTCTCAGGGAATGGCCAACCAGTATCTGCTTACAGGCACTGCCAGCCCCTGCCCAAGACCCCTTCAGCCTAAGCAGGGCAGCTTTCACTCTGCCCCCCCCCTCCCGTTTGCTTTGCTGAAAAGTTTTCTAACTTCACATTAGACAGAAATTGGGAATTTCCTAGGGCAAGGAATAGAGTCTCCCTATATCCAATAGGAAGGCAAAAGTTAGAGAGTGGTGTGGTGACCCTCCACCCCCTTTGCCGATCCCAACAACATACAGGCGATTGATTCATCTACCACCTGTGGACCTGAGGGGCGGAGAGGAGGAGTTCAAAGGGTTTCTAGTGGGTCGTGCAGGAAGAACACTGAGATCGAGTCCCTGAGTGAGCCGAGAACAAACGCGGCTCCCCAGGCTGAATGCACCCGGAAGAAGTGACGATCCTTAGCTCGGGGGCAGATGGGCATGGGGACAGGGACATCTCCTCAGGTGGGATGGCCAGAGAGGAGCGCCTAGGGCTGCCCCTTCCCTCCCCCAGCCTCAGGGCTACGGCGATGGGGTCTCAGAATTACGTTGAGCGGTCTGGGCTGGCGGGGACCAGGCGCGGGGCGGAAGCAGGCATGGGGAAGAGGAGGTGGAAGGGTCTGCAAGCTCGCGCTCACCTGATAGATCATGACTTTAAAGTTCCGGCGCCGCAGCAGCTTCGCTTCGTTGACCTCGAGCTTCTTGATCTGGCCGGCCTGACGCTCCAGGCTGCCCCTCACGGTCTTCACGTTGACGCTGACCTTGCGCACCTTATTCAGGAGCTGGCTCACAGTGTTGCTCGTGGTGCCGTGCTCCTTGCTTAGTTTGCTTAGCTCGCCCTGGATGCTCTGCACGGCCCCCTCCATCTCCGCCTGCCTCTCCTCCAGCTGGGTCTGGGTATTCTGGATCTGGTCGACGGCGCCAATGATCTTGTCCAGCAGGCTCAGGACCAGCACTCCATTCACTTGATCTGACTTAATCAGGTCCTCAGAACCCCCTGACAGCTCCTCCGCGGGCGCCTCAGGCTGGGACGACTCCGGGACCCCCGCCTCGGGGTATCCCGCTAGGGGCTGCTCGATGATATGAAGCGGTGTGTTTTCCATGGCTACCAGGAGCCGCGCAGGGCCCTGAGGAGTGGAGGTGGAAAGTTGCGGGGAGGAAGAGGAAGAACAGGCAGAAAGGGAGAGGAAAAGGAGAGGAGAGGAAAGGAGAGGAAACCTGAGCCGAGTTCGTGTGCAATCCTCCAGCCAGCAGGACAGTGGGGCGGGGGCCCGCTAAACTCCCAGGCCAAAGCCCGGAGACTCGCCGCCCATTGGTTGGCCCTACCCCAGAAAAGGTGGGGACCGCGCGAAAAAAGGGGGGGCAGCGACTGTGGTGGGCTGTTGGGGGGGCGGGCGCACAGCGCCCCACCCTCCCTGGGATAGTTGGAATATTTGGAGCAGGAGGAGAGGGCCTCCTCAGCGGGCAGCAGGGGCGGCCGGGAGTGGGGTTGGTACGGGGGCGGAGGAATGTAGACTGGGTGGGGAGGTAGATGAGTATACTCTTCTTTACTTGTCTTTCTCACCTCTCCCTCAAACTCTGTACCGGTCACCATCACCCCTTCGCGCCACGACCACACCCCTTTCAAAAAATATGAAAAGCAATAACTTTAGGTCCTGAAGGTTGAGTATTTGGTTTGGGGGAAAGGTAAGAGAATTCGATCTAGGTTGCAGGGCTGGGGAGATCCAGTGGGAGAGCTCCCTGCCAAACTTCTTCCCCAAAGAAGGGAAGGGTTGGTTATACACCGTATATACATCTCTTCCAATCACAATTCATGCCCGAGCCCCTCCGCTCCAATGTGGTCTATGAGGTTCTAGTTAGCACCTATTTCACAGGATGGTTCCCAAGATCAAATGAGGTGTGCAAACCTTAAAGGGCTATAAACATGGTGGTTGCTGTTCTTTCTGGTATAGCGCTCTTTGACGCTTATGGACCATAGTTATCTTGAGACCAGACACTCGGGTCTTCCTGACTCCAAGGCCGCTAGAAGTCTAAGGAATGTCACTTAAGCTTGCTTGCCTCCGTTTTCTCATTTGTAAAAATGGCAAATCATTCTAGTAGCTTTGCCAAGAAAACCCCAAACGGGGTCAGGAAGGGTCCAGAGCACAACTGAACAGCAATTTTCTGACCACCTGGCTTCCTCCTCTATAAATGGTTTTGTTGTACATATTTTGTAGGTAAATGGTAGCTATTATTAATAATTTATCACTTGTAAAGGTGAGTTCTAGGGAACTTAGTCAACTTCCTGTCCCTCCCCGCCTCCAAAAAAAAAAAATCCATACTTACACAAACCCAGTCTTGCAGATCTTTCTCTTGGTTAGGAAATCAAATCTAGAGAACCTCGGTTGGATTGGATTATGGTGTTTTAAAAGGTCACTTCTACTCTGTATATCCAGCCTGGCATTTTCTGTCAATGAGTCTTAGATAAAACTGTTCTACTTAGTCCCCCAAAACAAACAGAAGAACCCAGAACCTACCAATTCTGCCCTTCCCCAACATTCCAGTAAACCCAAAATGACCACTGAAGCCTACCGTGATTAGAATTTCACTTTCACTAGGTGTTTGTCTGGGGTAGAGAAGCTTTTTATTTATTTTTTTTGTGCCATGTACCCCTTGGACAATGAACCCTAGGGACACTTTCTCAGAATAATGTTTTAAATTAATTGAAGGAAATGCTGGATTTCTTTTCCTTTTTTTTCCTCAATAGTATTTTGTTTTTCAGAATACACATATAGTTTTCAACATTCATTTTGGTAAGACTATGTGTTCCATAATTTTCTCTTTCCCTTCCTTACCTCCTACCTCAAGACAGCAAGCAATCTGATACAGATTAAGTATGTGCAATCCCTTTAAATATATTTCCATATTTGTCATCTTGTGCAAGAAAAATCATAACAAAAGGGGGAAAATCAGGAGAAAGAAAAAGCAAATAAAGCAAAAAAAAAAAAAAAAAGTGAAAGTACTATGCTTCGACCCACATTCAGCCTCCATAATTCTCTTTCTGGATGTGGAAGGCATCTCAAGTCTATTGGAATTGTCTTGAAAGTTTGCATTGCTGAGAAGAATCAAGTCCATCACAGTGGATCACATAATCTTGCTATTAACTGTGTATGATATTCTCCTGAATCTGTTCACTTTATTCAGCATCAGTACATGTAAATATTATAAGCTTTTCTGAAATCAGCCTGCTCATCATTTCTTATAGTACAATAATACTCCATGACTTTCATATCCTGTTACTTAGTTAGCTATTTCTTAGCTGATGTGCTTCCACTCAGTTTTCAGTTCTTTGCTACTACAAAAAGAACTGCTTCAAATATTTTGCACCGGGTATTCTTTCCCCCTCTTTTATGATCTCTTTGGGATACAGACCCACTAGTGACACTGCTGAATCAAAAAGTATGCAGTTTTATAATGCTTTGGGCATAGTTCCGAATTGCTCTCTAGAATGTTTGGATCAGTTCGTTACTCCACCAACAATGCATCAATGTCCCAGTTTTCCCACATCCCCTCCATTTATCATTATCTTTTCCTGTCATCTTAGACAATCTGAGAAGTGTGAGGTGGTACCTCAGAGATGTCTTAATTTACATTTCTCTAATCAAATAATTTAGAGTATTTTTCCATATGACTACAGATGGCTTTAATTTCTTCATCTGAAAATTTTCTGTTCATATTCTTTGACCATTTGTCAATTGTGGAATAACTTTTATTCATTCTTATAAATTTTGATTCAGTTCTCTATATTATAAATAAGGTCTTCATCAGAAACAGTCTGTAAAAATTGTTTCCCAGCTTTCTGCCTCTCTTCTAATCTTAGCTGCATTGATTTTATTTGTGTAGTTTTAAATCTAATATAATCAAAATTATCCATTTTGCATTTCATAATGTTCTCTAGTTTTTTTGTGACCATAAATTTCTTCCTGCTCTACAGATCTGGCAGGTAGACTATCCCTTCTAGTATCATTTGTTATGTCTATATCACAAATCCATTCTAACCTTATCTTGGTATAGAATGTAAAATGTTTGTCCATGCTTAATTTCTGCCATACTGTTTTCCAATTTTCCCAGAATTTTTTGTTAAATAGTGAGTTCTTATCCCAGAAGCTTGAATCTTTGGGTTTATCTAACACTAGATTACTATAATCATTGATTATTGTGTCTTGTGTACCTATTCCACTGATCCACCACTCTTTTTTCTTTTTTGCTGAAGCAGTTGGGGTTAAGTGACTTGACCAGGGTCACACAGGTAGACTGTGTTAAGTGTCTGAGGTCAGGTTTGAACTCAGGTCCTCCTGATTTCAAGGCTGGTACTCTATCCGTTGTACCACCCAGCTGCCCCCACCACTTTTTCTTAAGTCAGTACCAAATGGTTTTGATGACTGCTGCTTTATAATACAGTTTTAGATCTAGTACTGCTAGACCTTTCCTTTGCATTTTTAAAAAATTAATTTCCTTGATATTCTTGACCTTCTGTTCTTCTAGATGAATTTTGTTGTTTTTTCTATCTCTGTATATTTTTGGCAATTTGATATGGCACTGAATAAGTCCATTAATTTAGATAGAATTGTCATTTTTGTTATATTAACTTGGCCTGCCCATGAGTAATTGATATTTTTCCAACTTTATTTGTATGAGGAGTGTTTTATAAATGTGTTCATACAATTCCTGGCTTTGTTTTGGCAAGAAGACTCCCAGATATACTGTTTATAGTTATTTTAAATGGGATTTCTCTTTCTATCTCTTGCTGCTGGGCTTTGTTGCTAACATATAGAAATGTCAGTGACATGTATTGGTTAACCTGCCATTTGGGGGAGGGGATGGGGGAAAGGAGGGGAAAAATTGGAACAAAAGGTTTGGCAATTGTCAATGCTGTAAAATTACCCATGCTTATAACTTGTAAATAAAAAGCTATAATAAAAAAACAAAATAAAAATTAAAAAGGAATGTTAGTGATTTGTGTGTATTTATTTTGTATCTGTCAATTTTGCTAAAGTTGCTAATTGTTTCTAACAGTTTTAGTTGATTCTCTAAGATTCTCTACATTTACCATTATATCATCTGCAGAGTGATGATTTTGTTTCCTCATTGCTAACTCTTAATTCCTTCAATTTATTTTTCTTTTCTTATGGCTAAAGCTAATATTTTTCTAGTACAATACTGAATAATAATGGTGGTAATGGACATTCTTGTTTCCCCCTGAAAAAAGAAAAAGCAAGCAAACAAAAAAATAAAAAAAAGATGAAAATGCTATGTGATGATCCACATTCAGTCCCCATAAACCTCTTTCTTTGGATGTAGATGGTTCTCTCCATCACAAGTCTATTGGAATTGGTTTGAATCACCTCATTGTTGAAAAGAGCCACGTCCATCACAGTTGGTCATCACATAATCTTGTTGCTGTGTATAATGTTCTCTTGGTTCTACTCACTTCACTTTTGCTCATGGTTTTAGAATAGTTGCTACTTATTTTAAGGAAAACTCCATTTATTCCTATCCTCTCTAGTATTTTTATTAGGAATTATTTTGTCAAATGCTTTTTCTGCATCTATTGAGATAATCACATGATTTGTTAGCTGTTATTAAAATGGCCAATTATTCTGATAGTTTTCCTTATATTGAACCATCCCTGTGAAATGGTGAATTTCTGTTAGGCATTAGAGAAAAGAAGATGTAATCCTTCTCTCTCCCCAACCCCATACAAGTTCATGGATCAACTGGGCTATGGTCATTTAGATTGCTGTTCTTAATAGTGTGAATTCATTTAAAAAATGAATCGTATGAGCAGCTGTGTGGTACAGTTGATAAGAGCACTGACCCTGGAGTCAAAAGCACCCAAGTTCAAATTCAGCCTCAGACACTTAATGTTTATTAGCTGTGTGACCCTGGACAAGTCACTTAATCCCAATTGCTTCTGAGAGAGAAAGAGACAGAAAGAGAAGAAATGAGTTTTATGAGAAGTTGAGTTGATCAAGTGCCAAGAATGAGGAATAATAATTATATTATTGGTGTTCAAACAATAATTAGGAAGGCTTTCAGTAGGATGACCCCTTGTGGTGACCTTTTGGGTCACATGGACAAAATTGGCATAGGATGGTTGGGCATGGATGAGTTTTGTTTGAATCATTATAGCAAACTCTAAAATTAATGGGGTCCTATAGATATATAATAAGAGTAGGTATAGATAATTATATGTGTGTATCCTTCACTAAAATCCTATGATGATGATTAACTTTGTCTGGTTTTCCCCAAGGATTAAGAGGTTTGTCACCAAATATTGTTTTGTTTTAGTATGGAATTTTGATTCGTGTTAGTTGAGGGAGTATTCTGCTGATGAAATGGATCTTGGAGACACAGTCAAGATATAATGGAAAGTGTATTGATCTTGGAATCAGAAGATCTAGATTTAAGTTCTGGCTTCTATTCTTGCTAGTTTATGTGATCCTGGTTAAGTTTCTTATCCTCTATGAACCCTAAGTTCCTCTGAGAAATTGGGATAATAACATGTGCATAAACAATCTTATAGGGTTCCTTTGAAGAAAGTGCGTTATAAATCTTAAAATTTTATATAAATGGGGGCAGCTAGTTGGTGTAGTGGAGAGAGAGCACCAGCCCTGAAGTCAGGACCTAAGTTCAAATCTGGCCTCAAACACTTAGCTGTGTGACCCTGGGCAAGTTACTTAACCCCAATTGCCTCAGCAAAAAAAAAAAAAAATAATAATAATAATATCTTTTAATATTTATATGGCACTTTGAGATTTGCAAAGTATGTTTTCTCAACATCTTTGTGAAATATTACAAATGTTATTGTTTTCATTTTATAAATAAAGTTGAGACAAAGGCTAAGAGTATTCAAAGAGATTAACTCAAGCTCACAAAACTAACAAACATAAGATCCAGAATTTGAACTCTGGACTTTCCTCAACTTTAAGCCTACCATTCTACTTTGCAAGTTAATTTTTTTTTTTTTTTATGGTAGGAAATTTTGAGTCGGGAGGTAATTGGACGTGATGACTTCTGAGGCCCTACCTAATTCTAAATTTATTAATTCTGTAGATGATCTTTGAGAACTGCTATGACCAAAGAATTTGTCATCCTGTAGCCAATCTAGCCAAGAGTCTCCAGATTAAGCTAGGTTGAGCCTTAGGCAACAATCATAACTCCCAGATCATGTTTAAAGCAATTTGGTAAAATCTGATAGAGCTTGTGCTCCCCTGGCATATCCTTTGAGAATCCAGGATCTTCATGCATTGGAGCAAGAATTCTATAAAGGACAGGAACGTTGGAAAAATACACTTAAGGCTCAGTATGATTAATTTAAACAAAGTGTTAACTCAGTGGAATTGATAAGACAATGGTTATCTAATTTAGCATGTGAGTTCTCTAGTTCAGTATGATTACCTTAGTAATATAATGATTGGTTTATACTCAGTATACTGTAATGATGTAATTGTAATAGAGTACATACATTGGGACAAACTCTGCCAGAGACTGACAGAGAATTGGAGGCTGGAGCTCAAGCTCTCCGACTTGGAGAGACATTCCCTCTAGTAGTGGTAGTAGTAGTAATAGCAGCAGCAGCAGCAAACACTTTTTGTAAAAAAGTGTTACAAAAGTGTTTATAAAGTGCTTTGCACATATTTTATTTGATCCTCACAAAAATCTTGTGAGGTAAGAGTATTATGATCATTTTACAGATAAGTAAAACTGAGGCTGAAAGAGGCTTAGTGACTTTCAGGTAATTCTTTTTCAAGTGCTTAAAAAAGTCAATTCCAGTTTTTATGGATGAACCAAAGACATGTCCCAGAGCTGTTCCAGTGGCTAATCCTTGACTCATTCTATGTTTCCTAAGCCTAGAGTTTAACAGAACAGACATAAGGACATATTCCAGGCCTCCAAAGGGCCCTGCCCTTCCTTACACACCTAAGCTTGAGAAATATCTTCCAGAATGTTTAAATTGATTGTAATCATATAACCTATATCAGATTGCTTGCTTTCTTGGGGAGGGAGGAGATAAGAGAGAAAAAAAATTGAAATTTAAAATCTTATAAAAATGAATGTTAAACTATTTTTACATGTAACTAGAAAAATAAAATGCTATTAAAAAATATCTTGATAAAGTTTTTGTCTCCTTCTCCTGTGTTGCATATACAGGTAGAGACCAACAGGGGGAGTACTGAACCATAGCTCATTAGGCTTGTTAAGGTTGAAAACCTAAGATGGCAGCAGCAGACCCTTCTCTCAAAGCAAAAACAAATGGTTTTTGGTAGGTTATTTTAAGTATGTGTTGTTTTCCAGTCAATTTTCACTCTGCATTCTTCATCGTGAACTCCTTTCGAGAATGCACACTGTTCAATGTCCAACTTGTTTGTTTTTTTCTCAGCATGTCAGATTGCTTAAATTTGATTAAAGCTAAAATAAACCTAACCCATCCCTTCATCCTCTCCAGTACCTTACCCCTCTGCAAGGGAGAAATAAGTTCCTTAATAGTTCTGAATTTAAAAATTGTGCAGTGTGTTATTGCTTCCTTCAGCAGCAGACATAAGACATTCATTCCCTTTTTTCTTCTCTCACATTTCCTGGTATAGAGATTTTGGAATACATCATTCAGTATGTTTCTGGACCAACAGGATGAGGAGTTGTGTGTGTAACTTCTGGATCTTTTATTAGCAAGATCCGGTGGAAACTGTGCCTTTTTAGTAAATGATTAGTCTAAGTGCTTGATTTTCATACCCTGGGAAACTATCCAGGGTGAAAACCAAAGAGCAGCAGCTGAGTACCATCTGTTATTATCTATGGCTATCCCAAACTTCATATACAGTACTTATTTTTTTTTTTTTATCTATTCTGCTATGTATGTAGTATGTATACTATATATCTGCTGAATTAAACTAATATTAAAAGTTTCTCTATTAATACATTTCTGATAAAGACCTCTCCCTTTTTTCCTAAGCCAAAGGTGGGGAACCTCTGGCCTTCAGGTAGTATAAGGCCCACAAAATCATTTGCATAATCAACCACAGGCCAAGATGAATTGAGCAGTAAGTACAACAGCCTCCCACTGCTGGAGTTCCATATATAAGTTGACAATTTTGAATGGCCTGCAAATGATGTTATAAATATCTAGATGGTCTTTGGTTAAAAAAAAAAAAAAAAAGGTTTCCCATTCCTGTAATCTAAGCAATAATATACAAAGCCTAAATATTAATCACTCATATTAATTTAAATTAAATCAATCATTAAATGTATTGAATTGCACACAGAGCTATCCCCATCATCTCTACCTCAGTCTCATTCCAATGCCTTATTGCCAAGAAGATGACCCTGTTTCCAGCAGGTCCAACCAAGCTGGAAAGACTTTGAATACCGGGCCCAGTGAAAAATTATATATTGGTTGTCCAAGGACTAGTTAGCTGGCGAGATTTAAAGAGACTCATCATTAAGTTAGTCATAAGATCATAAATGTTTTTGACCACAGAAGCTTTCAAAAATCATATGCCAAGATGTAGAGATGTTGTGTCAGTGGAGAGAGTACCTATGATGGCAAAATCACACATCCTTGAAATACTGAGGTGAAGAAAATCTAAAATTGTAATGATAGTGGGTAACATTCAGAAAGCATAAAGTAATGAATACTCAAAATCTTTCTTTGGGTCCTTTTAGTTTACACATTCAATGAGTAGTGAGGTCTTTATGGGGGAGCAAAAAAATCTTAAATTTCATCTTTTCTTGATCCTGTTGCTCTGTCAAACCAAACATTTCAGACATGTAGGCTATTCCTGCTACCTCCATTTTCCACCACCCAATCAATCCTTAATCCCTCATAATCTTGATTCCCCACATTACTGTCCTTCAAATCCTCTCTCAAAAATTACAGCTGATCAAAATCCAATGGCGTTTTCCTCAGTTCTCCTTCTCCTTGACCTCTATAACATTTAACCCCTCTGACCATCTTGTTTGAAAGTCGTTCCTCATTGATTCTAGTTAGTCAATATAAACATTCATTAAGTGCCTACTATGTGCCAGTGGCAAGACCTTAATGTCTTCAGTGTCTGACCAAGCTATAAGTGCTCCATAGCACCTGCTTCACCTGCCTTCAGGGCCACTGGAACAAATTGTTCCTATCCACCCATTCCACCAGGGGAAGTCTTCACATGCTTGGGTTAGAACGCCCCCCTAACTCACCATAGGATTTAAGATTCCTTGGTTACTCTCAACCTGATTTTGAGTGTGGCCACTGTGCATACACATAACAGTCTCTTGGAGCCACAGATGAGGATTAAGCAGATCACCAAAGATGGAAAACAGCCTTGTAAAGGGCTTGGCAGCCCTCATCCCAGAGGTTCTACTAGTTTTTCCTGAATACCTTGTGATTCAGATTTGTTTTGATTGCAAAACCTACCCTAGCTTCATGATGCTCCCCTTCACTGAGGAAAATGGGTATCTAGTTCCAACTTCAGTAGGATGGACTTCATTTACCAACCTTGTTTCACTCAGGGCTATTATTTGGATGTGATACCTGTTGAGTTCTCTTGCAACAAGAACTGTTTGGCTCCCAGGTCTACTAGATTTTGTGTTGTTTATAAGTGTGCACACACATATGCTGATGGTGAGCAGAATCAACTTTGCAGAAGTTTCTGTACGTTTTTTGATTGTTTTGACTGCAGGGTGGGATCCCTGCCTGCCATGATCATCAGGACAGGGTTGGGTAAGCAAACAATTTTTAGGGCACCTTTTCTAGCCCCTTCCTCACACCTGGAGGTGAGCAGTATGATACTTTTTTTTTTATTATATAGCTTTTTATTTACAAGATATATGCATGAGTAATTTTTCACCATTGACAGTTGCAAAACCTTTTGTTCCAACTTTTCCCCTCCTTCCCCCCACTCCCTCCCCCAGATGGCAGGTTGACCAATACATGTTAAATATGTTAAAGTATAAGTTAAATACAATATATGTATATATGTCCATATAGTTATTTTGCTGTACAAAAAGAATCGGACTTTGAAATAGCGTACACTTAGCCTGTGAAGGAAATAAAAAATGCAGGCGGACAAAAATAGAGGGATTGGGAATTCTATGTAGTGGTTCATAGTCATCTCCTAGAGTTCTTTTGCTGGGTGTAGAGCAGTATGATCCTTCAAAAGCTGCTCAAACACCCAGGGGGCTGCTGAATTCCACTGCTGCTTCCATTTAGATGACCCTGTGGCCTGGGCTGCCTATGTGCAAAGTTATGACTACAGTTTCCAGTGTATTTACATTGCTACTTCATTACTCATCAGCACAGGACTTTGAGATAGGTAGAAATAGTAAAAATGGTATGGTAATGTCTTTTGATTCATTTGTAAATTAGATTTGAGTAAGGCAGAGTTGTATGAAGTCATTGGCCTGGCTCTCTTGTCCAGTCATCCCAGTAATTAGTGATCAAGAACATGATCCTGGAGGGACAGGCTGAGTACTTCCATAGTTTTATCAACATTATCAATCTCATCCATCATTAATCAATGTTGACGTCATTGGTTATTTACCTCAGATTGAAATCAATCATTCCCTAGCTAAAGTTCCAACTAAAGAAGAGGTTTTGAATGCCATTAGGCTACTTTCATGTGGCAAAGCATTTGGTGCTGATTCTATTCCAGCTAAGATTTACAAGGTGGAGGGGTCCATTGTTCATTCAAAAGCGACTACAATTTTCCAGATTACATGGCCAGAGATTATGCCCCAGCAGAAAGTCTTTGCTGTCCATCTCTATAAAGGTAAAGAGAATAGATTATATTGTGACTACCACAGGGGGATCTCTCTCTCTCAGTCACTGCTGGCAAGATTCTTGCCAGAGTCCTTCTTAACCTGGAAGATCTACCTGAGATCCAGTATAGTTTCAGAAAGAACCAAAGTATAGTTAATAGGATATTTGCTGCTATGCGACAACTCCGGGAAAAATGTCAGGAGTAGAACAGATGTCTGCATACATACCGTGTTTCCCCGATAATAAGACCTATCCCAAAAATAAGCCCTCCCCTTACTATGTAAGATTCCTCTAAAATAAGCCCTCCCCCCAAAATAAGCCCTATTGAGATTGCTACTGTAGTGAAGGTGATCCCCTGCGCTACACGCTACATTACGGTACTCTCTGTATGCACCGTCCACCCCCTTTCCCTCTTCCCCCCCTCCCCAGTGAAACGCACGCTGCGCTCCGAGCTACATCCAATCAGAGCTGCAGCAGTGAGCTCATCATCCTGTTCTTCCCCAGTGATTTGCTTGTTGGCGCCACTGAGAGCAGTGCCGCGGAGGAGAGCTGAGGTAGGACAACATAAAAACCCGGTAAGTAAGCGGGAGTGAGGGGGCATGATGGAGGATAAAAGGGGCATGATGGAGGATAAAAGAAGAACTCAGGGGGCATGATGGAGGATAAAAGAACTCAGCCAGCACTCACCGCGCTAAAGAAATGAAGAACTTCCTTGCTGAGAGAAGAATAGATCAAGTAATGATTCCTGCAGGAATGACTGCCTATCTCCAGACTCTTGATATTGCAATAAACAAGCCATTCAAGGACCATTTGTGCATGGAAGTCAATGACTACATTGAAAATAGAATGGAAAGAAATCAGCGTGGAAATTTCGTGAAGCCCTGTCTGCAAGAAGTCGTGACTTGGGTGAAGAAGTCATGGGATAAAATTACTGACAGCTGTGTCGCCAAGGCACTACGAGCAGGTTCCCTGAACAAGACATGTTCATTTAAAGAGAGCTATATTGCTGGACATGACAGATTGGGTCCACTTCTTCTGAAGGAAATAGAGACGCAAGACATCCAGGACAGAATTCAGGGTATGGACACTTATGATGATGTTGTTGAAGAAGATGACATGATCATTATTGAATAAAGATATTTTTTTTGGTTCACATTTACTGTTTATTAAAATTGCTGTCAATGTTCATTAAAATAAGCCCTTCCCTGAAAATAAGCCCTTTGGTGTTTTTCTGTCCAAAAAAAAATAATAAGACAGTGTCTTATTATTGGGGAAACATGGTATAATAACTGTCAGCCACAAAGGTTTATGGGAAATTGTCGAAATTTGGTTGCCCAAAGAAGTTCATCAGTATAGTATATCAATTCCATGATGGCATGTTCTGCCCAATGGACAATGCTCTCAAGTTTTCCCATTCACCAGTGGAGTGGAATAAGGATGTATGCATGCTCCCATGCTTTTTAGCAGGTTTTCAACCATGATGTCAAACGCCTTCAGTGAGTTCAAACATGGCATCAAAGTCAGCTATGGCACTGAAGGTAAATTATTTAACATGAAAAGGCTACAAGCCAAAACTAAAGTGAAGGGAATGTTGGTGCATGAACTTTTTTTTACTGATAATTATCACTCAATGCAGCCTCCAATGCTGAGCTACAACCAAATATGGATCAGTTTTATGCTGCTTGTGCTAATTTAATGGCCTAACAAATCAACATCAAAAAAACACAGATATTTTATCAGTCAGCACCACACCACTCATATGTAGAATCATCAGTCACAACAAATGAAGTTTTGAATGCTGTGGATAAGTTCACTTACCTTGGCAGTACTTTCCAGGGATCTCTATATTGATAATGAGGTTGACACTTGCATTGCCAGAGCTGGCTCAATGTTTGGGAGATTTTGAAGAAAAGTAAAGAAAAAGAGAGTAATTTATTAGACTGACTAGCAAACTGAAGGTCTACAGAGCTATTATGCTGACCTCATTGTTATATATCTGTGAAACCTGGTCAGTATACCAATACCATACCAGGAAATCGAATCACTTCCATTTGAATTGTCTTAGAAAGATTCTGAAGATCACTTGACAGGATGATACCAGATACTGAGGTTCTTTCTTAAACTAAACTGCCAAGCATTCAAACTCTACTATAAGGAGTAAAACTCTGTTGGGCTGGCTACACTGCTTGCATGCCAAATGTACTTTTGCCAAAAATACTATTTTTGGAGAACTCACACAGGGCATGCGCTTACCAGGTAGTCAGAAAAAAGTGATACAAGGACACTCTTAATGTCTCTCTTAAAAAACTTTAGAATTGATTGTGTGACATATATGTCTGGCACAGGAGGCATGCTTCTATCAATGCTATAAACAAAGAAAAAGTAAATTAGCTCAAAAGAAATGCAAAATGCACCAAGTGAGAAAATCCACCCCAAATGTTCATAGGGACTGTTTGTGTCTGACCTATGGCACATTATTGCCACTTCCCAATGATTCCTTACACTCTTTCCACTTGTGAACCATTCTTTAACCTCCTACCCTTTCCTCCCCTAGTTTGGCCTTTCTTCTGTAGGATAAATATCCTGAGTTCAGCAACAAGTCCCCAAAATACCATGACCTCGTTGCCCTATTCTGGTTTCCCTGCTTTGGATGCTGAATAGAGCAAACAAGATCCTCTTAAAACAATGACTTCTAGAACTTAATACAATATTCAAGATGTAGTCTGCCAAGTACAGTAGTATATCACCTTCTTACTTATGCAACCCAAGACTGCATGAATCTTTTTGATTCTTAATCAAAAGTTATATTGTTAATTCATATGGAGTTTGAAGTTTTCTAAAACTTTCTTATTTTTGCCCAGAAAAACTGCTGATGATACATCCCTTATCTTGTAAATGTGAAGTCAGTATTTTAAACCTAAGGGTAAGACTTTCCATTTATACCTGTGAAGGGAGGAAGGAAGGAAGGAAATAAGGAACCTATGTTACAACCTAAGTGACAGGCACTGTGCTTAGTGCTTTACAAATATCTCATTTGATCGTTACAAGAAGCCAGGAAGTAGTGCTATTATTATCATCCCCATTTTACAGTTGAAGAAACAGATACAGACAACAATTGTTTGGCCAGGGTGACACAGCTAAGAAGTGTTTGAGATCAAATTTGAACTTGGGTCTTCCTGACTCTAGGCCCGGTATTTTTTTTACTGAACCATCTAGCTGCCTCTGAAATTTCACCTTATACAGTTTAGCCCAGTATTCTAGCCTAACAACATCTTTCTGAAATTTGATTATCATCCATAGTGTTGGCTATGAATGAATGAATTAAAAGCCATTTATTAAATGCTCAGTATATACAAAGTATATTAAGTAAAGGTATACAACAAGAAGAAAAGCAAGTCAGTCTATCTTATCAAGGAGCTCACATAGAGGAGATTTGTGTCATATGGCTAATAGAAAGGTCCAGTGGTTTTTAGGATATAATGGTAAGGCAGGGAGCAACATATCTTCTTTATTTTCATTTCTGTTAATTAAATTATATACATTTCTGATGTTGAACCATTTAATGGTGCTAGGACTTTGCACTTTATTTTCTGAGTGGGAACTTTATTTTCTGAGTCTTCAGTGGCTGTGGCTGCTAAGAATGCAGGTGGTGCAGTACTTGCTTAGGCAGTTGCTGGGTTGCTAGTAAATGGGGGTTCCTTTCTTAGAAGTGGTATTAGTATGTATGCTGCTATTCTTCAGGCTTGGACATGGGGTCCTGGGCTGCTTCCTCTGGAATCTAAGGGAGAGTGATGGTAGGTGGCAAGGGTTTGTGTCATATGTGATTTTGATAAGCATGACATATATGACTATCTAAGTCATTGATAAAAATGTTAAATAGCAGAGGGCCATACCATACCCAGATTCCTGGGGCACTCTACTGGAGATCTTTTCCCAAGCTGACATCATTAATGATAATTCTGAATCTGGTCAGTCAAACCAGTTCTGAATGATCAGGTATGACAAGTCTTTGAAAAGTTATCTGGCAAGTCCAGGGAAGACAGCTGATCTCTCTGTTGTTAGAGTCAAATCTCAAATAGCCGGTCATCCGCTATATAGGGGAATAAGATACAAACACAGATAATTAATGCACAATATTATGTTAAGCAAGTTAGACAGTTGAAAGAGTGCTGTGTAAGGTCAGAGGGAAAAAAAGATACTTATTATCAAGGCCGAGGGTAGATAGGGAAATCAGGGGAGGTGTCATGGAAGAGGTGGCATTTGAGTGGGTTTTAAGAGATGGCTAGGATAGCTAGGTGGCACCATAGTGGTCTGCAGTCAGGAAGATTTAATCTGAGTTCAAATCTGTTTTTAGATATTTCCTCCCTGTGTGACCTGACCAAATTACTTCAGTTCTTTTTGTCTTAGTTCCTCATCTGTAAAATGAGCTAGAGAAGGATATGGCAAATCACTCCAGTATCTTTGCCAAGAAAACCCTAAATATTGGACATGATTGAACAACAGAATTATTTTTATTAGACCCATGATCCTCAGAAATATTCTTTGATTAATCAGCACTCAACAATCACTTTACTATTTTGTGTCCCCTTAATACTTATGTATATATTTTATAATTGTTTTCTTTTTCTTGTGTTCATTTTCAATTCTCCAATCTTTCTTGGTAAGTTCCAAGAAAGTACTCTTTTTAAAAATCCCCATCAACCGAGGAATTACA
Source organism: Antechinus flavipes (assembly GCF_016432865.1). Classification (NCBI taxonomy): domain Eukaryota; kingdom Metazoa; phylum Chordata; class Mammalia; order Dasyuromorphia; family Dasyuridae; genus Antechinus; species Antechinus flavipes. The sequence continues at coordinate 131,074,109 of NC_067401.1, read as the reverse complement.
TAACACTATGAATCATTCAGTCAATGATTGTGAACAAAGAAACATTTTGGGGCTTGAATTTCTGAATAATTCAAAAGACCATTTCATTTTATCTATAGAAGCAAAGAGTAATCTTCCTTGTTTGGTTTATTTGAATACAGGAGCCAAACCTATACTGATTGATCAATTAATGGTCCCAGCAATTCAGAGAAATGTCTTATAGAAAGCTGAAAAAGTCCACTATTGTGCACACATAAACTCCCACATAGCCAGAGCTTTAATATTCAGTGGGAATCTGGACAGAGCAAAAGGAATCTCCATCAGAACAAAAGTTCATACTTTTCCCCTGATGCTGCATTATGAAATGGCAACATGGTTTCCTGGGGAAAAAGCCAAACTCCACAAGTGAAACTAATTTAGCCAAAACACATGCAGCTGCTAAATACTTAATTCTTGAAGTCAAGTATCAGGGATCTTGGTTTTAGAATGTTGAAATGAGAGGTTTCTTTTAGGTGCAGCAAAATATATTCCACATAAAAAGTATTCTCTCTTTGTCATTCCCTCAAAATACCATTTCTTGACCTGTGATTTCTGGCATAACAAGAGGTTTCTGCCATGGGGATTGTTGTTCAAGTGAGAAGAAATCTACCTTCCCTGTGTTAAGTCTTTTCAGTTTTCGAATCAAAAGGAGACTGATAACTTTCCACAAATCCACTATTTCTACATATGAGACTATTTTAGCTCTTCCTTACAAGCCTTTCACAACTAATCACTCAGCCCCTATTTCAATAGTATGTTTAATTTCAATTTATTTTTAAAAAAATTTTTATATAATAATAAAAGATCATTTAATTTGAAGTTTATGATACAGTAATAGCTGTTTATCCAGAATGCAATCAGAAGATCAAATAGGATTTCTTTTTCTTTACACATTCTTCCATCCTATTTGTATGAGAATACGTTTATTTATATGATAACAAGACAAACAATTATCAGGAATTGATTTAAAAAAAAACCAAGTTCCACTGTTTATTATAGGATTAGTACAGTGAGTCTAGTAGATTGTATTTCTACATTGTGACCGACTACAATTCCAAAGAACTAATTCCAAATACAATTCCAAAAGTCTAAACATGCTACCCACTTTCAGAAGAAGGGAGACAGGCATATGCTTTGTTTTGGTATAGACCCAGAATTTGTTTTGCTTGACTATACATATTTTTTTGTTATAGCTTTTTATTTACAAGTTATATGCATGGGTAATTTTACAGCATTGACATTTGCCAAACCTTTTGTTCCAATTTTTCCCCTCCTTCCCCCCACCCCCTCCCCCAAATGGCAGGTTGACCAATACATGTTAAATATATTAAAGTATAAATTAAATACAATATTAGTATACATGTCCAAACAGTTATTTTGCTGTTCAAAAAGAATTGGACTTTGAAATATGTACCATTAGCCTATGAAGGAAATAAAAAATGCAAATGGACAAAGGTAGAGGGATTGGGAATTCTATGTAGTGGTTCATAGTCATCTCCCAGAGTTCTTTCGCTGGGTGTAGCTGGTTCAATTCATTACTGCTCTATTGGAACTGATTTGGTTTATCTCATTGTTGAAGAGGGCCAGATCCATCAGAATTGATCCTCATATAGTATTGTTGTTGAAGTGTATAATGATCATCTGGTCCTGTTCATTACACTCAGCATCAGTTCATGTAAGTCTCTCCAGGCCTTTCTGAAATCATCCTGTTGGTCATTTCTTAACAATATATTCCATATTATTCATATACCACAATTTATTCAGCCATTCTCCAGTTGATGGGCATCCACTCAGTTTCCAGTTTCTGGCCACTACAAAGAGGGCTGCCACAAACATTCTTGCACATACAAGTCTCTTTCCCTTCTTTAAAAACTCTTTGGGATATAAGCCCAGTAGTAACACTGCTGGGTCAAAGGGTATGCAGAGTTTGATAACTTTTTGAGCATAGTTCCAAATTGCTCTCCAGAATGGCTGGATGTGTTCACAATTCCACCAACAATGTATCAGTGTCCCTGTTTTCCCACATCCCCTCCAACATTCTGCATTATCTTTCCCTGTCATTCTAGCCAATCTGACAGGTTTGTGGTGGTATTTCAGAATTGTCTTAATTTGCATTTATCTGATTAACAATGACTTGGAGCATTTTTTCATATGGCTAGAAATAGTTTCAATTTCTTCGTCTGAGAATTGTCTGTTCATATCCTTTGACCATTTATCAATTAGAGAATGGCTTGAGAGTCAATTCTCTATATATTTTGGAAATGAGGCCTTTATCAAAATCTTTGATTGTAAAAATGTTTTCCCAGTTTATTGCTTCCCTTCTAATCTTGTCTGCATTAGACAAAAACTTTTCAATTTGATATAATCAAAATTTTCTATTTTGTGATCAGTAATGATCTCTAGTTCTTCTTTGGTCATAAATTCCTTCCTCTTCCACAGGTCTGGGAGGTAAACTCTGCTATTTTCTTCTAATTTGTTTATAATCTCATTCTTTATGCCTAGGTCATGAACTCATTTTGACCTTATCTTGGTGTATGGTGTAAAGTGTGGGTCAATGCCTAGTTTCTGCCATACTAATTTCCAATTTTCCCAGCAATTTTTGTCAAATAGTGAGTTCTTATCCCAAAAGCTGGGGTCTTTGTGTTTGTCAAACACTAGATTATTAAAGTTATTGGCTGTTTTGTCCTTTGAACCTAACCTGTTCCACTGATCAACTAGTCTATTTCTTAGCCAATACCAAGTGGTTTTGGTAACTGCTGCTTTATAATATAATTTTAGATCTGGTACAGCTATGCCACCTTAATTTGATTTTTTTCCATTAATTCCCTTGAAATTCTTGACCTTTTGTTTTTCCATATGAACTTTGTTGTTATTTTTTCTAGGTCATTAAAATAGTTTTTTGGGGGTCTGATTGGTATAGCGCTAAACAAATAGTTTAGGTAGTATTGTCATCTTTATTATATTTGCTCGCCCTATCCAAGAGCATTTAATATTTTTCCAATTGGTTAAGTCAGATTTAATTTGTGTGGAAAGTATTTTGTAGTTTTGCTCATATAGTTTCTGATTTTCCCTCGGCAAATAGATTCCTAAATATTTTATACTATCGGTATTTACTTTAAATGGAATTTCTCTTTGTAATTCAAACTGTTGGATTTTGTTAGTAATGTATAAGAATGCTGATGTGGGTTTATTTTATATTCTGCAGACGATATATATTTGTTATAAGGGCTTTTAAAAATTTTCTTCCAATGGGAAGTTGGACTATAAGAGGGAGTGAGGTAGGGTAGTTTAAAAAAGAGAGAGGGAGAAAGAAAAAAAAGATCTACTTTTATGGTATCCTGTTTTACAGAAAACTCCCAAATCTAGAGATCTACTCCTGAGTGCCAATCTGAGGCCCAAACAAGCACTACCTTTTAAGGAAGGAGAAGGAGGATCAATATTTAACCAGCTAAGCAGTAGGCTGCTGGATCTGAGTTATGGATTCATTACATCTGTAAATTTAGCTAATTTAGTGGTACACCAAATGATGACAGTACTGCAAAGGGAATAAAAAATACATACAATGCACAATCATCCTGTCCTCTGGCTATCTTCCCAGAAGGTTAGTGCTCCAGTGGAGCACACACTTTATATGGGCAAAAAAACTTCAACCAGGTCACTAGGACAACTACAATCATATTTCTTTGCTACAAATCAGAATCACCTTTTTTTTTTTTTTTTAATTTCCCGAAGGCAGAAAAAAGCGCACTAGCTTCAGTGTCAGATGGCCCAAAGTTCAAATCCCAGTTCTGATACTTGCAAGTATTTAAATACTTTTAGCTTTTGTTTTCTCCTCTGTAAAATGGCATAATATATGACACTTAGTTCACAGGTTGTTATGAGGATCAAATGAAATAACATATGTACAGTTCTTTGCAAACCTTAAAGCACTATATAAATGCTAATTCTTATTTTAAAAGTTTCTATGACCAGTCTCATAATACAGCAGCAAGTATAAGTATACTTTCTCCTTAAATAATTGGTGGAATCCCATCTCATGCATTGAAAATACTAGTATATTCTTTCCTAAAAAAGGCCCTCCTTGATCCAGTCCACCCCTGCAGCTTGGCCATATTGTACAAATTCCTGTGTTAACAGCATCTTCTTGCAAGGGTTCCTTCATCCCTCTATACTCTGAAAAGTTTGGTTAAGGCTGCTCTTAGTAACTTTTGTGATATATCATACTATCATGGCCAATAAGTAAAACACAATGTTTACAAAAGTCTTTTTATGTATAGTATATCATTTGATCCATACAACAACCCATGAGATATGTGCTATTATCTCCATTTTATAGATGAGGAAATTGAATTGGATAGGCTTAAATGACTTGCCTAGGGACACATAATTAGTAAGTGCTTATAGCAGAATTTGAATTTAGATCCTAAATTATGATTTATTATCAATAAATGTTTTATTTTTTATATATCTATTTTATAAACCTATATATCTGGGTCCATGTAAAAATTTCTTGGACAAAATGGGATCAGGAGTGGAAAAAGTTTAAGAACCTCTGCTCTATATAACATTATAAGAATTGATTGCTTTTTCATTACTATGCTTCATAGGTATGTTAATCTGTGGGTAGTAGGCTGTAATGAACGAAAACTTTTCCCATCATTTCTTTTGGGAACTCTTTCAGAATTTGGTTATGTCCAAAGCTGACCCAATCTGAAATTTAATAAAAAACAAATGCATCTCTCTCTCTCTTTCTCCCTCCTTTCTTCCCCCTTTATCTTTTCCTTCCTTTCTTTCTCTGCAAAGTACACAATTTAGAACATGGAAGGAAATAATAAATCCTGTAAAAATAGTCTATAGAGACTTCCAGGAGCCAAGATGGCAGAGTAAATAATAAATTGTTGTAATTCACTCATATTCATTTACAAAGAACCATAAAATAGTCCCCCAAAACAAATCCTGGAATAGCAAAGAGATGGGGTGAAACAATTTTTTATCTAAGAAACTTGGAACATCAGCCTAAAAGGTCTTTCTCATTTGGTTAGAGGGGAGTACAATTAAGGACTGGAAATATCCCAGTAAGTTAGCAGCAAGCCCCACCTCTGCAAACCAGGGAAGGATCCTGAGCTTCAGTCTGATGAGCAGGCAAACACAAACACCAGGACCTCCCACATCCCTCAGCAAAATTAGAATGGGTAGACTCTAGTTCTAAGAACCACTACTCGCTTCAGCATAGCCCTGAGCAAACAGACAGTAGCCAGTAGCCAGACCACTATATGCTTCGGGCAGGAACATCACATGAAACTCAGCACATACCAGACACCAGCCCTAGGACTTCAACTCAGCACCATGTAAGCTACAAGATCCTTACAGCCTCTAGCATCACTAGTCATTTCTCCCTCCCCTTCCTCAGTACAGCAACCACAAAGGTTCCTTATGGGCCTCAGTGTAACATCAGTGCAGCACCAAGTAAACAGCCAGAGCCTGCACAAGAAGCTTGAGAGTGCCTCTTCCACCCTAGGTGCAGAAAGGAAAAGCCCAAAAATGATGAGCAAAAAATAACAAAGAATCCCATAGAAAGTTATTACAGTGACAGGGAAATCAAGACACAAACTCAGAAGAGGACAACAATGTCAAAATACCTGTGGGCAAAACCCCAAAGAAAAATGGGAAGTAGTCTCAAGCCCAGAAAGAACTCATGGAATAGAGGTAGAAGAAAAATTGGGAAAAGAAAGTAAGAGTGATGCAAGATAATTATGAGAAGAGTCAATAGCCCAGAAAAAGAAAACAAATGCTAAAAAATAAAATTGAACAAATAGAAAAGGAGATAAAAAAAAACCCACTGAAAAAAATTTCTTAAAAAGTGCAACTAGCCAATTGGAAAAAGAAATACAAAAGTAACTAAGGAAAATGATTTCTTAAAAGTTAGAATGGGACAAGTAGAAGCTGAAACATTAAGAATTAACCAAATTTTATTTTTTTAATTTACAATTTAAACAAATTTAAATTTTAATAGTTTTAAACAAATTTAAAAGAATAAAAAAGAAAAGAAAATGTAAAATATTTCATTGGAAAAACAACTGACCTGGAAAATAGACCCAAGAGGACAATATCAGAATCTCAATAAATTTCAATCTCTCTCTCTCTCTCTCTCTCTCTCTCTCTCTCTCTCTCTCTCTCTCTCTCTGTCTCTCTCTCTCTTTCTTTCTCTTTCTCCTTCCTTCCCCCTTTATCTTTTCCTGAAAGCCATATCAAAAAGAGGTCCCAAGCAGCATGTTTCAAGAAATTATCAAGGAAAACTGTCCTGATACTCTGAAATCAAAGGACAAAATAGGCAAAAAATCCTGATCACCCCAGGAAAGAAATTCCAAAATAAATACTCAAGGAACATTATAGCCAAATTTCAGAACTAACAAATCAAGGAAAAAATACATGTGGCCAGAAAGAAACAATTCAAATATTGGGGAACCACAATCAGGATTACATAAGATTTAACAGTTTTTACATTACAGGACAGGACGTAATGGAACATGATATTCCAGAAGGCAAAGGAGCTAGGACTACAACCAAGAATCATTTGCTCAGGAAAATTAAGTATAATGCTCAAGGGGGAAAAAATGATCATACAATGAAATAGATGATGACCAGAACTGAACAAAAAACTTGATTTCCAATATCAAGAGCCAAGAGAAGCCAAAAAAGGGAAAAAGGAAAAGAAAACATAAGGGATTCAATGGAACTGGAATGTTTATATTTGTAAATGGGAAGATGATAATTGTAATTCCTAAAAATTGTAGCATTAATAGTCAGAAAAAAAATACATGGAGGGCACAAGTATAAGATAAATTTGAGGGAATGACATTTAAAAAATAGACAAGAAACAAGAGTACAATAGGTGAAGAAGGAAGGAAGAGATAGAATAGGTAAATTATTTCACATGAAGAGGTATGAAAAACCTATTATAGTGGAGAGAAAGATAAGACAGTGGGCAGTGGCCATTACTTGACCTTTACTCTCATCAGTATTTGCTTCAAAGAGGGAATAATATACACAAGCAATTGAATACAGAAACCTATCTTATTCAAAAGTAAGAGAGGAGGAAATTAAGTAAAGCAGGATGTAGGTAAGGCAGAGAAAGAGGGGGACTAACAGAAGAGAGGGCAGACCAGGGCAGACAACAGACAGAAGCAAAAACACTGTCAAGGAGGGAAAAGGTGAAAGGAGAAAGAAGACTAATAGGAGGGAAAAAAAAGATGGAGGAAAATACAAGCACTATATATGTGAATGGAATGAACTCTCCCAGAAATGTTCATCAGTGTGGATCAAAATCCAGAACCCTCCTCATTTCTCAAATATATTAAGAGTTGAGTCAATATAAGAATGCAAGCCATTTCCTAATCAATAAATGGTCAAAAGATATGAATAGGCAGTTTTCAGATGAAGAAATCAAAGCTATCAATAAGCATATGAAGAAATGCTCTAAATCACTATTGATTAGAGAAATGAAAATTAAAACAAGTCTGAGGTATCACCTTCCATCTATCAGATTGGCTAATATAACAATAAAGAAAAATGACAAATATTGGAGATGATGTGGAAAAATTGGGACACTAATGCATTGTTGATGGAATTGTGAACTGATCCAACTACTCTGGAGAGCAATTTGGAACTATATACTCAAAGGGTAACCAAAGTGCACACAAACTGCAATACCAGTACTAGGTCTGGATCCCAAAGAGAGCATAAAAAGGGGAAAAGGACCTACATGTGCAAGGATATTAAATATTCACCAGCCCTGAAGTCAGAGGACCTGAGTTCAAATTTGGCCTCAGACACTTAACACTTCCTAGCTGTGTGACCCCACTTAACCCCAATTGCCTCAGAAGGAAAAGTGTGTGTGTGTGTGTGTGTGTGTGTGTGTGTGTTTGTGTATGTATTAAATGTTGAGGAAACAAATAATGAAACAACTCTCTGCTTGCAAAGATTAAAAGGGTCTCAAATAACTGTTGATGAGTTGAAAAAATATATATATAGGAGGCATGATATAATGACTCAGCAAAGGTGAATAAAAATAAGAAGGAATTGTCAGACAAGTTGAAGGAGAACCAGGAAAGAATAGGATTATGAAAACCCCCCAAAAGAGCATGCAGGACAGCTGAACTTATTGGTAGAATTGAAAAACTTCAATCCACAGTGGCAAGATTCACAACAACAAAAAATAAATTAAAAAAAAAAAAGATAGCAGATTGGAAATTAAATACAGAAACAATCTGGAAGAAAAAAAATCAATTACATTAAAAGAAAGTATGATCTCCATACAAGCAAAATTTATTGATTTTGAAGTCAGCATGCATAGACACACAATAAGAATTATAGGGATTCCAGAAAAATGTGACAAAACAAAACAAAAAAAGAACCTGAACACTATAATGTATGAAATAATATACAATAACTACCCAGATCTTCTGAACACAGAAAATAAAGCATCAATCAAAGTAACCTATAGGTTGCTTCAAGGAAAAAAAATACCTAGTTGCAAATTTCAAAACATATAGTGTTTAAATTTTCAATTTTTAAAAGATTATTTATATACATGCATTTGTTTTTCACATATTTCCATGAGTCATGTTGGGAGATAAAATTAGAATAAAAGGGAAAAACCACAAAGAAAGCTTCAAAGCACATTTAGTTTCCATAATTCTTTCTCCCTATGCAGATGGCATTTTCCATCCAAAGTTTATTGGAATGGCCTTAGATCACTGAACTGCTGAGAAGAGCTAAGTCTATCATAATTGATCATCCCATAATCTTGCTGTTTGATTCTGCTCACTTCATTTAACATCAGTTCATGTAAATCTTTCTAAGCTTTTCTGAAATCAGCCTGTTCATCATTTCTTATAGAACAATATTACATTATTTTCATATGCCATAATTTATTCAGCCATTCCCCAGTTGACAGGCATCTACTCATTTTGCAATTGTTTGCCACAATAAAAAGAGCTGCTACAAACACTTATGCACATGTGGGTCCTTTCCCCATTTTTTATTCTGTTTGTGGTACAGACCGAATTTTGGCCCTGCTGGAACAAAAAGTATGCAGTTTTATAATCCTTTGGGCATAGTTCCAAATTGCTCTCCAGAATGTCTCGATCAGTTCACAATTCCACCAACAATGAATTAGCATTCTAGTTTTTCTACATCCCCTCTAATATTTAACATTATCTTTTCCTGTCACCTTAGCCAATCTCAGAAATGTAAGGTGATATTCAGAGTTGTTTTAATTTGCATTTTGCTTATCAATAGTGATTTAGAGCATTTTTTTTACATGACTATAAATTGCTTTTTTCATCTGCAAGTTGTCTGTTCATATCCTTTGACCATTTATCAATTGGGGAATCACTTGTATTCTTATAAATTTGACTCAGTTTCCTACATATTTTAGAAAGGAGGCCTTTTCTGAAATATACTGGCTATAAAAATTTTATCCTAGTTTTCTGCTTCATTTGGCTGCATTGGTTTTATTTGTGCAAAATTATTTAAATTTAATGTAATCAAAATTATCCATTTTGGATTTTATAATGTTCCACAGATCTGACAGGTAGACAATCCTTTGCTCTCCTAATTTACCTATAGTTTATATAATAATCTTCTGAGTTGTCTTGGATCATTATATTCCTGAGAATAGCTAAATTATTCACAGCTGATCATCTTACAATATTGTTGTTACTAAGCAGACAGCACATTTCCCTTTGTATCAGCTCATGTGAATCCTTCCAGGTTTTTCTGAGAGCATCTTGCTCATTATTTATGATAGCACAATAGTGTTCCATCATAATCACAGTTTGTTTAGTCATTCCCCAATTGATGGGCATTCCCTCAATTTCCAATTCTTTACTATCAGAAAAAAACTGCTATAAATATTTTTGTTTAAATTTGCACAAATATTAGTACAAATAGCTCCTTTTCCTTTTAAAAAAAATCTCTATGGATACAGACATAATAGTGGTATCGCTAGGTTAAAGGGTATGCATGGATTCATAGCCCTTTGGGTATACTTCCAAATGCTCTAAAGGATGATCAGTTTATAATTACACCAACAATGCATTCATTAATGTCTCATTTTCCACACATCTCCTCCAACATTGGTCATTTTCCTTTTCTACCCTATTAGCCAATCTAATAGGTTTGAGATAGTAACTCAGAAATACAAATTAAAACAAATCAATAGTGATTAAGAGCTTTTTTCCCCAAATAGCTATAGATAGCTACAATACTTCATCTGAAAACTATTCATATATTTTGATTTTTTATCAGTTTAGAATTGGCTCTTATTTTTAGAAATTTCTCAATTATCTATATATTTGAGAAATAAGGCTTTTATCAGAGAAGCTTAAATAAATTTTTTGCACAGTTACAATTACTAAATGTACTTGTTTCCCTCCATTCTATTTCTCCTTCCCCTATTTATTCTATTATCTCTCTCCTTTCACCCTATCCCTTCTCAAAAGTGTTTTGTTTCTGACTACTTCTTCCCCAGTCTGTCCTTCCTTCTATCACTCCCTCCACTTCCCTTCGCTTATATCTTTCTCCTCCTACTTTCTTGTAGGATAAGACAGATTTCTATATCCAATTGAATGTGTATGTTATTCTTTTTGAACCAATTCTGATGAAAGTAAAGTGCATTTACTCCTCCCCATCTTCCTTTCTATTGTAAAAGCTTTTTCTTTTCTTTTTTATGGGAGATAATTTACCCTACTCTATCCCTCCCTTTCCCTTTCTTCCAATGAACTCTTCTTTCTCATCCCTTAATTTTATTTTCAAAAATATTATCCCTTCATATTCAGCTCACACCTATGCTCTTTATTTATATATACGTTAACTGCCCTAATAATGAGAAATAATAATGAGAATAATGAGAAAGTTACAAGTATCATCTTCCCATGTAGTTTAACTTTATTAAGTCATTTATGATCTCCTTTCCTGTTTTACCTTTTTATGCTATTCTTTGAGTCTAGCATTTACAGGTCAAATCTTCTATGTAGCTCTGCTCTTTTCATCAAGAATGCTTGAAATCCTCAATTTCATTGAATATCCATTTTTCCCCTGAAGGATTATACTCAGTTTTGCTGGGTAGGTGATTCTTGATTTTAATCCTATCTCTTTGCTCTCCAAAATATCATATTTCAGCTTTCCAATTCCTAATATGGAAGTTGCTAAATCTTGTATTATCCTGATTGTGGCTCCATGTTGAATTGTTTCTTTCTGGCTACTTGCAATATCCTCTTCTCAACCTAGGAGTTCTGGAATTTGACTATGATATTCTTCGGAGTTTTCATTTTGGGATCTCTTTTAGGAGGTGATTGGTAGATTCTTTCAATTTCTATTTTACCCTCTGGTTCTAGAATAGTAGGGCAGTTTTTCTTGATAATTTCTTGAAAGATGATGTTTAGGCTCTTTTTTTGGTCATGGCAAATAGGTAGTCCAATAAGTTTTAAATGATCTCTCCTGGATCTAATCTCCAGGTCAGTTGTTTTTCCAATAAGATATTTCATACTGCCTTCTATTTTTTTCCATTCTTTTGGCTTTGTTTTATTGTTTCTTAATTTGTCAAAGAGTCACTAATTTCCATGTGCTCAATTCTAATTTTTAAGTAGTTATTTTCTTCTGTGAGCTTTTGTACCTCCTTTTTTATTTGGTCAATTCTACTTTTTTAAGGAATTTTTTATTCAGTGAATTTTTTTTCTTTTTCTTTTTCCATTTGGCCTATGCTGCTTTTCGAGGCATTATTCTCCTCACTGACTTTCTGCAACTTTTACCAGTTAGCCTCGTCTTTTTTAAGGTGCTATTATCTCCAGTACTTTTTAGCAAGTTATTGTTTTTTTCAGATTTTCTTACATTACTTTCATTTCTCTTTCCAATTTTTCTTCTACTTCTCTTACTTGATTTTAAAAATACCTTTTGAGCTTTTCCATGACCCGAAACAAATTCATATTTTTTTGGGAGGCTTTGGATTTTGGAGCTTTGACTTTGTTTTCTTCTACTGAGTGTGCATTTTGATCATCCTTGCCACCGTAATACTTTCTATGGTTAAAATTATTTTTCTATTTTCAGTATATCTATAAGTTGTGTGGAATCTGTTTCTTTGTTTTGTTTTTACTCTAAAAAATATTATTTGTCATATAGATGACCTCTCTAGTAGGGAAAGGAAGATAGATACTTAGGAAATAGTGATGTGAGAAACAAAATATAAAAAACATTTTAAAAAAAATCACAAAATATATAACAAGAAAAAATAAAGGAGCTAGAGGAATACAAAGGCAACAATAAATATTTCTTGGGAAAACTTGAGCATCTCATATTGCAATATTCATAATAAAGTAAAAAAATGAATTGAAACTATATAAATAACTTTCTAAGATTCTCCAAATTAAATCGACACATTTAATACTTGATGATTTTCATGCAAAGATGAACACAGAGGACAGCAAAAAAAGTGTTAGAAAACATGGCTCAGGTCTAAGAAACAACAGAGACCAAAAGCCTATTGACTAATATAGAAACTTTACACTAACATTCTTCAGGAAGAAGGTTGGGAGGTGCTGGACACAGAAGGCATATAGTAGTATCATAGAAAATGAAATTGATTATACTTTTAACATGAAAACAACTGGCTACTAATGTGAGAGTAACTATCAAATCAGTACTGTAGAGTCAAACAATAAGTTTATTAGTATAAAGATAAAAATAAACTAAAAAAATAAAAATGAGAAGTTGTAATATGACTCTTTGAAAATTAGAAGTGGGCAAGGAGGGAAAGCAAATGATACTATATCAAGAAATAATAAAATAAAATAAAAATAAAAAAATAGAAGAGAATGTGAAATATATCAAAAGAAGAAGAATAGACCAAGAAGAGAATCACAAGAATAATTGGACTACCTGAAAACTTTGATCAAAAAAAGAATCGTGAAATAATTAAAGAAAATTGTCCTGAAGTTTTGGAACAAGAGAGGAAAGCAGAAATAGAAAAACACCACCAATCACCACCTGAAAGAAGTCCCAGGATGAAAACCTACAGGAATATTATAAATTCCCAAACTCCCAGATTAAGGAGAAAATATTATGAGCAACAACAACATAAAAAAAAATTTAGATACTACAGAGCCACAATTAAAATTCCACAAGACCTAACAGCTGCTACACTAAAAGAGCGCAGGTCTTGTAACACTATGTATTGAAAAGCAAAAGAACTGGGATTGTGGCCAAAAATAACCTATCTGACAAAGTTAAGTATAATCCTGAACAGAAAAAAAAATTGATTTTCAATGAATTGACAGACTTTCAAGATTTTGTTGCAAAAAACCCCAGAACTTAATAGAAAATTTCACATATAAGATCCAGGAGAAATATGAGGTAACATCAAAGCCTGATTACAAGGGATTCAATAAGTACAAATTGTTTATCTTTTACACAGGAAATGTAAACTGTATGCTGAAGGTTATCATTATTAATTGGGTGGTCTGAAAGAAAAATGGGGATGAGTTGAATATGATGTGGTGATTCTAAAAAGCAAAGCTGTGTAGGAAAAAGTAGAAAGAGCTATTACACAAATGAGTTCCCAGAGGAAGAACCAATACAGAGGAATCAGGTGGAGGTTGAGGGTTGGTAGTATTGGAATCCTACTTTCATCAGATTTTTTTATAAAGATAGAACAACATATATATCTAGAAGGGTATAAAAGTCTTCTAAATTAAAAAAGAAATAAGAGGGTGAGGGAATAGGATAAGGGGTAGAAGAAGAAATAATAAAAACAATCAATAATTTTATTAAAAATGAGAATAATGAAATGTATCAAAACTGATGGATATAACAAAAACAATAATCAGAGGAAAATTTCTCTCTCATAAGTTCTGATATCAATAAAAAGAGAAAGAGCAGACCAATGAACTAGGTATGCAATTTAAAAAAATAGAAAAAGAACAAATTAAAAATCCCCCATTTATACTAAATTGATAAATCTTAAAGACTAAAAATGAAATTAAGAAAATTGAATGTAAGAAAATCGTGGACTTAATAAATAAAACTATTAGTATTTAAAAATCAATAAAATAGATAAACTATTAATATGATTTTTAAAAGGAAAGAAAAACTAATTTTTAATAATGCAAAGGTGAATATATTACTAGAAAATATGAAATAAGAGCAATTACAAGGAGTTATTTTGTCCAATTATATGCCAATGAAACTAACAATTTAAGTGAAATATGGAAGATTATTTACAAAAATACAACTGCTCAAATTAATAAAAGAGAAAATAGAATATCCAGATAGACCAATTTTAGAAAAAGAAATTGAACAGACCATAAGTCAGCTTCCTAAATAAAAATCACCAGAACCAGATGAATTTACAAGTGAATTTTATTAAACATTTATTATCACACATTTAAAGATTCAAGTAATTCTAATATTAAATAAATTATTTAGAATAATAGACAAAGAAGGGGTCCTACCAAACTCCTTTCATGAAACAAATATGATACTGATACCTAGAACAGGAAAAATTAAAAACAAGGAAAGAGAATTATAGACCAATTTCATTATTGAATATGGATGCAAAAATTCTAAATAAAATAATAGAAAAAAGATTACAACAATATATTACAAAGATTATACATTACAACCAGAATTCATACCAGGAATGCAGAGATTATTTAATATAAGGAAAACTATTGGCATAATTGATTATGACTATAATAAAAATAACAAAAATAATACGATAATATCTGTAGATGTAGAAAAATGTTTTTGATAAAGTACAATACTCACTTCTATTAAAAAATACTTGAAAGTATAGCTAAAACCATTACAAAACATCATTTGTAATGGGGATAAGCTAGAAGCTTTCTTAGTAAGATCAGGCTTGAGACAAGAATGACTACTATCATCAATATTATTCAGTATTTTATTGGAAACCCTAGCAATAGCAGTAAAAGAAAAAAAAAAATCCAGAAAGAATCAAATAGAGAATGAGGCAATAAAACTAAAACTTTTGTAGACAATATGATGATATACTTGGAAAATCCTAAATACTCAATTAAAAAGTTAATTAAACTAACTAATAATTTCAATAAAGATGCAGGATGCAAAATAAACCCACATAAATCTTTAGCATTCCTTAAATATTACCAATAGGATCCTTCAAAAAGAGATAGCTAGAGATACCTCATTAAAAATAACTCTAGACAATATAAAATACATGGGAATACACCTACTAAAACAAATGATCTCTATCAAAGGTGTTCTGCTAAGAGCTATTTGGATATTTATAACATCATTTGTGGGTATACAAAATTATCAACTAAAAGAACTCAAGCATTGGGAGGTTGCTATTGCCTCCAGTTGCCTTGGCAAGGCCAGACCAAATGATTTTATGGACTATCTGAAATCTGAGGGCCAGATATTCCCACCCCTGATCTACATGAGCAAAATTATAAAAACAAAAACAAAAACAAACCTTGTACACAAATAAAATCATATTTAAATAATTGTAAAACAGTAATTGTTCATGATTAGGCAGACCAATATAATAACAATGACAACTTAACCTAAATTAATCTACATGTTTAATGCCATGCTGGTTAAATTACCAAAAAAATTATTTTATGTAATTAGAAAAAATAATAAAATTTATTTGGAAGAACAAAAGGTCAAGAATATCCAGTAAACCAATAGAAAAAAATATAAAGGAAGGAGGTTTAGCAGTACCAGATCTTAAACTATATTGTAACTTAGTACTTATAAAAACTATTTGGCATTGGCTAAGAAATAGAAAGGTAGATCAGTGGAAAAAAGTAGACAGGATCTAATGCAGGAAATAAATATAATTATCTAGTATGTAACAAATGTAAAGACTTAAGTTTTAGGGATAAGAATTTATTATATGGTTAAAAAAAATTGCTGGGAAAACTGGAAAGGAGACTGGAAGAATTTCAGTATGCACCAAGATCTTATACTATTTACCAAGATAAGGTCAATATTGTAGGCATGACCTAGAATTAAAGAGAGATATAAGAAAATTTGAAGAACATCAAACACATTACCTATCAGATTTATGGATAGTGAATTAAAAAGAATAAAAAAAGAGATGGTGTTGTAAGGTATAAAATGGAAAACTTCAATTAAATCTAAAAAGTTTTGTACAAATAAAACGAATATAGCCAAAATAAAAAAGAAAGCAGACTGCATTTTATTTTTTCTCATTTTTTTTCCTTTTCAATCAGATTTTTTTGTGCAGCATGATAACATAGATAGTAAGAACTACATGTTTAACATATATTGGATTATTTGCTTTTGGGGAAGGGGGTGTGGGAAGAGAGGGAGAAAAATTTGTAATACAAGGTTTTGCAAGATTGAATGTTGAAAACTATTTGCATATATTTTGAAAATAAAACGCTATTATTAAAAAAAGTAGAACATTGAGGTAAAAGTTTTATAGATAGCTCATAAGATAAAGATCTCTTATCTCAAACTGTGTCAAATCTATAAGAATGAGAGTTATTTTCCATTTGAAAAATGGTCAAAAGATATGAACAAGCAGTTTTCTGATGAAGAAAACAAAACATAGTCATATGAAAAAATGCTCTAAATTATTGCTGATTAGAGAGAATGCAAACAACCTTGAAATATTTTACACTTGTCAGATTAGCTAAAATGCTAGAAGGGGAAAGTGGCAAATTTTGGAGGAGATGTGGAAAAAACTGGAACCTCAGTTTACTGTTGGTAGATCTGTGAGCTGATCCAACCATTTTTTAAAAAAAAACTTTTTTCTTATTTTTCCCCAGTTATATTTAAAATAATTTTTTTACATTTGTTTTTATCCCTACTTCCAGCCCCCATTTAGAAAGCACATGTTAAGTTATGCAAAACATTTCCAT
Source organism: Antechinus flavipes (assembly GCF_016432865.1). Taxonomy (NCBI): domain Eukaryota; kingdom Metazoa; phylum Chordata; class Mammalia; order Dasyuromorphia; family Dasyuridae; genus Antechinus; species Antechinus flavipes. Next base: position 131,057,160 of record NC_067401.1, on the reverse strand, counting down.
AAAAGTCATGTTGTGAAATAAAACATAGATCTCCCTCCTAAAAAAAAGAAAAAAACCCTCAAGAAAAATAAAATTTAAAAAGAGAAGGAGAGATTATGCTTCAATCTCTATTCAGACACAATCAGTTCTTTCTTTGGATATGGATAGTAGTTTTCATTATAAATCCTTTAGAGTAGTTGTGTAATCCAATCATTTTGGAGATTTTGAATTATGTACAAAGAGTTGTAAAACTGTATGACCTAGAAATACCACTATTAGGTTTGTTTCCCAAGATGATTAGGGAAATGGAAAATAATTTACATGTTCTAAAACACTTATAGTAGCTCTCCTTAGTGGCAAAGAACTGAAAATTACGGGGATTATTCTGATATAAGAAATGAAGAGTGATGATTTTAGTTAAGCGAAAGACTTGCATGAAATAATGAAATATGAAAAGCACAGAACCAAAAGAACATCATATACAATAAGAAAAGTATTATTGTAAGAACAACTTTAATTTTGATTATTATAAATACCCAAATTAATCTCAAAGATCCTATGAAGGAAATTGTTAGTTGAATCCAGAAAGGAATATTTCTGTGTTGTAGGAAATGATGAGCTGAATGATTTAGAAAAATATGGAAAGACTTGGGATTTATGAAGGAAGATGCTACCCACCTTCGAGAAACAAATGATATGAGGAAATAAGCATTATATGGTCTTACATACATATCTATGAGTATATATATGTATATGTGTATGTTTATAGTTGTCTATAAAAGTATAGACATGCATACTTAATTGTAGCTTTCTTTAAGAGTGGGGGAGGGGGAAAATTTAATTAAAAGTGCACAGCAGAGAACAAAAGAAAACCAACAAGGAAAAGAAAAGCAAGACAGCTTTGAAAATAATGTGTAGACATGTCTCAGATTAGCTAAAATGACAAGAAAAGATAATGACAAATGTTGGAGGGGATATGGGAAAACTGGGACACTGATACATTGTTGGACATATCCAGCCATTCTGGAGAACAGTTTGGAACTATGCTCAAAAAGTTATCAAATTGTATTTACCCTTTGATCCAGCAATGTTAGTACTGGGCTTATATCCTAAAGAGATATTAAAGAAGGGAAAGGGACCCACGTATGTAAAAGTGTTTGTGGCAGCCCTTTTTGTAGTGGCTAGAAACTGGAAACTGAATGGATGCCCATCAATTGGAGAATGGCTGGGTAAATTGTGGTATATGAATGTTATGGAATATTATTGTTTTGTAAGAAATGACCAGCAGGATGATTTTAGAGAGGCCTGGAGAGATTTACATGAACTGATGCTAAGTGAAGTGAACAGAATAAGGAGATCGTTATACCTGGCAACAAGAAGACTATATACAATGATCAATTCTGATGGATGTGGTTCTCTTCAACAATGAGATGATTCAGATCAGTTCCAATTATTCAGTAATGAAGAGAGCCATCTATACCTACAGAGAGGACTATGGGAACTGAGTGTGGACCACAATACGGCATTCTCATTCTTTCTGTTATTGTTTGCTTGCATTTTTGTTTTCCTTCTCAGGTTTTTTTTTCTTTCTATGTCCTATTTTTCTTGTGCAGCAAGATAACTGTATAAATATGTATGCATATATTGTATTTAACATATATTTTAACATATTTAACATGTATTGGACTACCTGCCATCTAGAGGAGGGGTAGAGAAAAGGAGGGGGAAAATTTGGAACAGAACATTTTGCAAGGGTCAGTGTTGAAAATTTACCTATGCATATGTTTTGTAAATAAAAAGTTATAACTAAAAAAGAAAGAAAACAATATGTAGAAAACAAAGTGTAGGTTTTAATTTGAAATGGAAATTTATTGTTTTATATGAATCTTGTCATAATCTGCTGTGTACATAGCAATATTTTTTTTCTTTCCTCATTTTGTATTTAAGGATAAAATAAAAAAAATTAACAATTAAAAAATTACTTAGCTGAAACACTCAATAAGATCACAAAGATTGCAGAACTATGAAACCCCAAAGGGGTCTGAGATGCTCCTTGCAGATAAACACCAATAAAAGGAACCTAAGAAATTAGTCAAGAATAAAGTGCGTTCAATGCCTCTATGCAAGAATGCAAATTGGGGATAGAGTCTAGCCCTAAAACAAAGTTACAAATCAAGAACTGTGGCTGGAAATATGAGTAAACAGAAGAAGATACCATAAAAAATGAAGGAATGTTATAAACTGAGTGATGTTTAAGACACAGACCTAAAGGTGAGTTAATTCACATGCACTACCATAGCCTCAAGAAAAATGATCTTAGCCACAAGAACTATAGGACTATCTGAAAGAAATTAAGTAAAAGATAGAAAATAACATTAAAAATGAACTAAGAGCTCTGAAATAAAAAACTGAAAAGAGAATAAATAGTTTATAACAGATGATGAAAAAATTTACCTAAGTACAGGTCTCTTTGAAAATCTGAACTGAACCAACAGAAATCAGTAGCTCTAGGAAGCAATAAAAATTATTAGAGCAAAATTTAAAATTTGAAAATATACAATATAACTATAAAGTATCTATTATCAAAAACAATTGACCCAGAAAACAAATTAAGGAGAGATAATTTAGAAATTATTAGATTCTGTGACAGCCATGAACAAACACAAATATAAGCATATTGAAAGAAATCATAAATTCCCAGAAAACCATGGACAAAATCCAGAATTTTCAGGTCAAGAAAAAAATACCACAAGCAACTAGAATGGAAGAATTCAGATATGAGAGAATCAGTCAAAATCACATAAGACACAAGGATTTGAAATATCTGCTACTATAAATGAGAGAAAATGCTGAAATACAGTATTCCAAAAGGCAAAAGAAAGAGGCTTTCAACCATGAGTAACTTTTACTTTAAGAAACTAAGTATTCCACACCTCTCAGATTGGCTAAGATAACAAGAAATGATAATAATGAATATTGGAGGGGATGTGGGAAAACTGGGACATGGAGACATTATTGGTGGAACTGTGAATGAATCCAATCATTCTGGAGAACAGTTTGGAACTAGGCTCAAAAAGTTTTCAAACTATACATACCCTTTGATCTAGCAGTGTTTCTACTGGGCTTATATCCCAAAGAGATATTGAAGAAGGGAAAGTTATCTTGCTTGGACAGCAAGATAATTGTATAAATATGTATACATATATTGGATTTAACATATAATTTAATATATTTCACATGAATTGGACTACCTGCCATCTAGGAGAGGGAGTGGAGGGAAGGAGGGGAAAAATTGGAACAGAAAGTTTTGCAAGGGCCAATGCTGAAAAAATACCCATGCATATGTTTTGTATATAAAAAGATATAATAATAAAAAAACCAAATAAATAAATAAATAAAAAGAAATTAAATATTCTCCTGCAGTGGGGGGGAAAAGAAATTTTAATGGATGAAAAAGGTAGGAGAAAAAAAAAAAGAAAAAAGTATAAAAGGATATGATGGAGATAAATGCATATTTAATCAAAACTATGAATGTGATCAATTCATTAATACAAGGGGGAAAGGTATTGGATTAAAAAGCAGAGAAATTCAACAATATGGGTTGTTTTTTTAAAATCCCTGAAACTTAAAGATTTACACAAGATTAGAATGAAAACCTATTTCCCTCAATCAATCAGAATTGATTATGGTTCAGATGCACTCAAAAAAGTAGGGTAGTACATGATCACACAATAACAGTAATAATAAACATGGTTAGAAAAATAATGGGGGAACTACATAAACTATTTTTATATTTAAAGACACTATGGACAATGAAATAATAAAAATATTTATTCAAGCCAATGGCATAGCATTTTTTACAGCCAGTATTTCTAATAAAGGGCTCATTTCTAAAATATATAGAGAACTTAGTCAAATTTATAAGACTACAAGTCATTCCACAATTGCTAAATGATCAAAGGATATGAATAGTCAATTTTCAGATGAAGAAATTAAAGCCATTTATAGTTATATGAAAAATTCTATTTTTCTAAATCATTATTGATTAGAGAAATGCAAATTGAAACAACACTGAGGTACCACTTCACACCCCTCAAATTGGCTAAGATGACAGAAAAAGATAATGATAAATGTTGGAGGGGTTGAGGGAAAACTGGGATACTAATTGTTGGTGGAGTGGTGAACTGATCTAGCCATTCTGGAGAACAATTTGGAGCTATGACAAGGCTTATAAAATTTGCATATCATTTGATCCAGCAGTATCATGGCTGAGTCTGTTTCCTAAAGAGAACAAAAAAAGCTGGGGGCAGGGAGGACCTATAGTTATAGTATATGAATGTAATATAATATTTTTAATAAGAAATGATGAACAGGCTGATTTAAAAAATGCCTGGAAAGACTTACACGAACTGATGCTGAGTGAAGTGAGCAAAGCCAGGAGAACATTGTCCAAAAAACAACAAGATTATGTGATGATCAACTATGATAGACTTGGTTCTTGATCCAAGACAATTCCAATAGACTTGGGAAAAAAAATGCTATTCAATTCAGAGAGAGTACTATGAAACAATGGGGATCGAAACATTGTATTTTCACTTTTTTGTTGTTTGCATTTTCTTTCTTGTGGCTTTTCCCTTTTGCTCTCATTTTTCTTTCATAACATGACTAATATGGAAATATGTTTAAAATAATATTGTTTGAATACAGAAAGAAATATTTCTGTGTTGTAGGAAATGATAAGCTGGTTGATTTAGAAAAACATGGAAAGGCTAGGACATATGAAGGAAGATGCTATCCACCTTCAGAGAAATAGATGATGCTTATAATAAGCATAGTATGAGTGTATATATATATATATATACATGTGTATATTTTTGGTTATCGATAAAGGTGTAGGCAAAAGATATAGACCTCCATGCTTAATTGTAGTCTTCTTTAGGAGTGGGGGGGAGGGGGAAAATAAAGTTAAAAATGCACAAAGGAGAACAAAAGAAAACCAACAAGGAAAATATATATATAACCTATATCAGATTGTTTGCTGTCTTGGGGAGGAGGGAAGCAAGAGACTGATGGAGAAAATAATTTGGAATCTAAAATCATACAAAAATAAATGTTGAGGGGCATCTAGATGGTACATTACATAGAGCATCAGCCCTGAAGTCAGGAGGATCTGAGTTCAAATCTGGCCTCAGACACTTAACACTTCTGTGTGACCCTGGGCAAGTCACTTAACTCCAACTGTCTCAGCAAAAATAAATAAAATTTTTAAAAAATGTTGACAGCTATCTTTACATGTAATTAGACAAACAAAATACATAAAATTAGATAAATAAATTTACAAAACAAAACAAAAATCTGTGACAAAGAATTAATTATTAATATGAGATAATTTCATTTTAAATAAAAAGGAAACAAAAAATCAGAATTAGAAGGAAAAGTTAACCTGGGGATAGAGGAGAGAGGAATCTATGCAGCAAGTTTCTCTGATAAAGGTCTGATATGTAAGACATAAGAGCAGTTAGGTGATGTAGTAGGTAAGAGTGATGAACCTGGAATCAGGAAGATCTGAATTTACAGTCTCACCCCCTAATTAGCTGTGAGACCATGCACAAATATTTAACTTCTCTTGTCTCAGTTTCCTCTGCTGTAAAATGGGGAAAATGATAGTATGTTTCTTTCAGGGTTGTTGGAGGATAAAAAGAAGGCATATTTAGGAAACTCTCAGCACAATTCCTGACACAAATGTTAGTTATGATTATTACAGGGAAGTGCAAATAAAAACAAAAACTATTTCCAATAGCTAAATAGTCAAAAAATATGAAAAGACAATTCTCAAAGGAAAAAATCCAAGCTATCAGCAACCATATGAAAAAAAGCTTCAAATCATTAACAAGAAAAAAAAAAACAATTAAAACTTCATATCCATTAGACTAGTAAAGATCACCAAAACTGAATGATTACTATTAATAGAAGGCATATGGGAAGATAAGTGCATATTAATGCACTACTAGTAAAGTAGTGAATTAACTTAGCTATTTGGAACTATACCCAAAAAGTATACCAAAACTTGTCATTAAATTTTTTGAATCAACAATAACACGACTTCCCAAAGAGAGAAGATAATGTGTAATATATACAAGAAAATTTATAATAGCTTTTCGGTATATGATGGCAAAAATTGGAAATTAAAGAAATACTCACTAATTGGGAAAAGCTTAAGCAAATTTTGACATATGAATGTAATAGAATATTATTGTGCTAGAAGCAACGATTAAAAGGATGGGACCAGAAACATGGGAAGATGTGTATGAACTAATACAAATTTGAACAGGAACAGAATAATTTATACAATGACAGAACAGTAAAGAAAACTTATGATCTTATATACTTCAACAACAATACTATATGATAATTAATTCTGATGGACCTGGCCATCTTCAGCAATGAGATGAACCAAATCAATTCCAATAGAGCAGTAATGAATTGAACCAGCTACACCCATCAAAACAACTCTGGGAAATGACTAAGAACCATTACATTGAATTCCCAATCCCTATATTTTTGCCTACCTGCATTTTGGATTTCCTTCACAGGCTAATTGCACAATATTTCAGAGCCCGATTCTTTTTGTAAAGCAAAATAACGGTTTGGTCTTGTATACTTATTGTGTATCTAATTTATATTTTAATATATTTAACAGCTACTGGTCATCCTGCCATTTAGGGGAGGGCATAAAGGGAAGGAGGGGAAAAATTGGAACAAAAGGTTTGGCAATTGTCAATGCTGTAAAATTACCCATACATATAACTTGTAAATAAAAAGCTATTTAAAAAAAAGAAAATTTATGATCAATTCAACAATAATTATAGTTCTAGGGAACTGATGCTACTTCTGAAAGAGAGGAAGATATTTATAATTTTATTTTCAATTAGATATTTAGACATATTTGGGGAGAAAAAAGAAATGTCAGTTAAACTTTAATAAACTCTTGTCTCTAGCAATAACAATTAATCTATCATTTAGATTTAAAAAGGTACTAATACTAGTGAGTTAAATTTCTTCATGATTTTCAAAAGAACTTAAGAATGTTTTAGTTATAATTAAACAAAATTTGTTACTTTGTAAACCTTGTATTGACCCATCAATATTCTAATTCTCTTTCCTCTAAATTATTCCCATCCCACTCATTAACTGTATTTGTTAAGATGGGAAGATATGCTTTGCTTAGCTTGAATTCAACAACTTGAATTCATAAAAAGATAAAAAAAGGGGGGATGGGAGAGAAAATATATGAATTTTTGGCAAGTCATCATATTTTTATTAAATTTATGCCTGATTCAGGTTTCTTGGAAAGTGAATCAATACTTATTTCTGATGCTGTTTTGTAACAGTCAAACTATGTGATGATTTCAAACTTTGTGATAAACTAGCTGAGTCAGGATTGTTTTACAGAGAGAGGAAGGAAATGACATTTGTTTTGCAATAGAATTTTCTAAAACATTTAAAGCTCTAAATTGGGAGAGAGAGAGAAGACAGAGGATAGGGGATAGAGAAGGCAATGTTGCCTGAAAACAAAAGAAGACATATTTAAAAAAAAAATCTTATCAGGGAAAGAAAGAAAAACAGCCTCTATGGATAAAATATGAGAATGGAAACCATTCATTGAAGGGGAAACAATTACACTGAACTGGGCATTTGAAGTTAAGAAGTACTTGGGCTCCAATTTTACCTTAGGCAATATATATATATATTTTTGCACCTTAATCTGCAAAATGAGTGGGCTGGATTTAAAGGCTTCTAAAGTCCCTTCCACCTAGGAAGCTATTATCTTATTGCAAGTAACTGCGATTTGCATACTAGAAAGAGGAGAATTTAGATCTTGCCAATTTGAGGATGCTGACTCATTTCTCCTGTCTCTAATCTATCCTGCACAGAGTCTTTTCATTATTTCTAAAGCAAAAGTCTAATGAGATCACTTCTTTGCGCAAGACATTTCTGTGGCTCTTTATTGCCACCAGGATAAAATACAATTTTCTCTGTCATTTAAAGCATATCACATTAAAGCAAAACTGCCATGTGCAGGAACTAGTAAATGTGCAGTCAGCAGGGATCCCTTTTTAAGTTTGATACCACTGTTATATGTTAGAGCCAAACCAGCCTTTTCACTGTTCCCAGTACACAATATAACATTTCCCACCTCTGTACCTCAATGCACAAGCTATCCCTGCCTCGTGGCTAAATGTTTTCTTCACTTTTAAGAATTGTTCAAGTGACATCTCTTGATACCTTTCCTGATTCCATTGTTTGTTACTGTTCAAATTCCCATGTCAACTGCTACCAGCTATTACTTCTTATACAAGGTTCTTTTTTACTACATCATTCTCCACAGCATTCAGACAGTAAGCTTCCACTCAGGCAACAAATTCAGCAATTTTATATTTTATTTATTTGTGTACATGCTATTTCACCCCAATTTTATATAAGCTCCTTGAAAGTAGGGATGAAGCATAGGGTGTCTGTACCATAGTAGTTGGTTTGTTGAATTATTAAGGATACACACACACACACACACACACACACACACACACACACATATATATATATATAACTAAAAAAGGGTATAAACTGGTCATATAATAAGAACAAGAGATAATCAGTGGCCAAGCCAAGGGTTGCACTGGCATCTAAGAAATAGTAAAAGCAGAAAATGGCCTTTTACCGATTTATGGAATCCTCCTAGACAAAAATCACAGAGAACGAGAAAGTACATATGATTTGCCATCTACCTATAAGGATGGAGTGAATAATCATATCTGGGATATTAAGTTCCTACTCTATACAAGGCACTATGCTAGGGGAAACAAAAGCAAAAACAGTTCCTGCCTCTCATGTGTCTATATTTAACTGAGTAGACTCAAACATATACAAGTTAACAGCATTAACTATATAATAAATAATTCCAAGGAGAACTTGCTAATAACTGGTAGAAAAGGCTTCAGAGTAAGTGTTAATTAATTGAAGAATGCTAAGAGTTTTATCAGGAAGTTCCACTTGAATTCTAAAAGTACAGAAGGATAGAATGCCTATACGGGGAAAAGTTAGCCAGCCAGTTTGACTGGAATAAATTGCATATAAAGAGGGAATATAATGAAATATAATGAATATGATGAAATAAAACTAGAAAGCTGAGGAGAAATCCAGATTATAAATTTAGCTTGAAATGCCAGGTTGGAGATCTTTTATTTTATCCTAGAGGAAAAAGAGAGTCATTTTAGATTTTTGAGGAAACAGAGAGGCACATGACATGGATAAATCTTTTGAGCCAGGACAGCTAAAGTATGGCTATTCTGTGGGAGTAATTAAGAGAGTTATATCAGACACTTAACATTTCCTAGCAGTGTGACCCTGGGCAAGTCACTTAACCCCAATTGCCTCAGAGGGGAAAAAAGATTTCTAGCTCTAGCTTCCCAATTCCTCAACTGCATCCTGCTTTTACTTGGGGGAAAAAAACAAAATAAAACAAAACAATACCCTCACTACATCTAAATGTCATCAAGCTTTCAGCCACCCACTGAGATAGAAGAAACCAGTTCTGCTTGCTTTTCCACATGTGGTTCTAGTTTTCACAGACTACCCTTGAAGTCTCTCCAACATCAATGGTAAAATGGTCCCATTAAAAAAAAAAAAAAGCCACCTCAGAAGTGAAAAATGACTCAAACTGTGTGTGGCTTATAATTTTGTGGGTTTTCTTTTTTCATTTATCTATAATGAAAGGAAAATGGATTTTGCTCTGAAACAACTATCCAGAAGATAAATGAGAAGTGACCCCGATACCTGGAATAGGAACATCATAGCTTGTCATGGCGAGTTTATGAGATGGAGGGGAAGATCTGAGTTCTAGTTTCCTTCCTTCGTTTCCTGGTCCTCCTCTGTCTGGGCTGGACAGTCTCAAGTTGGGGCTCAAATGCTTTAAGTGACTTCTGCCATAACTGTGCAAAGAGCGACACCCCATTGGGAAGGTAACTTAGGGTCCACGAAAGGGCCTAGGAGCTTGATAGCTGGCCGCTTGACCCATGAGACTTTGGCCTGTCAACTGGAAGCCTCAGGACTAAGTACATAGATCGAGATGGTGCGCGCGAGGATAATCAGATAACTAGTCCCTTCAAAGCCCACCCTTGACTTTTCCCTTCAAGAATCCATCCTCCTCCTCCTCCTCCTCTCCCTCCTCCTCTTCAACTGAGCAAACAAAATGGTTTCAAGCCTCGAGGGGCTGCTGCAGAGCGCGGGCACGTGACCCCGCACTGCGGCACGCTTAGCCCAGCCGCTTCTCATTGGCCAGAGGGAGCGAGACAGCCTGGCCGGAGAGGAGGAGAGGGGCGGGTTTTGCTGTGGTGACGCACGCACGCCCACGCACGCACGCGGGAGAGGGCCGGGTTGCCTAGCCCGAGCTGCCGAATCTGCAAAGTGATTCTGCGGTAGCTGCGGCGACGGTGGCGGCGGCTGCGGCTGCGGCGACGGTAAGGAAGCGGCCACGGAGCAAAGCGGTGGCTACAGGTAAAATGGCGGTAGGAAAATAGCCACCGAGTTGGGCTGAGGGGGTTCTCGCCGATTCCGCCGCCTCTTCAGCTAAAAGGGATGGGGCTGACAGTCCTTGGGGTGGGGGAGGGGTTAGGATCAAGGGAGGAGGAGGTTCGAGGAAGTGAAGGCTAATTATCCCCTCCATCCGACCCTCCCGGGGCCTCCGAGGTCTAAGGCGAATGGGAAAGCGGAAGGGGCTTGGAGAGGCCGAGGGATAAAGGTGGGGTTCTTAAGCCCCTCGACTCCAACTGGGGAGAACCCCTCCTCATCCTGCCGTCCTACCCTGCCACCTTCTCCACTTAATTTCCTATTCTCTTCTTTGCTCTTTCACTCTTTATTCTCCTTTCTTTCCCTCTTTTCTTGTCTTCACCCCTCCCATACTTTGTCCTCAGCCTAAAGAACCGAGTTGGTTTCATAGGGAAAGTGTTTTTCCCCCCACCCTTGAAGACCTAAAAGGCAAGCAAATTAATTTCCGAACTACATTAGCACAAACACCCATGTTCTCTTCCTCCGACCTCCAGATAGCTGGGGTAAGGATCCATAGAAATGATGTCCTGTTGGCAGGTGCATATTAGATTCAGGAGACATCTCTCTAGCTCCTCCTTTCCTTCCCCACCCTTTCCCCACCCATGACTCTTCTTCGCGTCTGGTTGATTGACACTTCATTGGGAAAGGGCCCGTCTGGTGTTACTTGTCAAGATGGGAGAAAGGCTGCCAGACTCATTCTTCTGGTAAGCTCAACCCCTTCCAGGTAGACCCACTCCCCCTATACGGAGGCCCCTGAGGGGTAATTTTACTACTGTGTGTGTATGTGTTTTTAGAGGTGGAAGAATCCCAGGATCCTTTAGAGTGTATAGAAAGGGGAAGACGTGAAGAGTAGGCAAAATGACTAGTAGCCAGCTGTCCTTGGAAGGTTTGGGTGTTGACATGCTGAGAAACAAGACATTGGACCTTGAGGTCATTAAGGAGTACATGGAGATAGACTAAAGTTACAGAAGTGTGTGTTGGCATGACAGATGTGAAAACTTTCTTGGGAACTCTTGCAAAAATATATGTCCAGGGTATTTCAGGCTGTCTGCAACATCAAAACGACAAAAAGGTTCCTTCACCCAAAATACTAAAATATTTTTTTCTGAAAAGCTGTTCAGGTATATCCTTCATGGCTTCTTCAAGAGAGCATACATTTTTCCCTATTGCAAATTATATATTTGCAGTATAAAATGAGATTATAATCATGAAATTTTAAAATATAGCATAAGTGCCCCATATTCTGTGGTTATAGTCATTCTTAGGGGATTTAAAGATAGCCATTTCAGGACCACTGATAGCTCCAGTGTGATACTTCTTAATCCAAAGTCTGCAAAAAAAATGAAACCTTTATTGATCCATAAGGTACTTTGACTGATGGCAATATGTATTTTAGTTTAGTTTAGAATATATTTAGACTGCTTCATTTGGGCTGTAGGAGACTTGAACTATCTGGTCCAATAAAGATGCATTTTCATTAGTAAATCTGCTCCTGTTTAAATGTGGCTCTTCAAAGTGATTCTCCTTAACCTGTAAGTTGGTTCTTTTTTGTAATTAGTGGCTTAAGCACAAGGCCTCCTTTAAAAAAAAAAAAAAAAAAAAAAAAAAAAAAAAAAAAAAAAAGGTGCTTCTGAGGGTAGAAATGATCATTTTCTTTTTTTTTTTTAAAGGGTTATTAAAGTAGGAATTTTAACTTCTACTTTAACAAAACCAAAAACCTTTTTAGAAACACAAAGATCTCTGTTAATCAAGGTAATAGACATTATCAAAGCATAGAGAGGAAAACTACCAATTCCTTTTGGTCAGTGGAATGAAGTTGTCCTGTTTTGGTTACAATTTAATTGAAAAGAGATTTAGATACTGTGACATACATGACTGAGCATATATTTCCATCAGCCTTTTTAAAGAAAAGTTTGTAGAGGTATTATTCAATAGCTCTTAATTAGCATTCCTATGCTAGATGTATTCCTCCATCATTTTCTTATATTTGTTATTCTCTGGACACAACTAGATTGTGTCTAGATTTTAGAGACTTAATAAGATCTTAGAGATTTGATAACATTGAAGATTTGGTTTTTTGGTAGCATACAATGAATGGGAACTGCGTGATATTTAGGGTTTTTTTGGCTTAGCCTAAAGAGGAGATTCTTTGCCTCGATTGCTAGCTAACCTTAATAAATCAAATTGAGACCTGTTGGAGACCTTAGTTTAAAAAAGCTTAAATTTCATCCAGGGCCGTCTCCAGTTGTCTTGATCTATGTTTTGCCACTAGACCCAGGTGGCTCTGGAGTGGAAAATGAGACAGATGGCCTTGCACATCCTCCCTCATTTAAATTCAATTCACTTGCATCTCATGGCATCCCCTCCCTGTTGTCATGGCCCATGTCGAGATCAAAGGACAAACAACAATAATATTAATCACAAGACTTTGCCATTTTAACCTGATGTTAGCTACACAGGAAATGACATTCATACAGCACAGGTTTCTATAACTGTCTCTGTTCCTTCTTCTTTTCTGGCTTTCGAAACAAGATATAAAAACTGATGTTGTAACAGACTTGAGGAGAGAAGGGGACAAAGCAATAGTAATTGTGCCCAGCTAATTTGTGCTCCTTGTCTAAGTAATTTCCAGTACAACGTTCTATTTTTCTGTTTCAGGTTAACAAAATCCAGTAATTTAGTTGCTGGAACTTTCCTGCCAACATGGGGGAGCTTTTCCGCAGTGAAGAGATGACGTTGGCACAGCTTTTTTTACAATCTGAAGCTGCTTATTGTTGTGTCAGTGAATTGGGAGAACTTGGGAAGGTTCAGTTCCGGGATGTAAGTATCTCTGGGCCTTCTGTCTGTTTATTGAAGTCCTGGATTCACTGAATCAAATCTTGGAGCTAAAATGCGGGGATCACTTATTCCAACCCTGTTATTTTAAAGATGATGGTTGCTTAGTCCTTATATAATGAATATAAGATCTTTCAATGATTCAGCATGCTTTTTCATTAAATGCTTACTATGTTCAGTCAGTGTGCTAAATGTTGAGATTATAAAGACAAAAAAAGAAATAATAGCTACTCTCAAAGATACACACATATATACAGAGAATAACTATATACAATTAAGTACAGAATTAATAAAAGATAGGATAGAGAACACTAGTAGTTGAAATCAGAAGAGGCTTCGTGAAGAAGGTAATGCTTTAATTGTATCTTGAAGGAAATGAATTTTATAAGAACTACGTGAAGATAGACTGCATTTTAGGCAAGGGTACAGCGAGGGCAAAGTTATAGAGGTAGATAGATCATGGAATGCCACAGGTGAAGAACAGAGGAAGGCCTAGAATAGGGGAAGGAGAATCATATATTATGAAACTGGGGAAATAGGTTGGGTTCAGATTGTTATATTTAATCCTAGAGGATATAGGGAACATCTGGAATTTGTATAGGGAGAAATGGTCAGAACTGCATTTTAAAGAAAATCACTTTTGCATCTGTGTATCAGGAGGATGCATTGGAGAGAGGCCTGTCCTAAGAATTAAGGATACTATTTAGGAGATTTTTACAGTTGTCCACTGTTGGAGAGAATGATGACCTGAAATAGAATATTGGCTGTGTGAATTGTGAAACAGTATATGAACATAAAAGTTTTGGGTTATAATTAGGAGTTTTTAAATTTCCTTCAATTGAGTGGAATTTTTTTTCTTTAGAAGAAAAAAAAAGGGAATAGGAAGTAAATAGTTGTCTATATCTGTAGCATCAAGGAATGAGATTTAGTGTTTTATCCGTGACTTAGAATTCTAAAATTATGGCTTTCTTGAAAGCAAGAGGAGGATTTGGTATATTACCAAGACTAGAAGTAATGTTTAGCAGTAATTTTTTGGCAGATTGACTTTACCATGGGGGGTTTTAAACTGAAATTTGAGAAATTAGGAGGAAAATACTCTGAAACCCAGATAATACTGAGATAAAAATTGTAAAAGTATATGCTCGGTTGAACACTTGTGAAAGAACAGTAAGAATAGCAAAAGAAATGCTAGTAATTCTCGAGACAAAATGGGAGAAAGAGAGTCAGGAACAGTACTGATGGCTTCAGTTATCTATAAACAAGTACATCGAGGTTAGTTTGAAATTTTAACTCAAGGAAGTAGAAGTCTTAAAAATTTTCCCTGAGACTTGGCAAATTGGAATTCACAAATCTTCATCCTGAGAGTGATGATGTAGAGAAAATTTTTGATTTTAATGGTATGTTAAACCAAATGAGTTCTCAGGTTTTTACAAGATTCTGTAACCTCATAGGTGCACTGTCCTTTTGGCTTTGGTGTAGTGCTTAGGAGTATTGTCATGTCCAAACTTTTCAGAACTAAACCCCAACCAAGTAACTGACTTTTGCAGAATTGAAAGGGGGGTGGTGTTCAAAGAGTTTTAAAAAAAGATAATACTGCTATTTATAGAATCGGTTCTATCTATGTTTGTGAGGTCCGGGTTAGCACCCTGGATGCCTTAGAATCAGCCGGAATCATGATAAGCAAAAGTCCTTGGTCTTTAGAGGAGAAATAAAGGAGATGTACACAGCCAAAGTGCCCTGGCTTGCTTTACTCCACCCCTTAATCCCTCCTACAATTATCTTGTATACACCAAAAGATCAAGCCAGCACAGAATAGTGAGAAGGGCCATTTTCCAAGCATATGCTAATAGAGTATTGTCCAATTGGTAATTAGCTCTGTATTAAGTTTGTATTTTGTTATGGAACAGAATGAAGGAAACTAACCTATATAGGGTTGCTCTATTAGCTTCATTAAAACTAAGAATTAACTGTTTCTCCTACCTGACACACTCTCCAACAAGCTATAATTATTTTTCTTCTCAATTTTTCCATACAAGATGTTTTTCATTTCACTTTTATAGTTGAAGACATATATAAGTAAGTTGTTTTGAGCACCTTCTATGTTAGAAGCATTGTAAGAAGTGCCAGGAGAGGATATAAGAGAAACCAGATAATTTTGTACTCAAGAGCAAGAAATCATGCTCCAAAAATCTTGCAGCCTAGTCTCCCCAAAAAGGAAATACACATCTAAAATTAAGCAGTATAAAATAGTACAGACTTAATAGATAAGTGCTGTGGCTACATTAGCATACAAAAATTATCTTAATCATGATAGGCTTCATGCTGTGAGCAGTGTCCTATATTCTACGTAGGTCAAATAATCAATAAACCAGTAATTATTTTTTAATCTTTATTCTTTTTGACCTGCCAACAACATTTAATAAAATCTTTTTGACTTGTCAATAGCATTTGAAAATTCTATTTGGTTTTTACAACAAGAAGTTTTCTTTCCACTTCTCTATTATTTCTCTATATCCATGGCTAACTTTTCCTTTTTTTCCCAAACTAAATGGGGACTTTTCCCAGGTTCTGTCACTTTCTTATACATACTGTCAGTATTCTTAATCATTCCCAAGGCTTTACCTATTTCCTATTTATGGCTGACTCCCAACTTCTATTATTCAATTTTTGTTTGATTGGCAATAATACTTGGATATCCCAGTGCCACCTTCCCTCACTCAAATTCAGCCTATTTAAAACTGAATTCATTATCCCATTCTCAAACAGGATATCCTTACTTCCCTAATAGATGCTAACACTACCATTCTTCCATTTCAAGAATGGAAATGGTTCAAAAGGGCTGGGCTGTTTTCAGCTTCCTCCTCTCTTTAATTTCTACACTTGTCATCTTTCCTGGAACTGTGGAGTCTTCTTTCATATTTTTTCTTACTCTTACACCTTCTTTTCCATTCTCGCTATTTAACATCTTCTGGATAATTGCACTAGCTTCTTAACTGTTCTATCTTCTTTCAGTCTCTTCCTTTAATATTTCTACATTACTACTTTAATTGTGTTACTCCTTTGCACATAAATCTTGAGTGATTTTCCTTTATCAAAAGAGGTCCTGGCACTCAAAATCCTGACAGTTTTAATTTCAATCTATCTTCCAAGACATTATTTTCAACTATTTTGTTACATGTACCTTGTTGTCCAACTAAATTAGATTATCTGTTCTTCTCTGTCCAAAAAATCTTATTCTTTTCTATTCCCTCTACCAAAAATATTCTCATTTTTCTTCCACCACCCCATCTTTACCAATCAAATCCTACATATTCTTAAAGGCCTTAACCAACCTGCTAGTAATCTTTTACATGAAGATAACTACTATCAAGAAAATATCTTTTTCCTCTATATTTAGCATTTCCTTTTTATCATTCCTTTTTTAAAAAAAAGATAATTTTATGAATGTCTTTTGTTTTTATCAGATTTCCTTCTCTGTACCTTGTTTTTCTTTCTTCCAGAGAACTATTCTTTGCAAAAGATTTAAAAAAAAAATCAGGTAAAATTGATCCATGCATCAAAAAAAAAAAAAAAAATCTGATATCATATACAGTGTTCCACGTCTATGAAATCCCTCCACCTTTGCAAAGGATATCTTCTCATATCTTGTCCTTGAATCCTAACTTGTACTTTATACTTTCACAACATTGAATTGTTTTGCAGTGACTGTTCTTTCCATGGGTATTGTGTATGTTATTTTCCTGGCTCTAAATGTTTCATTTGCATCAATTCATATAAGTCTTCCCATACTTCTTTGTATTTATCATGTTATTTCTTATAGCACAATAACATTCCATTATATCCATCTACCACAATTTGTTCAGTCATTCTCCAAAGATGGCCATCCACTTTGTTTTAGTTCTTTGCTACCATCAAAAGTGCTGTTACAATTATTTTGATGCATGTATCTTTTTGTCATTGAATTCTTTGGGGTATATGCTTGGCAGTAAGATATTTGGGTCAAAAGGTATGAACATTTTAATTACTTTATTTGTATAATTTCAAATTGATTTCAGTATGATTATTCCAATTTGCAGCTTCACCAATAATGCATTTAATTAGCATGCTTCCCTTTTTATAACCCCTCCAACTTTGATTTTTTTTTTTTTTTCATTTTGACCAATTTCCTGAGTCTGAGATAGAACCTTAGAGTTGTTCTGATTTGCATTTCTCCTGTTAGTGATTTGGTACATCCTTTGTATCATTCTTATTGAGCCCTTATTCTCTTGCCTTTTATTGTTGTTAATTTTTTTTATGTATTTCCTTTTATTATAGTAAACTCAAAGGAAGGCAATGTTTTATTTATGTTTTCATACCTGATTATCTTACTTTACACAGAATATAGTATGTATAATAGGTACTCAATTATTCAATTATCTTTTTTTTTTAAGTTCTCATTTGAATTCAGTAAGCAATTTGTTGAATCTATATTAAAGTCACTTTGTATACAAATATAAAAAAGTAACAGTCTTTGTCCTTGAGAAAATTACAACCTCCCAGGGGACAACTCATAAGTTTTTTCCTCTCTACAACATTTGACACTGTTGACCATGACCTCATCTGGGATTCTTTCTTCCCTTGGCTATGATATCATTGTACTTATAATTTCTCCTACATCTCTGCTTCTTTCTTCTTTTCTAGTTCTTCATCTCACCCCTTAAAACATGGATGGTCTTCCAGTGTTCTGTCCTTAGCTTTCTTTTGTAGCACTCTTCCTTCTTATTTCCTCCACTTCCACATCTCCAATCTTATCCTGAAGATTCCCAGTTTCACAAATCCAGCTTGAACCTTTCCCCAGATCTCCAAGTCCCATATATTTATCTGCCTTCAAGATATACATCTAGTATCTTAAACTTACTCTTTCTAAAACTGAACTTATTTTCCCTCCTAGAACCTGTCTCTATCTCAACGTCTTAACCCTGGTATCCTATTAGTGTTGACTTGAATCAGTTCTACAGTGAGTTCCCAGTGACCATGTCTTGAAACTTCAAGGCATCTTTGATTCTTCCTCTTCTTTATTTCCTATAGCTAATCAGTTGCCAAGTTCTTTCCAAAGGGTTCTGATATTCCTGTCCTCACAGATTATATTACCCCATGTCATATAGTCCATTTTGTAGTGAAATTATCATCCTCCATTCTTATCCTCTTCTTCTTTTCTACTGACATGCCTTGCTAAAAAAATAAAAAAATCCCTTCCTTTCCAAAAGACAAACTTAGGTGCTAACTTTTTTCTTTTTCTTATTTTTTCTTTTTTTTTGGTTTATTTTTTAAATAGCTTTTTATTTACAAAATATATACATAGGTAATTTTTCAGCATTGACAGTTACAAATCCTTTTGTTCCAACTTTTTCCCTCCTTCCCCCACCCCTTCCCCCAGATGGCAGGTTGACCAATACATGTTAAATATGTTAAAGTATAAGTTAAATACAATATATGTATACATGTCTAAGCAGTTAATTTGCTGTATAAAAAGAGTCAGACTTTGAAATATTATACAATTAGTCTGTGAAGGAAATAAAAAATGCAGGTGGACAAAAATAGAGGGATTGGGAATTCTATGAAGTGGTTCATAGTCATCTCCCAGAGTTCTTTCCCTGGGTGTAGCTGGTTCAGTTCATTACTGCTGACTTGGAACTGATTTGGTTCATCTTCATTGTTGAAGAGGGTCACGTTCATCAGAATTGATCATCATATAGTATTGTTGTTGAAGTATATGATGTTCTCCTGGTCCTGCTCGTTTCACTCAGCATCAGTTCTTGTAAATCTCTCCAGGCCTTTCTGAAATCATCCTGCTGGTCATTTCTTACAGAGCAATACTATTCCATAATATTCATATACCACAATTTATTCAGCCATTCTCCAATTGATGGCCATTCACTCAGTTTCCAGTTTCTGGCCACTACAAACAGGGCTGCCACAAACATGCTTGCACACACAGTCCCCTTTCCCTCCTTTAAAATCTCTTTGGGATATAAGCCCAGTAGTAACACTCCTGGATCAAAGGTTATGCACAATTTGATAACTTTTTGAGCATAGTTCCAGATTGGTGCTAACTTTTCCATGAAGCCTTCTCTGATCATTTCCCATATAGATTTTCCTCTCTTATTTTTTATAGCACATTATTTACAGCTATCCTTTTCAGTAATCATATTCTACATTTTTAAGAGTTATTTGAATACGTCTTATCCTCTCTTCATCCTTTTAGACTGCGAGTTCCTTTGTATCTCCAGTACCTAGCACATAGTTAGGATTTACATATTTATTGAATTGACTTTTTCTAACACTTAAATGTTTGTGAAATGAACTAACTTCTCAGCTCAATTAACTTACAGAAGTGTAAGCCACTGGGATAGGATAACAGGCCTTGCAAGTCTGGTCCTCCATTGTTTAAAGTTTTATTTCCTCCCCAGCTGCCATTTCCAGCACTGGCTTCACTTTTACTCATATCTTTCCTTCTCCTTTGGTTGAGGTGGGGGAGTTAGAATAATCTTTGCTACTCATTGCTAATCCCAGGTTCTCCTGACGTAATATCTCATGGTCACTGTTGTCTAATGACCTCCAGGATGCTTTCCTTCTTTCCTTCATGAGTTCAATACTTGACTCATTATTTTCTTCTTACCAACTTCTTCCCTCATACCAGAAATTTTCAACATAGATATTGATATTTCCTCAAGTAATGTAGATCCCCATGATCTACTCTTCCATACCATGTCAGCCAAGATCATACCCTTGATCTTGCCATTACCCACATGTACCATTTCCATGTTCATTGACTCTGAAATTCTCTTATTTGATTACAGTCTATTGGCATACCACCTCTCCTTTTGCTTTCTAAAACCAGTCTGTTCTTTGTCCATAGCATGACCCCTGATTCCTCTATTCCTTAGTTTTCTTCTGGCACATCACCTTGCACTAATTATACTCTTCTCTCTTTCCCATCTTGACCCATTATTGAACCAATTCAACTCTACACTGTCCTTTTCTCTTGGTAAACTTCTTATCTCCTTATTCTATTTCCAATCTTAATCTCCTAAATTTTAATCTTAGCTCACTCTATTCTTCTATTACCTTCATTCCTATACACATTAGCAGCAGCATGTAGGAGAGAGGAGAAAATTATGAAATTATGCTGTGAGACCTCTTTAATTAATTCACTCTTCCACTCACAATAACAACTTTTTTATCCCTCCTTAAATTGCTCATGGTACTTCCTGGTTTTTTGCTACCACAAAAAGTGAAATGATATTTATATTTTTGTGATTTTTCTCAAATAATTTTAAATCATTTGCCAGAGTAATTAGACCAATTCACGCCTCCACTAATAATATGTGAGTAAGCCTGTCTTCCCACTTCACCCAACCCTGACACCTTCTATCTTTTATCATCTTGCCAATTTAATAAATGTGAAATAAAACCTGACTTGAATTTCACCTTATCCCCCACACTTTCTGCTTATGGGGTAATGAAGGAAAGGAAAAGAAACCTAATTTAAAATAGTGGCCTGCATTTTTGTGCTCATTGTGGTCATCTGAATTGAGAGATGGTAGGCTGTTTTTTTTCTTTTTAGTGACATTGCTGCAGTGAGAAAAGATGCTTTTTACTTTTAATTGTTATGGTTGTTATGACTGGCCACAGTATTTCATGTTTTAGAAGAATATAAAGTGTATTATATTATGTAGCCCAAGGTGGAGTTTTTGATATTCCAGGATATGTATCACTTGAGAAGTTGGATTGAGGGGGAACCTTTGCAACATTTGACTATTTCTCTTTTTTTGTGTTGTTGAATTTCAGTTAAATCCAGATGTGAATGTATTTCAACGAAAATTTGTCAATGAAGTTCGGCGATGTGAAGAAATGGATCGGAAACTCCGTATGTGATGTCTTGTTTCAATAATTCTTTAATTATTGAAGTTTTAAAAAATAGTCTGGTGTAACCAAAAAAAAATCAAACCAACAAACACATTAGCCCCTCCTCACCTCAAAAAAAAATCTTATCTGTTTTCTTGAGTTTAATGTTTGGAATATATTTGTATTCTATTATATATGAGAAGTATGTATATTCCTTAAATAACACTCAACTTAAATACTGATTAATTGCTTTATCATTGTGCAGAGGACAGTATAGCAGTCTGAGGTAAGTCTTAAGATATACAAGAATTCTGTAAATCGAATTCCATGTCCTGCAGTCATTTCATAGACAAAGTTTGCCATGAATTTTAGGCAAGTATTTTTTTTAATATTTTAATTAGTTTATTGCTCTTCCTGTCTGATATTCTCTTTATGCTGCACTCTTAAATTTCAGTAGTTATCTCTGAGCACTGAACAAACCATGCTTTTATTTGATTTTTTTAGTTTGGTGTTTAATAGCATTTCCCCCCAGTTTGATCTGCTGTTTAAATGCATAGTACTCAACAATTTTTCAAATTAATTAATATTTTTTCCATAGGGATATGTTTTACTATCACATGTACTAAAGGCTTTATTCCATAAACAACTTTTTTCTCTGAATCTGATTTTCTATGCAAAATTGGCAAGCCAGAATAATCTTAGATTTAAGTGAGATTCACACAGATCATTAATAGTTTCCATTTACCACTTGATGGTTTAGAAAGCTCTTTCCTCACATTAGCCAATAGAATTAGTTAGTGAAAGTGTTACTATTTTCATTTATAAGTGAAGAAACTGAGATTTAGAGGCTTTAACTTGTCCATAGACACACAACTCGTAAGGTCAGGATTTGATGAGGTCTTCTGACACTATTCAGTTTTCTTTTTCTTCTACTTATAGTGTCAATCTTATTGATTCTTTTGATGGTTCTGGTATTTTGTATTCTATATGAATTCTATTCACAAAAGGTAGCAAATGCATCTGAAACTATAAGTCTGGACTAAATACCTGTTATGGTTAAAGAGAATTTAACAGCAGCTGTGCTGCAGTGGAGTTTTTGTAGCAGGAGAAGAATTTTTTTTTTTAAATTGATTTTCATTTTCCACTTTTCTTTTATCAAAGAAACTTCTTTTTGGTTTGTGCTTAAATATTATCTATTCCACGCATATACCAATGGATCATAAGGGTTATGTTTCTGTCCTTTTAGGGTTTGTTGAGAAGGAGATAAGAAAAGCTAATATACCTATCATGGACACAGGTGAAAACCCAGAAGTTCCTTTCCCCCGGGATATGATTGACCTTGAGGTAAACATCCTTATGGAAAGTTTCTTTTGGCTGTCCACAGATATTATTGGGGAAGGGGCAAAGGAAATCTTAGTCTTTCCTTGTCTGTGTGGTATTTAGATAGTAAGCTCCTTGAGGCCAAAGTCTGAACTGTTTAATTTGATCTATTTGGTGTCTAATGCAGAATTCATGTTTATAGCTAAATAAATAAATAAGCAAATATGTGTGTATGTGTATAAATAAATGATGTATAAAATATAAAATGCTCATCCTGTTAAATAACTTACCTCCTTTGAACAGAACAGTCACAGAATCAGTGTTAATGATGTTCATGTGTAGTCTGTTGAGCTTATTTAGTAGATACACACAATTCTTGCTTTATATCAATTCATATTATGCAAATCCAATTCCCCAGCAGGAGCACAGTGGAAGTGGTTTCAGTGCAGCCCCAGGTCAGGGGTCTTCTGCTGCAGGAAAGAGGGAGAAGAGGTAAAGAGCTTTGGAGAGAGCAGAGTCACATGAAACCCAGAGAGGAGATGGAAAAGTCTATGGAAAGGTTTACTTATGTTAATTGAGAACTGACTATAGTAAGGCTGAACAAAAGGATTTTAAACATTAGTCTTCAGTTAGACAGAATTACTTTAGTGAAATGTTAATATTTTGAGAATAGAGGCAGAATAAATTTGAATTTACATTGGAGACAGTAATTATACAGGACTGAATCCCATTGAACACACAGGACAAATATACTGACTTTATGGTGAGTTAACATGTCCCTTTTCTTCCCAGGCAAACTTTGAGAAGATTGAAAATGAACTGAAAGAAATCAACACAAATCAGGAAGCTTTGAAGAAAAACTTCCTGGAACTGACGGAATTAAAATTTATACTACGCAAAACTCAGCAGTTTTTTGATGAGGTCAGACTATTGTTTGTTTCTTTGAGCAGCTGATGTTTTACTTGCCAAAAGTGGGCCATGTTTTATTCTAATGATTATTTTCAGTTGCTGTCTTGAAACAGTCATTTTTTTTACACCTCATTTTAGTTGGAGATACTTCAAATTATGTTCCATTTTTCATGCAGTACACAGCTAGCCATATTTTTGGATATTTTTATTATTTGCAGTTTTTCATATCAGATTATGAAGGGGATATTTAGAGTAGTAGTGTATGCATTCCCTGAAAAATGCACATACATATTTTTTAAGGTAAGTATTCAGTTAAAGCGAAAGTCCAGAAAATAGGGAATATTGGCAACAACATGTAGGTAAAAAAATGTTAATCATAATCCACATAACTTCTTACCCTTGCTTGTCTCTCTTTCAACAAACCTTCAGTTGTTTTATTCTCTGCTCCTTTCTCAACTTAGAAGGTTATAGTGATTGCACTTATATGTTAAATTTCACAAGTGTTTTTCTTTAGGGTGTGTGAGAATTCAAAATAGAAGTTTTGAAAAGGGTGTGTTTGTAGTTAGCATGACAACTTCATTTGATAATTTTCTGACCCCAATATCTCCCCCAAATTTTATATTTTTTAACTTAGAAAATTTCAGAGATGGAAAAAAACCCCTATGTTAAAAATGTAGGTAACTGGGTTACCAGGTAACAGCTTGCTGAAGAAAGAATTGGAAAGGATTCAAAATAAGAATTTTTGAAAAGAGTTTCCAGGCTCCTAATCTGCCTTTGGGTAGTCTTATCATGCAGTATGAATACTTTTCCTCTGGTAATTTAAAACTAATGATCTTGTCCTGCTGCAGGTATTCTTGACATCAGCTGAAGCAAAAAAAATATTTTATGAATTATTTTAGTCACACTTTTTATATCTTTTACCAAAGAATTTTTCTTGGGTGGTGGTTCTCTTTTGGACCACCTGTGCCCTGTAAGGAATTTAGCAAAATATTTAAATTTAGAACTTTAACATCAGCATGACATATTTTGAGCTCATATATTTTGAGTTCTGCTTTTCACTTCTCTCTTGGAGGGAGAAACTGACTTTTCAATTCTGTTTAGAGCACGAAAAGCATTTGCTCAAGATGTGATACATTTCTTAGTATAGCTGAGGACTTTGGCTCAAGTCAGGTCACCTTAATGTAATGAAAAGTCTCTGAAACTTAAGTGCCTCTTGTTTCTGTGAAGCAGAGCCTGGTTTTATATTAATAGAGGTTAGGTTGTGATCATTCAGTTTGCTTACTGATTTGTTAATTTTTAAGGTTGACAATAATTTCTCTCACCAATCTCACAAATCATTGCATTTTTAAAGGGTGAGGAACAGTGAGATAACCTCTCTCCTAGTGTTTTAAGTCCTTTTGCAACAGGTATGCTTAGTTCATTTAATCTGGCTTACCTAATACTTAGCAAAAAGTAAGCACATAATAAATGTTTTATTTGTTTACTTTTCCATTGTATAGTTGCTGCCTTATATTCTTATTCTTATAAAATAAGGCATAAAATATATGCCTTATAAAATAAAGGCAAAAGCTTTGAAAGATTGCAAAAAAATCTTAATGTCCCATCTGTACTAGTGTACCGATTTTTCATTTTAATTAAGTGATTTAAGACTTCTCAGTATTAAATATACATTATGAGAAAGAGGGGATTCTCAAGTCTTTTTAATACATTATCAAAAATGACATCTCCCTCTCCATTTTTTTTCCTTTAACCAACAGAAACACAAAAAATCCTGTCCATTATTTGTGGAAAGTACTATTCAGTATGTTGCCTTAGCTATGATAACAATTCCCATACACTTTCATATAAATTTCTTTTGGATTCTTCGTGTTTTCAAAGTAATGAAAGGAGTTCTTTTGCTGAGAGCTACACTAATTGAGGAGATAATACCTCACCTGTATGTATTACTAACTCTGTTGTGGTACTTGGTCCATAATGACTCATTCAAAGCTGTCAGTAAAATCCTTTACCTACTATTATCCCACAGTAATCTCAGATAGTGCTGCCATAATGAAAAAAAAGATCTGCTGAAGAGAAGACATTTTCCAATGCAGGGAGCACAGTTTAAAGAATGCAGTAGAAAAATGGGCTTTCTGGGTCCTTGAAAAGTTGATGGAATAAAGTGATCTTGAGATTTCTTCCATAACTGAAAATATAATATTTGCAAATGGGCTATAACACTAGCAGATTGGTTTTCCAATTATTTTTGGTATAAGAATGTTTTACATTAATAGGCTAAAGAGAAATGGCTAAATCAGGAAATGATTATTCTGCTTTAGGCTGCTATGGAAGAGGGAAAATGAGGGTATTTTAAATATTCTTTTGCTTTATGGTGATTACAAATTTGATTTAGCCATTTCTTATCCATGACATTTAAAATGATTTGTTAATGATAAATATCCTTTTCTCAGTCTTCTTGCTTATGAAAAAGAGTTAGAGCTGAAGAGATTTCTCTGAATCTTTTCCCATAAGCACTATAGCACATGAAAGCATAAAGAAGACTGGAAAAGTAATGGTTAATGGCATGCAGATCTCTGTCTTCTTTCCCTTCTCACTTTTCTTTTCATCTGCTTTCTTTATTTTTCTTTTTCATCTATCATCACATGGGGTGAATAAATTAGATGATGAAATGTAATTCATTCCTTTCTCAATGCTGGTGGTAAAGGAAGCAATACGCTGTTGGAAATTGAAGGGTCTTGAACTGAATGTGCTGTTTATATTATCAAGCGCTGCCATCCCATTGCTGCTAGGCTCTTGCTATCTCAGATGTCTGTGTTCTTTATCTGGCTCGAGGGTAGTGGCAAATCAGAGGATTCAGTCTTTGAATATGAGTATGACGTAAGAAATGTAATTAAAGGAACCAGATAGGTTCCAGATTAAGGATGACATTGTCTTAGATGTAGATGTAAAGACCCATGGTTAGTAGTATTGGTCAGCCAAATTTTCCAGTTAACATAGTGTTTTATTTTAACTTTTTAAAGTCAACTTAGAGACTTGTGATTATTAAGTGAGAGGTAGTGAAAACAATGACTAAAACATAATCAGATTTCTAGTTCATCCCAATTTAGATCCATGATAAGTTGTTCTTATTCCTCTTAGTGTATTGGAATAGTCCAATTGCTGAGTAATGTTTTCTGTTTCTTCAGCTGTTTTTTATATTCTTTTTCTTAGCCAGAATATCTTTGTATAGCTTGGGACAGGTCCTCTCCTGGAGAGAGCAGAGGAGGAAGGGATGGAGAAAGTGGTAGTATAAATAGTATGAGCAACATTCAGTTTGATTATGGGATGTTGCTGAGAATCTTTTGGAGACAAGATTGCAATGTTGAACTTTTAAATTTAAAATACAAGATACTTAAGCATAAATTAAAAAAAAATTTTTTTTCATTTTAAAATAGATTTTTTTAAAAAAAGTTTCTGCTTTATAATATTCAGTTAATAAGATTTTAAAACACAGGGTCCATATATGTATCATTTAAATACAAATGACAAAGTATGTAACTTTTATATTGCCCCAAGTCTCAAGACATTAATTTTGCCTGCCAATTAATTTTAACCAACAATAACATTAGTTTCTTAATGTAGTTCTCAAAAAATTTCCTTTGTTTTTAGTCCATCTAATATCTTCATGTACTCTCAAATTTTTTCTCCTTGGAATGTTAAATCCATTTACTTTGTTATAATCATAAGATTTTTTAAAATGAGACTTCCATCTGCTTATTTAGTAAATTTGAGTAGAAATCAACAAAACTTGTGGTAAACTAATTGTAAAAGGAAAAACCAAATCTCTTAAAAAAAAAAAAAAGAAACCACAAACTATTCTGACTTTCTTTTACTCATACTCCTCTCCTCCCCCCTTCTCTGCCAGCCTTTGGATCAAACAAGTTGATTGGCTATGTGTATTGGTATTTGGTATTACAAGCAATCAAAACAGATACATAATTTTATTTTAAGGTCAACTTCTTCTTTGTGATAGGATTTAAGAGGTGAGGTATAGGATTGACTATAGGAGAACTGAAACAAGATCATGTCTAGGTCTAGGAAGTCTTCTTCTGTTTTCCTATTTTGTTGTATAAATTATAATAAAAACTTATTTTGAGATTGATTATACCGATCTGTTAGCTGGATGTTGTGGTTCTTTCTATATTATTCTTAATTTAACTTTTACATACTTGATTTGAATCAGTGGTCCTCTCTCAAGTTGTGTGCCCAAGAATCTTCAAAGCTACAAAATCTCCATGAGCTTCTGAATGTGTCAAGGTTTCATAACATGATACTTTAGTATAAGGTAGGAAATTTCATTATGAGTTTTTAGTTCTTATTTCTCTCTTGGCAGATGTTCTAATAGTAAATGAGTCTTACTGTGTTTCAGGACTGCCTTGCTGTTTTGTATTCCATCTCTGTGTAAGGAAGAAAGATACTCTAAAAAGCATAAACATACTATTCATCCCCTCTTCCTAAAATTCTCCTTAACAAGTGCAAGGGACTTAAGTCCTGAAGCTCTTGGATTCTGTTTAGCTAACTAGTAATATTTCTTCTGTTAACAAAACAGTGTTTGAGAGAGTAATAGATGCTTCTAAAGACCAGTGCTTCCCCCTCTAACCCATGTTTGCCATATGTGAAACTGTAGGCATCAGAACAGCTTGAGAACATCTCCAGATTATTCCTTATCACTCCCTAGAAGTACCTTCACTGTTTCATATGACTGTAAAAGTATTCTTTGGTGCTTTCATAACTTATTTGGTGGAAATAGAAAAGGGGGAAAATAGTTTCTGCCAAATAAAATATTTATACATGTCACCATCATGTGATATTTTTTTTCCCTTCTTTCCTTATCTCTAAAATCATTTTCCCAGATATCTTGCTGGGACAGTTATGTGCTATCTCTTGTTTTTACCTTTGTTCTCTTCCCTTCTTTTCTGTATGTTGTATTTATCTTTTTTGTGTATGTATCTTCTCTTTTTTTCATATTTATTTTCACAAACTCATCTCCTGGTTCCTCGTTCCCTGCATGCCACTAACTATTTTCATTAGATATTAATTGATTTGTGAATTCAGGCTGAATTGCATCATCAGCAGATGGCGGATCCAGACCTGTTGGAGGAGTCTTCAACCCTTTTGGATCCAAGTGAAATTGGAAGAGGCACACCCTTAAGGCTTGGGTAATTATCATTCTTATATGCTTATTTTACATTTAAGGTGTGTTCTTCCCCTTCTATCTTAGAAAACTTATATAGTAAGGAGTCTACTTGTTGCAAGAATGGTGCTCCATTCTGAATCTGTGGAGAAACATTACTGAATCGTCTCTGGTTCATTTCATGTATTTGCTACATTGACGGCCCCTTTCTGGTTCCTGTAGTGGGTGATTCCAGAAATCAGACTTGGGCAGCTTTCTTACTTATATAAGTCTTGTCTGATCCCAGGGGTTTTCTTTTAGCTGCTGAATTATTTAAAAGCTACCCATCCTACAAGATGCAATAGTGTTCTTAATCTATTTGTTTGGGTTTGTTTCCTCCTTTTTTTCCATAGCTTTGTGGCTGGTGTGATTAACCGGGAGCGCCTCCCTACATTTGAGCGTATGCTGTGGAGAGTGTGCCGGGGAAACGTATTCCTCCGTCAAGCTGAAATTGAAAACCCCTTGGAGGATCCTGTGACTGTAAGACAAGGAAATTGTATCCTGTGGAGTAACATTCTATAAAGGGGGCCCAGAATGATAACAGAACACTTGGACCATCTCAAAGAAGAGATCTTTATTCTTTTATTTTCAATATGAACTACAAGACAGCCTATCTCCCTGTAATTTCCATCACACATATGGTATTTAAAAGGTTTGAGGCTTGGATATGACTACAGAGGTATTTCAATTGGAAATAAATTTTTTAAATTATTTATAATTTCAGATGTAGCTCCATACATTTTCTGTTACTGATCTGGGACCTGAAGCAATTTGCCTTTTTGCAAAAAAATCAACAAAAAGAAGAATTTTAATTTGGTAGCATGTTATTATTATACACTAATGCAAATTTATTGATAATTGTGCTTCTGTTTCTATTAAATTGATTTTTATAAGAAACTCCAAAAGAAAGGGAAGAGGACTATTATGACTCTAAGCTCATAAAGTTAATAGTTTCAGTTGTTTAGAGTTCAAATTTTTTGTTCAGTTAATGAAGACTTCTTTTTTGTCTCTCACTTTCTCAAATAAATTGGTTGGGAAATTGAATAATTTTCTTTAATGTATTTTGAGATAGTTTTTGTCTTGCATTTGATATAAGTTCAAAATACAAATCTCAACTAGGATGATAGAACTGTATTTCTGGTATTACAAGTGAAATAAGTTAAATGCATAAGGGGAAAAAATACATCAATGAATAGTCAATAATCAATAAGCTACTATTTAAAACACCTATGATTCTTTATTTTACTGATAAAATCTTTCTGCTCCTACTTAGTATGACATTTATTAAATCATTGATCTTTGTTCTTCTGAAGAAGACAAATTTTGATTTTGTTGAAGTTTCAGACTTGTAACATTTAAGCTGAAAATGACTCAAATGCTTATGCAACTTATTTTCTGTACCATGCTTATGGTTATGGTGACAGAGATGGTTCATAAAGGCTATATGCCACCACACTGAAGACCATTAGTGAGTTTTAGAAACATTTCATGCTGAGTTTAAGGTCACACCTAGTATTTAACTATTCTCAGGAACATTAAGCCAAGTTTCCTTTGGCAGGGAAGAAAAATATTTTATCAACAAATACAGGAAAGGGTTCTGGATATTTGTACCAGAGCAGCTGTCCAAAGAATGTAGTCTTAATATATCCTTGGGGAACTCAAAAGAGTTAAAGCACTCTTGGGCTTTCCTCAGTTTCTGCTTACCTTATTTCTGGATTTTCTCTAGTCTTCATACTTAGAGTGTAACCTGATTATTTAAGACCTTTATGTCTTATTTGTGAATTCAGGTTTCGTTGATTTACAGTCACACATTTCATAACTTCTCAGTGGCTTTATACAATATAGTTCTTCAGTGTCTCTCATCTGAAACTAAACTATGAGCAGAAATTAATTTCTCTCTTTTTCTTTTTCAACACACAGACAGGTAAAGTGTTTGAGTTGAATTGGCAAATGATCTGATTAGTAATTCTCCCTGCCTATCCTAGACTAACTTAAAGACCTACATTCTTCTGCAATATAAAGATAAATGAAAAGGATTCACTAAAATAAAAATTAAAGGGAATGATGTTTCTTCACTAAAGTTGTTAAGGGTGCAAGAGATGATTAACAAACATAGTTGCTACCCTTCTTGAGTAAATGAAGGAGCTAGGAAGCTTATTGTTTCTTACTTACCAAAGAAACTTATTTATCTAGAAGCTTATATTAGCAATTAAAGCTTTGAAATCTTGATTTGTTTTATTCTAGGGAGACTACGTGCACAAGTCTGTATTTATCATTTTCTTCCAAGGTGATCAGTTGAAAAACAGAGTCAAGAAAATCTGTGAAGGGTAAGAGAAATTACTCAGAGGAAGTATTAAAACTTCTTTAGTGTCAGCTTGAAAATTAATGAAATAGTAATTCTTTTGACTTGCCTGTACCTGGGAGTTTTCCTTTGGTTAAGACTATGTAATGCTATATCCAACATATAAAGGACTGCTTGCCATCTAGGGGAAGGGGTGGAGGGAGGGAGGGAAAAAAAAAATTGGAACAGAAACGAGTGTCAATATAAAGTAATTATTAAATAAAAATTAAAAAAAAAAAAAAGACTATGTAATGCTGTAGGGATGTTTTAAGTAGGGATGTATCATTTCTTTGAGTTTTCTGAAATAGCATTCCTGCTTCAGTTACTCCAATGACTCTTCACTTAAATCATAACTTGGATTTTTATAGTACTTTAAAATGTGTATCTTAACTTTCTTCTTAAGTTTCCTATGAAATTAAATAAAATTTCAATTTTAAAAATAAGGAAATTGAGGTTATAAAATGTTAAATGACTTGTCCAGGTTCACATTAATAAGTATTGGCATTGAGATTTGAACCCAGATCATCTTTCTGACTCCAAGACCAAGACTCTTCCAATCTATCAAACTCTGTCATTTTTAAAAAATCTTTTTCCTTTATTTTTCTTTTTTTAGACCAAAAGAATTTTATAGCTGCAAAAGCAGAATAGTGGTAATAATTCAAGCTAAAATCTAGACTTTCTTATAATTTTGCTACTATTAAATTCCTTTTTGCTCACCAAATAAAAATTGACAGTAAGAAATAATTAGAGAAAGATTACATTAGAATAGGAGGCCTGCCTTGAAGTCAAAGATCTTGATTTGAATCCCATACTATATTTATTAGCTCTGTCTGGGACTCCAGAGTCATCGAGCTGAATCCATCACTTGCATCTAAGCTGAGGCTTTTTCAGTCCTTTGGGTAGCTTAATTCATTTTCTCAGATGACTTAGTTTGATTATATCTCTATTATTCAGCTAGTCCCTATGCATTCCAGGTTTCGAGCTTCACTCTATCCCTGCCCTGAGACACCACAGGAGAGGAAGGAAATGGCTTCTGGAGTTAACACCAGGATTGATGACCTCCAAATGGTATAACACAGATAAAGTCTTTATAACTATTCTTCTTCCTTGTAATACTAATCATTTATTGAGTGCATTGCATGTCCAAAGTTCCCACAAGTAAATGCTCATGAATGAACTGTCTCTTGTCAATTGATCTTGTTGGGAAACAATAAACATAACAGAGATAATTATATTTATTGTTTCCCAGCAAGATTAATTTAGGAAAGGGTTTCATGGTTGGAACCAAAAATATATACATATATTAACCACTGTTGAAAGAGATAGCATTGGCTAGATGTCTAGGGTTTTTTTTTTTTTTTTTTTTTTTGCCTAAAACTATGTGCATGAACTTCCAATGCATGAACAAACTGAGTTTTTATCCCCCTATTAATACACAATCAAAAAGCAGCTGCTACAGACAAATGGTATAAGCATTGAATTTTGAATGTTTAATAGAATGAATTTGCAGTTATTTTAGTTTCTCAGAAGAGAATTATGATTGTGTACATAGACAATGGAGGAATAAAGAGTAAGCTTGTGGTTTTGTACAGTGCTGAAAGGAGTTAGATAATAAACATTCTTACCTTGATATCTGCAATTTGTTTTTTTAAATATTGTGATTATTGTATTTCATTATAATTGATTTCTCTTGGTAATCCTATATAATTTTTGTTTTGAAAAACATTATTCTGAGACCAAGGGCTATTTTTTGGCTTTCTATCTATCATTTACCAGTATCTCCACACGTTAGGCACTTGGTAAGTGCTTGTGGATTGATAAAGGAAAGTCTAAAGGCTTTACCACTCAGCCATGATACAAAAAAGATTAAGAATGCTTTATTTTCTTGGCTTCATTGTTAAATCATAACAAAAATATTCAAAAAATATATTCTCAAAAATTATTCATATTCCTAGCAATGATAAGAACTGCTAAGAGTGATGTTCACTTTGATCTCAGATCCTCTCTTCTCTCTCTCTCCTCAATTCCTTTCTTCCCTGAATTTGATTTCTCCTATCAACTCCTATCCACCATGCCATCAAGGCTGGGGAAAACAAGTTGAGTTTTTTTGGTTGGTGATTAATTGATTTGTTGATACATCTAGTTTTGGGGCCTGTACTATTTCATCTGAAACTTTCATTCATAGGGCAGGAATTTGATGCAGACATGCTGATGATAGAAATAAAATTTAAGAATAGAGATGAATGCTTATGTCATGTTTAGGAAGGCAAGCCTGGATATTGCCATTTAAGTTTATTTAGCATCATTTCAGGTGCTACTCTAAATAGTAATTGTGAACTAAGCAAGAATCAAATGGTTAGAGAATAATTTTGATCAAATTCTAGTTTGAGAGCATAAAACTCTCCTGAGTTCTAAGGGTTCGTTAAGCTTTGGTTTTCTCTAAAACTTACTAACCCTACTCCAAGACAGTCTTTAAAAAAAAACATTTTTAAGAATTTTATGTTGATATCTTTTATCTTAACTCCACCTATGTTTCCCAATATATTCCGCCCCCCAGCCATCCCTTTTAATAAAGAATCGAAAAAAGAAAAACAAAAATAACTCAGCATAATTAATCACAGCCAAGTACAAATTCATAAGATTTTTGTATCCATAGTGTTGCCTACATTGGGATACATTCTCTGTTGTCTTTCTGGCCATGCCTGGTCATTATAATTTCACAGCATTTAGTTTCACATATTTTGTTGTTATTTTAATTTATATTGTTGTAAATGATGTGTGTATTGGTTTTCTAGTTCTGTTATTACATTTTGCATTGCTTTGTATAAGTTCCTTCTTTGTAGTCATTGTATTCATTATTTCTTATAATATTCTGTTATATTTATGTTCCACAGTTTAATTAACCATTCCTCAAATAATAGTATCTTGCTATAAAACAAAAAGTGTTGCTATAAATATTTGGGTATATGTGGGACCTTTTTTATCTTTGGCTTCCTTGGAGAATAATTTTGCTTCCTTGAGGAGGGGAAGAGAGACTGCAAGTCTGTGTCTCTCCATGTAGCATTTTATCTCATTCCCTACTTCAGAAATACAGAAATACTTTAAGATTTACCATAGAAATATGGTAATCATCCAGTCATAGATCCAGAGATAGAAGCAACTTAAAGGCTACCTTGTCCTTAGGTGGCCCAGGGACGTTAAACTGACAGGTCTAAGGTCATATAAGTGGTATCAGGGCTTTGATGATCCTGTTTGAGACTTTCATTTATTTTCATGATAGCTTTTTATTTTTCAAAATACATGCAGAGATGGTTTTCAACATATATACCCTTGCAAAACTTTATGTTCTATATTTTTCTCCCTCCCTCTACTCTCCTTACCCCTCTCCTAGACAGCAGGTAATCCAAGTTAGATTAAACATGTGCAGTTCTTCTAAAAATATTTCCACATTTGTCATGCTGCACAAGAAAAATAAGATCAAAAAGGGAAAAAATGAGAAAGAAAACAATATGCAAGCAAACAACAAAAAAGGTGGAAATACTATGTTGTGATTCACAGTCAATTCCCACAATCCTCTCTCTGGGTGCAGATGGCTCTCTCCATCACAAGACCATTGGAACTGGCCTGAATCGTCTCATTGTTGAAAAGGGCCATGTCCGTCAGAATTGATTGTTGCATAATCTTGTTCTTGTTGCTGTATCACACTTTTTTTTTTTTAAATCTTTGTAGTGGAATCTCTTAAAGAGAAATCTGCACTGGCTCACAAAGGGTAACAGTTGGAACTTTTTTCAATGATACTGGACAAAAGGGCAAACAGATGACTATAAACTCATGATTATAGGGGCATGGGATATTCCAGACACATATCTTATATAGTCCCTCTGAGTATTACTTAGGTCTTATAATGGAGAATAGTCAAAATAGATCTTGTTTCTTCTAATCAGAAGGATAATTTTATGAATATAAACTGCTTGCATTTTTGTTTTTCTTCCCGGGTTATTCATACCTTCTGAATCCAATTCTCCCTGTGCAACAAGAAAACTGTTCGGTTCTGCACACATATATTGTATCTAGGATATACTGTAATCTATTCAACATGTATAGGACTACTTGCCATCTGGGGGAGGGGGTGGAGGGAGGGGAAAAATCGGAACAGAAGTGAGTGCAAGGGATAATGCTGTAAAAAATTACCCTGGCATGGGTTCTATCAATAAAAAGTTATTATAAAGCCAAAAAAAAAAAAAAAGGATAATTTTAGAAAGAGCTGGGGAGACGTGTTCTGATACATAGGTAGATAAGTAGGTTTTCCCAAAGAATTCTTCAACTCCCTACTCAGAAGTATGGTTTTAATTGTTTTTCAGTTTTTCAAATTATTGTCCCTGTGTCATAAAACTTTTTATGGCATTTTGTAATCCTGAGTTACAAATCTCAGATAACAAATGAAAAATCAATTTTTTTTTAACCAATCCCAAGAAATTACTATCTTTTTAACTTAATCACAGAGAAAAAAAATCCATTAAATGAAAATCAACAAACTGGTTCTTAATTGGGGAATAATTCTCTGCTGCTTTGACTAAGGAAAACCTATTTCAGCTAGAGAAAAAGATGGAAACTAGCCAACCATTAAGAAAATCCAGACCTGTGCTTATCTGTCAGTTACTTTATGAGATATAAATCATCATTTTGTCTTCAAACCTCACTTGTTCCTGCTTTTTATGCAAGGTTCTAAACCAAACAGAAGATCACAGGCAGAGGGTCCTCCAGGCAGCTGCTAAAAACATCCGTGTCTGGTTCATCAAAGTTCGGAAGATGAAGGCCATCTACCATACCCTTAACCTGTGCAACATTGATGTGACCCAGAAGTGTCTAATTGCTGAGGTCTGGTGCCCTGTCACTGACCTAGATTCCATCCAGTTTGCTCTGAGGAGAGGCACGGTGAGTAGTGTGGAGCCAAGACATTCCCACAAACTCCGCAAAAGTAGTGGTTTTGATTCTTTGTATTTTCATGATAGTCTTTCAGAATGTTTTAATATCTTTTATTTTATCTTTATCCCCTAAAGACTCTTCAAAGATAAAGCTAGAATCATAGAATCTTAGAGTTGAAGGGGCTTAGGAGGAGGCCCTCTCTCCTGAGAAGAAAGTTCTGGTCCTCTTACCTGAAATATCCCTGACAAGTGGCTATAACACCCTCTGGTTGAAAACACGTGGTTTTAAGAAACTCTTTCTCCAGAAAGAGAGAGAGAGTCTGGAGTGTGCCCCCTTTTACTTCAGTTCCTAGGAATTCCTAGCATTCTTCAAAGCATAGATGCCCTAAAAAAATCTGTCTTGATTTCCCACCCTTTGTCCCAAATTGTTTATTTTCTCTTCATTGATTATCATATGTTTATTTGTCTAATTACATGCCCACTAGTAGAATATAAACCCTTTGACAGGAGTAATTATTTTTCAGTTTTGTCTTTGTATGTCCAAGTATATATCACAGTACCATACATATAGTTTTTATTTACTAAATGCTTATTAGATTGAATTATTACCTCTGGCTGGTCCCATCATATTTTGGAACAATTCTAATTGTTAGGAAATTGTTTTCCCTTTTTATTGAGCTGACAGCTTTCACTTTGTAACTTTTCTTGCTTCTATCTAATTCTGCATTTTAGAGCCTTGCAGAATAAATAGCTTCTCTTTCATATGATAATTCATCACTTATTTGGAAACCTATGTTCTTTTTCACTTCCTCAATTCTTTTTCCCATTTTAAACATTCCCAATTTCTTTTACTAATTTTTGAGTTCTCTCAGCATCACAGAGGTTTGCTTCTGGACCCTGTTTCAGTTTGCCTATATTTTTCCTATAATACACTGTCAAGAATGGTCACAGTCCTCCAGATATGGCCAGTCAAGGAGTACAGTGAAACTGTCCTCCTTCTCTTCATTAGACTTCTATTAATGATATTAATTATAATCTTATCTTCATACCTCATTCTAGGGTGGAGGGGACCCTGGGTTCTCAATGATTATAGCAGTGAAGTATGTTATCTCTTGCATATGCAAAACTCTGAAGTATTTAAATACCAATGCATTCTGTGGTTTTGTATGTATGCATATATGCATGTATATTTCTTTTGTCTGAAGATCAGTTGAACTAAATTCATTACTAGAGTGTCTGTTGGTATGACAAATTGGAAGGAGGGAGGAAAGTGTATAAGAGGAGAGTAGTAATAACTAAACTAAAAAGACCTTCAAGGAATCATTAAAAAAGAAAGAGAACAGAATAGAATCAATTCAGAAGGAGACACAAATTAGCAACACAGTTTTAGGATTATTATATTAAATTTGAAATAGATAAAAAACAAGGTTTATGTAGTAGACATTCACTATTTCATCTTCAATTATCTTTTTCTTTTCTGCTTGGTATAGGAAATGTTCATTCATATTGATGTAAGTCAAGGGAATCATAATCAAAAGAAAAAAATTTTAGTATTTTTTTTTAATTGAAGCTTTTTATTTTCCAAACATATGCATGGATAATTTTTCAACATTAAACTTTGTAAAACCTTGTGTTCCAATTTTTCTCCCCTTCCTGTATCCCATCCTCTAGATAGCAAGTAATCTAATATATGTTAAACATGGTAAAAATATATGGTAAATCCAATATATGGTTTACACATTTATACAATTATCTTGCACAAGAAAAAATCAAATCAAAAAGGGAAAAAAATGAGAAAAAAATAAAAATGCAAGCAAACAATTACGAAAAGCATGAAAATGCTGTTTTGTGACCCATACTCAGTTTCCACGGTTCTTCTCTGGGTGTAGATGGCTCTCTTCATCTTAAGATCATAAGATCATTAGAATGGCCTGAATCATCTCATTGTTGTGAAGAGCCACATCCATCAGAATTGATCATTGTATAATCTTGTTGCCTTGTACAATGATCTTCTGGTTCTGTTTACTTCACATAGCATCAATTCATGTAAGTCTCCCCAGCCCTTTCTAAAATCATCCTGGTGATCTTATAGAACAATAATGTTCCATAACAATCATATACTATAACTTATTCCCATTCCCCAATTGATGGGCATCCATTCAGTTTCCAGTTTCTTGCCACTACAAAGAGGGCTGCCACAAACATTTTTGCACATGTGGGTCCCTTTCCCTCCTTTAAGATCTCTTTGGGAAATAATCCCAGTAGAAACACTACTGCAGGGGTACTCAAACTACGGCCCGTGGGCCAGATGAGGCAGCTGAGGACGTTTATCCCCCTCACCCAGGACTATGAAATTTCTTTATTTAAAGGCCCACAAAACAAAGTTTTTGTTTTTACTATAGCGGGACAGTGAACTGGCCCCCTATTTAAAAAGTTTGAGGACCCCTGCACTACTGGGTCAAAGGGTATGCACAGTTTGATAGCCCCTTGGACGTAGTTCCAAATTGTACAAGGGGCAGCTAGGTGGTGCAGTGGATAGAGCACCAGCCCTGAAGTCAGGAGGACCTGAGTTAAAATGAGTCAAACCTCAGACACTTAACACTTCCAAGCTGTGTGACCCTGGGCAAGTCACTTAACCCCAGTTGCTTCAGCAAAAAAACATACATTGTTCTCCTGAATATTTGAATCAATTCACAACTCCACCAACAATGTATGTGTCCCAGTTTCCCCACATCCCCTGCAACATTCGTTATATCTTTTCCTGTCATTTTTAAACAATCTGAGGTGTGTGTAGAGCTATCTCAGAGTTGTCTTAATTTTCATTTCTCTGATCAATAGTGATTTAGAGCACCTTTTCATATAACTAGAAATGGTTTCAATTTCTTCATCTGAAAATTGTCTGTTCATGTCTTTTGCCCATTTATCAATTGGAGAATGGCTTGAAATCTTGTAAATTTGAGTCAATTCTCTATATATTTTAGAAATGAGGCCTTTATCAAAACTTTTGAATGTAAAAATGTTTTCCCGGTTTATTGCTTCCCTTCTGTTTTTGGCTGCATTAGTTTTGTTTGTATTAAAACTTTTTAACTTAATATAATAAAAATTATCTATTTTGTGTTCAGTAACGAACTCCAGTTCTTCTTTGGCCACAAATTCCTTTCTTCTCCACAGATCTGAGAGATAGACTGTGTTTTTACTTTTAATTTGCTTATAATATCACTCTTTATGTCTAAATCATGAACCCATTTCGACCTTATCTTGGTATATGACATAAGGTGTGGGCCAATGCCTAGTTTCTGTCATAACTAGTTTCCAATTTTCCTAGTAGTTTTTCTCAAATAGTGAGTTTTTAATCTCAAAATCTGGGGGTTTTAGGTTTGTCAAACACTAGATTACTATAGTCATTGTCTATTTTGACCTGTGAACCTAACCTATTCCACTGATTGACTACTCTATTTCTTAGCCAATATCAAATGGTTTTGATGACCACTGCTTTATAATGTAGCTTTAGGTCTGGCACAGCTAGGCCATCTTCGTTGACATTTGAAAAAAAATTTTTTTTAAGTTAAAAAATGTGAAGTTTGGGGTAAGTTTAACCTGGCTTGTTCCTAATGGACCTATATTGGTTCCTTGTTCTCTTTACAAGTGCTTACATAGCAGTTTTATTTTTAGATAAAAGTGTTGTTACATTTTGTTTTTATATCATTTATATTTCACATTGTGTACCCTCCACCTCCCAGAGAGCTATCTCTCTTAATAAAGATGTAGAAAGAAAGTGGGAAGAATTTAACAAAACTAATATATTTTTAAAAATCTGGCATCAAATGCAGTGTTCCATATCCATAGTCTTATCACCTGTATAAAAAAGTAGTTTTATTGCTGTTTTTTCCATTTACATTGTTGTAATTATTATGTATATAGTTTTCCTGCTGCTTCTTACTTTGC
Source organism: Antechinus flavipes (assembly GCF_016432865.1). Classification (NCBI taxonomy): domain Eukaryota; kingdom Metazoa; phylum Chordata; class Mammalia; order Dasyuromorphia; family Dasyuridae; genus Antechinus; species Antechinus flavipes. The sequence continues at coordinate 131,017,202 of NC_067401.1, read as the reverse complement.
TTGATTTCATTCCATCCAGATTTTAAACCTTTGAAGTTTCTTTTTATTCATCATAGTCATCATTTATTATAGCACAATAATATTTCATTGTGTTCACATGCCAGTTTGTTTAGCCATCCCACCATCAATGGGTATATATTTTCAAGTCATCCTTTTAATATTCTATTCTGTTGTTGTTTTGAAGAATTGAAGTCACTAACATGTGAAGAGTCCATCTTCTAGGTGGACTTCTAAAAAACATTTGAACATTGGTTTATCTCTAGTTTTGTGGCACCTCTCTAAATTCACCAGAATTTCTTAGGGATCATTGATGACAGATCATTCATAATGGAGTATTTTTTTCTAAGAGAAAGGTTGGCAAACTAAATTTGCTTTAGAGCTAAAAATGTCTTTATATTTTTGAATAAAATTTTGTTTTACTTAAGAAAGAAAAATCATTCTTAGCTCTGCAGATGGCAGTAGACTGGATTTGGCTCTGGACCATAGTTTGTTAACCCTGCCCTAGGATATTATTTACCTAGACCAGAAGGCTTAGACATATTGAGAACAGTTAAGTGCTTTTAACGTGTCATCACTTTCCTTAGGTCTCGGCTTCCTAGTAATAGTTTTTGTTTCCTCCAGAACACAAAAGGAAAGGAGAAGCGTTAAGTAATATTCTAACTCTGTCATCATCCTTTCCTTCAATCCAGAAGCAACGACCTTTTTTCACTGTTGTTCTTCCTCTTGCCCTCATTCTAATAAAAAAAAAAAAAGTCCTTTTGTGTTATATTCAGAATTTAACACTATCCTTATTTCATATTAAACTTTAACTTTTGTGACACTATTATAACCTTGTACTTCTTTTATATGTTCTCAGTTTTCTGTTATTGCCTTCATATCTTGTAAATGCCATTTTAAAATCTGAATGATGAACCCCATATTCAGCCATATCTTACTTTTTCTTTTTATTGAATTCAGAATTTCAATCTTAACAGCATCCACATCCCCCCTCCTGGACTGACTTCCCTTTCAGATTCTTTTGCCATTGATTCTAAGCTTATTTTATTTTATTATTTAAAATAATTATTAAAATAATTCCAAACTTCCTCTCTCACCACTCCTAATCTAAGATGTACCTCAGCTTAAGCCATTCTTATCTGCCATAAATGAAAAGTAATTTAATTATCCTAAACACAGTAGTCAGCTGATTCTTTGAGGAATACAGAGAGGGACAAAACAGTACTAATCCCCAAAGAGTTTACAGTTTATACATATGTAAATCGCAACACAGTGTGCTAAGTGATGAATGCAATGAGTATTCCAGACTAACTGTTCTAGCAAAGTGGGAAAAGAGCTAGCATTTCAGCAGGGTCTTGGAGGATGATAAGAGTCTAGTATATGGAGATTTCATTCCAGACAAAGGGAACAACATGAGCAAAACCAGGGAGGCAGGAAAGTTCAATAGGTATTCAGGAAATATCAGGTAATGTATATGGGAATAGGAAGTAAGTAGGGCAAGATAAGGCTGGAAAAGGGGGTTCAACTTAGATTGTAGAGGGTTTTGAATGTAAAGCTAGAATTTTAGACTGTTGTTCAATAAACAGTGGAGAGTTATTATTAGTTATTAATATAAATGTTATAAGAGTTATTTTTCTTTTTTCTCCTAGTTTTTAATCAGGAGAAGTAAGGAGACAAGGAGATTTATAATGCAAAAAAGAGGGCCTGAAAAACTGAAATAGTTTTTTTAAAATGCACAACTGAAAACAGAAGCAGGTACAGAAGGAAGCACAGACAAGAAAGGCAATTTTGAAAGCAATGTGCGGAATTTATTATATTTTTTTTTAAAGAGCAAGTGGTATGAAATGAAGGTACATAGTTTCATGTAGAATCATCTTTTTATATTTAGCTGTGTAGATGGGAATAGTCGTGTGTGTGTGTGTGTGTGTGTGTGTGTGTGTGTGTGTGTGTGTTTAAGCTCAAAATAAAAAAAAAATTACTGAGCAGAAGAGGATGCTTGAGGGAGAACGTGATCATATCATATCTAGAAGAGGATAGAGGATAGAGGAAAGGTCCAAAGGCAAGGAGAGAACTAAAAGTGATTGTAGTGATTCAAGCATGAGGTGATAAAATCCTGAAAAATAGTGTGGTGAAGGCAGGAAGAGAAAGGAAGGAAATAATAGATTGAGAAGGAAAAACCAATTACTTGGGGACTCATTATAGTTAATGGAAAAATCAAAGGCAATTATGAAATTTTGAGTCTTTTGTGATTGGGAGATTGAAGGATACTAGAAGTAGGGTTATTAGGAGATGATTTTGATAGGCATATTTAAGGTACTGGGGGATATTCAGTTAGAACTGTCTTGCTAATAATTGAAAATTGAGGACTCTTTAATATTTTGATTTTTGTTGAACTATTTTCTAAAAATCTTTTCATTCATTAGTATCGGAGATGTCTGTAATGGAAGGGGAGGAGGAAAAGATGTAGTCACAAATGTTGGTGAAATAAAAACGAAAGATATCAAAAATTTACTTTAAAAAAATAATCTGAGAGGCTTGGAGAGACCTACATGAACTGATGCAAAGTGAGAAATTCTTTTCTCAAGTTCTTTACCTCATAGCTCACCCCAGTCAGAGAGAGAGAAAGAGAAAGAGTTTCGAGGCTCCCCTCATTAATATGAAAATTGGTTGAAAGAAATTGATATGTTTCACCTGGAGAAGAGAAGATTTGGAGGGTGATAGAGGAAGAGAGAACATGATAACTGTGTTCAAGGATCTTATTTCTTTTATTTGGCTCCAGATGTCTGTGCCAGGAGGAAATTGTAGTCAAATTTAGGCTTAGTATCAGGAAAAATTTTCTAACAATTAAGTATTATTTAAAAGTAAAATGACCTGCTTTGACTGGTAATGGGGTTGCTTCTTCTTGAAAATCCTCAGAATCTAGATGATGACTTGTCAGGTATATTATAGTGGGGTTTTGTTTTGTTTATGTGTGAGACTAGTTCACCAGTATCTTGTCCAATTTTGAAATTCTATGATTCTACATTAAAAAATGAGAGGTTGGTGAAGAAGTGGAAACAGCAAATAAAAATTATTCATTTAATATATTTGATGGTGAAAGGAAATATAAAGTACAATAGCTCAAGTATATCTGAGGGATGGGGAAAAGAGAAAGTAGAAGGAGGAAAGCAAATGAAAAAGGAGTGATTGAAAATACCATGGGAAGGAAATCATTAATGGATTATGGTCTTAAAAGAAGTGAGTTGAGGGGTAGCTAAGTGGTGCAGTGGATAGAACACCTGCCCTGAAGTCAGGAGGACCTGAATTCAAATCTGGTCTCAGACACTTAACACTTCCTAACTGTGTGACCTTGGGCAAGTCACTTAACCCCAATTGGCTCAGCAAAAAAGGAGTAGAAAAGAGGGAAAAGTGGAAGATTTAGTTTTTGAAAGGAAAAACGTCATTCCTTCTGAGATGAAGAAAACGAAGATTCAGAAGAAAGTTTGATGGTGAAGATTGGTAACAAGTAGACAATAGAGAAGATAATCATACTTGAGTGCTTCCTGGGGACATCGGTTCCACAGCTTTCTTTAGTCATCAAAACTAGAGTTAAGTAACTTATTTTAAGGAAATTTTTTCTGATAACTAGTTTAAATATCTCCTTGAGAGTTTTGCATTTGGTCCCAATTTTTCCCAAAATGTTGGGAAGGTGGTCTAATATTGTATACCTTCTATTTCACAGGAGCACAGTGGCTCTACAGTCCCCTCCATTCTGAACAGGATGCAGACAAACCAGACTCCCCCAACTTATAACAAAACCAACAAGTTTACGTCTGGTTTTCAGAACTTGGTAGATGCTTATGGCATTGGGACTTATCGGGAGATCAATCCAGGTAATATCCTAGACATTTTTCCTGGAGAACAACTTCTAAACAAAAGTCTCACTCATTGTTGAGCAGCCAGGATAAACTGACAAAATCTCTTGATAATAGATAATATCTCTGTTAAAGTTGGATTTGTGTATGAAACCTTAAACTTCATACAACAGACTGCATTCTTATAAGGATATAAGAATGTCTCTATTGTATTGAACTGCTAACATGTTTCCTTATGTCTATAAAATACATAGCCTTCTTCTGGCAGAATACCAGCAAAGGCAGCTCCAAGTAAAATATAGATTTCTGGTTATGATTATTCTATAATATGAAGATAATCTTTCTGGCTCTTCTTTTTTCAGGTATGGCAACAAATTTTAATGAAATCAGATTGCAGAATATCAGCTGATAATACTTTAGGCAAGATGTGGCTTACTGTTCAATTAACTTGACATATTTTTAGTTCTTTGAGAAAACATTTCACAGCCTGAAAATAGAACCAGCTTTATTCTGGGTGTCACATCTCTCACTTTTAGCAGTATCATTTATTTAAAAATAATAACTGTACCATTAGGGGGAAATAATCAAACCTGTTTTAGGAAACATGGCACTGAAGTCAGAAAAAGGGAATTGGAAGTTAGACTGAGCTGTTATTTAATTTCCTTACTCTTCTTCACTTATAGCTGAAGTCAAAGCTGCTCTATGACTTTGTGATTGTAGACCCCACTAGGAAGGTTTTTTCCCAGTAATTACTGGTCTGACAATTGATCTCAGACTTCCTTAAGAGTAGAAAGTCCTTTTATATTTTTAATAAAATATAGAGAGCATCATGGTGGATTTAGCAGCAATATTTTTACTGATTTCTACATTTAGTCTTCTCTTCCCTTCTCCCCCTTCTGTCTTTTGGTTTCTGTCTAGCCCCCTATACCATCATCACTTTCCCTTTCCTGTTTGCTGTCATGTTTGGAGACTTTGGCCATGGGATTTTGATGACTCTCTTTGCCGTGTGGATGGTGATGCGAGAGAGCCGAATCCTCTCCCAGAAAAATGAGAATGAGGTAAAGCTAAGTCACACTATCAGGTAGACTAAGTATTGCACTGATATTTAAGAAGAGTAAGAGGTTGGGGAATCTTTTGCTTACATTTTTATCAGTAATATAACCATCTTGGTCACTTTGTAGACTTTGTCAGGGAAATAAAGAGAAAAGTTGATATTAACGCCAATCACGTTCTGGCTACTACTTGAGAAAGTAAATACATAGCTATCATTGGTCCTTTCTTTAGTAGTTGACCCAAAGTGCATCTAGAACACATGAGAGGAATGGAACACATTTTTAGAGATAATTGTCAACATTGTGCCGAGACTAGATCCTACAAATATGTGCTTGTGCTCTATTTCTTTCCTTTCTTCAGATGTTTAGCACTGTGTTTAATGGCCGGTACATCATTCTGCTGATGGGTGTGTTCTCCATCTACACTGGACTTATCTACAATGACTGCTTTTCCAAGGCAGTTAATATATTTGGGTCATCCTGGAGCGTCAGGCCAATGTTCATATCTAATTGGACGTAAGTTATTAAGAGAAGCCAAAGATTGAGGTTATTTCTTTTCCTATACTCAGCTTTGCTTTTCAAGACTGGAGGTGACATTGAGAACTTAAACTGTGGGTTGAGACCCCATATGGGGTCATGTAACTGAATGTAGGGATCATAAAATATTTGCCAACAATATAAAGTTATTGAATATGGTCACCAAAAATTAAAAATCAAATGTATAGTGAGTCCAAGGTGTTTCTGGCAGCACTTGCTCATGTTGCATTACCATTGAAGCCTTGGTTCTGAACATACAACATATGTACTTTGCACTGCACATATATGAATACTTCCAGAAATACCTTGATGGGTCATGTAAAAATTTCTTGAGCAAAAAGGTGTTGCAAATGGGAAAAGTTTAAGAAATCCTAAACTATCTTTTTTGGGAGGGGAGTGGGAGAGAAATTGGGATTAAGTGATTTGTCCAGTGTTACACATCTAGTAAGTGTTAAAGTGGCTGAGGCCATATTTGAACCCCAGATCCTCTCCATTTGGGGCCAGTGTCTATCCCAGTATGCCATCGAGCTGCCCCAAAAAACCTTAACCTAAAGAAGAGGTGTACATTCCCGAGTACAGGCAAACTAAATCAAAATATAATTGAGAAACATTTAGCAAAATAAAAATATAATAGAATGTCTATAATGTTAACATATGATTTTCTCAGTCAATATGTGGTCCACAAGGAATCCTTATATAGGGTTTAGTGAACCTTTTCTATTTTGACACTACTGATTGAATTCCACAAAAAGCCCAGAGTCATTTCTTTAGGGAATGACAAAGTTGGCAAAAAGCTTTTCCTATTTCAAAAAGAGTGGCAAACTGAATTATTTTGGTAGATCTCAAAAATATCAAGGAGCAGAAACATATTGGCTTTTTTTTTTCCATAAAGTAGTAAAACGTCAAGAAAGAACCCTTAAATTTTCCTCCCTTTTGAGGTATGTTTGATTCTTCATAGGTATCTTTGCTCTTTTTTTCCTGTCTCTCAGCTCATTTCATCTGTTTGCCTCTTCCTTTTCTCACCCCATCCATATTCATGCTCCCTCCTCTAATAAAAAAAGGTTTCTTTTTTGTTGTTGAAAGGCCAATTTCTAGCTCATTCTTAGTCAAATTAGTAAATGCGAATTTTTTTTTTTTTACCTACTTACTAGGGAAGAGACACTTCGAGGGAATCCTGTTCTCCAGTTAGACCCTGCCATCAAAGGGGTATTTGAGGGACCCTACCCTTTTGGCATTGACCCGGTGAGAACTCTTTTTTTCCTATATTATTTCCCCCTTTTTGTGTTTTACCTGATCCTTGGTTAAGGGAAAGTAAAGACATCTTAATTGTGGAATCTTCAGTGATCTGGAACTTTTCCAGGGAGGTTAGTGTTTAGTGGTCAAAGCCATAAATTAATATATATAGCAATAAGGCCTCAAATTTTCTTCCTAAAAATATCCCTTACCTTCAGTGGAGGTGGCTCAGTGGTAAACTAGGAAAACTGATATTGAAATCACAGCTTAGGTCTTAAAACTAATTTCTTAAACTATGATTAAGTTTGTTTTTGAACTGATTTCAGTAAGGTGAAAATGCTTTTCTAGAAGAATTTGGGATTTCCATTCTTACCTTTCAAATAATTCTGCACCTATAATTTTTACATTCATTCCCTTCTTGCTCCTGACATAGCTACTTCTGTAGTTTCTACATCTATACTTTCTAAGAGCACTGACAGTAATGTATCATTCTTATGATGGCATTGCTACTCTAGCAGAATTTTGAGTCACTTGTCAATAGACACAGAAGCCCAGATAACAATAGAAAATAATAATTTAATTAAGAATGTCCCAGAATAGAGCCTGAAGGATTCATCAATTAGAGGACATGGTATAGGTGATGACCCAGCAAAGGAGACTAACAAGGAACAGTTAGTTTGAAGAATCAAAAGAGAGAGAGAGCATTGTCATGAAAACTGAAAGAAAAGAGAGTATCCACAAGAAGAGGGTGATTAAATGCCAGATGCTACCAAAAGGTCAAGAAGGAAAAAATTAAGAAAAGGTCATCAGATATGGTGATAAAGAAATTTTGCAAATCAAAGTTTGATTTGAGCAGTTAAGATCAAATTTCATTGAACTGACTCAAATTTATAAGAAATCAAGCCATTCTCCAATTGATAAATGGTCAAAGGATATGAACAGACAATTTTCAGAGGATGAAATTGAAACTATTACCACTCATATGAAAGAGTGTTCCAAATCATTATTGATCAGAGAAATGCAAATTAAGACAACTCTGAGATACCACTACACACCTGTCAGATTGGCTAAGATGACAGGAAAAAATAATGATGAATGTTGGAGGGGATGCGGGAAAACTGGGACACTAATGCATTGTTGGTGGAGTTGTGAACGAATCCAACCATTCTGGAGAGCAATCTGGAATTATGCCCAAAAAATTATCAAATTGTGCATACCCTTTGATCCAGCAGTGTTTCTATTGGGCTTATACCCCAAAGAAATACTAAAGAAGGGAAAGGGACCTGTAAGTGCCAAAATGTTTGTAGCAGCCCTGTTTATAGTGGCCAGAAACTGGAAAATGAATGGATGCCCATCAATTGGAGAATGGCTGGGTAAATTGTGGTATATGAATGTTATGGAATATTATTGTTCTGTAAGAAATGACCAGCAGGATGAATACAGAGAGGACTGGCGAGACTTACATGAACTGATGCTAAGTGAAATGAGCAGAACCAGGAGATCATTATACACTTCGACAACGATATTGTATGAGGACATATTTTGATAGAAGAGGATTTCTTTGACAAAGAGACCTGAGTTTCAATTGATAAATGACGGACAAAAGCAGCTACACCCAAAGAAAGAACACTGGGAAACGAATGTGAACTATCTGCATTTTTGTTTTTCTTCCCGGGTTATTTCTACCTTCTGAATCCAATTCTCTCTATGCAACAAGAGAACTGTTCGGTTCTGCAAACATATATTGTATCTAGGATATACTGCAACATATCCAACATATAAAGAACTGCTTGCCATCTAGGGGAGGGGGTGGAGGGAGGGAGGGGAAAAAAAAATCGGAACAGAAACGAGTGTCAATATAAAGTAATTATTAAATAAAAAAATTAAAAAAAAAAGATCAAATTTCATTACAAAGAGCTGAGAATTTTGATAGGAAAGGATGTGGAGGCAGTAGATATAGGCAGCCTTTTTAAGAGTTTGACTAAGCACAGGAGGTAAGTATCTTTTTTTTTAAGCTTATTATTCTATTAATATTTATTTACTTTTTTTGTTACAAATCAGCTTCAAGCTGGTTCATAAATAACAGCAGTTACTGAAAAGGCTTGTGATCTCAGAGACAAGAAATTATTACTCAGCCTCACCCATATAACTCTTGGTAGGACTAGGATGTATCTCCTACTTTTCTTAGACTGAACTATTTCTTGAAACCCATCAATAGCCAATAATTTCCTATATAAATAGGAATAAAAAAACCAAAAAGGTCGGGGTGAGGTAAGAGACACAAAAGAATAAAAGGATACAGGGTATTGGATAAATAGCTTTTCTGCTTAGGTTCTTTCCCTTTTCATAACCGGAGACAGAACCTTCAGAGAAGTTATCTATTTGGGATGTGGGGCCAGGAGGAGTCACTTCCCTGACTTGGATGTAGGAGAGAGCAGGGAATCATCAAATATCATTCAATCCTCACCAATTCTCACTACTCTCTTAGCAGAACAATATGACCCCCAAATCCTAACAATTACTACCAATGGCTTCTTTTCTTTAGGAGCTATCAAGAAAATCTTGATTTTTTTTTTTCCAACAAAATCTTCACTTGCTACTCTACTTTGTAGTTGTTGTTGTTGTTTTTTAAATAGCTTTTTATTGACAGAACATATGCATGGGTAATTTTTCAACATTGTCCCTTGCAATTACTTCTGTTCCAACTTTTCCCTTCCTTCCCTCTATGTCCTCCCCTAGATGGCAGGCAATATCATATATGTTAAACTTGTTAAGGTATATCTTAAATACAATATATATGTACATAATTGTACAGTTCTCTTGTTGCACAAGAAAAATCAGATTCAGAAAGGTAAAAATAACCAGGGAAGAAAAACAAAAATGCAAGTAGCCCACATTCATTTCCCAGCGTTCTTTCTCTGGGTGTAGCTGATTCTGTCCATCATTGATCAGTTGGAACTGAATTGGAAGTTCTCATTGTCGAAGATAACCACTTGCATCAGAATTTATCCTCATATAGTATAGTTGTTGAAGTGTATAATGATCTCCTGGTTCTCTGCTCATTTAACTTAGCATCAGTTTCTGTAAATCTCTCCAGGCCTCTCTTTATTCATCCTGTTGGTCATTTCTTACAGAACAATAATATTCTATAACATTCATATACCATAATTTATTCAGCCATTCTCCAATTTATGGGTATCCATTCAATTTCCAGTTTCTGGCCACTACAGACAGGGTTGCCACAAACATTTTTGCACATACAGGTCCTTTTCCCTTCTTTAATATCTCTTTGGGATATAAGCTCAGTAGTAACACTGCTGGATGAAAGGATATGCACAGTTTGATAACTTTTTGAGCATAGTTCCAAACTTCTCTCCAGAATGGTTGGATTCGTTCACAATTCCACCAACAATGCATCAATGTCCCAGTTTTCCTGCATCCCCTCCAACATTCATCATTATCTTTTCCTGTCATTTTAGCCAATCTGAGAAGTGTATAATGGTATCTCAGAGTTGTCTTAATTTGCATTTCTCTGATCAATAGTGATTTGGAACACTCCTTCATATGAATAGATATATTCAATTTCATTATCTGAAAATTGTTCATATCCTTTGACCATTTATCAATTGGAGAATGGCTTGATTTCTTATAAATTAGAGTCAGTTCTCTATATATTTTGGAAATGAGGCCTTTATCAGATCCTTTAACTGTAAAAATGTTTTCCCAGTTTATTGCTTCCCTTCTAATCTTGTTTGCATTAGTTTTGTTTATACAAAAGCTTTTTAATCTTCCTAATAAAAAGGTTAGTGATCTTGTTCTTCTACTTAAAATCTTTTTAGTGGCTTCTCACTATGTGAATGATAAAAGTATAAATACCATAGCCTGACTGACATACAAGGCCTTTGACAATCTAGTTCCAAGCTACTTCTCTAATCTTAGTTTATAATCCTCTTCTTTAGGCCTTCCATGATCCAGGCAAATTGGACTACTTGCTGTTGCCAGACGTTAGTCTGTCCTTGCTTACCTCAGTGCATTCTTTTTTTTTTTTTTTTTTTTTTTAATTTTATTTTATTTAGTAATAACTTTGTATTGACAGAATCCATGCCAGGATAATTTTTACACGACATTATCCCTTGCAATCACTTATGTTTCGTTTTTTCCCCTCCCTCCCTCCTCCCCCCCCCCCCAAGATGGCAAGCAGTCCTATATATGTTAAATATGTTGCAGTATATCCTAGATACAATACATATTTGCAGAACCGAACAGTTCTCCCGCTGCACAGGGAGAATTGGATTCAGAAGGTAAAAATAACTTGGGAAGAAAATCAAAAATGCAAATAGTTCACATTCATTTCCCAGTATTCCTTCTTTGGGTGTAGCTGTTTCTGTCCATCATTTCTCCAGTGAAACTCAGTTAAGTCTCTTTGTCAGAGAAATCCACTTCCATCAGAATACATCCTCATACAATATCGTTGTCGAAGTGTATAATGATCTCCTGGTTCTGCTCATCTCACTTAGCATCAGTCCATGTAGGTCTCTCCAAGCCTCTCTGTATTCATCCTGCTGGTCATTCCTTACAGAGCAATAATATTCCATAACATTCATATACCACAATTTATCCAGCCATTCTCCAATTGATGGGCATCCATTCATTTTCCAGTTTCTAGCCACTACAAACAGGGCTGCTACAAACATTTTGGCACATACAGGTCCCCTTCCCTTTTTTAGTATCTCTTTGGGGTATAAGCCCAATAGAAACACTGCTGGATCAAAGGGTATGCACAGTTTGATAACTTTTTGGGCATAATTCCAGATCGCTCTCCAGAATGGCTGGATTCGTTCACAATTCCACCAACAATGCATCAGTGTCCCCGTTTTCCCGCATCCCCTCCAACATTCATCATTATTTTTTCCTGTCATCTTAGCCAATCTGACAGGTGTGTAGTGATATCTCAGAGTTGTCTTAATTTGCATTTCTCTGATCAAAAGTGATTTGGAACACTCTTTCATGTGAGTGGTAATAGTTTCAATTTCTTCATCTGAAAATTGTCTGTTCATATCCTTTGACCATTTATCAATTGGAGAATGGCTTGATTTTTTATAAATTTGAGTCAGTTCTCTATATATTTTGGAAATGAGGCCTTTATCAGAACCTTTAATTGTAAAGATGTTTTCCCAGTTTGTTACTTCCCTACTAATCTTGTTTGCATTCGTTCTGTTTGTACAAAGGCTTTTTAATTTGATATAATCAAAATTTTCTATTTTGTGATCGGTAATGGTCTCTAGTTCATCTTTGGTCACAAATTTCTTTCTCCTCCACAAGTCACCTCAGTGCATTCTTAATCTTCTCTCCTATACCTGAAATGGATTTTCCCTATCTGCCTGTTTGAAATTCTTCCCCTTCTTCAAGTCTCAGTTGTCATCTCCTTGCCATAGCCCATTCCCTACTAGAATTGAACTCCCCTTCTCTCTGCTGCTGTCCTATTCTAATATCTTCTAGGCATTTTTTTTTATTTGTTAAATTAAATTCTAAATTTTATTGTAGCACTACCTTAGGACTAAACAGATTGTTACATACACAAAGATATAACTGCTGTGTCCCCTAAGACATTTAAAAAAAAATCAAATCTGCTGCATAACTTACGTAAAATGCAAAGTGGCCCAAGATATATTGGTATCAAGAACACTTTGAAATCTTACTATTATCAGGTCAATTTTTTAAAGGAAAGAAGTAACACAGATAGTAAATCTATTAGAAATGTATACACAAAAGTACATACCTATAGAAAAACATACAATACAATAAATGTAAAGTATATACAGTAACAAGAAACCTGCTTTCAACTTTGCAAAATTAATACAATTGGGGGTCCCATTGTATAGTTTAAGTTTTACCATTCCACTGAAGGCACTTATATTTTAACTTATGTTATTTCTATATGTCTCTTACCCCTCTCACCATAATACTAGATTTTTTTGCTATTCGAGGGCAGAAATCATGCCATTTTGTACCTTTGTATTTCTAATACCAAGCAGAGTGCCTTTATGAAGAGGCATTTTTGTTTGTTTGTTTTAATTTGTAGATATTTACTGGATATCTACCTATTTGTTTTTACTCTGTGAGAAAAAGAAAGATTTGCTAGTTATAGCCTTATCTACTTTCAATGAGCTTATTGAAAAAAAAGATTAATACAATAGGTATCATTTTTAAAATATGGCTTTAGTTCTGTAAATTCATTATATAGGTAGAGGGGGAAAAAGAGATGACTTTGATATGGGTGATGAGAGAGGCTTCATAAGATAGGGGACATTTTTATCCAGATTTATCTTGATGAATGGGTAGACTTTAGCCAGATTTAGATGTAGATAGAACATTTCAGATAAAAGAAATGGCATAAACAGTCCAGAAAGCAATTTCCTTGAGCTATAGAATTCAGATGGATGAGTATAAGGTATTGTGAAAGGCTTGTGTTTTAGATAAAGTTTGAACTTAATTGTTATATCATGAAGAAACCATAAAAGATTTTTTGAGCAAGAGTGACATGAATCAGGGTTTAAGGGTGATGATGATGATGATGGGTGGTGTGTGTGTGAGAGAGAGAGAGAGAGATGATGATGATGATGATGATGATGATGAAACTTGTTGAATCTACCAATGGTTTTTTTTTTTTTTCCTAATTTTGCATTATGTGACAGATTTGGAACATTGCTACCAATAAATTGACCTTCCTCAACTCGTTTAAGATGAAAATGTCTATCATCCTTGGTATAATTCACATGATATTTGGCGTTACCCTCAGCCTTCTCAACCATATGTGAGTCACTTTTTCTAATACAGGGGCATACTTGGCTAATGTCAACATTTCAGGGAGTAGTCAGGCCTTTGTTCTTCTGACTTCCTATTCCTTTAATTTCATTTTTTCAGAAAGAGATTAGCCTACATTCCTCTAAGCATTTATAACTTTGTAGTACTTTTCAAATATATTTTTAAAATTAGTCTTTAAGTTTGCATAAATTCTGCAGAAGGTATGTATTTACACATAACTGTGTTATACAATCCTGAAATAAATTCTTTTCTCATTTGTATGATATGATTAAGGGAATGAGGAGAAAAGTATAATTTAGAATTCCTTTCAAGATTCTTTAAATTGAGTCCAAAGTTTGATTCTGGAATGTTTTTATAAGACCCAAGTTTCTTTTTGCTACTTCTAAAAGTAATTATGCCAGAATTGAGGAAGATCCAATGTTGTAGTTCATACATACTTTTCAGAAAAGGGTGACATTACTTTAAGATGATTTGTTCAGCTTGATCTTTTGTTTCTCCTTCTGCAGCTATTTCAAGAAGCCTCTGAATATCTACCTTGAATTTATTCCGGAAATTATCTTCATGATCTCTTTGTTTGGCTACTTAGTCATCCTCATTTTTTATAAATGGACAGCATATGATGTTCATACTTCTAAGGATGCACCAAGTCTTCTGATCCACTTCATAAACATGTTCCTTTTTTCCTACTCAGACTCCAGTAATAAGATGATTTATTCTGGGCAGGTGGGTCATCCTAAGAATGTATGTAGGTCAGTTTGACAAAATTATTCATTATGTAGAAGATTTGGTGGATGTAAACTTAAGTGCATTAATTAATACTCATTTAGAGCAAATGAGTTAGGTGATACAGTAGATAGAGTGGTAGGCATGGAATCAGGAATACCTGATTTTAGGTCCCACTTCAGATATTTAATGCTTATGTGACCTTCATAAGTCAGTTAACTGTTTGCATCAGTTTCCTCAACTGAAAAACAGCACCTGTTTCACAGGTTTGAAACAATATTTGTAAATGACATACTATTAGTAAAAGTGCTTAGCATATAGTAGGTGTTGTATAAATGCTTATTCTCTTCTCTTTTCTTTCCCTCTTCTTGTAGAGATCACATTTTATGTTTTACAAACATTTTTTCATTATGAAGATGGAACCTGCCTATATCACATGAAAAATTGAAGTGTAGCAAAAGAAAAATACGTTGTATCATCTCTTTCCACTGTAGTTGATTAGTTTTTAAAAAAGATATTAAAGAATTAAGTTTTGGGGGCATTTCAGAGTAGCTCCTCAGATTACAGTTACCCTCTTAGGGCCTTAGGTACTTACTGAAGCTCAAATTGCAACACAAGTTGAAAGGCTTTTGAACATTTCATAGCTTGCGAGTCTGGCCTATTGAGCAACTTGTAAAGGTTTAATGCTTCTAGAGTTTTTGTGGTTTGAGGCAAACAGGGTTAAGGTACTTGCCTAGGGTGTCTAAATGTCTGAGGTTAGATTTAAACTCAGAAAAATGAGTTTTCGTGACTTCAGGCCTGATATTTGGTGCACTATGGCATTACCTAGGTGTTGCCATATCAGTAGTAGTGCCTTCTGCCTGGGCTTGGATTGTTCATCTAGGTCTAGGTTCAGACATCTGTTCAATTTGTGGCACCAGATGCTGAAAAGCCCAGGATTTATTTATGGTTTTCCTAGAAAAAGGTCTGCGTTCTAAAAACACTTCCAGTTGTTCTAAGAGGTTAGACTGTTACCTGGGAATCTGAGAAAACATAGCATTTGTCTTAGAGAACTTTTCAGTTGTGATTAGAAACTTCATGTGTTTTCCCTTGTGGATTTACCTGTAATATGTGTTTTTCCTCCTATTTTCTCCTGCAGCAAGGAATTCAGTGCTTTCTGGTGGTGATTGCAATGCTGTGTGTTCCATGGATGCTGTTGTTTAAACCATTGATCCTTCGTCATCAGTATTTAAGAAGGAAGCATTTGGTGGGTGACTGATTTTAATGTACTTCTGCTCAAAGCTACTAGGTTTTAGTTTTTTAAAATCGGCAACTAAACAATTTAATTATATTCAATGATATTGCCTAGAATGCTTTCTGTATGTAATGTGTCAGGACATTAGACAAATATGTCTAATGATCCTGTTAAAGGGCATGTGTGACTACTTCTCAGAGCTCTATATTCAGCTTTAGTGGCTGGAATACAGAGACCAAATCTTCCCTCTATCCTCTCCCCTTCTTCCCACCCTCAAAAAAGTATTTGTTTTATATGTATATTATCAGTCTGTGGCCAATGAAAACTAAAAGCATCAGCTAGAATGGGGCTATAGGCATGGTGAATGGGTGAATTTAGTTTTGTGGTTTGCCTGAGAAACCACAGGGCTAATGCTGAGGCACTACTGTCTTGTTAAAATGAGTTAGTAATACTTTCACTGACCAGAACATCCGGGGAAAAAAGGTTTTATTTGAAGCAGAGATGATTTTTTTTTTTTAAGCAGCAAACATAACTTTGTATATTTATTGCTAATGTACATCTGATTGTTTTTTATTTCTGGCTATATAATGATGTTTAACTCAGGATTTGTGCCAGGGGAAACAGGAATGCTTTTATTGCATGACTCTCAAACAGCTTTTGGATTGTTTTGCTCTGTTGAAGAGCTGTGCAGTTACAAGACACTCCCTCTCCCTTTTCTGACCATCTTTCATCTTCTCATGTACCCTCCATTCGTCTCCCATCATTCCCTTCCTCACCACCAATTTATCCCTCTCCCTCCCCCCTTTTTTTTTCTTTCCCCTTCCTTTCTCTTCCATTCACTATCAGGAAGGGCAGCCTGTGGAGGCCCCAGTCAGCCCAATCCAGAGCGAGCAGGGACTAGAGGCAGCAGCGGCTGCAACAGTGAGTGGATTGGAAACCAACCAACAATCACTTTATGTATTTTTAAAGAGTTTCCTAGTCATGTACCAGAATCCAGAATAACTATACTGAGGGCGTGGGGCATGTATGACTTGGGAAATATATCCTGGTTGCTTATTGGGACGATGGCAGAAGAGATTTCTACTTCTTGAAAACAAATTTTGATGCCATCAGTATAGTTATGACATTACTAAGTTCATATGCCAGAATGCAAGGAAAGTAACTTCCATGAAACTAGTTATGTTCCAAACTTAACCTCATGATCCTAAACCAAGATAACAGCAGTGGGCTAATTCACTTTCATGTCCCTATATTTTGTTTTGTAATAGAGAATTTTCATCCTTTAGGCAAGCTCATCTGTATGACTTCTGAACTTACCTTTCCTATACTTCGCTGATGTTGTCATTCACTACCTCAAGGGATGATATAGCTTCTCCCCAGAGGAAAGTTTTATATGCTGCTTCTACTTTGTGAAAATCTAGGGAGCCCTTGCAACCTCCAACCTATCCTATGAAATTTCCAGTATCATATGTGCTATGTTGTGTGTACCACATATCTGGTAAAATAAATCACTTTACCATCTGTCTCCTTCCCACTGCCTTGCTATTCAGCAGTAGCTGAAATTAATTGAAATAAAAATGTTAAATATATGTTCATAACAAATTTCTCAATAGCATATTGTCCCATGGTAATATCCAGGTTGGCATGGTACATTTTGGGAAGAGCATCACACACACATTTATAGAGTATCTTAGCAAAAATGACTATAAACATACTTCCATACACCAGTATTGTCAAATGCCCTTAAAAGAAAAGGAAATGTTGTTTATGTCCTTGGTGTTATTTAAATAACATCAGGTGTTTCTGGTAACATGAAACTAAGTTTCTTCTAAATATTCTAGCACTAGGCTAAAAAGTGCTGATTATTTAGCTCAGGGACCATTTTGGTACTGATGCTGTAGCAGTACTGAACAGTGCCTGCCACATGGTGACTAATGCTTGTTGATGAAGGCATATAGACTCTTCTTCCCTCTGAGTAAAAAATATAAGGCCGGTTGCTTTGATGTATCTGCTCTTCCCATAAACTCTTCTTTCCCACTTTTCTTAATCCATTTAAGATGTACTTGTGAGACTTGATGCTTTTAGTCTGGCCTCTGTGACTTTCTACCATGTTGTTTTACCTCTGGCTCTATCAGCCTATTTACTGATTGGCTTTTCTCAACAAAAGCTTTTGACAAAGCATCCATGCCAGGAGGAAAGCAAGAGGTCTTTGGGATTATAATAATTTTTATACATTAGGAATCCTAGATTAAGAAAACAGATAGGCTGCAGATCCCAACACTGACATGATTTTGTTGTTTTTGTTTATCTTTATTATGTAATTTGTGTAACAAATTATTTTATCCTTACGAGTTGTATGTGTGTCCCCCATACCTTTCTCATAGTGTTTTTTCTCCTCTGTTCTAAAGAGGCTTGTCACTGTCTGTTCTGGAATGTCCCGTCTGAATGATTTTATTTTATCTGCAGGTTCATGAAAACCTTCAGAATCTGCATTCCTCTTTAATGAGTCCCACCCTTCCCATGTGTTCCTCTCCTCTGCTGCCCCTATCTTACCATCTTCCCCCCTTCCCCCTCTAGTCAGCAACTAAAGTTGTGTGCCAGATGAAATCACATTTTCTCCCTTCACCTTTGTTGCACTGCCATCCTCTGGGATATGTATCTTTTTGAGACCTTAGGCACCACATTCAGGAGTACATCCTAGAGCTTGAAACAATGCTAAAGCTGAGGATTACTCTTAAATACTGGTCAGAAAGTTGTGGTATGAGCTACATACTGAAAGGTACAGCCCAGAGAGAGAATCTGAGAAGAAATAACCCAGCCTGCCTGCATCATGCTTACTTAGTATAGCTGAAGTGTCTTCTGAACAGAGTGCAGCCCTTCTAACATGTACTGTGTACAAGAGATGGAAGGGTTTGCTGGAAAATAAATCTTAAGTTCGGCCACTTTAACTACAGCATATTGAAGCTAAATGTTGGGGGCCTGTAATCAGGTATAATTCTAATTCTGCCCCTGCTTTATTATCTTGCACATCTCCTGCCTCTCTAAATCTGAGTACTTTTTAATCAAATTGGTTTAAGAATTGTTAGCCTTGAGCTATTTCTGTGCTGTTGCTATATGTGGAGGAGCACAGAATCTGACCAGATGTCTATAAAAGGAATTGTTCTACCGCTCCAGAATCCTCCATTTAAGGAAAGAGGATCTTTTATTTATTTATTTATTTTTAAGCTGCTATATATTCTTCTAGCAAAAGATATGTGTGGAATGAGCATATCTTTTGCCCTGATAGGGGCTGACCTTTTCTCTTTGCTCTGTAATATCAATTCAGAGAATTGTTTAAAGCCACCTAACTTGTATGAGATATCATCTTCAGTGCTGCAAAAACAAAACTTCTTAAAGTTTAATTTGTGACTCTGATCTGTTTATATTAAGCATTTCATTCAAACAGGCTTCTTGATGAGTATTGATTGTGATGAGGTTTGTTTTTTTCAGATGCAGCAGGCAGAATTACACATTTCTTCAAGAACAGGATGAAGCTATAAATTTAAGTTGGATTGGAGATTGCAGAGGGGCATGGGGATCGGATGTTTTGTATTTTCACTTTTCTTTAAAAGAAAAAAGTGGCATTTATTTATTTATTTATTTGTTTGTTTAGTTTGGTGTGTGTTGTAAGAATGTGAAACTTTGCTGAGGTTTGTATGCACTAACCATCGCCCTTTCCCCACTCACTGAATGTCACATTAAAGTCCAGGCAATTCTACTCTTTCTGTTCATCTGTGTAGGGAACTCACAACTTTGGTGGGATCAGGGTGGGCAACGGACCGACTGAGGAGGATGCTGAGATTATTCAGCATGACCAACTCTCCACCCATTCAGAGGACGCAGATGAGGTAAGATCATAAATCTTGGCCTTTAGGCCCCGCAAGACAATGGTGTGAGATTCTTCTCACTCTACTTTGGATACCTAAGAGATCTTGTTCTCTCTTGGTCTTCTAAAAATTCAGCTTGCCTTCTGAACTCTTGAGTTACACAACATTTTCTGATGGGCTGCTGTTCCCAGACACCAAGTACTGCTTACAAAACCTCTGGCAGTCTGGGTTCTTATGTTCAACTTCTTGAGGCTTCATGTTATTGGTAGTCTACTCCATGCAAGCCCCATTGTTCTTTATACTGAAGGCAGAGCTTGGCCTGGCTCCTGAATTCTTGATATTAGTAGCACATGCTGCTGTTAGTCCAAGGACCATGCATTTCTTCCTGCCTCTGCCATCCTAAGGACTGTGCAAATTATTTGGTATCAGTAAAATCAAAGCTATTACTCTGTTTTATACTGTTCCTGTTGACTTTGATGATCCTGTTCCTTTACATTTGGGGGGAAGACCACCCACCCAGAAAATGGGGGCATTCTTTTAGACTTTGTCCTGGCCTCAGTGCTCTTATTTCAGATACTCTGGCTGCAAGCTGTTGTCGAAGTGATTTTTCTCCTTCCTGTAGGGAAACTGAAAAGTCATTTGATCAGGCCGGGAACTACCTACATAGTCATTGTCAGTCTCCAACACCTGACAGCAAAATTTGTCAGAATTGTTAATGGCAATGGCTCATCTATTCTTACTGTCCTTTTTAAAGTTGATAAGTGCTGAGAGTAACCACCACCTGGCTGAATCTCAGGTTTTTAACCTACCAGCCACTTTCATCATGTATCTGAGTATTGGATTAAAAAAAAATTTTTTTTTTGAAAAGGATCGAAGCACATTAAAAAAAAAACTATTATTTTAAAAATCTGCTACTTATACATTCCCTGTATTCTGAGGAGAGGCCTCTAGTACATTAATAGCATTTAGCATTGTCTAACCAAGAAAAGATTAATTAATCATGTGCTCAATACTTGTAATCATATATTTGGTATAGCCTCACACTAAGTGTAAATTTGTGTTTTCAAGCCTTCCGAGGATGAAGTGGTAAGACTAAAGCTGGCTTTGCATTCATGTCTATCTCTTCCCATCCTTGTGATCATTCTCCTGACCTTGTTGCATATACATAACCCTTGCAACCTGCATCTCATGACCATGTCTAACACTTCATAAAATGTGTTCTTAACAGTTAGCTCATCTGCATTAACTGCATCTCATGTCATTCACCTCTGTCTTTCTGTTTCCTTTGACTTTGCTGATCCAGTACCTCTACAGGTCAACTGAGAATGGCTTTTGAAAAAATTGCAAGTGATGTCTGAGTTGGCATTCTTGAGGTTATTGCATTGGGGGCTAAATCACATTGACTTCTGTCTTCCTCTCTTGTGATGTTATGGTTCCTATGTTACTAGGAATAACTGTGTTTTCTCCTTGCCACCAAGCGCTTATGAGCCATTTCTACCATTTCCCCCCCATCTTAGATATAGCCAGCCTTTTGTTGCTTTCATTCAACTTGGCAAAATCCCAATATGTTCTTAATTAATATTTCTGAATCTCAGTCCGGAGTAAGTTTTGTCCTCTGTGACACAAGCTGAAATACCAAAACTTGAGAGGAGGCTTCTCCCCTCAGATTGTCTGACTACATTCCTTGTAACTAGATTCTCTATGGAAGAGGGGTCCACTATTATACCAAAGATACTCAGATTTTTTTGGTAAAGACAAAAGAAAATTGGCAAAATTCTCAAATAGCCTATGGATCAGAAGGGCAATATAGCTTAACAGTAATTCACTTTAATGGTTCAGAAAAGTAAGTGTAAGAGTGTGTGTGTGTGTGTGTGTGTGTGTGTGTGTGTGTGTGTGTGTGTTTTAAGGACCTCAAATTTCTTCCATTTGCCTTTTCTCCAGAAATTTTCCTTAAAATAGCAAAATCCAAAAACTTTGATTTCCTATTTTTCCCACCCTCACTTCTCAGTTTTTCCTGGGTGGATAGTGGGTAAGAGCAAGACCAGGAAGTATTTTCTCTTCCTAAGGACTGCATGGTCTTATTTCTAGCTTCAAGCGGTCTATAACACATCTTTGGTCAATCTTCTCTGGGTTTTTCCTACTTGGGGTGTGTGTGTGTGTGTGTGTGTGTGTGTGTGTGTGTGTGTGTGTGTGTGTGTGTGTTTTGGTCATTCTTTTGCATGTAATACCAGCAACTTGGGTAACATTTTTCTGGGCTTCTTTCAATTTTGGTTGTAAATCCCCAACTCACTAAGCATAAAAATTCATGTGTAGATTTCTTTATTTGTTGTTGTTACATAGAATTTGCTATCTTAGGAGAACCAGTTACCTTTTATAAAATCTTTAACCTCCTAGTTTATATTCAGGGCCAGCTTCCTTGAGATGGTTAAGTAATTATAACATTTAATATTTATTAAGTACCCACAAAATTGGGTCTCTCCAACCAAATCGAGATAAATGAGAATTATCTGGCCAAGTCAAAAAAAAAAAAAACAACTTATTTCTGCGTGCATTTTCCCTATTTCACTTTGGCAAAAACCCAGTTACACTGTGTGGCACTGTTCAATATTCTACTGAGAATATTTTTGACAATTATATGTTTTAGGAATAGGTATGAATAATTAATTGAAGAAATATTTGAAGGTGTAGCCCACTGTCCTCTCAACCTATGAGCATTGCCCATCTAATCTATAGTAGAGGAGTTGGTGTTAGTACGTCCTCTTCCCTTTTCAGAGTAATTGTGAGAGAAGAGGCAGTTCCTAAAGGGCCAAGGCAGAGGAATTATCTTCATTAGTGAATCTTATTTTAAAATACTGAACTTCACAGAGGTGTAGGACATGTGACTTTGGAGGAGCTAGAAAACTGTTTTGGGTTCCTTACCATTCATTAGAGTTGTCAGTTTTTTTAAATTTTAGAATAGCTAAAACAATTTAAGAAAACTATTTTGGGGAAAAGCTCAGAAACACACCAATATGTATTATAGTCCAAGGGCAAAATAAAGTGTGTTTTCATCAGATGAACTTTGTCCTGGGATGTATCAGGGCAGGGCTTGCCCCCTTGGGACATAACAGAACTGAGTTTGCCTTCACAGAGTTAACTCACTGAGCCGGCCTCATATGCATGGACAGTCCTCATTTGTCATTCCACATGAATGTCTGATGCCCCTTGGGGTGGGGTCATACTCACATTGAAAGAAATAAATTGCAATAGAATATAGGCCGCACTTTTCCCACAACTCTTTTCTTAGGCTCTGACTTTGAGCAGGGGGTGGGGGAAATGGTAAGCGCGCTCTTGGAGGCCTATGTGGTCCTGCTTTTGCCCAGTGGTGCTGATCTGAGTGTTTGTTGTGTTTGTGAAATTTTATCCTATAAGCTATGGGAAGTTTTCTTTCCCAGTCTCTTGGTCTGGGAGAAAGTGGCTGTTTTAGGAGACTAGAGATCTCACACTCCAATAGTTCTTTACATGACTTACTTTGGCACTCCACCTGTGTTAGTGGGGAATGAGTAATGAGCGTGCTGGTCTTCTAAAGGCCATTATATACGTCTAACTTGGAGTGCCAACCTTATGATCTCTGGGAGCTTGTCCAAAGTCAATTTCTGATTCCTGACCCTCTTCCATTGTCTCGAAAATGACTTTGGGTGATTGCAAGGAAATTGGCTGGGAAAAAAATGACAGTGGAAGGGGTAAAAGGGAATGTCATGTTTGGCCCAAACTAGTACCCAGATAAAATTTTACAAAATAAATTCTCAATATTCATTCAGAAGTCACAAAGAATGAAGAGGTTGTCTTGCCCTAGAGGATATACAGGATTCCCTCCAGTTAAATTTTTTCTCCTCTGCCCTGAGCAGAAATAGCTGATAATTAATCACCTAAGTATAAAAACAGTCTCTTGGTGCCATCTCAAAATTAAAGCAAGCAAGAAATGTTAATACCTCAGACAAAAGGCTTCAGGTCTTTTTTCTGGAATCTTTGTGGCATGAAATGTTTATGGCAAAGTTGTCTATCAAGAGGGTTTTATTGAGCATCCCCAGAGCAGGGTCCTGTGCTTGGAATGAAAGCTAATACAATTCTTGCCTTCGAACTTATATTCTGTTAGGTTAAAAAGATGTATAATTAATGGAGTGTTGAAAGAATAAGATTCAGATTAAGTTAGAGAGAGAAACTAGGTTAATCTAGGTAACTTTTAGGGGAAACCATAATGGAAATTAAGAGGTAGGTTTAACATCACTTACTTATATCTGCTCCAGAGGTGAGTGTCCAGTTATGAGAACTGCAGCCAACACTTAGTGACTTTACTCAGGTCACATTGCCAAGGATTCCTTTAATGCCTACTGCTCTTTTGTGCTGTGATCTCATTGTGTTCTCCCTGCTTCCTTTTATCCCAAACAGTTCGACTTTGGTGACACCATGGTGCATCAAGCCATCCACACCATTGAATATTGCCTGGGCTGCATCTCTAACACAGCGTCCTACCTTCGGCTCTGGGCCCTCAGCCTTGCTCATGCACGTGAGTATCCTTCCACGATGAGATACTGCTAAACAACCCTGATCCCCCAGGCAGGCTATTATAAACATAATTCCCCAGTTGATCAGTTATAAAAAGCCTGAGGCTTTGGGTGAAGGAAAAAAAGTATCCCGGGCAAAATGCAGGGAGGGGTCAGCAACTCTTGTTTTCAACACAGTTTTGCTCTGTTAACATGCTCCAGATCCTATGGGAACTAGGATAGTGGGAAGCCTGCAAGAATAAATATAGGGCCCTAAGCAAAAAGAACTAGGCTGTTACCTCTTTGTGAGCCTCTTGATGCACTGACAACTCATTCTTTTTTTCCTCTTCCAGAGCTGTCTGAGGTACTCTGGACCATGGTCATCCATATTGGCCTAAAGGTGGAGAGTTTAGCAGGAGGCTTGGGCCTCTTCTTCGTCTTTGCAGGATTTGCCACGCTAACTGTTGCTATCCTCTTGGTGATGGAGGGCCTTTCTGCCTTCCTCCATGCACTGAGGCTGCATTGGTAAGAGATGGGGAAGGTTGCAGAGAAGGTGGGGAAAACCTCATTATTGCTGATAACATGAGATGAAAATTCATATCCATATAAAGAAGGAAAAACTTCTGAACTCTCAGTTATATACTTTCAAACATTTTTCTCCTTCCTTCAGGGTGGGGTCTTGGGCTATCTTGAGGAAACACTCATTTTCACCTCTTCATAGATGATTTAGAAATGCTTGGCAGAAAAACTACCAAAAATAAATCCTGAACCCACTTTGAAAAAGCATCTCAGTCTTCCTTTAGCCCAATGCAATTTCCTTGGAGATTAGCATGTTACCCATTCTTGTCAGTATTTTTCCAGTACCCCTAAATTCTTATTCGAAAGAATTTTGCCTGATTTTTGTCAGATGTTCACTATTGGCATCCTAAGGAAATACAAGTCATGGTATAAATGATTTTTTTGGTTTTGACAAGTAACTGGCTCTCTAAGTTTTACTCTATAGACTGGCTCTTTTTTCTTTTAATATATTCTTCTGCAGATATAAGAATTTCCCTTGCAAGGATTAGCTTTGGGTTAAATTGAGAGGAAACACTGCAGAAATATCTTGGTCTCTGCAGTTTTGCTTGTTGTGTATGCTTTAATGTGGTTTCAGGTTTTGGGAAGAAAGGGGGTTTTTGTGTTTGATTTTGTTTGGTTTTTGTAAAATGGAGCTTGTAACATTTTGACTCTTGGTAGATCTGGTTAGCCTTTGTGTGCATAAAGAACATTGTTCAGTAGAATGATCCAACTTCTACTGAAATATGGGAGCTCCTGTGCGTGCTTGTCCAAAGGCAAGAGTCATTCAAGAGATCTGCCACTATCTGGGTGATCTTAGACCTCTCATTTCCCTTCCTTAGGCCACAGCTTTCTTCTACATGAAATGAGAATGTGGGGATTAATGGCCTCTAAGCTCTCTTCTGACACTCACATTACATGGGGTCTCAGATCTGGGCTCTGACTCTCCCCAGAGAATTCCAGTTCTTTCTGTATTTGAATTAAAATTTAAAATCTTAGCCTGAGACCTTTTTGCTTCTATATAGGTGTGCTATCCTCTTAGCTTTGCCTTTCATGTGATTTGGCTGTAACTGAAATAGTTTTATAATAATTCAGCTATTTATGTCTGCCTTGAGAGAGAATTATGGGGTATGAATTTGCTGATTTGCTTTGTCCACTCATTCCTTTAAAAAAGTTTGATTTGCTGTCTTTTCAGCAATCCCATCCTTTTCTGCTTTGACTTCATTTTTTCTTTTCTCCTCCATCATACTCCTATCCTTCTGCAGTCCCCATCCCATCTCTCTTTCATTTGAAATAAAACTACAGCTTTCAAAAGTGGTGGATTATTTAATTTTATTATTTTTTTAAAGAATTTTTATTTTCAAAACATATTCAAAGATAATTTTTTTCAACAATGACCCTTGGAAAACTTTGTGTTGGTGGATTATTTTTTAAAGACATATCCCATTCTCAGCTTATCAGTTCTCTTCCCCATCATACTTCCTTAGGTACTTGATGTGAAAGGAACATCTGAGTAATCAGCATGTGGTGACTCACAGCAGCATGAGTCACATTTTCTCACCCTCCCTGGCTTCCTTCCTTTCCTATTCATTCCACTGTCTCTTTTGCCTCCTGATTCAAGGAGCAATCACCTCCTCTTGTCATACTCTAGCTTAAATGTCTGGCTAGCTGCTGCTTCCTTTGTTTCAATCATCACAGGGTCAGGAGCCAGAGCAGTGTGCCTCTGCCTAGTGAATCCAGGAGAAAGAGGAGTTCCTTTGCCCACTCTCCTTGGCTTTAGTAGCATTATTCTTACTTTTGTTTTAGTATAGTAGAATTGGTTCCGGGTAGAGTAGAGTTTTAGATGGTAGTCAACTCTTCCAGCCAGAACTGTGCTCATTCTGGGTCCAGCTAAGGGACTTGATTTCAAGTTTTCTTTAGAATACTCTTTTATGAACAAGCCTGAGAAAAGTTCCAAGCTTTGATAGATGTAATCAAATATTTTCAACTCATTGAGAAAATAAATCCCATTACTCAGAGCCAGGGCATGGTATTTTGTGAGCTTTAGGTTAATTTGAAAACTGTACCCTCTGTGTGTTTTTGTCTCATGGAAGTGTTGTACATTTTCTGTAATCAGTGTGGCTTGATTTATCTTAATGAACCCCTTATTTGATAATGAGGAGCAGAATTTTCTGACATTAAAGATAAGTATTTATAAATTTTTTAATAACTAAATTATTAAGCTAGTGATAGTTTGCCAGCCAGCTCTGAAATTGAATTCATCAGGGTTGAATTGACATGCACATGATTGGAAAGCTAGTGAGGATGTCAGTAGGTTTTCTAGATTAGAACTAGGATGAGCCAGAGAGATCATCTTTTACCTCATTTTACATTTGAGGAAACTTAAGACTCAAGTGCCATTATTCTGCTCAATGTGAACAGGATAGTAAGTGGCTGAAATTTGAACCCCAGGCCTTTAGAGGCACTCTTTCAACTATCTTTGTTGTTCTTCCTCTGTGCATTCCCTCCTCCTATCCTAAGCCCTGCTGTGGTGTTAAGGTCTAGATTTCCCCTAAATGCCTTTCATTTAGTGCTAGTAGATACATAAGGGGAAGAGAAAAGCAAAATCAAAAACTTCTCTTTGCAATAGTTCTTAAGAATCCAATTATCGCCTTTCTCTCACCTTGCCCAATCACTTACTATCTTCTCCAAAAAATTTCCAGTGCTTGGGTTGGAGAGTCCCCTTGTTATACTCCACATGAATGGGTGCACTCTACCCCTCAGCTTGGATGTGTTTCAGGATGAAATTTCAACTTCTTGGTATTCCTGGGAGTCTCCCAAATTGAGACAGGGTTGCTGGAAGAAATTGGACTTGTAAACATCTTGGAAGGGGCAAAGAACAGCTGTTTCTGCTGAATATGGCTGTAGAGGTATTCCTACTATGTCTCCTGACGTTCTACCGGGCAATATTGGTACCACTTGCTGTTCATATCCTGTGGCTCACAGGAGTACTCTTATTATGCAATTTCTGGGTCTGTTCAGTGACTGGAGGAAAAAAAGATAATTTTTGATTCCCTGTCCTATGAAGTTCACTATCTGGGATTATTTCTCAAGGGGTAGGAGCCAGGAATCTGAAGTTGCAGGAAAGCCTGTACTAGGCAATAGGGAGCTAGTACTGGTGTGGAACAATGTCTGAGACGCCCAAGAGGTTATTTCTGAGAGCCATCTTTTCTTATATTTCATGACTACTACTTTCCCTTGAACTTAAGTTTGGGGGGGGGGGGTTTCTTTCCCCTTGCCTCCCATGCCTGCTATCACATCTCTTAGCAAACATGTGACATTAACTTTCTAAGCTGCCAAAATTCAAAATGATTCTCTCCTGTGAAGTTGGTGTTTCATTGGAAAAAATTGGAATATTGAGAAATCTGAGTACTGAGGCTTAAACTGACTTTTTTCTCCAGAAAGATCATTAAATAACCTTTTTCATCTTGGGCATTTCTTTCACCCCCCTTTTCCTCTTCCATCTCTCTTAACCCTCCCACACACCCTCTGGCTGATGGATAAGAGGAATAGATTTGAGACTGATTTATTGTGAAGTAAGCAGGCCTGTGATGGCCTTGGGCTCTAAGAGACTATTGTATAGATGAGGAAACAATTTCCCAACATGATTTTTGGGGTACAGTAGAGTGAAGAAGAGGGAAACTATATTGCAGCTTAATCTGGGAAGGATATTTTCTATACATATGGGTTCTTGTGTTAAGCATCCAGAACGAGTAGTACAATGCTAGAGGACTTGCTAGAGCTAATACTCGCATCTACTTCACTTAGGGTCTCAAGTGGGATGAGTGAGAGTATTTGTTGGGTTCCCCATCATTCTGCTGCCCAAGACCAAACAATCTCTTGTGCTGTCCCAGATAGACCTCTGAGTAAGTGCAGTTCGTCCTTCTGAGTCACATTTATTGGCAAACACTGAGGATTGAAGCCTGGGAAGAGTCTTCAGGGAGACACATTGCACTTCCTCAGGTCCTCCTGCATTCGGAATCCCTGGTAACAATTTAGAGGGGTGGGAATGGTCAGGGTAGGCCCCCACAGAGCAATTTGTAGCATGTCCCTGGCTGGTGGAAAAACTGACTAGGCAGCAAGCCATGGCCCTGCTCCGCCCAGTCCCAGAGGACTTTGTGTTTGTTCTTTCTCAGGAAGTGCACGTTTCCCTCACAGGAGAGAAAGCTTTCCAGCTCTGTGCTGTGGGGCACAGGGTGGTGGGGCAGGGAGGTGACGGCAGGCTGGTCCCAGGTGCAGCTGGTTCCCTTTAAAATACTCATTGTGATTTCTGGGCTAAGGGAAATATCCTCCTAGCTTCTTGATGTTAGGATTTAGGCCCTAGTCAGGGAGGCTCCCTAATTCCAATGAAGCCCTAATGTATAAAAATAAAACTAGATATCCAGCCTCCTTTTTTTTCCTGGGATTGGACTGCAACACACAGACATAGCTGCCTTCAAGCTCATGCCCAGCATGGGGGTGAGCCGGTGTGGGGGTTAAGTGCTGGGGTTGGGGTTCTTCTGCACCACCAGCAGGACTACTGCTCCATCGCCTCTCAGCACAATGTACGGAGGAGGGCTTTATGTAGTCCAGCCCTTTTAGATTCTGGTTCTTTCCCTCTTATACTACAATTTCTAAATTATTATTTTTTTTCTCTTTGCTGATTTCCCAAATGAAAGATGGTACCTCTGTATAGGTAAGACGATAGCAAGAAGGCCTGTAGGGGAAGGGAAGACAGATTATGGCCAGCCCCTGCTTCACTCATGTGTTACAGCTAAGTCAGGGTTCATGTTCACCTTCTGAAGATCGGTGTTTGCCCTCAAGGGCAGTGATATGATTGGTCCAATGCCTAACCAAGCAAAGAGGAATTCAGTCCAAGGTGCTTGTAGGAAAGCTCTGGGATTTGCTGGGACCTTGGGACCCTGGCAGAGCTTTGTGGAATGTGGGGAAAGGTTGCGGGGGCCTCCCCCCCCTACGGTCACATGGACAATTGTACTCTATTACTTGGGAGGCCTATCCTAGGAGCTTAGTAACAGGGGTCTTGGGGCACAGAGAAGGTACAGCCAAGGAGACACCTTCCTCTGTCTCCTCACCCACCTTTATTTTCTCATCGATTTTCTGAGATTTCAGGGTGGGAATCCCTAGGTTAGGATTGGAGGTTGAAGAAGTCCTGTGTTTGATGGGCTTCAGATGAGCTTCTATCTCCTGAATGTTATTCCCCAAACCCAACCTGCGAGTTCCTGAAGGCCCCAGATGAAAAATATTCCTCAGAAGCTGCTCATGACTTTCTCCTTTTTTTCTCCCCACTCTGAATCACAGCTTTTCTCTCCATATTTGGATGATGTTTGGTGACTGGGCAGTTGTCCAGACTCATACTCTTAAGATAGAGTTTATAAGGAGCAGCAACAAACAACCTCCATATCACTCTGGTAACAGAAGAAAAGGCCTCCTTCTCCACCTCCCTTTGAGTTTCAAACTAGCCTCAGGGACACTGCCATGAACAGAGAGGCCAAGCAGCTTGAGAAGCAAGTTGAGGTTCTGTTTTTCCCCTCAGTCCCCAAGAAAAGAATTCCTGCTCACAAGATGTTTTTGTGGTCTGAGAATGTTTTTGCCATTGCTCTTAGAATACTTCCCCTTCTCACCTCCCCCATTTCCTGGGAATAGTCACATTTCAATAGAAAATCTCCTTGTAACTTTACCAAAAAAACCACTTCTCCAGCAGCATTTGTTGAGTGCTCCCCTGCGGTGGCTCAGATGTGTTATCGGTCAGTCCCTGCCTTTATTCCGGAAGGCGGAGGCCTCCCTCTTCCCCCAAACACAATTGTCCCAGGAAAGCTTCCATGAGGCTTCCAAGAGGCAATTAAATACATGTGGAGAGGCTCCTGGGTCCTGCCTACAGTGTTAGGCTTCAGGTGAAAGTGAGTTAGTTTGAGTCTAAAGGTAGGGAGGGGGGGAGTCAGAGAAACATGAATAGGGATTTTTTTTTTTTTAATCTCAGGAGAAACATTTCACCTTAAAAAAAGAACTTTTATTAAAGCATCTTTTACATATGGAACTATACAAAAAGAACTTTGTGGACACAAATCCAGCCTTTAAGGATTGTGTAGGCTAAATTAGGTGCACTGTAGCTGTCAGAAATGAACCTGACAATGCATCTAGGTCAGTAGTATCAGCTTTAGGGACTGCATCTTGACTTAGAAAACTGCTAACAAATTCACATTATCTGTGGTATTTCTTTTATTTTGTAAAACATCTCCCAATTACATTTTTATCTGGTTCAAGCCGCCCTGGAATTTGACAACTACTCTAGCTCAATCCTGCTCCTTCCCACCCCCTTGTTTTGTAGATAAGGAAACCAAGATCCAGATGGTTGACTCCAGTGGTAAGGCAAGAACACTCAGCAATATCAGACTAAGGTGTAAAATATTAACCACAAATGTTGGGATACAGACAAGTAACAGTGTGTCCCTGAGAAAGGTGAGAGAGAGGGGGTACAATCAAGGAAAAAGCAGCATAGTGTGGGATGACTGGACACAAGTCATGGTTTTAACCACATACGGCATTGGACAGGATGCTTTCTTCCTGGTAGGCCTTAGTTTTTTGCTCTCTGAATTCCTCAATTCCTCCACAAGAACTTAGAGGTCCTTGGGACTTTGGAAGTTCCAGGGCCAGTGAAGTTAGATGTGAGACCATGAAGCTGGGAAAGATTTCTTGGTGATAAGATTAAGGCTGATCCCCCTGGGGTGGGGTTTAATAAAAATCTGAGTTGTAAGGGGCCTTAACAGGCCTAACTCAACCCTTAACTGGAGCATCTTTGAGAGAAGGTTATCCAGCCTCTGCCTGAAAAGCTGCAGGGACGGGGGGCATGCTCCCTCCAAAGGCAAACCATTCCTCTCAAGCTGCGGGGTGCCAGGCTGTGATCAATTGTATTCTCTGTCCTCCTTTTAGGGTTGAGTTCCAGAATAAGTTCTACAGTGGTACTGGCTTCCAGTTCTTCCCTTTCTCCTTCGACAACATTCGTGAAGGAAAGTTTGAAGAGTGACCAGTGATCCAGGCTGTCCCAGAACTCCCTGTCCCCTACTGTGGTGATTAGCTCATCTCCAGTCTGTGTGTGTGTTGTGATCCCCAAGGCCTGGCTACCACCAGACCTCCCTCGCCATCTGTGGAAGTCGTGTAGACTGTGATTGCTCCCCTATTCTGTCCTTGATCCCTACTGCTTTATATTCCGTGAAGAGCTTGAGCAGCACAGCCACGATTCGGATGTAGCCACTGACCAGAGAGTGGTCACCTTCCCAACCCCCTACCCATTAGACATTATAGAGGTCAGGAGGAAGACCTCTCCCTCTCTTCCCCAGTCTTTGGTTCACTCATCCTTCTCACATTTGGAACCAACCAGGAACAAGTGGTTGGGGAATTGACACCATTTTTTCTCCTTGTTACACAAGGGGAACAATAACTCCCTACTTCTGATATGTGTGCCCTACAGCTCTAGCAGGAATTATTGGAGGAATTCCCAAATCTCCCACCTCAGGAAGGGAGAACTTAAGCTCAACAACAGATCTGGGAAGGTGAAATTTTGTACCTCCCTTTGACTGTGAACCTTTGGGGGTCTTGCTGAAATCTGGAGCTCAATTGGAGCAAAAAGAGGGAGGATGTGGTCTGGCCTTAGAATTAAGAACTCCTTGCTCTTTACCCAAAACCCATGCAGGGGGGGGTTATTTATTTGAGATTTATAACTCTTTAATTCCTCCCATATGTCCAAAGTGCAGAGGAGTTGCTCAGAGCAAGAGTTTCTTGTTTTCTTCTTAACGCATTGGGACTTCCCTCTCCTAGCTGATATCCTCCTCCTTCTCTCCTCCACCCCAGGCCTTTCACAACTCCTCTGTTCCCCATCTCTTTACTGATTTGGGGGGAATAAGGACAACAGAAAATAATTTTTCACTGAGACTTATCCTATATGGAACTGAACAGGAGACTCCCAAAGTTTCTGATCCCTCCCTCCACAATCATGCTGTTTTGGTATGGACTATGGCCACCCACGACGATTCTCTTTGTGAGGCTGGTGGATCTTGCTTGTTTTTCTAGCTCTTGTCCCTGCCCCTTCCCACCCTTGAACGTATTTTTCAAAAATAGCTAGAGTTGGGCATGGGAAGTGGTGCCAGGGAAGAGCAGCTTCACCTCCACCTAGGTTACTAACTGGAGATCAGTGAACTGCATTTCTGGAGGATGCGCTTCACCTTGACCCACATCGGGCTGTCAGGTTTGTGGCCCTTAATCATGTGTTGGCACGGTGGCCCCAATAGCCATGACAGCTATAGGTAAATTGGCATCTGTCCCCACACACCCCCTGAGTGGACCAGCCCTGTCCTTACTATGGATCGCTCCTGCTCTTTACAAATGAATCAATATAGGGAATTCCTCTGACTACTGCCCGCCCTCTGGCAGTGAGAGAGAGATTGTCTAAGTTTGTTTGGGACATGTGAGCACATGTCCTCTGAAGGAAGATGATTGGGAGAGAAGACGGGGGATGGTTCTCCTTCCCTGGGAAAAGAAATGCATGAGCTGAAGAGGCTGAAACTAGAGAATGAGGATCAGGGGAAGTTTGGTTCCTTGTGTTTTGGTTGCTGTGATTCTGCCTCGATTCCTTGTGCATGGTGTGCCCCTATTTATCCTGGACCTTGTTTACATGAGCTTTGCTGTGTGCTTACAGTAGAGTTTGTTTAAAATGGAGTCACCTTAGGGGAAGCCCTGTGCAAAAGGCCCTCTGCAAACATGTCTGTACTGAATAAAGTGTTTAGCTTCACTCAGAAGCCTGCTTCAGTCTCTGTCTTCTATCTCATCCCCTTGGGTCATGTCACCTTGGCTTCTACTCTCCTGCTTCTATCCATTTCTACCCATTCCCCTTATCATTGCTCTCATTCTGTCTGACCAAAAGCTGCAGCTGCAGCAACCCTGGCCAGAGCTTAGTTTATGAAATTCTCACCTTATTTCACATTTCTCTGGCACCTTTCCTCTCCAAGGAGCCAAGGGCAGTGTTGCAAACTCCACCCCTGGGGGCCCGCCAAGGACCAGCCAAACGGTTTGTGGGAAGAGAAGTATTTTGTCTGTGGACTTGGCCCTAACCCTTCCTTCCCCCTTCTCCGAGGCCCTATTCCCCGGAGGCCTGGCAGCCGGGCTATTTTGGGCTCTGTTGCCCCATTCTCCCTTAAGGGGTAAAAGTTCAGCCCCATCTCGGAAACTGTTAGGCAATATCAGGCGGAAGGGAGGGATTAGGGAGGTCATACTCTCCCTCTTACTCGGCTCCCTGCTCTCCTTGCCCTTGCATTTCTTTCTCCAGAAGGCAAAAGAGCAGCCAAGAGAAGGAACGCAGGGCCCGAGTGGCCCACACTCACGGATGGGGGAAAGACTGGGCCTTCATTTTGCCTGCTGCACCAAAGCCTCTCCCCACTCCCCCAGGAGTCCGAGGTGGAAGTCAAGTAAACTCCACTTGACAGCTGAAGCTCCAGGCACTCTTGGCTACGTTGCCTTTACTGTCCCAGTGGCTTTACCTTTTAGTACTGTGTTTGGTCAGTGGGTTCTCACCAGCACAATGAAGTGTGAACAGGGATGGAGACCTCTGGCTCAAATTCCTCTCTAAGGACTCTGTCTCAGGTCTCCATTCTCCTGTTGGCTTTCTCAACCCCTCTCAATTCTATCCCTCCCCTCCCAATTCCCTACTTATCCTGGACATAGTGTTCCTGTACACATTTGCTCTCCATCTCCCTTAGTAGAGGTAAGGTCAGGGGCTGTCTGGTCTCTTTTTGTACCCCACCCCCGCAGCACAGTGCATATAGCCCAAGGCCGCCCTCCTCAGTGCCACAGTAACCCAAGGCAGAATCCAGTCCCTTGCCCCGCAATCTGGGAAAAGCCCCCCGGGTCACATCGGGATACCCAGCGGCTCCTCAGCTACAACACTCTTCTCTAGGGCTTTTCCCACTCTCCCCAGGGCACACTTTGGGGGCTCCTGCTAGTTCTGGCTGTCCCGGAGCACGCCAGACAGCATTTCAGGCCCTGTGTCAGAGGAGGAAAGAATTGTACTGGCCATCTCGCACTGTATTACAGGCTGGAGGCTCCCCGAGCTCTCTGGGATCTGCCAGTTCCAGCTAATTGAATTTGTATGATAGAATTGCACTGCCCTCTTGTGGTCAAACTTAGAAATGTTATTTCCCCCAAGAAAGATGGAGCGATGGGAGCAGAATGAGAAGTTTTGAAGTGGGGATTGGGAAGGAGGCCCTTCAAAAGGAGCAGGGGGGTGGAATCTGTTTTCAGGGAGCAGAGCTGTGGGGGTTAGGATGTTGTTGATGTGAACAAAGCTCACAGTCAAAAAATGTGGGTTTAATACCCAACTTGGCCTTTTTATTTAATAGTGTTTTATTTCCCAAATATATGCAAAGATAGTTTTCATTATTCATCTTTGCAAAACCTTGTGTTCCAAATTTTTCTCCCTCCCCTCCTCTGGACAGCAAGCAAGCCTATATAGGTTAAACATGTGTAATGGGGCAGCTAGGGGGACGCAGTGGATAGAACACGGGTCTTGAAGTCAGGAGGACCTACTATGTTTAAATCTGGCCTCAGACACTTAACACTTCCTAGTTGTGTGACCCTGGGCAACCCCAATTGCCTCAGAGAAGGGAAAAAATAAAAGTGCAATTCTTCTAACATATGTCATGATGTGCAAAAAAAAAAAAAAAAACGATCAAAAGGAGAAAAAAACACAAGGAAATAAAAAGCTAATAACAAAAAAAGATGAAAGCACTACACTATGCTTTAATCTATATTTAATCTCCATAATTCTCTCTGTGGATGTGGAAGGCACTTTCCATCACAAGTCTATTAAAATTGCCTTGAATCACTTCATTGTTGAAAAAAGTCAAGTCCGTCACAGTTGATCATGTTGCTGTGAATAATGTTCTCTTGGTTCTGTTCACGTTCATATGTCATAACTGTGCCCAAAGGGCTATAAAACTATCACACACTCTTTGATCAAGCAAGTACCACTACTGGGCTTAAATCCCAAAGAGATCAGGAAAAAGGACCCATATGTACAAAGATGTTTGTGGCAGCCTTTTTTGTAGTAGAAAGGAACTGGAAACTGAGTGGATGCCCATCAACTGGAGAATGGCTGAATAAGTTATGGATATGAATGTAATGGAATATTATTGCTCTATAAGAAATGATGAGCAGGCAGCTAGTTGGTAGAGTGGAGAGCCCCAGCCCTGAAGTCAGCAGGACCTGAGTTCAAATCTGGTCTCAGACACTTAACACTTCCTAGCTCTGGGACCCTGGGCAAGTTATTTAACCGCAGTTGCCTCATCAAAAAAAAAAAAAAGAAAGAAAGAAAGAAAAAAGAAATGATGAGCAACCTGATTTCAGAAAAACCTGGAACTTATATGAACTTATATTGAGGGAAGTAGAAAGAGCCATCTGCATCCAAAGAGAGAACTATGGAGACTGAATGTGGATCAAAGCATATTATTTCCACTTTTTTCTTTCTTTTTTTTTCTTTTCTCTTTTGATCTAATTTTTCTTGCATGAAATGACAAATATGGAAATGTGTTTAGAAGAACTGTACATATGTAACCTATATTGGATTGTTTGCTATCTTGGGGGAGGGGCCTTGGAACACAATGTTTTGCAAAGGTGAATATTAAAAACTATCTTTGCATGTATTTGAAAAAATGAAAAGCTATTATTTTTTAAAAATCCATCTAGCATAAATTATTTAATCATTCCCCAAATGATAAACATTCACTCAATTTCCAATTCGTTGCCAGTACAAAAAGACATTTTTGTACATATGGGTTCTTTCCCCTCTTTTATGATCTTTAGGATAGAGACCCAGTAGAGACATTGCTGGATCAAAGTTTTGGGCATAGTTTCAAATTGCTCTCCAGAATGGTTGGACCAATTAACAATTCCACCGATAATGCATTACCAACTTTGCTTTTTAATAACAGAATGACCATGACTTCTTTGAATCCATTTCCTCATCTGTAGAATGGGGATAATGCTTGCATACTTTAGCTTGTAGGGCTAGGAGAATCAAATGGAATCATGTACTGTTGTACATAAAAGTATACCATTAAGATGGTTCTAAAGTGTCATCTCAGTGACCTCAGGGGAAAGCTAAGGACCCAGAGACTGGGGTATGGAAGGAAGGGGAGGAACCTGTGCAGACTCTATGTTTTTACTCTAGAGACACTGAAGTCCCTGTTTCCACTCCTGTCTCTTAAATCGGGCTAATACAAAGGAAGAGCAGATGTGACAGAGGGCTATTATGTGAGAGGCAGGTCAGGGGCCTATAAGATTATTGGCTAGGAGGAGGGGAAAGAGGGGGATTATAGAATTTGGGAAGCCTGGTCTAAAGAGTGTGGCTTACTCCAGTCATTCCAGAAGCATGTGGTTTGATCAAAGGGGCAAGATTTGCCCCTAATAAGACTGGGTAGAGTGATTTCCATCAAAATCCTCAGTCCTTAACCTGCATGAGAATTTCTTTACTCAGCAGACAGTAGGCTTGCACTGACACCTCCAGTTTGTTCCTCCTGGCCAGGACATATTGGGAAAATCCACCTCTGACCTCACCCACCCCATCCAAAAGATCTAAATTCTTTTTTTTTTTTTTTTTTTTTTTGATGAACCCATGGAAGTTAATGAGTCCACAGCCAAGTAAAGTCAACAAGCATTTATTATGCAACTACTATAAACAAGGCACAATATGAAAATCTGTTAGAAGAACTGCACATGTTTAATTTATATAGCATTGCTTGTTGACTAGGGGAAGGGAGGGGAAAAAATTGGAACACAAGGTTTTAGGAAGGTGAATGTTGAAACTATCTTTGCATATATTTTCAAAAAATAAAATACTAAGTCCTCAAGGAGATTACATTCTAAGAAGGGAGACAACATATAAACAAATATGTATCAATGAGATATATACAGGATAAATTGGAAGTAATCTCAGAGCTCTGCAAAGTGCTGGATGATGTTTATCAGATACATTGTAGAGGGGATCCACAATACTGATTGGATTAGATATTGCAAGGAAACTTTCAAATCTGTGTGTGTGTGTGAATTCTAGCTATACAATTTAATCCATGCCTGACTTTGGGCAATGCACCTTAATATCTCAGGACTTCAGTTTCTTTCTCTATATAATAAGGGGTTGGTCTACATAGTCTGTAAATTCTTCCATTTTAAATGTTATTGTTAGTCCCAATTTCAGAGACGAGGCCACTAAAGGATAAGGATTGTATCCAAGGCCACAAGAAAATCAGGGACAGAGCTGGTTTCCCTAGCTCACATGAAGTATTTTCTCCCTCAGTCAGTTGCTTCGATGTGCCTCACAAAGCCCCAAAGACGCTCTAATAGCATTTAACAAGCATTTATTGAAGGCCTTCTTATGGGCAAGGCACACTGTTAGACGCTGAGCATAACAAAAATAAGATGATTATTCTCTCCTCTTGTTCTAGGTTTTTGGACATCACTATCTATTTGACCACTTTCTTCTCTGTCTCCCTGAATAGATCCCTTTGCAAATTACCTGAATTGTCTTCTAACCATAGCTGTCCCTCAGAGTTCTGTCCTGGACCCTCTCCCTCTATACCATTTCATTTGATGATCTCATTGGTGATCTCCCATGGATTTAATCACCATCTCCATATGCTGATGATTCTCAGATCTACCTATTCTGCCCCTGCCTCTCTGCTGAACTCCAATCTTGCATCTCCAACTGCCCTTCAGTTAACTTTGTGTGTATGTGAAGCAGAGTAAGTGATTGCTCAAGGTCATACAATTAAATGCCTGAGATCAAATTTGAACTCAGGTCCTTCTGACTCCGGGACAGTGTTCTATCCCACTGCACTACTTATCTGCCTCACCCAAGATATCTTGACCTCTATGTCCAGTAAGCATTTTAAATTCAATGTGTCTAAATGAAAATTCATTTATCTTTCCCTCCTAAACCCCCCCTCCTCCACCTCCTACCTTCCCTATTACTGTAGAAGGTAATACCATCCTCCCAGCTCCTCAGGCTGAAAACCTAGGAGTCATCCTGTGCTCCTGTTTCCCTATATTCAAACTGGCTGTTGATTTCAACATCTTTGGAATATTATTCCCCTTCTCTCCTCTGACACTGCTCCCACTCGAATTCAGGCCTTCCTAACCTTATGCCTAGATTACCGTAATAGACACTGGTGGTTCTGCCAATCTCAAATCTCCCTACTCCAAATCATTCTCCATTCAACCACTAAAGGGATTTTCCTAAAAAACAGGTCCACATCTCCCCCCCTCAAGAAACCTCAGGTGTTCCCTATCCTCCAGAAGAAAATATAAAAATCTGTTTGGCATTCAAAGCCCTTCCTTCCTATCCAGTTTTCTTACATTTTCCCAACATATACTCAATCGTCCAGCAAGAAGCCTTTCCAGGAACAAGAAACTCCGGACAGTCTTTCACCCCATTGCTTCTTCTCCCTCTTCTGATGAGACTATGATCTATCTGACTTCCTTCAAGACCCTTTTCTACAGGAAGCCTCCTCCAAACCCTTTTAATTCCAAAGTATCTTCTCCTTCCTTCCTATTTATACAGTATGTAGCTTGTTTGTTGTCTCCTTCATACCTAATTAGATTGTGAGTTCCTTAAGGTCAAGGATTCTCTTATGCTTTTCTTTGTATCCTCAGTGCTTTACCCCAGTTCCTAGCACCCCGTAGGTATTTAATGTTTACTGATTTCTGACTTCTAGGATTTGACTTGAAAATTCATTTTGTCCTATGTTTGCCATTTTGCAGTGTTGACTTAGCTGAGGACCAGTTTTCACTGGACTGGTTTCCTGAAGTCTGCCTTCTGTTTCTAGTAGTTTTTGCATTGCTGGAGAGAGCTTGGAGAACTTTGATAGCCCAAAGGAGTCGGCCTTGTCTCTTTATCTTATCTTTAAAGGAAGAGGATTCTCTTTTAATCTAGAAAGTAAGGACACATTCCTTCCTTTGCAACTATGGAGTGATAAGTATCCCATTTTTCTGTATCCAAACAGCACCTCCTCTTTCTTAATAGCTTAATTATTGGGAACTGAATAATAACAGGATATGTAGCCATCAACTTCTGCTAACTTCTCATGATTGGAAGAATTATACCTCACTTCCCTCTCTCTGCACTGATCTCCGCGAGTATTGGAACAACCTAGTTCCTCGGGCCAATTTTGGGTTACAAGCAGCTTAGTTAAAGCCTCTGAGGCAGAATTTCAACTCAGGTATTTCTGATCCCAAATCCCCAGTTCTAACTAGTCATTGTGCTCCATAGAAGCTCCACCAGACAAAGCAAAATTTGTTAAACAGCAGCTCTCCTGCAGGCCGGCACCCACGTTTAAGTAGTGTTAAGACCCAGTAGCTGAAGGCACGTGCCTCACAAGCGGTTCATTTAACACCCTGGAAGGCACGTGCTCGGGAAAGGAGACTGTTGATTGGGCAGCAGTGGCACCGCCCCCTCCAGAACCTCAGGCGATTGGTCGAGGAACTTAAAAGTTGGGCTCCTGGGCGCGGGAGGAGAGAGTGATGGCGGCTGCAGTGGCTACCGCGGCCCTTCTCACCTGCCTGCTCCTGAGCCGGACAGGGGCCGACATGGTTGGGGACGAGGCCCGCGAAGCGGAGGCCGTGCGGGACTTGCTGTCGCGACTGCTAGGCGCTCGGGCGGCTGCCGGCTTCTCGGTGTCCGTGAATCGCTCCCTGGCGCCGACCCCGGGCGCCGATACGTTTCGCCTGAGCGGCGGCGGTGGCGAGAACCCCGTGCAGGTGGCCGGCTCCAGTGGCGTGGCGGCCGCGGCCGGACTACACCGCTACCTGCGCGACTTCTGCGGCTGTCACGTGGCTTGGTCAGGCGCCCAGCTTCGCCTGCCCGATCCTCTGCCCGCAGTGCCCAAGCCGCGGACCGAGAGCACGCCCAACAGGTAACGGGGCGCGGGGGCAGCGGGGCCGCAGGGAGATCCCCGGGCCGAGGCTCATCCCGCCCTCCGTGCAGGTACCGCTATTACCAGAACGTCTGCACGCAGAGCTACTCCTTCGTGTGGTGGGGCTGGGAGCGCTGGGAGCGAGAGATCGACTGGATGGCCCTGAACGGCATCAACCTGGCGCTGGCTGCCGTCGGGCAGGAGGCGGTGTGGCGGAGGGTGGGTCCGGCCTGGGCCGAGACAGGGGAGCTTAGATCTCGGCTGCCCTGGGAGCCTCTTCCGGGGCTCCTCCCGCAGCCTCCTCTCCCTCCTCCTCCCCCCTCTGTCTGTGCTCCTCTCACTGCCTCCCTTCTAGGGTCCTTCCTCCTCCTCCTCCTCCTCCTCTTCCTGCTTCTCTTCCTCCTCTTCCTCCTCCTCATCTTCTCCTTTTTCTCTTCCTCCTCCTCCTCCTCCTCCTCCTCCTCCTCCTCCTTTTCCTCCTCTTCTTCCTCATCTTCTGGCCTCTCCCCTCTTATTCCTTTCTCCCTTTTCCCTTTCCATTCATACTCTCCTCCTTCCTCTTACTCCTCTCACTGCTTTCCTCCTCTTACCTCTTTCAGGCTCCTCTCTTCTCTCCATCCTCCTCTCACTTTCCCCATCCTCCTCTCACTTTCTCCATTCTCACTCCCTCCTTTCTTTTTTCTCTCTTCTTTTCTTTCTCCCCCTTTCTTTTTTCCCTTCTCTGTTTGGAGAAAAGATAATTACGTCTCTTCCCTGGGTCTCAGTTTATTTCTCTGTAATAGGAAAGATTGGGAGATGTAATGTACTGAAGCTGGAGTTGATGCACTGAGGTCCCAAGCACTAGTGAGGCTAAATAGCAATTGGACAATACTCTATTAATATATCTTGGAAAAAGAATGGCCCCGCCCACTCTCTGTGCAAGTTTTGATGTGTTGTATAGGAAATGAGGTAGAGGGGATTTGGTGGGTGGAGTGAGAGAGGCAGAGGCACTGATGGCCAGAGTTGTCTCGACTGCTGTCACTTTGTATGGCCATTTCCCCTTCATCTCTGCAAAGAATAAAAATGAAGGATTTTTCCCTTAACCTGAATTCCTGATTCACAGCTGATTTTAAAATATGCGGTCATCACAGGGTCCCCTTCCATCCTGCCATCCTACTTGAGTCTAATTCTAATTTGGCCTGGTAGCTGTCTTCATTATCTAAATATGTTGGGAGGGGCCAAGGAAGAGGCATTCTGATATATTTAGAAAAATACTAGACTAGGAGGCAGATGATTTCCCCTCCTCTCCGCCCCCCACTCAGATTGGGACATCAGTTTTCTTCTCAGTCAAATGGGGATAATAATACCTGCCCTGTCTTATCACATGGAACTATGAGGATAAAATGAAATTTGTATGAAGATGACTGCTTCAATCAAAGGAAGGCTTGTTATCATAGTTATCTCTCTTTTATCCAGTTGTACTTGACCCTGGGCCTGAATGAGACAGAGATAGATGAGTACTTCACTGGGCCAGCCTTCCTGGCATGGGAGCCACCTGCATAACTGGGATGGCCCCCTATCCTCCTCCTGGCACCATAAGCAATCTTCCCTGCAGGTAATGGGGCAGTGGAGAGGAGGCTTCCTGGACTGAGAGAAGAGGTGCCTGGTGAAACTGACCCTGCTGTCCTTCCTTTTCCCTTCCCAGTACCAGATTCTGGAGAGAATGAGATCTTTTGGGATGAAACCAATGCTTCCTGCATTTGCTAGACATGTCCCCAAGGCATTTACCAGGTAAGTTTACTAAGAGAGAGACCAAGGCAGGACCATGGATGGCAAAATTCAAAGATCCTCTCCAGTACTTACGGCCAAGCTGGTGGAAAGGACACACACATCTACTTAATCACCATCTTTCCTCTCAGAATTTATTTCATAACAAGGCCTCAGAATTAATGCATGACTGAAAAAACCCACAAATAATCACCAACAGAAGATATCCTTGAAATTCACCAGAAAAGGTTTGTTTTTGCTTGCGAGTAGGGATGGTTAGATTGGGCGCAGACTGAAGGCAGGCAGCAAGGGTGCAACAGTGAGAGTATGGAGCTGACTGAGGGGGGTGAGGTGTGATCTCAGCTGTTTCTGTGGGGAGATCTTTACCATACTATGGATACTTTACCCTGGCAGCCAGGAGATCAGCAGAGGAGCT
Source organism: Antechinus flavipes (assembly GCF_016432865.1). Classification (NCBI taxonomy): domain Eukaryota; kingdom Metazoa; phylum Chordata; class Mammalia; order Dasyuromorphia; family Dasyuridae; genus Antechinus; species Antechinus flavipes. The sequence continues at coordinate 130,974,629 of NC_067401.1, read as the reverse complement.
GTAAACACAGGGGGTAAAGACTATAACCCCCAAAAGCTAGGGTTTCTCGGGACCTGGCCACACTCACCCAGAGTGTCTAAGCACACTCTGAGTCTCAGAGTCTCAGAACATTGATGCAGCGCAACCATTGCTGTCCTGCTAGTGCCTCATTGTTGTAGTGCCCAAGTCTGTAGAGGAAACTCAGTAATACCATCCAGTCCCGCCCCCCCCCCCCCACCACCAAAAAAAAAAAAAAAAAAAAAAAGCAGACTGCATTTGTTTTTTTGCTATTTTGTTTTCTTTGATTCTTCTTTGACAAAATGAGCAAAAAATTAAAATGGACTCTATCTATTGATAGTTTCTATATGGATAGAGAGCAGACTTTAAACCCTGAGAAGACTAAAAACAGACTGTCTCCTGATGAATCCCCAAAAGGGGATAGATCTGGTCCTCAACACACAAGACTCCCATAGAAGAAATTTAAAAGGCTCTCACAAGAGAGCTAGAAGAAAAAGGGGAAAGGAAAAGGGTAGCTTGGCAAAAGAGTCTGGATAAGTCATCCCACTCATTTAAAGTTAGAGTGGATAAAGAAATCAAATCCCTGAAAAACAGAATTAGTGAATTGGACAAATAAAATAACTCTCTAAAAAATAAAATTGGCAAAATGGAAAAAAATTCCATAGAACAAAACAACTCACTTAAAAACCTAGTTGGACAATGAGAAAAAGATATAAAAATGTGAGTGAAGAAAATAATTCATTGAAAATCATAATTGAACAAATGGAATTGAATGACTTGAGGAGACACCAAGAATCTGTCAAGCAAAACCAAAAAAAAAAAAAAAAAAAATGAAACAGTGGAAAAATGTCACGTACCTTCTTGGGAAAACCTGGAAAATAGATCTAGGAGAGACAATCTGAGAATTATTGGACTCCCTGAAAAATATGATGAAAAAAAGAGCCTGGGCACTATTTTCCAGGAAATTATCAAAGAGAACTGCCCAGATGTTATAGAAACAGAGGGTAAAATAGACATTGAAAGAATTCATCGATCATCTACTGAATGGGACCCTAAAATCAAAACTTCATGAAATATAGTGGCTAAATTCCAGAACAACCAAACCAAGGAAAAAATATTACAAGCTGCTAGAAAAAAATCAATCAAATATAGAGGAGCCACAATAAGGATTATCCAGGATCTAGCAGTGTCCACATTAAAGGATCAAAGGGCCTGGAATCTGATATTCCAAAAGGCTAAGGAACTTGCAGCCAAAAATAACTTATCCAGCCAAAATGAGCATTTTTTTTTCAGGGAAGAAGATGGACATTCAACAAAATATGTGAATTTCATCTATTTCTGATTAAAAAACTGGAACTAAACAAAAAGTCTGATCTCCAAATATAGAACTCAAGAGAAACCTAAAAAGGTTAAAAGAAATCTTGGGAACTATAGTGATACTATAAAGATATATAAAGAACACATGTACGATTTGTTCTAGAAACTAGATGTGGAAAGGAAATTGTACCAGAAAAAGGGTAAAATGGGGGTGCTACATCTCATGAAGAGGCAAAGGAAACCTATTATATCTGAGAGAAAGAATGGAGGGGGATGAACATAATCTGTATTTTACTCTTATCAGAATTGGCTAAAAAAGGAAAATATTAGACATATTCTATTTATGGTGAAACTTCTCCTACCTCATTGAAAAGTGGGAAGGGAAAAGTGAAAAGGGAAGGAGTAAGCTAAATGGAAGGGAATATAGAAATTGTGAGGAAAAGGGGTAGGATAGGCGGGGGAACTCTAAAGTGGGGGAAGGGATACTAAAAAGGGAGGGCTGTGAGAAGCAAGTGGCACTCACAAGTTTAATACTGGGGAGGGACCACCGGGGAAGGAAAGGAGAAAAGCATAAGCAGAGGTTAAGAAGATGGCAAGTAATAGAGAATTGGTAATTTTAACCATAAATGTGAATGGGGTAAACTCCCTCATAAAGAGGAAGCGGTTAGCAGACTGGATTAAAAGCCAGAATCCTACAATATGTTGTTTACAGGAAACACACTTGAAGTAGGGTGATACATACAGAGTAAAGGTAAAAGGCTGGAGCAGAATCTACTATGCTTCAGGTGAACTCAAAAAAGCAGGGATAGCCATCCTGATCTCAGATCAAGCAAAAGCAAAAATTCATCTAATTAAAAGAGATAAGGATGAGCACTATATCTTGCTAAAGGGTAATATAGATAATGAAGCAATATCAATATTAAATATATATGCACCACGTGGTGTAGCATCTAAATTCTTAAAAAAGAAACTAAAAGAGCTGCAAGAAGAAATAGACAGCAAAACTATTATAGTGGGAGATCTCAACCTTGCACTCTCAAAATTAGATAAATCAAACCACAAAATAAATAAGAAGTCAAAGAGGCAAATAGAATACTAGAAAAGTTAGATATGATAGATCTTTGGAGAAAACTAAATGGAGACAGAAAGGAGTACACTTTCTTCTCAGCAGTTCATGGAACCTATACAAAAATTGACCACATATTAGGACATAAAAACCTCAAATTCAAATGCAGAAAGGCAGAAATAGTAAATGCATCCTTTTCAGACAACAATGCAATGAAAATTACATTCAATAAAAAGCCAGGGGAAAACAGACCAAAAAATAATTGGAAACTAAATAATCTCATACTAAAGAATGATTGGGTGAAACAGCAAACCATAGACATAATAACTTCACCCAAGAAAATGCCAATAATGAGATGTCATACCAATATGTGTGGGATGCATCCAACATGGTAATAAAGGGAAATTTTATATCTTTAGAGGCCTATTTGAATAAAATAGAGAAAGAGAAGGTCAATGAATTGGGCTTGCAACTAAAAATGCTGGAAAAGGAACAAATTAAAAACCAACCCTCAGTCAAACACTAAACTTGAAATTCTAAAAGTAAAAGGAGAGATTAATAAAATTGAAAATAAAAAACTATTTAATTAATTAATAAAACTAAGAGTTGGTTCTATGAAAAAACCAACAAAATAGATAAACCCTTAGTAAATCTGATTTAAAAAAAGAAAGAGGAAAATCAAATTGTTAGTCTTAAAAATGAAAAGGGAGAACTTGCCACTAATGGAAAGGAAATTAAAGCAATAATTAGGAGTTAATTTACCCCACTTTGTGCCAATAAATTCGATAACTTAAATGAAATGGGAGAATACTGTCAAAAAGATAACTTGCCCAGATTAACAGAGGAAGAAGTAAATTGGTTAAACAGTCCCATCTTAGAAAAAGAAATAGAATAAGCTATTAATCAATTCCCTAAGAAAAAATCCCCAGTACCAGATGGATTTACATGTGAATTCTACCAAACATGTAAAGAACAACTAACTCCAATGCTATATAAACTATTTGAAAAAATAGGGATTGAAGGAGTCCTACCAAATTCCTTTTATGACACAGACATGGTACTGATACCTAAACCAGGTAGGTTGAAAACAGAGAAAGAAAATTATAGACCAATCTCCCTAACAAATATTGATGCTAAAATCTTAAACAAAATATTAGCAAAAAGATTACAGAAAATCATCCCCAGGATAATACACTATGACCAACTAGGAGTTATACCAGGAATGCAGGGCTGGTTCAATATTAGGAAAACTATTAGCAGAATTGACTATATCAATAACCAAATTAACAAAAACCATATGATCATCTCAATAGATGCAGAAAAAGCATTTGATAAAATCCAACATCCATTCCTAATAAAAACACTTGAGAGTATAGAAATAAATGGACTTTTCCTTAAAATGGTCAGGAGCATATATTTAAAACCATCAGTAAGCATCATATGTAATGGGGATAAACTGTAACCATTCTCAATAAGACCAAGAGTGAAACAAGGTTACCCACTACACCATTATTATTCAATATTGTATTAGAAATGCTAGCCTCAGAAATAAGAGTCAAGAAATAGATTAAAGGAATTAGAATAAGTAATGAGGAAACCAAATTATCACTCTTTGCTGATGATATGATGGTATACTTAGAGAACCCCAGAGATTCTACTAAAAAGCTATTGGAAATAATTCACAACTTTAGCAAAGTTCCAGATTACAAAATAAATTCACATAAATCCTCAGCATTTTTATACATCACCAACAAAATCCAACAGCAAGAGATACAAAAAGAAATTCTATTCAAAATAACTGTTGATAGCATAAAATATTTGGGAATCTATCTACCAAAGGAAAGTGAGGAATTATATGAGCAAAAATACAAAACACTTTCCACACAAATAAAGTAAGATTTAAATAATTGGAAAAATATTAAGTGCCCTTGGATAGGCTGAGCAAATATAATAAAGATGACAATACTCCCTAAACTAATCTATTTATTTAGTACTATACCAATCAGACTTCCAAGAAAATATTTTAATGACCTAGAAAAAATAACAAAATTCATATGGAAGAACAAAAGGTCGAGAGTCTCAAGGGAATTAATGAAAAAAAAAAATCAAATGAAGGTGGCCTAGCTGTACCTGATATAAAACTATATTATAAAGCAGCAGTCACCAAAACCATTTGGTATTGGCTAAGAAATAGATTAGTTGATCAGTGAAATAGGCTAGGTTCACAAGACGAAATAGTCAACTATAGCAATCTAGTGTTTGACAAACTCAAAGATCCTAACTTTTGGGATAAGAATTCATTATTTGACAAAAACTGCTGGGATAACTGGAAATTAGTATGGCAGAAATTAGGCATGGACCTACACTTAATGCCGTATACCAAGATAAGATCAAAATGGGTCCATGATTTAGGCATAAAGAATGAGATTATAAATAAATTAGAGGAACACAGGGTAGTTTACCTCTCAGATTTGTGGAGGAGGAAGAAATTTGTGACCAAAGATGAACTAGAGACCAGTAGTGATCACAAAATAGAAAATTTTGATTACATCAAATTAAAAAGCCTTTGTACAAACAAAACTAATGCAAACAGGATTAGAAGGGAAGCAAAAAACTGAGAAAACATCTTCACAGTTAAAGGTTCTGATAAAGGCCTCATTTCCAAAATATAGAGAATTGACTCTATAAGAAATCAAGCCATTCTCCAATTGATAAATGGTCAAAGGATATGAACAGACAATTTTCAGATGATGATGAAATTGAAACTATTTCCACTCATATGAAAGAGTGTTCCAAATCATTATTGATCAGAGAAATGCAAATTAAGACAACTCTGAGATACCACTACATACCTGTCAGACTGGCTAAGATGACAGGAAAAAATAATGATGAATATTGGAGGGGATGTGGGAAAACTGGGACACTGATGCATTGTTGGTGGAGTTGTGAACGAATCCAACCATTCTGGCAAGCAATCTGGAATTATGCCCAAAAAGCTATCAAACTCTGCATACCCTTTGATCCAGCAGTGCTACTACTGGGCTTATACCCCAAAGAGATACAAAAGAAGGGACCTGGATGTGCCAAAATGTTTGTGGCAGCCCTTTTGTGGTGGCTAGAAACTGGAAAATGAATGGATGCCCATCAATTGGAGAATGGTTTGGTAAATTGTGGTATATGAATATCATGGAATATTATTGTTCTGTAAGAAATGACCAGCAGGATGAATACATAGAGGCTTGTAAAGACTTACATGAGTTGATGCTGAGTGAAGTGAGCAGAACCAGATCATTATACACTTCAACAACAAGACTGTATGAGCATGTATTCTGATGGAAGTGGGTATCTTTGACAAAGAGAAGATCTAATTCAGTTCCAATTGATCAGTGATGGACAGAATCAGCTACACCCAGAGAGGGAACACTGGGAAATAAGTGTAAACATTTGCATTTTTTTTCTTCCCAGGTTATTTTTACCTTCTGAATCCAATTCTTCCTGTGCAACAAAGAGAACTGTTTGGTTCTGCACACATATATTGTATCTAGGATATGCTATAACATATTTAACATGTATAAGACTGTCTGCCATCTAGGGGAGGGAGTGGAGGAATGGAAGGGAAAAATCGGAACAGAAGTGAGTGCAAGGGTTAATGTAAAAAATTACCCATGCATATGTACTGTCAATAAAAAGTTATAATTTAAAAAAAAAAAAAAGAAATGCCCATTCTCCCCTGCCCCCTCAAAAAAGATCCTGTCCAGGAGAGGCAGTAATAAGCATGGTATATCTGGTGTCAGAGGACCTGGTTTTGAATCCTGCTTATCTGTGTGACCTTGGACCAGAACCTTAATCTTTCCAGCCCTGATTTCCTCTTCTCTACTATCAGGAGGTCAGACTGGACAGTCTATACTGACCATCCTAGTGCTCAATTCATGTTCTTACAATCCCCCATCTAGAGGACAAGACATTCCACTGCCTTTCTCTAGGAAAATTGCAGTGTGATAGAAAAAAGAGGAAATCTCCATTTGGTTCACAGATCAAACACTTGTTAGTCACCTTGAGTAAGGAACAAGTCACTTCCTCTGTCAAATGGCAGAAAAGTGAGACCTATTTCGTTTCCAGCAGTGGTCATAGATCTGGAATTAGGAGGGACTTTATTTATTTATTTTTAATGGGGTTGTCATAAGTTTTTTTTATTATACCTTTTTATTTACAAGTTATATGCATGGGTAATTTTACAGCATTGACAATTTCCAAACCTTTTGTTCCAATTTTTCCCTCCTTCTCCCCATCCCCTCCCCCAGATGGCAGGTTGGCCAATACATGTTAAATATATTAAAGCATAAATTAAATACAATAAGTATACATGTAGGAGGGACTTTAGAGGCTATCTCCTGTGGTATGAGACCTTCTCTGTCCCCCAGCTGCCAGTATCCTCCCAACTAGGTAGCCTGGAATCTGCCTTATGGGTCTGTACCTGAATGGAAGTGTCTTATGCCTCCTCTGTTAGATCTCGGCTCCTCACCTTGTGTTCCCTCTCTTAGAATGTCACTTCCTCCAGGGCAAACATGTTTTATTTGTCTGTATCTCACCATCTGTCACATAGCTTAAGCTTGAGAAGTATTTGTTGTCTGATTAAACTGAAGCCTGGAGAAGTGGTGTCTTAGTCACAGAAGAGGAAATAGCAAAGTTGGGATTTGAACTTGATTCCCTTGTCTATAAACTCAACCGTCATTCCACTGCTCCACAGGAAGGTTATTCTAAAAGCCCTTAATAAATGGGAGAATTCACCTTATGGGAAGAAGCAGAAAGAACCTTGTTCTGTGGGCTGGAAGACTCGGATTCTGGTCTTGACTCTGCCCCTGACAAACTGTGACCATGAAAAAAAGCACTTCCCTACTTTGGGTCCCTTCATTCAATCAGTCAATCAAATATTCCTTTCTTTTTCTTTTTTCTTTTTTCAATCAAATATTTCTTAAGCAATTAAGCATATACTGTGCGCTGGATTATGTGTGTGGATGCAAATGCAAAGAATGAGATAATCCCTTCAGGAAATTAGTTTATGATCCCAGGTGGAGACCAACAACATATAAGTCTCTTGTGGGAGATGTTATGGGCATAAGTGTCTGCAGTAAGACTTGAATCCTGACTCCAGGTCCAGCCATCTTTCCCTCAAACCCATGAACCCTCGAAGGAAACTCCTATTACAAAAGATGCTCCTGGGACCATGTGCCTTGAGCCTCTCCCCAGCCTCCTTGCCTTTGTTCTTCCCCACCACCCTTCCACTAAATACCATATAATTCTGACTATAAATAAGTGATCACAATTGAAAGTTACTTCATTAACATTGTTCCAAAAAATAATGCTCACTTTATTTGGGAGTTCTTGCCAAGGGTTCTATAAAGTTGAGGTTTTTTGATTGGTTGTTTTGTTTTAGCATTTTGATCATTGTGTTTTCATAGAATTGGTTTCCTTTGTAACCTTATGTTTTATGACTTTATGCATTTGAAGATTTTATTCTGAGGATGACTACACCAGACTGCCAAAAGAGGTCCATGTTCCTAAAAAGTTACATATAAGCCCTTACTTGATTCTGCTGGTTAATCCCAAAGGAGGAGACTCTTTGATACAAAGAAAGAGCTCCTTTGTGAGGCCTCTGTAAGGAGATTGGAGGGGGGGTGCTCTGCTCAAATTTTCCCTCCATTCATATAATCCTGTCCCTTGCCTCTCCCATCCCCTGTCTCCTCCTTCATTCTCCCTCTACCATATGTCTCCCTTCCCTTTTAAGGTGTTCCCTCAGGCCAATCTCACCAATCTGGGCATATGAGACCACTTCAACTGTACTTACTCCTGCTCCTACCTCTTAGCCCCAGAAGACCCTTTGTTCCCCATGGTTGAGAGTCTCTTCCTGAGGGAGTTGATTCAGGAGTTTGGTACTGACCACATCTATAGTGCTGATACCTTCAATGAAACAGAGCCCCCTTCCTCTGAGCCAGCCTACCTGGCTGCCGCTGCAGCTGCAGTCTATGAGGCCATGATTGTAAGTGAGGAGGGCAAGGTGCTGAGGGAGATGGATACAAAGGGCAAGGACACCCTGGAGAGAGAGAGAAGGGGACGTCAACAAGGAAAGGAGAGATTTGGGGAAAGTGGGGGATGTCAGGAGGCTGATGCTGAGGATAATCTGGCTATTAGTGACTGTAAGCCTGTCTCACTGCCTGAGGGACCCTGGGGAAATTTCTTAAATCTCTCTGAACCTCAATTTCTTCATCTGTGAAATTGGGATAATAGTACACACTGCCCTGTGTTACATGCTTTGCAAAGCTTGAAGTTCTCCAAAAATGTGAGCTGCTCATATGAGCCCTGTTCAAAGCCTGGCCCAGTGTTCACAGCTTCATTACAAAATGTTCTCCAGGACAATTTGGAACTGTGCCCAAAGGGCTATCAAATTGTGCACTTTGATCCAGCAATGTCTCTCCTGGCCCTGTAACCCAAAGAAATCATAAAAAAGGGAAAGGAACCCACATGTGCAAAAATGTTTGTGGCAGCACTTTTTGTAGTGGCAATAAACTGAAAACTGAGTGGATGCCCATCAATTGGAGAATGGCTGAATAAATTATGGAATATGAATGTTATGGAATATTATTGTTCTATAAGGAACGATCAGCAGGATGATTTCATTAAGACTTGGAGAGACTTACATGAACTGATACTAAGTTAGAACCAAGAGAACACTGTACACAGCAACAAGATAATGTGATGATCAACTATGACCCACTTGACTGTTTTCACAATGAGGTGATTCAAGCCAATTACAATAGACGTGATGGAGAGAGCCATCTGCATCCAGAAAGAGTAGTGAATGTGTATCACAACATAGTATTTTCACCCTTATTATTGTTGTTTGCTTTTTTCCCTTTTTTCAGTTTTTTTTCCTTTTTGATCTAATTTTTCTTGTGCAGCATGATAAATGTGGAATATATTTACAAGAATTGCACTTGTTTAACCTATATTCGATTAATTGTTATCTTGGGGAGAGGGGTTGGGGGAAGGGTAGGAGAAACATTTGAAACAAGTTTTTTCAAGGGTGAATTTTAAAAACTATTTGCACAAGAATGTTTGTGTTAGCCCTCTTTGTAGTGTCCAGAAACTGGAAACTGAATAGATGCCCATCAGTTGGAAAAAGGCTGAATAAATTGTGGTATATGAATATTATAGAATATTATTGTTCGGTAAGAAATAACCAGCAGGATGATTTCAGAAAGGCCTGGAGAGACTTACACGAACTGAAATGAGCAGAACCAGGAGATCATTATATACTTAAACAACAATACTATATGATGATCAATTCTGATGAACCTGGCCATCTTCAGCAATGAAATGAACCAAATCAGTTCTAATGGAGCAGTAATGAACTGAACCAGCTACACCCATCAAAAGAACTCTGGGAGATGACTAAGAACCATTACATTACATTGAATTCCCAATCCCTATATTTTTGCCCACCTGCATTTTTGATTTCCTTCACAGACTAATTGTACAATATTTCAGAGTCCAATTCTTTTTTTTTTAAATAACTTTTTATTGATAGAACCCATGCCAGGGTAATTTTTTTTACAGCATTATCCCTTGCATTCACTTCTGTTCCAATTTTTCCCCTCCCTCCCTCCACCCCCTCCCCTAGATGGCAAGCAGTCCTTTACATGTTGAATAGGTTACAGTATATCCTAGATACAATATATGTGTGCAGAACCGAACAGTTTTCTTGTTGCACAGGGAGAAATGAATTCAGAAGGTAGAAATAACCCGGGAAGAAAAACAAAAATGCAAGCAGTTTATATTCATTTCTCAGTGTTCTTTCTTTGGGTGTGGCTGCTTCTGTCCATCTTTGATCTGAATTAACTCTCTTTATTGAAGAGATCCACTTCCATCAGAATATATCCTCAAACAGTATCGTTGTTGAGGTATATAATGATCTCCTGGTTCTGCTCGTTTCACTTAGCATCAGTTCATGTAAGTCTCGCCAGTCCTCTCTGTATTCATCCTGCTGGTCATTCCTTACAGAACAATAATATTCCATAACATTCATATACCACAATTTATTCAACCATTCTCCAATTGATGGGCATCCTTTCATTTTCCAGCTTCTAGCCACTACAAACAGGGCTGCCACAAACATTTTGGCACATACAGGTCCCTTTTCTTTCTTTAGTATCTCTTTGGGGTATAAGCCCAGTAGAAACACTGCTGAATCAAAGGGTATGCACAGTTTGATAACTTTTTGAGCATAGTTCCAAATTGCTCTCCAGAATGGCTGGATGTGTTCACAATTCCACCAACAATGTATCAGTGTCCCTGTTTTCCCACATCCCCTCCAACATTCCACATTATTTTTCCCTGTCATTCTAGCCAATCTGACAAGCGTGTAGTGGTATCTCAGAGTTGTCTTAATTTGCATTTCTCTGATTAATAATGATTTGGAGCATATTTTCATATGTCTATAAATAGTTTCAATTTCTTCGTCTGAGAATTGTCTGTTCATATCCTTTGACCATTTATCAGTTGGAGAATGGTTTGATTTCTTATAAATTAGAGTCAATTCTCTATATATTTTGGAGATGAGGCCTTTATCAGAACCTTTGATTGTAAAACTGTTTTCCCAGTTTATTGTTTCCCTTCTAATCTTGTCTGCATTTGTTTTGTTTGTACAAAAACTTTTCAATTTGATATAATCAAAATTTTCTATTTTGTGGTCAATAGTGATCTCTAGTTCTTCTTTGGTCCGATTCTTTTTCTACAGCAAAATATCAGTTTGGACATGTATACTTATTTTGTATTTAATTTATCCTTTAATATAGTTAACATGTATTGGCCATCTTGCCATCTAGGGGAGGGCGTGGGGGGAAGGAGGGAAAAATTGGAACAAAAGGTTTGGCAATTGTCAATGCTGTAAAATTACTCATGCATATAACTTGTAAATAAAAAAGCTATTAAAATAAAAAAAACTATTTGCATGTATTTTCAAAAATGAAAAACTATTATTAAAAATAAATAAAATTTAAAAAATGTCATCTGGGAGGAACCACAGTCTTTTCAAGTCCCAAATACAGGGGTTGGACTAAGCAGCCTCTGGGGTTCCTCTTGCTCTGATTCTCTTCCATTTTATGTATGGGGAGGTGAATTCTGAGATCCATGGTTGCTGAATGCCAAGACTCAGGCTGTAGCCTGGGCCTCCTGACTTCCCCTGCTCACTGTCTTAAGCCTTCCCTTGGGATTCTTTTATCCTCCCTCTTTCCTATTCCCTCAGGAAGTATGGGCCTCTCCAGCAAATGGCTGCTTCCCCACAGGCCATCCCCAGAAGCCCTCACTCATTCCCCAGCCTATGACCATCCTCCCTCTTTTCTCTCCACTGCTCCTCACCTTGAGAAGCTATTTGCAGGAACTGCCTCAGCTTTCCTCCCTGAAACTGCTCTATCTCTCAGGGCCCCAGGGATCTCTTAATTGCCAGATCTGAGAGTCTCTTCTCCAAAGTTGTCCTTCTGGGTACCCCTGCAATCTTTTACACTTTGATTCCTTTTCTTCTCCTTTCTCTGAGCTGTTCTTTGGTTCTCCTTGATTACTCCTCAGTCTCCTTTACCAGAACTTTGAGTCACCCCCACTAACCCTGAGAGAGTATGCCCCTCGATGGAAGCTCTTTGTGGAGATGCTGGTAAAGAGCCTGGCTGAGGGCACCCCCTTCCACCAGAGCCAGTTTGAGAGTGAAGCCTTGCTATTGGGACAGAACTTTGTACTGGGGAGGAAGAAGTTCCCCATTCAACCTCAGGGTGACACTGTTGACCTTGTCAAGAAACTTTTCTTCAGGTATTACCCAAGGTGTCAAGCAGGAGCTGTATGACCCACCCCCTCACCTGTGCCACCTGGATTCTCCAGTAGTTCCTTAGACTCTCTTGGGACCCTGAATCCTACCAGTGGCCTAACTTGGGATCCTTGGGAAGAGATCAGTTTATAAACCATGGACAGTTCTTGCAGATGGTCTCTCTCCTTTGTTGTGTCTGGTTCCTGGATTCAGGATTTGGACTGAGCTCTTTGAAGAGTGGGGAGGGAAGAAGAGGGAAGGTGTAGCATAGAAAGTAGATCCTGTGAATTGAGAGTATGGAGGAGATTCTCCATGCCATTCTCTCCTATTCCAGATATGTAAATCAAACCATTGTTTTCTCATTCAATCAATAAATCAGTATTTCAGCATGTCTCTCTAGGTTTATCCTCAGAGGGTCCAAGTAGCAGTGTGTATACTTAGAATAATAAAGTGGAGAAGACTAAGTCTATCCTCTCTCTCCTCTCTCCTTAGCTTTGAAAGCAGCTGTATTTGGCTCTAGGCTGCTGCCCTTTGCTTCAGTTTCCCCTACTCAGCCTTCAGAGGTGGTAAGATCTCTGTGATGCTTGCCAGCAGATTAAGCTTGGGGAGAAAGGAGGAGTGAAGAATGGGGCAGTGAAAGCTCACTGGCCTTGAGATAATGAAGTAGACACAACAAAGGAGATTGAGGGCTTCAGAAAAAGAAGGGGCCTTGGGGCTCAAGGGCTGAGCCAGTCTGCATCCTAGTCTTTTTTGCTTCTGATTCCTTCCAACCAATTCTTGGTCTGTCTCTAATCTGTCCCTTCCTGGTCTCTCTGTCCTTTCTCTATGGAGAGAAAGGTAGTTCTCATCACAGGCTGTTCCTCCGGAATTGGTCTGCATCTGGCTCTGCGCCTGGCCAGTGATCCTTCAGGCAGCTTCAAAGGTAGAAAGAGAGCAGGGGCTAAAAACCAGCTGTGGAGGTGGGGTCGGGGGGCCAGTGGCTTCAAGTGAGGAGAGAATGGAAGATTGTCTCTTGGAGTGAGGTCCTAATTCCTGGCAATCCACCCTCCTGCTCAGTGTATGCCACTCTCCGGGACCTCGAGTCTCAAGGTCCTTTGTGGGAAGGAGTAAGAGCTAGAGGCTGCCCTCCAGGCTCCTTGGAGATACTACAGCTCGATGTGACCGACTCCAGTTCTGTGGCAGCTGCCCGAGACCATGTGACTGAGGGCCACATGGACATCCTGGGTGAGATTATTGAGACCACTTGGGCTCCCTTCTTCAAAAAGGGACTTTGTCCTTAGACAGAGGAAGTGTGGGTTTCCCCTCCTAGGAACATTTCTTACCTTCTTTCCTAGTCAGTTAGAGGCTGAAGGTGCTTGGGGATCTGGGGGAGCTTTGGAGTTTCCAGTATCTTGTCTGCTTTCAACTTTGTTCTGTCCCATCCATAAAGACTTAGAAAAGGGTACTGAATACAGTTGTTAAATAGTGTTTTCTGCATGAATGAAAAACTGAGCTGGAACGCTTGGAAATTTGAGGATGCCAAAGCCTGGTTATATTGCGAGGTTTGACCTGGGATGTTCCTTCTACTTCTGGAGGGAAGAGGGAGCAGTAGGGTGGGGACCAAGTGTAGGCTCCTCTCTTCAGTGTGTAATGCTGGTCATGGCCTGCTCGGGCCACTGGAAGCCCACTCAATAGAGGCTGTGGGCTCTGTGCTGGACGTGAATGTGATGGGGACTATCCGAATGCTCCAAGCTTTCCTTCCCGACATGAAACGACGCCGAGCTGGCCGGGTGCTTGTCACTGGGAGCGTTGGCGGGCTGATGGGTGAGTAGGGAGAAGCCAGATGTTGATTACAGGTGTACATGAGTCCAGCGTGAGCACTGATCGGGCCTGGAGGTTGGAACATCCAGGATTTAGCTCAGTCTTCTTCCCTCCTCTCCTGACTCCCAAAGGCTTGCCCTTTAACGCAGTTTACTGTGCTAGCAAGTTTGCCCTGGAAGGTCTATGCGAGAGTCTGGCTATACTACTGCAGCCCTTCGGAGTCCAGTGAGTAAGCAGGATGATCTTGGACATCCCTATTCCCTTCCCGTCAGGGACAGACAGCCCTGGGAGTCCTGCCCCACTAGAAGCTGTGCCTCTTCTTCCACCTCCCCTTTCTACAAATTTAGTGAATGGAAGCTACTCTCGATCCCCCTTCCCACCAGTGTAGAGTGAGTGGAAGCTACTCCCGATCCTCTATCAGAAGCCTTGAACTGTTATAAAGCTTCCTAGCTAAGTAACATTTTCTGGGGGTTGTTTCCTCGATGCAAAACAAAAGTCCCATCTCTAAAGTCCGTTTCAGCACCAGCGTCCTATGATTCCCGGACTTAGATGCCTTCTCTCCTAATTCTGGAGATGGAGGATGCTGGGAGAAGGGAAGCCAGAGGGTGGATAAGGATAACGCCTCCGGCCCCAGCCTGTTCTTTCTGCGCTCTCAGCATCAGCCTCATAGAGTGCGGCCCTGTACGCACCGCTTTCCAAGAGAAGTTAGAGAGGGGTCCTGGCGGAGTACTGGGAAGCGCCGACTTGGAAACCCGGGCTCTCTTCTCCCGCTACCAGCGGCACTGTGAGCGGCTCTTCTGGGAGGCGGCACAGGACCCTGAAGACGTGGTGGAGGTGTGATATAGCGGGGACTCTCTCTCTCCCGGAGGTGGGACACAGGGAAGATCTGAGGAGGCCCACAAATAGATATCTGGGGCCTGGGGAGAAGGCGACCGGGGCTGAGGTCCTGTCCACCCTTCTGTCCCAAGTTCTTTTTTTTCCTCCTTACAACAGGTGTTCGTTCAAGCGCTCCGCGCCCCTTGCCCCGTCCTGCGCTATTTCAGCACTGAGCGATTTCTGCCATTAGCCAGACTCCGAATTTCTGATCCTGGAGGCTCTCAATACGTAGACGCCATGTACCGCACTGTTTTCTCCGAGCCGGAGGAGGAGGAGGCCAGTCGTGAATACGGTGGAACTGAAGGCCCCTGAGTTAGAATCGCCCGGTTTTTTGTTGTTGTTGTTGTTTTTGTTTTGTTTTGTTTGTTTGTTTGTTTTTTGTTTTTTTAAGCAGACACATGCTTAGTAAAGTAACTTGGTCTACATATACTAAATAATGACTTTTTTGCAAAACTTTTTCCAAAGGGAAGCAGAGGTGGGCGCTCCGATTAGGGGCTGGTTTACTGTATTGGAAAAACAACTTTTAATTGGGTAACAGATTAGATCAGCTCTTACTACTTACTGACTTTGTTAATATGTGACTTAAATTATTCTCCTCTCCCTCCCGCCCCCCACTCCCGTCTTTCCTGTGTAAAATTAATTCCTCAAACAAGCTTTGTTTTTTTTTGTTTTTTTTTAATTTCAAACGCTTATCGCGTGTAAGTCTCTGCAAATATTAGGAAATTGTTCTGGTAGCATAGATCAGCAGTATCAAATATTCGGCTGCACTGAGTTTGACCTGAACCAGATTAAAATGTAATTTGGAAACATTTAATAAAATAATAATACATGTTTGCCACCTGGGGGAGGGAGGGAGGGAGGAAGGAAGGAGAAAAGTTGGAACAGAAGTGAGTGCAAGGGATAATGTTGTAAAAAATTACCCAGGCATGAGCTCTG
Organism: Antechinus flavipes; assembly: GCF_016432865.1. Taxonomy (NCBI): domain Eukaryota; kingdom Metazoa; phylum Chordata; class Mammalia; order Dasyuromorphia; family Dasyuridae; genus Antechinus; species Antechinus flavipes. The sequence goes on along the minus strand of NC_067401.1, from coordinate 130,958,787 downwards.
TCAATAAAAAGTTATAATTATGGGAAAAAATAATAAAATAATAATACAACAGAACATGAGTAATATTAATATGAGATTTTCTAAGTCAATATGCAACTGAAGGGATCCTTATGAATGATTTAATGGTTCCTTTTTGAGTGTGACACTATTAGAAAAGATGATTCTTCCCAGAACTAACAGTACTTGGTTTTAAATTACTTTAAACTTCAACTTTGGTTATTGGCCCAGTTTTCTCATCTGAAAGGCGGAGAAACCAGCTCTGCCTGTCTCACTGGCTATAGTGGCAAACTGATTGAGATAAGTGGTGTAAATGAAATTTTAAAAGTGCAGAGTTCCTGAAAATATGAGCAATCATTACCAGGAAATAAGTGGGGACAAGCACTGACTAGAGGCAATCTGTCCTGTTCTGATTCTCCCTTCTTCCACTACTATCTGCCCAGCTGCTAGAGGAGGTCCCTCTAATCCCCTCCCACAGCTTACTTCCTAGAAAAGCTATTGAGGCAAGCTAATTAATTCTAACAAGACATATTGTTCCAACTGGCTGTCTGCCTGTCTACTCTATAAAGCAAAATCAAAGGGAAGATCAGGGTTTTCCCTCAACATATACCCTTTTATTCAAGGCAGATGACTGAATAAGGGAGGGCTAGATTTTGACTCCTGGAACTACATTTTAGAGGGACTATAGTTAGTATACACTGCCACATAAGGGACTAAAGGGAAAAGAAAGGGTCACTAAAAAGGAGTAGGGGGCTGTGATCCTTGCCACAGGGAGAGAGGTGAGAAAACAATGTATAAAACCATGAACTCTGATGGTGGCAGAGAATTCAAGGAATTGATTTAAGGAGGAGAAAAGGAAAGGGGAAACAGATGAAGAAAGCAGGAAGTCAAGGTGAGCAGAAGATTAAGAAGTAGAGTGAAAAGAGGATATGGACAAAAGAGACAGAAAGGAGGCCTGTAATGGACTTGAGGACAGAGAAAAGAGCTTGATCCCTATGGGACTGATCTTGTTTTTTTTCTCAGAATTCTGCTACTGCTACTCCTTCAAACTCCTTTTTTCTTTACTCAGCCTGAAGCCTGCTCAGATCCAGACTTGTTCAAATAAACCAGTCCAAGACCATGAAATCCTATGAAAGGGTACAGACTGAATTTTATCTCTATGGCCTGGGATTTTTCAGATCCTTGACTTGGATTGTGTTCCAGTAGGCAATCACTCAAAAAGCATCTATTAAATAACTGGTAGGCAGTGAGAACAGAAATACAAAATGGTTCCTGGCCTCAAGGATCTTACATTCTATGAAGAAATGTACATATACAATATGTAATATGTGCATATTTGTATATATACACACTCCTTCCCCAAAATGTATCCTCTTTTTTTTTTTGCTAAGCTTTTATTTTTAATAATATTGTTTTCAAAATACATGCTAAGATAGCTTTCAACATTCACCCTTGCAAAACCTTGGGTTCCAAATTTTCTCCCTCCCTTACCCAGTAAGTAATATGTTAAACATTTGCAATTTTTCTATATATATTTCCAAATTTATCATGCTGCACAAGAAAAATCAGATCAAAAAAAGGAAAAAATGAGGGAAAAAAAGGTGAAAATACTATGTTGTGATCCACATTTAGTCCCTACAGACCTCTTTTTGGAAAAATGCATCCTCTTTTGGACACTTCCCCAAAAGGCAACAACTACCAACAAGATTAGAGGATACCTTGTGGATCCAGGATTTTCACCCAACCTCCTCTGGTTTTTCTCCCATTGACAGAAGGCCAGTACATATTTGCTCAAAGCAAAGACTTTCATTAAGATGGAATAGTAAATTTCAAAGTCCGACTCTTTTTATACAGCAAAATAACTGTTTGGACATGTATACATATATTGTATTTAACTTATACTTTAACATATTTAACATGTATTGGTCAAACTGCCATCTGGGGGAAGGGGTGAGGAGAAGGAGGGAAAAAGTTGGAACAAAAGGATTTGCAACTGGCAATGCTGAAAATTTCCTATGCATATATCTTGTAAATAAAAAGCTATTAAAAAAAAAAAAAAGATGGCATAGTAAGATCAGAAGCTACACAACAAGTTCCACAAATCCTGAGACATACTCTCCCATAAGTACACAGTACAGCCCTGGGGAAAATGGCCTTACACTCAAGAGTACAATGGTAGTAAGGCACACACGAGGCAAAACTCAGAACTCTGATACTGAAAGGCTTCAATATCACTCCTCTGTTTATTACAGAGGACTCAGAAATCTTACTCAAGTATGGCAGTAACTAAGGGGTGGGGGGTGAGGGTGGCAATTGCTTAAATGGGCTTATAGGTCTGCGGAGATCTGTTGAGGAATTTCTGAGTCTATTGGCAAGCTCTTTATGGCCTTAGGTCTCACTCCTTGAAGGTGTTTTCTCCCTCAGGTGACTGCTTCACTTTATATTTCTCTGGAAGGAAATTCTACTCCCCAAGAGTGTCTTAATTCTTTCAAAGCTACTCTACCAAGACATGGTGGATTGTGTTATCTCCTGGTTTAGTTATCAATAGGTATATTAATAATACACCTATTCTAAGTTATTTACTCGAGTTGCGTGACTTCAGGGAGAAGCTATTTAAAGACTCTCTGGCTTTATTAATAACTCGTTTAAGGATAATTTTCACCTCAACCAGTGGTTGACCAATGACTCATCTTTTGGTTTCAATAACATGTCTCCCTCAAGCGGGGGAAAAACAAAAATATTCCCATGTGCTCGTACTTAAACGGCTTAGGCCTCAATTTCCTCAAGTGCAAAAGATCGGATAGCACAAGACAGCCTCAGAAAGTCCTCTCTAGCTCTGCACCTAGGCTTCTGAGACTCACTTCTCTCAGAGATTCTTTTACCTTGGGGGTAAAATGACCGTCGAAATTAGCCGCCAAAATGGCCTCCAGTCCTGACAAAACACCTGACTCCACTCGCCTCCGCCCCTGGACGCCTTCACTTCCCACGTGATAGCCCCGCCCTCTCCCACAGCTCGCGAGATTTGGCTCTCGGGGTCCAGGATAGCCAGGATTTCTCCGAGCCCAGAATCTCGAGCTGCCTGATCCAGGACAGGAGCACTTCCGGGTGGAACCCGGGAAGCGGCAGAAGCTGCAGCGACGTCCGGAGAGGGAGCGGCCCGAGTCTGGGAGCTCCGTGAGTACCGGGGAATTAAACCCGGGCCCGGAACCACTGACAAACTCGACCCGTCGCTGCCAGCAGGCGGCTCCGCCCCTTGGAGACAAATCCCGCCCCTTGGAGACAGCTAGCCCTTCCCAAGTTTCCCTCTCCTCCTGGAAAACTAGGGAAGACGAGGGTCCTTATTCTCGGATTCCCTGCGCCGCGGTTCGGCCCCAGAGCCAATCCCTTCTGTTTCATCTCTGCGACGTTATTTCTCCAAGATCTCTCCTTTCCCAATTAAAAATCTGATCGCGCATGCGCGAATCACCCACCGGGGGTCAGTATTCTAGGTCGCTCGTAGTCGAAATTTACGCATGCGCAAGCAATCCTAATGCAGTGTGGTGGGGGAGGTCTTGCCGGTTCCTCGGCAGAATCCTGCAATTTGCGCGGCCTTTTACATGACTACTAGTGCTGTGCACCCCCAACCCCATGCCTCTCATGTGTGCCCTCCCACAGGTGCCAGCTAGCGGAACCGTCGGTGACTTGGGCAGTGGTGGTGTCAGCATGTCTGCTTTCCGATCTGGCCTTTTGGTGCTGACATCCCCGCTGGCAGCCCTGACCCCACGCCTGGCACCCATTCTGACCTCTGCAGCCCGGCTGGTGGAGAAGACCCTGTATGTCCACCTGCAGCCTGGCCTCAGTCTGGGTGGACCGGCCCAGCCTCACTCCAGCCACGTGCAGGCCACCGTGGAGATCATCAACCTCATCACTGGTCTCTATGCTGGTGCTGATGCCTATCGGCACCTGGACATCCGAGTCCTGCTGACCAACATCCGTACAAAGAACCCAACCCCTCCACCTTCACTTGGCTCTGTGCAGAACCTAGCCCATCCCCCGGAAGTGGTGTTGACAGACTTCCAGACCCTTGATGGGGGCCAGTACAACCCAGTCAAGCAACAGCTAGAGAGATATGCCACCAGCTGTTACAGCTGCTGCCCCCAACTGGTCTCTGTGTTGCTCTATCCAGACTATGATCCAGGAGATTCTTCTACAGACCCATCAGTACCCTATTCCTCTCCTCTTTGGTCAGCCTCCCCTTTGCCTAAAGCTCCCAAACACCCCCTACAGGGCTATAACCATGTGGCAGTAGGGGGAACATTTGACCATCTGCACAATGCTCATAAGTTGTTGCTTACGGTTGCCTGCCTCTTAGCCCAAAAGAGGCTTGTGGTTGGAGTAGCAGACAAAGAATTGTTGGAAAGTGAGTAGATGAGTCTGGGGGGTTGATTTGGGGTGGGAGGGTTGGCAGAGCAGGGGAAGATAGATGCTAAAGTTCAATAGTCTTGGAGGTGACCTTTGGATATATGCACTTTATTCTCTTGCTTCCTTTGGATCTGAAGTGTGGGTAGTACGGTCCAAGGCCATGTTAAGCTAAGCCTCAAAGGCTTAACATCTGTGTCTTTCAAACGCCTTCAGGCTTCTCTATCATGATCTCCTTCTTCCTAGTTGACAGATATCCTAGTCGTTATAGCTTTTTCCATTAGTAACTATTGCTCCTTCTTCCACAGCCTGCTTGAATACTCCTTTTCTCAATCAGCCCCAACAAAACAGACATTTAGTAGCCATCTTTTCACAATCATAGCCATCTTCTTTCTGTTTTTAGTTTCCTTTAGACCCCACCACCCTCACTTCCTACCCCCAATCAGTGTACCTTTTGTACCTCCCTTCTTGCTCCATTTTCTCTCACTTCTTCCCTTAGATAAAGTGCTCCGGGAGTTACTCCAACCATATACAGATAGGGTGAAACATCTGAGTGAATTCCTGGTGGACATGAAGCCATCCTTGGTCTTTGACATAGTCCCCCTCCTAGATCCCTACGGTCCAGCCGGCACTGATCCTTCCTTGGAGTGCTTGGTGGTTAGCGAGGAGACTTATCGTGGGGGGTTGGCTGTCAACTGTCGACGCCTTGAGAATGTAACTCCCTTGGGGAAATGGGCAGAGGGAGTGGTTGGGGACAGGAAGGGTGGGTGTATATGTGTTGGAGTGGGCTCTCCAAAGATGGGAGGAATGATTCTTTAGAGAGATACTGGGAATGAAACAGAAAAGCTTGAAGCTTATATGCCAGTTCCTGGGTTGGCTATGGTTGGGTCCTTAATTTCACCCTCTGAGTGGTTTGTATGGGTTAAAAATGAGCCCTGGGGTTCAAGACAGAGCCCTGTTAACTTTCTCCATTTTAAAATATCACCCCCTTGTTACCCCTACATTTTGCCACAGGGTCTGGACAAGGTGGCTTTGTATCAGATTTTGTTGCTGAAGAACCCAGACCACAGAGAGAATGAAGAAGACAAAGTTAGCTCCTCCAGCTTCCGTCAGCGACTGCTGGGAACCCTCCTTCAACCCCCAAATGTAAATACCTTCCAGCACCAGGGGATAAAAATTCTAGCTGCCCCTAAGATGGGGAGTACTAGTTCTTAGTGGGAAAATACCCTTTATTACTCTGATATGGGCAATCTATATGCACACACAGGGGCCTAAATGGTTGTCTTGATTTCAGTCTTCTAATCCCCCATAGATGGCTACTCCATCCTTGGCTTTTTCTCCTTTTGGCAGAAGAGACCAGACCTCCCCTCCAATGTCTATGTTGTGGGGTTGACAGGGTCGAGTGGCTCTGGCAAAACTTCAGTGGCCCTGTTACTTCAAGACCTGGGGGCAAAGGTCATTGATAGTGACCAGCTGGGACATCTGGCCTATGCACCTGATGGCCCTGCCTACCAAACTGTGATAGAGGCCTTTGGAACTGGTAGGTCTTGTAGTGAAAAGTGAAATTGTGGGGGGGATGGGGAAGGACGGGAACCAAGAGTACAGAAACATAATACTTCTCTTGTTGAGATTCTTATTTTTGGCATCCTAGATATTATCCAAGAAGATGGAACCATCAACAGAAAGATTTTAAGTAGTCAAGTGTTTGGGAACAAGGTGAGTATCTCTATCTCTAAATCTCTAATGAGGTCTGTGGCCCACACCCATTCTCCTATTGAACCATGCATGCATCCTTAACTCAAACCCCTTTTCTTCCCTCCCCCCCCCCCCCCCAGTGTCTATCTTTTATTGGTAGGGAAGTCTTTTAGTTATCTTCTTACAGCTCTTTCCTCCCCCCACCCCGATCCCTGATTCCTTGCTTTGTTGGTGCAAATCTAATAGCAATTGATTTGTTCTGTCACTAGAAAAAGCTAAAGAACCTCACCGACATTATATGGCCAGTCATTGCCAAGATGTGTCAAGAGGAGATCAAAAAAGCTGCAGCTGAGGGTGAGTGTGAAGGACAAGAGCTTCAAAGGACTGGTAGGAAAGTTCTTCCCTTGTCCCCTTCCCCTACCTTCCCCTCCATTCCAGGGCCAGGGCATCCTGCCCAGCTGCCAGGCAAGCACATCCCAGGGAATCTCTAATCCAGGGCAAGTGGCTGGGATGAGAGATCAGTAGAATGACTGGGGTCCACCTGCAGGGAAGACCATATTCGTGATTGATGCGGCCTTGCTACTGGAAGCCGGCTGGAACAACATGGTCCACGAGGTGTGGACAGTCATTGTCCCAGAGACAGAGGTAACTGGACCCCTCCTATCTCACCATTCCCCTACCTCAGCCCCCACTCTGGGCTTCTGAATGGTTAATGTATTATACTATTGGGCCTCCTCCAAAGTATCCTGATGGACTATTTGGGTGTCTTCCAGGCAATACGGCGCATCATGGAGCGCGATGGTCTGACTGAAGCCGCCGCCCAGGCCCGCCTGCGGAACCAAATGAGTAATCAGCAACGGGTGGACCAGAGCCATGTGGTGTTGAGTACACTTTGGGAGCCCCATATCACCCGAAGACAGGTAAAGAGGTTGAATAAGAACAAGAGGGAGGAAGGAGGAGTCCTACTGAACCCTAAAACCTTTTCCCACAATTTTCTTCCGAAGGTGGAAAAAGCCTGGGCTCTCCTGCAGGAGCGTATCAAGAGCCAATAATGGACTCCTGGAGGCTTCTCCTTCTGATCCTTGATTGCGATGATTGATGTCTGTGGTGTGGGAAAGCCCTCGGGGCAGGTCCCGTCCTCCGCGGGGCTGGGCCCAGACTCACGCAGTGCTGAGCTGCTCAGGCTGCGCCGCGGTGGGGCAGCTTGGAGGCCAGGTTGGAGGCTCGGGCCGCAGGTCGAACCCCGGTACCCTCTGCCGGCCTAGAGGAAGGGCACACCGCCCCACTGCCCTCTCTGCTTGGTGTGTCTGGGACCCCACGGCTGGCTGGGACCAGGGGTGAGGGCACGGAACTAATTAAAGCCGAATTTTCCTGTAAGACTCTGGCTTACTGTGCTCCTTGCTTCTTGGGACGGTGGCTGGGTGAGCCACTCTTAGAGGCCCCAGACTAAATTGTGGCTGGCTCCGCTGCTGCCACCCTACGACCGTAACCAGGCCTACATTCTGGCACAGTAATCAGGCCCGGCTACATATCTGTGGCATTGTGGGAATTGTAGTCACTGAGCGGCCGAGAGAGAACGTTTCCTCCTTTACGTTACGTAAAGCAAACGCATGAACAAACGTGCTTTGTAGAAATCTTCAGACCCCGCCTCCCCCCCCTTTTTTTTTTTTCAAATGAGAACTACTCGACCCTCAGAAAATTTTGATTTAGGGGAGTGAGTGCATAAATAGAGGTGGAGATTGCCGTTATTGCTCCATACTGGAATTTAAATTCCAGTTTTTAAAACTATCCCATTTTTAAAATGGGATTAAAAAAATTATCCCATTTCAGCCTTCTCCTCTGCGCAGGCGTAGCGCGCCTTCATCTCACGCCTTGGGGTTGGTGAACTATGGACCATGTGGGCTTGGGTCCCGCCCATGGCGGGGGGGGGGCACCCGCACGCGGTACTTCCGGTTCGTTTGGTCTGACAATGACGGAGCGGGGCGCCTCTCCGGAGGACCCCTGGGTCAAGGCAAGCCCCGTGGGCGCGCACGCCGACAAGGGGAGGGCGGGTCGGGCACGTGCACGCAGGGGAAGCGGGAGAGCGGGGGTTTCCCCCACTTCTCAGTTCTCCCTGCCTTGCCCCCAGGGGCTCGGGGCTGGGGACTGCGGAGACAGCCCCGGCCCCCCGCGTGCCCACGTGGGGAGCCGAGAGAGCGGACCGTGTGTGAGTGTCTGCGGCGCGGGGGGCGGGGGGCAGGGCCAGGGGCTGCGCCCGCAGCCGGCTCTGGGAGGGTCGGAACCTGAGCGATCTCCCTACCCCCGCAGGTGGAGTATGCGTACAGTGACAACAGCCTGGACCCCGGTGAGTGGCCCAAGTCTGGGTGACGCGGCCTCCGCCCCCGCCCCCGCCCCCTTAAGGTGTCTGGAAGGGGGGTAGTGTCCGACCGGGAGTGGAGAGAATGGGGGCAGGGTGTGTCCTGACCTGGTATCCTGTCGGGGAGGGAAATAAGGGGGCCCCCTCTTTCCTACTGTGTAAGTAGGAGCCCTAAGGGTTTGGAGGGTCCTGAGTGACTAGCCCAGAGCTATTTGGGGAGAGGGAAGGAATGATCCGGGGGTCCTGGAGGCCAACCTCGGGTTCCAGCTGGTGCCTAAAGGTATGAAGGTATGAGGACGTCATTTTTTCTTGGGTACCTCTCTTCCAGGGCTCTTTGTAGAAAGCAACCGAAAGGGGAGTGTAGTGTCCAGAGCCAATAGTATCGGCTCCACCAGTGCTTCCTCCGTCCCCAACACGGGTAAGCAGCGATCGGCTTTTCCTCCTCATTCCCATCATCTTGGGCTCTTCCCGGGGGAGATTGCATGTTGGTAGACAAACATATAACATATGAAGCCTATGGGTCTCCAGTAGTGGGTTACCTCACCCTTGAAGCCCCCAATTCTTCCTTCCAGGGTTAGGGCTATCTTTTGTACTACCTAAATGATCAAGGCCTTGCCACTTTGTGACCCACCAGATGATGAAGACAGCGATTACCAACAAGAGCCCTACAAGGAGTCCTACAAGGACAGGAGACGGAGAGCCCACACACAAGCAGAACAGAAGCGCAGGGATGCCATCAAGGTGAGCAGGAACCCTAGCCCCAGCCTCCTCCAGTCCCGAGGTGAGGCGTTTGGCAGGTGTCAAGCCAATGGCAGTGCCATGCTCTGCACCTCTCCTATATACCACCTCTTCATGAAGTGGTCAGATGATTGCCAGTGTGGGGCCAAGTTTCCTGCAACAGCCTCCCTTTACTGTCTTTGTGCAAACTGATGGAAGGCATTAGTATAACTTAGATACTATCTTCTTTCTCCCCCCAGAGAGGCTACGATGACCTTCAGGCCATTGTCCCCACCTGTCAGCAACAGGATTTCTCCATTGGCTCCCAGAAGCTCAGCAAAGCCATTGTTCTTCAGAAGAGTATGGGAGAGAGGGAATGGGGGGTGGGCAGGAGTGAGGTACCCAGGAATCTCAGGCAGGAAGCGGGTAAGACAGAACAGTGTGGTGTTTTTAGTTGAACCACTCTTAATGCTTATATTATGTCTTCTCCAGCCATTGATTATATCCAATTCTTGCATAAAGAGAAGAAGAAACAGGAAGAGGAAGTATCTACACTACGCAAAGATGTCATGGCCCTGAAAATCATGAAAGTGTAAGTAAATGGAGGAAAGATAAGGCTCAGATGAAGAAAGGACTGGAAAGAGCAGCAGAGCCATTAGGAACAGGCATTCTGGTCTTCAATTTAGTGTTTAAGCAAATTAAACACTATTCAGGGCAGCTAAGCAATGCAATGTATAGAGCATTGGGCCTAGAATCAGAAAAATCCAAGTTTAGCCTCAGATATATTAGCTTTTTGACCTTGGTCATGTCACTTTACCTTTGCCTCAATTCCCATAACTATAAAATGGGAATATTGTCTATTTCCCAAGATTGTTGTGAGAATCAAATGAAATGTTTAAGCACTTTGCACTAGCACAGTGCCTAGCATATCATGCTTAATTAAATGTTATTTGCATTCTTCCTCAATGAATGGAATAACTTCAAAATTATGTTAGATCCAAAAGCTTCAGGGTAGAGACTGTGATTTTGAAAGACATAGTGTGTAACTCTGGAAAAGTTATTTCCATGATTATTTAGTACAATTCATTATTACAAAGGAGAAAATTGGTCCAGAAAGGGAATTGACCACTGTCTCACCAATGACAACAGTTGAGGAAAAGGACAATTTTTTCTGATCTTAATTGTACTTTATCTTGGTGTCTAGCTAAATATTTAACACACAAACACACACACACACACACACACAGAGGTGTTTAATACTAGTTTGAGTCACTGCAGAGAAAGAACAAGAACAGTGATAATCATAACTGCTTTCTGCAACTGAGCTTAGTAGCTAGTTGAAAGTGAATGTGCCTAGCCAATCCTCTAAGCTATTGTAACATCCTTATTTTCTCATGATCAACTGATATCAGTGCATTCCTAGCTCTACTTTTAAAGACTGGCAGGAGGCTCTGAAAGGGGGAGGGCAGAAAGAGAAAGGAAGATATTAACATACATCATTATGTTTTTTCTTGATTTCAGGAACTATGAGCAGATTGTGAAGGCACACCAGGACAACCCTCATGAAGGGGAGGACCAGGTCTCTGACCAGGTCAAGTTCAATGTGTTCCAGGGCATTATGGACTCTTTGTTCCAGTCCTTCAATGCCTCCATTTCTGTGGCCAGCTTCCAGGAGTTGTCAGCTTGTGTCTTCAGCTGGATTGAGGAGCATTGTAAGCCCCAGGTGTGCTGGCTGAAACCTTTGTAGGGTGGGATGGGAGCGCTTTGGTACCCTCTCAGCTGAAGACCCTTCAGGCTCTAGTTACTCATTGTAAGGCAAAGGTTAATGATGGCTTTTTCTTTCATTAGACCTATGATGGTCCCAGTTTAGGAAATTGCTTTAGCAATCTAGATTGGCACCTGCTGTGCCACTTTAGTCGTGGTTGGGGCTAGTGAAAGGCTAAGTGCCCTGCCCAGCTCCTATCACAGGTGGTATTAAATCCAGATTCTTGCCTGCCTCTACAATTCCTTTGCCTTCTTTCTCTTATGCTTTCATTTTTTTTTTTTTTTAACTCCCTGCAATCTAACCTGGATTTTGGTTGCAGTTTATAAATTACTCAGTAAAATTCTAATCACCTTCATGTCAAGCACTACACTAATCCCTTTTTCCCCTTTTAGAAAATATCCCACTTTATTGCCTTTGGGGCCCTATATGCCTTTTCTAACAAAGGCCTTTGGGTGTAGAGAAGATAATTGAGGTGTGAACTTGGCCTAGCCTCATCCTTCTTTTCTCTTTTCCTAGACTCTTCAGGAGATTGTTACTGGAGTACTTCATCAATTGAAAAATCAGCTCTACTGATTGCTTGCCTTTCAGCCAACACTACTGAAGTATAGAACCAGGAGGCTTGTCGTGGTTCTGACATCTCAAACAACATTTGCTTTGTTTGTTGGATTTTGGACAGCTTCTGACTAATTTATTTTGTCAATAGTAAACAAACCCATCTCATCTGTGAAATTTCTAGGGGCCATTGAACTTGTCCCCCTAAAAATCACTTCTGGCATTTTCCTTCATAAGCTTCCAATTTAAACTCAAATCAGGTATTTGGAAGTTACTAACTACAGCTGCCACTGTGATACGTCTTATAGGAGTGATAGTGAGACTGTATGTTCTGCAAGCAATCTGGTAGAGGCAGAAAAAATATTTACACAACCACAAAGTGCCACAGCTACTGGTCCCCAGTGATGCTGCCATGTTATGTCCATGGCACAGACAAAATTTTTAACACGTTATATAGGGATTTTATCCCTAATCAGAAACTTTGACAGATTTCTTAACTTTTATTTAAATGTGATCTTTACTTCAATGTAAATCTCACAATTTTACTAATTTTTTTTGTCAGTCAGGTCTTGTGGTAATCACGCTCACTTGCCATCATGCTCTTCATGTGAACAGTTCATTAGGGATAGATGTTGATTCTTCTGTCCCATTTCTTACTTGCTGCCACACTTTCTATCAGGAATGAACCAGGAGTGAGTGGAGAAACTTCTGTCTCAAATATATAGAAGCCTATTTCCTTTTTTTTTTTTTAAGCTTACAAAAGACTTTACCGTCTAATGGACATTAAATATTTTTATATCAAATTGTAATTGCAATAAAATTTACTAAATGCTTAAGCCAAAATTCATTGATTTTTATCAAGTCATATCCACTAAACTGATTTAATATAACACACAGCCACTTGTCTCCTTAGTACTAATTAGTCTAGTCACATTTAGACTCTAGTCACAAAGGGCAGGAAGTGTCAAAACAACTCCAATACAGGAAGTTTCTTCTGACTTCATTATTCAGAAAGAGGCTTCTCAAGGGTCTGGAAGGACAACGTTGTAGTCTTCATCTGTCTCGATTCCAACTTCTTCCTATAGAGCAAGGCAAGGAGAAAATTCAACTAGGTTCCTGGCCTGGAAACAAAGGGCAAGGAGGTTGGGAGATAACTTACAAAAAATTGCTTCTTACTCTTGGGGTAACCCTCAAGAATTGCATCAAACAGTTCAGTTGCCTAACAAGAAAAATAGAAATAGCTCTTAAGATTTTGAGTGCTTGTTTCCAGGCCCTCCCTGCCCATCTCCAAAGAGCTTTTCCAAGCTGATGTGCTGACACTTACCATCCTCTTCCGTTTCTTCCACTCTCTATGATACTTCTGCCTCTCCTGATAGACCTGAGCACAAACCCAAAAGATTCTTCAAACTCCTTAAGAATTCCCCACTCAGCTTGGGTTTAGCCAAGCTGTTAATAATCATTCCAAAATTCCTCCATCCCCTTTACCTTTTCTTTTTCTTCTGGAGTCACATGGTTGGTAGTTGTTTTGATTTTACTTAGCCTCTCTGTATAACTTGCACATTCTTTTTTTAACTCCTCAATCTCTTTACACATCTCTGGTGTAGTCAGGGAGCTGGTCAGTTCTTTCAGTTCTACAAGAAAGTCACACCAACTCCAGTAATTATTTTTGAGAGACTGAATTCCCCATTAACTTGGGAGTTCAAGAGATAAGGGAAATAGAAAGAATGGGAGAATTTGGAGTCATGAACATAACAGGTCACTAAAAGTATCCTAGAAAAAAAAGACTACAGAGTAAAGGCTGTGTTTTTCTTTTCTTTTTTATCATAGCTTTTTATTGACAGAACATATGCATGGGTAATTTTTCAATACTGATCCTTGCAAAAACTTCTGTTCCAACTTTCCCCTTCTCCCCACCCCCTCCCCAGATGGCAGGTAGTGCCATACATGTTAAATATGTTAAAGTATATGTTAAATACAATATGTGTGTACATATTTATACACCTATTATACATATTGTCTTGCTACACAAGAAAAATTGGATTTAGAAGGAAGGTAAAAATAACCTGGGAAGATAAACAAAAATGCAAGCAAGCAATAACAAAGAGTGTAAATGCTATGTTGTGGTTCACACTCATTTCAAAGGCTGTTTTTCAACAGTTCTAAAATCTGTCTCATGTTTTTTAAGCTGGCTCACTGACTTAAAAGTTCTAAATGCCTGTATGTAAATGATAGTAGGGATACCAAGAAAAATTAAACACTCCTTAAAGAACTTGACTTTTTAGAGGGAGGGAGGGAGGAAAAGAGGGAAGGAGAGAGAGAATTTTTACATGTAATTAAACCAAGATAATTCCTAGTAGTTCTTTCCTCTTTGCATTATCACAGACCTGGCACCTGAGCAGTTTTGAAGACCGATATTTGGAAAAGGGGAGATTAGAAGAAGATGCATTCCAGGCTAGTGGAAGAATGAATGTGAAGTTTAGAGAACATCTAACAATCTAGATTATATTAAAAGGAGCATAATGAGCTAGTGCTAGAAAGGTTGGAGTCAGATTGTGAAAAGCCTTTAATACCTAATTTTTCATCAAAGTGAAGGTTTTTTGAACTAGACACTGGCTTTTCCATTCTTGGGATTATTCTGGCAGGTGTATGAAAGATGAATGAGAGGGAAAACTGAAGTCCCCATTAAGAGCTGCAGTATAAGTAGCAGGTGATATGAAATTGTCCTTGTGAGGAGGTGCAAGCATTGTTATGGAGGTAGAATTAATTTGGCAACTGAGAGCATGAGATATAAAAAAAAAAGAAATTAAAGATGACTAAAAGTTACAAATTTGTATGACTGGAAAGATGACAGTGGCCTTAATAAAAGTAGGGAAGTTAGAAGAACAAGAGAAAAATAAAATGTTCTCATTTTGGGATATGTTCAGCTTAAGATGCAAATTAAGGCTGGATATATACACACCTGTGAGTCATCTACATAGTTACATAATTAGTTCCATGAAAGCTAATGGTATAGATCATTGAGGGGATAGAATTAAGAAGATGCAGGACACCTTTTGAGGGATAGTTATGTTTAAGGAATAAGGAAATAAATGACCAACTTGGAAAGGAGACTAAAAAGGACTAGTAAGATAATACAGGAAAGGAACTTGGAGAAAGTGTTACAGAAACCAGGAAAAGACTATTTGGGAAGAAGGGACTGTCAATATGAAAAGCTTCAAAGAAAACAATGAAAATGAATTTTTATCAATTAAAAGATTACTGAGAACTTTGGAAAGAACAGTTTCAGGAAAAAAACAGGTAAAAATAGTCGAGAAGGAAATGGGCATTGAGAATTGCAAGCAGTAAATTTGGCAGTAAAAAGGAAAACAGATAAAGGATAACAATTTAGAGGTGGCTGGCTATTAAATGACAGCATTTTAAGGAAGAGTTGAGACCTGGAAAAATTCACAGCAGGGCGGGAACTAGTGATAGAAGAGATAGAAAGAATTACCAGAAGAAGGTGCTAGAGAAGGAGATCAAATAATCAACTAGTATTGATTAAGTTTTGTGGCAAGCACTATGCTAAACTCTAAGGATTCAAGGAAAAAGCAAGAATAGGTGCTGTTTTCAAGAAGTTTATACTATAATGGGCAAGATAACATGAAGCAGTGAAAATAATAATGTAGTCTTAGAGGCAAGTCAGTAGTAGATAGTCCAGATAAAAGTCTCCTGTAAGGAGGCTGAACTAAATCAAGCTTTGATACAGGCCACCTCTTTTTCCTCAGAGGCTAAAGATAAAGATGGATAAGAAAGGTAAAGAGCTCAAGAGAGGCTTCAGTGTTCTCAGCAAAATAGTGAGAATAAGGCTCACTTCAGAGAGGTAAGGAGAGAGAGGCTTAAGGGATTGAAAGAAAGGTAGTGGAGTCCTTGAAAAGAGTGAGATAAAGTCAATCTGGGAAAAATAAGACTGTTATGTAGCAGGGAGGGCTCAGTTGAAACTAGAAACAAATCTTTAGTGGTGGAATGTTGTCTGACCAAGAGTTAAAGGTTTGCAGGTAATGTATGAACAGTAGTAGGAGAAAAAGGCAAGGTATTAAAGAGGCTGGTTCATGGCCACAAGGATGTGGACAGCGGAATGGAGATGAAGTTGCTGACTAATAATATAAGAAGGGTCTAGAAATAACAAAAGGAAGCAATCAAAAGGACAATTCCTGGACCAACATATTAAAAGGTACCACTGGAAATGGTCAAAAATCTATGTCTTTTGGAGAAAGAGAAGTTTCTATGGCGACCAGCGATAGGAAAGGGTAGGAAGACATGAACTACAGATATATGTAAGTATGGATAAGCATATAAACATTTGAGATAAGGTAAATGAAAGCCTGGAAAAAGGAGCAAAGAAACAATGTTTGACCCCAACCAATAGCAACTCTGAATCAAACTGGTGTAGTAGATAGTTTTCTAGTCATAGCATGGGGAAAGAACCAGTTGATTAAGACTGATAGTTTCTCTCTGTTGCATTTATGTCATTTTCAGGTCAAACATATGTATTTGAACCAAATCATCCAGAATTTTACAATTTTACAACTACTGAGTAAGCTCTGAATTAGTTCTATTTTTTGCAGCCACCTGAAACTTACCAGCTTCCATGTGACGGCAGCTCTGCTGGACACTTTGGACTTTGGAAGTGAGTGACAGAATTTCATCGTCAAGGTCTTTGAGATCTGTGTCACTAAGAGTATCAAATTCATTCTGCCAGAGACAAGGAAACAAGAAAGGGACCAAACTTAAACAGTGCTCACAGTAGAGAACTCGCTCTATTTAAGGATATGTATAATCTCCAGTAATTCTGCCTTATCCCCCAAATCTTAGTCCTGTCTTCAAGAGCAGTGCTGTCAAAATCAAATAAAAACAAGGACTATCACCATCTGTGGATCTCTGTGGGCCCCATATTGTCTTAGAAAACCACATATTAACATGTTCTACTATATTTTTATGTTAAACATTCCCAATTACATTTTAATCGGATTCAGGCAGCTTTCCTGTGTTTGTCATCTCTGCTCTAGAGAAAAGAACTCTTAGAAATATAGGTAGAATTAAATCACAAGGAGAATAGTGAGTAACAAAGGTCTCTAACAGCTCATTTAATTCAGCAAGTATTTTATGAACACCCAATATGCTGATAGCACCAAAGGGATGATACACACAAAACACTTAGTAAATGTTTGTTGAAAAGTAAACAATTATATATTGATATTTATGAGCTTAAATTACAAATAATAAACTACTAACATTTATAAAGCATTTATTCTGTGCCAGATGGCTTTATTTAATCCTCATAACAACCTTAGGAGTACCATTATTATCATCCTCACCATGTACCCCAATTATCATCCCCACCCCCAAATGTAAAAATATTTGAGAAAATCAAGGCAAGTAGATATTAAATGACTTCATCAGCATCCATCGTGCAGAACCATACTATAGTACAATCACACAAATATTGTAAGGATGAGCAAGTGAAAGTCTTTGCTATGAACAACAATGATCCTAGACAATTCCAAAGGATGCATGGAGAAAAATGTTATGCTGCACTAGAGAGAAACTGATGAACTCTGAATGCAGATTGAAGTATACGTATATATTTTTACTTTATTTTTCTGGGTTTGGTTTTGTTGTGGTGGTTTTTTTTTTTTTTTGGTATGGTTTATTTTGCAACATAAATGATATGGAAATGTTTTTCATGACTTCATAATTGATAACGGATTACTTCTCAAGGAGAGGGGCAAGGAGGGAGAGAATTTAGAATGCAACATTTTTAAAATGCTAAATTTTACATGCAAATGGGGTAATATTAACAAAATAAAACTATGTTTAAAAATGTTTCTCCACTGTGCCATGCAGCTAAGACAATGGCTCTGGGAACACTGAGGTGAAGCTGAACTAGCCCTTTCAAAGGGAGTGGATGAACAATATATAAGCAAAGCTCCAGCTAGAGTCTTCAGGGAATAGGGCACCATAGTAAAGAACAGTGGCAGGGGAACCAAGAGTTACTGAGGGTAACCGTGAGGGTCTTAGAGGACAGACTTCGGGAGGTCTGCAGGTAGGAATCGTCACTACAAAAGAAGTTTAGACATTGTTTTTGACGAAGCCACATAAAGGGGCGGAGGCCAGATAGCACCGGGGACGTGGGAGCCTGGGGGCTCGGGGTCCGGGAGCGGCTCCTCTCACCTGATCCGCAAAGTAGATTTTCTGCTTGCCGTACACCTTTTCCTTGACTTTGCCCTGCTGCGCCAGCTGCTCCAGGGCCTTCACCACGGCCTGGCAGAGATAAGCGAAGGGTTGGGAGGATCCGGCCGGGACGGGGATCCGGGAGACCCGTCTCGCGTGGGGAGGGGGGTGTGTGGGAGGAAGGACACCCTGGCCAATGGCCGTCTCATCCCAGGGCCGGTTGTTTCGGACCCACTGACACGCCGGATCCCGGCCGTCTTTCGGGGGTCGAAGCCCCCGAGGGTGGGGTGCCCTCGGCCGCTCGGGGGCGTCTCACCGCCTTGCCAAGCCCGTGATCCCGCTGCAGGTTCCCGAACACGTCCTGAGCACTGTAGGGTCGGTTCTGCTCCCGTAGGTAATTCAGGACAAGCCCGGGGGCTGTGGGGAAGGGACCGTAGTCACTGGCGCAGCCAGAGCCAGCCGGTCTCCACAGTCCCTAGGCACCCAACCGGGCACTCACCTGTCGCCGGATCCGCGCGGCCTTTACTCATCCCGCTCCCGCCACCAGTCAAACAGCCGGAAGCCAACGCCAGCTGGCGACTCCCTCCTTCCGGGAACTGGCAGGCTGAGACTGAGGGCGGTGGTTGGCCCACGTGACTGAAAGGCAGTACCAGACGACGGGTTTAGGCGCGGAGTCCTTCCCCACCAACGTGTGGCGCACGTTTCTCCCTCCCCACAAATTGTGGGTGTAGGAGGGGGCGAGGGATGGAGCGTTTGCTTCCTTCCCGGAGAGTCCGCCGGATAGACACGACGCAACTCCTCCGCCTCGAGAGAGGAGCCTCCGGTCCGTTTATTTATTGCACACACATAATAGCCGCCCCCAAAATCCTTCTTGCGCGGGGCTGTGGCTTGCAGTGGCAGAGGCCCGCCCCAAGGGGCGCTCGGTCCTGTGCCTACAGGGACGGGGTGAGGCTGGGGAAGAAAGGGCTACGATCCTGGAACGGAGGAGGCTCGTTTCCTGTCGGCCTAGATCAAGGCTGGCCACCTGACAGGTGCTTTCCATTTGCGCCCACACAGGTCTGTGGGACAGCCTGAAATAAATATTTCTAGTTTCTGAAATCATCGTGGGCCAGAGAACAGCTGTCCGTTCAAGCAAAAGCCAGTGAAAAAGGCGGGCAGCTTTCTGCACTTACCGTAGTCAGAATTCTTCCATAAGCCCTTAAAATAAGCCTTTAAGATGGGGTGAGGATGTTAGAAATATAGACTGGTTCCCCTTCAAATGTCATATTTTCTTTAAATTGCTTCCATTATTCAATAGCAATCTTACTTCCGGTTTCAAAGACACACTACTCAATTGGGAACATCAACAACAAATTTTTTTTCTCATACAAGATTTATTTTAGAATATCTGCCCTCCCACCCCACCCCCAATTCACAGTGGAAAAACAGATTCAGAGTAGGAGCCCCTAGCTAGAGGAAACATCCTAAGAAACTTTCTTCGAATTTCCCCTACCTTCCACCCTTCGGTTCCATTCCCAGGGTTTGCATCTGCACATATTCATGCAAATCCAGAAATCCCAGCTGTCTTTCCATAAATGTCTACTTTCAAACCTTGCCACCTGTTGTCTTTACAAATCACAGCTTTACCAAACAAGATGTGTGAGCTTTGAATTGTCCCAGGGGTGGTGTGAAGGAGGAACCTCTCTTCTGAAACCTTCCTATAAAGATAATATGGCAACTACTTTTTCTCCCTTCCCTTGTTCAAATTATTCACTGCCCCCTGAATTTCTTGGAACAACAGCAAAAACAGTAACACCCGAAATTGCAGCACATAGAAATGGGCTCTGTCCAACATCTGTCGTAGTCTGGGAGTGTAGGAGGAATGGTCCCTGAGGAGCAGCAAGGGGTTAGTGCAGATAAAAAGTGGATGGTTTGATCTGTCATGGGGAAGCAGAGGATTCTAGATGCAGCCCCAGGGGATATGGAAGTCTCTGAAGGATTTTCCCCCTGAGTTAGGAAAAAGGAAAAGTTGTGTGGCTTGTATCTGTCTTTTGAATGATTACAAAAAAGAATTATAGCATGGCAAAGATCCTGTCAAAGTGGCTGCATCTTGAAAAAATACTCATGCCAACTGCACTCATCCTTGGATGAAGTCCCTAGCAAAGCTAGGGACAAGTCAAAGTAAAAACAAGTAAGGTAGAGGCTGGCACATGGATCCAGAGAGCTGGTGCAAGAACCAAATGAATGCCACCGGGCCATTTAAAGTGCTACTTTGCCAAGCCCCATAGAGTTGTTCATATATGACTGGGGGGAGGGTGAAGAGGAAGGGTAGAAAAGAAATTCAGAAATGGCTATTGCTTTGCTCATTATTTAGGTTAGTGTTTAAATAAAGTGAAGGATTAGCAGGGAAACAGACAAGTAGGAAGCTCCAAGGGCTGACATAAACTGAGAAGACCTGGGGAGCAAACCTAGAACCCTTCTGAAACTCCAAAGCACAATCAGCAATTCTAGCAGAGATCTTGCTATCCACTCCCCCACCCCCACTGTTTCCTTCAGTCCCTCTTTCTTGAGAGCAGTCTTTTGGGGCACTGGAGGCAAGGCCATAAGTGGTAGCAGGGCAAGCCTGCTCTGCAGAATCAAAGACTAACTTACTTAGAAAAAACAAATCATGATTATGAGACAGAGAAATGAAACCTTCCCAGTCAATGCAGCTGCCCCCCGGAACTTCTAGCACCACCCCACTGCAGTAAGAGCCATTCCACACTTTGGCTTTAAGGAAAGGGATGGGATGAGGAAGTAAGAGGGGCAGTTGTTTTACAAAAGGGTCCCTGAGCACCCACACCTTGTAGCAAACATCATCCCATTAGAAAGAAACTGGGATAATGTGTCCCAGGGTCCAGTTCATCAAACTCTCTTGTTCCCAGCAAAAAAAAGTATTATCCGTATGTTAGAAACTTCATTTAAGAAGGAGTTTTGGCCTCCATCATCTATGATTCTTGAGCTCATAAATGGGTGTCCAGCTAGAGATAAAGTAGTATCCTCTCTAAGCAGGGGCCCAAATGGGTAGCCAACAATGTACACAGATAATCAAATTTGGGAGGTGGGACTTGGATCCTTTCATCATCCCCAGTGGGATGGGGGGGGGGGGAAAAACCAAAACCACAAAGCATTTTCCCAAAAGAGGATGTGTCTCAGTGGCTCCGAGAGCTTGAAGGATCTAGTTGATTAAGCTCTGATTGATCTAGCAGTTCAAAGTCATCCCCTTCAGCATCAGTGTCCAGATCAGAGCTGGGGGCCCTTAGGAAGCCTCGTGCAGCTCTCTGAGGGGCAGCAGGGGGTGCCTGTTGTTGGGCCCTTGACAGGGCCAGTTGGATCACACCCTGGGAGACCAGGTTGGCAAGGTTGCTGGTGAGGTTGGTTCCTGTGGGAAGACTGCTGAGTAAAAGCTCAGGCAGGGTAGCCTCATCTTGGTTGGTAGTTGCCCTTGAGGACTCCTCAGCTCCTGGAGGGGAACGATAGGCAAGGTTGGGAAGCCCTATGCTGGTGTCATCCTCATCATCCAGGCCTGCAGCATCCACATTAATGGAAGGGAAGTCAGGGAGGTCCCGGGCAAATGATTCCTCAGGGTCACTATGACCATCCAGGTCTAAGGAGAATAAGGAAGAATCAGAAAAATGGCTGCTCATGATAATTGTATAAATATGTGTACATATATTGGATTTAACATATATTTTTAACATGTTTAACCTATAGTGGATTACTTACCATCTAGGGGAGAGGGTAGGAAGGGAGGGAAAATTTAGAGCACAAAGTTTTGCAAGGATCAATGCTGAAAAATTATCCACGCATATATTTTGAAAATAAAAAGCAGTCATTGAAAAAAAGAAAAGTGGGGGTACCTAGGTAGTGCAGTGGATAGAGTACCAGCCCTGAAGTCAGGAGAACCTGAGTTCAAATCTGGTCTCAGACACTTAATACTTCTTAGCTGTGTGACCCTGGGCAAGTCACTTAACCCCAATTGCCAAAAAGAAAAGAAAAAGGGCTGCTGATCCCTGCTACTGTTTCCCATTTTCATGTTATCCCCACCTCTGAAGAGAACCATTAGATATAATCAGAAACCATTCCCACCCAAGAGTTTTGTAAATTCATACTCTTTTGACTGGTTACCTTTCTTCTACTTACAGATAAGATTTGAATAGGTTAAAGCTTCTTAAACTGTGAATGTGAGGGTTGCAAAATTAGGATTTATTATTAGTAAACTTTTGATGTATATATCTACTCTATATACTTATATACTCAGAGTTGCATAAAAATTTCTCCAGAAAAAAAAACTCCGGTGAAAAAGGAGTCATAAGTGAAAAAGTTTAGAAGCCCTAGGATAGAAGTAGTCTTTCTGTGTTCCCCCTGCCTACTCATACAAGATCTCCAAGAAAAAATACAATCACCTCCAAAATAGGAATTTAACAGGAGAACCATACTCAGGGGTTGCAGGCTAAAAGACCAAAAGTTTCTAAAAGATATTTAGCCTACTCCTTGACTTTGGTCACATCTAACTTTTGCCTGCTGTACTATAACCTGGAAACTGCCAAGTCACTTAGTCCTAAAATAAGAGGTCTGGTGATATTCCTTTTCTACTAGTTTGGGTGACAGTCCATTCCACTAGAGGAGCTAGTGGATCAAGCCATTGTCAGGATAAAGGGAGAGGGTGTGTGTGTGTGCAAGTGGGGAAGTATAGAGCGGTGCCTCACCTTCTGATCCCTCAGTTAGTGGTGTCTGACCTCTTGAGAGATTGAATGTGCCATTATCTGTACAGGAGACCTCAGCATCTGAGTGTTCTGAGTCTGTGATGGCCAATTCCCTAGCCACAGTGGAGTCATCCAACTTAAAAGGAAAAAAAACCAGATAAATCTTATTAATAAAACAATACTATATGATGATCAATTCTGATGGATGTGGCTCTCTTCAACAATGAAATGAACCAAATCCGTTCCATTTGTTCAATAATGAATAAAACCAGCTACACCCAGTGAAAGAACTCTGGAAATGAGTATGAACCACTACATAGCATTTCCAATCCCTCTGTTTTTGTCTGCTTGCATTTTTTATTTCCTTCACAGGTTAATTTTACATTATTTCAAAGTCTGATTCTTCTTGTACAGCAAAATAACTGTATGGATATGTATACACATATTGTATTTAACATATACCTTAACATATTTTAAAAAATAAAAACACTAAAGAGTACAAGAAAAAAAAAATTCACTTGTTAAGAGTAGGTATAGTTCTCAGAGATTGTTATACTTACTAGAAAGACTCATAATCATAAGACCAGAGAGTGAAGGCCAGACTTGAGATAACGAAATATAAGTAAAAATGGCAAATACCGCCCACATATCTGTAGCCAATAAATCTTAAAATCATCCTTTTTCAAGCACCTTAATTTTAGGCTAAGTTCTGGGGAAAGTGTTCTAACATCTCATTCCTGGAGAAGTCAATTGAAAGATAGAATTGAAGACACTGATCATGTGTTTCTGTAATAACATCTCTAGAGAGTATCAGTGTCCAGAGGTTGCCAGAAGCATACTGCTTGATCTGAAAGGCATTTGGGGAAAGAGTGAGGGAAGGAAGATGACCTATTTTCAGGTAAGGCTTCCACAGAGGCACTAGTCCAGGCTCAAATAGGAATCCAAGTACAAAGGCCTAAACACAACTGTAGCCTTCATTGTCCATTTTGGGCTTAAGTCAGACGGTGTCTAAAGCACATCAAAACTCTGAAGCAGAGTTGTTGCCTACACATTAAAGTGTCAGATGGTAAGGAAACAAAAAGTCTAACGTATTACCTGAGGACAGAAAGCAGCTAGCTCCTCCTCACTATCACTACTGTCCCTTTCAGCACCATCAGGGTGCAAGGCTCGAGCACGTCGAACTGTATGAAAACAGAAGAGAAAAGGCCATCATTTGAAGCTTTCTGGTGAGCATTTCTTACTGGGCTTTCAAGATGTGAAACCAGAGCAGGCCCAGGAGAGATCCCTTAATCTGAACAGTAGCCAGTAGTGAGCATAGCCCAGGGAGTAGCCACTGAGACAGTGGGGCAGGAGGAGCTGATGGGGCAAGAAAACAAGCTTATTCACCTCAGTTATACCCATTAAATACACAGCAACTAGGCCTCCCTGATGGCTTCTGGAGTAACCTGTTTCAGCAAAGAGGGGACCTCTACCCTATTGAACAACAATCCTGAAGGAAACTCATGCTTTCCAAGTAATCCAGAAAAGACTGCGGAGCACCATTTATAGCTGTTATTCAGGTCCTCACCAGGGTCAGATGATTTGTGCTGGGTAACAGCTGTAAGGTCTAACCTGGCATGGAATATCAACTTCACCTTTTCTATTATCCACCTCCAAGGTGATTACAGACATGTAAAACATACTCTTTATCACCTTGTTCTAACTCCTAAATTGTCCTAAACAGGAATCGAATCATCTCAGGATACTTACGCTGCCTTTCTCTATGCCTAGACATCATGTAACCATGGACACTGAAGTCCAGCCGCTGCAGGACTGGCTCTAGCTTCATGTACAAGCGATGTCCCAGTCTGTGGTACACAGCAAGGGGCCACAGCAGGAGAGAAAGAACTAGAAAAAAGCATAACAAATGGCAAGAAATTATAGAGGAAGCTACACAAACTGAATTTAATTTCTTTCCCATAATGTTGCAATCCTATATTGCTGAAGGTGCACTAGAGATGTTTTTATATTTTCTAGCACATTTTTTCTGGAAGTATCAAATGTACTTGAGATTGTTCATAACTGCATCTTGCCTTACCCCCAAAACTAACATCTTTTTGAGAGCAGGGAAATCTGTATCGTTTGCTGTTACAGGATTCCAATGGTGAAGGGGGGTCAGAGTAGTAATATTGAGGATTTATCACTAACAGAATTTAAAATCAGGTCACGGAATCAGCAATGTCTTTGAGCCAGAAGGCCAAATGGCTTGAAACTCTCACATACTACTAAATGAGGTCAGAACAGATCACTGTAGGGATTTAAGTTTCAGCCAATTTCTTTGACAAGCTAGTAATAAACAATTCAAACTATAAAATGCCAATGAAAGTATAATGGAATCTAGTTCAGGACACCTGAGGATCATGTGAAGGGCAAATATCTTAGGCATACACTCTAAAAACTCTCTCCATAGGTGAAACTACTAAAATCTTCTTGTAGGTGGGAACATATCTGAACCAAAATTTCAAAGACTAACTTGTTAGAACCAAATCCACCAACATGCTAGGGCTCCTCTCCACACCCCCTAAAATTGACCTGGTATTTATTCATATGTACTTTATGTGTGCATGATGTCTCCCCTGATACAATGTAAATGCTTTCATTTTTGTCTATCCCTAGCATCTACCATGGCCTAGCACATGATACATGCTTAACAAATGCTTGTTGGCTGAATGACTATGAGAAAAACTTTATTTGCATAGGGACTAATAGAGACAGTTCAGGTCACTTCCTTAAGGACATGAATTCATTAGAGCTTTCTCTCTGACTGAATGGTCAATTATGATCAGGGGAATCTGTGAATAGAGTTGTTTAGCAGGGCTATGTGTAAAACTTACGGAATAAGTAGGAAAGCAGGAGGCCAGGAATGTATCGGCCCATGACAGCCAGAAAGGTCAGGAAACCACAGCTTAACAGGCAGAACTGGGGATATCATTAAAAAAAGCATTAGGTTTCTGATATGGAGGGAAAGGTCAGGCTTGAGGTAATGCTGATCCATGAGTCAAGCAATGGACATGTCAGATCTGATGACGCTTGGATGTTACTGGTAGGGGAAGAAGGGCTTATAATTTCTATTCAAACTCTCTTTTTATGCTGCTAACTTCACAGGGCTACATTTCACATTAAGATATTTGTTTGAATAGGATTCAGCCAAAAAATTCTTTCTTAAAAGCACAAGGTTGTTTGTGTTTTTTTTGATCCAGGAAAAAAACAAACAAACAACCCCCTCCCACCATAGTAACCTAACACACAACACAGAATGCACACAGACATGCTTTCTTGCTTAGAAACAGGAAAATGGCACTACTGTGAGTTCAATCTAAGTGTCAAAAAACCAACCAGGAGTCTTGGCCCCTGGCCCCTCCACCTTTCTTTGCTTCCACTACTGCCACTGCCTTGACCTTCCTGGATGACAGTGTTCCTGTTAGGGTTTAATAAGCCCTTTAATAAATCTTCCTGACAGGATTTAATAGTAACAAGGCTATGTCAAATGGAGGGTTCTAACCCTGGGGTGGAGGTAGTGAAAGAAGGGAGAATAATGGAGGGAGGGTCTTACCTTGCCTGGGTTTTGCTTTTTGAAAAGCAAGAGATTCCTTATGAATGTGGTCCCACTAACCCAGCCTTCGGCTACATGGTGGCAGAGCTCAGGCATGCTAAGGAGCCGAGGGTGTACAAAGCCCCAGCTACAGAAGAAAGAAGGGGATCTGTGAATAGAGGGGGAAGGGGATTCCCCAGTTGTACTGAGGACTCGGTATAAATGCTAACTAATGTTTTCTAGGTTTTAAATTGGGCTTGGATAGTGGCCAACTCCCAGGTACCATGAAGATGAAGCATGACTACATGCTGAAAAGCTGGGCTTTTTTCTTAGCTCACAGGTTGAAACTTGAAGTTGAGAAGCAGGATAATGAACTTGTTCTAACAACCCTCTACCTGGTGAGCAAGAAGCCCAGGCTGCATATGTAAACCTTCCACCCTGCCCAGAGCTCTTCATACTTAACTATTTTCCTATTTGTATTCGAGCCTTTGCAAACCATTTTGACTGCAATACAAGAATAAAAATAACATACAATCTGATACCAACACTGCTGAAATGGAGGCAACTGGTGGTGTGTAAGGAAAATAAAATAAAATCAAAATAAATCACACCACAGAAATCTTCCTGGGATCAGATGGATGATGGGAATGAAATCAATAATGAAAGCAGACACTATAGACACAAGAGTTATCTTTGGCTTGTTGGTGCTAGAAAGCAATGTGTTCTCTGACAAACAACATTAAAAAGCCAGAGGTCACGTAATGTACTAAATGGCTTAGTATAAAAATGTCAGGAGACATAATATTGGTACCTTTCTACTGTCACCCTGTAAC
This sequence comes from Antechinus flavipes, assembly GCF_016432865.1. Lineage (NCBI taxonomy): Eukaryota > Metazoa > Chordata > Mammalia > Dasyuromorphia > Dasyuridae > Antechinus > Antechinus flavipes. The sequence continues at coordinate 130,931,969 of NC_067401.1, read as the reverse complement.
TGAGTAAAGCATCTACTATCTGCCCCCATTCCTCTGTCTATTCAACTGCTGATGTGCCACACACTAAAATGTTTCCTATTGAAAAACCTTTTTCAAAGATCAAAGGAGATTAGATATTTCTGAATATGTTTTGATTGAATTTCAGATATGCCAAAGATACTTATTTAGAACAAAACAGGTGGTCTGTATTCCTACAGTGTGTATCTGGAGAGCAAGATCATTAAAGAATCAAATACCATTTCTCAGAATGAATCAGAGCAATGAAAAGGGATTTAATTAGTTTTTCATACCTCTCATTGTCTAATGCGTCGGGTCTTGCCACTACAACATTAAAACAAACATCAGCATTAGTTGGTAGGAAAAACCGAACATGATAATGTTAGGCTGTTGTCAAGCTCTATTAGCTTGACAACTCAAGTTTTAATAGGTTTTGGGAAAATACAGCAGCAAATACAACAGAGTCACCAAGTTATAAAGTTAAGGAGCTACAGACAAGGGTATGTTAATCTAAGCCTATTTGCTTCTCCAGGAAACCCAAAAGGAAAAAAGAGTTTGTTACTCTGCAATTAAATTTGCAAGAGATGAAGACTAACATTAATAAAAAAGGAAAAGTGGTCCATTAGCACTAATTATTAATGTTCACACATCTCTTATTTGCCTGGCTAATAAGCTGTCAATACATAATCAAGTCAGATCAGCACTTTTAGGCATTATCTCACAAAATCTCTCTCTACCCCTGATTTCTTTCCTAACCTTTGGTCCCACAACTCCATATGTCTACCTGGACATTCTACTTTGATGTCTTGACAGTACTTCACAGCACATGTATTTAAATGGTCATTTTACCAACTACATTGAAATACATAAAACCAAATTCATCATCTTTCTCATCCCCCACTCTAGGCTTCCACCTGGTTCTTCCTCCTGACTTTTTCTAAAGATCACAACATTTTCTTTTCCATTCTCCATATCCAAGCTCTTCTTTTTCAATGTGTCTAGCATCCATCCTTTCCTATCTTCTCTCAGTACTTATTCCTTTACACCTAGACTACTGCAATGGCCTCTGGATAATGTTTATGAAAAGATTCTTGAGACAATTTCCCTCAATATGATCCTGTATATTATCACAAGATCATTTTTCTAAAACAATACTTTCAGCATATCCCCCTAATCAAAAGGCTTCAATAACTCTTCACTATTCATAAAATTAAAGTCCAAGCATCTCAGCATGGGATTCAAATCTTTTTACAATTTAATTCTCATCTTATTTTTCAACTTTATTACTCACTACTCTGCCAGAAAAAAGGCTACTCATCATCTCCCAAATACCTTGTATTTTCTGCTCAATGCTAAGGGACAATGTGAAGATTAAACAAAGATACTGTCCTCCACACTATGGAACTTTTTCTCTAGTGGGGGAGATAAAATACCTATACTTATTATTCTCTGCACCAAAACTATAATACATGAGAAGCAAATAAAAAGAGTAGTAGTCAAAATCCACAAAGGATCATATCTAACTTAAGGGAATTAAAGAAAATTTATGGAGTAAGTGGAATTTTAGCTAGGCCTTAAAGGATGGATAGGATTCTAAAATGGGAATAGGGTAGGGAGGAGATGTATATATAAAGGGAGAGCAGAGATAGTATGAGCAAAGGTATCCAGACAGGATAGAATACAACATGCCCTGGAGATCTGCAGTTATGATCGAGAGTTTTAAAATGAAAACAGAGAAGGACAAAGAAGAAAATTGCCTACATATATCTGCTAAAACAGATACACAGGTATAAAATGGGGAAAAGAGAATCAGCAAATATATCAGTAATTAATAGAGAACAGAATGTAAGAAAATAGACTGCATTAACACTAAGACAGCTATATGCAAATAAATGCATGAAATATACATAAAATAAGTTGAACTAACAAGTTAATTAATAGACATTCAATTCTAACTAGAGGTTTCACTAAGACATGGAAGGGTGGAACTCATGAATGAAATGTAGCAATAATAACTATCATTTATATAGCACATTCTGCAAAGCACTTTTTATATATAATCTCATTTGATTCTTAGAAGAACTCAGTGAGGTGATTAAGGCATATTTTTAAGACAGCACAATAGCATTATATATTAAAAAAATGTCATATACTAAGAGCAAATCTATTAACTGAGATGGGATAGAGATCAATGGAGGGGCATACACAATATTTCTCAAGAAATATAGACCATCTAGCCAGAAAAAGATAAAAGAGTTTGGTTGAGAAACATTTTTTAAAAATCTGGTATAAGTTCATGATAGAATCATGACAAGGGACTTCAGCTATTATCTGGACAACTATTGGAGTATACTAACAAAATTAGTACAGCTGATAAATTCTTGACTTGTTTTAATGATAACTTCATTCTTCAAATAACCAACAAAGGCAACTGCTACTATTAAAAGGATCCTAACCAATAAAGAGCCACTGGGATGGAACCTTAGGAAAAAATAGCTATTTCATCTTAAGAGTTCATAACAGAAAAGAGGAAAATGAGGAAGAGTTGGGCGCACACCAAAAACTGGAATTTCAAAGAATTCAAAGGAAGGAACAAAAAGCATCTTACTGCCTACAGCAGAACTGACCAAGGAAGGAAGGTCTGGAAACTTTTAAGAATGAAATTTTGAAACACAAATAAGTCCTATAAGAAAGAAAATAATATTAAATAGATTGATTGAACTGGATATATATGAAAAAACATAAATTTTATCTTAACTTTTGTTATATTCTTAAACTTTCCTTCCTCTATCAATATAGCTATCCTCTGAAACAATGATTTAAAAAGAGGAAAAAAAGCAATTCAGTAAAATCAGTACATCATTCCTTATCAGACAATGATATTGGACAACATATGCAATATTCAATCTTTATTTACTATTCCATCTCCCCAGTCCTGTAATTAAGGAAGGGATATGCATTTTTTCACCTCTCACCTTAGGCCAAGCCTGGGCAATATTACACGATGTTCCATTTCTTTTTTTTTTGTATTTTTCTATTTATACTGTTATAATCTTTGCGCATGTTGTTTTCCTGGTTTGCTTAACTTCACTCTATCAATTCATCAAAAAACAAAAACTTCCTTTGCTTCTGTGAATTCTCCACATTAGAGGTTTCTTATAGGACAATGATAGGTCTATAACATTCTCACAATTTGTTTAGCTGTTCCCTAGCTACGCTAACTTGTATTTTTATAAAGCACTCATAGAAGATATATAGAGAATAAATAAAACCCTATAAAAATAACACTAGGAGAGCTAACACTGAGAATTATTTGATAAATTAATGCTAAGGAGGTGATTCAGGCCAGTTCCAATTGTATTGTGATGGAAAGAGTCATCTGCACCTAGAGAGAGGACTGTGAGGACTGAGTGTAAATCACAACATAGAATTTTCACTTTTTTTGTTGTTGTTTGCTTATTTTTTGTTTTCTTTTTTTTTCCTTTTTTTGATCTGATTTTTTTTTTTTTTTGTGTAGCATGATAATTGTGGAACTATATACAGAAGAACTGCACATGTTTGGTATAAACTGTATTACTTGCTGTCTAGGGGAAAAGTGGGAGGAAGGAGAAAAAAATTGGAACATGGGGTTTGGGGGGCTGAATGTTGAAAATTATCTATGCATGTGTTTTGAAAATAAAAAACTATTGAAAAAAGAAAATTAATGCTAAGAATAACAGAAAAAGGCTCTTTCAGTCATGTTAGGAGAAAAAGAAGATCAAAGAAGTGATAGGACTATTGCTTGAAGTAGATGGAATGATTTTTAAAAAATGATAAGACAGGAGGAAGACCATTCAATTCATATTTTGTTTTTAATTTTATCTACTTAGGAGAATAATCATTGGACAGGGAAGGATAAAAGATAGTTAACAAGGGGCAGAAATTCAAGATAAATGAGCACCTAGAACTGAATTCACATCATCTGACTGAGATAAAATCTATCCTACTAGCATTCTGAAAACACCAGGAAATGATTGTGGAAAAAATGTGGCAATCAGGAGAAGTGACAAAGACCTGGAGATATGGGAGGATATTTTTCTGATTTTCAAAACTAGAAAGAGGATTGAGCTTCAAATCATCAGATAGTGAGTTTCACTTTGACTTCTGACAGAATTAATAAAGGTATGATTTGTGAGAATATGGAAAAAGACTCAGTTATTTCTAAGAGTAAAGTTCCATCAAGAAAAAGTCATTCTAAGAACTATTAGGAAAACTGGAAAGCACTTCAGAATAAAACAGGTTTAGTTTTCAAAACAAGAAATAAAACCATCAACAATCACAAGACAACCTGCTCTAAATCACTAATAAGAGAAATACGAATTAAACAATTCCAAAGTATTACTTCTTCCTACACATAAAACTGAAAATGATGACAAATGACAGAAACAGTATTAAAGGGGCTATAGAAAAAATAGGGACACTAATACACTATTAGTGGAGCTGTGAATTAGTTCAGCTATTTCAGAATACAATTTGGTCTTATTTGAGAAAAAGGCCTCGATTGTTCATACCCTCTGATTTCACTATTGGGAAAACCTCAAGGATGTCAAGGACACAAAAGATCCAATGCATACCATATTTAAAGTGAGTACTCATTGTTTGGGGGAATGGTTATGCAAACAAGTACATGAATGTAATGGAATATGATTGTGTCATAAGAAGACAAATGTGAAGAATTCAGAGAAACATGACAAGAAACATAAATGTATGCAGAGAAAAGAAACAGAAGAACAATGTATTCAATTATTGGAATAATGTAAATTAAAACAATACTAAAAGACATAAAAAGTTAGAAAATGAAATGACCAACTTTGGTTCTAAAAAAGAAATGATGAAACATTTTCCTACTCTTAGTGGAAAAATGAGGGACTATGGATGCAAAAAGTTGCTTACAGCTCAGATCTGGTCTCTATGTCATGTAGTTCTACTTCACTGTTTTTCTTTGTTATAAGAGCATTCTGTGAGGTGGGGTTATTGGGAAATGGCTGTAAAAAAAAAGGCTTCAATAAAACTTTTTGTTTTTTAAAAAGGACAAATCATGCCAAACATAACTTCGTTTTTTTTTTGTTTTTTTTTTTTTTAATACGGTACTGGAAACACAGTTTACCTGGATTATATAGCAAAACATCTAACAATGTAAAGTTATTTTTGTGGATGTATATAATATGGATTCAGAACTGTTTTAAGAGGACCCAAAAAGAAATCATAGATGGATTGATATCAGTTTAGAGATAGGTCTTTGGTAGAATACTTTAGTGATCTGTTCTTGGCTCTCTGCTATTTTAAATATTTTTCTCAATGATTTATGTGAAGAAATGGATGATTTGTTGTTTACTGAATTTGAAGAAGACATTAAATTGGGAGAAATGGCTAAAATACTGAACAACAGATTAAAACACTGAAAGATTTTGACAGGCCAGAATGATGAGCTGACACTAATGATTTAAAACTTAATAAATATAAAGTCTTGAATAAGCCCAATGAATAAATAATATATTAGGAATAAATATTCAGTCCTAGAGAACTGTGATCAATTGTAGGTGCCATATTTTAAGATCATTAATAAACTGCAGAAGATGACCAGGATAGTGAAGTAACTCGAGTCTTTTTCTACTTGGCCTCAGAGAAAACACAAAGAAGAATGAAGAGAAGGCTTGATTTAAGAGAAAACTTCCTAATAATCAGAGATATCCAAAAGCGCTGCCTTGAAAGATAGTTAAATCTCTATCCCTAGAGATTTTTAAGCATAGGCTACAGGACTTCTTGAACGTTTTTTGAGACCATTGTTCACCCAAGAAATTTTTATGACCATGGGTATATAGGTATATAAAATAAGCATTCAAATCAAAAATTAACTGATGATCATAATTTCACGACTCCCACATTCAGTTATGAGATCCTATATGGGGTCAGGACTCAACAGTTTAAGAAGCTGAGGACTAGATGATCATTCCTTAGGGATACTGAAGAAAGCAAAAATCAGGGCCTTGATTGCTAGGCTTAATTTGAGCTTTAATTGCTAGGCAATAAGGACCCACTAAAAGATTTTAAACATAAAAGTAACATGAATGAATTTGTATATAAGATAAATCTGATAGATAGCAGTGCGTGAACTTTGTATTGGAGAAAGATGAGAACAAAGGCATAAAAATCTATTAGGTTAAGAGTCAAGCAATCAAAACAGGTGGTAATGTAAGATCTGGAGCTGTCTGGTGGAGAAGAGAACAGAGAGAAGGGGATCAATGATAGTAAGATATATTCAAAAGATAGTAATGAGAAGAACAGCAAAATTAGATATAACACAATGTTTTAAACATGAAAGACTGAATGAATGAGGGTACCACTGACAAATATGCCATGAAAAGAGAGAGACTTAAGGGAAAAGATACTCTATAGTTCTAGTCATATTGAGTTTGAGGTGCTACTGGAACAACCATGTGAATAAGATACATTTGAAATGCAAGTTTGAAGCTCTGGAGAAAGGCCAGATTGGAAAATAACAAATTAGAAAGTTACCTCTGTAGATCTGATTACTAAAACTGTGGAAATAAATGATACCAACAAGGGAGAGAATACACAAGAAATAAAGATAGAACCGAGATAAGCCAAGATTAAGGCAATGGGAAAAGGAAGACATATGTCATCAAAGATAGAAGATAAATGGTGAGAAAGATAGGAAGTCTTAGTAGAGAAGTAATATCCAGAAAAAGGGGGTGGTGAGTGTAAAAAGCTGAAGTGGGAGAATGAGGACTGATAAAAGTCTCTTGGACTTAGTATTAAAGTAGTCAATGTTTCCATTTGAAAAAGTAATTTTTCAATAGTTTAGTGGGGATAGAATTCAGATCATAAGGTGCTAAAGACTGATGGAAGTGAGAGTAAAGTGAGGGAGTAGAGGTATTGTGTCTCTGTTCAAGATTTTTCCCAACTATCTTGCTTGTCCTCCTTTCTAACTATTTGAATCCTCCAAGACTCAACTTCTGTTCAACTTCCTCTATAAATCTTCTCCCCGTCAATTCTGCCCAGTCATTTCCATCTCTTCTGACTCACAGCATTTCCTATCCAATACTTTTACATTATCATTTAAATTTTGACTGGGAGACAAAGGATATTAATCTCCACAATTAAATTGTAAACTATTTTTAGAAAGGAACCAACTTGCATACTTTTTGGTATTCTCAGTAGCATTAAGTGTTGTAAGAGCTAAATTCATATTTCATGATACACCTTAATTAAGTAAGACTGATGTATCAAGTGAATGAATAAAACCACATAAATCTCAAAATTATCTCTCAGGTTAACAATGACAACAAAAGACTGCTTCCATGATAAAGAGACAGCTTTCTATAGCTTACTGTTCAAGAAAAGGGAGGGCCATCGATTTAATGTTTTAAATAGAACACAGATTCTATATAATTATCCTAAAGTAAAAATCACAAAACAGCTAAAAAATTTCTAGATTAGATTATTCCAAATGCTTCCAAACTTACCTCTCATTTCAGGCCAGATTTTGTTTTTCCACTGATCTATACATACAATTATCATCAAGCTGAATGCAAGTAAAAACACCAGACGAAGGGAGGTCAGTGCAAAGAACCTGCAAGCAAAGGAGGAGCAAAATAATGTATGTAACTAGTTCAAAACCAAGAAAAATGTTATGCACATTTAAGGCTGAATGACACAATGGAAAGAGCTACTAAGGTGGCTAATCTGGTTTCTAATTCCTTTTCTAACTATGTGACCTTAATTAAGCAAGTCACTGAAATCATCTGAGCCTCAGGTAAGTTTAGAGACTTTCCTCACAAGGCAGATTAGACCAGATAATATTCTGAGGTGCCTTTCAGCTTTAAAAAGATTAAAAAAATTTTTTCTAAAATCTACTTTGACAACAAGTAGTCTTAGTACAATATAGAAAAGTAAAATATATTTCTATCAATCTCTCTTAGATTACTGCAGAAATCCTGAATGAATATCCTTCAGGGAGTTGGGTAAATGTTAGAAATTAGAAGGAAGAAACCTTAATATTGTCTAAATATTGTCTAGTTTGGTGGTTCTCACTCTACAAAATCTATTAAAATGACTTTTGTTTAAACCACCCAAAACATAAAGATTAGTGCAATTTTGCAAATTTGTACTTTCAAACTGATTTTTATTCTGAATAAACTATTTCAAATAATATTTATTATATCTTTTTATTTACAAAACATATGCATGGGTAATTTTTTCCAACATTGATCCTTGCAAAACCTTCTGTTCCAAATTTTCCCCTCCTTCCCCTGTCCTCTCCCCTAGATGGCAGGTAGTCCAATACATGTTAAATATGTTAATCTTCTAACTAGAAATATGCAATTATTTGTTATATATGTTTTTTAACTGGGAACAATATCAGAGGCAATAACTCTTTTAAAAATGTTTCACAGCACTTTTTTTTTTTTGATCAACAAGCATTTCATAAAGACATCTTAAGTGGCAGGAACTATGCTTTTACCTGCATATGTTAAGCTCTTTGCGGGAAGGGGACCGTTGTACTTATTCCAGTTTTGCAGACAATATTCATTTTAATTTTTCTTTTGAATTGTTTTAAATGCAATATTGCTTCATTTGTAAATGTAAACTGTGTTTTGCCATCCCAGGAGGGAACTATTTCAAAAATGTTAGTAAGAGCATACTTGGTGCCTCAGGATCATTGGAAGTTAAAGGCTCATACTTTAGTGCTTGTGGGGATATAAGAAAGCATCTGGTCCAAATGTCTCCTTTTACAAATGAAAAAACTGAGAGAAATTGACTCTACCAAGGTTACACAGATAGTTCAACGTCAGTGGTGGAATTTGAACCTAGAGTCTGTAACTGAAGCTCTTACTCTTGGAATTGGGCCTGATGTTTCCACACTGGAGATAGGTTTTGTCCTACTGGTAATTAGAATCAGGATGTTTTCTGATCAATTTCAATTATTAACACTTGGCATTTCTTTTCTGCTTAAACTTAAAATCGGTAAAAATTTGTTTTAAAATTTACTTTATTTACTCAGGTTAAAATTACTTAAAATTAGTAAAGCTTATTTTTCTATTGTCCACAATGAACATTGCATTAAAAAATGTAAGACTCTAAACACATTTGTATGTTTTTAACAGATTGTGGATCTTTTCTCAATCCTAAATCGTGAGATGATTTTAACCATTTACTAATTCCTCACACCATAGTGAAACCATGGAGTCTGGAAATCTAAGTGACCAACTTGACCACTAGACTAAAAGGAATAGAAGCAGTCAGTGAGTTGTAAATAGTCTCACTTTACAAATCATTTACCCATTACAAAATTGAGGGTGAATAATCTATGAGAAGAGAAAGGAGAGGAGAAGGAATCAAATGGTAAAAAAGTCATTCTAACTGGTGACAATCCCATCCAAACCTTTTTTTTACCCCACCAAACTAAAAGAGCAATTATACATAACATTAAAATGAGGACAGGAGATAAGTTTCAGGAGCAGGTAAAAACCATTAATCTCTCTAAAAATGAGGTCATCAAATGTACAGATAAATTTACCAGAGGCCAACAAAAAGAGCTTCAAAGTTCTTTGACTGTCCTGATGCTAACACTTTCCCACCTCAGCAGCAGACATATAGCTCCAATCTCTATCTCTCGGGAACATTTGGAATAAGAGATACCTAGGGAGGGAATCCAGACTGTCTACAATTTCCCTTTACCAATTCATAATTGCAAATGCTATTTATAAACCCTATGTAGGCTCTAAGGAGGAGAAAGATGTTTGTTAATTTCTCTTGAGATGGGTTTGTTTTTACAAAGGCTGTGGCAAGGAGAATGCCTTGTGTTTCAGTGATCTAGGCCATTTTAAGACAACTGGTTTGTGGTGGGATTTGATGTGGGCCCACTCATCATTTTCACAAATTCTGTTTAATAGGAAACTAAACTTTTCTCAGGAGCAAGATTACCCTTGGTCTATGAGACAAACTTCTAGCCCTTTCTTATTAAATAGTTACCACAATCCTACATCATTCTGGGAAAAACAGGGACAGCACAATGCCAACAATCTTGAGTACACTGTCAACCTTTCAGAAAGATAAGTCATAAAAAGAGAAGACAAGTTTTGGTTTTTAGTTTGGCTCTCAGCATCAATTTAATACCATATTTTGGCAGGTATATTCGACCATTTTCAAAGAGTGCTTTACCTGCTTTTTGGTTTCATCTCTGCCCTACTATTTTTTCCCCTGGAGTAAATTCCTCAATTAAAAAGTTACTTATGTCACAGGATGGCATATTTTGGTTAAATCAAAAACACAACATGTTTCTTATTTCATTAGGTTAATCTGGAAATTTACTTGTTAAAGAATTTTATCATTGGATACAAGTAATGAATTACAATGAAAGATAAAATTTTTTTTGAGTTAAGAGTAACCAAGTTTTTTTGTTTTGTTTTGTTTTATTTTGTTTTTGTTTTTTGCTGAGGCAACTGTGATTAAGTGACTTGCCCAGGGTCACAAAGCTAGGAAATATTTTGAGGCCAGATTTGAACTCAGGTCCTCCTGATTTCAGGACTAGTGCTCTATCCTCTATACCAACTAGCTGCCCCTAATCAAGTGGTTTAAGGAAAAATGTGCAGGAGTCTGTGAGATTATCAACCAAACCATTACCATCTTTTAAAGAATTTAATCTAATTATAATATTGGACCAGGGATTCTTGTGTAGAGGACTCTTTAGGCAGTTTGGTTAAGGTAGAAGGAAATTTTTAAGCACATAATATTACAAAGGAAACAAATTATATTGGAAAAGGTATCAAGATTTTTTTTTTTTTAAAGAAGTTAACAAATCCCAGGTAAAGAATTTCTGATCTATGAGGGCAGCTAGATGATATAGTGGATGGAGCACAAGCCCTGGAGTGAAGAAAATGTGAGTTCAAATTTGACCTCAGTGTGATCCTGAGCAAGTCACTTAACCCCAATTACCTTAAAACAAGAACAATTACAACAAAGAATGTCTCATCTAGTAACTTCAAGTATTAGTTTATTGGCCAGAATAACAATAGTTCATTAGAAACCCAATGTTTTAGCTTCTGATTTTGTTTATTAGTGTGAGAAGAGTTAATCAAAAAGCATTTTTTTCTTTTAATTTGGACACTATGCTAATTAAGCCATGGGAATGCAAAGAAAAGTAACAATAACTACAATAAGAGGCTCACATTCTAATGGGAAAGACAACATACAAATGTATGTAAAATATATAAAAGGCAGATGGAAGGTAATCTCAGGTAGTGAGCACTAGCACTAATTGGGGATTAATGGCTTATTGCAGAAGATGTGATTTTAGTTGGGAATTTTTACCATAGACAGGAAATGATATAATCACTAACAGGTTTCTTCCAACAACAACAAAAAAAGACACTTGACAAGCTTCAGATTTTTGCATTAGTAATTTCAACATTATTTTGGAAAACAAGTCATAGTTAATCTAAAAGACAAGAAAAATATTACTCTGCCATACACGTGGCTAAGGTTTAAATAGTTTATAGAAAAAAATTTAAAAGGATGTCAGCTATGCAAATTGGTATTATTTCTACAGTAAAACCCTAAGTGAAACCATATTTTTAGGAATTAAATACTCATCCCAAGTTTTTAACAAATGGAGTTTAATGGTAGATTTAATTTTATAAAATTCAAGCCAAATCATTAAGAACCAAAACCATGTTACTGAGAGTTCAACATGGATCAATACTGATGGCATGAAGTAGAAATCTTCAAAAACAATTTCTAGTACAAAATGAAAATACAGGTAAAGTGCTGTCTTCTTTTTTCCACCTGTAGTCCTAAGCAGAGTTCATTTTCATTTTAAACTTGGGGGGGAGGGGAATGCTCTATCCAAAAGAATCTTTTTAATTGATGAAGCAAGTTTTTTCAGTTTTGCTCTAGCCTGAGTCACTTCTTTACTCATATTGCCTGTACAATCAACTAAAGGTTTTTCATGTTGCAAGTGCTTTAGATGCTACAGTAACTCCTTCAAGTATGGCATACAGACCTAGATTTATAAGAATATTCAAATAACTCAAGTGGAAAACACTTTGTGTACTGCTAATTCAGCCTCTGATGAATTCTTAATGCAGAGGCCTCCAGAATAGCTGCTTATCTCCACTTAGGAGTCCTACTTAGAAAAAGCATGGACCAGAAGACCACTTTGGTAAATCTGGAACTGTTTGCCTTTCCAGGGCTGTATTTCACTACTATACTTACTGACTTATAACATGATTCAAGTAAGTAGCTCTAATCTGGTCTACCCAGAAAACTCACTATCTGATTTATTTTGTCCTATTTGCTCTCACCACTAATTGCACTTAGGTTGGTGTAGGCACAACCCAAGAGAAGGGAGTGCCTCACAATCTTCAATGGTGAGTTTTCAAGATAATTACAGGTATGTATCTGAAGACCTACAAAGGCATGCACTGCTGGAAGGTTCCTGGCCATGACTATTACAAGATAGAAGACTTGGCAAGCCCTAGGGTTAAAAACCAAACTCTTAAAACCACCAGAAAGGCAAGAAATGTTTCCTAAGTATTTATCAGAGATTTATTAGTTAACCTCAGTGCCCAAAGAAACTTTCTAAGATTAAATTACAGAACAACGGTCCATCGGCTCTAATAGAATGAGCACATTCCCAAGGAATTGGTATAGTTAAATCTTTGTACCAACTAGGAGAAAGAAATCTAATACAATAAAGGTTCTTTCTCAGGTACAGGCAGATGATGATCCAAAAAAGAACGGAGCCTTATGACTACAAAGAGCATCCTATCCAAATTCTGAGCATGACATCTGCAATGAGAACAATTTGTATTCCTTGCTTAACAGCACTTTTAGTGGCTAGTCAACTATGTACTATTTCTGGGTATCTGAAAAAGAAGAAAAGATTTTAGATTCATTTTTCTCTGGTTTGAATTAAGACTTTGTTTTAGGCTAATTCCTTACCTCTCATTCTTCTTTAAATATCTTTCCCTCCTTTTATTGATACTTTTTGATTTTACTCCAGTTATTTTGAGAAGAGACATGGAATCCACCATGGAATCCTCCCTTGTAATACCCTCCCTACCATGGAATCCTTCCTTGTAATGAAGTACAACAGTCAATAAAGACTCTGAGTGACAAAGTAGATAATATTCTGCCCTAGGTTATGCTTCTTTATCTATTCTCCAAGACTCAGGGTCTCTACAAGATAAGAGACTGCTCTCCAATCATTCAGTTATTCTCAATTGGACTTCCTATTTGGATCCTTTCATTTACTTGACAGTGTATATATATTGCTATTTTGGGTCTGCTTATTTCATTCATAGGTTTATGCAAATCTTTTCACATTTGTCTGTTCCTCATATTACTACCTTCTTATTACACAATAATAGTCCATTACATTTGTGTAGTGTGGTTACTTTGGCCATTCTCCAATTAATGGCTAGCATATTGTTTCCATTTCTAAGCTTGAGTGCTGCTATATTTCATTATATATTGGACCTGTTTCTTTCCGACTTCCTCCTTATATATAAACTGTGCCTACCTTTCATTCTGTAACTTCTAATGTCAAGAAATAAACAGCATCCTATATATTTCTAAAGAAAAAGATGACTTACACCCATCCTGAATACTACTTCTTGAATTATGAATCCTAGCCTTCACATAAAACATTTGAAATACATGAAGTAAAAAATACTTCCCAAAGCAAGTAATTCTATCAAATTCTAATCACAAACTAATCTGGTCTTCAAGGAGTTACCAATGGGGAAATTCTAATTTTACACTTTATATACCTGAATCCTTTGTATAACTAGCTTCCTGATCCTAGGACATACCAGTTGATCTTCTTTTCAAGACCAGAATCACACCCATCTTTCTGCCATATCTCTTCTCCACCTGCTTACTGTATGCAGGAATGAAATGAGTAACTATATTTTGGGTACTCTTCAGATAAGTTACCAGGAAATGCCAGAAATAAAAATACTGTAAAAGGTTCACAGTACCCAAAGAAAGCTCAGAATGAAATCTTAGACAAAATATATTTTGTTATTTAAGGTAAATCTTACTAAAAGCAGCAAGTCAAAGTTAAAGATAACATTAAAATACACACATATCCTCTATTAAAGGAGTTCCATATGTTCATTCCATTACCACATCTACAGCTTCAAAATAATTTCCATAAGGGAGCTGCAGAAGTTGGATTCTAAGTCACTGTTGATCTTGCTATTATACTATTAATAGGAAAAGGAGGAAGTGCCGTGAGGAGGATCACACTGGTCAAAAACAGATATCTGGTTTAACCAGCTGCCGATTTATGATACAACAGTTCTCAAAGTGGGACATTTTATCCATCATTCACTTCAATAAAAACAAATTTATTTAAATAAAATGTATTTCCTACAGGAGGAGAAAAAATGGGTATTTCACATGAAAGGGACAGAGAAAGAGAAGAGAATATATTTTGGAGCAAAAGATATTTTGGAGGAGGGCAGGTCTAGGTGAGATGCTGCTACAAGGATAGTCTATACTCAAAAGGCCACATTTGAGCACTTACTATCAAAAGGCGTAGGACATCTCAGAAAACACTGAGAAGCTGTCTTCTTGTACAATTTCTAATTTTGTCTACAATCTTCCCAAATACTGCCAATGATTTATTGGCAATTTATATCAATTTATATCAATTCTGATTTATATCAATTCTACCAAACTAAACTGAAATTAGGAAGCTTTGATAACAGGACATAATCAGATTCCCCACCAAGATGGATCAGGTTAAAACTCAATATTATCAATGATACTTTTCCATCATGGAGTTTAGATTTAATTTAAGTTTACAAGCTACATTCTGAGATTGCATATGTAAAACTAAAAGCTATATGTAGCTTGTTTTTATATCAGGAGTTTGTGGAAGTTAAGTTTTAAAAAAAAATATCAAATAAATTTTGTCTTGGTTCTATATTCAGAATGACTTTACTCAATGTTCTGTAGAACCTAGTTTGCATTCCTTCTCTACTTGAAAAAGGTCAATAATGTGTTCTCAGTTATCAGCAGAAACCTAAGCTGCAAACAAATAAACAGAAGGACCCAAGTCCACTTTTATTGACACCATATTTCCCATGGCAGTAAGAGCTGCTCCATTGACTGCGCACTGTCAAAAGCCTTTAAATTGAATGGTAGTTTTTTCAAAGTATATATAGGAATATTTTTCAAGCTCAGCTGACTTCACAAACCTCAATTTCCTTTCTTATTAACAATAACTAAAGATGTTTACATAATTACCAAGAACATGGAAGAGTTGCAATCACAACAGCTTTTGAAAAAGGTAAAAAAGTAACTCACAAATTGTTAATAAAACACATTTAAGGATTAATACTAACTCTACAGATTCTACAACTTGAGGGAGAGTAGATTGTAGGGTCAAAGACAGAGGTCTAATATATGAGTTCAGATCCTTGAACCTTCTTTCAATAACTGGCTAACATATATGTGTGTGTACATATACATATATGTTAAATGCTTGCTGTGTTTCAAGTACCGTGCTAGAATTTGGAGATGCAAAGACCAAAAAGGTCCTTGAAGACCTTAACTTACATTCATTCTGCTATGGGGGTACAACATGTGGGCCTGGGGTGTGTGGGGGAGGAAGCACTAGATAGAGAACCAGAACTTCAGAACCCTGGTTCTGCTGTTTGCTATTTGTATGACTTCAGACAAGTCAGGTTCTCTGGGCCTCAGTTTCCTCACTTGTAAAATGAAAATGCGCTAAGAATTCATGAGATGAGAAGACCACGTATATTCTTCTCTATACCATCCTCAGACGCAACCCTATGGTCTCAGGACCCCTGCCTCGGCTGCAATAGCCAAACGGGGCAGCATGGAGGACAGTGATCAGGGAGACAAGACCTGGGTTCAAATTCCAGCCCCTTACCCAAAGCCTTATTTACTATGTGACCTTGGACAAGTCACTTTATCTCTCTGCCTCAACTTCCTTATCTGTAAAACAAAGAGTTCGGAACTCGATGGTCTCCACCCCTGCGCCTCCCCCCTGCCTCCCAGGTCTGAATCTATGACCCAAGAGAAGTCTCTGGATAAATACAAGGAAGGTCGAGATGAGAGTGGGAATGGGTGTGTGTATCTATGGGAGGAAAAGAAGGGGACGGAGCTCCGGGACTGGCCTGGCAGCGGAGAGTTGGGAGCAGATAGGGGAGGCCGGGCTGGGATCTCTCACCAAAAAGCCGCGTTCAGGGCCAGGCACCACAGAGCACTTCTCACTGGGCGCTCCCACACCAAGGCCGCCTGCAGCCGGCTCAGCAGCGGCTCATAGGGCCCCAGCACATCCAACAAGGCTCGCTGCACCGCCTCCACCTGCCGATCCCGTTCGCCGCCGCCCGACAACGCGCCGCGGCTCCTGAAGGCCGGCACCGGCCGCGGCTCTGATTCCGGGCCGGCCGCAGCAGCCCCAGCCGCCGATTCCTCAGCCTCCGCCATCTCCCTCCAGGAGCCACAACATCCGGGGCCGCAGCCCTTTAGGTGACAAAATACACAGTGCGCAAGCGCCGGGAACCTTGGGCCGCTTTTTGCCCAAGTGCGCTTGCGTCCCAACTCGGCTATGGATCGTCAGTGCCGAAATTATTGAAGCCTGCTATGGCCACGCCTTCAACGCAACTGGAAAAGAAAGGATCGAAGCCGGCGACGTACATGCGTAGAGCGCATCAGTGAAGCCCCGAGACAGGGGAAAGTGTTTATTTCCCTTTAGTCTTTTGAGCGCTCTGCTCTCGCCACCAATCAGGCGCTGCGGAGCATATGTTGCGCATGCTCAATGTGAGTAGCGCGTTGGCTGGCGGGCTAGCAGTAGCTGCAGCGGCTACGGACTGTAGGAGGAGGCTCCTGGGCCGCGGGAGAAGAGAGCCATGCCGAGGGAGATCATCACCCTGCAGCTGGGCCAATGCGGCAACCAAAGTGAGAGCCAGGTCCAGGATCCAGATGCTCCCTGTACCAGCCAGCTCCTAAAGTCCTGTGGGGATCCACCCATTCCTCCCTCAGATGCAGCATCTCCCCTCCCCCCCAGGCTCGGGTGGACATACCCCCCTCAGGTGTCCAGCCCCCTCCCTTCCCTTAGTGTGAATACACTCTCCCGAAATTTAGGTATTCCCCCTTTCCTGAGAGTAACCTTTCCTCCCTCAGACCAGGGATCATGTCTTCTAGCACCTGGTGGGCCTGGGAACCCAGGCTTGCTGTATCCTAGACCCATCTCTGACGGCGGCCTCCTTTTCACCCAGATCCCTGGGTCCAGTATCATAGGGACTCTTCCCTCCAGGATGTTGGTATTCTGTTCCCCTCTCTAACTTTCTGGGTTTAAGGCATCATACCCTTCAGACCCAGGCATTCTGTCCCCACCTCCATACAGTTGGGTTTGAATTCTGGAAACAGCTCTGCGCTGAGCATGGCATCAGCCCGGAGGGCATCGTGGAGGAGTTTGCCACTGAGGGCACAGACCGAAAGGACGTCTTTTTCTATCAGGTGCCCTTTATATTACTGGACCGGGAACTAAGCAGTGAATGGGAATAGAAGGACATAGTTTGGGCAGGGGAAAAGAAAGTCCCGTTCAGGTGGGCTGGAGGGTCCAAATAGCCCGATCTAGAATAGAAGGGAACTGGAGTCAGTGGGAGAGGGGCATAAAAGAACAAGGACTTTGGAACTTGGGTATGTCCTGGATAACAGTTATTTCTCTTCACTATGTTAGGCAGATGATGAACACTATATCCCAAGGGCTGTGCTGCTGGACCTGGAGCCCCGAGTCATCCACTCCATTCTCAACTCTCCTTATGCCAAACTCTACAATCCTGAAAATATCTACCTGTCTGAACATGGTGGAGGGGCTGGTAACAACTGGGCCAGTGGCTTCTCACAGGTGCCCATGCTGGCATAAGACCATGCTTTCCGGGAATGTATGAAATCCCTAAGCTAGGAAGATTCTCATTGTATTTTTGAATAAAGGGAGAATCATGTCACTTCCTAGAAAGAAAAATTCAATGGTAGTGTATTATGGAAAGCATCTTAGATTTGTAGACGCAAAATGTGTGTCCAAATCTTGAATCTTCCACTTACTCCTTTTGTATCTTGGGCAAGTCACCTTCTTTAGGTTTGGTGAGTGGGTCAGACAAGGTGATTTTTAAGGACTATAATAGTTTCTAACCTATCACCCAAAGCAATAATTATTTTCCTCTGTCATAGCAAAGGGAAATAAGTGGTGGATATGAAAAGAAGATTGGTGGCTATGGAAAGTTCTGTATCTTAAATGAGTTATATACAAATTGCATGCAAGCTAGCTTCATTTTGGGTCAGTAGTGAAAGCTTTTGTTGGAATTAAGCCATAGCTTCCAAGGAGGATATTAGTGTCTGAGGAAATGGTTCTGTGCTGTTTGTAGAAACAAACTGGGGATGAACACTCTGTGGATAAGTTCTTTGACCTTCCTCATTTTTATACAGGGGGAAAAGATTCATGAGGACATCTTTGACATCATAGACCGGGAAGCAGACGGCAGTGACAGCTTAGAGGTAGGAGTCTGTGATAGGGGAAAAAAGGGAATGGGAAGAAAGGTGGTAGGTTTGAAAGGGAGTGCACAGTTCTTTATGTATAAAGTATTTGCTCTGGGTTATAAACTTTATCCAAAGAAACTTGTAGTTGAATGGAGATAGAAAATGGGCTATGTTCTTCATCTGCTGAGACCACTGAGTTGTCCTGATTGTAGATAAGAGGTGGGGCCTTGGCAGATATGAGAAGTGAAGTTTCACTCTATAGAAGCTAATTATGGATTCTCTTCTCTACCCACTAGGGTTTTGTCCTGTGTCATTCTATTGCTGGGGGAACAGGCTCTGGCCTAGGCTCTTACCTTCTGGAGCGACTAAATGACAGGTAAGAATGTGCGTATGCGTGATAGGGAATGGACAAGATCCTAGGCTAATTTTTATCTACTTCTCAAAGGAAAAACACTGATCCCTTGGGTAACAATAGGCGCTAAGACCTGGTGATCATCTTAACTATACATATACATAATCTTTTGGGGAGGAGAAAAGAAATAGCCTTCCCCTTCCCTCTCCTCCCTTAGCAGAGAAAGTATACTTCTAACCAAGAGTTTGGCTATATCATATTAGGAATGGGAACTGTGCCAACAAGAGAGTTTAGGGAATAGAATCAAGAGGTCATTTTATTCCTTTTTCCTCAACTCTGTGGTTACCCAAATTCTCCAAAATCAATTATTAATCACACTACTATACCCAGACAGCTGGGGGATAGGTAGAGGATCGATTTTGTTCATGGTGATTTCCCTCCTAACTCTTTCTTTTTCCACTGGCCTTCTGCTCACAGATATCCCAAAAAGTTGGTGCAGACATACTCAGTATTTCCCAACCAAGATGAAATGAGTGATGTTGTTGTACAGCCATACAATTCACTGCTGACCCTTAAGCGTCTGACACAGAATGCAGATTGTGTGGTAAGCTCTGAGATTAGTCAACAAACATTCACCAACTACAGCCATACTAGGAGGTACTGGGACAAAAGTGTACAAACCTTGTCCTCAAGAGCATTCTATCAGGGGAGAGAATATACATAAATGAATATTTGTGAAGGAAATACAAGGTGAAACATAGGAGGAAGCTACTAACAATTGAGGAGGAAAAAGCCTAGAGTTTCAAGGAACACATGGGATTTTGATGAGTTAGAAGGAAGGTGGGAATATGTTCCAGGTATAAAGCACAGCCAATGCAAAGGTGCAGAGATCAGAGGTAAGAATATGGCGTGAAATTGTCTGAAGGCCAGTTTGGACTTTAAGTTAAGGGAGGGAACTAACATACAAAAAGTCTGGAAAGATAGATTGGGACCAGCTTGTGAAGGGATTTAAAAGCTCAAAGGTGGAGCTTATTATATTTGGTTTTAGAAGCAATAGAGAGCCATTGGGTTTTATTGAGTAGAAGAAGGATGTAGTTATGCTTTTTTTCCCCTTCAACCTGTCCTGTGTTTTCTTTAGTGTGGAAATTTCCAGGAAGGAATTTCCTCTACCAGAACATAAGTATTGAGTCATTTTGTATCAGAAGTAGAACTTTAATCCAGAGCTTTGATAGACACTGAGACCAGCCCTCAATTCCCTTTGTAGTACTGCCTCTTAGGGTCAGGCTTATGCTTCAGGAAAATGGAAGCTGTGCAGAAGATGGATTTAAAAGGGAGAAGGTTGAGGCAATGATATTAATTAGGAGGCATTGCCCTAATCCAGGCAAAAGGTGATAAGGGTCTGAACTAGGTTGTTGGCCATGTGAATAGAGAAAAGGGAACAGAATTGAGAGATCAGCTAGAAGTAGAAGTTATAAGACTTGGCAGCTTATTTGATATGTGGGGTGAAGGGGAGAAGAGAGGAATACAGTTAAAATGTGAATCTAGGTAACTGGAGGGATGATAGTACCCTTGACAGAAATAGGGAAGGTTGGAGGGGAAAGATAACAAATTTTGTTTTGAACATATAGAGTTTGAGATGCCTACAAGATACCAGTTTGAAGTATCTAATAGACAATTGAAGATGGCGACTGGAGCTTAGGAGAGAGACTGGAACTGGATATGAAGGGTGTCCCAAAAGTCATAGTACAGCTTTAAATGCTTAAGTTTAGAATGATCTCTGCAAAGAATGAGATAAACTGTCAAATAGGGAGGAATAAAAGAATTATCTTATTGAAGTCATAGATAAGAATCCAATTGAGTTTAGATGAAAAAAAATTTGTAGTGGATCCAGTCAGTTTGGTTCCATGATTTCCTTCATCTCCTTTCATCATTACATGTGGTAGGACTACAAAAAGGCAAATGATCCCATAGTTGGGATCTGGCAGGGTAGCAGCATCACTAGGAAAGGAGCCAAGGAACTCATGAAAAGAGAGCAATGTAAAGATTAGCTAATTGTAAGGTCAAGATTGGAAAGAAGTGAGAATGGGGGAGTAAAAGGTTAATAGATTGGGTCCTACTCCAGAATCAAGACATTTCCATCATCTGAGCCACATCTTCCCTTAAATTCCATGTATTCTCTGATAGGTCATTTTGTAAATACACATGGGTTTTGTAGCTTTGGGATTCATGGAGAATTGATCTCTGTATCCCCAGCCTCAGGCAGGGCTGTTTGACAAACTGGGTTCCATGATAATTTGGGGAAATTGAGCTCTTGGCCCATTCTCCAGGTAGGGGGACTTTGTTTTTAATCTTCAGGTGGTGCTAGACAACACAGCTCTGAATCGGATTGCTACTGACAGACTTCATATCCAGAACCCATCTTTTTCCCAGATCAACCAGCTGGTGAGCCCCCTAGTGCATCTCCTTTGTTTCAGTCCCTCCCTACCATGGAATGATACTAGGAAAAGGGGAGATGCTCTTTTGTGGACTGTGGCCAGTGGTATGGCTCTCCTCCTTCACAGGTATCCACCATCATGTCGGCCAGCACCACCACCCTGCGCTACCCTGGCTACATGAACAATGACCTCATCGGCCTCATCGCCTCCCTTATCCCGACACCCAGGCTCCACTTCCTCATGACTGGATACACCCCCCTCACCACTGACCAGTCTGTAAGCAGTTACCTTGTCCTCTGTCTCCCCTTCCTTCCCAACCCCACCCTCCGCAAGGCTCTGCCAGGTTATTGCCTGCTAGGCAGACTCTGGGCAGGTCTAATCCCTGCTTCTTTTTTTTTCCCCATGCTATCTCAGGACTCTGTCCCAGGGAGCAGACCCCAGAGGTTTGGGGCCCGAAGACTGGTAGAGAAGTGTGCCTCTCTCTTGCTGTGTCTCTGCAGGCTCTGGGCTTGCACTAGAGAATTTTCTGATTTCTTTCTCAGTTTTGAGCCTGAAATTTGGGTTTTTGCTGGCCTGAAGAGAATGAATCCCTAAAATCTCCCAGGCCTCCCCTTACCTTTTATTAAGGGCCACATAAGTTCAATTCTTTTCTTACCTATAATGTGTAGCCACTAGTTTGAAAACTAGACACCCTGAAGCCCATTAGACCATTCTCCCATTTTGGGGATGTGGATCCTGGGCAAGATACAAAGAAGTGTACCTGTTTTAGTCTCCAGCTAGGGATAAGGAGCCTTTTCAGAGTGACTGCACTACTCCTGGTCAGCTCTCTTAGTATGGGCCTCTGTCACTTTGTGTGTGGATCTTTGCGTGTACCTGGGAGTGCACTGCCACTGGCATGTCCCCTTATAATTAATCCCCCCAGGTGGCCAGCGTGAGGAAGACAACAGTATTGGACGTGATGCGTCGGCTGCTGCAGCCCAAGAACGTGATGGTGTCCACAGGCCGGGACCGCCAGACTAACCACTGCTACATTGCCATCCTCAACATTATCCAGGGAGAGGTGGATCCCACCCAGGTGGGCAGTTCCCCCACCTACTGCTAAGTGAGAGTCTCTTGTCCTTCCGGTCAGCAGTTGAGAATACATTTCCCATGCCCTAGGTCCACAAGAGCCTACAAAGGATCCGAGAACGAAAGCTGGCCAATTTCATCCCTTGGGGCCCAGCAAGCATCCAGGTGGCACTGTCTCGGAAGTCTCCATATCTGCCATCTGCCCATCGAGTCAGTGGACTCATGATGGCCAACCATACCAGTATCTCCTCTGTAAGTCTGATCCAAGTCTTTCTCATCCTTCCTTCACTGTTGCTACTGTTTTGTTTTGTTTTTTCCCCAGCTCTTCCTAGATTACCACGCTTCTGGCTTTTGTACATTGGGTAGGAATAGAAAGTCAGCTTTCCTTTCCTGCTTCCTTTAAGCCATGGTACCACTAAATTCTTTGTTTGTCTTTTTTCATTTCTGTCTTCCTAACTCATAGCTATTTGAGAGAACGTGTCGCCAGTATGATAAGCTGCGGAAGCGAGAGGCCTTCCTGGAGCAGTTCCGCAAGGAGGACATCTTCAAGGAGAACTTTGATGAGCTGGACACCTCGAGGGAGATTGTGCAGCAGCTCATTGACGAGTATCACGCTGCCACCAGGCCTGACTACATCTCCTGGGGTACTCAAGAGCAGTGACCTGCTGACTACTCCAAGGACAATAGTCTTTATTTACCTGCCTTACTTCTGTGCCTCTGTGATAGCCTACCTGGCCATCTTTCTGCCTCAAGGGCTCTAAGGATGAAGCATAGGAGAGGCATCCCTGATTTCATTCATTTGCTATAGTGTGTTTATACACACACACCCTCACCCAGGGCAACAGCCCACTGCTCAGGCTTACTACTATCCCTCTGATGAGACTTTATCTCTAATAAAGCACTGGATATAAAAGGTAGCAGGAGTCTATGGATTGTGGATGGTATACTCATATCTCTTCTTATTCCCAGTGGATGAGGTTGGGTGGGGTGGTTGAGAAACAAGATCCTCCCCATTCCCCAACTCTGGGTGTGCAGACTAAGAAGCCTTCCCTCTTCACCGTGAGTCCCCTGTCCCAGTTGCTGCCCCAGACCTAACAGAGGGCCGGCCCTGACAACACTTTTGTCTGCATCTGTGTTCTGGTTCCTCTTCACATTTCCAGCTGCCTTGCATCAATATGGGAAGTCAGTGCAGCCTCAGCTTTCTGTCCCTAAAGCCTTAAGGTCATATTGCTTCACTAATAGGAACCTAAGCAGGTGCTAGCCTCAGAGCAAGAATATTGAGCATCAAGAGTCAGGAGGTAGAGAACAGAAGGAAGTTAATAGTCAAGATAACTAGGTTAGAATATGCGAGAGTTTCCAGGAAGGGGATGGTAGCAAGAGATATAAACAGTGCTAGCAATCTGTCCTATGGTGATCCTACTCTGAGTAAGCTCTCTCTGCCCCCGTTGGGAATATGTGCAGATGGATCCCCAAGAAGGAGGATTCCACTTATCAATGAGTGTGTACAACCTCTTTCACTGTGTCTATAAGTGTATGAGAAAGGCTTTACAAGCTCCTTATGGTTCTGGGCCTCTTGTCTGAGAGAATGGGGAAGAAACAAAATAAGTTCTTGGAGCCTCAGGAATCTTTAGAAGCTCTGTCTACTCTGCTTGTAAATCAGTGTTTGAAGTGTTTTGTACTATTGAGCTGGGTCCATTGAATTATTTCTCAAGTAAGGTCCGTGACCTAAGTAGAAACTCCTATCAGCCAGGGATCTCACCTGGTATCAAATGTAGGAAGAACCCTGGGCATCTGACAGCCCCAGTGACTCAGTCAACCCCCAGCTAAAGTCTGTTTCATGTTACCTAAAGGAGGGGATTAGTGTGTTATTGTCCTTTGGGTTGCTTCGCCCACTATCTTTAGGGATGACAAAGGTTAAAGCTAGAATAAAGAGCAGGTGGAAGTCCTGGTGTCCTGGTTGGCAAAAGCTCAGAACATGGAGCTACAGCATTCACCCCATGGAAGGGTTCTAATTAATGTGTGACAGGCAGCCACATCCCATTGTCTTCCTGTTTGAAGAGTAAGGATCTCTTTTTCCAACTGTTCTAAAAGTTAAACTAGAAAACTATTCAGCTGCATTGTAGAAATAGGCTCTTGGGAGCTTTCTCTATGTAGGATTACAGGAGATGGGAAATCAGAGACATTAATCCTGAGATAATTGAAGGCTTTGGTGGAAAGAAAAAAGCTCTGACCACTGTGATCTTCAGTTTTCTACTTTCTCCTTCCCAAAATAGCAGGATTGTCTCTGATGCTCAACCATGAAGGGGAGCAGGAGAAAGGTGAAAAGGATTATGAAATCTCCAGAAGATGTTAAATAATAATCTTGGTCCAACTTGGGAAACAAAGTACAGTGATGGCAATGGACATCTGTGCCCTCTGTTAGTCACTTCTTTTCAACCTGATTTTTTTCTTTCTCTTAAAAAAAAAAAAGTTTGTTAGAGGAAAATCTAGGTGATTTTTTTTTAGAGGCAAGTGGGATTAAGTGACTTGCCTAGGGTCACACAAGTGCCTGAGACCAGATTTGAAAAATGGAAATTTTGAAAGATGAAAACTGAAAAAAGAAAATTGATAAAACTAGGAGCTATTTAAAAAATTAATAAATAATCTGCTTTTTTAAAAAGGGAAAAACATTGGCTCTGTCAAAAGTGAAAAGTATATAGCAAATGAAATAAAATTATTAGAAATATTTTATATGCTAACAAAACTAATAATGTGAAATCTGTATTTACAAAAATATAAACTATCCTGATAAACAGAGCAAAAAATAAAGAATTTAACTCAATATCAGTATCAGAAAGGGATCTCAAGGGAAAAAACTCCCAAGATTAAATGGATTTGTACATGAATTTATGAAATGTTCTAAGGAAAATGAATTTCATTTTTACATGAGCTTTGTAAAAATTGGCTAAGAAGAGAACCTGTATCAAATTCCTTTAATGAAATTATACCTATACTAGGGAGGTTTATAATTAACCAAAGTATTAAAAAAACTAATGCAATACCAACAATAAAACGTTGGTACAAAAATACTGAAAAAACATGAGCAAAGAGTATATACTATGACCCTTTGAGTTTATTCTAGGAATATAGGGTTGGCACAATACTAGTAAAACTACAAGTAACAGACTTTTAAATACAAAAAGATACAGAAAAAGCTTTTTGACAACATAAAGCACCTCTTTAATGTAGCACCTGATGTAGGCTGCTTCCCAAACACTTGAACTGGAAGGTTGTATCCCCAGAGATCAGATGACTATTTTTCTTCTAAAGCAGAACTTCTCAAACTTTTTCCACTCACAACCACTTTTTGCCTGAGAAATTTTTACATGACCCCAGTTTTATATATCTTTATATGTATGTATATGAACTCATAATTTTGCAATACCCACATTCACTATGGAGTTGTGATCCATAGTTTAAGAAGCTGGGTTCTAGAGCAGTAAGTAAGGAGGAGTTGACATTTTCTAGTATTCTAGATAGGGACTTGGGAACCCCAACTGGTTTTGTCCACGTTATCAGTCAGCCAAATTTAATTTTAATTAGGGATATTTATTAAAGTTATAAAAAAATAGTTGGTACAAAACCAGTCCCCCCCAAAATTCTGGGACACCCTCTCCTATACAGACTCCAGGGAAAAGCAGTCAGGAATTGTGATACCACGCATAGCAAAAAGTCCTCAATTATTTTTTTTTTAAATTAGGAAGTTTTTTTTTTATTATAGCTTTTTACTTACAAGATATATGCATGGGTAATTTTTCAGCATTGACAACCGCAAAACCTTTTATTCCAATTTTTCCCCTCCTTCCTCCCACCCCCTCCCTTAGATGGCAGGATGACCAACACATGTTAAATATGTTAAAGTATAAATTAAATACAATATATGTACACATGTCCAGTTGTTTTGCTGCAGACATTGAAAGAGTGTACAATTATCCTGTGAAGGAAATCGAAAATGCAAGTGGACAAAAATAGAGGGATTGGGAATTCTATGTAGTGGTTCATATTCATCTCCCAGAGTTCTTTCGCTGCATGTAGCTGGTTCAGTTCATTACTGCTGTCTTGGAACTCCTTTGGTTCATCTCATTGTTGAAGAGGGCCACATCCATCAGAATTGATCATCATATAGTATTGTAGTTGAAGTATATAATGATTCCTGGTCCTGCTCATTTCACTCAGCCTCAGTTCATGTAAGTCTCTCCAGGCCTTTCTGAAATCCTCCTGCTGTTCATTTCTTACAGAACAATAATATTCCATAACATTCATACACCACAATTTATTCAGCCATTCTCCAGTTGATAGGAATCCACTCAGTTTCCAGTTTCTGGCTACTACAAAGAGGGCTACCACAAACATTCTTGCATATACAGGTCCTTTTCCCTTTTTTAAAATCTCTTTGGGATATAACCCCAGTAGAAACACTGCTGGATCAAAGGGTATGCACAGTTTGATAACTTTTTGAGCATAGTTCCAAATTGCTCTCCAGAATGGCTGGATGTATTCACAATTCCATCAACAATGTATCACTGTCCCAGTTTTCCCACATCCCCTCCAACATTCTGCATTATCTTTCCCTATCATCCTAGCCAATCTGAGAGGTGTGTAGTGGTATCTCAGAGTTGTCTTAATTTGCATTTCTGTGATTAATAATGACTTGGAGTATCTTTTCATATGGCTAGAAATAGTTTCTATTTCTTCATCTGAGAATTGTCTGTTCATATCCTTTGACCATTTATCAATTGGAGAATGGCTTGATTTCTTATAAATTAGAGACAATTCTCTATATATTTTGGAAATGAGGCCTTTATCAGAATCTTTGACTGTAAAAATGTTTTCCTAGTTTATTGCTTCCCTTCTAATCTTGTCTGCATTAATTTTGTTTGTACAAAAGCTTTTCAATTTGATATAATCAAAATTTTCTATTTTGTGATCAATAATGATCTCTAGTTCTTCTTTGGTCATAGATTCCTTCCTCCTCCACAGGTCTGAGAGGTAAACTATCCTATGTTCCTCTAATGTATTTATGATCTTGTTCTTTATGCCTAAATCATGGACCCATTTTGATCTTATCTTGATGTATGGTGTTAAGTGTGGGTCAATGCCTAGTTTCTGCCATACTAATTTCCAATTTTCCCAGCAGTTTTTGTCAAACAGGCAGAATTCTTATCCCAAAAGCTGGGGTATTTGGATTTATCAAACACTAGATTATTAAAGTTATTGACTATTTTTTCTTTGAACCTAACCTATTCCACTGATCAACTAGTCTATTTCTTAGCCAAACCAAATGGTTTTGGTAACTGCTGTATTTTATTTTATTTTTTTTATGTATTTATTTTATGTATTTATTGTAACTGCTATAATTTTAGATCTGGTACAGCTAGGCCAACTTCATTTGATTTTTTTTTTCATTAGTTTCCTTGAAATTCTTGACCTTTTGTTCTTCCATATGAACTTTGTTGTTATTTTTTCTAGGTCATTAAAATAGGTTTTTGGGAGTTGATAGGTATAGTGCTAAATAAATAGATTAGTTTAGGTAGTATTGTCATCTTTATTATATTTGCTCGCCCTATCCAAGAACACTTAATATTTTTCCAATTGGTTAGATCTGACTTTATTTGTGTGGAAAGTGTTTTGTAGTTTTGCTCATATAATTCCTGACTTTCCCTTGGCAGATAGATTCCCACACATTTTATACTATTGATAGTTACTTTAAATGGAATATCTCTTTGTAACTCTAATTGTTGGATTTTGTTAGTGAGATATAAGAATGCTAACGATTTATGTGGGTTTATTTTGTTAAATTTTGCTAAAGGTGTGCATTATTGCTAATAAAATTCTCAATTATTGAAAATCTTTTTATTGACTTCTGGCCAAGATGGCGAAGAGGACACACACATCTATTTAAGCTCCGTCCTTGCTCTCAGAATACTTTATTTCATGACAAGGCCTCCAAATTAGTGCTTGACTGAAAAAACCACAAATAATTACCAACAAAAGATATCCTCAAAATTTGCCAGAAAAGGTCTGTTTTTGCTCATGGGCAGAGACGGTTAGATCAGGCATAGACTGCAGGCAGGCGTAAGAGTATGTAAGGCAACTCACACTGAGCAGACCTGAAGGGATTAGGGTGTGATCTCAGCTGTTTCTGTGGGGAGAACTTTACCACAGTGTGGCTACTTTGCCCTGGCAGCAAGCCAGTAGATCAGCAGAGAAGCTATAAACACGGGGGTAAAGATTATAACCCAGAAAAGCTTGGGTCTCTTAGGACCTGGCCACACCCACCCAGAGTGTCTCAGCACACTCTCAGAGTCTCAGAACACAGACTCAGTGCAGCCATTGCTGTCCTGTTAGTGCCTCACTGCTGCCCACTACAGTCCATAGAGGAAGCTCAGTAATACCATCCAGTCCCACCTCCCCACCCCACCAAAAAAAGCAGACTGCATTTTTTTGTTGTTAATTTGTTTTCTTTGATTCTTCTTTGACAAAGTGAGCAAAAAAATTAAAATGGACTCTAATTATTGATAGCTTTTATATGGATAGAGAACAGACTTTAAACCCAAAGGAGACTAAAAACAGACTGTCTCCAGATGAATCCCTAAAAGGGGATATGATCTGGTCTTCAATAAACAAGACTCCCACAGAAGAAATTAAAAAGGTTCTCACAAGAGAGCTAGAAGAAAACTGGGCAAAGGAAAGGGAAGGTTGGCAAGAGAGTCTGGATAAGTCATCCCACTCATTTAAAGATAGAATGGAAAAAGAAATAAAATCCTTGAAAAACAGAATTAGTGAACTGGAAAAAGAAAATAGCTCTCTAAAAAATAAAATTGGCGAAATGGAAAAAAATTCCACCATAGAACAAAACTCATTTAAAAACTCAATTGGACAATTAGAAAAAGATATTTAAAAAAGTGAGTGAAGAAAATAATTCATTGAAAATCAGAATTGAAAAAAATGGAATTGAATGACTCGAGGAGACACCAAGAATCTGTCAAGCAAAACCAAAAAAAATGAAACAATGGAAAAAATGTCACATACCTTCTTGGGAAAACAATAGACCTGGAAAATAGATCTAGGAGAGACAATCTGAGAATTATTGGACTCCCTGAAAAATATGATGAAAAAAAGAGCCTGGACACTATTTTCCAGGAAATTATCAAAGAGAACTGCTGTTATATGTTATATATAGATGTTATAGAAACAGAGGGTAAAACAGAGATTGAAAGAATTCAGCAATCACCTACTGAAAGGGATCCTAAAATCAAAACTCCAAGAAATATAGTGGCTAAATTCCAGAACTATCAGACCAAGGAAAAAATACTACAAGCTGCTAGAAAAAAATCATTTCAAATATAGAGGAACCATAATAAGGATTAATCAGGATCTAGCAGTGGCCACATTAAAGGATCAAAGGACCTGGAATCTGATATTCCGAAAGGCTAAGGAACTTGGTATGCAGCCAAAAATAACTTACCCAGCCAAAATGAGCATTTTTTTCCAGGAAAGAAAATGGACATTCAATGAAATAAGTGAATTTCATCTATTTCTGATGAAAAAACCCGAACTAAACAAAAAGTGTGATCTCCAAATATAGGACTCAAGAGAAATCTAAAAAGGTTAAAAAGAAATCCTGGGAACTATATTTCTGTTATAAAGATATATAAAGAACACATGGATAATTTGTTCTAGAAACTAGAGGTGGAAAGGAAATTGAGGCTGCTACATCTCATGAAGAGGCAAAAGAAACCTATTATATCTGAGAGAAAGAACGGAGGGGGATGAACATAGTCTGTATTTTACTCTTATCAGAATTGGCTAAAAAAGGAAAATATTAGACATATTCTATTTATGGTGAAACTTCTCCCATCTCATTGAAAAGTGGGAGGGGAAAAGTGAAAAGGGAAGGAGTAAGCTAAGTGGAAGGGAATATAGAAATTGTGAGGAAAAGGGGTAAGATAGGAGGAGGCACTCTAAAGTGGGGGGAGGGATACAAAAAAGGGAAAGCTGTGAGAATCAAGTGGCACTCACAAGTTTAATACTGGGGAGGGGACCACCGGGGAAGGAAAGGAGAAAAGCATAAGCAGGGGTTAAGAAGATGGCAAGTAATAGAGAATTGGTCATTTTAACCATAAATGTGAATGGGGTAAACTCCCCCATAAAGAGGAAGCGGTTAGCAGACTGGATTAAAAGCCAGAATCCTACAATATGTTGTTTACAGGAAACACACTTGAAGTAGGGTGATACATACAGAGTAAAGGTAAAAGGCTGGAGCAGAATCTACTATGCTTCAGGTGAAGTCAAAAAAGCAGGGATAGCCATCCTGATCTCAGATCAAGCAAAAGCAAAAATTCATCTAATTAAAAGAGATAAGGATGAGCACTATATCTTGCTAAAGGGTAGCATAGATAATGAAGCAATATCAATATTAAACATATATGCACCACGTGGTGTAGCATCTAAATTCTTAAAAAAGAAATTAAAAGAGCCGCAAGAAGAAATAGACAGCAAAACTATAATAGTGGGAGATCTCAACCTTGCACTCTCAGAATTGGATAAATCAAACCACAAAATAAATAAGAAAAAAGTCAAAGAGGTAAATAGAATACTAGAAAAGTTAGATATGATAGATCTTTGGAGAAAACTAAATGGAGACAGAAAGGAGTATATTTTCTTTTCAGCAATTCATGGAACCTATACAAAAATTGACCACATATTAGGGCATAAAAACTTCAAATTCAAATGAAGAAAGGCAGAAATAGTAAATGCATCCTTTTCAGACAACAATGCAATGAAAATTACATTCAATAAAAAGCCAGGGGAAAATAGACCAAAAAATAATTGGAAACTAAATAATCTCATACTAAAGAATGATTGGGTGAAACAGCAAATCATAGACATAATAACTTCACCCAAGAAAATGACAATAATGAGATGTCATACCAAAATGTGTGGGATGCATCCAACATGGTAATAAGGGGAAATTTTATATCTTTAGAGGCCTACTTGAATAAAATAGAGAAAGAGAAGGTCAATGAATTGGGCTTGCAACTAAAAATGCTGGAAAAGGAACAAATTAAAAACCAACCCTCAGTCAAACACTAAATTTGAAATTCTAAAAGTAAAAGGAGAGATTAATAAAATTGAAAGTAAAAAAACTATTGAATTAATTAATAAAACTAAGAGTTGGTTCTATGGAAAAAAAAAAAACAACAAAATAGATAAACCCTTAGTAAATCTGATTTAAAAAAGGAAAGAGGAAAATCAGATAGTTAGTCTTAAAAATGAAAAGGGAGAACTTACCACTAATGGAGAAGAAATTAAAGCAATAATTAGGAGTTACTTTGCCCAACTTTATGCCAATAAATTCGATAACTTTAATGAAATGGAAGAATACCTTCAAAAATATAGCTTGCCCAGATTAACAGAGGAAGAAGTAAATTGGTTAAACAGTCCCATCTTAGAAAAAGAAATAGAATAAGCTATTAATCAATTCCCTAAGAAAAAATCCCGAGTACCAGATGGATTTACATGTGAATTCTACCAAACATTTAAAGAACAACTAGCTCCAATGTTATATAAACTATTTGAAAAAATAGGGATTGAAGGAGTCCTACCAAATTCCTTTTATGACATAGACACAGTACTGATACCTAAACCAGGTAGGTTGACAACAGAGAAAGAAAATTATAGACCAATTTCCCTAACGAATATTGATGCTAAAATCTTAAATATAATATTAGCAAAAAGATTACAGAAAATCATCCCCAGGATAATACATTATGACCAATTAGGAGTTATACCAGGAATGCAGGGCTGGTTTAATATTAGGAAAACTATTAGCAGAATTGACTATATCAATAATCAAATTAACAAAAACCACATGATCATCTCAATAGATGCAGAAAAAGCATTTGATAAAATCCAACATTCATTCCTAATAAAAACACTTGAGAGTATAGAAATAAATGTACTTTTCCTTAAAATAGTCAGGAGCATATATTTAAAACCATCAGGACGCATTATATGTAATGGGGATAAACTGTAACCATTCCCAGTAAGACCAAGAGTGAAACAAAGTTGCCCACTATCACCATTATTATTCAATATTGTATTAGAAATGCTAGCCTCAGCAATAAGAGTCAAGAAATAGATTAAAGGAATTAGAGTAGGTAATGAGGAAACAAAATTATCACTCTTTGCAGATGATATGATGGTATTCTTAGAGAACCCCAGAGATTCTACTAAAAAGCTATTAGAAATAATTGAGAACTTTAGCAAAGCAGGATACAAAATAAATACACACAAATCCTCAGAATTTTTATACATCACCAGCAAAATCCAACAGCAAGAGATACAAAGAGAAATTCCATTCAAAAGAACTGTTGATAGCATAAAATATTTGGGAATCTATCTACCAAAGGAAAGTCAGGGATTATATGAGCAAAATTTCAAAACACTTTCCACACAAATAAAGTCAGATTTAAATAATTGGAAAAATATTAAGTGCTCTTGGATAGGCCGAGCGAATATAATAAAGATGACAATACTCCTTAATCTATTTATTTAGTGGTATACCAATCAGACTCCCAAGAAACTATTTTAATGACCTAGAAAAAATAACAACAAAATTCATATGGAAGAAGAATAAGGAATCAAGAATTTCAAGGGAATTAATAAAAAAAAAATCAAATGAAAGTGGCCTAGCTGTACCTGATCTAAAACTGTATTATAAAGCAGTAGTCACCAAAACCATTTGGTATTGGCTAAGAAATAGATTAGTTGATCAGTGGAATAGGTTAGGTTCATAGAACAAAATAGTCAATAACTATAGCAATCTAGTGTTTGACAAATCCAAAGATCCCAACTTTTGGGATAAGAATTCATTATTTGACAAAAACTGCTGGGAAAATTAGAAATTAGTATGGCAGAAACTAGGCATTGACCCACACTTAACACCATACACCAAGATAAGATCAAAATGGGTCCATGATTTAGGCATAAAGAACAAGATCATAAATAAATTAGAGGAACATAGGATAGTTTACCTCTCAGACCTGTGGAGGAGGAAGGAATCTATAACCAAAGAAGAACTAGAGATCATTATTGATCACAAAATAGAAAATTTTGATTATTTCAAATTGAAAAGCTTTTGTACAAACAAAATTAATGCAGACAAGATTAGAAGGGAAGCAATAAACTAAGAAAACATTTTTACAGTCAAAGATTCTGATAAAGGCCTCATTTCCAAAATATAGAGAGAATTGACTCTAATTTCCCACTCTGTTTTTCTCTCTCTCTCTCTGTATGTGTGTGTGTGTGTGTGTGTGTGTGTGTGTGTGTGTGTGTGTGTGTTTTGGTACAGGACATAAAGGGGTGCCTTTAAGGCAGTCTAGAAACTTGACTCCCTGCTTCATTCTCTACATGAGATCAACAAATCCTAATTGCAACTAATTCTAATACATTTCAGTGTGCCCTATCTGATTTTATCCAATGGCTCAAAAGCATTTTTATTCCTTACAATTATTCAAGCAATTGTGCACAACTAGTTTATACCTATTATTGATTGATTCAACAGAGGCACTCGGGCCTGTTATAGCTAGTTTACACCTTTGACTAATTCTGTAGCTGAATGGGTTATTCTCACTTGGGAAAAGTATCAGGATTCAGAATATCTTCTTGGTTATATTAATTGGATTTGAGAGGTATGGTATATCTCTCATATTAAAACATTAAAAATGGCGTAAGAATGAAGAGACTTTTTTTTATTATAGCTTTTTATTAACAGGGCATATGCCTGGGTAATTTTTCAACATTGTCCCTTGCAATCACTTCTGTTTTTTTCCTTCTCTCTTTCCACCCCCCCCCCCGCCCACCTTTCCTAGATGGCAGGCAGTCTCATACATGTTAAACATGTTAAAGTATATCTTAAATACAATATATGTATACACATCCATGTAATTCAATGAGACATTTTTAAAAAAACATGGCAAATATCTATCTTAAAACTAAGGCTTCCCTTATCTGTAATGATGAAACAATAAGATGAGAGAAGAAAGCAAAGATAGCCATTGTTACTATTATATATAATTCTAAAAATATTAGCAGCAGAAGAAGAGAAACTGACTGAATGAGCCCAGGTTAAAAAGGAAAAAATAACTTTTTTTTGGTAGGTAAATTGATAGGTTAGTAATAGCATGGTTTTAAACTTGAGATCCATGAACCTTTAAGAGATCTGTTGATAGATTTCAGGGAATCTGCAAATTTGGATGGGAAAAATATGCCTTTATTTTCACTAACATCTATTTGAAATGTAGCATTTCCTTTAATTGTAAATTTTAAAAATTTATTCTGAGAAGAGTTTCATAGACTTATCCAGATTGCCAAAGTGATCCATGATATAGGAAAGTTTAAGAACCTCTGGCTTAGAGAATCTAAATAAAAATAAAAATTAAAATAACTTCACCAAAGAACCAAAGTTCTTACAGAACAATAATATTCCATAACATTCATATACCACAATTTACCTAACCATTCTCCAATTGATGGGCAAACAAAGTATATTCCTAGAATATAAAATAAACCCATCAGCATTTTTTTTTGCATATTACCAATAATAACTAGTAGAAGAACTAGAAAGACAAGTTCATTAAAAATAATTAACAGGTTATATAAAATGTTGAGGAGTTTATCTACCAAACCACATACAGAAATTATACTTCTCTCAATATCCATTTCCTCAAATTTATCGGTTATTTAGCATGTAATTGGATAAAAGTTTCTTATAATTTATTACCTCTTCAGTTGTCCTGAGTCCTCTTTTTCACTTTTGTTATGAACAATTTGATTTTATTCTCTTTCAATCATACTAGTTGTTTATTTTATTATGTTTAGAAGGAAATATAAACAAGCTCTAATATTTATTTGTCATTTCAATAATTTTGTTGCTTTACATGTTATTGATCTCATATTTCAGAATATCTAATCTATGTCCAAGAATTTTTTTTCTTTAAGATTTTATTTGGGTCAAAGGATATGAACAGACAATTCTCAGATGAAGAAATTGAAACTATTTATAGACATATGAAAATATACTCCAAATCATTATTAATCAGAGAAATACAAATTAAGACAACTCTGAGATACCACTACACACCTGTCAAATTGGCTAGAGTAACAGGGAAAGATAATTTTGGAATGTTGAAGGGGATGTGGGAAAACAGGGACACTAATACATTGTTGGTGGAATTGTGAATGCATCCAACCATTCTGGAGAGCAATTTGGAACTATACTCAAAAAGTTATCAAACTGTGTATACCCTTTGATCCAGCAGTGTTTCTACTGGGCTTATATCCCAAAGAGATACTAGAGAAGGGAAAGGGACCTGTATGTGCCAAAATGTTTGTGGCAGCCCAGTTTGTAGTGGCTAGAAGCTGGAAAATGAATGGATGTCCATCAATTAGAGAATGGTTGAATAAATTGTGGTATATGAACGTTATGGAATATTATTGTTCTGTAAGGAATGACCAGCGGGATGAATATAGAGAGGACTGGCGAGACTTACATGAACTGAGCAGAACCATGAGATCATTATATACCTCAACAATGATACTGTTTGAGGATGTATTCTGATGGAAGTGGATCTCTTTGACAAAGAGAGCTAATTCAGTTTCAATAGATCAAGGATGGACAGAAGCAGCTACACCCAAAGAAAGAACACTGGGAAATGAATATAAACTGCTTGCATTTTTGTTTTTCTTCCTGGGTTATTTATACCTTCTGAATCCAATTCTCCTTGTGCAACAAGAAAACTGTTCAGTTCTGCACACATATATTGTATCTAGGATATACTGTAACCTATTCAACATGTAAAGGACTGCTTGCCATCTGGGGGAGGGGGTGGAGGGAGGGAGGGGAAAAATCAGAACAGAAGTGAATGCAAGGGATAATGCTGTAAAATATTACATGGGTTCTGTCAATAAAAAGTTATTTAAAAAAAAGATTTTATTTGGATTTGCTGTGAGGCTGATTTCTTTCTATAGGTTTGCCCCTTAGGCATCTCGGTCCAATGTATTTTCTCATAGTATCCCATGTAATCCCAAATTCTTTCTTTTGCTCATCTTAGCAGCTTCATTGTCTAGGTTGCCTATACTTAGACAAGTTCAAGTTTTGCATTCCTAAAGAGAATGGACAGGCCCTGCCTGGTTCTGAGTATGGAGGCCAACAAATCCACACACAAAGAACCACATGAACACATTCACAAAATGCAAATGTAAGCAATTGGGAGAGCTTGATTACTCATAGTTGAGCCATACCAATATAATAAAAATGACAATACTGTCTATGGGACCTAGCTCTATCCCGTGTTGCTCCAACAGACCTCAGCCATGACCAGAGAGGGGATTTTCCCAGCCTTTATTACCATGATGGTCGATGGTCTCCTCATCTTGCAATACTCTTCCATGGTGCTGGATTCAGTGGCTATAGAAGGGTGTTATCATTTCTCTTTAGTTTTCTTTATCATTTTCCCATCTGGTGCATTTTTAGAACTTTGCTAATGTTTGTGAGAGAAATAGGCTCCTTTGGAACCTACCTTTCATGATAGCCTCCAATAAAAAAGTTTTTTTTTTTTGTTTGTTTGTTTTTTAAATAACTTTTTATTGACAGAACCCATGCCAGGGTAATTTTTTACAGTATTATCCCTTGCACTCACTTCTGTTCCAATTTTTCTCCTCCCTCCCTCCACCCCCACCCCCAGATGGTAAGCAGTCCTTTACATGTTGAATAGGTTACAGTATATCCTAGATACAATATATGTGTGCAGAACCGAACAATTTTCTTGTTGCACAGGGAGAATTGGATTCCGATGGTATAAATAACCTGGGAAGAAAAACAAAAATGCAAGCAGTTTATATTCATTTCCCAGTGTTCTTTCTTTGGATGTAGCTGCTTCTGTCCATCCTTGATCAATTGAAACTGAATTAGCTCTCTTTATCGAAGAGATCTACTTCCATCAGAATACATCCTCAAACAGTATCGTTGTTGAGGTATATAATGATCGCCTGGTTCTGCTCATTTCACTTAGCATCAGTTCATGTACATTTCGCCAATCTTCTCTGTATTCATCCTGCTGGTCATTCCTTACAGAACAATAATATTCCATAACGTTCATATACCACAATTTACTCAACCATTCTCCAATTGATGGGCATCCATTCATTTTCCAGCTTCTAGCCACTACAAACAGGGCTGCCACAAACATTTTGGCACATACAGGTCCCTTTCCCTTCTTTAGTATCTCTTTGGGGTACAAGCCCAGTAGAAACACTGTTGGATCAAAGGGTATGCACAGTTTGATAACTTTTTGAGCATAGTTCCAAATTGCTCTCAATAAAAAAGTTTTTAAAGCCATTATAGAAGCATAGTTTATCTAGCCCTTACATGGCCTTGATGACAATCATTAATATGTTCACCTCCCTTTTTAATGATTTCATTTCCATCATGTAACTGTTTTTGAATACCAACCCATTTCTCCATGTATCTCCATACTAGAAGACTAAACCTCTGAATTGAGGATGATGTAGCAAAGAATTCCTCTCTAACCCTCTACTGAAGGAGAGCACTCAGACCTAGGCCAGCCATCTTTTCATTTCCCACCTGAGTACACACTTTTAGACTCATATTATATACCTTTTTTCCTCTTTGTTTCCCCTTTAATATAGCAATAGCAACTGGAAGCACATGTATTGTACCCTGGAAGTAGAAGAGGCATTTAACATATAGGTAGGGGTCAGATAATTTATTCCTAGATGCAAAAAGAAATGATCAACATAAAGAATCACAGCTAACCTTAGCAAAACTAAGAGAATTCTTTAACTATTTATAACTACAGTTACAGTAAACTGGAAGGTTCATAATTCTTATTAGAATTATGTTCTTATCAGAACAAAAAGCAATTAGTAAGACTGCTTATTTGACATTTTATATTTTAGCTTAGCATTGCACTATCCAATCACTCTCTGCACTTGTCTTCTGAGAAAACAGGCCATATTTGGCCAATCCCTTTCTAAAACAAAGTACTCTTGCCATCAGCTCACTTCTGCTCCTGCTGTAACTTACTACCTCAGTGATCTCAGGAGCTCCAGACCTTTCAAACTCACAAAGTAAATGCCAATTCTAGATAGATCCATTACGGAATCTTAAGATCAGGAAAGAAGAGTCACAAAAAATGCAAAGGTGGCTCACTGCTAAATGGAAGATGGATGGAAAAAAGGATGATCACCTTTCCCCCAGCTGACTTAAGTCACAACCAAAAAGAGTCCTCATACTTTGCTGCCAGAAAGGAAGTAGCCTTTATTCAATCATTAAGCTAATGCTCAATTATTTCTCATTGTAAAACCCTCAATATTGTTCTTCATTTACTGTAGTTACTATTTTTGATTCTGTTTTCTTTATATCACTTTATACAAGTCATCCCATGCTTCTAATTTTTCAAAGGTATCATTTTTTTTGTGTGTGGCCCAATAAAATTCTATTAACATTCACATACCACAACTAATTCAGCCATTCCCTAATCACTGAACACACAATTTGTTTGCAGCTTTTTGCTATTTCATATAGTGCTGCTGTAAATAGTTAAGTACTTATGAGACCTTCCTTTCTGTCACTGACCTGCTTAGTGTATAAATTTAATAGTAGGATCATTGGATATTATGAAGAGTTTATTTTTTTTGCACATTTCCAAGTATGAATTAAGTTAGTGCACCTTTATTGCTACCAGCTTTTCAATATTAACTTTTTATTTCTTTTCCTACATATGCCAATTTGATGGTACCTTGTATGACATTGTCCTCCCTCCCAATTGGGAAATGGTAAATCTAGGTTTTTGCTTCAGATAACATTCCCCTCATAATTCAATTCAATAAATATTTATTAAATATCTGTAACATGTAAGGCACTGGTACAATGAGATTCAATGAACTTAAGAAGCTTCTTTAAAAAAATTGTAGAGAAAAGATATGTACACAGTTAAAGAATATAAAGGAGAATTCAATTAGATATTAAAGGAAAAGTCCAGGTAAAATGATATGAGAAATCTGAGAAAGTAAAGTTCACTTTTACGTGGTCATGTCTTAGTATTCCTAGAGGAAATAGTATCTTAAAATATCATACAGATGCCAGTTATTTTGATAATTAGTAATATAATAGACATGATGGGTCTTAAGTGCCAGTGGAATAATCTGATAGAAATAACTAGCACATAGTAGAAAATACAGAACTCTTAGAAATTGGGAGTAGAAGAATAGAATTTGGGAGTCACCTGAAAAGATATAAATGAAATCATGGGAATGAGTTTGAAGAGAGAAAGGAAAATGTCCGAGGACATAACCTTAAGAGAATATTATCACAGAGTGTCAGGAAGAAAATA
The DNA here is from genome assembly GCF_016432865.1 of Antechinus flavipes. Lineage (NCBI taxonomy): Eukaryota > Metazoa > Chordata > Mammalia > Dasyuromorphia > Dasyuridae > Antechinus > Antechinus flavipes. The sequence goes on along the minus strand of NC_067401.1, from coordinate 130,892,076 downwards.
AAGAATCAGTCAAAGAAAGGAGTGGGAAGAGAACTAGAGAAGTATGTTAGAGAAAAAGGAACATCCAGGAGGAGGCAGGCAGTGCTTGATCACTCAATATACATTAAATAATACTAACTGTGCTAGGTGCTAAGGATACAAAAACAAAAAATAAAATAATTCCTATCTGGGGCAGCTAGGTGGTGCAGTGGTTAGAACACCAGCCCTGAAGTCAAGAGGACCTGAGTTGGTCTCAGACACTTAACATTTCCTCGTTGTGTGACCCTGAGCAAGTCACTTAACCCCAATTGCCTCAGCAAAACAAAAAACAAATAATTCCTACCTTAAGGAACTTATAATTCTATTGCTGCTTAAAATTGCATCAAGACTTTTGGATCTTGTTCTATATGAAGAATGTAACAATAAGGAACTACCACCTGATCCAGGAATGTAGCACTTTGTACCCTCTTCCTTTTTATTTTATTATGGGGACCCTCTGATCTAGAATCACACATGCAGTGATCTGATGCTGCTGGTGGAGTCTAGCCTCTAATTAGAGAAGTTAGATTCCTTTTATTACCCTCTTTGGATTAGGTTTGGCGCCTGTCCAGTGTCTTCCCAAAAGGCAGAAGTAGAAAGATGTTCAATGTACAATATAAATGACCTGTAAAACAGGCACTCATTACTTCCATACAAAAGGGACTTACACAAATGCATTGACAAAGACTCAAAACAAGATATAATCATTTAATTTTAGATAATTACTATTATTTAGGAGATTGGACCACCAAGTCATAAAGCATTCTGTGGGAACCAGGAGAATCATTATATACCTCAACAACAATACTGTTTGAGGATGTATTCTGATGGAAGTGGATCTCTTTGATAAAGAGAGCTAATTCAGTTTCAGTGGACCAAGGATGGACAGAAGCAGCTACACCCAAAGAAAGAACACTGGGAAATGAATATAAACTGCTTGCATTTCTGTTTTTCTTCTCGGGTTATTTATACCTTCTGAATTAATTCTCCCTGTGCAACAAAAAAACTGTTCGGTTCTGCACACATATATTGTATCTAGGATCTACTGTAACCTATTTAACATATAAAGGACTGCTTGCCATCTGGGGGAGGGGGTAGAGAGAGGGAGGGGAAAAATCGGAAGAGAAGTGAGTGCAAGGGATAATGCTGTAAAAAATTACCCTGGCATGGGTTCTGTCAATAAAAAGTTTAAAAAAAATAAAGCATTCTGTGGGATTGCTAACTTGGCATTTTACATTGCACCTCAGCCACACAGTATACAAACTCATTTAAAGTACATTATCTTCTAACTAACTAGTCCAGAGATCGAGCGCCTCTCTATTGGTGATTATTTTCTCTGAAAAAGAAACTTTCCTTGCTACAGTTGTAACCAAAGGATCCAGGATTTCCAACTTCTTGATCATGCAAAGTTATAGATCTCACTAACATATATATATATATATATATATATATATATATATATATATATCTCACAATTGCTATTCAAAGATGTGAGCAGAAAGAAAACTTATGCATCTAGGAGATCTAAAGTCAGGCTCTGTTTGCCTAGTCCAGACCCTGCTTTAGCTGTCACTATGATGCCTGCTTAGGTGGCAAGGCTATTGAGGGAAAGTTACTTGCCACGTATTCCAGAGACAGGAAAAAGGGGAGCTAGCAGGAAGCTATCTTTCCTTTTTAAACAGATGCTTCCCCTATTTACCTCATTGCCATTAACAGGACTCAGGAATCAATAATGGGGTTATTACATTACCCCAAAGCACCAAGTCCTTCATTTTGAGCCAGAATATGTGGTTAGTCAAAAGCAGATAGGGCTGTGATCATTCCATGGGGTACAATCCCTATTATAGGTAAAGAAGAAATATAAATATAAGGAAGTTTGGGAAGGAGGTTACTGGTAGTTGGGAGCATTAGGAAGGGTTCTGAATAGAAAGCACTGTTTTGAGAGGCATCTTGACAGAAGTCAGAAAGGGATTCTAAGAGGTGGAAATGATGAAGAGTGAGTTAGCAACCTGAGAGACCATTAGTACAAAGACGCAGAGATGAGAGATAAATCTGTGGTGAACAGAGAGAGGGAAGACCAGTACGACTGAACCACAGAATGGTATCTAAACAGCTAAATGCTGTTAGATTAAATTGAATTGAAGCACTATTCCATTGTTAAGGATTGGGATATTACACCCTATCCATAATGAATAGAACCTCATATCCCACTGTCCTTACTCATAAGGAATAAAAGTCTCCCTCTACTCCAACCCATACTTACTAGACAGAAATCCAATCTCACCTACATTGGACTCTTATTGGAGAGAAGACTCTTAAATCTCATACTTATTAGACATAAATCCCATCCTACCCCATGTGGATACAATCTCCCATCCCTACTTATACTAAAGAACCCCTACTTCTACCTAAAAAAACTAGAGATCCCTCCCATAGTCCCACATTTCCTAGACAGAGACCCAATTGAACAGAGCTCTTCATCCTACTCATACCTGAAAAAGAGGAATCCCAAATTCCATTCATATAGAACAGATATCCTAGCTACTTCTCTCCATCCCAAACATGCTAGAAAGGCCTTATTTCAGCTATAGTGACCTGAGAGGCTCCCCGACTCCATCTACATTGGGCAGTTAGGAGCTATTTCTACCTCTTCATGATAATCCAAATCAGACACTATATACAGGAAGATTTTCCCCTGCCTTTCCATTTCTCTGCCCTCTTCTTGGGTATATACATATTTTCCTCAGACAGGTAGAGGCAGTGAGGGCCCAACACTCACTTGTGATCACTCCCACACCCAATGGCAGAGCCACTGGCTGTGACACCTCTCTATGGCTGACCACTTTTCAGTTCCTGGTATCTTTACAATATTCCAGTCTTGCTCTGACTGCGGAAGAATGGAAAGTGTAAAAATGAAAAGGAGAATTGGGGTAGGGGCAGAGAAAGAAGGAAGCAGACACAAATATATCCTCATCTCTTCCTCCACTTCTTTGTACCAAGATGAATCTTTTTTTCTATTCACTATGGACCGGGATGGTGGGAGAAGGTGGAGAAGTAGAAAGGGAGGAATTGAGGAGAAAAAAACAGAGGGAGAAAGGAAAATTCAACTCTCTGGTTTGTCCTTCATTTCTTATCTTATATCCACTATGGAGAGACTGAGAATAAGAAGGCAACAGAGGCCAAAAAGAGTCCTCATTATCTTGTTAAAAAAGAGGAGAATGATTTTGCCTGGGATGATATCCTCAGTAAGATAACAGGGTCAAAAGATGCAGAGACCTTAAGGAAGATGAAAGGAAAATGGCAATTAACACTTAGGAGTTCATCTTTAACAACCTTAGAAATTGCAGTTTCATTACATTTGTGGGAACAAAAATATGTGACCTTAAGATTTTTGGGTAATTCTATTTCAATACAATTGATTTTTTAAAATAATCATTTATGTTTTATTTTATGCATTTAAAAACATTGTGAAAAGGGATTCATAGATTTCACCAGACAATGGGGTCTATGACAAAAAAAGGTAAAGTTTGGTTGTAAGAAGGAAGAGAGGATAATAATCTTTTTTTTTCCCTTGAAGCAATTGGGGTTAAGTGACTTGCCCAGGGTCACAAAGCTAGAAAATATTAAAAGTGTCTGAAATCAGATTTGTACTCAGGTTCCCTGAGTTCAGGGCTGGTGTTCAATTCACTGCGCCACCTAGTTGCTCCAAAAGGATAATATTTTAAAGGAGTAATAGTAAAAGGAAGGCGTTTTGAGATAGAAATTATATAAGTATGTTTGTAGGTCAAGATTGGAAGTGGTAGAAGATAAATATTAAAGATGTAGGAGAGAAAAGGAATGAATGATGGAAGAAAATAATGAAGGAGATGGAGAAGGGCAGGATTCTCCTAAATTATGAATTATTTTATTAAAGAACAAGGACAAATAAAGACAAGTCTAACAAGTGGAGAAATACTGCAAAAGAACTTATGTAAAACAGATTGAATAAAAAATTCTCAGTTTCAGACATGCAGTGACCTCTGTCTGAACTTAACCACCGTTATGAGTTAATTATATAACACCCAAGTGCTAAAGCGTGTGGGTGACACCTGTTGCAAGGTCCAACTGAGGAGATGGTTTCTAGACAAAGAAGTCAATTTCAGTAGAAAGTATTGTTTTGGACTAACGCAGCCAAGCTGATCAAGCCTGATCAAACCTATGATTCTGGGAGTTCCTCATCTGGCCATCCGGTCTCTTCCTCAAGTTGTGATTCTAAGTTCTCTCTGACCAACAAAATTATCAACCACAATTACAGAAAAATCATGATGAAATCTTCTGTCTACCTTAAGATAGAAAGCTGGTGGACCAAAAGTATGGACAAACAAACAAAATATATATATATATATATATACACACATACACAGGAAATGAAATTTTTGTTGTTTGACTATATATATTTTTAAAGGTTTTGTCTTTGTTTTTTGCTTTCTCAATGGGTGCAGGAGAGGAAATGGGATTGAAAAAATTTATTTGAAAATATAGTATAATATACTATTTTAAAATATACTATAATTAAATAAAATAATAACATTAACAATTGTATATAGGCTATATTTACTCATCTGTCAGCATGTTGTATTCCCCAATAGGAAATAAAAATAATAAAATTGATTTTTAAAAAAGTATAAGCACCCCACTTATCTTTTCTATTGTATGATAAAACTTTTTTTCTATGACATTGTAGTTAGAAGCAGCAAGGGTGGCAAAGTGAATAGAGTGCTATGTCTCAAGTCAAGAAGACCTGAATTCAAATCCCACCTCAGACTCTAACTATATGACCTTAGAAGCAAGTCATTAGCCTCTGTCTACCTCAGTTTCCTCAATTGTAAAATAAAGATAATAATAGAACCTGCTTCCCAGAAATGCTATGAGCTTCAAATGATATGTTTTCAAAAAGCATCTGTCACTTAGTAGATGCTATATAAATGTTAGCTATTATTATTCCCATGCCATAGTGTTTTCCACTACCACTATGCTCCTCTGTAGTTAGCTCCTCTGTAGTTAAGAAGTATCTATGCTGGAAAAAATAAAAAGAATATTGAAGGCACATGTTTTTCAGTCTGTATGAATTAAGAGTCATAGACTATTAGAGCTAGGAAGGATCTTCAAGGTCTCTCTTCATTCATCATCTATGTGTGTGTGTGTGTGTGTGTGTGTTGTGTGTGTGTGTGAGAGAGAGAGAGAGAGAGAGAGAGAGAGAGAGAGAGAGAGAGAAAGAGAGAGAGAGAGATCATACCAACATGAAATTCTGCAAAAGAGTTTATTTATGTAAAGCAGATTGGACAAAAAATTCTCAGTTTCAGACATACAGTGACCTCTGTCTTCATAATCTGGTTCCAGTCTATCTTTTCAGAGTGATGACCCATTTTTTGGTAGGCTCAAAAATATTTTATATTGTCTACAGTTATTTTATTTTTTATTTTCCCCAGTTACATGGAAAAAACAACTTTTTTTCGGTTATACATGTACATTCATTTTTTATATATTTCCTTATGAGAGAGAGAGAGAGAGAGAGAAAGAGAGAGAGAGAGAGAGAAAGAGAGAGAGAGAGAGATCATACCAACATGAAATTCTGCAAAAGAGTTTATTTATGTAAAGCAGATTGGACAAAAAATTCTCAGTTTCAGACATACAGTGACCTCTGTCTTCATAATCTGGTTCCAGTCTATCTTTTCAGTGATGACCCATTTTTTGGTAGGCTCAAAAATATTTTATATTGTCTACAGTTATTTTATTTTTTATTTTCCCCAGTTACATGGAAAAAACAACTTTTTTTCGGTTATACATGTACATTCATTTTTTATATATTTCCTTATGAGTCATGCTGAAAGAGAAAAATTAGAACAAATGGGAAAAACCATGAAAAAAAAACCAGAAGAAAAAGGAAAAAAATGAACATAGCATGCATTGTTTTACATTCAGTCTCCATAGTTCTCTCTCTGGATGCAGAGGGCATAAGAGGTTTACTGGGATTGTCTTGAATCATTGAACCACTGAAAAGAAGCAAGTCTGTCATAGTCTAGATGACCCATTATTTTCACTCTTGAATCTCATATTTCAGTACAGAGTAAAATAAATCAATGCATGCATATTGTAATCAAAGTAATTTCCCATCAGGGCACTAACAATTGGAGAAATTAGAATAGATCTCATAAAGGAGATGGCCCTTGAGGTGAGCTTTGTGGATGGGGTTCCATTAGATCATTGGAAAAATCTGAAAAAATCAGATTGTAAAGAATTAAGAAGACTGTGAAAAAAGAGAAAAACGCAGGTCCCCGTTGTAGATGGCCTTTTTTGAAAATTCAGTTACAATGGGAAGAAGAGATCAAGAACTATAGTTAGCAGGGGTAGAAGGATACAGTGAGAATTTTTCAGCATGTGAGATGTGGGGCATCTTTTAATTATTTTCTAATTATCCTGTATATAGCTGGCTTTGTAGATTGTATGTTGTTTTCCTCATTAGATGTAAATTCCTTGAGGGCAAGGACTGTAGTCATTTAATAAAAGTTTATTGATTGAAAAAAAAAATCTGTGTTTTATCTTCAGATACTTAACACTTCCTAGCTGTGTGACTCTGGTCAAGTCACTTAACTCCAGTTGCCTGGGCAATAAAAAAAGATTAAGTTGGAAGAAGTAGTTCTGGAGGGGTAGATTGTAATACCATTCTTCAAGACTCAATCTATAGGAATTTATGACCAAAGAAGAACTAGAGAACATTACAAAATGCAAAATGGACAGTTTTGATTACATTAAATTAAAAAGGTTTTGCACAAACAAACCCAACAGAAACAAGATTAAAAGGGAAGTATAAAGCTGGAAAAAAATCTTTATAGCCAGTATTTCTGATAAAGGTCTTGTTTCTAAAATATATAAGGAACTGTGTCAAATTTATAAGAATACAAGCCATTCCCCAACTGGGGGTCAAAGGATATGAACAGACAATTTTCAGATGACAAAATTAAATCATCTATAGTTACATAAGAAAATGTTCTAAATCACTATTTATTAAAGAAATGCAAATTTAAACAACTTGGAGGTACCACTTCACACTCTCAGATTGGCTAAGATGACAGGAAAAGACAATGATAAATGTTGGAGGGGATGTGGGACACTAATGCATTGGTGAAATTGTGAAACTCCATTCTGGAAAGCGATCTGGAACTATGCCCAAAAGGCTATAAAACTATGTATACCCTTTGACTCAGCAGTGCCATCACTGGGTCTGTATTCCAAGAAAATCATAAAGGAGGGAAAAGGACCCACATGTGCAAAAATGTTTGTAGCAACCCTTTTTGTGGTAGCAAATAAATGGAAAATGAGTGGATGCCCATCAATTGGGGAATGGCTAAACAAGTTGTGTATATGAATTGTTGTTTGATTTTAAAAAATGATGAACAAGCTGATTTTAGAAAGGTCTGGAAAGATGTACATGAACTGATGCTGAGCAAAACAAGCAGAACCAGGAATTCATTGTACACAGTAACAGCAAGAATGTGTGATGATCAACTGTGAAAGGTTTGGTTCTTCTTAGTGATTCAGTGATCCAAAGCAATCTCAAAACACTTTGGATAGAAAATGCCACCTTGCATACAGAAAAAGAATTAAGGAGACTGAATGTAAATCAACACATGCGATGGTCACTTCCTTTTTCTGTTTTTTTTTTGTTTGTTTGTTTGTTTAATCTCTCCTATAGTTTTTCCCTTTTCCTCTGATTTTTCTTTCCCAACATGACTCATAAAGCAATGTGCATTAAAAATAAACAAATTTACTATAATAAAAGAAAAAAAAAGACAAACTAAGACCCATATCTTCCATAAAGCGCTTTTAATTACTTACTGATTTCTCTTTTCTTTGAAACAACTTCCTTTTGTGAGTGAAAGTGGCTTTTAACATGTATTTTTAGGTTGAATTGAAGATTACTCTACTGTTAAAGCAGTCTCCAGTAGCTAGGTGGTACAGTGGATAGAGTGCTGAGTGTAATCAGGAAGAACTGAGCTCAAATTCAGCCTCAGATACTTATTAGCTGTATGATCCTAGGCAAGTTATATAACTCTATTTACCTCAGTTTCCTCATTTGTAAAATGAGCTGGAGAAGGAAACAGCAAATCACTACAGTGTCTTTGCCAAGAAAATGCCAAATGGAGTCATGTAGAGTTGGATATGACTGAACAAGAAAAAGTAGACTCCAAAATAGTCACAATGGAAACTGCTGAAAAATTTTTGCAACCAGATTTTGATATCAAAACTGCTGCTGAAGGCTAGACTCTTCAGTGCTACATTTATGCATCCCACTGTAATGGAACTTTTGTTCCTATGGACTTTGAAGCAAAAGGATAGTTTGATTGTACTATTAACCTCTCCCCTAGCCAAAAGAAGAGGATGGGGTATTTCATGGTAGAGACTTTATCCTGAAGTAATGTCTATCATTCCCTGGAATAAAACACTACTCTTTAATTCATTAGTTAAAGATTAACATCCTCGAAGTAACTGGCAATGTTTAGCTTAAGAATGTGAGAAACGTTATTAATCCTAATAGTCCTAATTACTAATAACTTCCTACCACTATAGACACAAATATGCTTTTAAAAAGTTTCTAAAAATTATTTTAAATTCCAAATTCACAAATATATTCTGTAAGAAGGCATTTGATGAATGTGCATCCTGACAGATGAAATACCTACAATAACTGATGTACAAATTGTTATTACTGATGACATTAATGTTCTTTATATTGGTATCATTATTTGCCTTTTGTAAGGTAATAAATAGTCCCAGAGTCCTGACAGGATGAGTTAAATGGATCAGTAGTACTTCTTATTCAGAATCTAAAATTGGGAAAGAGAAGGTAAATAGGTGTAAATATTGTATTAGGGATTTTTAAAAATGACCCTTTCTTAACAACCTGTTGCTCTCTTTTTGTTTTAAAAGGACAGCTATCTGATTGACATTAACTTAGACACCTAACACTGAATCCCCGGCAGGGGTCCTCAAACTACGGCGGGCAGGCCAGATGCGGCAGCTGAGGACGATTATCTCCCTCATCCAGGGCTATGAAGTTTCTTTATTTAAAGGCCCGCAAAACAAAGTGTTTGTTTTTACTATAGTCCGGCCCTCCAATAGTCTGAGGGACAGTGAACTGGCCCCCTATTTAAAAAGTTTGAGGACCCCTGGAGGGGGTAAACAAGTGTCTTTACTGTTTTGTAGAGACCATGCAAGATTTAATAGCCAATACTGCAATTTCATTCTGGAATATACAGAAATACTGCCTAATACAATTAGAAATGCCACTGTCCTTAGGACGGCAATGTAACTGAATCAGCTCCAAATGTAAATTTTTTTTTAATTTTTAAAGATTTTTTTCTTTATTTATTTTACAAAGTATATCTGTCCTTCCCATTGTCCTTCCCCACTGAACTCAAAGAAGAAAAAAAAAAGAAAAAGCATCATAATCATGAAGAGTCATACAAAACAAATCCCTACATTGTCCATATTTGAAAGTGAATGTCTCTCTCTATTTCAAGTTCATCATCCCTCTGTCAGGAGGTAAATGACATGTTCATCTTCAGGTTTTTATTTTGTAGTTGATCACTGAATTGGTTTTAAAGGATTTCAAAATTATTTTTCCTCTACAACTGTATCATTATGAAAATTGTTTGTTCTACCCACTTCTCTCTGACTTAGTTTGTAAGGGTCTCTAGTTTTCACTTATGTTCTCTATTTTATAATTTCTTATGATAACAATAATAATTCATTACATTCACATACCATAGTCTGTTTAGTCTGTCCCAGCAGAATACCCTCTTATTTTCCAACTTTGGGCTTTCCCAAAAAAAGCTGCTACAAGTATTTTTGAACACACACATATCCATTTATCTTTTTTCTTTAATTTCTTTGGAATATATCTCCAATAGTGAGCAAGTATATCTAAGCTGAAGGGTATATAGATTTTGGTAATTTTCTGGCATAGTTCCAAATCGCTATCCAGAATGATCAGATCAATTCATAGTTCCATCAACAGTATACTAGCATGCCTGTTTTTTAATAGCCTATCCAATATTTGTAATTTTCCTCTTTTGTCATCTTCATCAGTCTTGATAAGTATGAAAAAGAATCTCAAAGTTGCTTTGATTCACAAATCTCTAATTATTAGTGATCTGGAATATTTTTCATGCTTGTTGTTGTTCAGTCATTTCAGTCATGTCTGACACTTTGTTACCCTATTTGGGGTTTTCTTGGTGAAGATACTGAAGTGATTTGTCATTTTCTTCTTCATCTCATTTTAAGGGTAAGGCACACAGAGGCAAATGGGGAAAGCCCCCCCCCCAAGGTCACAAAGCTAGTAACCGTCTGAGGCCAGATTTGAAGTCAAGAAAATGAGTCTTCCTGAATTCAGTTTAGTACTATCTACTGTACAATCTTGCTGCCTTCACCCAATTGCAGGGTACACAAAGATTAGAGATGAAGATGTGATTGCAATATTATCTAATGGATCAAAGAACAGAAAGTACATTTTCCAGATAAGAAAAATATTAGAATATTAACATATGCATCAAGAATATCTATTTTGTTAAAGCTATAGCTAAGAGCTATACAAGTACAAAAGGGAATGATTCAAATGTATACAACTAATAGTCATTCCCCAATATATCAGTGGTCAAAATATATGAACAAAAAGTTTTCAAAGAAAGAAATCTAAGCTATCAACAATTATTTTTTAAAAATTCCAAATAAGCAATAATTAGGAAAATGCAAATTAAAGCAACTTTGATGTTTTATTTTACACAATCATACCTGCAAAGATGACAGTAGAGGAAAACAGCAAATGCTGAAAGGCTGTGAGAAACAGAGTGAATTGGGTTAGCCACATCTGGAAAGCATTTTGGAATTATGCTCAGAAAGTTACCAAACTGTGCAAATTCTTTAACCTAGGCCTACAACTACTAGGCCTATATCCAAAAGAAATCAAAGAACAATAACAGAATCTATATGTATAAACATTTATAGTAGTTCTCTTTGTGAGAGCCAAAAATTGAAAAAGAAGGAGGTTTCCCCCTATTGGAGACTGAATAAACAAATTGTGGTATATGAATAGATTGAAATAGTATTGTCATAAAAATTATGAAATGAACAACATCAAGGAAACAGGATAAACTTCTATGAACTGAATCAGAGCAAAGTGAATAAAAATAGAATAAGTATACAATGATAACAACATTATAGAGAAAAATAACTCTGAAAGATTTTAGAACTCTGACCAGTACAATGCTAAGCTAAAAGTTCAAGAAGACTAAAAATAAAAGATGCTATTACTCCCTAACAGAAAAGTAATAATGTTAAAAAGCAAGAGATGTACATTTTTTTTCCTGTGGGAGTTCATTTTGCTGGACTGTGAAGTTATGTATTGAGAGCTTCATTCTATATCTATCCATCTATCTATTTATCTATCAGTTAATTTTTTAAAAATGAAGAAAAATAGCTAATTTGCCTTAAATCAAACCACCTTAATCTCAGATTGCTTTGTATCAGTAAAATTTTTTTTTCCTGGTTACATTCATTGCTTTTATTTTTAGTTTCTAATATATCACAAGTAAAAGTTTTCAGTTGATTGACTGAACTTTGGACTGAATTCTTTTTTTTTATTGATAGAATGCATGCCAGGGTAATTTTTTACAGCATTATCCCTTGCATTCACTTCTGTTCTGATTTTTCCCCTCCCTCCCTCCACCCCCTCCCCTAGATGGCAAGCAGTCCTTTACATGTTGAATAGGTTACAGTATATCCTAGATACAATATATGTGTGCAGAACCGAACAGTTCTCTTGTTGCACAGGGAGAATTGAATTCAGAAGTTATAAATAACCCAGGAAGAAAAACAAAAATGCAAGCAGTTTATATTCATTTCCCAGTGTTCTTTCTTTGGGTGTAGCTGCTTCTGTCCATCTTTGATCAATTCAAGCTCTCTTTATCGAAGAGATCCACTTCCATCAGAATAAATCTTCAAACAGTATCGTTGTTGAGGTATATAATGATCTCCTGGTTCTACTCATTTCACTTAGCATCAGTTCATGTAAGTCTCGCCAGTCCTCTCTGTATTCTGTATCAGCAAAATTTAATAACCTTCTAGTTCAAGAGATTCAAGGTTTTTAATAATATATATATATTATTTTATTAAATATTTCTTAATTACATGTAAAAATGTTAACACTAATTTTTTTTAATTGAATTCTGCATTCTCTCCCTCCCTTCTAACCCTCCATCCATTGAAAAGGCAAAAAATAAGGTAGAGTCAAGATAGCAGAGCAAAGGTAGGGACTCGCCTAAACTCTCCCCTAAACCACTCCAAATTCCTTTAAATAATGACTCTAAACAAATTTTAGAGCATCAGAACACCCCAAAAGACGAACTAGAACATTTTCCAGCCAAAGGCAACTTAAAAGGTCTGTGACACAAGGGTGATAGTCCAGCTTGCAATCCTGGTACAGCCCCAGATCCAGACTTATTACAGCCTCAGACCCAGTCCCAGACTGGACCCAGACTTGTCCCTGGCCTCAGACCCAGTCCCAGACTGGACCCCAGCATCAGCAAGGTGGAGCCTCTGAATCAACAGCTGTGCTGGAGGCTTGTGGAAGTCTCTATCCAGGGACATCAGGGAGCACCTGGAAAGTCAGTGGAGAGGGTCTGTGGCAATGGGGTGGGAGTCTGGTGTGCAGTCCCAGTGCAGGCCTTCCCAGCACAGTCCTAACCTCAGTGGCCCCAGCAAAGCAGGGCTCTTGCTTTAGCATACCAGATCTTGCAGGGACATACCTAACAACTCCAGGGCAGAAAAGAGTGCTTGTGTTCAGATTTCTAGAAGGATCTCTGAAAACAACTGCACAAAACTCCTGAAGCTTGGGACAATGCACCTTCCACCATGGAAACAGGACCTTACTTCAACAAAAAGGTATAAGCCAAATAATAGACAAGGAAAATGAGCAGAAAACAAAAAAGTTTCTGACCATTGAAAGTTATTGTGTTGACAAGGAAGATCAAAACACACTCTCAGAAGATGATAATAAAGTCAAAGCTCCTACATCCAGAGCCTCCAAGAAAAATAAGAATTGGGATCAAGCCATGGAAGAGCTCAAAAGGGATTTTGAAAATCAAGTAAGAGAAAAAGAAGAAAAATTAGGAAAATAATTGAAAATGATGCAAAAGGAAATAAATAAGTTAATGAAGAAAAGAATGCTTTAAAAAGCAAATTTGGCCTATTGGGAAAGATACAAAAGCTCACTGAGGAAAAAGTCCTTAAAAATTAGAATGGAGCAAATGGAAACTAATGACTTTATGAGAAATTAAGCTACAATAAAGCAAAAACAGAAAAGGCAAGCAATATAATATCAATTATACATGTGAAATCATGCAAAACATTTTTCCATATTAGCCACGTTGCAAAGGAAAACACATAAAAGCAAGAAAAATAAAGTTTAAAAAATATGCTTCAATATGCACTCAATTTTAGTGATTGCACTCAATTGAGTTCATCAATTCTCTTTCTGGGAAGGGAAAACACTTTTCATCACTCATCCTTTGGAAATATCTTGAATCATTGCCTTTATCAGAGCAGTTAAGTTTTTCATAGTTGATTATCTTTACAATACCGCTGTTACTATGTACAATTGAACCCTGTGTTTTTGTCCCCACCCACTGCATAGCTTTCTTTATCTGTGTCTATTGATTATTATATATGTAAGACAATGTCTCCAACCCCATTGGCATTCTGCTATAGCTTCTGGAATGATTTTTGTCTTATTCATTATATTTTGTTATATTCATTATATTAAAGGTAAAATACTAAGGATTTCACACTTATAATGGACCAACTAGAAAAATGGATCTTGATCCTGAGGTATAAAATGAGATCCTAGAATTAAACAATAAGCCTAATGGCTTGAGATAAATTTATGCTGGGAACAAAACAGGGAGAATTGGAAGCTAACTCTTTCCTCCATGCCTGTTCCCTCTAGTAGGAGATGCAAAGAAAAACATTTTTTTTTTCAGTAACTTAGTCTGAAGTCTTTAAACTAACCATAAAAACCTTATCAATCTTTCTTTAGTTCTCAATTCTGAAACAATGTCTTTGAAATCTTTTTCTATCATTCTTATCAAAGGCCTAACTAGTTTCTAATGAGATCTTTCTAGATCAGCCCAGGGAGACCACCTACATAAAGTGATTAGGACAATGAGCAGCTTAAATAGGGGAATCCTTGGAAGGAGTGGTTGAAGAGGGATTAAATAGTTTTAGGAAAATTATTCTCCAAGGACGTGCCCAAAGTTAAGAAACTGTTTGTTCTGTTTGACCAAGCAAAATGCTAACTGAACTTTTACCTTAAAATTAAAATTACTTTAAAAAATCATTATGGAAATTTGTCTGTGTGAGAATACTATCAATTTTATCAGAATGATTTTTTTTTTCAAAGCTAAGTGTCCATTTATGGACATTTCCAAGCAAAACATGTTTAGAATTAGGTCAATATACAACAAAAATTTTTTCTGTCAAGCTTGTGACTACAACACACAGTACAGAATTTTCTTCTCACATGGCTAATTGAAAGTAGCTAGGGAATATCTGTCTATGCTACAGTGAATAGCTTTTTAAAACAGTTTTCCACATTAGGTTTGTACCTTTGAGTTCCCTTAACACACACACACACACACACACACACACACACACACACACCCTCAATTTGAGAAGAGATATAACCTGGATAAAAAATCTTGAAATCAATATAAAAATTTTACATTGCTCTTATATGTTTTAACTAACTTTGAAAATAGAATATAATCTAGACAAAGAACAGGGGTAAAGATTTAGAGTTGCTACTATAAACTATACAAGACACAGGATCCTAAAACTTAAAGAATTGAAAATTATTTCAGTGACTATCTAGTCCAATTCATAAGAAAAGTAATTCCCACTATACCATCTGGACTGTTAGGGGGCCTTGTGAATAGAGTACCAGAACTGAAGTCAGGAAGACTCCTCTTAGGATGCTTACTAGTTACCTAACTCTGGTGGCCTCAGTTTCCTCATCTGTAAAATGAGCTGAATTGGGAAATGGCAAACTAGTATCTTTTCCAAGAAAACCCCAAATGAAGTCAGGAAAAGCCAAACATTCCTAAAAATGATTGAACTGTGAAAATGGTCATTCTACCTCTTCTAAAAGGCTTCCAAGAAAAGAAAACTCATTCTCTCATGAGGTGCCCTGAATTATAGCCCATTCCATTTTTAGACAGGTCTCATTGTTAGGAAATTTTTTTCCTGACATTAATCCTAAATTAGTCTCTTTACAATTTCTAACCTTTGTCCTGATTCTGTCACCTGGGGCCAACAAAACAAATATAATGTTTTTTCCTTTTCTATAAAATAGCCTTTCAAATACTTGAAGAGAGTTTCATGCCCCTCTAGGGTTTTCTCTTTGCCAAGCTGACCATCCCCAGTCTCTTTAACCCTAACCTCATAAGGAATGGTCTCAGTGCCCTTCCTTATCATGGTTGGCCTTCTTTGTAAACTGTCCAGCTTGTCAATGTCCTTCTTAAACAGAACCATGCAGAACTGAACATGATATTCCAGATATGGTATGTCTGGGACAATCTGAAATGGTCACCCTACACTCATATCTGTAAACTGTGACTTCCTGTAGCCTAAGATCATATTTGGTTTATGGACTGCCAAGTCACATCAACTCATATTAAACTTGAAGTCCATTAAAATCTCCAGGTATTTTTCAGACAAATTGCTGTCTACTAGTACATCAAATATGAGGTGCTGATGGAAGGTGAGGTTTAGAATGTCAGTAGATGATAAGATGGAACTGATGTTCACAAGAGAGACAATGGACTTGATATATAGTCATCTGCCTGGAGATGTTAACTAAACACATGAGGGCTAATGAGGTCACAGAGAGCAGAGAGTAGAGACTCTCATCTTGTACCTTTTTCTTCTCGAAATCACTATAACTAACACAGTAATCTATTTATTCCCCTCATGTATCCATCCTCTCTGCCCTCTGGCTTACTTAGAATTTAATCATTGCCTGATCATTCACTTAAAAGGATCTGTGATCTCATTTTTTTTGGAAATGCCCTCCAGGGATGAAGACCAAGAGCCACCTATATTTACATCCTCTTCAACTCCTGCCAATGTTCTTCAGATTTGCCAAAGGGGATTCAGACAATGATTTGAGGCCTTTCTCCTGACACTGCAAAGGTATTAGCAGAAAACTCTGATTATTCACAGATCAGTGACCCTGTCTTCTCCATTTGACCAGCCCTTCTTCTCTTGATGACATTTTTATTCCTATTCTGTGGAGTTCTTTACTGTCGTAAAACCATTGTATTCCAAATCCTTATGCCATTCAGCAACACAAGTAGATTACTGATATTATTCCAAAGAACCCTATGAATTATTAAACAACTTTTTCAATTTCTCTAAGCAAGCTCTCCCTTGCCTTTCCAACTCTGTGTAAGAGACAGTGCTAACTATGTGCTCAGGAGATTTTAAAATATTATCAAATTTTCAACAATCCTGCAAAGTAAGTGCTATTATTATCCCCATTATATACTTGAGAAAAGTGAGGCAGACAGAGGGTAAGGAGCTTTACAAAATGTCATCAAATTTGACTCTTACAAAAACCTATTTTACAGATGAGAAAACTGAAGCAGACAGAGGTAAAGTGACTAAAATTAGACCACTAGTAAATAAATATCTGAGGTGGGATTTGAACTCAGATTTTTCCTGACTTAAGGCCCTATGCACTATTCACTAAGCTACCTACTTGCCTCTAATCCTTTTTCCCTAGAAGCTTACTGATGGACAATTTCTCATCCAATTGCATGCTATAATTGAGGCAAGAAATATTCTCCATTCATTTGTCTTTGTTCTGTAGATTGTCAGACCAGATTCTTGACTAATTAAAACTCTCTTTTGAAAAACTTTTCAATATTCTTTTGGAGCTTGATGCAATCAGTATTATGTCTTTGACAAACTGAAGACATTGGAAGATCTCACCATCCATGAGGAATCCTTCAACCTACACTCTGTCTTGAACCCTTTCTTCCCTTACAGTATTATCTGTCAAGCATATATCATCCTGTTTTTAGCAAATATTTATTATCATTATTATCACTGTAATACCTGACAATCAAATAGCCCAGGAAATAATGCTTCTTGTTGCTTTTAGGCATGAGACAAAACTCATGCTGACAGTCCTTTTCTTTGATTCTCAGCAGTGTATATGAATCATGCTTCAGAGTAGTTAGAACTTCCTTATTTCTTCAGATTCCATTTATAGTAAAAATATGATAGGATTTCAGTAGCACTGTCCACTCATTGGAATAGTACCTAACATTTAAAACATCAATAGCCAAATTAAGATTTATGGATAGTCTTAAAACTGTTGATTCTTAGAACTCTGCTTGATTTCTTTCCACACTGCCATTGTCACTGCAGATATGGAGATGGGAGAATAATGAAAACCAAGCATTACTTTAATTTTTGTTCTGTTTCATTGGCTGTGTAGTGTTAGGCTAAGATTTATGATTTGCTCTACAGAATGGCTCGCTCCCACAACAAGACCTAAGATACTAGGTTGTATGAAAATGTTTAATAACAATGAATTATAAAAAGGAAAACAAGAATTGACAGTGCAGTTCTTACAACAAAAGCACTTAATGCATCTTACGATTAATATAACTAGTACAATACAAAGAGTTAGACTAGTGGAGGAGAGAAGAAAAAATATATCACTCATTGATTTGGGGAAGCCCCAACTTTACAGACGTCAAGCTGGGGAATTCTGGCTTACATCCTGCAAGTCCCAGGCAGAGTGTCCTATCCATGAGTGAGATTCCAATTTGGTTATTGATCTATCCTGATTTAAATAGCCCAGGGAATAAAGGTGGCTAAATGTCAGCAATACTGACTTCACTTTCTTGAGAGAATCCAGAGCGGGGCCAGTCCTGCCAGAGTCTATCAAGAGTGAAGCTTTACAATTTGGAACTATGCTAAAAAAGCTATCAAACTGTACATACCCTTTGACCTAGCAGTGTTACTACTGGGCTTATATCCCAAAGAGATCTTAAAGAAGGGAAAGGGACCTGTATGTGCAAGAATGTTTATGGCAACCCTCTTTGTAGTGGTCAGAAACTGGAAACTTAGTGGATGCCCATCAATTGAAGAATGGCTGAATAAATTGTGGTATATGAATATTATGGAATATTATTGTTCTGTAAGAAATGACCAGCAGGATGATTTCAGAAAGGCCTGGAGAGACTTACATGAACTGATGCTGAGTGAAATGAGCAGGAGCAGGAGATCATTATATACTTCAACAAAAAATACATCAATTATAGATGATCAATCTACCGGTGAATTGCTTCTTCATACTTAGCTAAAGTTGGTCTTCAAAAAAATGAATGGGATCATGATCAAAAGCCTTTCCAGAATGGTGGAAACTGCTGGGATTTATTATTGTTCATCCTTCATTTTTGAAGAGGACCAATGACATCATGAAGCTGAGTTAAAATAGTGGATGATGGATGATATCTGATTTGTTTGTGAATAGAATTTAAGTGATATAGAGCTTCAAAAAATGATCAGCTTCACTCTCTCTTCCACAGTCATTGAAGTCCAATGGCAGAACAAAAGTCAAAACAACTGGAAGTGGCTCAGTATGCATCGAATGGCCTAAATGTCTTTTCTGGCAGAGGTATTAAGAACCTAGGGTCACCTCTGTACTATAAAAAGACATTGGATTTGAATTATTTGGAGGGTATTCATTATGTACAAGATAAAATAAAAATTGCTACTTGGAGTTTAGGCTTTGTCAAGCAATAGCATCTTAAGATAAATTCTATTCTTGTTTTTCCTAAGGAGCATGCAGACTGTATACATTTGTAACCTAATTAAAATATAGCAAAATGGCCCATTGGTGCTGTAAAGATGTGAACAATATTATCACATGACTTTCTGATTTCTATAATCAACCAAAATAAGTGATTAGTGATAAGTGATTGATAAAACAATTCATATTTATGTAGGGAAATAATAAAGAAAAAAATATACCTTAAAGCTAATTTAACTGTATTTTCTCCAATATTTGTGATACATCTAATTCTTATAACTGTATGTATAGCCCACATGATTCAGTATTATATAGGAATAAGTGTCATTTAATGCCAGACAAGGCTAGAAGTACTGGGGCACCCCCTCCCCATTTCATTCATGGGCTCATTTCCTTTCTAGGTCTCTCTTTTCCTAGATTCAAAGGCAATCTAGGGTATGCTCTGTAATAAGTTCAGAAATTACCAAAATTGCAGAATTTAGAAATTACTCTCTAGTGGTCATATAGTTTTCACTCTGGATTAGGATTAGGGAAATTTTCTTTTTCCACTGTTATCATTTAGTTTACTGTATCATCAGTATCAATTGCATAGAAAGTATAGATAGTAATACATTAGGCTACAATAAAAGTTGAAGTCAGTTTTTATTTTTTTTCCTTTCCTTTCTACTTCCCCACTTCCCAATGATCAGAGGAAGAAAGGAAAGGAAAGTAGAAGTAGGGTAGATAGAGAGCTTCCTTAGTGCAGCATTCCATAAAAGCAGAAGTGTGAAGTAAAAGCAGCTGTGGATCAGACTTTACTCATTTCACACACTATGTTCTATTTTTATTTTTATTTTTTTACCAATAGAGCTATTCTCTACTTCCAGTTTACCTGCTCATATCTGCTCCTGCTTTTGTTCTCATCTCCCCTCTTCCTCCTACCTCAATCACTAAAATCTTCTCTTGTCTCTTGATTTTACCTGGTATATATGCTTCTGCCCCTATATCATTACCTCTAATTATTCCCTTCCTTCACGAAAGCATGACCATGTGACATTGAAAGCTCTCTGCTGGGCTTGGCAAATCATTCATGGTACTAGACTTGGCCATATTAAGTTCATCTGTACAGTTTCTTGCGTCTGTACAGTTTCTAAAACAGAAGGTTATCCCACTAAGGCCAAAAGTTCTGAAATCTTGGCAAACTCTGGGTAATATAAATGTCATCCCATGTGTCACAGGCCAGTTCACTAAGTCTCCATGATGCCATCTCTAGGAAGAAAGGTTATATAAGTTCATCAAGGTTTTTGCAATCTGCTCTTTGCCACTAAACTCCTACACTTAGGAGTAATAAATATAGATATGCATTTATTCAGATATATCTGATATCATTTGGAATGTACAAGCTTAGGTCCAATAAATAAATTAAGGATTTTGAGCTAATTTTTACTTCTCGTTAAGTGGTTAGAATACTGATTCTATTCCATTAAATTTTGGCCTTCTAGGTGACTGTGATGATAGGTAATCCAGTTTGTATGTCAGTCTAAATATGGAACATAGAAAAATATCTTTTAATATTTATTCATTCAGGCATAATAATACTTCAAGCTCCTTTTTTGTAAGCTCTTTGAGGACAGAAACTATACCATTTTTCATGTTTCTGTCCCTAGTTATTTAAATATGTTGCTGTTTAATAAATGTTAACTGAGTTATTGATCAATTTCAGCAGATAAGGCTATAATAGATATTTGGGGAGAAATTCTGACTTCCATGAAAGGGATGATGGACCCTATGGCTCACAAAAAGATGATTTTAGATAAATAAAATTTAAAATTGATGGAGTTTTATTGCAGTTCTAGATCTATTTCAATTGATGTTATGTAATGTACACCACCTTGCAGCAGAGGGCACTCAGGGATTTCAGGCAGGTTCTCTCATGCTCTCAAGAGTAGCTGGTTGTCACACTGGCTTTGCCAACACATGGGTAGAATACACACACACACACACACACACACACACACACACACAGAGCAACATCCTGAAGTTCACTTCTCTATTGCTCCTAGCTCGGGGTAGACCAAAAATTGTACCAAATATTGACTTTGTTTCTAGGAGATTGTAGCTCTGCTCCCTATTTCCATCTTTTTTTCTCTTTTGCTATGATGTGCATACATTTACTTCTATCTCTGTCCCTTTAACATAAAGCAATTTGGGGAGGGAGGGAGGGAAGATGTATTTCTCCATAGAACATGCTTAGCTAGCTATCATACACAGTTCCATCAGGGGAGCCAGAAGGAACAATGAATGGGCTATTGTGAGCAGGTTGTCATTTATCCATGTCTTTTCATGTTCAAATTCAATCTTTCATTAAAACAAACAAACAAATAATCTATTCTATGCTTCTGACCAGGGTTCTGTGGGAGGAGTACCAGTGGTACAGTTGTAACATGCTGGTTATCTGAAGGATCCTAATCTGGCAATTCTAAACAAATGGAGAACAGCCAAGACAGAAAGAAAAAAAGAAGGCCTATGAGCAACCCAAATAGATGTCACAAAGCACACGTGCCAAAACTCATGCACTTTACTCATAGGGAAGTCCCTCAGGCCTTCACTTAGTACCTGTTTTATAAACAATTCTAATAAGCTTGATTATCCAGTTTACCAGCCCACAGCTGTTTGAAGCAGCCAATTACAAAGTTAAGGAGGAAATAGAAGAAAACTAAGAAGTAGGTATGGTGATAATAGTCATAAGTGGCAAAGAAAAAGATATAAAAGACAAATATAGCATCCCCTTATGACAAAAACCTGAAGTATTGGAAGAGTCTCACTCCTTCCTAGCACCTGGTATTCAACATGCTATATACAACACAACATGTTCATAAATAAGATCCTGAATCAGTTTGGTTCAACAAAGCACCTAAATATGTACAAGACACTATATTAGGTACTTTAAGAGATACAAAGATGAACAGAGAATAGCCCTTACCTTTAAAAGCTCATACTCTAGTAGGGGAGAGAGGAGATGTATGCAATTTTCTTTACAGGTAATTGGAGGAAGGAGAAATCTAGAAATGAAATCTTTTTTCCTTGTATCCCCAGTGCTTAGCATAATGCTTAATAGTAGTGCAATAAATGGTACAAAATATGAACTTAAGTCTTGTTGACTAACTCAGAACTCAACATAATAGAGTACAAATCTAGAAAGAAGACTTCATAAAAGAGGTGACATTTCAAATGGAATTTGAAGGGTTGGTTAAGATTTGAACAGGCTGAAATATATGGAAAGAGTATCCCAGGTATAGAAAACAGTAGGTATAAAGGTAGTAAGTTAAGAAAGCATAAGAATCATAATCCAGCTTGGTTTGAGTACAAGGTGAATGAGGGAAAAGGAGCAGAAGACAATGTTAGAAAAGTGTGCTGGGACCACATCATGGATCTTTGAATACCAGGTTGAGATATTGCAACTTTATGTACTAGATAATGAGGAATCACTAAGGGCTTCTGGGCAGGAGAATGATGTAACTGAACTTATTCAACTTATTTTTCTTGTATTTATGATTTCTTTATTTTTCTTCCCCCTCTTCTTCCATTCAAATGTGAGCATTTTGTGGGCAAGAACCATTTCTGCTTTTTCTTTTTTCTTTTTTGCTTAGCATAATGCTACATAGTAGTACAATAAATGGTACAGAATACGAACTTAAATTCTTGTTGACTGATTCAGAACTAAACATGATATAGTATTCCATATGTGTTATAACTATGTAATTGTCTCTTCCATTAGAATGTAAGTTCCTTTCAACATACTTCTAATTCACTGAGTGACATGAAACCCTTTTCTTTATGTATCAATTTTCTGTTTTTAACTCAAAAGTAGGAGAAAAATGTTATACAAATAGGAAATCAGGTCATTCTCCAGGGGTTCCCTAGAGATAGAATCTCATGGACAGTTACTGTGTTTGAAGTGACTCTGGAGAAGCAGATGACTAAATTTGAAGCTGGAAGCCTGAGAGTTCACTTTTCTTCTGTTTCTCAGATTTCTATTTCTAGGGTTCAGTGATTCCTTAAAGTCAACAATTCTTTTCTTCTGAATAGTTCAGGAGTGTCAACCTGGATATGAAAAGTTCAAGGATCATCCTTACTCATTCTACCTTCTCCAAGGAGCTGGTCTAAACACACTGAATAAGGTGTGTGTGTTTGTTTGTTTTTGCTTAAAAAGTCCCTTTTATTATACTCATTTCAATAATACTTTTCTAGACATTTGTAGTTTTTCCAGGAGCTATTTGGTTATGATCATGTCATGCATTTAAAAACATAACACATACTTTATAGAATAAAATTTCTCTCTTTTTATAATGCAAAAAATCCCAGGCAACTTTCCTTGTCATAGTCTATATGCTTATCATATTGCCAAACTTTAATTTAATTCAGGTTATTCTTGAAAGCTAAAATATGTAAATATGTAAAATGTAGCTCAAATACCTTTACAAAAGTATGAAACTAATTTATCCAAGGGGAAATGCAGTTATCATTTTTATTACTCATGTTGAAGAAAGAAAACATCCTCAAAATTCCAAATACATAACAATGATAAAAGAGTATGCAAAAATGTCCTGTTTATAAACTTAACTGTTGGTCTCAGCAACCATTTCATTTCATTTATGGGTAAAGTCTTCCATTGGTACTCGAAATTTTCTGTCTTTTTGGTACTATTGCCAGACTTTATGCTCTCAGATAAAGATTTAGTACAAAAGTTGACAAACAAAAAAAAGTCTTTTCTTTGACATTAGGAATGTTGCCTGTATTTCAAAATAAAAAATCCATGTGTATGCTGTACATTTTATTTTCTATTGTGGGCCAATTTTTATATTTCAGTTTAAGATCTACTAACCAAATCAACAGTATTACTGATGTTTGACTAATTCACAGTTTAATTATGAAGACTGTATTAAACTAGTCAAAGTAAAATCTTCTAAACAATTTTAAAAGCAAAAATAAAGAATTTTCATAAATACAGTATTTTTCAAAAGTATAAATTGTATCTGATTGGATCATCTGCAATTATGACAACAAAAGATGTCCTATTGTCTTTCTAAGTATATAAAGGAGGTTAATTTACAGAGGCGTAGAAAACCAAGACTTGACACAGTAGACTTGGTAAATGCTTAGTTACTTATAATGCATACTATGATATCACATATTTAAGTTTTTGGTATTCAGCTAAAAAGGTGTTTCTTTCCAAGAAATTGAACTTTTCTGTCAAATGCACATGACCGAATGGATGAATTTGGTTCATAAAGTGGATTCATTACAAATTTTATACATAAATCATATATATCACTAAAAAAGTTCTTTATTCCATCTTATTGTCTTACATTATGAAGTATAATAAATCTTACATGGCTTTCAGCAACAAAAGCAGAAACAACCACTCAATGAATTTGTCCACAGTTTTCAGAGACATATTGGACCCTAGGATGGCATTAACTATGAACTGGTTCAGATAACTATGATTATTCTTAGATTTCACTTTTCTAGATGGTAAAAATTCCATTTCAAAACCTGAATTATTAGGATAGCCTAAAATTACAAAGTAGAAGCTTCCAGACATCAACTTTGGTATAGGTCCTGTTGGTAGGATGTGGCACCTATGTTAACCTTAGCAGCCAACTTCTTTACTCAGCTCAGTGTTTTCTTGTAACAGGAAATAGGCAGTTTGGTGGCATTGTCCTATAATTCACTGATCACTCTCAAGCAATTAAATCAAGGCAGACTGTACAATCTGTTTGGTGAACACTGGGAAAGGAAGACAGGGACCCTCATTATTCCTCTCACATTTTTATTATATTTATCTTAAAATAGGAGTTTGTAATCTTTGCTGAGAAGCCACTTTTAAATATTATATTATGAGGGAAAAGGTGAGCTCTCAATGATATGATTACACAGTGTACCACATTTTGGTCACACACTGGCATTAGTCTCACCTTCTCAAGAATTATACCATCTTCAAGATCCTGGCAACAATTTCCTTTTCTTCCACCTTTCCCAGTCCTTCCCTCACACTAAAACTACTGTTTATCTTTATGAGATCTTTGGCATCTAATGTTTTTGATGAATGATCATCACTGAGTTACCACACCCTATTCTCCAAGTCCATCACCACCACTCTGGCTTCATTTTACCCCTAAAGCCAGTCTTTGTTCCAGGATGTACTAATTATAATGATTGAATAGTCACCACTGTAGTAGTTTTCATCCTCTTACCTTATATTCCTGATAAATCCTAAA
Source organism: Antechinus flavipes (assembly GCF_016432865.1). NCBI lineage: Eukaryota > Metazoa > Chordata > Mammalia > Dasyuromorphia > Dasyuridae > Antechinus > Antechinus flavipes. The sequence continues at coordinate 130,866,879 of NC_067401.1, read as the reverse complement.
TTCTTCATGACCCTGTAACTATGATTTTTTTTTTTTTTACTCCTGATCCTGAGCTGGTAAAGGGCTCTGGAAAAGACAAATAGAGCTGATTGCAGCCATGTTAAATATATGGTGAATAAATTAGCTAAGTGCTAACTTCTGCCTGGCAACTTTAAAATTTAATTTTTATTGATGTGACCCACATGTGAAAAGACCAGGGAATGTAAATGATGAATGACTGAAACAATGGACTTGTTCTTGATATAAATAGGATGATGGGACAACCCCTAGATAACTGGTTGGAAGAGAGAAAGTTTAATTGGAGAAGAGAGGAGAGAAATATACATTTATTAAGTAATCAATTACTAAGTACCAAGCACTGTGTTAAGCACTTTACAAATGTGATCCCATATGATCACTCAAAGTAGGCTCTGCTGCTGAGACTTCAAGGGAACAGAAGTGGGGAGGTTTTCTGATTTTCTGTTGGCAGTCCTTTACTGAAGGATTTCATGTGAAACTGATGCTGGAGATAAAGGAGACTATACCCAAGTAGTAAAGCAAATCAGAGAAACAGTGAAATGAATGAATGAATGAATGAATGAAAAAGCACTTAAATACTTAGTATCGGCAAAATTCTGTGCTAAGTGCTGGTGATATAAAAAAATGCAGGATAGTTCCTGCTCAAAAGGAGTGTATATTTACTGTGTCCAGAAAGGAGACACCAGGATGTTGTAAGAAGGCATCAGGGGTCTGCTGTTATGCTTGATCTTTATACTTGTTTACTCTCCCCATTGATGATATGAATGTTGTAGAGAGAATGTGCTCCAGGTTTTAGAGGATGGTGTTCTAAAATTATGACTCCAGTATGTCTAATGGCTCTCTGTGAAATGTTAAAAATAGTGGGGACTCATGATTTGTTATTTTAGGAGTAGACCCACAGAGTAGCTTGAACCTAGGTTTATTATCCTTGACAAAGGGGAATGACATTGATTTCATTGATATTATGAAAAACCTTTACTACTGCTTCGAATGTAAATTCAGAAAAGTCTAGTTTCAATCATAACTTTAGTTGGAGGGAAGAGGAAAAAAAATTAAAACTTTGCTTTTTGAAAAGGATTAATCTTAATTAATTAATTTTCTAATTAAGTAAAATACCCAATTTCTAGGAAACTATTTTCAAGTAACACTAGAATCGAAGAAAAGGAAACTACAATGATACTTATATAAAGTGGACAACTAAATTATTTTAGTCTAATTAGAAAGATGAGTACTCATATATTCAATAACAGTACATAAGACTTAGGATGAATTTTCTGAGTAAAGTGGAACTCATTTTGTTTATCCCAATTTGTGCATGGATACCTGTTAGAAGTCCTGCTCTTAGTATGCCTAAATATTTCAAAGTTGTATCTACTAAATTAAAACTAGCTTTTCTCCTTCTCTGTTTCTAAACAGAGAACACAGTACCTTATACAGTGATTTCAAAATAAGAGGAAAAAACATACTTGACAACTTTATAATTTCAGTGCAAGTTAAGCCACTATCTTGATGCTAGATAAATTGAAATGAACTTTGCCTTTGGTTCATTAATAAAGAACTATCTTGAATTCCTTCCTTTTCTTTTCTGGTGCCCTTTGATCTGGGGTTGTTGCTAAGACTAGCAACAATACTATATATAATTCAGCTTCTGTGGATGACATTTTTCTTTGAAGAGGGGACATTCTGCTTTAGTGTTACACCACTCAATGCTATACTCCCAGCAGAACAGGTAGCCACAGCATGTAGCCATTACATATCTTTGCTTCTCTCTTCAAAGAGTATAATTCCAAATTCCTAGAAACAGATTTCTCTTCCACACAGCTCCTCTGGTAAGAGAAGTTGCAGTGTGGTTTTTATTCTTTCCATGACTGTGCCTCTTATTGAAGTCACAGATTTGTACCCTAACTAAAAGCATCAGACGGAGCAAGGATACCAATCAATCAGCCATAAATATTTGTTAAGCACCCACTTGCCAGGCACTGTTCTAAACATAAGAGATATAAAAAGAGAAAAAAGACAGTCCCTGCCTTTCAAGGAGCTTTCTGTCTAATGGAGGACACAATATGCAAACAAATACATAATGTATATAGGATAACAGAAAATAATGACAGAGAGAAGGCATCCAAATGAAGAAGCACTGGGGAAAGCTTCCTATAGAAGGTAGGATTTCAGCTGAGATTTAAAGGGATCCAGAAAGGTCAGTAGTCAGAACAAAGGAGAAAGAGCATTTCAGGTATAGAGGACAGCTAGAGAGAAGTCCAGATCTGAAAGATGGCGTGTCTTATTCATGGAATAGCCAGAATATCTTTTTCACTGGATCAAAGAATAAATAGTGGGGAATAAGGTGTAAGAAGACAAGAAAGGTAGGAAATAGCAGATTATAAAGGGCTTTGAGTGCCAGAAGATTTTGTATTTGTTCCTAGAAGCAATAGGAAACCACTGGAGTTTATAGAGTATGAGGATAACATTATTAAACCTGTGTTTTAAGAAAATTACTTTAGTGGCAGAATGAAGAACGATTGGAGTGAGAAAAGTTTTAAGGTAGGTAGACTCACCAGCAGGCTATTGCACTAATTCAGTCCTGAGATGATAAGGATCTATACTAGAATGGTCAGAGGAGAAAAGGGAATGTATTTGAGAGATGTCATAAAAGTAAAAATCTTGGCAACAGTTTGGAAAAGGCAGGGTGAAGATAGTGAGGAATACAGGATGGCTTCTAAATTGCAAGCCTTGGGGACTGGGAAGATGGTGTTGCCCTCTACAGTAACAGGGAAAGTGAACTGGGAAAAGGAGGAAAGATAATGAATTCTGTTTTGGACATATTAAGTTTAAGATGATTATTGGATATCCAGTTCATGATGTCTGAAAAACGGTTAGAGATGGGAAATAAGAGATCAGGAGAGAGAAGGGGCAGACTAGATAGATTTGAGAATCATCAACATAAATATGGTAATTAAATCCGTGGGAGCTGATGAAATCACCAAGTGAAATAGAATAGAGGAAGAAAAGAAGTAGAAGAGGAAGAACTCTGAGTAATGCCCAAGGGTTAAAATGAATGGTCTGGAGAAGCCAGCAAAGGAGATAGAGAAGGAATAGGCTGAATAGGGAGGAAAACCAGGAGAGAGCAGTGCCCTGAAAATTCAGAGAGAAGAGAGTATCAAGGTAGAAAGAGTGATTGACATTGTCAAAGGCTGTAGAGAGATCAAGGAGATGAATGGAATGGGATCACATGAACAAGTAAAGGAGTTAGCCCTGGTAAAAAGTAACGATTCTTCATGTAATAGAAACAAGGAGATAATGGCAGAAGGCACATGGGTGATAGGAAATGAGAAAGAGAAGAGGGACTTTATGGCGAATGGACTCCATTTTTCCTGTGAAAATGAGGCATGATTCTTAGAGTAGGGGGAAGAACAGTAGAGAAGGGAGGTTTGAGGGATGAAAAGATTGGAAGATATGCTATGGAGAGTGGGATATTGAGTTGATAAGAGAGGTATAATAAAATTGCCTGACAGCAATATAGACCCTGTTAAGGCTCTGCAATGTAAATTTTTATTGGACCCAGTTAAAATCCTGCATTAATTTTTTTTTCACCTTTATTCAATAGAAACACGTGTAGGTGCAAAGGCAACAAAGAGTGGGAATGATCTGATGCTGAGGTTTAGCTGGGTGTAGATTTGAATTGGTTCACCAAAGGATCAATACAGAAAGAAGAGAGAGTGACTAGTATGGTTTAAGATGGCCTCAAAAAGCTTATTACTTGAATGAATATCATGGTCATCTTAGAGAAATGTGCACATAGTGATAAATTATTCCCATGAGCCCTTTGACAAGGTGACTGGAGATGTAATTGATGTAGAATATGGATGCAAGATGATGCTTTGTAGTGAAATGCTATACTGCATATACTCGAGTATAAGCCGAGTTTTTCTGCCCAATTTTTGGGCAGAAAATCCCCTCCTCGGCTTATACTGGAGTCACTAGATAAAACATGTGTAAATATCCCTTTGAATGCCCCCCTGCTGTGTAGTATACAGCGCGAGTGCCGACTGTGATACTACAGGGCTGGCCGTTGCTACGGTGATGCGGCTGTTCCTGAAGTATCACAGTCGGTAACCGGACTGTATACTACTGCTGGCAACCGCTCTATATACGTATACCGGCACCCGCTCTCCTCCTCTGCGGGCACCGGTGTGCTACCTAACTGTCAGCCTCCTGTCTCCTCCTTTCCTGCTTCGGCCCATGCCACAGGATCAGTGATGGAGTGTACCTGTAGCCAGGAAGCTGACAGGCAGACCCATGCGGCATTGCGACTACCGGTAAATGTTCAAAAACCTACTGATATAATAAGTTTTCCCAGATTTTTGGGTTAAAATTAGGGGCCTCGGCTTATATGCGGGTCGGCTTATACTTGAGTATATACAGTAATTTAGTTGCTGTAGATGAACCTTTGCAGAGACATTTTGCCTTGATGTTAGACCAATGAGTGACTATTGCATTGTTCAGTCATTTGAGATGTGTTTGACTCTTCGTGACCCCACTTGAGCTTTTCTTGGCAGAGATATTGGACTTGTTTGCTATTTCCTTCTCCAGCTAAGTTGACAGATGTGGAAACTGAGGCAAACAGGATTAGATGATTTAATCAGGGGTTTACAGAACTATTAAGTATCTGGGATCACATTTGAACTCAGGTCCTCCTAATTTCTAGGAACTCTATCCACTGTACTATTTAGCTGTGCTATTAGGTGATACAATCCTACTAGAACAGGCGGCCCCACAATATGTGATTGTCACATTACTATGCTTGCATTTTTAAGAAGTATAAGAAGGCATGGAAGTGTCTTGGTCATGCACTGAAAATGTAAAGGTAAAGTATGCTATGAGTGACAACTTTCTTTCTTTCCTCCATTATAGTCATTTCTTGGCACCCATCAGGCTTTTACTGTGCTGTAACCCTATTGTTTTTCACTCATCATATACCAAACCATTTAGGATTATGATGAATGATCATTCAAAATATATTATGATATTTTAATAACAAAAAACCTACCAGAGTTTTACTCTGAAGGCCAGCTTGGGAATTATCATCCTTCTGTTCTGTTTGGGTTACTTCTGGTTGGGTGACAGGTGCCAAGGCTATGGCCGTGGAATTGCTCACAGATCTGCAAAGCTGTCTTGCTCTAATTCATGCCCACCAATATATTTCATCTTCCTATCACCTTTATCTCCACATATATCCCCTCTCCCAATTAACAAGTCATCCTTTTTAATGAATAATTTTTATAACAGGGGAAAAATTAGTTCGGAAAAACTAAACAACAAACATCAAAAAAAAGTACAAGTTTTTGCTGCATGGTCCTTCATCTCTGTAAAGAAGGAAAGGAGCTGTATTTTTTTCATCCCTTCTCTAAAATCAAACTTGGTTGATAAAATTGTATCATGTTCAGGCTTCTTTTATTTTATTCTTCCCATTTAAATTTTTGTGTCAAAATTGTTTTCGTGGTTCTGTTTACTTCACCTTGCATCAATTTATACAATCATATGTTTCTCTGGGTTCTTTATATTTTAAAATTATCTGACATTATTGTTTTAGTCTTTTTCTCAGATAATGAACATTTAAAAATTAATTTCTCCTCCCCATTTTCCCTCCCCCCCCATTTAAAAAATTATTCTCCTGTATCTGTAGCCAGGAAGCTGACAGGCAGACCCATGCGGCACTGTGACCACCAGTAAATGTTCAAAAACCTACTGATATAATAAGTTTTCCCAGATTTTTGGGTTAAAATTAGGGGCCTCGGCTTATATTCGGGTCGGCTTATACTCGAGTATATACGGTAATTTAGTTTATGTAGATGAAACTTTGCAGAGACATTTTGCCTTGATGTTAGACCAATGAGTGACTATTGGGCGTTTAATGTCATGTTTCATCTCTATTCTTAGAACTTCTGTTTGATCACTGGGAGATCAGAATTCTAAAGTTTTTCAAAGGTGTTTTTCCTTGGTAATGTTTTTATCACTGGATAAATTATTCTCCTATTTCTATTCCCTTTGTTCTGCATGAGTTCATAAAAGTCTTCTCTTTCTTTTGAAATTATTTCTTGTGGCACAATTATACTCCTAAAACATTCATATTCCACAATTTGTTTAACTACTATCTAAAAGAACACTACATTAGTTTCTAATTTTGCATTACTATGAAATAAGCTGCTATAAATATTTTTGTACATATAGATTCTTTTCCTTTTTCTTTGATTTCTTTGGCATATAGGAATGGGATATAGGTATAGCTGAATCAAAGGGTATGTAACTTTGTGGCAACTTTTTGGACAAAATTCGAAACTGTTTTGCAAAATAGTTGAACCAATTAATTCATAATTCCACCAATAATATACTAATATGCATCTTTGCCCAAAACCCCTTCAACATTTCATTTTCCTTCTTTATTCCTTAAAAATCTGATGGGTGTGAGGTGGATCCTCAAAGTTGCTTTAAATTATAGTATCTTAATTATTAATGATTTGTATTTTTATATGATTGTTGATAGTCTAGATTTCTTCTTTTGAAAACAGCTTATTCATGTCCTTTGATTATTTATCAAGTGAAGAATGTGCGGAATTATAAATTTGAAACAATTCTCTATATATGTTAGTAATGAGATCAGAGACCTTTTTGTTGCAGGTTTTTTCCCCAGATATCTGCTTCCCTTCTAATTTTTAATATATGAGAAATTTATGGAAAAAATTTTTATCATACATAATCATAGTTGTCCATTTAATCTTGTATGATATTATCATTTGTTTAGTTATGAACTCTTCCCCTTATCATAAATCCAATTACCAAAAGTTAATTTCTTCTTTGATCTTCTAATCTGTTTATGATGTGCTTTTGTTTACCTAAATCACAAATCCATTTGGAGTTTATCTTGGCATATGGTATGGTGTTGATCTGAAACCAATTATTGCCAAACTGCTGCTGTCAGTTTTCTGATAGCTCTAATCAAATATTGAGTCTTTTCCCCAATATACAGAGTCTCTGTGTTTATCAAACACCAAGATACTATATTCGTATGATTCTGTTATGTGCCTAATCTATTCCATTTACTGACTTGTCTTTTGTTGTATCAGTACCAAATTATTTTAATAATTACTGTTTTGTAGTATAATTTGTAATTTGCTACTGATAGATCTCATTCCTTCTGACTTTTTTCATTTTTACCCATTTTATCTTTACCTTTTGTCCTCTAACTAAATTTCATTCTTTCTTTTTTTTTTTTAAGTGACTTGCCTAGGATCACACAGCTAGAAAGTATTAAGCACAGCTCATTATCATATTTCTACCTCAACTATACATTATTTTGAGAATTTTGAATTGGCAAATTAATTTAGGTAATAGTGTCATGCTTACTATATTTGTTCATCCAGGTTTCCTGGGCGAAACTTGTATTTTCTAACTTCTGCAGTTATTTTGAATGGAATTTCTCTTTCTACCTTTTCTTGCTGGGTTTTGCTATAATATAGGAATGTTTACAGTTTGTGTGGATTTGTCTTATATCCTGCAACTCTATGGAAGTTTTAATTATTTCAATTAATTTTAGTTGACTTTCTAGAACTAAGTACATCATACTATCTGCAGAAGGCATTTATTTTGTATTCCAGTTACCTATGCTTATTCCCTCAAGTTTTTTCCTTATCTTACTGTTCTATCTAGTATCTTAGCACTATTTTAAATAGTTGTGATGATAGTGAGCTTGCTTTCTTTAGAAAGGCCTCTAACATTTCTCCATTATACAAAATATAATTTGCTGTTGAGCTTGCTTTCTTTAGAAAGGCCTCTAACATTTCTCCATTATACAAAATATAATTTGCTGTTGAATTTACACAAATACTCTATACTATCTTAAGGAAAGTTCCATTTATTCTTATGATTTCCAGAGTTTTTAGTAAAAATGAGTGTTGGATTTTGTTACCAGTCCTTTCAGTGCCTATTGATATTTATATATAATTCTATTATTATTTATTAACATGACTTATTGTATATGTTTTTCCTCATGTTGGACCAACCCTGTTTTCCTGGCATAAACCCAAACTAATTATAGCATATAATCTTTAGAATATATTGTTATAACCTACTTGCAAATCTCTAATTTAAAATGTTTGCATCAATATTCATTAGTGATCTAAATTTACAATTTCCTTTCTCAATTTTGTTTCTCCCTGTTTTAGATATCTAGATTATATTTGAATCATAGAAAGATATCGAAATAGTGCCTTCTTTTCTTATAATTGCAAATAATTTATGTACTGAATTTAATTGTTCTTTGAATGTTTCATAGCATTTAATAGTATTCAACTTGTATCTCATTCTGCTCTTTTTTTTATTATGATAGCTTTTTATTTACAAAACATATGCAGGGTAATTTTTCAATATTGACCTTTGCAAAACCTTCTGTTTCAACTTTTCCTCTCCTTTCCCCTACCCCCTTCCCTAAGTGGCAGGTAGTCCAATACCTGCTAAATATCTCATTCTGCTCTTAAAGTTATTTTCTTTTGGATGTTCATTTACACCTTGTCCATTTATTTATTTATTTTGCATTGATTTATTTCAATAGTATATTTCCTTTTTTTGTTATCTGGTTTTTTATATTTTTGTCAGTATTCATCTAGTTTTTCTAAGTGGTCAGATTTTTTAGCTGATAATTGAGCAAAAGAATTTTGAATAATTTCCTTTATTTTCTCTTAAATTGAATTAAGTTTTCATTTTTAATTTTTTAAAAGCTTTTTATTTTCAGAACATATGAATAGACAGTTTTCAACATTCACCCTTGCAAAACCTTGTGTTTCAAATTTTTTTCTCCCTCCTTTCTCTCCTTCCCTTCCGCAGGCAGCAAGTAATCCAATATATATAAAACACCCTCAGTCCCCACAGATCTCTCTCTGGGTGCAAATGGCTCTCTCCATCACAAGACCATTGGAACTGGCTTGAATCACCTCCCTGCATCCATTCATGATGCGTAATTGAAACATGCTGAGTACACTAAAATCCAACTAGAGAGCCAAATTTTTCATGGATTCAAGCAACCGTACTTCCCTCATATATAAGAAACGATCACCAGGATGATTTCAGAGAGGCCTGGAGAGACTTACATGAATTGATGCTAAGTGAAATGAGTAGAACTAGATCATTGTACAAGGCAACAGCAAGATTATACAATGATCTATTCTGATGGATGTGACATTTTCCAAAATGTGATGACTGAGGTCAGTTCCAATGATCTTGTAATGAACAGAGCCATCTAAAGCCAGAGAGAGGACTGTGGGAACTAAGTGTGGACTACAACATAGCATTTTTACTCATTTTATTATTGTTTGCTTGTATTTTGTCGTCTTTCTCATTTTTTCCCTTTTTGCTCTGATTTTTTTTGTGCAACATGGTAATTGTAGAAATATATATAGAAGAATTGCACATGTTTAACATATATTGGATTATTTGACATCTGGAGAGGTGGTTGGGGGAAGGAAAAGACAAAAATTTGGAACACAAGGTTTTGTAGGGGTGAATACTGAAAATTATCTATCCATATGTTTTGAAAATAAAAAGCTTTAATAATTTCTTAAAATTACATTAATTTCAAATTAATTTTAAATTCTGTGAGGACTCTTTACTAAACATAAATCTTATTGTATTATAATCAGTAAATAGATGTGCTGTCATTTCTTATAGTTCATTAATATTAAATTGTTTCCAAAGAAAGAATGATATTGATTGAATACAGACTGAAGCATTTTTCACTTTCTTTATTTCATTCATTCTTTTTAAAATTCAACTCTTTTTGTACAAAATTACTAATATGGAAATATTTTACATGATTGCATAGGTATGACCTATATCTGTTTACTATCTCAGGGAAGGAGGAGGAAAGGAAAGTAAGGAAGGATAAAATTTGGAACTCAAAACTTTTCTTAGAAAATGCTTTAACATTTAATTGGGGGAAAATAAAATATTATATTTTTAAAAATAATTTGCTTTTGTTTCCCCTCCATTCCTTTGAATATTCTTTCCTCCTTTGGTTTCTGAGACAATACACTTTCTTGGTTTTCCTACTTTTCTACTTTAATGGTTCCTCATTCTCTTCCTAGCTTCTTAAGGTAAAGGTTTCCAGGGTTGTATCCTCTTGTTACTTCTGGGTAACCATGAAGATGCATCATGGTTTCAACTAGCATACAGACAACGCAAATTTATATCTTCATCCTTCTCCAATTTGGGATTCACGTTTCCAATTCTTTATGATATCTATATGTTGTAGAGACAGTTAAAATTTAACCTGCTTAAAGTCTAGGCTACCTTTAGTTTTTATTAGTGACATCATCATTTACCCTATATCCTATGTTCAGAATCTTGATAATATTTTTCACTCTTTCCCATCATTTTTCATGTCCAATAAGTTGTCAAATCATGTTGGTTCTATCTCTACAATATCTTTTACAGTGTTACTTTTTCTTTAACTATAACAGCCTTCATTACCACCTCTCTAGACCTACTACAATAGTCCACTAACAGGCCTTCCCCTTCACTATTCTTCTTCCCTCTTCCAATTTATCCTTCACACGCCTTCCAGAATAACTTTTCTGATGAATTGATCTGGTCAAACCTTTCGATTTTCTCCCTAAGTTCTATGTGGCTTACAGCTGTAAAGTCAGCATCCTCTTAGTTCAGGTTCAATATTGAACAAAATGAGACACTTGTAAGTTCCTAAAACAAGGAAAAGTATTTTGCTTTAACACTGCAGGGATACAATGAGTACCATGGAGCTTCTCTGGATGAGTTCTTCCTCATCTCCAGTGGAAACATTTCTGGTCAGTCAGTCATCAGGGTTTAGTGACTCACTAGTCTTAGGCATCCACTATCTCTGAGAGCAAGGTCAGAGAAGCTGCATCAGAAAATCACCGGTCCTACAGCACTTAGGGTTATTCTTTTTAAACTCATCTTATAATTCTTCTGTGGTACTTTATTTTCCAGGCAAACTAGGCTATTTAAGGTTTCTAGTACATGACCTATACTTCTATTAATTACTTTATTAACACTATTACTTATGCCTAGAATGTCATCACTCCCATCTTCTCCAACTTTCTGCCTATTTAAATACTACATATTCTTTAAAAGTCCAAATGAACCGCCATCCCTTACATAAAACTTTTCCTGATCCCTCAGTCAATAATGACCTTAGTCCTCTTAGGCAATATATAGTACTTTGTCATACCTCTTCTTATGCACTTTTGTGTTATTTCATATGACATTTATATATGTGTGTGTATATTGTTATATATATGTATGGTGAATATTATACATTATATCTAGGACAATAGCTTCTTTGAAAAGTGGGGAAAAGCAATTTAGAAACTTTTTGATAGTACAGGCAATATTTCATACCCATAATATTGCCAACAAGAGAAAGAGGTACATTTTCTCAAAACTTCTACTCTATTAGTAGTTTGATAGTACCTGTTTCTTTTGTGATTATTCTTTCCTGAATTCTTTTGAATTGAATTTTGAATTTGGAAGCCTATTCAGGGCTAAACTCAATCAAATTATGACACTGAATTTCAAAGAATCATATGAATTATAAGAAACTCCCTCAGCAAACGGAGTCAGCAGCAGAGATCACTGGTATCAGTGAAAAGTGTTTCAGTTCAGGGAGGAATACCCTGCTTGATCCTGCCCAGCAACAGGTTAGCCCATTAAAAACTTCCTGTGCATCAATATGTTAGCCCAACTGTGTAAGAGAGCAACTTATTCATTTACACTGCAACCAGAAGTGAATTTGTGTGGTGAGGAACATCAAGACACCTCTCACTCACACATGTTCTTTGCCTATAAGCTTTGTGTTTAAATCTCCTCTCCTCTGGGGAGACTGAGCCTTTGAAACGAGGGGGAAAAGATATTTTAAAACTTCTGTCCTTGCTACATCTTTTCAATAAATATTCTTTTATGAAAACTAATTGATATTGAGGGAAGTACAGCAGATTAAAGTTCATGAGTAGAACTATTGGAAATCCCAACTCCTCAGGGTTATCCCTATAACCATGAGGAGAGCAGTAGTCAACTATTCTTTGAAGTCTTAATCTATCAGCCCAAATAGGAAGGGAATATATATATTTATTAAACCCCTACTATGTGCCAGACATTGTGTTATGCATTTTATAAATATTAACTCAGTGAGTATTGAGAGAATAAATTCAGAGTGGGATCTTTGGCAATTGATTAAATGTGAGGAAGAAGGAAAGGTCAAGGAGGATCGGGACGTTATGAACCCTAGGGTAATAGTGCCCTTGGTAGAAAAAGGAAAAAATTGAAGGAGGCATGACTTTTTTGGGGGAGAATGAGTTGTGTACTTTGCACATGTTGAATTTAAAGTCCTGACAAAACATCTAGTTAGAGATGACACTGTGGTACAAACACTGGCATTGGAGTCAAAGAATCTGGCTTCAAATCTCACATCTGTCACCTACTACTCACTACTTTGGGTAAATCTCAATCTACCTGGATCTTAATTTCTTCATCCAGAAAATGAAAGGGCTGGACTCAACAGTTTCTGAGGTACCTTTCAGGTCTAGAAACAGAATTCTATTCTCAAAGGTTAATCTCTTGTTAAGCTTCCATCTCTCTAGGAACTCCCTGTCCCTCAGCATTTTCAGGAGATAATGTGACTTTCAGTCAAATTTATTTTCCCCACCCCATCTTCTCTGGCTTCTTCCAAGATCAGTACTTAGAAGAAAGTGCCTGAGTAAACTTCCAATTTAAGCCTACTTTCTTCTGAGAAGACTTGAAATGAGGGAGAGACGTTTTCAAAGTTTCATCATGTGACACTTTCTCTGCAAATTTTCTTTCATAAAAGCTAACTGATGTCAATTAGTTAACTGATACTTGCGGGGAGGGGTTATACCAGATGGGGATTCATCAATAGCAGTGTTAGAAATCACAATTGTTCTTTCCCTCACTCTCCTAAGTCCCTCTTTTTTCTTCTGCCTCTAGAACCCTGATGGATAACTGGGCTTAAAGGGGGAAGAGTAGGAAGAAAAGGGAAGTTTTGGTTTGCTGGATGATGACACTAGGAAAACAATCCCCTCCCTCGGTCAAGCCCATCCTTTCTCCCAGGGGACAAATTATAGTTAGTATAAAACAGTGTTCTTCACATACTTTAAATAATCTTCCTCCTTACCAACCTCTAACAGAGAGCCAAAGGACACAGGGAAAATATGAAGCCCATTATTATAGCCCCTTACAGTAACAAAAAACCTCATGGAAAGTTGTGGATAGCCTTGAAGTCAGTATGTAGTCTGTCCACTCTGGGGACTAGCTAGGAGTCATGCAATGGTACATGTAGGTATCCCTCTGCATATGTGTATTTTTTTTTCTGGTATATATTAGCTATATATTGGCCACTCTAGACTACTTCCATATCCTGATTCTGCCCACCAACTCACCCAAGTTCCTAAAAATCTTCAAGTGATCTAGGAATGAAAATATACTTTCTACCTCTGAGTGAGAACCAATAGGTCATGGCTTCCAGTGAAGATAACTAAGAAAGTGTCCTCTAAATCCAGCAAAAGTGAAAGAGTGCCAGATGAAACAAAGAATCAATAAAATTAAAGAAGAATACCAGGAAGCTTCTCCACCCTATTCAAGACAATACAAGAAGACAGCCTAAACTTGTAGATATTTGGTCAGAGCCATTGAGGCCACCTGGATGTCAGTCTGTATTTATAAGAGAAACAGTTGAGAACAAAGCTAACTCTCAGTAGAAAACTGTGCCTCAGGGAAATCTAAACACAGCAAGATCTTCCTTATGACTTTGACTTGTTTGGGTCAGGAGAGATGAGAAAGCTAACTCTGTAGAATACTTTGTAAGGTTACTGAGACAAAGCAGAGACTATCTTACAGTGAGGCTATGAGGAGCTGGAGACAGAAGGCAGAGAATAAGGCAGAATATGAGCCTTAGTTCTAGCTCAACGTATACCTACCTCCCCATGCCTAATCAGGTGTGTTGAAAAGAGTGGAGATGAAAAAAGAAGGGGATGCCTTTCATAATTATGAACAGGAGATTTTGTAATCAAATATGTGATTGAAAAGAGAATAGGAAATGAAATGAGCAATTTGATTACACAAAACTTGAAAGATTTTGCATATACAGACATAAAAATGCAGTTAAATGAGAAGGAAGGAATAAACTGAGAGAAAATGTCTGCAGCACATTTCTCTGATATCTCCAAAATATATGGGGAACTGATATGCAAATATATGTGTTCAAAATATTCCTCAACAGATATATGGTCTACAGAATATGAGCAAATAAAAGCAAATATGTGAATTTTGTGTGAATTCTACAAAGTTGAAAGTTGGAAGAGGCAAAGGCAGAAACATTGAAATGTAAAGGGAAACTAATTTTAGGCATAAATGAAGAAAACTTTAAAAAGTGTAATGCCATAACTCAAATATCTATGGAAAGGCCAGCAGAAATAATGAACTTCCAGGGCATAGATTATTTCGCCATACTTTTGAGTCCAGCCATTCATCTACCTAATATCCAGAGGAAATCTGAGAAGACTATTTGGAGGGATTTTCATAAGTAAAGGTGGAGTCCTTCAACAAAGGAAGCCACTTCTGAACCAGGAAGGATTGCCAAACAGGAGAGACTAGATCTCTTCCATCTCCTGCCTAGAGGTGACAAACCTCAAAAAAGAAGGTTCTGCCAGCCTAAGTTGAAGGCAACATTGCACTTGCTTTTTAAAAAAGAGCATTATAGCACCCAGCTGAGCCCAAAACTTGAAGTAGTGAAGACTGACGTTGTTCACCAAAGAGGACCCAATCTGTAGAAATACTACACCCTGTAAAGAGCCCAGCGGCTAGGCTAAGCAAATTGCCAAGCCCACTAAAGAGACAGCTCAGCAGATGAGCAATCTGACACAGCCCAGCAGCAAACTGTCCCATCTGGCTAGGATGCCACACCCTACCAGGAGCAAACCCAGCTCAACTACCCACTTAGCAGAGATGCTGTGCCCTGCAAGGAGCCAGCCCAGTCTAGCAGTGGAGTGACTCATACATCACTGTCACCAATACCCCACCCCACCATGAACTTCTCCATGAGGAATATCTGGAGAGATAAAAAGGCAATGATCCAGAACAGTGGATTTCCAGTGCCAGGGGAATTGGGGAGTGAACCCAGACAAGCTGCTACCCAAGTTAGCAACATATGTGTGAAAAAGGTCCAATTCACTAATAAGAGACATACAAATTAAAGTCACTCTGAAATTCCAGCTCACATCCATTGGATTGGCAAAGATGACAAAAACTCCAAAATGACCATTTTGGATGGGATATGAGAGAACAGACCCACTTATGCATTCTTGGTGGAGCTCTGACTTCATTGAGCCATTTTGGAAAGTATTTTGGAATTATACTCCAAAAGTTACTAAATTTATGACCAATAAATGCCTCCATGAGAAAGATATACCAAAGAGAATGAAGAAAGAAGGAATGAACCCATAGGCATGAAAATGTTTATTAATGGTACTTTTTATTGTAGCAAAGAACTGGAAATGGAGGAAGTGCTCCTCAAATGGAGAAAAAGCTGAACAAATTATGCCATATAAATGTAATAGGATATTATATACAATAAGAAGTGCTAAAATGGATGAATTCAGGGGAACCTCTGAAAAATAAATAAGGAGAATAATTTATATAAGGACTATTGTGAAGAATAACAATGTTTAAGAACTGTTGTCAATGTAATGGCAAATTACAATTCTAGAGGAAAGAAGTTAAAATATAGTTCTCATACCTTATTGGAGAGATAATAGACTAAGAATGTAGTGTGGGAATTTGTTTTGCTTAATTATTCTTGTTAATAACAAGGAAGAGGGTTTTTTTTTTTCATTTTTTCCTGCTGAGGGAGAAAAATAGATTTTTTAAAAATAGGGCAATGATAGTGATGCAAAAAAGGATAAAACCATAATTTTAAAAAAAATTTAAAGCACAGAGAAAACTGGGTCTATATCCCCAAGAGATAATAAAAAAGGGGAAAGGACTCATATGTGCAAAAAATATTTATAGAAGTTCTTTGTGTAGTGGCAAATAACTGGAAATTAAGTAGATGGCCATCAGTTGGGGAATCGCTGAATAAGTTATGGTATATGAAGGTAACAGAATATTATCATTCTATAACAAATGATGAGTGGGTTGATTTAAGAAAAGCCTGGAAAGACCTACATGAACTGATGCTGAGTGAAGTGAGCAGAATCAGGAGAACATTGTACATAGACTTGATTCTTCTCAACAATTGTTGATTCAAGGCAATTCCAATAGACTTGGGATGGAAAATGCCAATCATCCAAAGAGAGAACTATGACAATGTAATGTGGATCAAAGCATTGCATTTTTACCTTTTTGTTTGTTTGTTTCTTCTTCCTAGTGTCTTTTTTTTTTCTTGGTCTGATTTTTCTTACACAAAATGACAAATAGGGAAATATGTTTAAAAGAATTGCATATATTTAACCTATATTAGATTGCTTGCTGTTTTGGTAGGGGGAAGGTAAGGGAGAAAGAAAAATTTAGAACACCAAGTTTTACAAAAATGAATGTTGAAAACTATCTTTACATGTATTTGAAAAAATAAAATACTATTGGAAAAAAAAAGCACAGAGAAATCGAAATACTCTGAAGTTTCATTTCACATTCAACAAACTGGCAAAAAAGAGAAAAGATGGGAATACTCTATATTGGTGGGACTGTGGAAAGGCAGGCATACTAATGTATTGTTGGTGGAACTGTCCATTTCTTCAATCATTCTGGAAAAAAAAAACTGAATTATGTACATAAGGTAATAAAACTCTTTGTATCTTTTGACTGTTAGGCAAATATTTCCAGAGCTTAACATAGTAGGTGCTTAATACTTAATAAACGTTTATTTAATTTAATTGATCTTCAAGGAGATTATTGAAAAAAAGAAAGGCTCCATACAAACCATAATAATCACAGCATAATTTTTTATAGTAACCAGAACTGAAAATAAAGTGGATGTTCATTAATTAGGGAACAGCTAAGCATATAATGGAATAAAATTGTGCAATAAGAAATGATAGGTATGATGAATATAGAGAAGCCATATAAGACTTATATTAACTATTACAAATTGAAGTAAGCAGAACCAAGAAAACAATCTATAACGAAAACTTGATCAATGGAGTCCTACTCTCTAAGGCTGCAGAATGTCCTCTGCCTGTTACCCATCCAAGTGGAATGGACTTGGGAGACTTTCAAATGCTTATTATGTATAATCTTCACTCAGTAGAATATAAACGCAAATCAATGAGTAGAGGGATTGATTTGCATACTTGCATTTGTATCCGCAACATTTGCAAAGTACCTGACACATAGTAAGTGCTTTAAAAATTTTTATGCAAAGAATGGTAATACATAAACTCTAAGAAGATATTTAGCAGTACACATAGATAAGAATTCCAAAGTAAAGAGAAAAACAAAAAAAGCCATTTGTATAAACAAATGGAAAGAAAGGATTGATGCTGCCAGATTCCATACACAGGATCACAGACCTAGTTAGAGCTGGGAAGGGCTTCAAAGACCACTCAACAGGTAAAGAAATTGAGGCTCAAAGAGACCTGTTTAAAGTCATAGGTACCAAATATCAGAGTTTGGGGTTTGAATACAAGTCTTCTGATATTAGAGGACCATGTTCTTAACACTCTTTTTAATTATATCATGAAATAATCTTACTCAGAAGTACAACATTTTAATGTTAATGGAAACAACAACAAAAGTAAATGTAATGTAACTATAGTAACCAAGCTTGATTGTAGAGAAGATGAACAAATAACTTTCCTTTCTTCTTGGGGGAATGGGGGTTGGAGGGAGAAGGGGAAGGAGAAACACATGTGTGGAATATTTCAAAGTACTGGGTAGCTTTGTTGAACTACTGTTATTTTTATCCTTTTAAAATTTGTGTTGCAGTGATGATGTTATCTAATGTTCTTAGTTAAGTACTCCTATCTGTTTTTCTCACTTTAATACTGACACACTGATTAAATGGGATTTCCCAGTATATAAACTCTTCTATTCTGGGAAATTATACTAAAGGATCACCAATATTCTGTCTCTCCTGCTCTCTCCCCTACATATTCACACACAAATATGGAGCCCCATATACATGTATATACATAATATATGCATAAGCGTGTGTATGTGTGGGTGTATGTATGTATGTATATAGCTCTGAGCTCCTAGCCTCTGGGGTTGTTTCTACCCTTAACTGTTTTCTCTCAATTGAATTTCCAATAAACATATCCAAATAAGCAAAAGCTTGTGGTTGATACTGTTTATAAAGAGAAAGTAAATGTTTAAAATGAAGAAAGATAAACAGACTTTGGCCAGGCTCAAATGGAAAGATTTCAGGCTTCCATGAAAGAACCTAGGAGATAAAGGAGATACAGAATCACTTCCTTTGGGGTCTTTAGGTGGGGGTGGTTAGTAGGTTTCAGCAATACAGCATCTGCCTAGTACTCATGTATTAAATCCTATACATTCTTAGTTCCATAGTTCTGGTCTCTTTGTGATGAATATGTCTGACCTTCCTTTCACTCTCCCAAGTCCCTGTGGAGCTTCTCCTAACCTTTCTCTACAGGTCCCTGAATCTGCTATGTGTTTTGTCAGAAGCTAGGTTCCTCTTGAAGTCTGACTCAGTTCAGAACTAGCTGAACTGATTTTTAAAGGTTATCTGGGGACACAGCTGATCATTGAGATAATATATGTCTTTGCAAATGTGAGCTTTGCAAATATTAAAGTGTCTTATAAATGCTAGCTATAATTATTATTATTACTATCATTGTTTATCATGTGTGCCCTTTTCTAATTTATTCAAGGAACATGTTTCCACTTCATAAAGATGAGATTGGATTTTTGGGCTCCTTTTTTCTGATTAGAACCTGGGCTTTCAAAGATCAACTCTGTTACATTTGTTACAAAGTTCCTTAGGTGGGGGGTTGTAATCAATAAAGATTTTAAATCTGAAAAAATGGATATAATAGAAAATTACATGGGGAACAAAACAATATTAAATACCAATATTTAATTTTATCTTTATTAATCAATTTAACAATATACTTAAACTTATAAATTTTACTGATAGTCATTAATAACTCATTCTATAATCTTTCTAATCTCTATGATTATACATTGTGATTTGTATAAATATCAATATTAAAATAATTATTTTTTATAATCTACCAAAGATTTTTATTAACTAACTCCAACTGGCCTAGAAAAGCTACATGTTTTTCATAGAGCACAAATTAGCATCAAATGAATCAAAATGAACATACAATTTCAATATAAATTGCAAGAGTATGGTTCTAAAAATTGATGAAGGCAACAATTTTGGACCAAATGTTTATAAGAAGATATAAGAAATGATAGAGGATATCAATTTTCTATCTGAAACAATTTTTTAAAGAAAGAAAGCTATGAGAGTTTTGTGAAAGAAATAACAAAATTATAAGATAATTCAATCATGAAAAGTTATTTCAAAACTATAAAACAAAAATATATTATGAACTAACACAAAACAAAGTTAAAAGGGGAAAACAATATATTTAATACAAAAGAAAGGTAAATGAATGAAAAGACATTTATATTTATATATATCATATACATATTTATATTATATATTTATGTTGTATAATTATATTATATATATGCTTATCATGCGCCAGGTACTATGCAAGCATTGGGCATATAAATACAAAAATTCTTCACCCATAAGAAATTTACATTCCATTAAGGGAAAAGCAGAGGAGTTATGGCAAGGAAGGGTATTTTGGACTGAAAAATTAGATGATGAGGGAAGAGGAGAAAGGGAAGGAGGGTATTTGGTCTTTGGTAAGGCAGAAAAATGGCCTGATTATAGCATAGTATAACATATAAATAATTGGAGATATAAATAAAATTAAGTGGATTATTATTTCAAAACTGCCACCTCAAAAGATTTTCATTTAAGCACAATGTAGATGATACATTGGACTGAGGTCCAAGAAATATAGGATCTAGACCCAACTCTGCTAATAAATGAGCTCTCTAGGCCTGATTAAATCAAAATCTTTTGGGGCCACAATGAAATGAAAATTACTAATCCAACTCATTTCTATAAGCTCTAAAATTTTAATTTAATTTAGGTTCCAGCTTAAAAATAAGATTCATAAGTCATAGTGATTTGAACAAGAAAGAACCTTAGAGATGGTCCATCCTACCCCTCCCTTTTTATAGATGAAAATTTCAAGGCTCATTGAATTTAAGTGATTTATCTATAGGCCTAAGCAAAGAAACCAGATTCATACCCAGCTTCTCTAACTGGAAATCCATTGCTCTTTCCACTATACTATGCTATATAATAATTTGAGGTAAATATCCTCCCTTTCAATTCCTTAATACATAATTTTAAAATAATTAAACTATGTTTTAAGTGAAATATCACACAAACTTAATATATTTCTGGTTAGACTATAGATACTGGCTTTCATTTTGAAACTTAAACTACATTAAGTAGTAAATCAATTATCATGTAACTAGTTTTCTTCCCATGATGTTTATTTTGTTTCTAACCCAAAGTTATACTTTCATTGTGCCATCTCTCCCACATATTTATTTAGTGGTGGGAATTTAATAAGAGTTATCCTTATATTTTGGGTACACAGAATGCAAATTACAAGAAATGTTAAATAAAAGGTAAAATGTCAGGAAAGTGGGGGAGTCAGGTGATCACTAAGGAGATGATTTTCAACAGCAAGATTTTATGATCCAAATCCCAATGTAGTTTTACTTTAAAAGACCAGGTAATCCAAGAGATTCTAAATGCAACTCTGAACAAATTAAGTGAAGCTTATAACTATTAAAATTTGATCACAGAATTTTAGATATGGAAGAAGGCCAGAGAGATCTATTCGCACTAATCCCCTGATTTTAGAAATGAGGAAACAGAAGCTTTAAAAGCTTAAGTCAGGTGTCAAACACAAAGCCTCCACAGTACAGCTTGAACTAGATTAAAATGTTATTGGGAAATATTTTAATAAAATAAATTAAAATACAATAAAACATAAATAATGTTAATCTGTAGTTTTTTAAGTCAATATACGCTTGCAAGGAAGCAGGTTTAGAGGTCCCCATTTCTTTTTGAATTTGACATTATTGGTTTAAGTGACAAAGGTTAAGTTTAACTTGATGTTAGTCAGAACAAGGCCTCTCAGTACTCACTCCAAGTAGATTACCAAATAATTCTTGCTTATAAGTAAAAGGGATCACTACATACTAAGATAAGACTCACTGTACATTTTCTGGGTGGATAACCTATAGGTACTTCAAAATTAACATCTCCAAAAGAGAGTTTTCTTTCTTTTTGTTAAAATTCTTTTTGAATTTGTTATCTTCACCGCCCCTACCAAAGTTTTTTGTGACTTCTCTGTTTATCAGAAGGCATCATTATACTTCCAAATCATATAGACTCAAAATCCTGAAATCATCCTGCTCTTTCAACACCTATATCCAATCATTTACCAAGTGTTGTCAATGATAATTTCATAAAATCTTTCCTATCCAGATCTCTCTTTCCACACACCTAGGCCAGGTCTTTCAACTGGATTATGACAAGAGACCCTTAATTAGACTTCTGGTTTCCAATTTTTCTCCTTTCTTCCCTTTAAGTTTGACCACATTCTTCCTGCTATTCAATGAAGAAATACCTTAAATGACTCCCTATTATCTAAGATGATAATAATGAGCATTTATATATCACTTTAAGGTTTGCAAAGTTATGCTTAATAAATGCATTCATTCTTATTATTCATTCATATTATCTCATTTGAGCCTCACAAAAACCCTCTGATGGTAGGTACTATTATTATCCCCAATTAACATGAGGAAACTAAAGCCCAGAGAGGTAGAAAGACCTACTTAAGCTCATGGCTGAGTTAGGATTTGATCTTAGAATTTTATGATCCCAAATCCAGCTTTATATTCACTATGCCCCATCAGCATGCCTTTACCTTTATAGGCTCACTGAGTATAATCCTCCTTCACTCACCCTCTATTCCAGTCAAACTGTTCCCCATATTCAGCATTTTATCTTCCACCTCAATATTACTATATAGACTGTGCCTTGTGACAAGAATAAACTTTTAAAACTTGCTTCTGTTTCTTAGAATCCCTAATTTCTTTCAAGGTATAACTAATGAACCACTTGGTATGGTAAACTTTTACTGTTCCTAGTTGTTAGAATTCTCTCTTTCCATTCAAATCATCACACACACACACACAAACACACACACACACACACACACACACACACACCTGTTCATGTGTTTTATCTCCTTCCCTTTCCAAGTAGACTATAAAATTCTTGAAAACAAAGATACTTTTTTATCTTCTCTGAATTCCCAGGTGGCAGTTAATAAATAAATGCTTATTGGATTAGATGAATAGAATACTATGATTTGATTTGATTTTTTTTTTTTGCCTATAAGCTGTTACTAAAAATATTCGTATTCTTCTTAGAACATGGAAAAGTTATGATCATAAGGCCCGAAAGATAAGGAGGCAATGTAAGCATCAATTAATTCAATTTTCAGTCCTATTATTTATAAAATGAGGATAATACATAGGCTGCTTTCTTCACAAGGTTGGTTCTTTATAAATGTTAAAGCTCTATACAAATTTGAATCATTACTTTTAAAAATAATACTCTTGACACTGAAAATCAGATATTAAGGAAAAATTATTAAAGAATCTGAAGGAATCATCTTAAAGGTTTCTGGCTAGAAGCAGGCCCCACTCCTCTAAGGGAAGAGGGAGCACTAAGTACAGAAGTGGGGGAACCTTTTACTTGCTCAGACGCAGCTCCTCTCTTCAGAGAAGGGATTGCTTTGTTTTATCCTGGTCATAGTCCTTCTGATACGCCCATTATATGTTTCCCCTTAATATGTATAAAACATGTTCCCTCCCTCATCATACAAAAAATAGTGAAGTCTTATCTATTCACACCAAAGTTCAAATTATATAATCTTCCTTTGAGATGACAATGTCCTATTTCATGTTTGTATCCCCAATACTTAGCATAGTGCCTTTCTTGCACATACTTGGAGCTTAATAAATATTTTATACATAACAACTAGAGCCATTTCCCAATAGATAAATTGGTTAAGTGATATGAACAGAAATTTTCAAAAAAAAAAAAAAGGCAAGCTACCAACAACCATTTGGAAAAGTTGCTCCAAGTTACTAATAATATATTCCAAGTAAAACAACGCTCCATGTCACATCTATTAGATTTGTGAAGATGACAAAAAGGAAAGGAAAAGCATTTGTAAGAAGAATTGCAGAGAACAGGTACATGAATCCTCTGTTGCTGGAACTATAAATCAGTTCAGCCATTCTGGAAGGCAATTTGGAACAATACCCCAAAAGTTACCAAACTCTTCATAACCTTTGACCTAATGACTAGGCAAGAAATCAAAGAAGGAAAGGTCTTATGTATACTAAAATTATCCATAGCAATACTTTTTTTTGATAAATTGAGGAAGGCATCAATTGGTAAATGGTAAAACAATTGACATATGAATGTAATGGAATATTATGGTACAAGAAATGACTAAAGAAGTGAACTCAGACAAACTTGGAAAGTTTTATATGGGAACTGATATAGCAAAAAGTGAGCAGAACCAGAACAGCTAGAAGAAAGATAACACTCAAGACTTTCCCTTAGAACTCTAAGGAGAGCAATAGCAGTTATTCTATGTTTATAGCATTGTAAAGGAAAACAACTTTGAAAGATTTAAGAACTCTGATGAGTCCAATGACCAACCACAATTTCAAAAGACCAAAAAGTAATGTTTCTCATCTTGTTACAGCAAAGTACTAGACTAGAATGTGCAGAACAAGACATCCATTTTCAGATATACTTGTTACAAGGAAAGGCTTTTTTGAGGTGAGGGCAAGATAGTGATTCCAGTAAAAGAGAGAATAAATCATTTGAAACAGTCTAACAATACTTAGAAGAAAGCATATGAATAACAAAAAGCAACAAAAACAAGCAGGACAATTTTAGAACCAGTTTATTATATGCTTAAAAAACAAACTGTACATAATACAGATCCACAGTTTTATATATATAAACGTTTTCTGTTCTTTATCTATGGAAATGATCATTCTTATTGTCATGTCAAGTTTATAATTAAAATAAAGTTTAAGAGTTTGCTAAATTTAATTAACATAATCACTTCAGAGCTCTCTTTATCCCATATCTTAACTCTGGACATTTTTATTATCTTCCATTCCTAGAATGTTCTCCCTCCATACCTCTGCCTTCAGGCTTCCTTCAAATTCCAGCTAAATCTTATCTTTTACAGGAATCCTTTCTTGATTCCCTTTAATCCAAGTGCCTTCCTTCAGTTGATAATTTCCGATTTGTTGCATATGTGTGTGTGTGTGTGTGTGTGTGTACACCAATACACACATACAGAGAGAGAGTTCACACTTGTTCTTACATCACTATTTACATGTCTCCCCCACTGAAATGTAAACTTCTGAAGAGCAGGGACTAACTCAGTGGTTCTCAAACTTTTGTTTTCAGTATCTTTATCCTATTAAAAATTATTGAGGATCTCTCCAAAGCGTTTTTTGTTTATCTGGATTATATTTATAGACATTTACCATATTGGAAATAAAAACTATTTTTTAATTTGTAGACCCTCTAAAAGGGTTTCAGACATCCTCAGAATTCTCTAGACCATACTTTGAGAACCACTGAACTAACTTTTCTTTGTATCCTTCCTTAGCCCTTAGCCTTCTAACTTTTTGCAGATCAACTGTGTGACTGAAACTAAGACAGGTAATATAGAGCTGCAAAAAGCATGAAAGGGATGGGCTAATCTCAGTGTTCTATATGGTAGCTTCCTATTTTAATTATTCTTGCTAAATAGGTCCTAAATTCAATTGTTGTCACACAGCCAAAGCACAGCAAATCCTCTAAGTAATCTCTAAATTCCTTGCTTTGGAACTTATCACTGCCCACTATGGTTGCATTTCTAAGGAAGAAGAGAGGAAAAACAGTGTAATTATCAACTTAAGGATGAGGAGATAAGGAAAAGGATGTAAGGGGCAGTTAACATCTCAGACTCTCTATCACTAAAAATGAAGATAATAAATGCATTGATTACTCATAGGCTAACATAGAGAAAGCTCCCAAAATTTGAAAGTGATATACAAAAATGTGAGTTTTATTATGGGAGGTAGGTCATGGAGAAGAGTGGGGGAAAAAAAGGAATGGAATTGAGAATCAGAAAGAAAAGACATTTATTAAGGGCTTATGATGTGCCAAGTCCAAAACTAAGTGCTGGAAACAAACAGAAAAGCAAGAGGGTCTTTCAGCTCTCAAGAACTCATATTCTAGTGGGGGGAGGCTCTTGGAAGGAGTGTGTGACAGTACAGATTGGAGTTTTCAGCTGCAAGTAAGATGGAAAAGTCTTCCGGTTCAAGGCATAACAAAGGCCCTTAAGGCAGACATGCAGACATTATGTACCTTCTCTAGTGCCATTCCCACTGATAGAATCTTATCTGTTTCTGAAGCTGATCCATCTGATAAAACTCCATCATCCTGATTTCAAATTCTCATCATTATTTGATGTATAATTTAATGAAATTTTTAAAGTGTCATTTCTATTGATAAAATCGTGTTTTTAAAGTGGATACATCTTCAGGTAACTAAGTAAAAATCCTGTTTTATTACTATTTATTTTATAAATGTGTCATTTTCATTGATAAGATTATTTGTTCCTGAACTTGAGTCATCTGACAAATTATAACGTCCTGATTTCAAATTCTGCCTCTATTATTATTTGATCTATAATTTAACGCAATTTCTATGGTGTCATTTTCATTCATCAAATCATTTATTTCTGAAATGGGTATGTCTGACAAATGCCAGGTAGGTAAGTTAAAGTCCTGCTTCTATCATTGTTTGTTTTACAAATGTGCCATTTTCATTGCTAAAACTATTTGTTTCTGAAATTGATCCACTTAACAAATTCCAAGGACCTGAGTTCAGATCCTAACTTTTTTTTTTTTTTTTTGAAGTGCTTTAATCCTGCTACAGAAATCTCTCATAACATTTCCTTTCGGAAATTATAGTTGTAATTCTGGCCCTTGAGGGGGGAGGTCAGGGGTCATTTACCCTGCCCGGGTCTCAGTTCCCTCCTCTGTAAATCACAGGAGTTGGTCTAGCTGGGCTCAGAGTACCTTGTAGGGGACCAATGGGCGGAGGGGACAGGGCAGGGCTCAAGGGGTACGCAGGCCAGACTCGAGGCCCTTCCCCCCTCCCACTCCCCAAGTACCGACGGCTCCGTCCCCGCCCCTCCGGCTACACCTACCGGGTTGCAGCCGCCGACCCTAAGAGCCGGGCAGGTACTATCTTCAGTCTCGGCCCACTGGGCCGGCGTTCCCATCATCGGCTACTGCGCAGGCGCTAACCCTCAAGCTCTGATCTAACCGCGCCTGCGTGGATCCTGGCTCCTTCAGAAGTTAATTACGGTGCGGTCCAAATATATCATAGACAGGAAGGGGAAAGATTGGGGGGAGAAGGAGAAGTGGAAGGGAGAAAGGAGACTGACACATGCGCAGTGAGTGGCCTTTCCCTGGCTTCCCGAACTCGTCCAACTAATCCGCTGGGAGTATAACACAGCTGGAGGGGCGGCTAGGTTCGGCGCATGCGCCCGGCGAACAGCTGGCCGGCAACCCCGCGGGCGGTGGCTCGGGCTGATCTGAAGCGCAGGGATGCCGCGGGAGATCATCACCTTACAGCTGGGCCAGTGCGGCAACCAGAGTGAGAGCCAGGCCCCTTGTCATCCAACGGATTTCCTCTGCCGGCCCGCTCTGAAGTCGTCCCCAAGTCCTTGCCAGCCTCCCAAGGCAGCATCCTTCCGTGGCCAACCCCGACTGCGCCCACTCTAGAGAGTCCCGGGGGGTGGGGGAGGAAACCTTTCCTTCTGCACCGGCTGCGTTGTCCCCGAGAGTAGGCTGGTCCTATTAGGACCTAACGCTCCGTGCACCAGCCCCCAGGCTGTGACCGGTCCCATCCGGACTCAGCGTCGCTTTCCTGAGCCCTAATTGGGGTGGGGGGGAGGAGGAGGAAATGACTGGTCCCATCAGGACTCAAGGGGCTTATAGGACCACCCAAAGGTACAATTGGCTTATTCAAGAGATATTGGTATTCTGTCATACCCACAGTTGGGTTCGAATTCTGGAAACAGCTCTGCGCTGAGCATGGCATCAGCCCGGAGGGCATCGTGGAGGAGTTTGCCACTGAGGGCACTGACCGAAAGGACGTCTTTTTCTATCAGGTGCCCCATCACGTGCACTGGGACAGAGAACTGGGCACCTAGTGGGCACGGGGGCATAAGAGGGAAAGGACAGGATCTGGCCAGGGGGAAGCAAAGTGCTTGCCTGGACAAAAGGGCCCCGGTGTCTGGCAAAGAACAGAAAAGGGCTAGAGCTGTAAGGGAATTAAAAGGACAGAGATCAGGCAGGTCTTGGATGATGAGGGTCTCTTGTCTCCTATTTTTCTGTGACAGGCAGATGATGAACACTATATCCCAAGGGCTGTGCTGCTGGACCTGGAGCCCCGAGTCATCCACTCCATTCTCAACTCTCCTTATGCCAAACTCTACAATCCTGAAAATATCTACCTGTCTGAACATGGTGGAGGGGCTGGTAACAACTGGGCCAGTGGCTTCTCTCAGGTACCTGATGGAGCATCACATAGAGAAGTTCTCTCTCTGACGATCATTCATGCCCCCTTCCTAAAGATGGGTATCCCCTAGTAAGACCTCTCTATTAATGGGGGGGGGACCAACACATTATTTCTCAGATGGACATAAAAACCAAAATGAGGATTGCCCAGATCTGCAGGAAACATAGTATTACAGAAGCACTGTGTGAGACGGATAGGGACTGAGTTGGAGTTTTCTACAGTAAACATCTCCTACTTGGAATCAGCGGCTCAGGATTTTGTTGCAAAAAAAGTCATTTGTGTCGGAAGGAAGAGTTTTGTGTTCTGTGAGGAGAGATTGAAGGTGGATATTCTGTGTCCAAAAATTTTTGATTTTTCACACGTCTTTACAGGGGGAGAAGATTCATGAGGACATCTTTGATATCATAGACCGGGAGGCAGACGGCAGTGATAGCCTAGAGGTAAGGGACCCAAAAGAACCTAATAGAAGCATAAACAACATGATATGACTGGGAGGAATGGGCAGCATCCAAAGTTATCATCCCTTGTCTTGATACCCCCAGAGACTTTCTTTAGTTTTCAAACCTTTCCCATATCACTGGATAGAAATAGGACCATGTTTCCCATATGCTGACACCTTCTAGAAGCAGTGTTGGGCTTAGGCATGAGGGTTTGGGAAGGACTGTGATTTAGAGATCCTCCATTTTTTACACAGAAAATGATCATCTCTCCACTCCCTCTGCATCCAGGGTTTTGTTCTGTGTCACTCTATAGCTGGTGGAACTGGCTCTGGCTTAGGCTCCTATCTCCTAGAACGGCTCAATGACAGGTGAGTGTGTAGAACTCTTATCTCCTAGAATGGTTTAATGAGTGAGTGTCCTTTTCTGGATAGATCCATGGGAGCTGGCACATGTTACCTTTATCTTGGAATAAAGGGTTAGCTCTCTCCTTTCCTGGTAAGGGTATTGAAGTTAGCAACAGAAGATTGGATTATGCCTCAGGAATTCCCTGGCGGCTAGCTTTCTAGGAGGAGTGAGTAATTCCTGAGTTCTCCCTTTTCCCTGGGTCTTTGAACACTTTTCTGCCCTCCCTTAACACTTCCCCTTTAATACAGTTAGGGAATGTAGAGATTCGTCTTTATTAACTCTCTTCTGCATCACTGCCTCCCAGATACCCCAAGAAGCTGGTACAGACATACTCTGTATTTCCCAACCAGGATGAGATGAGTGATGTGGTCGTGCAGCCCTATAACTCACTGCTAACCCTCAAGAGACTGACACAGAATGCAGATTGTGTGGTGAGCCTTGGGGAGAGAAGCCAGGGTTCTCCCTTGCCTGCACAAAATCAGTTTATCCTATTCAGTGAGTTCAGCTGTACCCACTCCTCAGTAGTCACTAAATCAAAAAATATTTATTGAGCACTCACTGAATGCTTAGCATCTTAGAGATGCTGAGAACAGGATGGAAAAGAAGGATAAGATTTAAGCATTAACCCTCTCCCCTACACATCCGAGAGCTTAAAAATCATATGGGATGCATAATACAACTATAAAAGGATATAAACAAGTACTATTTCTAGTGAATAGAGCATTAGGCCTGGAGTCAAGAAGACTCAACTTCCTGAGCTCAAATTTGGTCTCAGATTCTTACCAGCTGTGTGACCCTGGCCAAGTCACTTAACCCTATTTGCCTCAGGTTTTACAGGTTTCTTATCTGTAAAATGATGGGGAGAAGGAAATTGCAGACCACTCCAGAATCTTGGTCAAGAATACCCCTATGGGGCCATGAAGAGTTGGACGCTACTGAAAAAAATTATACCATTCAGTGAGCCTTCCCTATCACCACCATGGAAGAGCTCAACATGTTTTCTGACAATTTGGGGAGACTTAGCCCATTGTTTAAGCAAAGCTGATCTTTAATCTGATCTTCACCCCTCTTCAGGTGGTTCTGGATAACACAGCCCTGAATCGAATTGCTACAGACAGACTGCACATCCAAAACCCATCCTTCTCCCAGATCAACCAGCTGGTGAGCAATCTTCTTTATCCACTCACATGGGTCTTCTTGATTTCAATTGTTTCTTACTGTGGGAT
Source organism: Antechinus flavipes (assembly GCF_016432865.1). Classification (NCBI taxonomy): domain Eukaryota; kingdom Metazoa; phylum Chordata; class Mammalia; order Dasyuromorphia; family Dasyuridae; genus Antechinus; species Antechinus flavipes. The sequence continues at coordinate 130,836,937 of NC_067401.1, read as the reverse complement.
GTTGCTGAGGTCCTTCATGATCTGTGGCCAGTGCTGCAACTCTGCATTTTTCTGGCAACTGTGTTCCTGGTTTTCCAGACTTCAAAACTATGACCTGCTCCCCTTTCCCTTCAGCTCCCTTTGGTGCTGTCTTCCCCCATTAGAATGTAAGCTCCAGGGCAGCTAGGTGGCACAGTGGATAAAGTGCCAGCCCTGAAGTCCAGAGAACCTGAGTTCAAATCTGGCCTCAGACACTTAACTCTTCTTAGCTGTGTGACTCTGGCAAGTCATTTGACCCCAGTTGCTTCAGCAAAAGAGAAAAGAAAAGAATGTAAGCTCCATGAAGGCAGAGAATGTTCTTTTTGCTTGTTATTTGCCTCTCCCTGTCCCTCCCAATGCATTTACCAGACTGTCTGGTGCCTAGTAAGTGCTTAATTCATCCTTTCTCTCTCATTCCCTCCTTCCTTCTTTTCTTCCTTCCTCCCTTCCTTTTCTCCTTCCTATCTTCTTCTCTCCCTCCCTCCCTCTTTCTTCTCTCTCTCCCTCCCTCCTGCCTTTCTTCCTCTATTCCTCCCTCTTCCCTCCTTCCTTCCTTTCTTCCTCCTTTCCTCCCTTTCTTCCTCCTTTCCTCCCTTTCTTCCTCCTTTCCTCCCTTTCTTTCTTCTTTCCTCCCTTTCTTCCTCCTTTCCTTCCTTTCTTCCTCTTTTCTTTCCTCCTCCTTCCTTTCCTTCTTCCTTCCTTCCCTCTTTCTCTCCTTCCTCCCTCCCTACTCCCGTTCTTTCCTTCCTCCCTCCCTACTTCCCTTCTTTCCTTCCTCTCTTCCTCCTTCCCTCCTTTCTTTCCTCACTCCCTCCCTTCTTTTCTCCCTCTACTCCTCCCCCTTCTCCCCTTTCCTTCCTCCCTCCTTCCCTCCTTCTTCTCTTCCCTTCTGTCCTTTTCTCCCTCCCCCTCTCCTTCCTTTCCTTCCTTTCATCCTCCTTCCCTCTCCCCCCCCCCCCTTTTCCTGCCTCCCTCTTTCCCTCTTTTCCTTTTCTATGTCCACAGGTGTCTACCATCATGTCGGCCAGCACCACCACCCTGCGCTACCCTGGCTACATGAACAATGATCTCATCGGCCTCATCGCCTCCCTTATCCCCACACCCAGGCTCCACTTCCTCATGACTGGATACACCCCCCTCACCACTGACCAATCTGTAAGCAGCTGCCCTCTCTCTTGACTCCCCCTCCATGCAGGATCCCATCCTCCCCGCAGAAAGTCAGGATTATTGCCCATAAGGCAGAGACTGAAGAGCCTGACCACGGCTGTTCTCCTCCCTGCTGTGTGCCCTGACCCTGCCTCTGGAAGCAGACCCCAGAGGCTGTGGGCTCAAAGCCTGGAACAAAATGTGCGACTGTCTCTCTCCCTATCCCCTCCATCTTTTTCCTCCCTGCAGACAGAAGAGCTGCACTGGAGTTTATCTTTTCCTTTCTAGTTTTTGAGTCCCAGACCTTGGGCTGAGGAGAAGTGAATCTTTTCCCTGTGCCTGCCCCTCATAGCCTATAGTGCCAACTTTAGGTAGTCTAGGTGGCAGCCCCAGTTTTCTGAGGTTTTCCTAGAAATAATACTTGGGTTCAAATCTTGCCTCGTTACTTTGTATCTGTGTAACATTGGACAAGTCTTTTATAGTAATCCCCAGTTTTCTCATCTGTAAAGTGAAGGTTCTACCTCCAAATCTTTTCTTGTACAATACTATTAGGAAGGAAATCGACATTTATTAAGGATCTATGCCAAATATTTTATAAATATTTCTTACAACTACCCTGGGATGTAAGTATTGTTATTATCTTTACATTTTACACTTGATGCTTTTAAAAAATATTTTGTTTTATTTTATTTAAAAATAACTTTATATTGACAGAACCCATGCCAGGGTAATTTTTTTTTACAACATTATCCCTTGCACTTGTTTCTGTTCCGATTTTTCCCCTCCCTCCCTCCACCCCCTCCCCTAGATGGCAAGCAGTCCTATATATGTTAGATATGTTACAGTATATCCTAGATACAATATATGTTTGCAGAACCGAACAGTTCTCTTGTTGCACAGGGAGAATTGGATTCAGAAGGTAAAAATAACCCGGGAAGAAAAACAAAGATGCAGATAGTTCATATTCATTTCCCAGTGTTCTTTCTTTGGGTGTAGCTGCTTCTGTCCATCATTTATCAATTGAAATTCAGTTAGGTCTCTTTGTCAAAGAAATCCACTTCCATCAAAATATGTCCTCATACAATATCGTTGTCGAAGTGTATAATGATCTCCTGGTTCTGCTCATTTCACTTAACATCAGTTCATGTAGGTCTTGCCAGTCCTCTCTGTATTCATCCTGCTGGTCATTTCTTACAGAACAATAATATTCCATAACATTCATATACCACAATTTACCCAGCCATTCTCCAATTGATGGGCATCCATTCAATTTCCAGTTTCTAGCCACTACAAACAGGGATGCCACAAGCATTTTGGCACATACAGGCTCCTTTCCCTTCTTTAGTATTTCTTTGGGATATAAGCCCAGTAGTAGCACTGCTGGATCAAAGGGTATGCACAATTTGATAACTTTTTGGGCATAATTTCAGATTGCTCTCCAGAATGGTTGGATTCGTTCACAGTTCCACCAACAATGCATCAGTGTCCCAGTTTTCCCGCATCCCCTCCAACATTCATCATTATTTTTTCCTGTCATCTGAGCCAATCTGACAGGTGTGTAGTGGTATCTCAGAGTTGTCTTAATTTGCATTTCTCTGATCAATAATGATTTGGAATCCTTTCATATGAGTGGTAATAGTTTCAATTTCATCATCTGAAAATTGTCTGTTCATATCCTTTGACCATTTATCAATTGGAGAATGGCTTGATTTCTTATAAATTTGAGTCAGTTCTCTATATATTTTGGAAATGAGGCCTTTATCAGAACCTTTAACTGTGAAGATGTTTTCCCAGTTTGTTGCTTCCATTCTAATCTTGTTTGCATTAGTTTTGTTTGTACAAAGGCCTTTTAATTTGATATAATCAAAATTTTCTGTTTTGTGATCAGTAATGGTCTCTAGTTCATCTTTGGTCACAAATTTCTTTCTCCACAAGTCTGAGAGATAAACTATCCTATGTTCCTCTAATTTATTTATAATCTCATTCTTTATGCCTAGGTCATGGACCCATTTTGATTTTATCTTGGTATATGGTGTTAAGTGTGGGTCCATGCCTAATTTCTGCCATACTAATTTCCAGTTATCCCAGCAGTTTTTATCAAATAATGAATTCTTATCCCAAAAGTTTGGATCTTTGAGTTTGTCAAACACTAGATTGCTATAATTGACTAAATTTTGTCTTGTGAACCTAGCCTATTTCACTGATCAACTTATCTATTTCTTAGCCAATACCAAATGGTTTTGGTGACTGCTGCTTTATAATATAATTTTAGATCAGGTACAGCTAGGCCGCCTTCATTTGATTTTTTTTTTTCATTAATTCCCTTGAGATTCTCGACTTTTTATTGTTCCATATGAATTTTGTTGTTATTTTTTCTAGTTCATTAAAATATTTTCTTGGAAGTCTAATTGATATAACACTAAATAAACAGATTAGTTTAGAGAGTATTGTCGTCTTTATTATATTTGCTCGGCCTATCCAAGAGCACTTAATATTTTTCCAATTATTTAAGTCTGACTTTATTTGTGTGGAAACTTTTTTGTAATTTTGCTCATATAATTCCTGACTTTGCTTTGGTAGATAGATTCCCAAATATTTTATGCTATCAACAGTTATTCTGAATGGAATTTCTCGTCGTATCTCTTGCTATTGGATTTTGTTGGTGATGTATAAAAATGCTGAGGATTTATGGGGATTTATTTTGTATCCAGCTACTTTGCTAAAATTATGAATTATTTCTAATAGCTTTTTAGTACAATCTCTGGGGTTCTCTAGGTATACCATCATATCATCTTCAAAGAGTGATAGTTTGGTTTCCTCATTGCCTACTCCACTTGATGCTTTTAAATGGCTTGTCGAGGGTCGTCACATCCCCAGGGAGTATCTGAGACTGAATTGAACCCAGGAATTCCTCACTCCAGGTCCAGTGCTCTACTCACTGTGATACCTAGCTGCCTTTGACTATCACCCACTAATACTGGGCCAGGAGACAAATTGGAGACATTGGGTTTGATTGAGTCCATGTTCCCAATCCTGAGGTCTGAGTTTCCTACCACTAGATATGTATTCTGGGTTGGGTCTGGGGAGAGGCAGTTGGGGCAGGTCACAGGATCTCTCACTCTAGTATATAAGTGTATATACCCTCTTCCTGGCCAGCCCCTGTCTCCCTGTACTCCTAGAATGCTCCCTTATAGTCTCCTCCTTCAGGTGGCCAGCGTGAGGAAGACAACGGTGTTGGACGTGATGCGTCGGCTGCTGCAGCCCAAGAATGTGATGGTGTCCACAGGTCGGGACCGCCAGACCAACCACTGCTACATTGCCATCCTCAACATTATCCAGGGAGAGGTGGACCCCACCCAGGTCGGTAATTTCCCTCACCTAAATGACTCCCTCTCCTTAATACTACATAGAGGAGTCTCAGGATCTTCAGAGGCTGAGATGAGCAATTGAAAATGCCTCCCTCAAACTTTGGTTCTCCCCCATTTATGCCTTAGGTCCACAAAAGCCTGCAAAGGATCCGGGAACGGAAGTTAGCTAACTTTATCCCATGGGGCCCAGCAAGCATCCAGGTGGCACTGTCTCGGAAGTCTCCATATCTGCCATCTGCCCATCGAGTCAGTGGACTCATGATGGCCAACCACACCAGCATCTCCTCTGTGAGTCTACTCTTTCTCTGCCCATACCCATGTTTCCTCCCACTTTTTCACCCTTTTATCATTTTACTTCCTCCATTCTAAATGTAAATTATGGGAGAATTATGAGAGAAGGGAAAACAAGACAACTTCCATTGCACTGTCACCCACCCACCCCTAGACCAAGACTGCAGTGTTCACTTATTTCTCTGTGTCCCTTCCTCTCCCACCTCCATCTCAGCTGTTTGAGAGCACATGCCATCAATATGATAAGCTGCGGAAGCGAGAGGCCTTCCTGGAGCAGTTCCGCAAGGAGGACATCTTCAAGGAGAACTTCGATGAGCTGGACACCTCGAGGGAGATTGTGCAGCAACTCATTGATGAGTATCACGCTGCCACTAGGCCTGACTACATCTCCTGGGGTACTCAAGAGCAGTGACCCGCTGACTACTCCAAGGACAGCGGCTCCCACATTTCATAGACTTTAGCCTCTATGGCATTTGTGATCTAGTGTCCCTTTGATCCCTTCCAAAATCCTGAATTCCAGCATGGATACATCAGCTTTTTCCATTCACATCTATCCCCTTTAAGGATGAACACAGGGAAAATCTAACGGTACCATTATGTAGTCTTTTTCTGTGTTGACCATCTCCAATAAAACATTAAATGAGAAGTATGAGGTGTCTGTGGGCTCTGCCAAAAGGGATTTTGGATGCTGTCTTACCTGTCACGGAGAAGCTTTGGGTTTGTATTCAGGTCACTAAGTGAGGTTGGGCAAGTTCCTCAACTATTCTAAGCCTCAATTTCCCCATATGTAACATAACTAGCTTTAAGTAAACCCCAGATTTTTTTAAGATAGAGGGAAGCTCTATGGCCATCTAGTCCAGCCTTCCAAAAAAATCTCCACTAGAATATACCCAACAAATGTCCATCCAGCTTTGGCTGAAGATTTCTGAGAGGGAATTCTCTACCTTTTGGTATGGCTCATTCCACTTTTGGGTAGCTAAAATGATGTCGAATCTAATTTGTCTCTGCAGTTTCTACCCTCTACTCCAACTTGTCCGTTATCAGGCCAAACAGAACAAATTTAATCCCTCTTTTACAAGAAAGCCTTTCAAGTGCCCAAACTTTCCCTAACCTTCTCTTCTGCAGGCCAGCATTCTCAGAATTCTTTCAATTGATCTTCATGTGGATCCTCAAGGTTCTCTCTATAAATTCTATTAGCAAATGATTCAGTGGGGACTAGGAGTGGAAAATGTGGGAGTAAGGGAAACTGGTTCGAGTAAGAGGCAGCCAAGTGAGCCCACCTCTATTTGATCTTCAAATTCTAAGTAAGTAAACAGACTGGGGCATCTCTTTCCTTCTTAAAGACTTCTATCTCTGGCCCTTTGAGGAAAAGGCAGGTAGGTAGTACAGTGGGTAGAATGTCAGGCCTAAAGTCAAGAATACTGGTCAAATCTGGCCTCAGACACTAGCTGTATAACCCTAGGCAAGTCAGTTAACCCTGTTTGCCTCAGTTTCCTCCTCTGTCGAATGAACTGGAAAAGGAAATTGCAAGCCACACCAGTATCTTTGCCAAGAAAACCCAAAATGCGGTCACAAAGACTTGGATACAACTGAGCAACAACAAAGGGCAAAAGGCTGGCCACACACTAAGCAGACTTCCTTTTGTTGATGGAGCTCCCACTGTGTCCCTATTCGTTATTTTGACACCCCTTCTCAGTCTAGAGTGCTTCCCTTCAGCATATGGTGGGGTTAGTACTGCCCTGCCCTTCTTTCTAATAAGGAGAACTCAGAGGTGCTAGAGATGAACCAGCAGGGATGCTAGTCATGATCACAGGGTGTAGGCAGACACTGGACACCTGTGCAGGAATTTGAAAGTGTCGATGCTAGTGACTCAGCCTCCCTCCAGCCTCAGGGACGCCAAAATACCACCCCCACACCACAAGGAGAGGGGAAGGGGAAGTAATTAGCTTCTGCTAGTGCCCTACTGCTCCACCCACTACCCTTGGAGCAGCATCTTGGGCTGTCAGAGGTTAAAGTCAGAAGGTCAAGATGGGTGGTGTCCCAGCGGTGTCCAGGGTTCCTGGCAAAAGCCCAGAACATGGGGGTGGGAGGTGGGGCCCGATCCCAAGGGAGCAACTGTGAGCCACAGCTTCAACTAAGGCAGTCATGGACTGCTGACATCACTCACATAGGAGGAGTTTGTGTAAATAAAGATTTTTTTTCTTTTCTTCTACAAATAAATTAAGAAACAAACTAGAAAATTGTCCGTGCTTGTCAAAATCCTGGCCCCTGGGTGCAGGGAAAAGGAGATGACAAGGGGCCCTGTCCCTGCAGGGCTCGTGTGTGTGGTAGGGTGAGTCAGTGGTTCTCGGAATCCCAGAGCAGTCCAAGACCCAGGTATGGTGACAGATGTTCATGTGTGGGCAAGCCCCGATTCCATCACTGTCCCAAGTCTCTCAGCTGCTGATGGCCCAAACAGGCAGATTATACTTGGTGGTCATCAAGGCTTGGATTCTGGCTGACAGGGGAGGGTGTGGTTGGCAGGTCTGGTGGGGTGACAACGCTGCAAGATCTGTCAGGAGTAGAGCTGGCCAGGTAGGCGTTCACTAGGTGCACAATCTCTTCCACCTGGAGAAAACCAGAAAGAAAAGGACACTAGATACCCGGGTAGATCATTACTCCCATCTTTCTGTACTTCCACCTCCAGGCTCCCTTTATGGCCCTTCTCTGCCTCCATTTCCAGCTTACCTGAGGGCTCTGCAGGAGCAGCTGGCTGTCCCCAACCTTTAATGCCAGAGTGTGTGGGCCAGTCAGCTGGCAGGCAGCCACATGACCATAGCTGACATTATGGATGGGCTCAGTCTCCCCTGGTCGAGACAGGGACATGGTCTTGGCACCCACACCAAGGCAGAGCTGCTGGGGAACACCACCCCCACTCTCCTGGTGGACAAAAGAAGGCATAAAGTCAAGGAGGAGGGAACTCTCCCATCAGGAAGAGAGCAGGAAAATGGTTGAGTTCAGAAGGGGACGGAAGCTCGGAGAATCCTGATCCAAATCAGAGGGCTCCTACAGGAAGGTGGGCACCCGAGGGCGGTAGAACTCTGGGGACAGAGGAGGACTCCCTGCTGGTCCTCACCCCCTTGGAGGAAGGGAAGGGCTTCCCTGGAAAGGAGGTACCGGGCACCCATGGGGCTCTGGTGGGAGAGCGGGAGTCGAGAAAAAGGTAGAGGAGGTCTGGGTGAACTTCTGCTGTTTTCTCTGCCCTCTCTTCTCACCGTGCTCAGTTCCAGGACGTCATATCGGGCAGCACCAAAACCTGGACACTGGGCAGCTAGAGCCAAGTAGGTCGCCATCGCCTCGGCCTGGCCCATGCCCCGCAGCTGCTTCCACCCTCCCAGGACAGCCGCAGCAGCCCCCGCGCTTCCCCCATCGCGGGCCCCGGGGCCCGCACTCCGGACCGCGCCCCCTCGCCTGGCCCGCTCTGCCCTCCTCTTGGCCAAGCCCGGACTCCAGAGCGCCCCGGCCAGCAGGGCGGTGGGGTGAGGAGTTCTAGGGGCTGCGCGGGGCGGGGTCTCGCGCATCAGGGCCGCAGCGGGCAGCAGGCGGTCTAGACGCGGAAGAGGAGCCAGAGGAGAGAAGTCACGATGGAGACTTTGTAGGCGCAGGGCGGCCAAGGCCCTCAGCGTGTCCTCGGGCGGGGGCGGCCGGCCCCGCAACAGAAGAGCGTGGGCCTGCAGAGGTGACACCCGTGAGGGGGTGGTGAAAACAATTGGGGAGTGGGGGGAGAGCGGGGCTTCTGGAAGGCGGAGGGAGCCCGGGAAGCAAAGCATAGCAGAGGTGAGCCTGGGGCAGGATGGGCAGCCGGCTAAGGGGGAACCTGGGGGGAGGCTCACTGGCGCCGGGATCCGCGCGCGTTCACGCCCGCGGCGCCAACATTCAGGAACCCACACCTGCTCAAATAGGAAAGGCAGTTCGTGCCCGTCCGGAGGCAGCCCCTCAGGATGCAAAGGTCCGTGTAGACGCAGACACAGTCTCCAGCCCGAATCTGGAGATTCTGCCTCCTCTGCAGTCACACTGCGAAGCAGAGACAGACAACCAAAGCTTAGACGGAGGCCCGCGGAGAAACTAAGCCAGCAGCGGGCCGAGGGGAGGGGCTGAACTGGATGGGGGCGGGGTCCACGTGGAAGGAGCTGAGGCAGGGAGGGCTCCAGGGAAGGGCTGATTGTGCCTGGGAGGAAGGGCGAGGGCTGGAAAAGGCAAAAGCTAGGACAAGTACTGGACATTTACTTCTCAAACCTGGTGAGTACGTCAGCCACGAGGGCCCCTCCGGCCAGGGCCCGCTCCTGGGAGCCCCTCTGCTCGTAGAGCGCGAACGCGTTCCGGCTCCGAGACAAGCCTAGCCGCCCCACGAGTTCCCGCGCCACCTGGGGGGAGGGTAAGACAGGCCAAGAGAGGTGGGCCAATGTCTCCTGAACTGGAAAATGCAACGCCCTCGTTTTACAGAAAAATAAACTGAGACCTCAGAAAAGTTAAGTGACTAGACCAGGTCCCACAAGGTACTTAAAGAGGCAGAATCGAGAAGGTTCTTTCTTCACTTCAGCTAACTGCCCCAAACTCAAAGACCAGAGGTCCTACCTCCACCTGACTGTCAAGGAGTAGTGGTGTCCTAAAAAGTCATAGATTTATACCTGGAAGGGATCTTAAAAGTCATTTTATACAATTCCCTTCCATTTTCCAGATGAGGTGTGTGTGTGTGTGTGTGTGTGACAGAGGCAGACACACACACAGACAGACAGGGAGACAGAGTCCACCTGTCCGTGGTAGAACCAAAATCTCAAAAATCCATTCATTTGACCTGAGGAAGGGGGCAGGTCTTTGAACCCCAGGTTTAGAATAACTCTTAGTCTCTCATCTCTAAGACTCCTTCCAGTTGGGTACTTGATGAGTGTATAACTGCTTCCTGTTGGGTTTATAGTGTCCATAGTCATAGAACACTGTCCCAATACTCACCTCCGAAGCAGTAGTGTGTGAGTCAATGGCCACACTGCAGGCTCCTGCTCCTGGACAGTGCACAGTACATAGGAGTTCCTGACGCTGGCTGAGAGCAGAGATTTCTGCCAAAGATGGCACCAGCTCCCGGCCCCGAGTCCGTCCCAGAGCCTTCCTGATGAACCGTGTATATTCAGCCAGCTCGGTGTCGGGAAACGCTTTCTCTGTCCTGAGAAGGACATTCAGGTTCAAAACACTAGCAGGTAGGTATCCCGTCCTGGCTCACAGGAACTCCTCTTTCTCCATTCTATGGCCTCTAGTCTGCACCCTCATGGTCTTCTCTCATCCTGGATATTCCTGTTATCTCTAAACTTCCTATCGCCATTCTTCCATCTATTCTCCCCAGCTTTCCTTCTCTGACACAATCTCTACAATTCTACACCTTAATATGACATTATCATGACATGGAGCTAAAGTCTTGTTCTGAGATTAGCTGAGTGCCCCCATCCTAAAGGTCTGTCTTTGAGAGAGTCATCATTCTCTGACTACCCTGCCCTCAGTCCTTTCTCACCTCTCCAGGTGCCCCAGCAGATGCCCCCGAACGACCCCTCCAGGCCGGAAGGTGCAGCTCATGCAGCAGAGTAACTGCCAGTATCGAAGGGCAGCCGGGCTGTTAGGGGAGGGGGGTTCTGGGGGCCCTGCAGGGCCCGAAGTTTGCTTGGCCAGCTGCAGGAAGAGTTCATCCCTGAGCGCAGGCAGGTCCCGACAGGTCTGGAGCACACCCTGCATTAGCGGCCCAGGACGCCGCGCCCCCTCTAGGGCCTGCAGGGCCAAGAACAGCCGTACGGCCTCTTCTCGAAGTGGCGCATAGCCCGGACCTGGTGGGGAAGTGATGGGAGGTGGGGATAGGGAGGTTGAAGACGCATCAGACTGGGCTTGGGGACCTATAGGAGGAGAAACAAGGGGTCCAAAGGAGTGCTGGGTGAAATCTGGAACAAACTACACAGGATTGGGAGAGGCTGGCAGCCGAAGAGAAATCAATTATTCCTAATGAAGTATAATAATAACTTAATATTTACAGAACTTTGTCCTAACATCTCTGTGACTTGGACATAAAAAGTACTATCATTATCCTTTCATAGATGAGGGAACTGGAGTTGAGTTTAAGTGGCTTGCCCATGCACATGTGAATGTACACATTCACAATAACAAGAAATATTATAGTCAGAATTTGAACTTCAAGTCCAGAGTTTTCCATTATGCTTGGCAATTTCTTTTTTTCTTTCCAGGGATATCCATTTATTACCATTCTTGGTGCCCCAACTATGGAGTATTATCTTTTTTTGGGGGGAAGATCAAATTCCCCTATCTCCCAGTCTTTGCATCTCTAGCTTACTCACCTGGAGGGCCAACCCCATAAGGCAGAGGTAAGAGTGGGGCATAAAGGGCGCTGCTGGTGTGCCTCAGGATTGGATTCCGAAGATAAATCAGGGCCACAGCCTCAGAGTCTCCACTACTCTCCTGGGGGATTGGAAAAGGGAATAGATCACTTGATGGGTGCTGGATTGAGAGGGGAGGGGTGTCACTCTGACCCTTTCTCTCTATTTGGACTCTGACCCACTATTATCAATCTGGTATCACAACATACCCACCTCCTATCCAAATTCTCTGATACCTGAATATCCCGAAGTAGGAGCTGGGTGGGAGTCTCTAGGGGTGCCTTCCCTGCAATCACACTGCGAAGTGCTGCACCCCAGCGGGCAGCCTCAGCTAGTCGAGAAGAGCAGAGTCGGACACTGTGTTTTCTGCCTGACACTGTCACTGACCAGAGACCTGAGGAAAGAGGGCAAAGAAGGATCCCCATCTATTCATTTACCCCTCATCAAAGAGCACTGGGGGTGGGGGGCAAGCAGAAGCACGGGGGCATCCAAGACTAAGATGGGAAGAGGAAGGTGTTTGGTAGATGGAAACTATCTCAAGTGTCTCTCACCAGTTTCCTTGGGCTTTCGCTCAGGACCAGACACAGAACACAAACTGGTCAATACTAGACTCCCCAGCCTCCGGGCCCCACGTCCACTCCCGCTGAACTGGTCTAAGGAATCCCGAGTGAGCACGAACCAGGCCCTTCGGGGGGGCAGCCAGGGCCGGGCCCCCCCTACCCGAGGCTCCCTCTGCAGCCAACCTGGTGAGAAAGGAAGGAATAGGGGAAATCAGAAAAATGGGAATTCACTGGTGAGGGTATTGAGAGTTCAGAATTGGGAGTGTTAAAGTGGGAATTCCGAGTGATAGAGGGGATCCCCCACCTTTGACGATGATGTCTGGCTCCTCTTCAGGGGGACCCCGCTCAGGTATAAGGCTTCTCGTCTCCTCTGAGCCCTGCAGCCTAGAGAAGGTGAGAGAAGTGATTGACTAGTAGGTCTGAAGAATTCCCAGAAAGAAGAGGACCCACCTAATCCAATCAGATCCCATCCAGACTCTGTTCCCTTGGCAAGGAAAGGATCTGGAATTCCCGTAGTGGGCGGGGGAGGGAGCAGAGACAGCCATGTCTCAATCAGAGTCCCTCCCCTCCCAGGCTGTGGGAACCGCTAGGCAGTTCTGACCTCGCTCCAGAAATAGCTCAGACCACCAGCCCCCCTCCCCAGTCCCCCGCCAGACCGCCTCTCTTACTATCCACCCCCCTCTCGGACCCCAGCCAAACCACAGCGTCCGGCTTGGAGCTGTTTCCTTATTGCCTAACCCGATGGGAGGGTGAGGGCTAAGAGGAATTGGGGTTTATGGAATCAGGGACCTTGGAAAAAGAAAATGGGTTCAGTACGAAATGAATGCACTTACCTGTCTGAGCCCGGCCCGCTTCTCCCGGGCTGTGTTAATGTCACCTCCAGTGAGCCCTGCAGCGATGGAAAAGAGATGCCGAGGAATCAGAGGCCTGGCTACACCGCATCCCTAGACTTTGCCTCAGAGGCTCCACAAGTTAAGGAGTTAATCAACGAGAAGTACGTGGATATCGCTTCTCCCCGGGTAGTCCGGAAATGGAGATCCTCTGCTTCCCCCCTCCCTTCAGTCAGAATGTGCTACAGTCCTGGGGTCTGGAGTGGGACAATAAAAAGAAAGTTTAACCCACTTTTGTCCTTTACCCCTGTGAAATATATTCACAAATATAATCCCCTTTTACCAATCTTCCCTTCGTTCCCTTTGAATAAGTTGGTGCAAGTTGCTGCTGGTCAATCTCAGGGAAGGGAAGAAGACAAAACAAGGGGAAAGAGACTCCTACATATAACGCATAAAGCGTACTTTATTTCATCACTTCCCACCCCTGGCCCAAGCCTGGGAAGAGTTTCTCTACTGAAGAAATCCCGGAGGGCACGCATTGGGGTAGGACACCAGCAGTCCCCTTTTCCTCCAGATGAGCCTGGGCTTCTAGGCTCACCCGCCCAGGACACTTCCCCAGGTTGTCCACCAGCTTCCTGGCGCTTCTGTCAAGACAGGGGCTCAAGAAAGAGTCCATCAACCCAGCCGGGAACCTCGCCAAGCGGGAACCGTGCCACGGTACCAGTGCGCCCCAGGCTGGGCAGCAGGGAGAGAAAGGAGGGAGGGGGAAAGGAGTGGAAGGAGACCTGGGACACCTGTCCTCAAAGCTCCAGGGGGTGAGGGAAGAGAGACAGACAGACAGAGACAAAGAGAGTGAGACACAGAGAGAGACAGACGCAGACAGGGACGACCCTATCTCGGTTAGGAACTTCAGGTTCGATCGTCTCTGAGAATGCTTAGGTACCCTCTACTAGGAGAACTTGTTCTTGTTGGGTTCTCAACCGAAATTTTTGGGGACCAAAGCGCAACCTAGCTCTCAGTTCACAATCAATCTCTTTCTCTCTGTCTCTCTCTCTCTGTGTCTCTCTCTCTGTATCTCTCTCTCCCTCCCTCCCTTTTTCCCTCCCTCCTTCTCTCTGTCTCTCCCCTCTCCACCCCCTGTCACTCCCCGCCCCTCTATATTTATCCTCCCTCCGCCTCCGCCAGGTGCTGGCGCCGGCCCCGCGGTGCAACCCGCCCCACCCGGGCACTCAGCCACCGGGCCTGTCGGGGACCCCAGGGCGGGTGGGAAGAAAATGCTTAAGAGAACGGGAAAGACCCCCACTGTAATAGAAAGACTCGGTTTATGTCAGTGACATGGGAGTGAAGGTTCAGAGTCTATCCCCTCTTTGCCTCAGTTTCCCCACAGGGGGAGAGTCAAGTGAGTCTTCCCTTATTCCCAGGAGGTTTTTCATTGGATCACCGGAGGGGAGGCGAGGGGAAGAAAATCTCTGTAGTGTGTAGATGAAAAGTGTTCAAGGGTCCATGACAGTAGGGACCCTAAACCACAACACAAAACTCAGTCTCAGGTTTCTTCCTACCCCGCCTAGTTCCCCCAAGGGAGTTGCTTTGCCTCTGGCAGGCAGGGAGCGGAGCGGACTCAGGAGTCCGAGTCGCCCAGCCGGACTCTCCACATTCCTCTGTGCCGGCGGAGGCGGAAGGAGACGGGACGGGACACGAGCCAGGAGGAGAAGGGAGAGGCCGGGCCAGGCAGGGCCACGCGTGACGCCTCCCCTGCCTCTGGGCCCCAGCAGGTGGACAGAGCCCCAGAATGCTGCGTGGGGCCGTCAAAAAGGTCCCGCCTGGGGTTGACCCTCTGCTCCAAGCAGGGAAGAAGAGAGAAACCCTAGGACTGGGAAAGAAGATTCCACCCCCACTCCCACCCCCGCCCACTTTGGCCTCTCAAAGGACCGGGATGGCACAAGGGTCTAGAAGAGCAGAAAAAGAGAGAGAAAAAACGGCTGACCTCTCGAACTCACCCTTCCGCAGCTCGCCGAACCCGGGGTCCGAAGCTCAAAGGTCTCCTCGTCTTCGTCCTCGTCCGCGTCACCACCAAGCTCTCCGTCCCCGTAGTCCCTCCGCAGTAGAGTGAAGCCCCGACGGCAGCAAAGGAGCCACCAGAGCCCCCCTGGGAGAGGCATCCGGGCAGCAAGGGGCTCGAGGACGCAGGCGGCCTCGTCGAGCCGCAGGAGGGGTTGATAGTTGGGGGTGGGGAGTCGCGGAAACAGTCAGGTCGCGGGACTTGAGCCAAGCAAAGAGGCAGCGTGCGGGGCCGGGAGAGGTGGAGGTGCAGGGCAGGGTCTGAGGTTGGGGTGCAGCAGGGCTCTATCCAGAGCCAGAGGGAGATTCAATGTCCGGGGCCGGGGGGGGGGGGGACACACTCCGGGACGGGGTGGGGGGAGGAGGTAGCAATGTCCGGGGCTGGGAAGTAGTGTCCGTTGTAGTGTCCGGCCCAGTGGGGGGCAGTGTCCGGTGCTGTGTCCAAAGTGGGCAGTAATCCAAGCTCCAGGGAGGGTCGTGTCCGGTGCAGCGTCCGGTGTCCGGGGCCCGGGCCGCGCGCGTTGCGCTCCCTGCAGCCCCGGGACTGGCGCGCGGGGGGCGCGAGCTCAGCGCCTGGGCTCCGCCCCCCCGCGCGATTCTTTTGCCCCCCTCCCCCTTTCCCTTCTTTTTTCTCTCCTCCCCTCTCTCTGAACAAGGCAAGGTCTGGATGTCGTCACAGACTCTTTCGACCAATTCCGGTGCCTGGCGCCGGGAGCTTCAGCCAATTGGGTGATGGAGGTAGCGGCGGGTTGCATCATGTGCCCCCTGGCTTAGTGACAGCCGGGAGGGGAGGGTTAAGGCGAAAGAGAGAGGGAGAGAAGGAGCTAAGAGATGTTAACCACGCCCCAGTCTCTGAGGTCCAGAGCTGGTTGTTCAACGCCTGGACAACCCCGCCTCCACGCTCTCCTTTTAACCCTGTAACTTCTTTCTCAAAAAGCTTGAACTTGATGAGAGGGGAGCGAAAGGTGATGGAGTCAGGGTTTAAGATATTTTTTGGACAATGCAGGAATTTGTTTATGCATAATTTTCAGTATGCATATATGTTACAAAGGTGTTTTTTTTCAGTGAGGAAAGGGAGATGGGAAAGAGAAAAGGTAGTTTTTTTTTTTTAAATGGAAAAAAATTAAAAAATAAAATGACAGTGAAAAAAACCACCTGGAAGAGGATTATTCTTGGAGCAGATAGATTCTCCAGTGTCACGGGAACAAGGCGCTTAGGGGGCAAAAGATAGCCTAAAGGAAGTGCAGAGTACTTTTCTCTGACCCCACTAGATCTGAGCCTTGGTCCCAGGGGCAGTTGTGTGGGAAAGCTTTCCCGAGACTCGGGCCGGTTTAAGTGGAAAGGGTATTTCCCTCGATCGTCTGTAGAAGGAAGACACATGTTGCTCTCGCCCGTGCCCATCTCATTTCTAGACTGGGGGAAACTGAGGCAAGCATTTAAGCTACGAAGAAACGAATCAGAATTTTAGAGCTCAGAACTTCCCTTGAAACGGGCTGAGAAGTTGACTCCTGCATTTGGGGGGGAGCGGAAATAAAAGTCCTGGAACTCAAGGTTGGAGTAAGAATGACTTCCCAACCCCCCAATCCCCATCTCTAATTCCATCCCTGCCATCTTTTCATGTTCATGCGGTCCAGGATAGGAAAGAGTTAACCAAGTCGCTAGGTTGGGAGAAGGGGGAAGGCAAGGATTCTGAGGGAGGGGCCCAGACAGAGACCGGGCGTGCACAGGCGAAGGGTCGGGAGCGCGCGCTGCTGACTCAGCAGCGCTTCCCGCAGTCTCTGGGTGAAGGGTTCGGAACTCCAGCCCCCAATGGCTGGAGTGCGGTAACCTCCCTGGGAATCAACGAGTCCTAGCCCCATCTCTACCCCTCTCCCTCCCCGTGCAGGGGACTGAGATCAAGCTTGGAGCGGCTTCCTAAATCTAAGCTCCAGTTGGCCGTAAGAGGTCCCAGGAGCATAGACCTGCGGGACTTAACAGGGAATACTGGGGAGGGGCTCCGCAGGGGCTCCGCCCAGACCCCACCCCTCCCCGCCTCTCCTCGTCCTCTGTGGAGAGCGGGCTCTGCCCTAGACTGAAAAAACACCCCTGGGGTCGGTCACGTGTTCCTCGGAGGTTAGCCTTTGGTTAGAGCAAGACTTAAAGGGACTTTCCCCAGAGGTCAGTCGATGACCTCCGCCAGAGATCCCTCCCTGCCTTGGACAGACAGAAGGTGGCCTTCTGGGATGGAAACACTCGTCACCCTTATCCTCTCTTTTCCAGACTTCTATCCTTGACAGTCAGGAAGTTTTTCCTCTCTTGCAGGCTCATCCCTTTCCTCTGGCCTTGTGCTCAGAAGATTGAGAAAGAGCCGCAGGAACTCCGGCCCTCCCTAATTGAGACTTAGGAGGATGGTCACTTTTCTCTATCTTGATTTGCTTTTCTGTGAAATGAGAATGGAACCCTTTCTAATTGGAATAGTCAATGAGGCAGTCTGTTTTAGAGACTTGAAAGCCCCTAAGTGCAAACTGTTTGCTTTCAACTTGTTTTATTTACTATTTTGTTTTCTATATGAAGCAATCTGTCCTCTCTCTTGCTCGATGCAGTTTCCACTCCACCTTAACTGTTTCTTTCCCTTTACCTCCCTTTGCCTTTCTATTCCGGGCATAAGGGGCGGGGAAGTAATCTGTCAGCCCAGTCATTTCCAAGTTAGTGAATGAAAAGCCTAACAGAGGCAGCCTTCTTTGTAGTGGCCAGAAACTGGAAACTGAGTGGATGCCCATCAATTGGAGAATGGCTGAATAAATTGTGGTATGTGACTATTGTGGAATATTACTGTTCTGTAAAAAATGACCAGCAGGATGATTTCAGAAAGGCCTGGAGAGACTTACATGAACTGATGCTGAGTGAAACGAACAGGACCAGGAGATCATTGTATATTTCAACAGCAATACTATATGATGATCAATTCTGATGGTCGTGGTCCTCTTCAACAATGAGATGAAATCAAATAAATTCCAATAGAGCAGTAATGAATTGAACCAGCTACACCCAGCAAAAGAACTCTGGGAGATGACTATGTAACACTACATAGAATTCCCAATCCTTCTATTTTTGTCCGCCTGCATTTTTGATTTCTTTCACAGGCTAATTACACACTATTTCAAAGTCCAATTCTTTTTGTACAGCAAAATAACTATATGGACATGTATACATATATTGTATTTAACTTATACTTCAACATATTTAACATGTATTGGTCAACCTACCATCTCGGGGAAGGGGTGGAGGGAAGGAGGGGAAAAGTTGGAACAAAAGGTCTTGCAATTGTCAATGCTGAAAAATTATCCATGCATATAACTTGTAAATAAAAAGCTATAATAATAAAAATAAAAAAGAAAATCCTAACAGATGTTGATTATCTCTAATTTTCTGATAATCTTGCTTGCTCTTAATCAAGTTAGATTTTGAATTTTAATCTCAAAATAAACAGAAGAAATTCTTTTCAACACCTACTTGTGTCCCCATGCTCTCCAGTGTCTTCTTCTTCCTTTTCCCCAGTAACATCCAATATCCTGTACACACATACCCATTTCCCCATCTCCCCCCACTCCCCCATACACCTACCCCCAGTTCCTCGAAAACAAGAGTTCGCTAAAAGGAGAGACTGTGGGTCTCTGTGGGAGCCGAGCACGAAGAAAGCCGGGGTCGGCGAGGACAGCGGCCTCGCTGACTGGAGCTGCGTCGGAAGCACCCACCTCCAAGCAATCTCCTGAGATCCTGCCGAAAGCGCAGCCCCAGGAAGGCGTAAAGTATAGGATTGAGTCCACAACGAGCCAGGGCCAGACCACCGGTCACCAACAATGCCATATCCTTGCGCTTGCTAGCTGAGCAGCTTCGCTCTCTGGCAGTCAGCAGGTCGGTGGTATCCAACAACAAGGCTAGGCTGTAGGGTAAGTGCAGGACCACAAAAGCCACCACCAAGGCCACCACTACGCGCAGTGCTCGGCGGCGCTCTGGCCCTCTGGCGGCCAACAGTGTCCGGCCCAACAGGGCATAACAGGCCACCATGACTGCGAGGGGCAGCGCAAAGCCCAGGATCACTTGCGCCACGGCGCTGGCCCCCTTGACTGCCTGGGTCAGACCCTCAGGAAATACTAGTCGGCATCGCCTTTGTCCGTCTCGCTGCCCATCTTGACCATAGAGTAGAGAGGGCAGCGCCAGCACTATGGAAAGCAGCCAGATTGCTGCGGAGACCATATGAGTCCTGCCAGGGGCTGGGGGCCTTTGGCCCCCTGGGGAAGCCTGTGCTA
Organism: Antechinus flavipes; assembly: GCF_016432865.1. NCBI lineage: Eukaryota > Metazoa > Chordata > Mammalia > Dasyuromorphia > Dasyuridae > Antechinus > Antechinus flavipes. Next base: position 130,817,970 of record NC_067401.1, on the reverse strand, counting down.
TGGCCACGTATCGATCAGCACTTATGCAAGCCAAGAAGAGGAAACCTGCGTGGAAGGAGGCAGAGTAGAGGCCGGAAACAGTTCTGCAGAGCATGCTGCCCAGTGTCCATCCCTGCAGAATTCCGGCTGCTGCAAAGGGCAAAGTCAATGCCAGAAGTAGGTCCGCTAAGGCCAGTTGGAGCAAATGAGCTGAGGTTGGTGAGCGGGCTGCCCGGTGGACAGTGAGGTGGGTGGCCAAGACAAGGCCATTGCCTGCCAGGCCAAAAGCGGCCACTATGAGAGAAATACTTGGCTGAAAGACTCTGCTGAAAGACTGGACATCCGCCTTATGGCATAGCTCTGGTAGAGGCACTGACGGGTACACATCATCATTTTCCCCAGAGTAGAGGCTCCACCAGGTGACCTAGGGAAGAAAGGGAGGAGATGGGGATTGAACCAATAAGACATCCTCCCCCAACGCATTTGCTACCCCTAAGAGCTGCACCTAACACATTGTAAGCTAGGGGCAGTATTAGGATATTCTTCTCAAAACTAGCCTGAATAGACCGCTGATGCCAGACCACAGGCTGGGCATGTCTAGAAACATAAAGCTCTAGAGCCAATAGGGCTCAATTAGCATTTGTTGATTAGACTTAATGTTCTATCTCCTTGATAGTGGGTCAATAAGGATGGTTACCCCCATCAGGCTGGAGTCCCAAGGCTTGGAGGAGGTGGGTGGGGAATTCTGCATATTCTGTTTTTGTCTCTAGTTCTTTTTTTTTTTTTGGTCGGTCTTTCTGCTCCTCCCCTCCCATTCCCCACCAAGACAGCTGTTCTGACCGCTGGCTCTTGGGTCTGGTTTATCTCCCGGGAATCACTTGATCAAAAAGTTAGGGGATTTCCAGGGTTCAGGCTTCTTCAGATACGAACTACTCTGTCTTAAGCATGGCTTAGTGACGCCTCTCACCTTCCTATACCAAATAATTTTAAATCGTTTAAATGCCTGAGATCAATACAGGAATCCAAGATCATGAGGCAGTGACAAGAAAAAAAGTATCCACAGCCCCTGCCCAGCTTAGCAATGCTGGGAGCACCAATGACCAACTTCTGATTCTCTCCATACCCCAAGCCAACCCCCATTTCCATCCCTCTAGCCTCACCCCAAGTCCCACCTGTTCCAATGTTTGAGTCTCCATCTCCCCCGCGAAACCGGTTTTCGAGGTGGTCTGGTTGGGGGAGAAGTTAAAACTTGTGGGACAGGAAGGAAGGGGCGGAGAGTGAGGGTGAAGGCGGGGAGGCTAAAGATCAGGGGCCCTTTAGACCTGTTGATCCCATGTCTCTTCTCTCTATCCCCTTTCCCCCTGTTTTCTCCACTCCCCCCTTTCCCCTTCCTGTTCCTGACCTTGGCATCCTGTTCTTCCAAATCTTATCCCTCGTCCTCCCCACCCGCATTGCACCTTTTCTCTGAGCCTCCTAACATTGTGTGTGTGTGTGTTCCCTGCCTCTATCTCGGAGTTTTTGCCCCCTCCGAGTTGTTCTTCAGGAAAGTGCTAGGAATTCAGCTTTTACTATTCTTTTCAGACTCTTCCAGTGTACTATACTGTACTATACTATACAGGGGTGATGCAGCTTCCCCTCTTTTCCAATTTCCTTTTGTTCCCAGGTCTTTGTTTCTCCTTTATATTATTGTCTTTAGAGACTTCCCCGCTTCAGCTCTCCTAACTGCCTCTCTCATACCATTTCCCGCTTGTCCGTGTTGCGTGCGCGCGCGCGAGGTCCTGGGAAGCGGCGCGTGAGGTGGGAACGCGAACCGGGCGGGGGAGGCTGGGGGATGTAAGAGGAGAAGACAGGAGAAGGCTGGGAGGGGGGAGAGAGGTGAGAGTGGGCAAAAAAAAGGACAGAGATCTGGAGAGAGGGAGAAGGGGAGTAGAGGGAAGAAAAGGAGAGAAGTCTCTGGATCCTTAAAAATCGCGAGGGAACATCTGAGAGCTGGGCAGAGCCCAGGGCCCTTCTGGGCACTATGGGCATCTCGTTGCTCTGTATTCTGCTTGCAGCGGTCACTGGAGCCAGAGGCTGGGGCTGGTGTGAGTATCGGGCGGAGAGGGAAGTGCAGGGGGACCAGCAACCAGGAAACCGAAGGATGCTGGCGGGCGGATCTGGGATCCAGCCGCATTGCGGTTGGGGAATGGTGGTGGCGTGTTGATAGTATAGAGGGGAAGCCTCCTTCCCACTTTCGGGTCCTATTCCCTCACGTCCTCCCTCTCCCTTTCCCAGTGCCTCTGCAATGCAGCTCCGAGACAAGGACCCCAGTTCTTCCGCATCCCTCCCTTTTCTTCTCTACCCTTTTCCTAAAGCTCCCGAGCTCCTCTGAGTTCTGGGGCTCTCTTGCCCTAGGTGTGGGATCTGGTTGGGAAGCGAAATGACTGTTAATCCTCCTGGGCTGTGGGGGTTCTGCTGCAGCAGAGATCAGGACAGGGTGGGGCAGGCGGGTAGGGCTCTGGTCTCAGACTGGCTCTGGACGCATCGCTCTGGAGTAAGGGGACTTTCTTATCCTTGGAGCACCCGTACAAGGGGAGAAAGGAAAAGACACTAAGGACTAAAAGCAGAAAGATCGGTAAGGTTAGTGGAGAGTCGACACTGAGTCTCTGATCTCCCGGTCCCTCAGATGGCTGTGATGAAGAACTGGTGGCCTCGCTGTATTATCGCTCGCTGGGAGCCTCCTCCTATTACGGCTTCTTCACTGGGCCCCGCTTCGCTCGGCTCCACGGTGAGGAGCACCGGGGCTCGGGGACACGGAGCCTCTAGTGCATGCAAGACACCTAAGTGCGTGTGGGAAATCTCCCTGAGTGGAGTTGGGCAGGTATCAGGTGGCCTCCTGATTTATGACATGCACTTTTTTGGGGTCTGCAGGCACAAGTGGATGGTCGCCTGCCATTGGGGACCGGAACCCCTGGCTACAGATTGACTTGATGAAGAAGCATAAGATAAGGGCTGTAGCCACGCAGGGCTCCTTCAACTCATGGGATTGGGTCACACGCTATATGCTACTTTATGGCGACCGCATAGACAGCTGGACGCCCTTTTACCAGCGAGGGCACAATTCGGTATGGGTGGTGGGAGCTGGAAGGCAGAGGATTGTTCGGTGGAAAGCATTCTGGTGTCCTTAGTCCCTAATTTCGGTGTCTCCCTGTCCACCAGGTGGCCTTAGGGTGGGGTCAGCAGGTGGAGGGTAGGTGGAGATTAGGGGAAAGTGCCTGTAGCATTGTAAGGATACGAATTCATTAATCCTCTCACGGGCTCTCCTTTCTTTCCCCCAGACATTCTTCGGGAACGTGAATGAGTCTGCGGTGGTCCGGCATGACCTTCACTACCATATAACTGCCAGGTACATTCGGATTGTGCCCTTAGCCTGGAACCCACGAGGCAAGATTGGTCTGAGACTTGGACTCTATGGATGCCCTTACAGTAAGTAACAACTGAAGAAAGAGTACTCTGTGGGTCTCCAGATTTATGAGCCAAGATGGCAGAGGGGGAAAGAAAAAGGGAAAAGAAAGGATAAGGAAAAGAGAGTTCAGTGGAAGAGGCTCAGTTGAGGGCTTCAAGGTCTTTGAGAAATGGGAGTTCCCCGACTGTGATTGGAGACTCTGGCTGGGAGCTAAGGATGGGTATAGATAGATAGTGGATTGGGTCTCAGTGTTTAGGAGTGCTGCAACAGGAAACAGGTTGGGGGGTGGGGAATTGATGGGGATCAGTGGGTGAGACAGTCCTGGACTTGGAATAAAGACAGACTGGGTTTCCTAATGGAATTCTGACACATACATACTTATATGATCTGGATGGGTCTCTTAAACCTTTCAGATTTCACTCAGTCTTTGTGAGGGTCCAAGATTAGGCCGCAATAGCATATTGTAAACCTTCCAGTGCTGGGTGAATTTAGTTACTGCTCCTTTCAGAATCAGACGTGCTGTACTTTGATGGGGATGATGCTATCTCCTACCGATTCCCCAAGGGGGTAAGCCGTACCCTATGGGATGTCATAGCCTTCAGCTTTAAGACAGAGGAGAAAGAAGGACTTCTTCTGCACTCAGAGGGGATTCAGGGTGACTATGTGACTCTGGAGCTCAAGAACGCTCAACTGTGGATGCACATGAGCCTCGGTGAGTCTGCCACCAGGAGCTCTACTCAGGACTGCCTTCCCTAGCTCTCATCCCAGAATAGTTGAAGCTGTCTCTTCTCCAGATATCCTAGGGAAGATTTGTCAGTTCTAACTGCTCACACTTGACTGATGATTTCTCACTCAATCTCCTTTATCCAAAGCCAAACCCCTGCTGTTCACTGAGTTTCTGAGCTGGACTTTAGCCTTGACCTCTTATTTACCTTTTTTTTTGGTCACTCTCTAGGAACCCCTTGGTCTCAGCTAGTCCAGTCAACAAGTGAGGTGTAATGGAAGGAGCATGAAGTTTGGAGTTAAGAGGATCTGATTAAAAGCCTGCCTTCATTCTGTATAGAAATTCAGAGAAATCATTTCCCAGCTCAAAACCTCAGTTTCCTCCTCTGTAAAATGATATAGCCAGACTGAATGATCTCTAAGGTCCTTTTTAGTTTTAAATCCTTGCTTTTTTATGTGTCCTCAGTCACTAGAACAAAGTTTGGCACAAAATAGGAGCTTAATAAAATGCTGATTAATTGATTAATGGGGATGTGAGCATGGTTTATGATTTGTATTTATTTTTTCAAGATTTGCAAAATGCTTCATTAGCATTTTTGCACTTGCTCCTCACAGAGATCCAATGAGATAAAAGTTGTTATCCCCATTTTACCAGATGAAGAAACTGAGGTTCAGAGTTGTTAAGTGACTTGCCCAGCATCTGAGATTGGATTTGAAAGCATCACAGTTGTTTCTCTTTATCTCTCTCTCCATCCATCCACTCCCAACTCCTTTCAGGTAACAACCCTATCCATGGCAGCCCAGGCCACACGACTGTATTCGCGGGTGGAGTCCTCAATGACTTGCACTGGCATTACTTGAGATTGGACCGCTTTGGTAGAGATGTCAATTTGACTTTGGATGGTGAAGTGCAGCGTATTCTGCTCAACGGAGATTTTGAGAAGCTAAACCTAGACACAGAGGTGATGAGGGGAGAGGAGGAGGAAGGGATACAGACAAACTGGGGGTGGGGAGGGAGGTTGGAATCACACTCTCCAAAGATGGGAGAGGTTTGAAGATACTAATGGGGGCAAGGGCATGGAGAAGAGACACAAAAGGGTCCATTTTAAGAAAGGGGGTATGGCCAGGACATCTGTAGAGTTGAGGTGGGACGTGTGTAAACACCAGAGTTGTACGCCTGTGACACATCGGATAAATCTGGGATGCTATTGGAGCAAAATTTGCTTCCCCTGAAGGCCCCTCCTAGGGTGGGGACAGCAACTAGGCTGATTTGAAGTGATGGACACCCTGGCATCTGTACACTTCATTTTCATGCAGATGTTTATAGGAGGCCTGGTCAGGGCTAGACAGAAAAATCTGGCTTACCGGGAAAATTTTCGGGGCTGCATAGAAAATGTAATCTTTAACCGAGTCAACATCGCCGACCTGGCTGTTCGGGGTCATTCTCGGATCACTTTTGAGGCCAGTATGGGGGAGAAATGGGGAGGGCGGGAGAGTAGACCCATGGGACCCCATGTCGGGCTTGAGACTCATTAGGGGATATGGGGAAAAGAGGAGATGGGGTCACGCCCTGAACTGGAGGAAGGCGGTCTCCTAGGCAACCCCATCGATCTACGATCAGGATCGATACAGGCTGACTCAGCTCCGTTTTCTCTCGGGACATCACAAATAGCAGATGGGGAGGGAAAGGAAAGGAGATTAGCGGACCGCTAATCTCTCCAATGGACCTGGTGTCCAGAAGGCAGGCAGAGAACCAGCCCCTCCCCACCCCAATCCCTGACCAACTGGAGGAAAAACTGAGTCAGGGAGCAAGGGGGCAGTTGTCGGAGCCTCTCAGATGAAGCTGATGGGGCGTGGTTTTCACACTCTCCCCGCTGTAGGGCAAGGTCGCTTTCCGGTGCTTGGATCCAGTCCCGCACCCTATCAATTTCGGCGGCCCACACAACTTTGTGCAGGTGCCCGGCTTCCCCCGTCGCGGCCGCCTCGCTGTTTCCTTTCGTTTTCGGACCTGGGATCTTACGGGGCTGCTGCTGTTCTCGAGCCTGTCAGACGGGCTGGGCCACGTGGAGCTGATGCTCAGTGACGGCCAGGTCAATGTGTCCATTGCTCAGCCTGGGCGCAAGAAACTACAGTTTGCTGCGGGTGCGGGCGGCAGGGGAGGGGGTGGGCGGGGGAGGGAAGGAGAGCCGGGGGGGAGGGGGAAGAGAGGCGTCCCAGGACACTCTCAGCCCCGAAGTAGTCCCACCTGGTCCTAGATAAGCCCGAAGTGGGGAGGATGCCCGACACTGTGGAAGAAGCCCAGGGGGTCGGAAGAACGAGGTTAGAACAGTATCAATACGGCCTGAAGGACCTTTTAACTCTGAATCTGGCTGGGAAAACGGTGTTACCTCTCAGAGTTGTTAAGAGGAAAGCATTTAAAAAATGCCACAGTGTATCACTCCTATAATTGTTAAAACTTCGAAAGGCATTTAGCCGTGCGGGAGAACGGAGGGCTGGCTGCTGCCTCGGGAAAAAGCCGAGATCCCAAACTTCTGATTGGTTTTAGTCACAGCCTCGGGCAATTCTCTGGTTATCAGTCGTAGAGAAGTTGCTGAGTGGTAGAAGATATTTCCATACTGGGAGTTCCCGGAACCAGTGAAGTTGCGAGTCTAGGTTTCTTTTTTTTGTTTGTTTTTTGGTGGGGCGGGCAGAGTTTGGAAATCTCTGCCTTGTTTACGATTTATTCTCTGAATAACATTCTAGAGCTGCAAGTGGTTTTAGCTTCTGCCTCTTAACACAGCCTCTACTTCCCTTCCCCTGAAACAAGACTGCAGAGATAGCTGTCAGTATCAGTGATATGAAGCTTTAAAATTCTAGATTTCTTTCAACCTTCTGAGGATTTTTTTCTTCTGTAGCTGGAGTTTCCTTTTATTATTTACATGGAATGGAGGCTAAGTTAAGTCTTCAAAGGAGTGAGTGTGGGGGAAGAAAACTTCTAAGAATTAGGGCATCTATCTGTTCAAAACTTGTTTCTGTCACTAACTAGTTACGCAAACTAACACAAAATTTCCCCAGGCATTGTAGATATAGTGATTTAAGAGATCGTAGAGGCCATTTCCTCCTCCCCCCTACCTCCAATTTAGGTGAGGAAATCAACCCACTGAAGTTAATTAAATTGCCCAAAGTCAGGAGGAAATTAGGCTGGGGAATTTGTGTTTTATCTTTGAAGCACAGGAACCTCCAAAGGTTTGAAGAGAGGAGTGACTTGGTCAGATCTGTGTCTTAAGAAAAATATTTTAGCAACTATGTTGATGTATAAATTGATGAGGGGAGAGGCTTGAAACAAAAAGATTAATTAGGAGGTTATTGCAATGGGTAAGAGGGAGGAAGGGCCTGAACTAGAATGGTGCCTTATGTGAGTGGGGGTTCTAGAAGTAGCTCCAATAAGACTTTAACCCTTAGGATACGATGAGTGAGGGAGAAAGGAATCTACTGAGACTAAAGAAATCATCCTTGCCTTGCCTACTTCAAGGGGTTGTTGGGTGATTATGATGCATATAAAACATCATCTGATAATGACTTATTGGGAGCATTCCCTCTGACTCGTGGTCTCTCCCTCTTGCCTGAAGGATACCGCCTCAATGATGGGTTCTGGCATGAGGTGAATTTTGCAGCACAGGAAAACACAGCAGTCATCAGTATAGATGATGTTGCTGGGGCTGAATTCCGAGTCTCACATCCCCTTCAGATCCGTACTGGGATTTCATATTTCTTTGGGGGTGAGTGGTAGCCCAAATTGCTGACTTCTTACCTCCCACCCCCCACAGATACCTAGGAAAATTTACAAGTAGGACTAGAGATTTCCCCAATGTCCTGCCTGACCTTCACAGGGTTGGCTGGTGGTTGGTTTTTTTTTGTTTTTTGTTTTTTTCCTTTGCTATTGGAAGGCATTTTCCCTCTAGAATCTGCAGTATCTTCTCCCCAGATGTTTGTGCATCTATGGATAAGAGAGGAGAGGTGGGGAATGGGGTGCCCCATGTTATTTAGTCTTCCCTGCCCCTTTGCCCTCCAGGGGAGAATGGATGGCTGGTTGTTCCTGGGGTGCTCACAAGGATGTTTGGTTGCTCCAGGTTGTCCTAAACCAGCCAGCCTCTGGGGCTGCCATTCCAACCAGACGGCGTTCCATGGCTGCATGGAGCTGCTCAAGGTGGACGGGCAGCTAGTCAACCTGACCCTGGTGGAGTTCCATCGGTTGGGAAAATTTGCTGAGATCCTGTTCGACACATGTGGCATCACTGACAGGTGCACACAAGCCTCCCTTTCACAGAGGAGACCAACTTCCCCAAACCCTGCCCCCAAGTCTCAAAATGGAAGTGATTGACCATGCTCTCTTCCTGCCCCCACTCTCAAGATGAATTTCTACCACCTCCCCTTATAGGATGATTCTTCTTCTCCTGTCCTGTCCCTACCTTGAAGTGACATATGCAATGGGGCCAATGGGGCATTTGCTCCATTGTTCCTGGGAGAGAAGTGGGGGACTGGGAACCTGTCTCACTTGTCCTTTTGGTAGGAACAAGGTAGGAGCAGCAGCAGCCTGAGTTCCCAGAGACTCTGCCATACCTTGCCTTGGCCCTGGGCAGAGTGTGCTCTCCCCTGGCTAATCATTTTGTTTTTAGTGTGGAAATAGAGAAGTTGTGTTGGGTGAAGGGGACCCTTTGGGCCACCTTATCTCCCACGATGACCATTCTTCTCTGCCTGGTGCTGTTCCACATGCCAGGTGCTTCCCAAACCCGTGCGAACACGGGGGCCGTTGCTATCAGTCCTGGGATGATTTCATCTGCTACTGTGAACTGACAGGCTACAAGGGAGAGATCTGCCACCAGCGTGAGCCAGGCGGTCAAGGAAGGGCGGGGTTAGAGGGCACCAGAGGATGGTCTGGTTTTGAGCACTTGGGGAAGGGAGCTGGGAGGGCCCAGGGCTGCCTGGGGTGGTCAGAAGCTGCTTCTCCCCCGATGCCCCTCACCCTGGGCTTGCCTCTTTACTAGCCCTGTACAAAGAGTCATGTGAAGCTTACAGGCTCAGTGGGAAGACCTCCGGGAATTTCACCATTGACCCTGATGGCAGTGGCCCCCTAAAGCCATTTGTGGTGTACTGTGACATCCGAGGTAGGTGGGAGCCTGGAGTGGAATGATGGGTCAGGAGAGCGAGAAGAGAAGTTTGGCTATCAGAGATGGGGAATGGGGATTTGGCTTAATAAGGGATTAAACTGCAAGCAGGCAGGGTACCAAGATTTAGCAATCTAGTTTTGCAGATAACTGCTAGTCTTCCAGCCCCTTCCAGTCCTATTCCCAACTCCAACTCAGATACCATGTAAAAAATTCCAGTTTTTACATGGGGCTGGAATTCTATTCTTGTCACATTGCAATTATTCCTCTAGGATTCAGTGTGGGAAAGAAAAAGGTATCTTTAGGAAAGGGCCACATGTTCTCACTCTCACCCCAATTCCTAGAGAACCGGGCGTGGACAGTGGTGCGCCATGATCGGCAGTGGACGACTCGGGTGACAGGCTCGAGTCAGGAGCGCCCATTCCTGGGGGCTATCCAGTATTGGAATGCTTCCTGGGAGGAGGTCAGTGCACTGGCCAATGCCTCTCAACATTGTGAACAGTGGCTTGAGTTTTCTTGCTACAACTCCCGGCTGCTCAACACTGCAGGTGAGAGAAGATATAATGAAAAGAACTAGAGCACAATAGTGGAGGAATCTGAGTGGTAGAATGGGTCAATAGCTGTGAACCATTTTGTGTGTGGGTAGCATGGTTTCTGTTGGCAATTTGGGGAGGCCTATGGAAGAAATTTTTCCCAGCATAACATTCTCTCTCTCTCTCTCTCTCTCTCTCTTTTTTTTTTAAAGCTTTTTATTTTCAAAACATATGCACAGATAATTTTTCAACACTGACCCTTGCATTTATAGCCTTGTATTTCAGATTTTCTCCTCCTTCCTCCCACCCTTTCCCCTAGATGGCAAGCAATCCAGTGTATGATAAACATGTTAAAATATGTGTTAAATCCAATATTTGTAAACACTTATACAATTGCTGCACAAAAAAAATCAGATCAAAAAGGAAAATAAATGAGTAAGAAAACAAAATGCAAGTGAACATCAACAAGAAGAGTGAGAATGTTACAACACGACATTCTTATAATCATAAAATATATAAGATTACAGAGGAAATCAATTGTATTAATTATGTATTGATATAACAGTTCTACATATATATTATTTTTTATTTGTTGAAGTTTTTTATTTTCAAAACATATGCAAGGATAATTCTTTTGAACATTGACTCTTGAAAAACCTTGTGTTCCAATTTCCCCCTCCCTTCCTCCCACTCCTTCCCCTAGATGGCATGTAATCCAATATAATACATATGCTACATGTAATCCAATATGTAATCCAATATAATACTTTATTAGAAATACAGTTATCAAAATACTAGAAGAACAAATTCATAGACCTCAGGTTAAGAACCTTTGATCTAGTCCAACCTCATTATCTTTATAGAGGGAAAAATTGAGTGATAGAGGGATGAGGTGATTGCTCAAAGTTATACTGCCAGTTAGTAGCCAAGCCAGGATTAGACCCTGAAGAACCTGACACCTGTTGCTATTGTTCTTCCTTTGTGTCCAGCTCTTAGTGACTTTTGGGTTTTCCTGGCAAAGATACTGGAGTGGTTTGCCAATTCTTTCTCCAGGGAGCCTCTATTTTACAAATGAGGAACTGAGACAAATAAGGGTTAAGTGACTGACCCAGAGTCACACAGCTAGTGTCTGACCAGATTTTAAATCAGGTCTTCCTGATTCTAAGCCCAGTGTTCTATTCACTGTTCCATCTAGCTGCCCCCTAACTCTTTGTCCAGTGCTTTTTGCATTTTCTCTTCTAGTGGTTAGTCTGTATGCCTGATGACATGATGACAAAGAGCATAATAGGAGGGACTAAGGAAAGATTATGGAGGAAAGAGTGTGTGTGTGTTGGATAGAGAGAGAGGAAGCTTGGGTGGGGATATCCCGGGAGACCAAAAGGCAATAGTACCTAGAGAATGCACCCTTACTTCTTCTCTCCCTCTGCAGGCGGTTACCCCTTCAGCTTCTGGATCGGTCGGAATGAGGAGCAGCATTTTTACTGGGGGGGATCTCAGCCTGGGATCCAGCGCTGTGCCTGTGGCCTAGATAAGAGCTGTGTGGATCCCACCCTGTACTGCAACTGTGATGCTGATGAACCCCAGTGGTGAGGACGACAGGGGTAGAATCCTGAAGAGTATCAGGGACCTCCAGGGGAGGCAAAATTTGAAACTTGGGGAAAAAAAATCTAGAGTCATTTCCTGATTCAGCAAGCATTTATTAAGCACTTAAAAATACGGATCCTTTATTAAGCACTTAAAAATACCATCTCTTTGCTTAAGAAGCTGACATCTTAACAGGGGGCTAACCCAATATCCCCTCCCTCTGTCCTAACCCTTGGTCCCCTCCCCTGCAGGAGAACAGACAAAGGACTGCTGACCTTTGTGGACCACCTCCCCGTCACACAGGTGGTTGTTGGGGATACGAACCGATCTAATTCAGAGGCCCAGTTCTTCCTGAAGCCTCTTCGTTGCTATGGTGACCGTGAGTGCCAGCCCTGCAAATGGGCATTTCTTCAGCTCTCAAATCCAAGCGTTTCCTCCAGATTCCCCAAGTTCTTCCATGACTCTTATCTCATGTCTTTTCCGTACTTCCTTCCACTGATCTCTCTCCCTCTCCGAGACCCTCCATTTCTCTCCTATTTCTCCCTGTCTCTAGAAAACACTGTGCCCTGCTGATCCCCCCTCCCACCCCCTGTTCTTCCCCCCCTTTTACTCTTCCACGTCTCTCTCTCTCCTTGCATCTCTCTCTCATCTTTTGTTTCTCCACCTATTTCCTAAGAAACCCTGACAGCTTCCTTGCTCACCACTGGGCTTTCCTCTCTGTGCCCCTCAGGGAACTCGTGGAACACCATCTCCTTCCACACTGGTGCTTCGCTGCTCTTCCCTCCCATCCGCGCCAACTACAGTCTTGATGTCTCTTTCTATTTCAAGACCACAGCTGACTCAGGTGTCTTCCTAGAAAATCAGGGAGGCCGCCCTTGCCAGTGGCGACGACCGTACCTTCGACTAGAACTCAACAGTGAGTGGGTTATGGTGTGGAAGGACCCGGGAAGGCTGCGAGGAATAAGGACAAGGGCTATGGGAGGGATGTGACCGAGACCTCGGAGAAAGAATGGGGGGAAGTGTCAGAGGGAAAAAGGAGTTCAGAAGGGAGTTGAGGGATTATCTCGACTGGTGCCCAAATGTTTTGAGTATGAGAAGCAACATAAAATAGGATAGTATCAATCTTCAGAGGTGTTGCTGTCTCATCCCTTTGTGAGTATTATATACACGACAATAAATGTTGTATTGGTAACTGTTGATTGAGAAAAAATACTTGACTGGATAGGTATCTCTTGTAATAATTCTGACCCAGAAGCTGAGAACCAAGGATCTGGTCCAGCTTCCTCATTTTAGAGTTGAGGAGAAATTGCCAATTTTTGTCCCAATTTTTATGGGTTACAGATTTACCCACAGTAACAAAAGGGAAATTAAACTGAACCTCCCTCTAGGTAGAGATAAGCTGATAAGTTTGGGAGAGAATTTATGACTAGATCTGGGAGTACTTAGGGTGTTTAGCGAGGTTCAGGGGAGAAAATATGTTGAAATCTTCAGGGGTCTGGGAGGATCCCTATGGATTGGAATTGGAAGAGGTAACTGTCGTACTTTTTCCCTCTTCTCTCCATGCTCTAGCCACTCGAGATATAGTTTTTGCCTTTGATGTGGGAAATGGTGATGAAAACCTTACAGTCCATGCTGAGGACATAGAATTTAATGATGATGAGTGGCACCTGGTCCGGGCTGAGATCAATGTGAAACTGGCCCGGCTCCGAGTTGACCATCGACCTTGGGAGATTCGACCAATGCCCCTTCAGACCTACATCTGGCTCGAGTATGACCGGCCTCTTACTGTTGGTGAGCAGAGACCCCTGTTTCTAGAACTAAAGCAGTCTCTTATCTTGCTCATAAACAATCCAATATCCTGCTCCATATTTCCTAGCATTTCAATTCCTTTATTTTGTCTTTGTTTTTTTAAGCTTTTTATTTTCAAACCATATGCATAGATAATTCATTTTTGCAAAACCTTATGTTCAGATTGTTTCTCCTTCCTTCCCCTCACTCCCTCCTCTAGATAGCAAGTAATCCAATATATGTTAAACATGTGCAATTCTTCTATACATATTTCCACAATTATCATAGCATTTCAATTCCTACACTTCTCTGTTTATAACTAGTCAAAGTCCCTTCTCATTCTCTAAAAGTGCAGTCCTTCCTTCTCTGTTCCCTAATTTAGCCACCAATTCCAGTCCTTAGAGAATCAGAGATCCATGAATTTAGAACTACAAGAGAACTCAGAGGTCATCTAGTCTAATAGTCTCATTATATAAATAGGAAATCATGATCCAGAGAAGTTACAGTATTTGCCTAAGGTCTCATGAGTAGTCAGGTCTGGGATTGGCTCCATGTCTTTTTATTCCAGAGACAGCTTTCTTTCTGCAGTACCCCATTGGCTCTCTTGGTCCTTTCCCTTCCTATCATCCCATCCATCTTGTGAAGATATATGGGTCCCACCAAATCTATTGATCATTTTGAGATTTACTCTACAGGATCTACTCATAATTCTTCTTAAAATTCAGTTTATATGTGGAATTGGATCAATTTAATCCCCTATGGTTCTGTTGCCTTTGCTACATCCCAAAGGGGGGTAGCCACTACCAGAATATCTTGAGTGTTGTACATCTGGGGTGGTTCTTTTTTCTGAAACACAAACTACAGGTTGGGTAGCCAGTGGACTTGAAACCAGGAAGGCGCAATCTTCATGAATTCAAATTTGGCTTCAGATTCTTTACTTAACTGGACAAGCCACAACCCTCTTTGCCTCAGTTTCCCCATCTATCAAATGAGTCGGAGAAGGAAATGGTAAACTAATCCATTATCTTTCCCAAGAAAAAACCCAAATAGGATCACACAGAGACAGGACAGAACAACAGCAACAAACCACAGACCTGCTAACAAATATGTGGGAAATAACTTATGAAGTTAATGGACATTAATTAACTAGCTAGCTGATTGGTTAGTCTGGGGACTGGCAATAGTCGTCTTCCTGGTCTTGGCTAAGGGAAGCAGGTCTGGGATCCAGGAGGCTCAGCTGGCATCTTTGGGCCAGAGATATGAAGCAGCTAGTCGCCACAGTAGACAAAGTGTTAGGCTTGGAGTCAGGAAGAAGTGAGTTTAAATCTACCCTCACACATTTACTAGCTGGGCAAATCCCTTAGCTTCCTTCGGTTTCAGTTTTTTCACTTGTAAAATGAGAATACAGTTGTTAAGAGGATAGTATTTGTAGAGTGCTTTTAAGCTTTAAAATGTTAGCTATTACAGTTACATAGTACCTTCCTTTTCCAATTTTTCCACTGGATTTTTCTCTCTGCCTAAGAAACCTAGAAGTCTTTCATTCTGTCCTTCTATATCCCAGTTATACCCTGTCCCACAGGTAGTCATTGATTATATCATATTTTTAGAGTAGAAAGAGGTTTGAAGAGCTTATCTGATCCAATCCTCTCATTTTACAGAGAAGCAAGCTGAGATCCCTACGAATTGATTGATTTCCCCAAGAACAGAACAGATAGGGGAACTTGATTTCCTCATTTGCAAGCCAGTGCTGTTTCTGCTATGCCGGAGTGCCTTTCCATCATTATTATTATTATTTCCATTAGGCTCTCATGAGGCTTTAGCCCAATGAATGACCGAGGCTTTCTGGGAATATCCAGAGGAATAGAAACCACGTGCTCATTTCTCCGTGTTTCTCTCCCAGAGGAAATACCTCATCAGCCCCTTCCCCCTCTCTAAGTCCTAGCTCCCTTCCCCATCTGACCACTTGCAGGCTCTGCAGAGCACAAGAGGCGCCCCTTCCTGGGCTGCTTGCGGGCAATGCGCCTAAACGGAATCACCTTGAACCTGGAGGGCCGGGCCAACGCCTCTCTGGGCACCTCGCCCAACTGCACGGGCCGCTGTCTGCACCCGAAGCTCCCCTGCTTTCACGGCGGACGGTGTGTGGAGCGGTACAGCTACTACACGTGTGACTGTGATCTCACAGCCTTCGAAGGGCCCTACTGCAACCACGGTCAGTGCGGGTCCGGGCCGGGTCTTGGGCGGCCAGGCAGCCCGGGAGGGGACTACGCAGACAGGCCTCCCTTCGAGAACTGAGCGGAGGGCCTGGGGGCTCTCCCGGTGGGGGGGCTCCGGGGAAACCTGTCACAGCCCTCTGATAACTCGGCGGCCCTGGGAAGGGGACGGGACAATCGGCAGCTCCCCTAAAAGCCCTAAAAACTCCTCTCCCCTCTCCCAACGATAATGCATTCTAAGTTTCACCGTCACCAAAGCAAGAGTAGCTCTGACCTTATGCAATATGATTGTGTCTCAAGGCTATCGGGTGGCCATCGGAGGGGAGAGGTGGAGAGGGGTGTGAGGAAATGGCGGTTGAGGTGGGGGGATCTTGTGCCTGAGGGAGGGGCAGAGGGAGTGCCGCGGCGGAGGGACCCGAGGAGGGACCCGAGGAGGAAGCCTGAGGAAGGGGGGCAGGACTGGGGGGGAGGGGGTCCCGCGTCCTGCGCTCCGCGGTCTGGGCCGAAGGCCTCTGACACGCCGCCTGTCCCTAGACATCGGCGGGTTCTTTGAGGAAGGCACCTGGGTGCGCTATAACCTGCAGTCCGCCCTTCGCTCTGCCGCTCAGGAGTTCTCGCACATGCTGAGCCGCCCGGTGCCTGGTTACGAGCCCGGCTACGTCCCCGGCTACGACACCCCTGGCTACGTGCCCGGATATCACGGCCCTGGCTACCAGCTCCCCGACTACCCCCGGCCCGGTCGGCCCGTGCCTGGCTATCGGGGGCCGGTCTACAACGTCACTGGGGAGGAGGTGTCTTTCAGTTTCAGCACCACCTCGGCCCCAGCCATCCTCCTCTACGTGAGCTCCTTTGTCCAGGATTACATGGCCGTGCTCATCAAGGAGGATGGTGAGTGCTCTGGGGGCGCCCTGCCCGTCCCTCAGTCCCTCCCCAAGCTCCTTAGTGCCTCCGGGCGGCGCTCCGCCCGCACCGGGGACCGGAGTGCCCCTTGTCCGTGGGCGCCCCCCGGGGATGGGGGCGTCCGGGCAAGGGGGGGTGCTGGCTGCCCAGATTGGGGGAGTGGTGTTATGTTGGCAGCTCCCCTCCCCTGCAGGGACCCTGCAGCTGCGTTACCAGTTGGGTACTAGCCCTTATGTGTATCCACTGACCACCCGGCCTGTCACTGATGGTCAATCCCACAGCATCAACATCACCCGCGTCTATAGAAGCCTCTTTATCCAGGTGGGCAAAGGAGGGGAACGTCGGGGTGTGGGGGGGGAGCATTGTCTGGGCAAGGGCTGGATCTGTTCAGGAGCTTTCAAATGGGTAAAGGCTGATCTCATCGTTGTCCCGGTGAAGTAGCCTGAGATCAGGTGTTTTCTCTGCCGTATTCCAGGTGGATTATTTCCCAATGATGGAGCAGAAATTCTCATTGCTTGTGGACAGCCAGTTGGACTCACCAAAGGCATTGTACTTGGGGCGAGTTATGGGTAAGGGATAACGGAGACTCTGTAGTTAGGAAAGGGGTGGTGGCTCTTCTTGGGGAAGAAGCCAAAGCAACACTGAACTAATAAAGCATGAGTTATGAAAAAAACAAGGAAAAGAGGCAAGACTAGAGTAGGCAACTGGGGCCTACTAGATAGAAGGCCGATAGCATTGATGATCCTTTAACAAATAGCATAAAGATCAATCAGTGAGGCACCTAATTAGCAAGGAAAATTAGTTAACCTAAAGGTGCCTGATAGTAGGTACTTCTTTCCTCTCCCTCCCATACCCTAGGTGCCTCCTCGTGTCTACTGTGGTGGAAGACTTCTTGGGTTTTGGGGTCTCTCCCCAAAGCGTTTGTTGTCCCTCTGAATTTGTTTTTAAAAAGTGGTTTTGGGGATGCTATTTTTTTTTTTTATCAGTGCTGAGTCTGAAAAATACTAGTTATAGCTCTTCCAGAAGTGATCACTCCCTTCCATTCATTGGGGATTTGCTCCCTTCCTTTCTTCCCTCTCCAGAGACAGGAGTGATTGACCCCGAGATTCAGCGCTACAACACGCCAGGATTTTCAGGTTGCCTCTCAGGTGTTCGCTTCAACAACGTGGCCCCGCTCAAGACCCACTTCCGGGCCCCCCGACCATTTCCCCGTGAGATTTCTGAAGCCCTTCGTGTCCAGGGGGACCTGGCTGAGTCTAACTGTGGTGCTATGCCCCATTCTGGCTTTGAGGTGCCACCTGAGCTTGACCCTTGGTACCTGCCACCAGGTGAGTGTCCTAGGGGTAGGGGCAGGGGCTGGGGCTTCCTCCTGAGGAGCCCTTAGAGTTCCCAGTGACTAAACATCTCGCCCTCTTACAGACTTCATCTACTATCACGATGATGGCTGGGTCGCTATCATCATAGGCTGTGAGTAGCAGTTATTGGTCTCCATTCTCCTAACACATTCCCTTTTCTTTAACCTGGAGGTCTGGGGATGGCCGCACAGGGGCAGGGGCCCATTTGAGGGTTGGGGACTTTTAAAGCATGTGGAGATTTATTAACGACTGTTTCTACTATGCCAGACTTGTTTTCCATTATTATTATTTCCATTAGGCCCCCATGTGGCTTCAGCCCAATTAATTGCGGAGTCTTTCTGGGAACATCCCAGGAAATAGAACCGCATATGCTCATTTCTCCATCTTTCTTTTACGCGGCCAAGGCCGCGGGATGGCATGGAGTAAGAAGCTGGGATGAGGAGTAGAGCCTGGAGTCAATATTAGAAATTGGGGATTGAGGATATTAAGCCTCCAAGGAAGTAGTTCCTCCAAGTGTTAAGGAATAGTTGTGTAGTTTTAGTGCAGGTTGGGCAAAGCTATGTACATGTAAAATGCCCAGCACCCACAATAACCTTTTTCTTTTCCTCTAGTTGTGGTGACTCTCTTGCTGCTGGGGCTGGTGGGACTTCTGGTCCTGTTCTACTTGCAAAATCATCGATACAAGGGTTCTTACCATACCCACGAGCCCAAGGCCACTCATGATTACCATGCTGCTGGCAAGACTCCTTTACCCCCTTCTACTCCTGCCCGGGCTCCTGCCCCACAGCCTCCAGCCCCTGCACCTGCCAGGGACCAGAACCTACCCCAGATCCTGGAAGAGTCTCGTTCTGAATGAATCAGAGGAAGGGGTCTGTGGGGTAAAGTCCCTCTCCCCAGACCCCGATGTCGCCCTCCCTTTGTTTTTACCCCCAACCAAGGGCATGAGGGCTCCTTCCCTGAGCTGGCTCTGTCCACCCTGAGGACATCTCTTCCTGCCCACATTCCCAAGCAGAGCTGTTGGGACCAAAGGGAGAGGCAGAGCCTCACTGCCTGGAGCCAAATGCCCATCCCTTTCCTTGTCCTACCCAGCCTCTCCCCTCCCCCACTCACTCAGGCTCCTGGCCCAGTGCCTGCCTGGCAGGAGATGTATAGGGCAGAGACGGGCACAGGCACCTCCCACCATCTCTGCCCAAGCCCCATCTCCAGCTGCTGCAAGGGATTATCAACTGTGTGCAGGGGGAGATTATCTGCTTTCCCCCACATACCCGATATCAGCAGGAGCAGATGTGGGGGCTGCCCAGGACATGGGGGGAGGAGGCTGCTAACTCATTTCCCCAAGCCTCCCCTTGGTCCTGCAGAATGCCTTCCAGCATAGTAGGGAGTAAGGAGGTCTCCCTCCCCCTTTTTTAAAACGAGTCCCCAAGCTTCAGCTTAGCACCTTAGCACCCCTGCTACATCATACTTTAGCCAAAGCCATAAGCCAAAACATGCAAGGTAGAGAAATTTAGGCAGACCCTTCAATAACCTTATATTCCCCTTCCACTTTCCCAAGGATGTGCAATAACTTTGGTGTCTGCTTAAAGGCCCATACTGCTCTCCAATGCATGAGGAGCACCCTTCCCTTCCACGCTCAAATGCTGCTTAATGTGCCCAGGAGATCATGTTCTTTATATATTCTTTGTTGCAAAGTCTCTCCAGAAGATCTCTATATTACAGTAATTTTTTAAATTCTTGGTTTATATATAAAAACAAAAACAAACCCAGAGTCAAGTGTTGTGTCCCACGTTGCACCCTGTGGTCTGTAGTTTGCTTCTCTTATACTGGATGTCTCAAAAAGTTCTGCTAGTCACTCTCCCAACCGGGACCCTTCCCCTCCATACTAAGACAGATCTTGTTATGTTGACAGACTCAGAGAGCTGTTCCAATAAAGAGAGTGACAGAGCTGGTCTTCGTGTGGTGGCAGATGCTCCAATTGTTGGGGAGAGGAGAGGTGCGTGAGAGTGGGGAGGGCTGAATCCAGGGCCCCTTTTGAGCAGGATGTCAATCCTCTGTCAGAGATACAACGGGGGACCCCATTCCCATACCATCTCTAGAGGACTTGGGAGACCAGAAGATGCTGGAATCCACCAATGTGAGCTGTGGACACATTGCCCACCACTTCCCCTCAGACCGAAAAAAAAAAAAAATCGCTCAGCTCACTACAGAATAGTTTCTACCACTTTATTCTGATGAAGGGTCACAAGCCACAGGATTTTAAAGTGCGTGAGAGTCACTGGCAACAAAGCCACACTGATATCAAGCCTCCCTACCCATTCCTGACAATAAGAAGGAAATTAAAATAGAGATTGTGGGTGTAGAGAACACTAAGGATGTAAGGATTGAGTAAGATAAGAGGGATAAAACCCAGAGACTGAAAACCAGAGAAAGCCTGAAAGAAGTGTGGTAGAAGTTCCTCCAATCCTAGCACATAACAACCTTAGCCCACCCCAAGAAGAAGGGGTGGCCACCATATGGCTGCAGAGACCCAGAAACCACCACCACCCCTCATCGCCCCCCAAAACCCACTCCAAAACAACAAAAAAGTTGAGCTGTTCAGGCTTTCTGAACTTTTGCCAAATGTCTCTGGTTTTCCCTTCTAATCTATGAGCAATTCAGTGCCCATAGCAGTCTGTGGCAGTGGGAAAGGGAGTGTTCCCTTCATCACACAGCAGGGGTAGACTTAAGAATCACTGCTGAGGCTGGCTGGCTAAACAGCTGGCCCCTGCCAAGAGCTGGCTAGGAATGTCTGAGGAGCAGCTGGAGAAGGGGATAAGAAAAGGGGGCAGATGGCCAGCTGAACTGGCTGGGAAACTTCTTTGAGAAATCCCCATGGGAAGGATGGTAGCCCTCGGCTAACATGGCCTCGAAGGAACTCCACCCTAACCTAATGTGACACACCTAAGGGTATAAGGACAGGCAGAGGATGATCAGCCCAGATCAAGAAGAAAGGCACTCACTCCCTAAAGAGACAGGGTAAAGCCTTGCACCCTTGTTCCAGACACTCCCACGGCCAGCCCGGACTTGCTCTTGTCCTTTCCACCTAAGCACAGGCACTCCCCAGCTCCCTGCCAGCTCAGCAAACCTGCCAAACATGGGGCTGCTTGGTTGGCCCCATTCTCACCATGACTAGACCCCTCTGTCAACACCGATACTCTTCGCTCCCCCAGGGATACTGGATGGAAGGAAAGCAATTTTCCTTTCCTCAGAAACTAGGGTTGGGGTGGGATCCCAGGGACCACGGCTTAATTCTTATACCCACCCTTCAGGTCTTCTAAAGGAAACAGTTAAAGTGCTTTGCTGGCAAGTTTCCTTAGAGAGGACCCAGCCGCCTCCATACTGAAAAGCGGCAGAAGATCCAGTAGCCCCACATCCATGCATTGCCAGTTTATAATTAACATGTATGGTCACCTCTACACACATGCATGTTAAACCCCATCCCACCCCCTACAAATCTACCAATACCAAACAGAAGGTGCCAGAATCAGGAAAGCAAATTATATCTGCATCCTCTGTATCCTCTTCCCCTACCCCCAACCTGTATCTGGGCCTTCCCCCCGACGAAATACTTGACCCTGGCCCTTTTAGTGTGGTCTGGGGGAGGAGGGACAGAAAGGAGAAGGAAACTAGAACAAAATAAGTAACCAAGACACCCCCCACACACCCATGCCCATACATACACATACACTCACACACCCACACCCATGCCTCTGTTCACCATTTCAGCAGCATGACACCTCTAAGAGCCTGACAGGAGGTAGCAGGGGACCTTATATTCCTTCCTGGAAATCTGAAAATACCAGTCCATCTGCATGGACAAAACTTTCTTCAAAGGCTCCTGTCTTCAAGCCCTGAGATCTTAGCTCCTGCTTTTAGCACAGTTCTCCTTCCCCAAATAGCAAAAAAGTGAATACAGGCCCTCTCACGTCCTGCATAACTAGTCAAAGTAGCAATATGTTCTTGTTGGCAACTGGACTATTGGTCAGATTTAGCAAGCCTCTGACACTAGGCAATAGAGAAGAAAGTTAAAGAAGGAGTGAGAAGACTCAACCCCCTACTTAAATTCAATCTATGCTGTCAGGACATACTTTGCCATGAACTCACATGCCAATAACTCCGGTTCCCAATCCCATTCATTGCTACCGGCCCTTCCAGGTTCCAGGGTCACGGATGGGGCCAGGAACTACATGAAAGATCTTGATTTAGGGATCTAAGATAAGAAAGTGCATTTGCTGACTTTTTAGTCCCCATAGATACTGCCCTGGGTCTGGCCCCCAGCACAGGGAGCTAACAGGAAACCAAGTTATCAGATATCAGCCCCTAACCTTTACTGTTTGCCTCTGAGCTGGGAGGACATACTCCCCCTCCTCCCTGCCTTTGTCTCTCTCTTTCCTGAGAATCCAAGCCCTAAATGCTCCCTGATTTCACTCTGAGACAAAGAACTTCTCCCCCATCGCCTATAGCTTAGGCTTCACTACAGAAGGGGTAAGAAGAGAGGGTTTCTGGGTGTAGAAGACAGTGCAGGAGACTGAAGCAGCCATGATGTGAGCACAAAAGCAGAGGCAGCGCTGCTAGAGGTACTGGAGGTTGGGGCACAGGAAGACTAGAGGACATCTGTCTCCCTCTCAATTCCCACATACTTGAGGGCGTCAGCTTGACTGTACCTGTCATGTCAAGGAAAGAAGAAAGGGGGAGTTTGGTTATAACAGCAGAACTTTTGTACTCAACAAGACAGTGCTCCCCCTCACACTTTCCCTTTCCACCTTCAAGCCAAGCCTCCCCAGCTCTCAGCCCTTCCAGACCTGCCTCTCTCAATGGCCTCACCTGTAATCGAAGAAGAGCTCTTCCCCAGCCTGAATTGCTCTTTTGGCAAAGATTCCAATCCGATGATCTCCATTCACCATCACCACTGAAATAAAACAAGTCAAAGGCTATTCCTTTGGCTCTTGGGCCAATTCTTCTAGCTTTTTAGTGAGATACAGGAACATTTCTCTCAGTGCCTTTAAGTTCTGCAGATGGTTCCTCAAAAGGAAAACTGATCCTAGTGTTAGGCACTTCAAATTAAGAAGTAGTCGATGAGGATATCTATTCTCAAGTGGCCTTAGATTTTTTTTTTTTAAGCCTCCTGATGAATTTAGAGATGGGCTGGGGTGGAGAAAATACTCTTCAATGGCATTTATCTATGGGAGAGGGATCTCTGTAGATGGACAAAGGAAAGGATGAGAAAAGCTCTTTGGAGAAGGGAAGAATCATCCTGAATACCAGGGACTGCTATATCCATCAACAGAAAAGGGATCTATGTATCCCAGAACTCAGCCCACCTCACCATCTACTCCATAAAGCCTTTACCTTTGGCATAGCAATTGGGATTCACTGAGTGGTTTGCAAATCGAATTTTATTTCCTTTCCGGGTGGCATCTACCACAAAATCTGTGTGGTGATAAACAAAGAAAAGACATGAGTTCATCATTCTGTCCTACATATAGAGAACAACTCCTTACGGCCTTTTATGTTTAGGTCTCAAGTAGCTTCCCCAAAGCAACAGAAATTTCGATTCAATGGCAACTTCATATATAGATAAGCCTCTCAGGATGGGAGAAGGCATCTTACTTTTTCTGAAACCCTTTTCAGGTTCCCACTTTTCTCACTTTAAATCTCTGAGACCCTTACTAGTGATAGTGAGGCTTCTGCTGTGCATATCATGATATAAACAGTACAATTGGGGAAATGTTTATTGCGAGCTGGTAAGAAGTGGCATTGGTAAGAAGTCATATCAAGACCTTTTTCCAATAGCTGCCTGTGAGAGTTTAATGGATAGGTCTATGATTAGATATGGAAGCAAGAACCAAGAGGGAAAAGGGCTGACCCAATACTACTAAGGATGAGCAGTAACAAAGTCTCCTACCATTATTGAGGTTGAAGAGAAAGCTGGACATGTACTTGTCATAGACCTTTCCCCGTCGGTCGGCCTCATCCTGAGAGATAAGCTAGAAACAGGAAGAGTGAAAAGGGAGGACATAAATGGCAATGTCTGCTCAGGACAACCCTTTCAATGAAGGAGGCTGGATTACACACAAGAAACTAGAATCCCAGAGAACCACAAGAAATTATTGCATAGGGTGATTCCATTTCCCACCCATGCCACCTAACAGTAAAATTAGTGAACCTATTTGACACCTCCCACTGCATGAGCTGAATTGCTTGGGAGTTGAGGAACAGTGGTTTGTTTCAGGTCTGCAGATGGTTCATTGGAATCCCTAAGAGAGGCCACATGAGAGCTGAACTGAAACATTTAGGGAGTAATTCATAGCTGCCCAACCCACAGAAAAATTAGGGGGTGTTATCAGCCTCACCCACTGTGAGAATTTGAGTCAAACCTGCAGGGCTCACCTCACCACAATATTCAGATATGAATTCATTCTTCTGTACAGACTCCTTGATGAAGGTGCCCCATCCAGCCACATCTGAGGGGGCCAGCAGCAGGTGCTAGGGAGGAGGCAGTCAGATTTCAGGTGACA
This sequence comes from Antechinus flavipes, assembly GCF_016432865.1. Classification (NCBI taxonomy): domain Eukaryota; kingdom Metazoa; phylum Chordata; class Mammalia; order Dasyuromorphia; family Dasyuridae; genus Antechinus; species Antechinus flavipes. Next base: position 130,793,755 of record NC_067401.1, on the reverse strand, counting down.
TGGCAGGCATTGTGGGGAAGGGCAGAGGGTTGAGACATAGGGAACAGCACTGGGCAATTGTTGAAAGGATCTGAATGACAAAAACCTGCCATATTCTATGTGGGGGATGAGGAGGAAGAGCAAACAAAACATGAGGGGAGTGAGTTCCTTTATCTCTCCCCCCTTCCAATTTAGAGCAGGGGTGGGTTTCTTTAGTTCTGAGGCCACAAGAACTTATTGCCATTTGTGAAGCAGAAACAGAAGGGATAAGCAAGATCCTACTTCTCTGTTCTGCTTAAATTTGTCAGGTATAAATGGACTGGCTCTCTGAATGATTCCCTATTTGGGGAAAAAGAAGATAAAAAGGACAAATATCCTTCAAAGTCAACTCCTGAGGTGTGGAAGCTACAATGAAAGAAGCCCCAGGGAGTTGAAAATGGAAACTTTTTGAAAACCATTCCTCTTCTCCCATGTGTAAACCCCAGGCTCTGGAGAGTCAACTGATGAAGTCCACACCTTCTTAAGACCACGCTGGATGCTGCAATTTTTGCAGGAGACCACCTTGCAGTCCCAGTGCTCTGAGGCCCCACAGGTGAGACACAGATCAGGATCACATTCCCGAACAGCGAGGTAGCAGGGACACTGTTTGGTGTTACACTGGGTCTTGCAGCGGCAGCCTGGGAATCGGTTTTGACCTGAGAAGGGCAATGGGAAAGCAGCTGGGATCACCAGGTCACTGTACCAACCCTGAGAAAATAGCCCTCTTTGGAGTTTGGTGGTTCAGAGGGCAGCAGTGAGGCAAATGGAATGGGTTTGAGGATGTGGGGGGGCAGCAGGGTATATCTACCATTCCACAAAATAGCTCAGACTAGAAGAGAAGCAGTGAGGGGGAGTAGCAAGAGTACTGGAGCTGGAGCTAGAAGACAATGGTTCATAATCCAGCACTACTAATTACCTACCTATGTCCCCTTCTACAAGGATACCAGATATTGTCCATTTAGAAAACAAAGGGGCTGAATAATTTAATTTCTCAGTTCTATGATCTAGTATCTGTGTGGGGGACAACTGGGTTTGGGATCAGAAGACTTAAGTTCAAATCTCCTCCATTCAAATCTTGAGTGAATCATGTTTACTTCTCTGGGCTTCAGTGACCCTGAAGGCCCTTCAGGCCCTAATCCATGATCCTGTGACTTAGATCTCCTTGACCCAATGAACTGACGAGTTCATTCCCCAGTATCATCCTTCCCTCTGCTTGTGAGGCCTGGGAAGGGGGCTGAGTATATCCTGGAAAGAGCCCAATCAGTGCTCCTCACTGGTAAATCCCTGCCTGAACAGCAAGTATCATTTTGACAGTACCATGCATGCTCTCCGCTCACCCCCCTCCTCCACCTACTGCTCTACTCAGAATGATCTGCTGTGGCCAAGATGTGTATCTGTTGTGGGCAGAAGGTACTCATATCTTGCACTGCCTGGCCTCCAAGCTCTGCAGGCTCTGACTTTGATATCTATCAATCAGCCCACTGTGGTCAGAACTGATGGTAAACTACGACAACAAGGGACAGGGTGGTGGAGGGGAAAGAAGCATTGTGGGGAGAGGTAAGGGAAAGGACTATGCAAGCAACCTGTCCTCCCTCCCCTTGCCACCCTCCACTTTGTGCTGTCACCAGATCCCTGTCTCCTACCAGATTACATTAAAAAGAAGTGAATTTTAGTGAAATTTTAAACATACAAATTTGAAATTAAATTTTTAAAAATGCCCTGTGAAAATAACAAGACCCCTAAATGAAGGGTTGTGGAATACACTGAACAAGAAATGTCCAGAGCCCCCATCTTACCACTTGAAGGTAAAACAGAGGAGGGCAGACAAGATCTATAGACCTACAAACTTAAGACTTTCCAGCGACTTTCAGTCCCTTGTTGACCCCAGGCAATATGCCTGATACGACAAATACTGAATGTAAAAGGGTCCAGAGGCAGCTCAGAGAGCATGAAAAGGAAGGGAAAGCTGGGATATGTGTGCCAGTAGGGGTATATGCAGTGCAGGCTTACAGTCTGGGTTGCACTGGCAGAACTTCTCACAGAAATTCTGGGTCATGATGCAGGGGCAGGTGCTGTCGCAGGGACGGTCTGGATGGTCACAGGGTTGGTAGTTGTACACCTGTGTGGCGGAGTTATCTAGGAGATAGGGAATAGGCCAATAACACAGCTGTGACTATGCTTTCTACCCCTCTTCCCAATTCCCAATACCCTAAACCAAAGAAGCTGGATTGCCACAGCCTTGGAGAATTCAATTTAATTCAACAACCATCTACTAAATACCTACGATGGGTGCAAAGCCCTGTGCTAGGGAATACAAAGACAAAAACTAAAACAGCCCTGGCTCTCAAGGAATTTATATTCCACTATGTGCTCCTAGACTTAAGAAGAAACCAAAAATAAGGGTAACTTCCAGATCACTTTGGGATATAACGGGGAGGAAGAGGAGACCAAGAACTACAGAGCATCTATTTTAAAAATGAGAGCTAGACCCTAGCAGATACCCCACCACCAAAGAGACATAAGCCACAGCATCGATTCCTAAGAGCAAGGCCGTGACCTTAGCTGCAATGAGAAGCTGAGCTCCTCTGAATGACTGCAGAGTAACTTGTTGTCTGTGGGAACTGCTCAGGGTCTGCAAGTGCAGCTGCTTACAGGGTGATGTGGGTGGGTGGCCACATGAGGAGGCTGATGACTGAATTGATGGAAGCAGGCTGAGAGACAACATACCTTTCTTGAGCTGAATCTTCCTGCAGTGTGCAGCCCATAGCCTGGAAGAAAAAGATAGGAGTAGGGCCATAGTCCTGAGGGGCTGTGCAGATGCAGCTGAATAAAACACAACCTATTCTGAGATACTGTGGTTTGATAACTAGGGGCTTCTTATGAAAATTAGATATGAGGCCTGGGCTCTACACATGAAAGTGAGACACCTTGATTTAGCCTCTGCTGACTGCTGACTTAAAAAAAAAAACCAAAAAAACACAACCTTTATTTCCTTCATGAGGTTACTAATTCCCTTTGGGGGCAACAGAATGTGGATAATGGAAACAAAGATGGAAGGTGGAAAGAAAGGGTTCTAGATCAAGAGTGGAAGGGGAAAATGTGTAGGAATCTGAAACATGGAGTGTTCTGCTAAATGTTATGAGACTGTATACTTTAAGGGAAAGAACCTGAGAGAAACATACATAATATAATGGAAACAATATTGGACTTAAGAATCAATATCTGGGGTTTGAATCCTGGCTCAACATTCACTTAGCTGTGTGACCATAGGTAAATCACTTCACCTTTCTGAGCCTCAGTTTCCTTGTCTATAAAATGGGGCTAATAATATTTGCATTACTTACCTCATAGTATTATTGTGAGGAAAGTGCTCTGTAAAGCTTAGTGCTGGAGAAATGTGAACTAGTCTTATTTCTTCCATAACCCAAAATTGTTTGCTTCTACTGGGTAATGGTCATCAATCAGGACAACAAAACCGGGAGAACATTTTTTAAAAAATTCCAATTCTAGGCAAATGCTAGAAGACAGTGCTATTACACAACCCAGAAAGAAAACAACCAAAGCTGCCAAAATCCAAGAAAGAGAATGCACTATAGTCAGAGTTGAGGAGGGGCTAAAATGGTGACTAACCATCCAGCCAGGAAGGACTACCCTCAGGGGAATAGAGAGAGCTCCTTGACTAAGAGTTTAAGTGTAAAGGTGGTCTACCTACTAAAGACTGAAGAGCACCGGCGGGGAAGGAGAGGGGAGAGAAGGAGGAGTGCTCCAAGGCCCCAGGGAGCATGTGCAAGCTCTCCGAAGCTGACCGAGAACATGCTGTTTTGGCTGACTGTGGGGAGGAACGCAGATGGGAAGTCTAAAGGGAGGCCCAACACAGGGAGCAGAAAGGATCGATACCCATCCCGGCCACAAAAAGTGCTTTGTTCGACCCTTGCCTGTGTTTTCTTTTCTTCTTCTGCGAGGGGTTCATGAGCTCATTTGTTGGCAACTTCAGGATAAGTGACTCTTTGACTGCAAACTGAAAGACCTGGAAGAGAAATCCAACAGGCCCTGTCACTCTCCCTCGGGCCGAGTGGCCAGACAAAGGGCCCCAGCTGGTAGCCAGCTAGAGTGGGTTCAGAGGCAGCTGGCTTGCTCATCCCTGGGGGTCCCAATTACTCGGGACATGAGGTCACATGGCTTTACAGTTTAATTCTCCAGCTGGTGTCCTGACTGAGAGGGAGCAGTACTGACCATCGGCATGTCTGCTTCAATACTGGCTTTCCCTTCAGGTTTTGCTCCAACAGTTTTTACGGGAAGATTTGTTGTTGTGGATGGTGGTGGGATTTTTTTTTTAATTCTTAACTCTCCCTCCACAGATGTCTCTCCTCACCTAAAGAGCAGCTTTATAAAATTCTCCTTTGGACAGAGATTGAGATTCAAAGTATTACCTGGCCCTGAGCACGAGCCCCCTCTGTTGGGGGAAAGATGTAGAATCACACCAACAATGTTACAGTTGGAAACTATCTTAGCAGTTATCTAGTCTGTCCCTTTCATGTAGCAAAAGAGAAACTGAGGCTCAGAGAGGGAGAGTCACTATTTCTCCCCATTCCCTGGGTTACAAAATTACTGAGCTGGCAGGGACATTAGAGGTCATCTACTCCAAACTCCTCATTCCACAGATTAGGAATCTGAGGTCCAGACAACTGCTTTTCCAAAGTCACACAGCTAGTTAGTGACAGAACTGGGACTGGAACCCAGGCCTCCTTCCTACTCTAGAACTTTTTCAGATTGATCCCATGACCTTAATATTAGATTTCACTTTGGTAGGGCATCACCCCAACCTATCAGCTTTGAATGATAAACTCGATAGTGAAGGGATTCTGGGTGTGGGAACTTCACAGGCCCCACTACTCATAAAGTAAAGGAGTCAGAAAGGTGACTCGCCTGGGTCTTTGAGGTTGGACTCTGCTGCCTCTTTTGTAGCCCAAGTGACCCATTCCCAGCTTCCTTTCTCTGACCTTCCTGAATCCAAAGCATCAGCAGCTGCTACTACACCTTTGCTGGAGGGTGCACGGAATGGGTATGTTCTACAGATTTACTCAAAGAGGAATGGGGAAATAAAGAGAGCGGCTGATGGGCCAAGGGGACAAGAGAAGAGCTAAATGAAAAGCCCTTGAAGAACAGGAGAGCTTGGTTACTGCCTAGAATAGTACAGGAATGCCAGTCCCCTTAAGAAAGGAGATTTCTGAAGTCAAAGATGAGGCGATTTCAGCATTAGTTAAGAAAGAGGCTACAGCACCCTAGTGAGGGTCACTTGAATTCAAAGACATCTAAGACAGAAGGAGGTGTGAGCACAGAGTATTCCCTAGAATGTACACAGATGGAATCTACTCAGACTCTGTGCCTCAGGGCAACCTATGGCTCCCTAAGACCTTCTCTGGATGGTAAAAGGGATAATGGCCCAAGGTGAATGAAATATTCCTTTAAAGAAATGCTGCAAAAAGAAAGAAAGAAGAAAAAGAATCTAGAGGTAGATGGGAATTCAAAGCTGTAGCAGGAAGCTGGGAGAATATGACATAAAGAAGAAAATGAAAAAGCAGGGCATGTGGGCTCTTGTATCAATGAGGCCATTCCCAGGGAAGATGAAGGCAGACTCTAAGGGGAAAGCAATTTTCTGTGTAGTATCTAATGCTAATCCCAGGAAGAAACATTGAGCTCCAATGGCTGCCCTGCTAAAGGATACTGAGAAAGTCCTATGTCAACCCAACACGAATGGTCAAGTTATCTTCAGTTGGTCAATAAGCATTTATTAAGTGCCCACCAAGTGCTGTTCACTATACAAAGTACGGGGGAAAAACAAAGGCAAAAAACAATCTCTACCCTAGAGGAGTCCATAGTTTAAGGGAAATGGAAATTTGGGGGATGGTGAGAATGTTCTTAAAGTCACATAGAGGTAGTACCACTGAAACTCCAGTCCTCTGGCTCCAGAACTGGTACACTTTATGTTGCACCAAGTCACCACCCCAAAACATGTCTTCTTGGAGCATTTATCTAGGACATGAAAGAAATTCGCCCAATTCTCCTCAAATCTAAAAACCATTATCTACTTCTGAGATTCATGTGGAAACAAAGGTTATTGACAGAAGGAACTCAGTAAGCATTTTTCTTGTTTAAATCTCAGGGCAGAGCTGGGGTGTAGCTCAGTGTTGCTGATTAAAAGAGTTGGGGGAAGTGAAGGCTGGTTAAGAAGACAGTGATGGAGGAATAGGACTTAAATTTCTAGACTATAGATAGAGACAGGAATGAAGGGCTTATGGCCAGGCTAAGAATGACTCTAATGAGGGCTGATAAAAATATTTTTGCCAAGAGCACTTTGGATCTAATCAAGAAGGCTTTAAACCAAAAATAAGAGAGAGAAAACTGCCCACATATATACATTTAATTCAAGAAAAAAGAAAGAAGATAGAAGGAAGGTTAATAGAAGGGCCTAATAACTCACAAAGCCAAAAAAAGAGGGACAGAATAATTTTTAAAGTCTCATTTTTATAAAGTTGCACAGAGTATAGATAAAAGGGAATTAATTATTTTAAAGCATTGAGATAAATATGATCTTTTATGTATCACTAAGTCTTGGTGAGATATAAGTCATAATTAAAAGTATGGTATACTTTATTCAAAATGACAGATTAGATAATAGAGGCAGTAAAGTTGCATGAAATATCAAACAGGATAAACTCATGTGAGGAAATCTATTAATGGGTGGGAGAATATAGTCAAGATCATTTAAAGAGTTTCAGTGGAGGAAGAAACAGCAACAATACCATGACAGAATATACTCCATACTAACCAGCTAAAAATGGATGATGAGTTCTGGTAGAAATCACAGAGAAGCAGATTTTCCTCAATATAAGGAAAAACTTTCTGACAATGAGTTGTCCTAAAAAAGAGGTAAGTTTTCCATTGGATAGGGTTCTTCAAATAGAGGCTGAATGACCACTGTGGGATATGAGATAGTTATGAGAGAGAAGGGATTCCCAACTGAATACAGGTTGGATTAGATGATCTCTGAGGTCCTTTCCAACTCTTAAGATTAGATTCTATAACTACACATACAGATGCTTGGATCTGAAATAAACAAACATCTGGAGGAATCTTTCTCTAGACACTTAGCCCTAGGACACAGTCTGGGGGATGGCTGACCGATCAGTTAGATAGACTCAGTCACCTACTGCTGTTCTTCTCCATTTTCAGACAGTACCTGCTTGCACGTTTTAGTTCCCAGGAGCCTGGCTATTGAACAGAAGTTGTTGAAGTAGGTACCATGGAACACTCTGAAGAGGGACTCCTCAGCCCCAGTCCATTCCACAGGTTCTAGAGGTGCTTCCACTACACATAACTGAGGTGGGGCAGGGCTAGCCTTCTGTTTGGTGGGTGTCTGACATCTAGAGTTGGCCTCTAAAACAGGAAGAAAGTGATGAAGAAAGAGCAGGCAAAACAGAAAGTTAAGGGCAACGCCCTACAATTTTAGTAGCATTATACTCTTATCAAGGAGACAGTGAGGAACAAGAGTGCTTCCCATGTATAGCAATACTTACAGTAGATCTCTAAAAGTGAATATTTTCCCTCAAATAATTGATATACTTGAGAGTCCAGGAATTGCTGTGCAGGTTATATAATGAAGGCTCACATATTCTCTGTATGGTTACCCATTTCATTTCATAATTGGTGTGAACAAAGTTCAAAACTTCATATAACTGTTCTTCTTATTACTGCCAATAACAACATGAATAATCCCCATGCTGTAAATACAAACTACCAAATATCCTTCAGAATTTAACAAATAATCTGAACTGGAAATGGAGCATCATCATAAAGAAAGATAGTGCCCACAACTGCCTGGACTTATGTAATATTAACCAATACAAATTTAAGAACTAAAGTTTTTATTAGATGTTGCCATGTTGAATAATTATATCTTCCACTACGTGGCATGAAAATCTCACTATAAGGTAACTGGATGAAGTACTTATGTCCATTCTCTTCCTCCTACTGGAATTGTCTGAAGATACTTTTAGTGAGCCTACAGAAAATGAGCTGATATCCTAATATTTTTTAATCACCTATAAAAGCAATTATTTTATGTGCCTGGAAAATAGTCTGCCTAACATTAACCACAAAAGAATAGGATGGCAATTTGCTCATAGAAGAACAGAAGATGAGAAGAATGACAATAACAGTAATAATTCTGAGGACAGGAAGTAAAAGTATATTAAAAATCCCCAATCTGCTCATTATACCTGAAGAGCTGGAGGCCCAGTCATTTCCTGTGTCCCTGTCACTGTCCCCCTCTTTTGTCTCAGTCACAGCAGAGGTGGATGTGTTGGAAGAGGAAGCATTGACCACTTGGTGCCGACGTCTTCGACGACCAGAGCACTTGGAGCGTGGATTGTGGAGCATAGCATATTCCTTTGCTCCTTCCTGCAATGACAGTGTAGTTAGGACACAAAATCCTTTAATAATCGTTTTCTTTTCCTAAAACCTTGTGGTCCTTTAGTCCTAATACAGGCAATCATTCACCTCAATTACCAAGTTTAAGTGCATTTATAGTTTAGTGTCATTTACTTTCTTTTTTTTTTTTTAATTCGAGCTTTTATTTTTCAAAATATACACGTTGACAATTCTTCAACAAAATCTTGTGTTCCAATTTTCCCTCCCTATCCTCCTTTGGATGGCAGTAATCCAATATATGTTGAATATGGTAGAAATATATGTTAAATCCAAAATATGTGTATATATTTATATAATTATTGTGCCACACAAGAAAAATCAAATCAAACCAGTATTAAAAAAAAAAAAAAAAAAAGAGAAGCTGTGACGACCGTACTAGCACCTCAGAATCAGCTGGAGTCAGGATAAGCAAAAGTCCTTAGTCTTTATTCTTAGTCTTTATATGCAGGATTGAACAGGATGGAAGCAGAATCTGTGACCGCCTTCTTCCTCATCTACCGCCAAAAAAATGACTCTGGCTAGTCTTACTCCACCCCCAAGTCTCTCCTACAATCCTCTGTATACACCAACCATTGAGCTAGCACAGGATAATGGGCAGGACCATTTTCCAAGCATATGCCCATAGAGTATTGTCCAATCAGTAATTAGCCCTAAGTGCTTGAATCGACCCCAGTGCAATGACTCAAGAGTTTCAGCCCTCTACAAGAAGCGAAATAAAATGCAAGCAAATGACAACAAAAAAAGTGAAAATGCTATGTTGTGACCCACACTCAGTTCCCACAGTCCTCTCTCTGGGTGTAATGGCTCTCTTCTTTACAGAATAAGTGGAACTGGTTTAAATCATCTCAATGTTGAAAAGAGCCACATCTATCAGAATTGATCATCATATACTCTTGTTGTTGCTGTGTATAATGATCTCCTGTTTTTGCTCATTTCACTTAGCACCAATTCATGTAAGTCTCTCCAAGCCTCTCTGAAATCATCCTGCTGGTCATTTCTTACAGAACAATAATATTCCATAGCATTCATATACCATAATTTATTCAGCCATTCTCCAATTGATGGATATCCATTCAGTTTTATGCCACTACAAAAATGGCTGCCACGTAAGATGACAGGAAAAAATAATGATGAATGTTGGAGGGGATGCGGGAAAACTGGGACACTAATGCATTGTTGGTGGAGTTGTGACCGAATCCAACCATTCTGGAGAGCAATCTGGAATTATGCCCAAAAAGTTATCAAATTGTGCATACCCTTTGATCCAGCAGTGTTTCTATTGGGCTTATATCCCAAAGAAATACTAAAGAAGGGAAAGGGACCTGTATGTGCCAAAATGTTTGTAGCAGCCCTGTTTGTAGTGGCTAGAAACTGGAAAATGAATGGATGCCCATCAATTGGAGAATGGCTGGGTAAATTGTGGTATATGAATGTTATGGAATATTATTGTTCTGTAAGAAATGACCAGCAGGATGAATACAGAGAGGACTGGCGAGACTTACATGAACTGATGCTAAGTGAAATGAGCAGAACCAGGAGATCATTATACACTTCGACAACGATATTGTATGAGGACATATTTTGATGGAAGTGGATTTCTTTGACAAAGAGACCTGAGTTTCAATTGATAAATGACGGACAAAAACAGCTACACCCAAAGAAAGAACACTGGGAAACGAATGTAAACTATCTGCATTTTTGTTTTTCTTCCCGGATTATTTATACCTTCTGAATCCAATTCTCCCTACGCAACAAGAGAACTGTTCGGTTCTGCAAACATATATTGTATCTAGGATATACTGCAACATATCCAACATATAAAGGACTGCTTGCCATCTAGGGGAGGGGGTGGAGGGAGGGAGGGGGAAAAAATCGGAACAGAAACGAGTGTCAATATAATGTAATTATTAAATAAAAAATTAAAAAAAAATGGCTGCCACATTTTTGCAGATGTGGAGTCTATAGTGTCATTTTCTATAGATCAATGTATATTTTTAAATAAATGCCAACAGACTTACCTGTTTCATGGACCACTGTCACTAAATGACCACTAAAAGGAATTCATCTCCTGGGGGCTAAACCTCTGGAGACAAACTTTTTTACAGCAATTTGTCAATAGGTCTATAATTTTTAAAAATATTTTTAATATTAAAAGCCATTCTTTGGTGTAATCTGCCAGTGCTTGTATTCTTTGGCAAAGGCTTAGGAAATCTAAGACACCTCCATACTGTGGTATTGGAGTACTTTTTGAATTGTCCATTGTCTGGCTATATACATTTAGGCAGCACTCAATTTATAATTGGATTGCATTCCAAAAGCTCATCTATAAGTCAGCTGCTTGAATGTAAAAATGCATTTTCTTATAGAAGCAATCTTAAAAATGGTATAACCACTAGTTTCCAGAACAGTCAACAAAATCCTATTTAATCTATAATGTTACTGATACAAATACTCTTGCTTTTGGGGTTCTGGAAATAGGCTCATACAGAACAAGGGAAGGGTTTTCTTTCTTCTGATGTGGAGCCAACGCTAGGCAAAAAAAAAAAAAAAAAAGTTTGGTTCCTCTTCTTTTTATGTCCAGCTCTCCTACCTCCTGTTGTCTGCATTTTCAACCACATTAAAATTAACTGGAAAATATTTAACAAAATAAATAAAACCACAATAAAACATAATATAATATTTTAAAACTAAATCAATATGTGGCCCACAGGGATCTTTATGCACAGATTCATCTGTTTCTATCTGAGTTTGACACTGCTGACCTAGAATATAAAAAGGCCAGCACATTAAGAAATCAGTATCTCTCAGACTTTGTGGTTGTCCACTGTTTAGTGAGTCATTATATCCACCTGACTCAACAAATCCTGTTAAGATGAATTTCTTTATGGAAATGGGGAAGGGGCCCTATAGCGCCCTAAAGCAACACTATAGCCTTTCCATACAACTGATGAGCACATTTTTTGTTAAGTGTTAGATGGTCTACAAGTGTCACATCTCATTTTAATTCCAAACTGGAATCGGTGAAACAACCTGAATTAGGCCTACTGTACAACATTTGGTTTAAAATCAACTTGTGAGAAGAAAGCGTAATGGTAAGGAAAGAAGGCTCTAAAAAAGGAGTCTGCTATCGCTGTCTTGGGTGACCCCTCTCAATGGGACAAAAAGAGGCTCCCACTGAGCCAAAAGGATTAGGTCAACAGGTGATAAAGAAGTTGACTAATAGTGATAAGGAAAGCATTCCTATACTTATTCTTAAAAGTTACAGAAAAGCAGATCACTAATATAAGAAAATTAAGTGGTTCCTGTGTATTTGAGTGACTAAAGACATCTGAGTGCATAAAGAAACGGCTAATGCATTTAATGATAGCATTAGAAACAAGGACAAGCCTGTTATGGGGAAAAGACTAATGGATCGTAGGAAAGTATAGTGCCTGACCTTGAGATCATTTTGGAAAATGAATTGAATACCACTGAAATCAAAGCCATAATGGAAAAGTGGGAATGGAAGGGGAAATGAGAATTAAGAATCTGTCTTGGTAGTATGAAAGTTCTGGAGTTTACTACTACCTTTACAAGTAGCCTGATCACCCTTTTGAGTCACTGGAACAATGGCTATGGCACACATAGTTCGCTAGAAACAATTTGGAGTCTTTTCCTGTGACAGTATATCTGTATGGAGAGCTTAAAAAGACATTTTTGTAAAGCCAGTTAAATTGGAGGCCCTTTTCTCTTTTTAGGTGGCTATGATGCTAAATATATATATACCTGGCCCCCAAAAGATGAGTTCCCATTAAAAGTGATTCTTCAAAGTGGAGCTGAAAGGATGTGAAATTCCTAAAAGAGATGGGCTTGATAAACTGTATCTGTCACTTTCCTATAGCTTACTCATGTCATGTGATCAGCCTGTGTTACGGGAAATTAGATCCTAACTTTGAATTTTGCTATATGCTTTCCCTTCTACATATACGGCCAAAAAAGAACTGGTGAAATCTGGAGACTGGGATAGCTAGTTAAGTGGGGTCTTGTAAATAGGTTTTCTGGAGATGCTCAACATTAGGTGGGAAGAAGGTTACAACAATCACTTGCCAGCAAAGGGTACAAGTAAATTTTACTATGACATCCAGTACCAGGGCAGTAAGCATCCCTCAATCTCATTGAAACCTAAATTATTTCCTAAAACCTGTGTTCCATTTTGAATTTAAAGGGCTAATGGATAACAATCACTTTACTTACTTTCATACCAAACACACTAATGGGTCTATCAGGCTATTCAAGCTTCAAAGGGAAGTTGTGGAGTGCAGATAATAAAGGAAAAAATCCTTATGAGTTCCTAGGATTTGGTACACATGGCTAGTGTGACAACTTCTATGTCATTTATTGTAGGTAGAGCCAAATGGAAATTCTTCTAATTATCTGAATCATCCTATTTAGTTAATACTAGGTAATCAATGAATCAAGATAAGGAAACTGAACTATTTCATCATACCAGTTCTCTTTACAACCCCATACTGATTGTAGGGGAAGGCAAATGATAATTGCTGGTTTACAATGGATTTTAGGGAGTTGATAAAATTGTAATAGGAAAAGCTGAGGTCATTCTTTCTAAAAGAACTAATGACAACACTAATTAGGCCAGACAAGGCAATGGCAGCAGGGACTCAAATCTGATGGTCCCTATGAGGGACAGAGTCAGGATGTCAACTCAAAGGTCCAAACAACTCAGTCAAGTTTGGGGAAATATGGTGGATAAGGAAAATTTAGATGATTCTAGATATAGTTCAAACAAATTACAAACAGCCACTTCATCAATCTGGTACTTAGAAAATGTTTACTAACATTGATTTTTTTTAAAAACTCAGAGGCTTATTAGATTCTTTGGGTTCTGGAGAAATCACATTCCTAATCTAAGCATCCTGATGTCCCCAATTTGCCGAGTATTTTAAAATCTGCCTCTTTTTACTCTGAGTAACAAAACAAACTATAGAGTTGGAAGATCTAAAATAGGAAATCTAGTAGTCTCTTCTCCTGCGTCCTTATTACCCCATGGAAGCCCGTGTTTTTAGAGATCCCAGTCTAAATGAAATTTTCAGACCAATCAACTATCAAGCTTCTGTGGTTGAAAACTCCATGAAGCAGGCAACAGGAATTTTGAAAAATATTTTAGAAAAGCAGTTTTTCACTTTTCCCAGCTGTTAATGGATGATGCAGTCATCCCACTGCTGTTCATCCAATTACTTCTTATGAGTTGTGTGATGCAAGATACTTTACAAAATTGGGTAAGAAAATCTTTATTGACAAATGAAAATGGGATTTGGCACCCTTCAGGAAAAGATCACAATTGTGCTAGAGGTCTAGGCCTCTAGTCCTACTTCAGTACCCCGTTTCTATCCCTAATCCAGTGGACCTGGCTTCTTAAGAACAATCTGTACACTTTGAGAAAATTATGAATATACTGGATTTCATGGACAATTGTTCTGGCAAGTCTTTCAATTTGATTGAGTTATAAACCTCATAACTGGTGTGTGAGGAACTCTTGAGGGATGAGGCAGGTAAGATTTTAAGCTACAATGATTCCTGAATCCTGTAGCAATACCTAGTAGGGTCCCTGCCATATAGACTAGGTTAATTTTTTCCATAAAAGAAAGAAGTCCTCAAATTTTAATAGACTTGGGGTTAAAAATTTAGTTTCCTCAATACCTAGCCCATAAAAAGGCCAGTCCATGAGGAGTCAGTGTCTGTCAGATTTGGTCACTGCTGAGTCATCATACTCACTTAACCCAAACACTGCTGACAAGATAAGTTTTGTTATAGAGATGGGAGGGGAGGGGCACTATAACTATCTGAACCAGCACCCTATACTGAGTGTCCTTTCTAAGCTACCATTAAGTAAATTTCTTTTCAAGTCTCATTCCATTCCAATCCCAAGCCTGAACCTGGATCTAGACTGAATCAGGCCTGAACTACAATCCTTTCTGGGGGTAATAACATTTGGGGGGGGGGGAGGGAGAGGAACACTTTTTAAATCTTATTTTTATTGATATCTTGTGGTTTTTACATCATATTCACTTTTGAATACAACCTTTCTCTACATCCCAGTGAATTAGGAAAAAAAAAAGAGAACAAAGAGTGCTTAGGAAACTTGGATTCAAATCCTAGCTTCTATACTAATTAAATGTTTGACCAACAAGTCCCTTAACCTCTTTAGTTATCATTTCAGTGTCCGTAGCATGAGAAGATTAGATGATATGATCTCTAAGATTCCTTTCACTTCTATCTAAATATATGTAATTGTCAAGAGTAGAAATGTTTTATTTAGCAAAGCTGCCTCTGTAAACAGATAGCACCCCCAAACGGTGCTAAATAATCTCTTCTCACTCACAGCTTTTTTTTTTTTTTTTACTTCTTTACATTGCTGCTCCTATCAATTAGAAATTTATTTGCGCTAACAACTTCTAATTGTAGAGCATCCATATGAAAATCCATTTCCTTCTTTTCTGAACATAAATGAAGAATAATAGTTGTACAATATTGCATATACTGTCAGATACAATTGCTTTGTTGGTTATTTTTTGTTGAATTCCTTTTTTTCTCATTAAAATCTTTTTTTCCCCTACCGCTCTTTCCCCTCCGATTGTCAATTAACCACCAACTGCCATAATAATAATCCATCCCTTCTTCTCATCACACTTCTTTTATGACATCTTTGACACCTCTCAGACTCTGAAGTTCCTTAATGGTTCTATGCTGCAGTCTATTTACATCTCCATTATTCTCCATGGGATATGCATTTTTAATTCTTCAGAAAACTTTTTTATCCAAGTAGAATACTTTTGTTGTTGCTGTTTTTAAATGAGTCTATTTCTAAGAAGCTAAAGTAGGAGCTATGAAGTTTCCTAAAAGTAATCCAACTCATCCTAGGATCAATTCATTGTCCATTTGTCCAAAATATAGACATGCACATACACAGATGGACAAACTCTACAGATGTCCATCTAAATGCATATTGTAATCAGGGCAATATACACTCTTCACCTGTTTGGTCTTTCTCAAGTAGATGGTCAGGCCAAACTTTTGAGTAGTTATGGATTTTCTTCCAAGAATATTCTATGTTCTATGGCTAGATATACTCAGTATAATGTCCTCCACAAATAGGAGTATCTAGAAGAGTCTACCATCCACAGGGAATCTTCAAAATCTCCTCCATCACAAAAGCAAACAACTTAGGCAAAACATATATCTCCCTATTTTATGTACCAGTTGTTTATGATAGGAGGATGGTTAAACAGTTATTTCTATTGTTACATCTTTTAAGGAATTTTGAATAACTTTAATCACAGTGAGATTTTATAGTCCCTGTGTCAGTCAACTGTTAAAATGGTAAATTTTAGTTCACTGTTGGGAATACTGCTTATGAAACCTGCTTATTTCCTATTAATAACCTCTTCCAGGATATCATCAACTCCCGTATAGATGACTCCCAAAGATTTTGTAAAAGTGACAAAAGTACATTTTTGGTTTACCATGCTTAACATTTTCTCAGTTACCTGCTTTTTTGTATTAATAAGATTTAAGCTTTTTTCCATGCCTTTGATATGTTCTTTTCCTTGTACATTAATTCCTTATTGCCTTCATAATTGTGCTGTTTGTAGTATTGATCTCTGTATACAGTTAGTCCGGTCTGGTTGCTTTTCTCAACTTTTTTCTCTTTGGTGTCATAAGAAAATCATTATCATTATTTTGAGAGGCAGCATCATCTATCAGGTAGAAAGCTGTTCTTATGGCAAGAAAGACCGGGTCCCTACTCTTTCCCCTGATATATACTGATTAGGACCTCTAAAGAAATCACAACCTTTCAGTGCTCCAATAAACTCTCTTAAGATTATAAATTTCAGGGAAGATGCAAGATTAAGAGAGAAAGTTTCTTCACTTTCAAAAGTCTGAATACCAAAGAAATTGCAGGCCCAATCATTCTTATCATTATTTTAGTTTTACATTGTTTCTAACAACCTTTTTACCCGATTTAATTATTCATTTTAGTTCACTAGATTAGGCTGTAAAACATTTTTAAAAACTATTACCCAAACAAATATCAATCTTTACTTTCAAGAGTGCTCATTATTATAGGCACTCTCAATAGATTGTAATCTCTCCATACTTTCCCATCCTATATAGTACCCATCCATGTTCTATTATAATTCCTTCAAAGACAATCTACCAAATAAGTTTGGATCTTTATATCTGCCTTAAAGGATGAAAATATATCATCATTGCAGGTATTTGAAAGACTGTGCTACATGTTCTAGAACAATCTCAAAGAATTTCATTTCTCACAAGTGTGAAAAATGGCAGCATTGTTGGAATAAGGACCTAGCCTCTGAAGGTGATTACTTTGAAGTGGACAAGTCATTAGCATATATAAACTGGTAAAAAATTCAGTTATGTTACTTCATAATCACACTTCAAGAATGTACACATTACAATATATCTTTTCATCATTACTACATAAAGGCCAGATTCATTCCCTCAGTGCCTAATAATTGCAGCTCCATGCTATCCTTCTCAATATAATCCCTCTAAGGAAAGGGCAAATAGTAAGATGTGACTAACTGGTCCATGGATAGACTTCACTGCTCTAAAGTAGAGTCCATAACTGCCTATACTTGTCTCACTTTCCATCTCTTCTACTTCTAAGGCCAGATTGAGGCTAAGTTTTGAAATTTGTATTTGGCACATCTTATATCCCTTTTCAGCAAGTTTTTTCCTTTTTCAGGCCTTGCTACAGTCTTTCAATACCCTGGTTTTTCTTTTTTGGTCATAACCTATTAGTTCAATTAAGGCATTAGAAACTGGGCAGCTAGGTGGTACAGTGGATAGAGCACTAGCCCTGAAGTCAGGAGGACCTGAGTTCAAATCTGATCTCAGACACTTAACATTTCCTAACTGTGTGACCCTGGGCAAGTCACTTAACCCCAATTGCCTCAGCCAAAAAGAAAGAAAGAAAGAAACTTAATGTTTTTCTCTTGCCAGAGGGAGTTTTAAGGGCAATATTAATCCAAAAGAATGACATTAATTTTAATTATGGAATTTCCAGCATTGTAGCATCTGGTCAGCAAATATTTTGAGCAGGGAGACCTTCAAATTTCATTGGAAAAGTGACTACCTACTTCTATTCACCTTGGTTCTACCCATTCTGGTGTAGGAAACTCTTTGAAGACAGGATCCAAGTTTAATTTGTACTGCTCTATAGATGTGAGTCATAGAGCACTATAGTTTTTGGTTTAAAGCTGGAGTTCACTAAAAGAGCAATGAAGACGCATATGATGAAAATGATGCACTGAAGGATACTACCAACAAAAAAAAAAAATCACACAGAAGAAACTGTCAAAGATGTCCTTAGAGACCTTTTTTTCTGAAAAGGAGGGAGGTGTGCAGTTACAATTTTAAAGTAAGGAATTACTTCCAAACCACTCACATGCTCCACTAGTATTCAAGTGATATTAAGAGAATTAGAAAGGACAAATATGATGAGACAGATTCCCCCTGCCTCCTTGAGGGGAATTACTGGGCACATGGATCTAAGTTACACCAAATGAGAATGCGTGGATGAACTGTCATCAGTATATTCCACAATGAGATCACAGAAACTATAATGTATAGAAATCATACAAGAATATGCACAAGGGCACTTTGTTCTTTAGGAGAATGCTGATACTTATCACTAAAACCCAACTCACTAGAGGCAGTATCCTGCTTCTGAGACAATTCCCCCACTTTCCCCCACAAGTAGAACTTGCATTTGAAACCAGTAAGTCTATTCATGCTCTCAAGAAGTATACTAAGAGCATAAGAATTCTGGTCACCTTAAGAGAGAATATTAAATCAACAAGGCAAGAATAGCCTGAGGATGTACCTACCAGCCACAGAAAGCAGTCCAATCCACATGGATCTGGCTCAATCCTGATTTCTTTGTTCTTGCGTTTGTATACATTAGGAGTGGCATGAAAAGCTGGAAAACACAAAACAGTCCTGTTTCTCATGCCTATCAAGACAATGGAAAAAGACCAAACTGAACAAAGTTATGCAGCTATAAGAGAGCTGGATTTGGCTGTACCAATATAATTATCATCAGGGTAAACTGAGTCTGACAATCCCTGACATAAAGAGATTGTCAACACTCCAACTCTAGCAAGGAGGTGATAAAGAGAGGATGATTGTGGTTATTTTTTTCAAATAAACACCGCTACAGACCAAAAAGCAGAGCCATTGCTAAACAGATGGAAATTGAACCAGCTCTTTTTATACCAAGTTCAAGGGAGAAACTGAAGGCTCTTCATGGATGCCCAATGCCTTGTATAGAACTTAAATATAATAAGTGTATGATAGTGCTTACTGTCTCTCAAATGGAGTGGAAGGAAAAGGGAAGATTGGGAGCTAGGTCAGAGGAAATGTCCTCACTCACGGTGAAGGAAGCAGTCATATTTGAAGCAGCGTCGGCAGAAGAGTGTGTGGAAGGAATGCAGTGACTGTTCTCGCTGCACAGACTTGGCACAGGGGCCATCGATGTTTGGGGTGCACTGGGGAGGCAAAACATTGGGGTCTGACACTTCTGTGAGTTCTCGATACCTAAGTGAGAAAAGGAAGCAAAAGTTCTTTTTAAGGATCAGTCTTCTGGACAGAGGCAAAAGGGCTCTGTTGAGGGAGGGCTTGAGGATGACTTCAGGAAAGATCTGTCCAGGGAAAATTAGCATATTTCCAGATCTGTTTGGGATTGCTGCAATACTATAGAACTGTCTGGGAATGGGGAGAATATATGCTACATCAACTACTAGAGGAACATTACAACAAACAGCTCATTGTCCACATTTGTCCAAAAGCCTATAGAAAATGATCTTCATTTATGAGGGATCTTATGACTCTATTATAGGGAGATGAGAAAGTGTACATCTTTATTGCACATTATCTACCAGATGTGGGCCTTGTGATGATTTTGAAGAATTCTATTTTTTCAATTTCTGCTCTTGAAGGATGGCTTACTGGATAAGGAAGGATAGATTCATAAAATAAATATGATAGAAAAACAAGAGAGAACAAATTTTAAAAGTTTGTTGTAAGGAGGTAACTGTGAGGAGGTAATCAAAAGTGTAAGAAAATCATCTATTGCAGCCATGTAAACAGGGCTTGTTTTGGGAACATAAGTTAGAAACTGCCACAATTATTTCCAGAGTACTTTTGGCTAGGTTGATTCTTTATATTGATCATATCCTAATTTGTCTCAATTCCTGATGGGAGAGGCTATATTTCCTTCCATCTTTGTATCTCCATCCTGCACATGTTAAGAACTTAATAAACAAAATGAATTGTGAATTATTGTCATTCAAACATTCCCAAAGAAGCTCAAGATGGCTTATCCTACCTCTCTTTCATATCATCTGGAACACCATTCTCAGGAAACATGGAAGAAATGGCGCTGAAGATCATGTCATTTGGAAATTGTTTCTTGGAACTCTTTTTGTTGCCTGAATAAAAAAATGACAGAAAATTTCTGGTTGTGGGGGGAGAGGCATTATCAGAAACTGGGGGGGAAAGCTCTTTTCCCTTTCACATATACTTTGTGATTGGAACTACTAAATCTGATTCCTGACTCCACTGAATCATGTAGAAAAAAAGTCACTCCTGTATGAACTTTTCAAATAATAGACTATACTGCCAACAAGAGTAGTCCCAAACTCAGCAACATCTCTGAACAAAAAAGAATTTACAATTAAAATAATCCAAGTCAAGTTTTCAGAGATTTTAGAAAAATAAGAGTACAGATGAAGCCAGGGTCAGGAAGAGAGCACAACATAGATAGCAAGGGCAATATATTGGGAATCAAAGAACATGAATTAGAATCTTGCCTCTTCTATTTATTGGATGTGTGAACCTGGGCAAGATACTGTCTCTAGGCTTCTATTTCCTCATATGCTAAGTGAAGGGGTTGGATTCAATACATTTTAAAATTATTATCTAGCTCAAAATCATAGGATCCTA
The DNA here is from genome assembly GCF_016432865.1 of Antechinus flavipes. Lineage (NCBI taxonomy): Eukaryota > Metazoa > Chordata > Mammalia > Dasyuromorphia > Dasyuridae > Antechinus > Antechinus flavipes. Next base: position 130,773,217 of record NC_067401.1, on the reverse strand, counting down.
AGAATGACACCTAACTACAGCTATCATTTAAATACGGATTAAAGGTTTGCAAAGCACTTTATAATTATCTTAGTTGATCCTCACAACAACCCTGGGAGGTAGGTTCCACTATTATAACCAGTTAACAGATGAGGAAACTAAAATGGCAGAAGTTGTGACTTGTCAAGGGTCACACAACTACTAAGTATTTTCTGCCAAGTATTTTCTCTAAATTATGCCTCTTTTATCCCCTGGAAAGGTAGGATATACTGTTTTATACTGCCAGGAATTCTGAGCTTCCTTAAATTTAGTCCAGTAAAAAACCCATTCACCTCTGATAAGCAATGGCCCTTTGCAGCTCCTGCATATTCCTTAATCTAATCATTTTGTTGGTGGAATGCAGGACTCCAGCTACCTTCAATGGTGAGTCGTTTTCTCTTCCTAAGGACTGGCAACTCTTCCTTGCTGTCTTCCTGTTTCCCTTCAGAAGAGTCATTGTTGTGCCCCTCTTCTTCCTCATCTGAGTACTGATTCAGGGCATCTACCAACTCCAGGAACACAGCATCACTGATCAGGACAGAACCTGGGATCATCTCTGAAAAAGGAGTGGTGTGAGGGGAGTTTCACATTCCACCTGGCACCAGCTACCCTAAGAAAACTTTATTAGAGCAACTCTCCTGAGACCATGATGTTCGGGTTATCCAAGACCAAGCAGAATTTTCATTATGTAGCATATTAAACACTTTATCCTATGTAACACAAATTTAAATTCTGATAAGATTATTTAAGAAATTCAATCTCTTAATTTCTTTTTTTGTTTTTCCTTTTCTAAGAACAGTATGATTAGCTTAGCTAGTTAGAACATGATGGGTTTGGATTGCCTTGATTTAAAATTGAGGACTACATTTCCAACCTTAGCTAGTAGTGTCATAAAAATGTAGCTTTGGGCAAACAGTGAAATCAGGTAAAGAGTATAGATGGAAATTTATCCCATACTTGGCACGTATCTTACCGATGAAGTAGTAACCGGCAAACCAATCAGTAGTAATAACTCTATATCTTACTCATAGTAGAAGATATTACAGTTTGTAAGCATCCATATTTTAACAGTAGGGGGAGCTATAAATCAGGATTGAATTATAACAACAAAGTTCACTAATGGGTGATAATCCAAGCCCTTCCTCAACTCCTCCCTAGTCCCTATCACCCTCCTAATTCCACTGGCCTTTTTTAGAACTCCAAATACCTTGCTTTTAAGAAGCTCAGATCACCATGACAACTTCTTTACATATATATATATTTGTTCTAAAGGTCATTGAGGAGGTACCTAGGTCAAAGAAGCATGATAGAAAGTTCCTTCTCATCATCTTGCTCAAGCTAAAAAAGGCCTTAGTTTTTTTTTTAACCTACAGAAATCTCTTGATAATTTTGTGTTAAACTGATTTTAATTTCCCCAATCACCCACTGGAATACAACAATGTCCTTTGGTGCTTCTTAAATTTCATTTGGGAAATACTTTTAAAAAACCTAAAAACTTCTGAGTCTTGCCACCACACAGCACCACTGCATCTTTGGGGTCTCAAGGCTTTATATCTATCCTAGTTGAACTTTCTTTTATATGGTTGTTTTTCTCACTTAATTTTTCTATTTGTATTCTCAGAATATAGCACATAGTAAACATGTAATACTTTAAATTCATTCATTTAAAGTTTTGTTTCCTGGGTACACAATGACTCCCAAATGCAATGTAGTGACTATTTCTTCTATAAAGATTATGAGACCAAGAGGTCATGTACCCCCAAACCAGGCATTTGCCCCAGAGATACTATGTGTCTACCTTCTTCCCCATGAACTTTCCCATCATAGTTATTGATCAGTTCTTCAATGAAAGTTTCATCTTCTTCTTTAACCTCATCTCCCATATAGGGAATATTGCACAGAACGGTCTCATCTTCTACCTGCAAACAAACCAGACCAAACTTATTTTACTAAGAAAGCATTTGTATTCCTGTAGTAATTAATTCCTCTGGGGAAATCTGCTGAACTTCTTCAATAGAGAAGAGGGATATGGGAAAGAAGAAAAAAAAACTCAAGATATTTTTGATCATTCAGAATTTTCGGTGTACAGAGAGGTATCTCATGTGGTACTGAATGGAGCCATCTGAAAAGCATATTTACTTATACATTGAGAACTACCAAATGGTAAGCTTAATCTATTAGTATTATTAGTAACACTACCACCTAAGTCACTTTGGGGTAGACACTTATTTTTTAAAGGGTTTCCATCCATAATCTCACTTTATCCTCACATATCTATGTGGCAGGAAGGTAGTGCAAGTACAAAGACACTTTTCAACAAATAGAAAGAGAGAAATGAAAAGGAGACACCCCAAAAATCTGAAGCAAAATAGGCATTCAGATGGCAAAAGCTGAGTAAACATATAATTTCTGAATTATCTATAAAATAATGGAGAAAAACTAATTTTATCTACAATAAAATGCTTATCACTAATCACTGCCAACTGAAAAGCACTGTGTGTACCAGAGAATTACAAATGGTTTTTAGTTATAAACAACAGAGAAGGGCCTCTTAAACCATTTCCTAACTACTAAAAAATATTCTCTTAGGTTTTGATTTCTTCTCTAAAGTACCCTCCTAACTAAAGTAGGATATGGAGTTACAATTTCTTACTAAACAGATATGCAATTCTAGAATTAAAGCTGAGTACAAGGTTGGTTTTATAAATTATCTGAATAGAAATAAAAGCACAAAGAGAGCAAATGAAAGAACTTATGTATAGCAGTTATTTTCATTGCTTTCATAGTCTTCTGTTGTTATGCAGCCCAGGAAAGATAGCTCTCATCAGGAGTTATTATTTATACCTCAGGGATCTGATTTGTTGGAGAAATTAACATTTGTTAGGAGTTCTAACACTGGACCAAGAAAACCAAAGAAATTGGAATGTTATTCAGTCATTCTTCACAGAAAACCAATTAGAATAATAATTTTGGAATATAGTTCTGAAAGTACAGAATAAAACAAGAACAGTTCGTACTTTTGCTTTCTCAGGAAGTTAATAACATTCTGTTTTGTTCATCTATGGTGTATTAAAATATTAGGAAAACCTTCATTTTCAGTGGAGCATTGCTAAATCAGCATCAATTATTCATACACTTTAATCACATCATGACACTTGTACTACATACCATGAAATTTTGCTGGAGTGGAGACCAGGAATACATGATGGGCACCAGGGCAACTGTATTCAGAGATCTCATTAACATATCCTGGCTGTCAAATCCTGGGAAATTGCTTTCTACAGTACACTGGAAATCAAGTAAGCAAAGGCACAAAGAAATGATACATACAACCCTTGGTGACCACTGGCATTTCCTTTTATACTGACCCCTCTAATTTTTTAACTTTCCTAAATGTACCTATAAGAGCTTTTGCAACAAACTGTTTCTAACGTTGCCTTGCTGATTCAAATACCAATAAACAGTTTCTTCCCTGGGGATCTAAGCAAGTAAAATTGGGATAAAGGTCTTATCAATATCTTAATTAATCTGAACTGGGTGCCTACTTTGTATTAAACATCAGATGATACAATTTATAATGCAGTATGCACAGCAGCAAAACAAAGAATTGTAAAGGTAAAAACCCCGAGTGTCTCAGGAGGTAAACTTTGAAATGCTTTCTTTGAAAAATAAAAAAAACAAGGTTGGAAGGCCTTTGATTATAATTGCCTCTGGCAAGTGCCACTCATAAATTACTTTTTTTGATGTCCCCTTTTTATATAGTAAGCTTTGATTATCAAAAATTGACATGTATTTGTCTTAAAAATAATCCCATTCTTCATGCCATTCTAGTTAATATAAAACTATTTTATATTAGTATATTACATATATACATATAAAATATATAGTTAACATAAACTTTGGGAAATGAAGTTAGCTTTTCCAGTTGTGGGCAAAAGTACCTTTTTGAGGAAAGGATGCCCACTCACAGGCTTCATCAATTGAACAGGCTGGATTCGGAGCTTCTTCCAGTCTTCATTGAGTATCTGAGTTTTTTCTTGAACTTTTGCAAAATTGGCCACAAACAGAGCCTAGCAAAGCCAAGGGTTTATTACTTTATTACTTAAATTTTCAAAATAGGAGGGAAAAAGAAAACAACACCCTGCAACCACTCCACACTAGCTCAGTAATTCAAACTTAAAAAATAAACCCTTAGTAGCTATCCAAACATAACTTCAAATTTGACTTTTTAAAAAGATCTCTTTATAAGTATTTTTCTTCCTTTACCTTTGCACCCATATTTGCCTGAAACCGTTTGAGCTGTCGAAGTCGCATGTACTCAGACTTAACTTTTCTCTTCCAATAAGTAATGCATTTAGAAGTAGGGGAATTTGGGATATCCATTTTGCTGTAATGCAAAGAGACATACATCAAGGAATGAACATTTTTGTTGTCCAGAAAATGGAATACTCTACCTAAAGCTAAACAGGTGTGGCGGTCATGTTTTTATTCCTAATTCAATTTATCAAAAATGCTAATTATAGACACTTAATCCAGGGGGTCCAATTAAAACTGTTTCCATTCATAGAGCTGTTCTTTAATCATGTCATAGATAGGTTTAGTTCACATTTTTAAAAAGGCCCAGCTCTTTTCTCTTATTTCAACTGCTGCTTCTTTCCATTTACCTCAAGAGTTTCTCTCACAGTAAGCAAATTATTTTTAAGTTTAATGGCCTACCCTCCTCAATAACAAGATTCCTTAGTAAGCGCTGATTAAATATCAAAGCAACCTAGTAAAAGAATATGAAGCTCTTCATGCCATCACCCTCAAAAAACACACTGATATTAACTCCTTAGATGTCAACAATAAAAATAATATATTATAAAAATGGTATGATCTTATTTTTCACTTTGAAGCTATATATATGACAACACAAATTCATGTTTTGATTCAGAACCAAAAGGCTAAGTTTTGATTACCAGCTCTGCAGTTATTGATTTACCTGTTCAACTTTGGGCAAGCCACCTTCCCTCTCTGGTCCTCAGTTTTCTTACCTACAAAACAAAGGAGCCTAGATTACCTTTAAAGTCCCTATGGGTTATTTTGGAAACTGGTTTCCAGGAATAGATAGATGTTAGGCAGCATAAATTGTTGGAAGTAGTAATCTATAGTGTCTCCTATAAACTGCAATACTTTCTACTCACCTCAGCGTGGCTGCAAGGAAAAGGGGGAAGTTTTATAGGGTGACTTGGGATCTTCAATAGCAAAACAAGATATGAAGATAAATCAAAACTCAAAGAATTCAACTCTTAAAAAAAGGAGGGGAAGGGGGGAATCTAGCTACTCGAAATAGAATTGAATCCAATATTCACCAGATTTAGATTTCTACCCACTATTCTTCTTGCATGTTAAGTCAAGACTTCAACTATTCTCCAAGAAATAGGCAAATATCTTTTACTTATAACAAAAGGTATTTCCAACTATATATGATTAACCAACTGCAGCTACCAACCTGGCCATATTTCTCTAAACCAGGGTGTTACATGCCCCATCATTGTCATAGAGCAGAAGTAAACATGATCAGCTAGCATAACCTTACTAGAACTTAGAGAATAATTTATGTCTAGTTAGATTTCCCAAACTACTACTAACTACTACTACTATTAACTACTCCACAAGTTGGTTCATTTCATCCTAAAGTATCTGAAAACATAGGCATCAGCTTCTGAAAGATTGTCGGCCTTAAAGAACCACTAAGATTTTTACTGTATCAGGGTACTTAGCTGAATGGAAACATAAAGATAAGGACATTTCTGTCAGACATAATTCCAAAATACAACAAACTTCAAAGGATATCAGATTTTTAGGTCCAATTTTTTTCTTATAAAAGTTTTTTTTTTTTTAATTCTACTTCCAATTTCCCATAAGGTACTGAAATTACTAGTACTTTCTCCTACCTAGAAAATAACTAACACCCAATAAAATTATAAGATTTAAAATACACGTTCCACTTAATGCTTCAAAGACACAAATTATTTTATGTATTTTGATTTTTTCTTTCTTGATTTAAAAAAAAATAGCTTTTTATATATGCACACACACATATACAAAAATAGTTTTCAACATTTACCCTTACAAAATTTTGTGTTCCCAATTTTTTCTCCTTTCCTTTCCCTCATCCCTTCCCTTATAAAGCAAGTAATTCAATATATATTAAACATGTGCAACTCTTCTATACATATTTCCACAATTATTCATGAAAACAACAAAAAAGGTGAATATATTATATTGTGATTCACATTCAGTCCTCACAGTTCTCTTTCCGGATGCAGATGGCTCTCTCCATCACAAGTCTATTGGAATTGGCCTGAATCACCTTACTATTGAAAAGGACCATATTCAGCAGAATTGATCAACATATTGTTGTGTTATGTATTTTCTTGTTGTTCTTCTTGTGTTATGTATTTTGATTTTAAAAGAGATATAATTATACTGATGAGTCTAATATTATGGTAAATTTGGTGAATTATGAAGAAAGCAATTTTTAAAGACACCAATCATGAGCTCAGATTAATTCCTAAGTAAAAAAATAAAATAAAAAAGTCAGATTTAATTTCTTAATAATATAATCTCTCTTCTTTCCAAACCCTTCTCAAAAAGATCAAAACAAGGTAAAGAATGAAGTAGGTTTTTTCCAAGTTAAAAAATTACTGAAGTATTAAAATATTTGCCATTCACAGTAACTTCTGTTTCCCAGAATTAGCTTATCATGCACTTCTTAATAGGAACAAACACAGTGACAGACTGTGGTAAATAGTGAAAAAGTTAGAACCTGTATTCAGGATTGCTATTTTATTAAATGTGATCTTGGACAAGTCACTTGACTTCTTTTGGCCTCATCTTTTGGCAGGATTGGACCAGATGATTTTTCTAAACCTCTTCAATTCAAAATCCTATAATCCTTAATTCTGAAAAAGTACAGAATAGTTTTCCTCAAAAATCCACTTATATACAGCCCTTAATGTCATCATTGCACAACAAACACAATGGCTCCCCAAAGAACTGATTTCAAATTTATATTTCACAAATATTCCTTTTGGAATTCATTTCCCCTTTCTGAAGTAATACAACTAATGCAGGATGCAAAGGCTAGCAGGGATCAAGTCACCTAAGGGGAAAAAATGTGTCCAGCATCACTGAGGCTGACATAAAAATAAAAATAAACAAACAAATAAATAAATATTGTTTGGAACAGATGCCTATTACAGATTGTGCCACAGAAAGCCAACAATGGCAATATTTTTGCTGAAGAAAGAAGATGGCTGAAAATTATGTCATAAAAGAAATGTGACTTTTTAAAGTTAGGGAAATTAACAAGACATAGTAAACACAATGCAATATCCAGCAATGAATATTACCAGTTTTATTTTTAAGAAAGAATTTTATTAGATATGAAAACATATAAATATGTCCATGAGCTTCAACCAACCACAATATAAACAAACACATTTCCCCTTTCACAATTAAAATTATACTCCAATCCTGTGTTCATGAGTCAATATTTAATTGATTTGTTTTTATCTGGGTCCTCAATGTCCCTAAAAGTTGATTTGGCAATTAATCCCCCACATAACATTCTAGAGAAGGAAAGCCATTCTGTTTTGAACAAATAGTTTTAATAATGAAAAACAAAGGAAAACAAACCAACATCAAACAAGTCAATGTAAAGAAAAAAAAAAAAATCAGAACTCCAAACTCAAACTGTCATTAGAACAAAGCTAATAAAAATAGGTACACAAATAGCACTTCATATTTCAATTATATACATATGAATATATACATTCACTTATTAAATTAAAAAACAAACTCCAAAATACAGTGATTGTAGTTATTTAAAAATATGAACTAGAAGTCTGTTGTTTCTAGCCAAGATTTTCAAGAAACATTTAATTTTACTGTTAAAGCCAGGGAAATGCAAATTAAACATGATAATAAGAAGACCCATAGTTCTAATTCTATCTACAAGGCAACTCTTAATAGGAAAAAGAAAACTTTTATTCCCCAACTTGTAAAAACTGATGACTTCCCAGCCAAACACTAAATCTGAAAAGGAGTCTGTCTTGCCTAGAGTTAGAGAGAGATTTCTTGAAATTGTTTGGGAGCATACAATTAGAAAGCAATAGTATAAATTTATATAATATGTGACAACACATACAATTTTCAAAATTGAGTTTTTTGTTTTAAACATATCCTTTGTAGGAATACTTTCTTTGGCTTTAAGAGCAGATTAATAACATTGCTACTTTTTTGCTGTTTTAAGGAATTTTATTATTCATCAAGCTAAGGTCATGCCATTTGAACTGTCAAACTTAAAAAAAAAAATTTCCATTTCATTCTTTCTTCATTTCTTGGTAGTTTCAGAACTGTGTCATGGATCTTTCTTGAGCCAAACAAACATGACCCCCAAAGGACAAATGGTACCTGCAAAGAGCTCTAATACCACACAGAATTAAATAATTGTGTAGCATTCACCAGTTATAATATTCCCCAAACAATTCTAGCTATGTGTCCAACATATCTTTAAAAATAATTCTCCAATATGATAGATGAATCTTTCATAGTATACCATCTCCTCCTCTGAAATCACATATAATAAAGGAGCTCTAAAAGTATATCTCAAAACTTAAGCTTGTGATCTCTATACAAAATGATTCTTTACTAAAATGAGTCATAGAGTAATGGAGGCACTACTACTTGCTGCTTAAATATTCTGTGCTTCCTTTTTTCTCATCTTTACAATACATACACACCTACATCACAGAACTATTGTGATAAAAGAACTCTGAAAATCTTAATGTGCTTTGTAAAGAAATTCTAATGATGCCATGTGCACTAAACATTACTATACTTGGAAAAAAAGATACAAAATTTAAAGTAAGATTTAGATCAGAATACAAAAGTTCAGAAAACAAGAGTAGGGAAATCTTGGCAGGTACAAAGTGATATTCAGTACAAAGTTTAATATTTACTAAGTGATCATTATTATTCAATGAATAAAGAATTTTCATAAGTTCAGCCAAAGAAATTCATACGTGCCAGAGAAAATGGCACAATAAAATGATTAAATCCAAACTACCTTCTAAGTGAAACTCTTACTCTAAGACTAAAACATTAACACTCCAACTTACAAGAGAGAAAAGGCAGAATGCTCACATCTTTTTGTTAGGTTCAAATTTCCATTTTCTTGGTGAGACCTCCATATAAAGACAATTCAATTCTCAGAGGTACCTTTAAGCCATATTCCTTCTTCCTTCCTTTTTCTTAATTTTCCTGTTGCTATTGTTCTACCCTCCAAACTGGACACCCAAAGATATGCCTAGGAGAGCTAAGTCCCTCTTCTGTGAACTCTCTTATATCACTCTTCCTCAATGTCACCATCAGCAGTCTTCATATCTTTCTCCTAAGAAGTGGAGAAGGAAGATCAAGGGAGTGTCTATTGTTCCATTTACCATTTATAAGACTTCCCAGAAGCAGTGTGGGTTCCTCCATTAGAATGTAAACTCCTTGAGGAAATGGACTACCTTGTTCTTCTGCACAGTGTGTAGTAAATGCTTTTCATTGATATATTAATTCATTTAATTTCTAATGCTAGATTTCAAAAATGTATTTGGAAAACAGAGCACAAAATTTAGGTTCAACAGTTCTGTTAAACCAAAGGAAATAGGTCTGGCTATATATCTCTGACTTTCCATTCTCAGATAACGTGTGCAAAGCACTTTATAAACCTTAAGATGCTACACAAATGTTAACAATTATTGTTATCATTATTTTTTTCCTTTAGACTGTAAGGTCACTGTGGGCATGGCCTCAATGTAGGCATTTCTTTTTATTAACTGTAAGCCCAGCACTAAGGACTTGGCACATAGTAGGCATTTAGTATTTATTGGATTTGATTTTCTGTCTTAAAATGACACAACAGTTATAATAATATTAAATAAGCAACCCTTGCTTATAAATTGTAAACTTGTAAAATTTTAGGGCTGAAAGAGATCTTGGTGGTCACCTAAGAACTAAGCCAGGACATCTATGCTCTAACTCCAGCTGAGCTATTAATGAACTCTGGAACTAGACATGTTACTTCACCTCAGTCTGTTTCTTCATTTATAGAAAGAAAGGATTAGATGCAGTATTCTCCCTTTTGCCTCTAAGATTTCTATTCTATCTAGTTTTACCCCTTGATTTTAGATGAGAATAGCAAAAGCTGGCTCTTCTACAACCATTTATAAAAGTATCTAGCACAGGCTTTGACAATAACAAAATTATATTTCTGTATACTGCACATCCTGGGTATCAAAAGCCTCCCCTCCAAACACAACTGTATCCTCCCATGTGTAAGGACTCCCTCTAGTGCCAAGACAACTATAATCTTTCCAGGGTTTGAAATGGGAAGAATTCTTACAAAGGCCTCAGATCATAGAACATTGCAAAGGGATTAGAAAGCTGATAAGAGAATCTTTCTCTTTATTATCCAAAGCCCTGGAAAAGTATAAGTGTTTATCTTTAGGGAGAGACTCCCTAAGTCAATCTAAGGAAGGGAACATACCATTACAGTCAATCATTGTGCTGACCCAGTGTGCTCAGGAAGGGGCTTACCTATCCCTCCCCATTTTAATAAACATTAAGTTCCTGCCTTGCACAAAGCAATGTGCTAGTTACTGACAACATGTACACCCTCATCACCTCAAGACACATTAGTACAACAGCTTCCTGATGGGTTTTGCTGTCTCAAGTTTCTCCCCATTACAATCCACTCTTCAGGCAGCTATCAAAGTAATTATTTTAAAGGGTATGTTTAACATGTCACCACCCATCTACCCACAATAAAATCTCTAGTTGGCACTTAAAGCCCTTCACAATCTGGTCCATCCCTACTTTGCCAGTATTTTTCTACTGTCTGTGCATTCTATAATCAACTATAGTGACCCATCAAATCCTCAAATACAACATGCCACCACCAAATCTGTGCCTCCTCCCTAGAGGTGGAAGTTGTCCTCTAAGTTTGGATCTCCCTCTCTTGGCTTTCTCTAAGATTAAATTCAAGTACCATCCTCTTCAGGAAGTCTTTCTGGGCGCCCTCAGTTACTAGCATACTTTCCTTCTGGGATTACTTTGCGGTTACAGTACATGTATTTTCTAGGTCAACAATTATTACTTGATGGTAAGAACCCTGTTTTAACCTTTCTTTGAATCCCCAAAGATACACTGTGCTCTTGGCAGAGTGCCAACTCATAACAGTCACTTAATATATATTTATTAATTGACTATAAAGAAAAAAACCAAAATAGTCTCTGCTGTCAAACAGTCCACATTCTATTAGGGGATACAATATGTATTCATCATAATTTCTTTCTTTCTTTCTTTCTTTTTTTTTTTTTTTTGGCTAAGACAATTGGGCTTAAGTGACTTGTCCAGGGTCACATAGCTAGGAAGTGTTAAGTGTCTGAGACCAGATTTGGACTCAGGTCCTCCTGACTTCAGGGCTGGTGCTTTAACAATTGTACACTGCCCCATATTCATCATAATTTAAAGGAAGGAATAAGAACAACTTGGAGGGTTCGGGGAAGGCTTTTAGCTAGGTTATGCCAGGGCTTCTTTAACTTTTTCTACTCACAACCCCTTTTCGCCTGGAGAATTTTTGATTCTGGGTATATAAGGTATACAAATCAAACATTTATTGATAATAAATCATAATTTCTCAACCTCCATATTCAGTTGAGACCCGATACCTGTCATTGTTTAAGAAGCTGTGGGTTATACAACTTTATATGAACCATGAAGGAAGATAATTCTTCTGAGTCACAATATAGGAACATTCAAGAACTAAGAATGAAGGACAATTGATGGGAATACACAATAGTAGGAGATAAAATGCTGAGTCTGGAAAGCAGATAGAAATAGCCCAATTTGGCTCTAATGTAGAGTAAATGAAATGTGGTTAGAAAAGTAGACAAGCCAGATAATGGAGGATATTAAATACATGGTTTAAAAGCTTGCATTTTCATCCAAAGAGAGGACTATGGGGACTGAATATGAATCACAACATAGTATTTTCACCTTTTTTTGTCGTTGTTTGCTTGTTTTTTCTTGTTTTTTTTTTCCTTTTTGAGATGATTTTTCTTATGCAGCATAATAAATGTGGAAATATGTACATCAGAACTGCACATGTTTAACTTACACTGGATTGGTTGCTCTCCGGGGGAGGAGGAGATGGTGAGGGAGAAAATTTTGGAATAAAAGGTTTTTCAGGGATGGATGTTGAAAACTAACATAACTTATTCTGAAAAATAGAGAGCTATTACGTTATTTTTAAAAAGAGCTTGCATTTTATCGCCGAATAATCTGATCTTTATGGCGGTTTTATTGATAGCAGTGTAGAAAAGAGATACTAGCCTTAGGGTTATTCAAGGTTCTCTCCTACTCATGTGTTTTCATGTTGCATGCCTTAGAAGATTGAGAGCAAGAACTGTTTTTCATTTCAAGTCTTTGGATCTTCAATGCCTAAAAGAATGCTTTGTATATTGTACGCGTGTGTGTGGGTGGCAGGAAAAAGTCAGACCTATCATTTCACTTGCAATTATCATTATTTCATTGGTGCAGGAAACTCACACAATATAAAAAATTCTTCCACCAATGTCAATCAACTACTCTTCGGGACACTGAAGCTAATTAAAGGAATGATGGTCCAGCCGGCAAAGACCAAGATACCAAAGCTGCTGCTCTATTATGCCAAAATGCTTCTCACCTAGTACATAGTATGTAACATTTGTTGAGGGAGACCAAGTAAGACAGAGCTGGCTCTGTAGTCAGGAAAACCTGAGTTTAAATCTGACCTCAGATACGTGCAATCTGGCCTCAGTTGTATGAACCTGCGTAAATATAGGTCAGCAAAACGGGCGTAATAATAACGCTTATATACCAAGATCCTGGCAAGAGATGAGGACCTAAATCGAGGTGGTCAAAGTCCAAGTTTGAGAGAAGGGGGCTTAAACAACATTCATACAAATCTGGTAACGATTTCATTCAAAGTCTAAACATATACATCTATTCCTAGCATACACTCATCTTTTACTGTCTTGCACCTCAAACTCTCTCAGAGAAAACTCCTTATCCCCTAAAAAAATCCTCATTTTTCTATACGCCCCACTTTTCCCCTCTTGCTCCCTCCATAAGGATTTATTTCCTAAAGTTATCCAACCCCGCCAAACAGCGGATGCATCCTTTCCAAGGGACGCCCGAAGGCTTGATACCTAAGAGCACCTGGCGCGCCCCGCCCATCCCCCCATCGTGGACTGTCCACACATCCCCTCCATTTTCCCCTCCCCAGATTTATCCTCCCCTCCCCCCATCTAGTGCTCCCGACTTCAACTTGCCCCTTCTCCCCACGGGTGTTCCCAGACACCAGGCACCTCCTCCACGCCCCTCACAGGCCCTCCTCCTCCCGCACTCAAATGATTTTTTTCCCCCTTCCCACTCGCGCGATCTTCCTCACAGCCCGGAGCCAAGGGGGGGCCTTCCCACAAACGCGGCCAGGCAGGCTGTCACCCTCGTCCCACGTCCCCACCCTCTCTTCACCCCCAGCCCCTCGGCCCCAGGCGACGGACTCCCCCGCCCCCCACTCCTCCCGCAGAGCCCCAGCTCGCCCGGCCCCCGGACTTGTTTACTCACTCATCTTCCATCCCTAGGCAAGGGAACCCAGCCGCCAAGACGCATGCGTAGTGCTAGCCGCCTCGCCCCGCCCTCCGTGCAGCCCTTCTTCCTGCGCTTGCTCAGGAGCCTTTTTGCGCCTGCGTCCTGTGAGGCTGGCTTGGCCGGCCTCTTTTTGGGCGCAGGGTATCATTAGCGCGTGCTTGCTTTGCACTCAGTGTACGTCGGGTCTCTGGCGCGGGCACGTGGCACTCCCACTCCCACCTTGGGAGGGTGGAGCACGTGAAGCGAGACCGGTTGTGCCGAGTGGGAAGGTTTACGATTTATCAAAAAGCCCACTCGCTAAATTCCTACTTTAACCGAATACACGTGATATGATACCAGAATGTGAGCTTCTTGAGAGCAGGGGACTGGCTCATTACTTTTCTGTTTATATCCCCAGTGCTTTGCACATGGTAAGAGCTCAATGCTTCAGGAAGGATATAAGTGGAGGGTCCCATGTGTGTAGTGGGGCATTTGGGAGGTCAGCACTGTCTTTGCGAGTGATTGATAAAACAGATTAGCTAGTTCCATGCTTTTCTCCCCCTCCCCCCTTCTCCAAGGGCGATTTTCATTCCTGCCAGTAGGGGAAACAGGAGGTTGGGACTCAGGACCACTCTCCTAGGAGACCGGTGGGCGAGGTGTGTGTGTGTGTGATATTTGTGTATGTGTCCCTAAATATTTTTTGGCTAGAGGATTTGATTTGTCATTTGGTAGAGGAAAGTGGACCCCCAAACCCTGTATCTAAGACCCCTTGCCCAAATGATTGGGTTCTTCACAGTGAACACATACAGTAACTAGCAAAGGAATCCATTTATCCAAATCAGTATCAAAACAGAAATTAAGGAATACACAGGAAAATATGTACTAGACAATACTGAATGAAAGAACTCTTCCATTGGAAGGAAAATAACTCAAGAAAGAGGATCCTGAATATCATCCAAGGGAAAACTTCCTTGATGTCTCTAGAAGATAAGGAAAAATACGCACTCCTCACCATTACTGGGTCTGTATCCCAAGGATACATCCCTTTAGGAGGGAAAAAAGACCCAAACGTGCAAAAATATTTGTAGCAGCTCTTTTTGTGTTAGCAAAGAATTGGAAAATGAGTAGATGCTCTTCAATTGGGGAATAGCTGAACAAGTTGTGGTTTATGAAGAAAATAGAATATTATTGTTCTATAAACATGATGAACAAATTGATTTTAGAAAGGCCTGGAAAGATTTCTACGAACTGATGCTGAAAGAAACAAACAGAACTAGGAATACATTGTACACAATAACAGCAAGAATATTCCTGAATCAACTATGAAAGACTCAGTTCTTTTCAGTAGTTTAGTGATCCAAAACAATCCCAATAGGCTTTGGACAAAAATGTCATCAGCATCCAGAAAAAGAATTATGGAGACTGAATGTAAATCAACACATGTTATCTTCACTTCTTTTTTTCTTTTTTTATTTCTCCAATGGTTTTTCCCTTTTGCTCTAATTTTTCTCTCCCAGTATCTTATGGGCCAGAACTTGAAACAAGGTGCTAAGTTAGTGGAATTGATAGAGACAATGATTATTTAGCATGATATTTAACAGTTCTCTAGTTCAGTACATGTACTTAGTACTTACTATAGTTCCACAAGATTCACACCTTTAAGAGAGCATATATAAGCTAGAAGTCTCAACCAAGATTCAGTCAGGCAGAACTAAGGAAGACAGAGAGGTGGTAGCAGGCTGTCCTGTGGAGAACACTGAAACCAAAATCCGGAATGCTTCCAGAAAAACTAGCTGAGCCCCAAGTGAAGGAGACAAGACTTTGAAGGAGACAATAAAGGATTTGGACTTTAACACCTGGCTGCATTTGGGGTGATTATTGAACTGAAAGGAAGGCTGCTCCCAGAAGCCCCCCAAGAAACCTGCTCCCAGAGAATATTACATTTTAGAGAAGAATATTACACCAGCATAATTCATAAAGCAATGTGTATTAAAAAATAAATAACATTTTTTAAAAAAGTATATGTACTCTTCTTATGTCTTCCCCAAA
Source organism: Antechinus flavipes (assembly GCF_016432865.1). NCBI lineage: Eukaryota > Metazoa > Chordata > Mammalia > Dasyuromorphia > Dasyuridae > Antechinus > Antechinus flavipes. The sequence continues at coordinate 130,757,443 of NC_067401.1, read as the reverse complement.
TCTTTTCCTTCAGCTACTTGATATGGGGTTGGTTTCTTCCATCTTTTTAGAAGCTGGAAGCTAACTCAGTCTGATTTTTGATTGAAGACGGGTAATCCAAAGTAAGAACCTTGTTTGGAGAATCCTAAAAAAATCTCAAAGGGAACTTTGGAGAGTTCCCAAAGAGGGAATGTCTGAAAATCAAAGCTCTTGCCTCTCTTCAACTTTGCCCCACCCCTTATGAAGGACAGGGTCTTCATCTCTATCAAAGAGGAAATAGTCCCATACCAACCAGCTTTGGGACAGGGGTTAAATTTATCATGCATGCATTCATTTACTCATTCATTCAAGTCCCTCCATACCTAACACACCCGCCACCCCCTTCTTTTCCTGCCACTTATAAGCTCTTTATAATGGAGCTGTTATGGAACATTTGAAGGCCTAAATTCAAGTCCTTTTGACACACTTGCTATGTGAATATGGACAAATCATTAAATCTCTCAGTGTTTTGGGCAAGTCTCTAAAACCATAAATTGTAGAAAATGTGCTGATCTTTATTGGTAGAGGAAGTTTCCTCATCCCAATAAATTCTATTCCAATAAAATCAGTTCAATCTATATCCCTACTGAGCAGTTATCTATGCATCATTAACCTATTATTGCTTCCAGTACCACAATAGCTACAAATATTTAAGTGCCTACAGCACACGAGTTACATTCCAGAAAATATGCTGAATAGTCTGTCAAATTAATCTTCCTATAGAATAATTTTGCATTCATTTTGCTCAGTAAAAAAAAGCTTCCATGGATTTAATTACCATTTCTATATTGATGATTCTCAAATCTACCCCAACCTCTTTGCTTGACCTACAATGTCAAATCTCCAACTACTCCAATAGATATCTCTAATTATATGTCCACTAGAAATCTTAAACTCAGCATTTACAAAACCAAACTAATTATCTTTTCCCTTAAACTCTTTCCCCTCTTACCTATTAATGTAAAAAGCAACAACTACCTTCTGGCTCACAATCTAGGAGTTATCCTGGGCTTTTCACTGTTTCTCACCACCCCCACCCCCATATCCAAATTGTTGCCAAGACCTCTTGATTTCACATTTGCAACATATCCCCAATATACTTTTCTCCTCTGACACTGTCATCAAATAGTACAGACCCTCACAACCTCTAGTCTAGACTATTTCAATAGTGTGCTGTTGGGTTTTCCTATCTCAAGTCTCTGTCTTCCATCTTCCATTTGGCCATGAAAGCTCAGTTTTGACCTTTACTCAATAGACTCTAGTGGCTCCCAATTGATTTCAGTCAAATACAAAATCTTCTATTTGATATACAAAGCCCTTCATGAACTTAGCACTGTCCTAATTTTTCAAAACATTCTTACACTTTATTCCCCAGCATATACTCTTTGATTCAATGACATTGGACTCATGAACAAGACATGCAATCTCTCTGTTATGGGCATTTCCCCTGGCTGTCCCTCATGCCTGAAATGCTCTCCCTTCTTTTTTCTATCTAGTGGTTTCTTTGGCTTTCTACAAGTCCCAATTAAAATCTTATCTATAGGAAACCTTTCCCAACTACTCAATTCCAGTGCCTTTTCTCTGTTAATTATTTCTGTTTTATCCTAAATATAGCTTATTTGTTTGTTCGTTTGAAAACATACATATTAAATAGTACAAAGACTTTTGTCTCTTTTTGTATCCACAGTGCTTAGCACAGTGCCTGGAACAAAAGATACTTTTAATAAATGCTTATTGATTGATAAAGTAGAACTCTAACTAATGCTTAAAAACTTCAAAGACTCCCTATCACCTATAGCATGGTCTAAACATCTTAGAAAAGCATGATAAGTTCTCCAGAGTTTAACCCAATTTATTGACCTCGCTTTCCCTTACCTATTGCTGAACACTATGCTGCTTTTGCTGGTCACACTATTTTCACTCTTCAATCCACACCCCTTTTCTTCCATCTTCATTTATCAAAATCTTCTCCATTCTTTAAGGCTCAGTTTTTTCTTGTTGTCCCACGCAAAAGCAATATCTTCCTCCTTTGATTCATCACATTCTACTTCACATTATTACAGTTATTTGTTGTACTTCACTTATATCAAAGCTTCTTGAGAAGGTATTTCTCAGTCATTTTTCTATTCTTTAAATGCCTAGCATAGTAGCATATTTATTAAATAAATGAATTTACTGTTTTAGAGTGTAGTTACGAATATATATTAAAACATCTCAACTCCTGGAGATCAGCAGTTATATCTTATACTTCATTGATTCTCCCACAGTGCCTAGCACAGTGTGAAATACTTGTTAAATGAATCATGATTGGTGACTCATCTAAGTAAGAGCAGTGGTTTGCAAAAAAATTTCCAGGAGAAAAAAGATAGATAAAATTTCTAATCTTGGTTGCTGATTCTTGTGGATTTAAATTGAGTCAAAGGAATGGAGAAAACCAGAGGATGATTTCTGGCTCTTAAAGAGATAACGATGTGTTATTACATCATCAAATTCTTTTGAGATCAACAGGGTGGGACTCAGGTCAGACTTCCATGTGTACTACACAAAGTTTCCAGGCCTACTTCAACCTGCTTGTATTTTTCCAACTCATTGTCTCTCCTCCCTCCCTCCATTTCCATTTTTTGGGGATATATTTTGTTTTGACACAACAATTACTTCCAAATAAACACCTCCCTCCCAAGAATTTTCTCTTTAAAAGACAGTTAAGCAAAACTGTCTAATCACAGCAACTGGAAATGACAGCTCAAGTATTTTTCCACTCTGAGAGCTTACCATTGGTTTTTAACTGTCTCTGAAATAGTTACTTTTGAATTGGGCCTGAATTCTGTTGCTTTTCATATAAACTTCATATACATTATTGTAGGCACTATATATATTGGGTTGCTATTTTTCTTCTTCATTGCTTCATACCAGTCATCCCATATTTCTATGAATTTCAAGTTCTTTATTCCTTGTAATGCCAGTAATATATTATTACATTCATGAAATTTGTTCAGCTATTCATTCCCCAGTCGACAAATCCCATTTTTTGCTATTTGTTAACTCTTCTCTTTAGTTTGACATTAAAAAAAAAATTGTTTTAGTACATTTTAAGAGAAAACTGAATTTCATGATTTGAAAGGACACATATCATTATTGACAGCCATGACAGGAAGTGGGAAGACAGAAACCTTATCTGAATTATCATAATTTTAAATTAGGTTTTCATCATCATTATTATCATCTTAGGTAAAAGCACTTAAATATACTATAATTTATAACCAATTATTATATCCATTTATTACCACTCTTGATAGGCTAATAAATCAATTGGCAACACTTAAAAAAACCAAACAAAAAAAAACAAAAAAACCTCCTATATGTACAGTCTTAGGTCCTTACAAATGCATGCCATGATTTTCTTTTTCATTTTAAAATCTTACTGATATCTTTATTTTCATCAAAACATGAAATAGTTTGAGGAACTGCTAGACACATATTTCACTTTCCTCTTGACTTTGCACAGGAATATTAATATATGTACTTTAAAATTATGAAACTGAATTTTTCCTAAAATGGGCAAGCCCAAGCTTGGGCCAGTCCTGTCAGTGTTCTTCTCATAGATTGCTATGGCTTCATTTACCATCTTTATGCAGATGACTATCAATCTATTCCTCTAATGTTAACTTTTATTCTGTAGTACAGACCTGATCTTTTGTTTTCTTTCTCTCTCTCTCTTTCTCTCTCTCTTTCTTTCTCTCTTTCTCTCTCTCTGTCTCTGTCTCTCTCTTTCTCTTTCTTTCTTCTTTCTCTCTGTGTTTTTCTGTCTGTCTCCCCCTTTCTCTCTCTCCTTTGTCTCTGTCTCTGTCTCTTCTTCCTCCCCAACACACACACAGTGGGTGGATGAATGTTTTAAACTCAATAGAAGTTTAGAAAGAGGAAATAGAAAGGAGATAGAGAGAGGAGAATTTAAATTGGAAGGTAGAACCAAGATAAGATCAAAATGGGTCCATGATCTAGGCATAAAGAACGAGATTATAAATAAATTAGAGGAACATAGGATAGTTTATCTCTCAGACTTGTGGAGGAGAAAGAAATTTGTGACCAAAGATGAACTAGAGACCATTACTGATCACAAAATAGAAAATTTTGATTATATCAAATTAAAAAGCTTTTGTACAAACAAAACTAATGCAAACAAGATTAGAAGGGAAGCAATAAACTGGGAAAACATCTTCACAGTTAAAGGTTCTGATAAAGGCCTCATTTCCAAAATATATAGAGAAATGACTCAAATTTATAAGAAATCAAGCCATTCTCCAATTGATAAATGGTCAAAGGATATGAATAGACAATTTTCAGATGATGAAATTGACACTATTATCACTCATATGAAAGAGTGTTCCAAATCACTATTGATCAGAGAAATGCAAATTAAGACAACTCTGAGATACCACTACACACCTGTCAGATTGGCTCAGATGACAGGAAAAAATAATAATGAATGTTGGAGGGGATGCGGGAAAACAGGGACACTGATACATTGTTGGTGGAGTTGTGAATGAATCCAACCATTTTGGAGAGCAATCTGGAATTATGCCCAAAAAGTTATCAAACTGTGCATACCCTTTGATCCAGCAGTGTTACTTCTGGGCTTATACCCCCAAAGAAATACTAAAGAAGGGAAAGGGACCTGTATGTGCCAAAATGTTTGTGGCAGCCCTGTTTGTACTGGCTAGAAACTGGAAATTGAATGGATGCCCATCAATTGGAGAATGGTTGGGTAAATTGTGGTATATGAATGTTATAGAATATTATTGTTCTGTAAGAAATGACCAGCAGGATGAATACAGAGAGGCTTGGAGAGACTTACATGAACTGATGCTAAGTGAAATGAGCAGAATCAGAAGATCATTATATACCTCAACAACGATACTGTATGAGGATGTATTCTGATGGAAATGGATTTCTTTGAGAAAGAGACCTAATTCAGTTTCAATTGATAAATGATGGGCAGAAGCAGCAACATCCAAAGAAAGAACACTGGGAAACAAATGTGAACTATTTGCATTTTTGTTTTTCTTCCCAGGTTATTTTTACCTTCTGAATCCAATTCTCCCTGTGCAACAAGAGAACTGTTCGGTTCTGCAAACATATATTGTATCTAGGATATACTGCAACATATTTAACATATATAGGACTGCTTGCCATCTAGGGGAGAGGGTGGAGGGAGGGAGGGGAAAAATCGGAACAGAAGCGAGTGCAAGGGATAATGTTGTAAAAAAAATTACCCTGGCATGGGTTCTGTCAATAAAAAGTTATTATAAAAAAAAAAAGGAAGGTAGAGTCACAAACAAACCAAAATTCAATTTTAGAAGGTAGATGTTTATGAAGGGATAATTTATTTATTTTGGGTAAATAGTATTTTATATTTTTCCAATTACATATAAAGATAGTTTAACATTTTTCTTTCTAAATAAGTTTTTGAGTTTCAAGGTTTTTTTCTTCCTTTCTTCCTACTGTACTCACTCCCTAAGACAGCAAGTAATCTGATATAGTTTATACATATGCAATCAATATATTTCCACATTAATCATGTTATGAAAAGAGAAACAAAACAAAAGAGAAAAGACACAAAAAACAACAAAAAAAGAAAATAATATGCTTTGATTTATTCAGACTTCATAGTTCTTTCTTTGGTTGTGGATAGTTATTTTTCCATCATGATTCTTTTAGAATTGTAGATCACTCTATTGCTGAGAAGACATAAATCAATCACAGCTGATCATTGGACAATGTTGCTTTTACTGTGTACAAAGTTGTGCTTCTGCTTACTTCACTCAGCATTGGTTTAAGTCTATAAAAGGATAATTTAAAAGAGAATGTATAAGAATAAGAGATTGGGCTTGGTGAAGAAAAGAAGAGAGCAAAAGCAGGAACAAACCACTTTAATGACTACCAATGATTACCAATATTAACTAGATCAATTCTTTTTCTCTTCACCATCTTCTTTGCCAAAAGAAAGAGAGATAAGGGAGTGAGAGACTATACAGAGAAGTGAAATAGCACCCAGGAAAGCAAATCTGCAGAAACCTTGAACTCCGCTTCTATATTATTAATCTTGAGTCTACCACAGTTAGCCAAGGTGAGGCAAATACTAATAGAGATGGAGGAGCACAGTACTTTTATAAAGAGGGGCTCAACTTTGACTTCTTTAGGAATAACTTCTCAGGTGGGGACCTGAAAGCAAAGTAAAGGAACAATATGGCAGATATTTGTTTTAAAAACAAAACTGTTCTTAGAAAAACAAAGGGTCAAGGAAATGGAAGTAACTATCAATCAATCAATAAGCATTTATTAAGGGCCTATTATGTGCCAGGAACTGTACTAAGCACTGAGGATTCAAATTCAATAAATAAAAAGTTCTTTGTTTTCAAGATTTCAAGATCTTGTGGAATGGAGGAGACAGCAAAGACATATATAAGTATGCAGTGGGGCTCAGTCAATGAAATCAGTTCTAATAAGCATGAGCACTGTGTTTGAGTATTGAAAATTTGGAATTTGGAATGTGTGCAGACATACTACAACTGGCTCTGGTCAGGAACCTATGGATTGAGAACTAGAATATATTCAAAATGCACTAGCAAGCAAGACCTGTCCATTGGTCTGACTTTTAGGGGGGAAGGCATATTAATCAAATGAGGATTCAAGGGGGAGCTCTCAATGGGGAGAGGAGCTCCCGGTGCTTTGTCTCCTCATCAGTATTGCCACAGTGTAGTCCATGCCTGAATGCATGGCCTTGTTGCTTCTGTGAGTTTATTCTTTTCACTTTTAGGTGAAGAAAATTGATGATGGCTATAAATTTATAAACTTTGGATGGTTGAAAAAGTGAGCCACCAGGAAGTTTAGGAGTAGAGTCTATTTGGGGTTTGTGGCCATCCAATCCAACATCAAGGCCCTGAGAAATTACTAGAGACTCAGCCCAACAGTAGCTGAAATTCAGACTTATCCAGCTGCTTTGAAGCATTGAGTTGGCTGGATCACTGCTATGTAGAAACTGTGTTAAATCTAAATCCATTGTCCCCAAAGACTGAGATGGTAGACCAGACAGTGTCCCTAGGTTTTTTGGGGTGGGGGATATTTGCACTTCTATTCTTGCTATAGCCATCGAGTAAATATAAGCTAATTGATGTTAATTAGTCAAAGAGAACCTAAGAGTTGAACACTAGCAGCTATCAATGGGGCTGGTACAGGGAGAGCTACATCCTAACGGGAACTAGACCTGAAAACCTTAGAGAAAGATGTATTCCTCATCCCTCTGGGATACCACTCAGAAGGGAACATATAGCCATCCTTATATTGAAAGAGTGAGTTCCTAGTGATTGCTGCATCTATACACAGAATCATTAAATAAAAGGTAATTTGAGAAAAAGTGGGGGGAGGGGAGTATAGAAATTGAGGGGATGAGGGAAGCCTTAAGGTAGAAAAGAAGCACCTTGAGTTTGAACCATGTCTTAATGAAAAAAGAATTCTATGAGGCAGAAGTGAGCATTATGAGCATGAGGGACAGCCAGAACAAAAGTGTGGAGCTGTTAAGGCAAGTGCACGTGAGGAACAGAGAAAAAGCTAGTTTTTACCATATCATTTAGTACAGGAAGGAAAGTATTATACAATGAAGTTGGAAAGATAGGCTGGCGCCTGGGTTATAAAAGTCTTTAAAAGCTAAACAGAAGAACTGATGTTTGTTTGGAGCTATTGGAGTTGACTAAATAGGAGCGTAATATTAAATCCTCACTTAAGGAAACTCACTAACAATAGTGTGGAAACTGGATTTAACTATGGGAAGATACAGTATAAAAATCTCATCATCAAGTTACTAGAGAAACAAATCCACCTTATGTTATCATTTTTGATTATGTGACTAGAGCATGTGTGAGATGTCTCATTCTGCATATTAATCTGTCAGTTCTTTGTCAAGAAGTGAATAGAGCACTCCCCCATTGGTCCTCTGGAATCTGATAATCATTTCATTGATAAGAGTTCTTATGTCTTTCAAAGTTATTTATGATATTCTTGTTAATGTGCATATTGTTACCTGGTTATGACTATTTAATTCTTCATTCAGTTCAAATACATTTTCCCACTTTTCTCTGAAACTGTCCCTTTCATCATTTCTTATAATAATATTCCATAATATTCTTATGCCATAATTTGTTCCATCATTCCTCCATTGATAAACAGGCTCTTAATTTCCAATTCTTTACCAGAAAGTGAACAGGTAAAGATGGACAGACAAATTATATACATAGTGAATCCTAACTTGTTGCATACTATATCTTGCTAGTAGATTGAATGGACTGGAATTGGTTCTGGTCAGTGCTAACATTTAAGTGGGAGTTAGTTGATTTGGATATACTGGCGCCTTGGCATCTACCTTTTTGTCCACACAAACAACTTTGTTGGAAAACTTCAAGCTCACGCTGATAGGAAGTTGATGGGTAATCTTTATCATGAAGCCCAGTCCTCTTATAGTCTATAAAAGGCATTTTTCTCATCTGCGTCTAACACAATGACTGGAGATTAGGAAAGAGAAGATCTAAAGCTTGGGAGAGGCAATATGGACACATTGAGATAAAGATACAGTACATCCTGAGTAGGTGCAATTAGACCTCAAAGTACAGGGAGGGGAGTAAAGACAGGAAAGGTTGGAAGGGGTCAAGTTGTGAAGAACTCTAAGTGCCAAATGGAGGAATTTATATTTGATCCCAGAGGTAACAATCATTGGAGTTTACTGAGGAGGGGACTAAAATGGTCAGATCTACACTTTAGAAAATCACTACGGCAGCTGTGTAGAAAGTGGATTGGAATGGGAAGAAACAAACTACTCTAATTAGTAGATTTTTGTAATAGATTAGCTAAAAGATGATCCAAAACTGAAGTAGAGAGAAACTAATGACTGAATAGAAAGAAGATGATGTATTTGAGAGATAAAAGGAAATGATTAAATTTGGTAACTGATTGGATATATGGATTAAGTAAGAGAGAGTAGTTGGGTATAACACTGAATTTGTAAACCTAGGTGCCTAAAAGAATGATGGTATCCACAATAGTGATAAATAAATTCAGAAGAGGTGTGCATTTGGCAGGGGAAAAAAAAGTAATGAATTCTGTTTAGGACATGTCGAGCTTAAGATGCTTAGAGGATACGTAGTTCAAAACGGTCAATAGTAAATTAATGGCAGATGTGGGATTAGAGCTCAGGGAAAAGACTGGGACTGGATAAATAGATCTGGAAATCATCTGCCTGGAGAAAATACATCTTCATAGAGATGAAAATATGGGAACTGATGCAATCATCAATGATAGTAAATAGAGAGAAAAGAGCCTAGGACAGAGCTTGGGAGATATTTTGGAGTATGATAGGATGTAGAAATTAAAAATTTTTAAAGATGGGTATGACTTTAGGCAGAAGGAAAGGGATCCATAGACCAGAAGAGACTGAAGATTAAAGAGAGAATGGCAGTGATTAGGGTGGAGCAGTAACCTGCAATAAAAGACAAAAGGGAATGGGATCAGATGTACCTCTAGAAGAGCTGATCTTGGTAAGCAGATGGACTAGTTTTAGAGATTGAAGTGAAGAAAGAAGAGATAGTAGGGAATGATATCAGTGGGTGTGAGATAAGGAGGGTAGGAGAAGAGGGAGCTCCCTGAAAATGGCCTCAATTTTTTTTTTTTTTTGATAAGGTATGAGGCAAGCTCCTTAACTGAGAATGTGAAGGGAAGTGTTGAAATTTGAAGAGAGAAAAGCAGTTGTGATGAGTGGGATAGGGAATCAGGGAAGATGTCCTTATGTATGAGAGTCCAAGTGATATTAACTAGCAAAAATTTTTAATATGCCCATTCAGCATCCTTTTATGATTTTCTCTGGTAGCTCTTGAGTTGGAGCAAAGGAAGTGAGAGTGGGAATAATACAGGACTGGATTGGTAAAAAATGAACAGTGAGAGGACCCAAGGACAAGGGATTTAATAATAGAGGGTAGTGTAGAATTAAAATACTTCATCAAAGAATTGAACATGAGGAAGGAAAGAGAGTGTAGCTAGAACTCAGAGACATGCATTTTAGACATAATCCATACATGGATTTGTTTTATTTAACTACATGTCTGTTTCAAATATGATTAGTTTAATATCTTCTTGTTTCCTTAAATTAAAAGAGAAAGTTGGGAGCAAAAGAAAAAAAAAGAGAGAAAGTATAGCTGGAACAGGGTGAGAGAGACTTAGGACAGGGCTGAGGAATGGAAGGATTGGAGATCACAGTAAAGATAAAGAATAGATTTAGGAGGATAATATATAGGGAGAAATGGAAATATAACATTATGTTTGGATAAAGGAAATTAGGAATTCTTGACCATGGAACATTTGTAGGTGGTGGAAAGATCAAGAATATGACTATCTTTACGTGAAGCTGAGGTAAACTAGAAGATTTAGTCATTAGAATTGAAAAATTGAGGAATAAAGGCATTTAAGGTATAATACATTTTTTAGAACTACCTTCCTAATTCCCACTAGTAGCTGTAGATGAGTTCCTTAAAGGACAGCTACAACTCCTACTTAGGATTCTAGAGGTAATGCTCAGGGTTTGCATTTCTAGTGCTGTTGTACATGAATACCTAGCAGTATACACTCCATTATCAGTCAGCAGCCTCCATTAACTTTTAGGAAAGAGTGTTTACTAAAATGATAGAGCAATAGCAATGCAGTGATCCAAGACAATCCTAATAGATTTAGGATGGATAATGCCATCCACATCCAAAAGAAAAACAGTGGAGACTGAATGCAGATTGAAGAATACTATTTTCATCTTTTTTGTTTGCTTTTTCTTTTTTATGGCTTTTCCCCCCTTTTGTTCTGATTATTTCTTCACAACATGACAAATATAAATTATGTTTAAAATTATTGTATATGTATAAGCTATATAAGATTGCTTGCTATTTTGGGGTGGGGGGGACATAATGGATAGAGAGAAAAAATTGGAACTCAAAGTCTTACAAAATGAATGTTGAAAACTATCTTTATATGGAATTGGAAAAATAAAATATTATTGAGAAAAAAAGAAAAAAAATTAAATAATAGAGCAACAGTTGATATAACAGTATTTCTCTTCAAAAATTTGTGGCACTTTCTCCCACAAGTACCCACAAAGTCTAGAAAAAGCGTGGGTTTAAATTTAGAATATAATAGTGGTGAGGCATACATGTAGAGAGCATACATGATCACAAATAAACTCAACCCTTTATTGATGGAAATCTTTTCTTAAGTTCATAGCCTACTATTCTTCTCTGCTTTGAGGAATTCCATTACCTGAAGCTGCTTCCTTCCTTGTATAGCTGTTTTTCTGTATATGTGTCTGCATTTGTCCATGTTTGGCGTCAGTGTATAATTTTCTGCTCATAGCTGAATGTGTTGTCTGCTACCTGTCCAGTCTCTCCAATAACATGTTGGATTTGGGGAAAGGGGGAAAGGTAGGGCTGGAGACAAAGAGTGATTCTTTTTTAGGGACTTGGCTCAAACTGGAAGATGATTCCCAAATGAAAACCTTCCTAATTAGGCAGGATCCCCTGGATTGGAAAACTTATGAAAATGCCCTGCTATTTAAAGTTCCCAGAGGGATAGTTAGTTTATTTCATTAGTCAATCATGCTTTTTCACTTTCTGACTCAATCAAAGAAGTATGTCTGAGGGTGTAGACGGTCTTGTGCACACAAAATGAGACTTGACTTATTGATTTATAACTCAGAAAGTATATTCATCTGATAAATGTATTAGGTGTCGTGTTAATTGAGGGATAGAGGGGTGAATATCAACTCATAAATTGAAGTCCATTAGAATGAGAGCAAAAGTTGGGTTAAAGAAAAAGACTGAACCAGACATCAAATTCTTTGAAAAAAGAGGGAGACTATTTTGGAGGTTGTTACACAAGACCTTCCAGAGTCTGTATTAAGTGGTAAATTTGAATTATGTGAATTGACATCAAAGGAGAAAAGTTTGCTGAATGATGGCAATAGGAGGAGAATCTAGAATAAGCAGTGGGAAAGAAGTATTCTGACTGTCTCCCCACCCCCACTATGAGTCAGTGTATGTCATTATGAGTGAAAGTTCATCTAGTACTGAAAAGTATGACCAAGGAAAAAATATCACGTTCTGGGGTGGAGGAGACAGGTCTCACTGTGTGCCTGAAGATAAAAGAAACAAATACTCACAATCAGCAACTCTTCTAGCTGAGACAAAAATGGAAAGAAGCCTACCAACTACAATTTCAAGTTTTAATGGAAACAAATAATGGCATGATATTTGAGTTCATTGTCAAGACCTCCAACTAGGAGATAGAATTCTTTAAAAAAAATTTTTTTTTAGTTCCAATTTTTTTCCCTCCCTCCAGTCCTTCTCTACCCACTGAGAAGGCAAGAAATGTGAAAGCCACTATACATGCAAAACATATTTCAGCTTTTTTATATCTGCATTAGTCTTGTTATCTATCTCTCCAAAAAAAAAAAAAAAAACATAAGAAAAATAAATAAAGAAAAAATACATTGCAATATTCACTTTAATACCATCAATTCTTTATCTGCAGGTTGATAGCATTTAATTTCATGAATCCTTTGGAGCTGTGGGGGATCATTATATTAATCAAAGTTTCTAAGTCTTTCACAGTTGATTATCCTTACAACATTGCTATTACTGTGTACATTGTTCTTCTGGTTCCACTCACTTCACTTTGCACTAGTACACATGTCTTCCCAGGTTTTTCTGAAACTATCCCCTTCTTCATTTATCACATTCATAAACCTTAACTTGTTCAGCTACTTCTCAATTGATGAGAAACCTTTCATTTCCAATTCTTTGCCAAAGAGCTGCTATAAGTATTTTTGTACTTGTGAATCCTTTTCCTTTTTCTTTGACCTCCTTGGGTATTGCAGAGTCAAAGGGTATGCACAGTTTTGAAACCCTTTGGGCATAGTTCCAAATTGTTCTAGTACATAAAATTCTGTTGAGAAAACTTAGGTTCAAAGGACATAAATGTTAACAGAAGAATAGAGAGCTAAGTCATACATGACTGTTGAGAGAATAAGCAACTTGTCTAGGCTTGTAAATTATAGAATGATCCTAGACTGTGGAGGCATTTGTTTAAAAAACAATTTATTGCAATTACTTATTGTCTATATGAGCATTAACTGGATTTTCTAATGATAAAATAGAGAAAAGTGATGACTGCTTACAGCATTTGACTCTGAATACTCACTAATTACACACCAAAAAAAAAGAAAGAAAGAAAGAAATAGAGAGAGGGGGAGAGAAAGAGAAAGGGAGGGAGGGGGGAGGAAAGGAGAAAGAAAGAAAGAAAGAAAGAAAGAAAGAAAGAAAGAAAGAAAGAAAGAAAGAAAGAAAGAAAGAAAGAAAGGAAGGAAGGAAGGAAGGAAGGAAGGAAGGAAGGAAGGAAGGAAGGAAGGAAGGAAGGAAGGAAGGAAGAAGAAAGAAAGAAAGAAAGAGAAAAAAAGAAAGAAAGAAAGAAAGAAAAAAGGAAGGAAGGAAGGAAGGAAGGAAGGAAGAAAGAAAGAAGAAAGAAGAAAGAAAGAAAGAAAGAAAGAAAGAAAGAAAGGAAGGAAGGAAGAAAGAAAGAAAGAAGAAAGAAAGAAAGAAAGAAAGAAAGAAAAAAGGAAGGAAGGAAGGAAGACAAAGAGAGAGAAAGAAAGAAAAAAAGGAGGAAGGAAGGAAGGAAAGATGGAAGAAAGGAAGAAAGGAAGGAAGATAGGAAGGAAGGTAGATGTGAACCAAATACAAACTCTGAAAGTAACATTTCCAGTGAAAGAGACATTGGATATTATTATTGCTTCAAGCTAAGGGGAGCTCCAGTTCATAGAGATGAAGAGGAATGAAGAAGGAAACAACTCCTTTTTCTATTTAGAGCTTTATCTAAAGAGATTCCTAGGCCACAAAGACAACCAGTGGAGCTCGGAAATGCTGGTGGCCAGCCTGACACTTCAACAAGTTCACATTTAAAGGACAAGGCCTATGATTATGATGATAATGATCATGGTGACCATCCCGTATCCACAACCACTCAAGTATGGGGTGAGGTCATCAGGTCACAGAAGGTAGACCAATTATGGCCTGTTACGAAACTAATTTATGATGTTACAGGTGAACTAGAAGAATTAGTTGTAAATATTATCAGGTGACAATGTTAGAAATTGTCCATGTAAAACTATTTTGTCATTTCTCATGTTTACTGATACACACATGGTAATTATGGCATGTTTGAATAATATTTTGGCTTTATTAACTTTGCTTTTATATTTACTTATGCTTATCTTATGTTTATAGTAGAGTACTTATGTTAATTATGTGTTGTTTGCTCATAGTTTATTTACATATATGCTAATGACTAAGTCAGTTAGTGAATCAACATTTATTAAGACCCTATTATGTGTTAGGCACTGTACTAAGCATTGGAAATACAAAAAAAGGCAAAAGGTAGTCCCTGCCCTCAAGGAGCTCACAATCTAATGGAGGAGATGATAAACAAACAATATATACAAATAAGCTATATACAGGATAATTAGGAAATAATTAATAGAGAGAAGGAACTAGAATTAAGAAAGTTTGGGGGAAGTTTTCAGTAGGAGCTGGGATTTTAGTTAGGACTTAAAGGAAGCCAGGGAAAGGAATAGAGGGAGAGCATTCAAGACATGAGGGAGAGCTAGAGATAATACCTGGAGCTGAGAGATGGGAGTATCTTGTTTGAGGAAGAGCCAGAAGGTGAAAGTATGGATAGATCCTCTGTAGCTTGTGCTAATTTTGGCCTAACAATTAACCCCAAGAAAACACAGGTCCTCCATCAGCCAGCACCATATCATCCATATGGGGAACCATCAGTTACAGCAAATGAAGTTTTGAATGCTATGGATAAGGTCACTTACCTTGGCAGTATGCTTTCTAGGGATGGCCACATATCCATGTGAAGTTGACCCGGGAACTAGCCAGAGCTAGCTCAGTATTTGGGAAGCCCCAAGGGAAAGTGTGGGAGAGAAGTCTCAGACTGACTACCAAAATGAAAGTCTACAGAGACAAGCTGACTTCAGTGTTCTATGCCTGTGAAACCTGGACAGAAAGCAGCCCCATCTCAGTAAAGTGAATCTCTTCCATTTGAATTGTCTTAGGAGAATTCTGCAATCATCTGGCAGGATACGACACCAGACACTGAGGTCCTTCCTCAAACTAAACTGTCAAGAATTCCGACTCTGTTGCCTGGTCACATTGCTTGAATGCCAAATGTATTCTTGCCAAAAGAACTTTTATGGAGAACTCACACAGGAAAGTGCTCTCAAGGTCAAAAAAGTGATAGAAGAACACTCTCAAAGTCTCTTTTAAGAACTTTAGAATTGATTATATGACATTATATGATTATATACGACATGGCACAAGATCACCCAACACCCTTATCAGAGAAGGTGTTGTGCTATATGAGCATTAACTGGATTTTCTAATGATAAAATAGAGAAAAGTGATGACTGCTTACAGCATTTGACTCTGAATACTCACTAATTACACACCAAAGAAAAAAAGAAAGAAGAAAAAAAGAAAGAAAGAAAGAAAGGAAGGAAGGAAGAAAGAAAGAAAGGAAGGAAGGAAGGAAGGAAGGAAGGAAGAAAGAAAGAAAGAAAGAAAGAAAGAAAGAAAGAAAGAAAGAAAGAAAGAAAGAAAGAAAGAAAGAAAGAAAGGAAGGAAGGAAGGAAGGAAGGAAGGAAGGAAGGAAGGAAGGAAGAAAGAAGAAAAAAAGAAAGAAAGAAAGAAAGAAAGAAAGAAAGAAGAAAGAAAGAAGAAAAAAAGAAAGAAAGAAAGAAGAAAAAAGGAAGGAAGGAAGGAAGGAAGGAAGGAAGGAAGAAAGAAAGAAAGAAAGAAAGAAAGAAAGAAGAAAGAAAGAAAGAAAGGAAGGAAGGAAGGAAGAAAGAAAGAAGAAAAAAAGAAAGAAAGAAGAAAAAAGGAAGGAAGGAAGGAAGACAAAGAGAGAGAAAGAAGAAAAAAGGAGGAAGGAAGGAAGGAAAGATGGAAGAAAGGAAGAAAGGAAGGAAGATAGGAAGGAAGGTAGATGTGAACCAAATACAAACTCTGAAAGTAACATTTCCAGTGAAAGAGACATTGGATATTATTATTGCTTCAAGCTAAGGGGAGCTCCAGTTCATAGAGATGAAGAGGAATGAAGAAGGAAACAACTCCTTTTTCTATTTAGAGCTTTATCTAAAGAGATTCCTAGGCCACAAAGACAACCAGTGGAGCTCGGAAATGCTGGTGGCCAGCCTGACACTTCAACAAGTTCACATTTAAAGGACAAGGCCTATGATTATGATGATAATGATCATGGTGACCATCCCGTATCCACAACCACTCAAGTATGGGGTGAGGTCATCAGGTCACAGAAGGTAGACCAATTATGGCCTGTTACGAAACTAATTTATGATGTTACAGGTGAACTAGAAGAATTAGTTGTAAATATTATCAGGTGACAATGTTAGAAATTGTCCATGTAAAACTATTTTGTCATTTCTCATGTTTACTGATACACACATGGTAATTATGGCATGTTTGAATAATATTTTGGCTTTATTAACTTTGCTTTTATATTTACTTATGCTTATCTTATGTTTATAGTAGAGTACTTATGTTAATTATGTGTTGTTTGCTCATAGTTTATTTACATATATGCTAATGACTAAGTCAGTTAGTGAATCAACATTTATTAAGACCCTATTATGTGTTAGGCACTGTACTAAGCATTGGAAATACAAAAAAAGGCAAAAGGTAGTCCCTGCCCTCAAGGAGCTCACAATCTAATGGAGGAGATGATAAACAAACAATATATACAAATAAGCTATATACAGGATAATTAGGAAATAATTAATAGAGAGAAGGAACTAGAATTAAGAAAGTTTGGGGGAAGTTTTCAGTAGGAGCTGGGATTTTAGTTAGGACTTAAAGGAAGCCAGGGAAAGGAATAGAGGGAGAGCATTCAAGACATGAGGGAGAGCTAGAGATAATACCTGGAGCTGAGAGATGGGAGTATCTTGTTTGAGGAAGAGCCAGAAGGTGAAAGTATGGATAGATCCTCTGTAGCTTGTGCTAATTTTGGCCTAACAATTAACCCCAAGAAAACACAGGTCCTCCATCAGCCAGCACCATATCATCCATATGGGGAACCATCAGTTACAGCAAATGAAATTTTGAATGCTATGGATAAGGTCACTTACCTTGGCAGTATGCTTTCTAGGGATGGCCACATATCCATGTGAAGTTGACCCGGGAACTAGCCAGAGCTAGCTCAGTATTTGGGAAGCCCCAAGGGAAAGTGTGGGAGAGAAGTATCAGACTGACTACCAAAATGAAAGTCTACAGAGCCAAGCTGACTTCAGTGTTCTATGCCTGTGAAACCTGGACAGAAAGCAGCCCCATCTCAGTAAAGAGAATCTCTTCCATTTGAATTGTCTTAGGAGAATTCTGCAATCATCTGGCAGGATAAGACACCAGACACTGAGGTCCTTCCTCAAACTAAACTGTCAAGAATTCCGACTCTGTTGCCTGGTCACATTGCTTGAATGCCAAATGTATTCTTGCCAAAAGAACTTTTATGGAGAACTCACACAGGAAAGTGCTCTCAAGGTCAAAAAAGTGATAGAAGAACACTCTCAAAGTCTCTTTTAAGAACTTTAGAATTGATTATATGACATTATATGATTATATACGACATGGCACAAGATCACCCAACACCCTTATCAGAGAAGGTGTTGTGCTCTATGAGAAAAGCAGATTTGAATTAGCTTAGAAGAAACATGAAATATGCTATGTTTTAACACATTTAACGTGTATTGGGTTACCTGCCATTTAGGAGAGGAAGTAAAAGAGAAAGAAGAAGGGAAAATTTGGAACACAAGGTTTTGAAAGGGTCAGTGTTGAAAAATTACCCATGCATATGTTTTGTAAATAAAAAGCTTTAATTTAAAAAATGAGAATTGCAAAGTTAAAGGATCTACCTCAAATGTTCTTAGGGTGTATTTGTGTCTGACTTGTGGCAGAGCATTCTGAGTTTGTATTAGTCTGATCAGCCACAATCAAACACATTAACTTGACTCTAACATAATGATGTCTTTTTAGCTCTCTTTGAAAATGAAGGACAAAAAACTTTGAAACTTTGGGTCAAGAGTATTGGAGCAGGAGCAAGAGATGGAGGTGGAAGAGTAAAAAAAAAAAACTAGAAAGAAGAAAAAAGACTAGAAAGGTAAGAAAGGGCTAGGTAATGAAGGGCTTTGAACAAAATGTAGAAGATTTTATATTTGCTGCTAGAAGCTACTGGAATATTGAGTAGGAGGGTGACCCCATTGGAAGGGTACTTTAGGAAAATCACTTTAATGCTAGAGTGGAGAAGGAATTGGAGTGGGGAGAAACTTGAGGCAAGGAGACCCAATCCCAGGCTATTGCAATAGTGATAAGACCCCATACAAAAGTCATGGCAGTGTCAAAGGATAAAAGGAGCTGAATTTGAGAAGCAGTAATAGGGAAGTTGGAGAGAAAGATAATTGTGGTGATTTTCTTCTTTTAAAATAATATAGTTCTCTCTGGCAGAGAGCAGGTTTCTCAGGAAGGTTTTCTGGAGGCAGCCTTAGTTTTAGTTAAGAGTAAATAATCACCCAAAATGCAGGCAGGTGATAAAAGTTCAGATCTTTTATTGTCTCCAATATAGCCGGGTTAGTTTTCTTAGAGGCCTCTCTCTCTCCTTGGTTCTAAGAGCTCTTGCAGCTTTGTCCTTTGCTTCTGCCTCTGCCTCCAGCCAGCACCAAGGTAAAAGTTGTAATGAATCTTTCTTGCAGTGTTTCTACTGGGCAGTAGAACAACAAAAACAACAAACAATCAAAACAACAAAAAGAGTGAAAATACTATGTTGTGATACACACTCAGTTCCCACAGTCCTCCCTCTGGATGCAGATGGCTCTTTTTGGAATTGGCCTGAATCACCTCATTGTTGAAAAGAGCCACCTCCATCAGAATTATCATATAATCTTCTTGTTGCTGTGTGCAATGTTCTCTTGGTTCTGCTCACTTCACTCAGCATCAGTTCATGTAAGTCTCCCCAGACCTCTCTGAAATCATCCTGCTGGTTGTTTTCTTGTAGAAGAATAATATTCCATAATATTCATATACCATAACTTATTCAGCCATTCTCCAACTGATAGGTATCCACTCAGTTTCCATTTCCTTGTCACTACAAAAAGGGCTGCCACAAACATTTAAGATCTCTTTGGGATATAAGCCCAGTAGAAACACTGCTGGATCAAAAGTTATGCACATTTTGATAGCGCTTTGGGCATAGTTTTATAGTGCTCACCAGAAGGGTTGAATCAGCTAACAACTCCACCAACAATGTACCAGTGTTTCAGTTTTCCCACATTCCCTTCAAAATTTATCATTATTTTTTCCTGTCATCTTAGTCAATCTGAGAGATGTATAGTGGTATCTCAGAGTTGTCTTAGTTTCTCTGATCAATAATGATTTAGAGCACCTTTTCATATGACTGGAAATGGTTTCAATTTCTTTGTCTGAAAATCATCTGTTTATATCCTTTGACCATTTCTCAATTGGAGAATGGCTTGAATTTTTATAAAGTTGAGTCAATTCTCTATATATATTAGAAATGAGGCCTTTATCAGAATCTTTGAATGTAAAATATTTTCCCTAGTTTATTGCTTCCCTTCTAATCTTGTCTGCATTGGTTTTGTTTGTACAAAAACCTTTTAACTTAAAATAATAAAAATTATCCATTTTGCATTCTATAAGGTACTCTAGTTCTTCTTTTGCCACAAATACCTTCATTCTCCACAGATCTGAGAAGTAAACTATTCTTTGTTCTTCTAATTTGCTTATAGTATTACTCTTTATGTCTAAATTATGAACTCATTTCAAAAATCTTGATATATCTTGGTATAGGGTGTTGGGTGTAGGTTAATGCCTATTTTCGGTCATACTAATTTCCAATTTTTCTAGCAATTTTTATCAAATAGTGAGTTTTTATCCCACAAGCTGAAGTTCTTGGGTTTATCAAACACTAGATTACTCCCAGCAAGGTGACTATTGTATATTGTGAACCTAACCTATTCCATTGATCGACCACTCTATTTCTTAGCCAGTACCAAATAGTTTTTATGACCACTGTGAAGCATAGTTTTAAAAAACCTTTTCTTCCTTTTTGGGGGTTTTCTTTTGCAACATGGTTAATATGAAAAATGGCTTCACATGTATAAATCAATACTACATTGCTTGCCTTCTCAAGGAGTAAGGGAAGGGTAGGTGGGAGGATGGGAAAAAATTTGGAATTCAAAATTAAAAAAAAAGAATGTGAAAAAAATTTAATGTAATTGAGAAATATTTAATTTAACAAACAAAAATATATTTTAAAAAAACATAAAGCAAGTTTTTCAACTTGAGAGAATGAGAGTGGGGGAGCCATGGGAGGCTTAAGGAAAAATAAAAAGGTTCAGAAGAGCCACTGTTGAGGGTAGGATAGTGAGTTGAGAAGAGAGCCCAGTCATAATCATTGTGTAATTTTCTCCTGCCTTCATTCAGCAGCATGTGTATAGGAACAAAAATGGAAAATAATGAGAGTGATCCCAGGCTGAGGCTTGTCTAGATGCAATCTGTGAAATGTTAAGGGGGTTAGAGATTCAAGATAATAGTATAGAGTTGCATTGGTTGAAAGGAGAGACTGGCTAGTACAAGGGATTGAATTAGATTTGTTTGTTCTTTTTTAGGTCTATTGATATTGTGGCAGCTAGGTAGTATCCTGAATATGGTAAAGACTTAAAATCAGAAGACCTGAAAGTGAATTCTGCTTCAGATGCTTACTTCAGATATGTGATCGTAAGCAAGCCATTTAATTTCTCTGTGCCTCAATTTCTTCATCTGTAAAATAGGGATGGCAATATCACCTACTTCACAGAATTGTAAGAATCAAATGAGTTAACATTTGTAAAGCACTTTGCAAGTCTTAAAGAATTGGGTAAATGCTACTTCGTTTAGAGGGGTTTTTTCTTCTTTTCTTGCTATTTACAACTGATTATTCAGTAGGCATATGCATATATTCTTACTATATGAATGTATTGTTATTGTATATAATTTTTAACTTTAAATTTCTTCAATAATCATTTTTTTCTATTACCTTTTTCCAAAGAGGAGGACAAACACCAAAATCCATGTAATAAATAAGAGTCAAGTAAAACAAATGGAGATTTTGTTATATTGGTCATATCTAAAAATGTGTGTATTATTCTGTACATTATTCATCACTTTTCTCTTTGAAAGTGGGAAGCATTCCCAATCCTCAGACCTCTAGAATCATGATTAGTACCTGGGGATTAGTTCAAAATTGTTTGTTCTTACAGTGTTGTTTTTATTGTATATATTGTGCTTCTTATTCTACTTACTTCACTCTGCATCAGTTCACACAAGTTTTACCAGGTTTCTCTGAAACTTGCTTTTTCTTAATTTCTTATAATACAATAGCATTCCATTCTCCATTTATACTAATATACTATTACATATTTAGTCATTCCCCAGCTGATGGATAACCCCTTTTCCATTAAAAAAAGAACTACTATAAATGTATTTTTACAATAAGACCTTTTTTTTCTCTCTTTGTTCTTTTTGGGTTATAGACCTAATTGTAGTATTGCTAGGTCAAAAATAGGTATGCACAGGTTTTTTTAGAATGTAATTCCAAATTGATTTCCAAAATGGAATTTGCATTTCTACCAAACAGGTATCAATGTACCTGTTTTCCCACAATCCCTTCAACATTTCTGATTTTCCTTTTTTATCAGCTTTACCAATCTGATAGGTATAAAGCAGAATCTCAAAGTTCTGTATTTAATTTAGTAATTTAGTTGGGGAAGCAACTTGTCAAGTGATGCTTTGTATAGTGCTGTGTCTATTGTGTGTATTGTTAATATGCATTTTATTTAAATGGTACTGTGGAATAATTAACTGGGTATGTGGGGATAATTACCTTTGTTATTTTAAAGTGTTGGTGTGATATTTTATGCTATATAATTATATGTTCTATATAATTTAAGTATACCCCAGATGATTTTTGCAAGGGACTGCAAAATTTTTGACTCCAGAGAGTAATGTCATCCTTGGATTCCAGACTGCTACCTGGTAAGGATTGATATAGAGAGATAAGGCTCTGGGAATGGCAAACTGATTTTATTCCAAAGTTTACCAGATTG
Source organism: Antechinus flavipes (assembly GCF_016432865.1). NCBI lineage: Eukaryota > Metazoa > Chordata > Mammalia > Dasyuromorphia > Dasyuridae > Antechinus > Antechinus flavipes. Next base: position 130,735,119 of record NC_067401.1, on the reverse strand, counting down.
GTGACTTTTTTTTGAAATTGTCCATGGAGGTTCCCAGAAATCAGAGCCAGAAATCATGTACTTTGTACTACATGGGAGAAAAAGTAATACAACAAGTGTAGATGCTTGCCTGAGTTTTGTATGTATATATATATATATATATATATATATATATATATATATATATGATATTTCTTTTTTAAGATGTAAATGTTCCATTGTCATATTCCTAAAGTAAGAACCATAAAACAAAAATGCTTTAGAATCAGAGGGCAAAGTTAATATAGATAGAATACATTAGTTACCTCCTGAAAGGAACCTCAAATGGAATATATTTATACAGAAATGTTATAACTAAAATTCAGGTTAAAGAATAAGTACTCTAAGTAGCCAGAAAGAAAGAGCTCAAGTACCAAGAAAACATAGTCATGATATCATAAGACTCTGCTGCAATTATAATAAAGTAATGGAAGCTTTGAAATATTATATATTAAAGAGAAAAAAGGCTTATGTTTCAGAGGTAGAATGGGATGATCACCAGATCCATTTAATCACTCCTATTTACTCCTTAATTGACTCACTGACTAGATAAGTTTCCCAATATAAATATTCCTGTTAAGTTGCATAAAAGTATCTGTAATTCTCTTTATGTTTCCTAGCTCTGAGCCCTCAGCCAGCCAGTGCTTTGTCAAAACTCTTCAATTTCTCTCTTTATCTCTCTGTCTTTGTTTGTCTGTCTGTCTTTCTCCCTCTCTCCTCTCCTTCCCTTCTCTCCTCCCCACTCTTCTGGTAAAGAAGTGAATGGTGGAGTCAAAGAGAGGAAAACTTATAATAGGATATAATAGAGGTAAAACCCAATTAACTATCTTCACAATGAATGTTAATGGTATAAATTTACACCTAAAATGGAAAAGGGTAGTAAACTAGATTAGAATGGAGAATCTAACAATATGTAGTTTATTGGAAATACATTTGAAGCATAAAAATTCAAACAATTCAAATGAGGGGCTAAAACAATATATTTTGCATCAGTTGAATAAAACAAAATTTAAGTGGCTTCCTATTATCTAGTGAATAAAGTTTAAACTTCCTGCTGAGCATTCAAAATCCTTCACAATCTGGAATCATCTTGCCTATTTAGTTTTATCTCATACTTTATCTCCATGAACACTAAGCTCCAGAAAAACCGGGCTACTCTCTGACTCTCTGCCTCTGGAACATGCACTGAATCCTCTCCTATCTGTGTGTCTTCACTTACACAGTCTTCAATGCTTAGAATGTTCTTCCTCCTCTTCACCTGTTCAATTGCTACCCATCCTTTAAAACCTCATTCAAATGCTTCCTCAATGAAGTCTTCTCTAATTTCCTTGTTAATAATGGCCTTTCTCCTTAAAATTCCCATGATACTTTGTTTACCAATTGTCCAATTTACTTCTTACCTACTGTTGGTTTATTATAACTGTCTATAATACTGTCTTATCCTTTTACTACAGCATAAGTTCCTTGAGGCAGGAACAGTGTCTTAGCCCTTGTACTTTCCTCAATAATGAACACAGTGATCTATACACAGCCTATCTATACACACAATCAAGCAATTAGCATTTATCAAGAACTTAGTATGTGTCAGGCATAATGCTAAACATTTGGAATACAAAGGCAAAAATGAAATAGCTGTGTTCCTCAAGGAATTTACATTCTATCAGGGGAAATAATATGTACATATATAAATATAAGGTGGATGCTTTGGCCCTTCCTCAAAAAGCTAGACCTTATACATTACTATTTAGGCTTCCAAGTTCCCTGAAGTGTTTGTAGAATTTCTTTTTTCTCTGATGTCTTTTACTCAAAACCTAACCAGCTGTGTTCTCCTTTTTTAAGGACCAATGATTAGTATTCTAGTTCCATTGAACTACTTAACAATAATTACTTTTTAACAAATGGGTATTTACTTCATAAATATAGCAAGAACAAACATATAAATATTTCCTTCCCACCTCTTTAGGAATATACTTACTCCCTATGGGGACTGAATGTGGATTGAAGCATACTATTTTCACCTTTTTTTTTTTTTTTTTGGTTTGCTTTTTCTTTTTCATGATTTTTCCTTTTTGTTCTGATTTTTCTTTTTCAAAATGATTAATATGGAAATATGTTTTGAATGATTGTACATATATAACCTATATCAGATTACTTGTTGAATTGGGGAGGAGAGAAGAAAGGAAGGGAGGAAGAAAGAAAATTTGAAACTCAAAAATCTTACTAAAGTGAAGCTATCTTTATATGTAATTGAAAAAATAAAATACTACTAAATAAAAAAATAAGAAGACTGAATGTGGATCAAAGCATAGTATTTTCACCTTTTAGTTTCTTTGCTTTTTTCTTTCTCATGGCTTTTTTCCCCTTTTGGTTTAATTTTTCTTGTTCATGATAAATAATGAAATATGTTTAAAAGTATTGTGCATATATAACAAAAAAAAAAAAAAGAAAGAAAATGCCATCCTCATCCAGAGAAAAGAACTATGGAGACTGAATATGGATCAAAGCATACTATTTTCATCTTTTTTTTCCCCCTTTCTTATGGTTTTTCTCCTTTGTTCTGATTTTTTCTTTCCCAACACAACTTCTATGAAAATATGTTTATTTTTCCTACATATGTATTTTCTATGTGTATATTAACTTTTTAATATACATTTCTTTGTGAACTATGCTGGGAGAGAAAAATCAGAACAACCCATGACAACCCAGAATAACATACCATGTATTGATTCAATCTCTATAGTTCTTTTTCTAGATACAGTTGGCATTTCTTATCCCGAGTTTATTGGGATTGCCTTGGATCACTGAACTTCTGAGAAAAACCAAGTCTTTCTTAGTTGATTACATAACAATCTTGCTGTTACTGTCTATAATATATTCTTAGTTCTGCTTATTTCACTCAGCATCAGTTTGTGTAAATCTGTCCAGGCCTTTCTAAAATCAGTTTGTTCATCATTTTCATAAAACAATAATATTCTTTCATATATCATAACTTATTCAGTCATTCCCTAATTGATGGGCATCTACTCATTTTCCAATTCTTTACTATCACAAAAAGAGCTGCTGCAAACATTTTTTCCACATGTAGATTCTTTCCCCTCTTTTATGATTTATTGCGATATAGACCTAATAGTAGTACTGCTAGATCAAAGGTTATGCACAGTTTTATAGCTCTTCAAGCATAGTTCCAAATTTCTTTCTAGAATGTTTGGAGTAACTATATTTAAAATGATTGTACATGTATAATCTATATCATATTGCTTGCTTTCTTGGGGAGGGCATAAGTAAGGGAGGGAGGGAGGAAGAAAAAATTGGTACTCAAATTCTTACAAAAATATTGATTTGGATGGAAAACATCATCCACATCCAGAGAGAGAACTATGACAACTGATTGAAAATCAGCATATGCAATGTTCTCTTTTTTTCTTTTTCTTCTGATTTGTTTTCTTATGTTTTTCCTGTTAGTTTTGATTTTTCTCTCCCAACATGATTCATAAGGAAATATGTAAGAACCCAAAGAAAGAACACTGGGAAATAAATATAAACTGCTTGCATTTTTGTTTTTCTTCCCAGTTTATTTATACCTTCTGAATCCAATTCTCCCTGTGCAACAAGAGAACTGTTCAGTTCTGCACACATATATTGTGTCTAGGATATACTGTAACCTATTTAGCATGTAAAGGACTGCTTGCCATCTGGGGGAGGGGGTGGAGAGAAGGAGGGGAAAAATCGGAACAGAAGTGAGTGCAAGGGATAATACTGTAAAAAATTACCCTGGCATGGGTTCTGTCAATAAAAAGTTATTTAAAAAGAGATTGTTATAAGGATCAAATGAGATAATAATTATAAAGTGTCTGGAACACAGTAAGCCCTAAATATTATCATTATCATTATCATTAATTATTGTTAAGAATTTTTTTTACAAACTGAAATATTCCACATTAACATCTAATCCTTCTTTTGTTAAAATTGTTAGCTCCTTAAAAGTAGGGATTATTTTATTTCTTGTATTTTTATTCTGAACTCCTAGTATAGTATCTAATATCTAATGGCATTTAAATAAAGGTTTATTAATTGATTTCCCCTTTCCCCCCCAAAAAAAAGGAAATATGTAAGAAAAAGTACATGTATAACCAAAAAATGTTGGTTTTTTACATGTTATTAAGGGAAATAATTTTTGAAATGAATGTTGAAAACCATCATTTCTTGTAACTGGAAAAATAATATACCATTAAAATAAAATTTAAAAAAAGAAAAAACATATATGCATTTTATATATATATGCATTATATATATATACATATATATATAATATATATCTGTCTAAAATGACACTTGAACTAACTTTTGAAGGAAGCTAGGGATTCCAAGAGTCAAAGGTGAAAAGGGACAGACAATCCAAAAACCCTTCTATCACTGTCCTGTTATTATGCAGAAGAGAAAATTTTAGTAAGATTTATCAAAGATTTTAATTTTAAAAAAGATCTTCTTTTCATTCAGAGATACTGGGGGAGGGAGGAGACAATAGCAATTATATCATTGCTAATTTTTAGTGCACCTCTGGTACTAAGAAAAATTAGACGAATAGAGTTGAGAAACCTAATATGAATATTTCTTCTTCTAGGAATTCCCAAAGGCAGAAAAATAAAATTATGGATTTAATTCCCATAACCTGATCTCTGATTTATCTTGGCAGTGAGTTTTCTAAGCTTGGCTGAAGCATTCTGAAGTCTTACAACAAGCACTGATTAATACCAGCTCCATTCCCTCCCTGGAGATGAGCTTGATTTACTCTGTAATAATAATGACAATTACCCTCCTTTTATTTATCTACATTTTGGCTTCTTATTGGTTTGAGCATTATATAAAAAGATGTTTTGATGTAATAGAAAAAGCAGTAGATTTGGAGTATGCAACTGGGCTTGAAAATATTCAGCAAATGAATGCTTATTGCCTAGAGTAAAGAGAACTTCTTAGCCTGGCATTGAAAGGTCTTCATAATCTCATTCCAAATTACCTTTCTAGCTGATTTCAAGCTATGAACAGTGATGAATTCTACATTCTAACTAAACTGGATTGTTTTCTGTCCTTTGTTCTCATACAGCTGCCTCCCATTCCCATATCTTTTCTCAAACCATCTTTCACTGAAATGGACTTGCCTCCCTCTCTGCTCCCCAGGCTCTTATTTGTTAAAGCCTGACTTTTTTCTGGGCCCAATTCAAGTACTATCTCTGCCTGGTGAAAATGATCTGTTCCTCCTCAAATTTCCCCTGACATTTTAACTAATTCTCTCCTTTATACTCATCTCTCTTGCCCATGCATTGTGGCTATTTGTATCCCCATTTCTTTCTCTTTCCCATTGTAACATAAGTTCTTTGGAGTGGAATTTTTTAAATTTTGTTTTTGTTTTTTCAGTATTTGGCAAGAACTTTTTTTGATTAGTATCTTGAAAATTGAATTGAATTTCTAGCCTTGTGACTTTGGGCAAGTTAATTAATCTCTATGAGTCTCGGTTTCATTGTTGGACCTGTTTGTATCTTAATTAAATGACTTGTATATGGGGACTGAATTTGTCATTGCACTGGTATAGGGAACTTCTGAAGAAATTTCCTCTATCGGTATAGGTCAGCACCTTCTCTGATACTCTGAAGGTCTAAATATAATTTTGTTTTGGCTAGATTTTTAGTTTTAATTGAATAAATAAAAAGGAGAGAAAAAGTCATTCTTCTAGGGAAGAAATTAGTAAGAAGAGAATAGAACCCATGATTTTACAAAATGGAGATGCTCTAAAAGAGTACACAAACATGATGTTAAGTGACTTGCTCAGGATGATAGAAGTTGAAGTCATGTCTTACTGAATCTAAGACTGGTGCACTACCCAAAATTGCCATCCTTAGATATTTCTTTGTAAAAGCTAAACAAAACAAAACAAAACAAAATCCAGTGTTTTATTTTTCTAATTTGATATTTTCCCCAATTACATATAAAAACCATTTTTAACATTAGTTTTAAAGTTTTTTAAAGTTCCAAATTCTTTTTCTCTCCCTTCCCTCCCCCTCCATTGAAAAGATAGGCAATTTGATATAAGGGTAGTCATGCAAAACACATTTCCAGGTTAGTTAGGTTGTAAAAGAAAACATATTTTTAAAGAAACACAAGAAAAATAAAAGAAAGTGAAGAAAACATTTACTTCAATCTGCCTTCAGACTCCAATCAGTTCTTTCTCTGGAGATGGATAACATTTTTCATCATAAGTCTTTCATTGGATCATTGTATTACTGAGAATAGCTGAGTCAGTCATAGTTGGTCATCATAAAGTATTGCTGTTACTGTGTACAACGTTTTGGTTCTGCTCATTTCACTTTGTATCAGTTTATATAAGTCTTCCCAGAAAACCCCAGTATTTTCAGTTCCTTGAGGACTTATTTAGCAAGAGACTTGGACCAGAGCTGGGGTAATATAGATAAATGATGTACCCTTCTTGCCCCTATGTAAGAACACATACTTTTAAATTAAATCAGTCCTTTCTGGATGAGCTAGATAATCAATAAAATAATAAAAATTAGTCTTGAGTTGTAGCTATCATGGTTTTCTGAGGTATAACTGTTCACACTGAAAATCTAACAATTTTTCATAAATAAACAAGGTGGTAAGAACTGGCTCCAGCATGTCTTTGACCCAGGTACTTTGGAGTACTTTTTTCATGAGTTTGGAAGGAATTCTGCTTGATTTGCATTTTACAAATATTTCTGGAATTGAATTTCTAGTTTTGTGTCTTTGGGCAAACTACTCATTTAATCTCTCTGAAACTGTTTTCCCATTTCTGAAATGAGAATAATAGAGATAATAATACTTACATTAGCTATTTCTCAGGGTTGTAGTGAGGATCCATTGAGATTATGTGGGCAAAGTGATATGTAAATGTCAATGATTATTATTGTTAGTATTACACTTCAAATTAACTTGGTAAAGTAAAGGACTAGGGAAAGGAATATTTACATCCTTGTACCCAATTTGTCTTTCACAGCAGGACAAACAAATTATTTACCAAACATTCACTTAGCTCTAATGAAATGTGTCTTAGGCACAAATTTAGCTCTTACTAAGTGCTAGTCAATCCACAAGCACTCATAAAATGTTTACGATATGCCTGACACTGAACTAAGCTCTTCAAATATAAAGCAAAAGCAAAAAAGTCTCTGTCCTCAAAAGGATTTACAGTCTAATGGAAGAAGGCAACATAAAAATCAAAGGTAGATACAAGATAAATATTGAGTAAATGGAAGATGAGGATCCATTTGTCATCATAAGTCTTTCAGAATCGTCTTAGATCATTGTATTACTGAAAATAGTTTAAGTCGTTCACAGTTGGTCATCATGCAGTATTGCTGTTACTGTGTATAATGTTCTGGCTCTGCTTATTTTACTTTGCATCAGTTTTTGTAAGTCAGAAGAGAAGGCACAGAGGAAATATTATATAGCACAAAATCACCTAACTTAATACCCCTCCTTTTATAGATGAGGAAACTGAAATTGAAGCTGAAAAATGTTAAGTGACTTGCCCAGAATCTCCCAGATGATCTGTAAAAGGGTTCTTTTCTTTCTTTGGCTTATTGCCCTTAAAATCTCATAATATACACATGGGTGTAGCTAAGTCCATGTTCTTGAGATGTAGCTAACAAGGGTTACTACTTCCTGTACAAACACTCAATATCACAATTGGGCATGAGACCTCACCAGAAAAGTAGATGTAAATGACTTACAAGAGTCATAAACAAATATTGAAAACATATAAAGCATTTAGGTAGCCCATCTGCTTCTCCTGGAAGGGAGCTCAACTTGCAGTTACTATTCAGGCAACCCTTTAACATTTGTAGCTATTCCTTTTTTTCTGCAAAGTTCTACATTTTTCCCCTTATAAAACCACTCTGTATTTTTTAAATTATGCCCTGGAATGTTGCAACCCCAGTCCCAAAGTCTAATGTTATGGGACTCTCTCCTTACTGGTGGAGATGAATGCTTGTCTGTATGAAGAGCAGGGCAGAGATGGCTCAACATTGGGTTTTATAAATATATTTTTGGAACTACTGGAGAATTAATCCCTTTTCCATCAGAATGCACTACTGAAGTAATTGAGGGTAATAAGGGATGGCAAGGTCCAACTTTCATGCTGTAGCTTTATTTAGTCCTTTGGGTACAGGAGCCATGTTAGTGATCCACCTTTCTCTCCATGGAAAGCATTGTTGAGGAAATTTCCCTCAAGTATGTGCCTGAATTCTCAAAATGAGGTAACCCCTACCTCAAAGACTGAGATGTTTCTCTTAGGCTGATTATATATACATAAATATATATATATATATATATATCTGTTTTTAAAATAATCCCTCAGAGCTCCAGACCCTCAAACTGGGAAAATCCACTCCTAAGTCCCCTCAGTTATTCATAGCACCATGCTATGTGCCATGTAATTTGTGATTGGCTTAGTGTTGGGAGTTTCAAGTGAGGAAATTACCTTTGCCAATGCTGAAGTAATTCCTCAACTTATAGTTTTAGGGAGTTTCCTATGGAACTGAGAAGTTAAATAACTTTCATAGGGTCTTATAGACAGTAAGTCCATTTCAGAATTCTAAGTGTTCCTGATTCTTAGATTGGCTCTTTATCCACTATACCATGGTGCCTCTTTGGTACTTTGTGCTTTTGCTCTACAGGTGCACTGGGGGAAGGAAAAGGTAAAATCTTCATCTTCTTCCCTGTCCCACAAATTCCAGATAGAATTGCAAGAGACAAAAAGTAAAGAGTAGGTTGAAAAGAGCTGAGCTATTGTGTCAGCTTGCTTTTATGGACTTCAGAGAAGGATGTTTCCTCCAATGAAAGTATATTCCCATTGGCAGGACATTCAGAAGCAGCCCCAGTCTCTAAAATCACATCAGTAGTTTTCTATATCTTCTCATCAAGGTGCCAATGGCCATGTCTATGTCTCCATAAGGTAGTTTTGATCCATCTGATTTAGAAACTCATTAAAAATGATCAAAGATCTTTTATATTTTAATTAATTAATTAAAAATAGAAAAAGAAGAAAAACAAAATAGAAAAAAGAAAAAATTGCCATGTGCACAGAAGAACATGAAAGAATTCAAAATATGAGATAATATATTTCTTTTCGAGAAAATTCATAAAACAATATACATTGTGTTCAGAGCTGTCCATCTTTTCTTTGCTTCCCTGTGGGTTTTCTTTGGTTCTCTGCTGTGCACTTTTTATTTATTCTTTTTTTCTTCTTTCCTCTCCCTACCCTTTACAAGAAGGCTATAATTAAGTATGTATATATTTATATATACATATATATCTATAATCATATACACATAAATATGATTGTATTATAATTGTTGTCTTGAGATGCCTCTTATTAGCTTCCTAAGATTATTATTATCACTTTACCTCTCTGGGTCTCATTTTCCTCCTTTGTAAAATATAGGGGATAAAATATGAGTTCTTTATTATGGCTAAAAGACTATAAAATTGTGTATATCCTTTGATCCAGCAATATCACTACTATGTCTATTATCCCATAGACATAAAAGGAGGATGTGAAGGAAAAGGATCTATTTGTACAAAAATATTTATAGCAGGTCTTTTTTTTTGTGGTGGCTAAAAATTGGAAATCTAAGAGATGCCTATTAATTGCAGAATGGCTAATAAGCTATAATATATGATCATAATGCAATATTATTATGCTTTAATAAATAACAACAGGATGATTTCAGAAAAACCTGGAAAGACTGACATGAACTGATGTACAACAAAGTGAACAGAACTAGGAGAACTTTGTACACAGTAACAACAATATTGTTCTATGAAGAATTGTGAATTACTTAGTTATTTAGTTAGTTAGTTAGCAATAAAATAATCCAAGACAATCCCAAAGGACTAATAGTGAAGCATTCTATCCACCTCCAGAGAAAGAAGTGATATTATTTGAATACAGACTGAAGCATGCTATTTTTCTCTTTCATTCTTTCATTCTTTTCTTTTATTTGAGTCTTCTAAAAGAAATGACTAAAATGAAAATGTTTTTCATAACTGCACATGTATAATTTATATCTGATTGTTTATTATCTCAGGAAGGTGGAAAAGAGAAGGGATAAAATATAGAACTCAAAACTTTAAATTAAAATGTTTAAAAATTGAAAAATGAGCTCTTTAAATACAGGAATTAAAATTTCTATTTGTATCCCCAACCCTTAGCCTAGTGCTTTGCAAATAGCAAAAACTCATTTCAGTTCTGATATTCCGAAAAGTCCAAGTATTCTAGAAACCAATCAGAACTGCCCATCCCCTCAGCAAGGTGCTAACCTGAATCCCTTTTGAATTATGATTCCTTGGCACATGTTTTCCTCTCTTCCCACCAAAGGAAGACCTTTCTAGATGAAGGTCATTTAACCTCAGTTATAGAGTCTAGCAGTCAGGAGATCTGAACTCAGAGGCGGAGGAAAGATCAGGCAGCAGAGGCAACCCCTCCCCTCCCCCAAGGGAAGCCCAACACATCTGGCCAGGCTAGAAAAGATCCAGCCAGATCCCCACACTGCCCCTTCTCAAATAAACTGCCTTGTAAACAGAAACAAACAAAACAGAGAAGGCTGCATGAAGGTCACTAGAAACTGGGGACTCTGCCCAGAGCGTGGTGGGGCTCCACCAAAGTGCCAGTCAGTCCCCTCCCTCAGCAGCAGCATGGAGCCCAGAGCCAGGCATTCTTGAGCCTTTCAACAAGACTGTGTTCCAGCTTTCCCAAATAACCCACCTCCTAGGTACTTAGCCCCCTCCCTCTGGGGCTGGGGAGATGGGAAACATGCTTTTAACTGAGCTTTTGAGTGCCTAGATTGAATCCTTATACACACAGTGACATGTTTAAATTCCACCCTTCCTACCCCACCCCACCTCCAAGTCACCAGAAAGGGCCCCTTATCCTTTGTTAATGAGAAAATAAACAACTCCAGCTGAGAAACGGGTCCTTCCATTTGGGACTACATATATTATGCCTATGTTTGTACATGGTTGAAAAGCTTCCAAGCACATAGCCAGGGAGGTGCCCTGCCAGCCTTTCTGCCCACTGTGCCTCATTTCATGCTTGGTCTTGGCTGGAAGTAGTTCCAGATGGCTAACTTCTGAAAGGGATACTCCATTGCTTTTCCTCTCTCTCCCTAGCAGCATGGGCCTGGAAAATCTGTTGGGGGCACAGAGACCTACAGTTTCTGACCAAAGGTGGAGGGCATCTCCTGAGAGAGAGTATAAGAGGCCCCAGGGACTCCTTCAGGCTCCATCTGTTCATCAGAATGGGCTTTGACAGCAAAGCCCCATATCAGCAGGGAACAGCCTGTGAGGAAGAAAAACAAATCCCAGGCAGACAGGAAAGGGGAGTTGCCTTCTGTTTCCAGACTTCCTCTCCTGTCATCCTGTTCTCTTCTCCCAGGCTCCTACCTCCTGACCAGCCTGGGACTCAGGCAGGAGACATCAGATAGGAGGCAATGTGCTCATATGAGACACATGTGCTCTATAGTGGGGAAATCTAAATTCCCAGGTGAAAGCATGGTTAGCAGGATGTTAGCAGAGTGATCTCTGTGACTGGAATTGAGAAAATGAGGATCAAAATCTTTTAAGAAGAAACTGAGGGTGTACACAATCTATACATCCATCTATCTATCTATCTATCTATCTATCTATCTATCTATCAAATTGTTTACCATCTCAGGGAGAGGGAAGAAAAAGGGAGGGAGGGAAAAAATTTGGAACTCAAAATTTTTAGAAATCACTGTTAGAATTATCCAATCATAAAATCCATATATAAATATTTTAAATATATATATTTATCAAATTGTTTACCATCTCAGGGAGAGGGAAGGAAAAGGGAGGGAGGGAAAAAATTTGGAACTCAAAATTTTTATAAATGACTGTTAGAATTATCCAATCATAAAATCAATCCATAATGTGGGAATGTATTGCATGATTGCACATGTATAAATTTTATCAAATTGTTTACCGTATCAAGGAGAGGAGAGGAGAAGGGAGGGAGGGAAAAAATTTGAAACTCAAAATTTTTAGAAATGATGTTGAAAATTGTTTTTACATGCAATTATTAAAAAATTAAATATTTTAAAATATAAGAAAATATAGAGACCTAGCAGAAGAACTCAAAATCATGTGAGAATATCATCCATTCCCTATCTATCTGTTCTATATCCTAATAGAGTTGTTTTGAAGATGCTTTAGGGAGAGCCTAAAGATGATGAGCTTACACACTAATGCTCTTTTCAGTTACAAACAACTTCTCCAACAAATTTTTTTTGGCGTCCAAAAATACATCTCAATTCTCAAAACAATCTATTTTGTAAAATAGTAGGATAATGACTTTATCCAAAATTATTTCTGTCTGAATTTTATTGAAAAGATGGGAAAACAAGATGGTGATGATGGGTGATTGTAACACCAGCCCCACAATCATCCAGGCTCACAATTTCAGCATTGCTCTCAGTTCATACTCTCACTCACATCATATATCCAATTCTTTGCTAAATCTTGTCATTTCTACTTTTATAACATCTTTCCTATGTCTCTTTCATGTTCAGACAACTGCAGCCTTGTCATTATCTATCACTTGTATGACTGCAATAGCCTCCTGGTCTTTCTCTACAATCCCCCAGAAACCTCTTCACCTTGGTAGCTCAATCCCACCCTTACGTCTGGATTTTATACACTGAAAATGCTCTCTGTTTCTCTGGCCTCTTCTTCTGACTGATTTGTTTTTCCTAGAAATTTAAAATTTTTTAAAAATATCCCTACATTATATATGTCGGGGGCGGGGGGGCGAGAAAGATAAAGATGAAAAAACATGCACTGAGAGTTCATTAGTTCTCTCTCTGGAGGTGTATAGCATTTTTCATTATGAGTTTTTGGTATTTGTTGTAGATAATTATATTGATCAAAGCAACTAAATCTTAAAGATTGATTATTGATTATGATTATGATTGATTATGATTGCAATATTGCTGTTACTAAGCACAATGTAGAAATTCCATTTTAAGGAGGTTCAAGCCAGCCATGTTTTCATTTCTCCCTGGCACCACTCCTGAGTCTTTCAGACTTCTCCCAACATTTTAAACTCCTCCTTAATGTGCTGTCTGTCCTTTTTACAATATTAGCTTCTTGAGAGCAGGAACTGTCTTTCTACTTTCTTTCTATCTCAGCTTTCCCCATTGAGATTTCCCCATATCACTGGTCAGCATAAGAAATTAAATGGGGAAAAAAGAAATTAAATGAGAATTTGCCTTTTGAGAGACCAATTTGTCTTTTAATGGGTTAGATGCACCCAGCCTCCTACCAAACTTTATAATGAGAAGGGGGGAGTTTTGAGGAAGCTGCAGATGACAAGTGAAGGCCAGAAGATGACATAGTCTAAGACCAATTATTTAACCCAGATTTTACAATAAGGTACTACAAACACCTTATACAAGGAAAAAAAATCAGATTTCTTCTCTAGTACAAAGAGAGAATCAACAGATTTTACATGGAGCCAAATGGGGGAGCAGGGAGGCTGTCATTCTCCTAACTTCCACAATGTAGAGAGATAATTATAGTAAGCGCTTAATAAATACTTTTTGATTTGAATAACCTTTGACTTCACTTTCCTTTCTTTAGTCTTTTCCCAATCAATCCATTCTCCATTCAGCATTGAAGATAATTTTTCTAAAGCACAGATCTGACTATGTCACACTATGCTACACTTTCTCACAAGGTGAAAAGATTCTGTTATCCAAAGGAACAAATATATAGTCCTGTTGTTTGGCATTTAAAATTCGCTATAAACTGGCTTTGCCATCATATACTTTATTCTATTCCCCAAATTCTGCATTCTAGTAACACAAATAATTCTGGTCTACCTGAAGTTCTTTTAACATTCCATCCTATTTTCTATCTCTGTACCTTTACATGCCTAGAATGCTCTGTCTCCTCACAGCTATCTCTTGGTTTCATAGACTTCCTTTGGGTCAACTCGAAGCCCACATACAGGATGTTTTATCACCTCCCTGTAAATACTGATGCCTTTCTTTCCCTTTCTAGGGGAAAGCTTTTCAGATACTCTGTATCCATATTGTATCTACTTGGCTTTTTACTTTACATATTATTTTCCCCAGTAGAATATAAGCTCCTTGAGGTCAAGGACTGTTTTTGCCTTTCTTTGTATCCTTAATACTCTGTTTGGTGCAGTCCTGGCACATAGCAGGCATTAAAGAAATGCTACTTGATCTGATGACATCAATATAGTATCTATGATTTATATACAGTATCTCATGACAGCCTCGAACATGGGTCCTTTTTTTTTTTTTTTCTTTTCCTTTCTTTCTTTCTTCCTTTTTTTTTTTTTTTTTTTTTTTTGATCTAGCTTAGTGATTTTACCTACACACTGAAGCAGAATGGCTACTCATCTGTAATCTTGTCTCAGAGTTGCACAAAGCACAGAGATATTAAGGAACCTGCCCAGGATTGCATAGCTACTAAAAGTCTGAGGAGGGTTTCAAATCCTGTTCTTCCTAACTCCAAGTCTAGTTCTCTGCTCACTACAATAAACTGAGATGGGGCTCAGGAACAAACGAATTCTGTCTGAAAGTGAAAAAAGTCATGTCGGGGAAGCCTAGTGTTAGTGGTGGGATGGACAATCATCCTTGTTCATGGTAAGGGAGTAGAGTAAGAGGGAGTCTTCTAACTAGTCCCCCCAGCTATTAAGAATTTAAATTTGTTTAGTACTTCAGCATTTAGAAAGTGCTTTTCTCACAACAATACTATAATGTTGGATACTATGGTGCAGTTATTGATTAATCTAATTTTTATAGGTTTGCAAAAATGGTGAATCTGATGTGCATGGGTGTACCCCTTGGGGAAGGGTCAGTGGTAATGATACCAGGTCACTGGTCACTCTCTTCTTGCCCCCTCCAATCTTCCTGTAAATAATTTAGCCTTCTTCATCTAGGAGAGTGAGGCCATGTTTCAGTATATTTAGCATACAGATTGGGAAACAGGCTCAGAAAGACATTTGGTGACTTGCCTGAAGTCACAGAAAGCTAGTTCCAAAGTTCTTTCCTCTGTGTCATATAACTTGGTCCTTCAGAAAGGCTGAATCTCCTTAGGAGATCTGCCTCTTTTTGATCACTTTTTTAAATGTTGGAGGAGGAAATGAGATAGAAGAGTGAAGGAACAATTCCTGAAATAAACTCTCCTCCTCCTTCTGCTCTTCCTCCTCTTCCTCCTCCTCAACCTCAGGCCAGCAGCAACAAGCACAGTTTCTTTTTAGGGAGTGAAGGGCAAGAAAGCAAAGCCAGATCCTGACAGCAGCAGTGACTCAGCCACAAGTGTCAAGGGACTGTTCCTCGTCTTAGTACTCTCAGGCATATGGTCACTTGGCCAAGGCTTCCTGTGGTCACACTGTCTGAGTTCAATCTGTTGCAATCAGGCCTGATGGGCCAGAGACGTGTGCTCACTTCAGAAAAACAAGTACAAAGTGATGTCATGGTCCAGGATGTGGGGAGCTTAGGAGAGAGCAGGGACTAAGTGTGATAGTACTTCACTTCCATTGAGAGAAAACTTCATTTCTATTCACCTCCCCTTCCCATCCCACCCAACAATATATACATAGTTGTTCTGGTCTAGGGAAAGGTAGTCTGTCCTGGTTTCAAATAAAGAAATAAAGTGGTTTCCAGAGACTGCCAGTGAAAAAAGAGATTTGTATCATCCTTGCCTTTTGAGAGACCAATTTGTCTTTTAATGGGTTAGATGCAGCCAGCCTCCCACCAAACTTTATAATGAACTTAGAATAACAAGCATAAAGAGAGACTTTGGTTGCTGTGCTACCCATCTCTTTGAGTTTGTTCTTAACTTTGTTGGTTTAACTTACTAATAATATTTGGTTTATACCTCAATTCACCTGGGTCCCCACTGCTACTTAACAATTCTACTCAACTCTTCCATCTATTTGCTCTCATGGACTCACTTCAAATCTTTTCCTTTCTCTTCAAGTTCCCAACTAATATGCTATTCCATTGGTCACCCTTTTCCTAGTTCCTTCAGCCTCCTTTCAGTCAATGTAGCCTTCTATATCTAGAAGACAGAAATCATTACATAGGAGCTTCTCATTCCTTTTCCCTTCTTGTCATAGAGAAACAAGTAGTCCTATTTTTAAGGCTATTTTCTATACTAGTGTTCCTTTCACTCTTTGCTTCAGCAATCACTCCTTATCAGTCATAGATCTTCAGTCTCTCCCTTTTCACCAGCTCCATTCCATTTGTCTACTAACATGCCCACTGTATCTCTAATCCTAAAAGAAAAAAAAAGATTCTCTTTGATCCTTTACATCATTGCAAAGACAAATAACTTTGAAAGTATTAAGAACTCTGGTCTATACAATGACCAACTATTCATTCAGAGGTCCCATGATGAAAAAATTCCATCTACTTCCTAACAAACAATGGGCCCAGCATGCAGATAACACACACACACACACACACACACACACACACACACACATGCATGCATACATATAAAATCTCTATTTAAAATATATATATGTATATATATGTGTATATATATATATGTATATATATATATATATATATAGTGTGTGATAGTTAAATGGATAAATGGGTAAGTAGATAGATAAGTAGATAGAATGGTCAATGAAAGAATTAGTTTTATTTGATTATTCATATTTGTTACAAGGATTTCTAATTTTTCTTTATCTTGGTGGAGTGGAAGTGGGAGGCAGAGAAATAGATTTATTTTCAAATTTAAAAAAATCAAGGGAATTGAGAACAGGGTTTATCCCAGAGTCTGAAGTAAGTATAGTGTTTCAGTAAAATCCTAAGGAAACGAATTGCTTAAAGGAAAAAGAGACTTGACTTTGGCCTTGGCCTAGATTTCTTTCCCAAACCTCTTGGCTAGAGGAGTCAATGGGAATTTCAAGCTCCAAATCATAATAAAACGGTTGAATTTTTCGTCTTACCATTCCCAGATTCACTGACAATGGTGTTCAAATTAGGAATCATGAATGATGAAAATTTATGTCTCAAAAAGGAAACTAACAAAGAAGTTATACCATGCTTACAGGGAACCTAGTGAGCACATTTATGGACAATACAAAATCCAGTAGGCCTGAAAGAGAAACAGCTTTTGTTGCAAGACAACTCAGCAGGTATCATCTTCAAATAACAGCCCTGAGTGAAACATTACAGGTAAATAAAGATCAATTTACCAAAGTTAGAGCTGTTTACACATTTTTCTGGAGTAGCTAAAATGAAGAGGAACACCATGAAACTGGCATGGATTTTGCAAAACAAAACAAAACTAATTTAGTCAACAAGATTGCATGCTTACTAAAAGAAATGAATGATGGGTTTGAGACAATGCGATTGCCACTTGCAGAAAGTGCTCTTTACCATCATCAGTGTGCATGTTCCTATCATGATGAACCTTGATGAGGTCAAAGAAAAGTTTTATGAAGACCTGGAGACCCTCATCATCAATGTGCCAAAAGAGGACAAGCATATAGTTCTGGGTGACTTCAATACAAAAATAGGCACAGACTTCCAGACATGGCGAGGAGTTCTTGGGAAGAATGAAGTCAGAAACAACAAAAGCAATGGTCATTTACTACTGAAGTATTGTGCATCTAATGACTTCTCATCACCAACATCATCTTCATTTATATAAACACAATAAAACTTCATAAATTCACCCTCACAGCAAACATTGGCATTTAATAGACCATGTGGTTCTAAGGAGAAGAGATAGGATGTGAAAGTGATGAAGGCAATGTGTAGTGTAGAGTGCTGGACTGAGTCATAGACTTATTCTCTTCCAAGCTGAATATTTATACTCTACAAAATTGTGACCCCAAGGCAAGACCACAAAACTTAATGTCAACAAATTAGTGCATTTTTCTAAGCATGAACAATTCATTGCTGATTTGGAGGAAAAGTTGAGCCAATTCACAGGTGGCAACAGTGGAGCAGAAAAGGAATGGGAAGCTTTCAGAGATGGAAGGAAGAGAGGAAGAGGGGAAGAGGAGGAAGAGGAGAAGGAGGAAGAGGAGGAGGAGGAGGAGGAAAAAAAGGAGGAGGAGAAAGAGGAAGAGGAGGAGGAGGAGGAGGAGGAGGAAAAAAAGGAGGAGGAGAAAGAGGAAGAGGAGGAAGAAGAGGAGGAGGAGGAGGAAGAGGAAGAGGAGGAGGAGGAGGAGGAGGAAAAGGAAGAAGAAGGAAAAATCACATTTTCCAACTAAACTTGGCAGATTAAGTCTCTAGAAGGCAACTACAACTACTCACAGATTGCTGTTTATCCTTTATTCTGGAAAAGGACCGATGACATCACCAGGATGATCCATTGACCTTACATCAAACAATCAAATTTATATTTAACAGTCCTTTGTCCAGTTCAAATAAGAATGAAGTTTTTCAGATGCCTCATTTAAGGATGATTTTGTTTGATCCTCATAACCCTGCAAGGTAAATATTATTATTAGCTCCATTTTATAGATGAGGAAACTGAGGCAGAGGTTAAGCAATTAGTTGAGAGTCACACAGCTGATAAATATCTGAGATTGTATTTGAACTCAGATCTTCCTAACTCCAAGCCCAGAACTTTGTAGTGCATTATCAGCTGCCTGAAATAATTCCATTCCCTTCTTCTTCCTTTTCCTAGTATTACTTTATTTTTAACCTTCCTTTCTCTTTGCCCTCTTCAAATGCTCAAAACAATTCCTCAATACCTTTTGAAAACATTAAATGTTTGTTTCTTCTTTTCCTATTAGAATATTAGCATCATATCATTTATGTAATTTTACAAGTCCTTTCAATTGCTTGAATAAATTTATCTTTCTAGGTTTCTCTTTACTCTGGTGTTTGTACTTCAAAAAACTTCTCTTTCATTAAAGATTCATTTTCTCTTCTCATAGGATTATAATCAGCTTCAAGGGGTAAATCATTCTTAGTATCCTTGTCTTAACCTGTCTTATTCCTTTTGAAATATCGTATTCCAGGAGTTCTTATTTGTAATTGGAGGGACTAATAAGATCTTATATAATCCTGAATTGGTTCTTTGGTATTTTAACTCTTTTCTGGGTACTTGTAATACTTTTTTCTTTGATGTGAAAGTCCTGGGTCTTTGTTGCAACATTCTTGTACTTTTCCTTTTGGAATTATTTCAGAAAGTAATTGGTGGATTTGTGGTATCTTCATTTTGCACTCTAGTTCTAATAGATCTAGGAAGTTTTCGTTTATGCTTTTCTTGAACTATAGAGTCTTGACTTTTTTTTGAATAATAGCTTTGAAAACTTTGGATGGAAAATACCATCTGCATCCAGAGAGAGAACTATGAAGACTGAATACAGACAGAAGCATAGTATTTTACATTTCTTTTCTTTGTTTTGTTTTCTTGTGATTTTTTCCCCTTTTGTTCTCATTTTTCTTCATATAGAAATATATTAAAAATGAATATACATATATAACCTAAAAATTAAATTAAATAAAAACTTAAAAAATAGTTTTGGGGAAGTCCAATACTTCTTAGTTTTCTTTTTTCTATTTTCTGGGTCAGTTGTTTTTGATAGCAAATATTTTATATTTTATTCTATTTTTTCTGTCTTCTGATTTTTTATTTTATCATTATTGATTTTGTTTTAATATTCATTTTACCAGGGAGTCACTGATTTCTCTTTGATCCATTTAATTTTCAAGGAAGTTGTTATTTGGATAAGGTATACTACTTTCTGTTCTAAGCTACATATTCTCCTTCCAATTCTCTCCTTTAGAGCTTTTATTTAATCTTTCATTTTCATTTTCTTCTCATTCACTTTTTCTAGTTTTTTATTGTAATCCTTATGGAAAACAATTTATACTCTACAAAATTGTGACCCCAAGGCAAGACCACAAAACTTAATGTCAACAAATTAGTGCATTTTTCTAAGCTGAACAATTCATTGCTGATTTGGAGGAAAAGTTGAGCCAATTCACAGGTGGCAACAGTGGAGCAGAAAAGGAATGGGAAGCTTTCAGAGATGGAAGGAAGAGAGGAAGAAGGGAGGAGGAGGAGGAGGAGGAGGAAAAAAAGGGGGAGGAGGAAAAGGAGGAGGAGGAAGAAGAGGAGGAGGAAGAGGAAGAGGAGGAGGAGGAAGAAGAAGAGGAAGAAGAGGAAGGAAAAATCACATTTTCCAACTAAACTTGGCAGGTTAAGTCTCTAGAAGGCAACTGCAACTACTCACAGCCTTTATTTATGGTAATTTCAACATCAATCTGTCTTGAATTGGAACTGGGAGCATCCCTGCAGATATAATTCCTATCATGGACAATTTCACCTTCTATCTAGTCATTTTTCCAGTCTTAATTCCTGAATTGGGACTTGTTGCCAAGACCAGGCTCTATCCCCCTTCCCCTGCACTTTTGGATGAGGTAGTCAGCTCAGCTTGATCTGGACTTGGGGTCACCTGGATTTCTGTGCAGAGGTCTACTTTCTATCATAGTGCCTCCTCTCCCTGGAATTTTGAGGTTGTCACCGGATCTTCCAAATCCTCTCTGTTGTCTCAAAATAGAGTGCTATTTACTTTGGATTGCTGGGGTGTCCAATGATCACTGGTGCTCCTTTCAGTGTTCATTCTGTAGGTTTCCAACTACTCTGTGGCTTTTTCAGAAGAGCATTCTACTCTTATTTCCTCTGGAGAAAGTGCTTTGTAGGCTACAAATGTCCTTGGTCTATCTCTGATTATACTGGGAGACTGCCAGATTATTTGTTTGTGCTAATGCCAACCTTGCTGGTGGCCCCCTTTTCTATTACTTATGGGCTTCTGGTTGATTTTTTTGTGCAGTTCTGGGGTAGAAAAATAACTTAGTTTTTCATTTGCTTTCTTAATAGCTATTTGGTCTAGTGCAATTTTTTGGCTTTTGCTGGCAGGGATACATGAGAATTGGTCAGTTTGCTTTTGTTTAGGCAGCTATCTTATTCTTCCATCACAGTTCTTAAACACTCATACAATCAACATCCTTTTTGGGGAGCCCAGGTATACTATAGCTGGTGGGTTTGAATATAACAACCATCCCTAAATATAAAGTTTTACAAATTCACTAATTAAACAGCATTTTATGAAGTTCTCAGGGATGACCTAATGCTTTTAAAGGCTTGTTCCAACCAGAAATAAGTAGGAAAAAATGCAAGTGGAAAACTAACCCAGCAGTTAAGCCCAATATTACTACTCTGAAGCCAGACTATAGAAGTTAGAAACCTTAGTCAATCTCTAACTCAAGTGCTTTGGTGATTTGCCCTAAGTTTGTTGCTTTGGGTTTGCCTGTCCCCTCAATAGGGGAATAGGAATAGGTTCCTAGTGTTTTAATTCTTCTGCCACCTTAGATTCTTAAGAGGAAATTCTATTTTGATTTTTACCTGAGGGATTCTAGTTTAGAACAAGGGAGGATGAAGTTTATTTAAGGTACACAGAATACATATTGAAGCATACTTTTTATTCTGTTTTTCTTTTTCTCCCCAACATAGTTAATGTGGAAATAGGTTTTACATAACTTCAATGGTTATCATATTTCTTATCTTCTCAGTGGGTGGGGAAAAGGTGAAAGGAAGAAGAGAATTTGGAATGAAAATAAAATCTTTTTTAAAATTTTAATAAAAAAGTGTTCTGAATACAAACATGAATCAAATATGAAACAGTTTTCATTTCACACAGAAAGGGAATTGTAATATTCTTCTCTAAAATATAATATCATCTGGGAGCAGGTTTCTTGGGGGGCTTCTGGAGGCAGCCTTAGTTTCAGTTCAGAGTAATAATCACCTCAAATGCAGCCAGGTGTTAAAAGTCCAAATCCTTTATTTTCTCTTTCCAAGTCTTATCTCTTTTCCTGGGGCCCGGTTAGCTTTAATAGAGGCCTATTTCTCTCCTTGGTTCTGAGAGCTTATGCTGCCTTCTCTGCCTTGTGAATCTCCTCCTCTGAATCCTGGTTGAGGCTCAGAGCTTCTAGTGGACTTCTCTTTTAGCCCTGAGAGCTCCTCTTATATATGCTCTTTTAAAGGTGTGAATCGTGTGGAATTATATTAAGTACATGTAAATTAGAGAATCATTATCTCATCAATTCTACTGACTTGGCACCTTGTAAGAATCCTAACAGAGAACACTAAACAATAAAGAATCATTGAATAATCACAATCAGCAAACAGGTCTAATATACAAAGCTCCTTGGGACATTTACAAAAGAGCTGCTTATTAGCTGTTTTACATTTCACCTCCACTGAGTATAACTTGATCCCTGCCAAGAGGGCTCTTTTCTTTCTCTGTGATGACTCTGTATTTCAGCCAGTCTTCCTTTGCCTCAGCTACTAGTGCTGCAGTTGCTGCAACCTCTCTAGTTGCTCAGACTAGAAGACCAAAGTTGTTGAGGGTCTTTCAATATCTCACAAGAACCAGTACTAAAAGAAAGATGACACAAATAGAAGATGGTCTTGTCTCAGACTGTCTTTCTGAGAAGGCCACAAGTTCATAGGTCAACCTCAATAGCCTTCCAGAGCTCAGAGAATCCTCCTCATATATTATGATCAACAGAAAGGAGACTTCTCAAGGTTGAGGATTACTAAATTTTTAGGATTCTAAATCAGCAACCAATGAAATGAATTGTCATGAGTGAAAAAAGGGCCCCTTTGCCATGTATCTTCAAGGGGGTACAATAGAAATAAAGCAAATAACAGAATCTACAGAAAACATGAAGGAGAGGAAGGGAGAAAATAAGCTTTCTTTCTCAAGTGGAAATTTTAATCTCAAAAGAGTTCCTAGAACACATGGATCCCTAAAACAGATTAGAGATTTGGAACTAACAGAAGGTCACCAATTCACCATGAGCTGAGAAAACAATAGTCTTGAGTGAACTGTTCTCCATAAGTCTAGCACATTTGGCAAGCCATAACTTTTGTCCATTAGCTTCCTGCACTGGCTAACCCTTTTCAGGACTGCTCATCCACTTTGGTGTCCATCTGCCACCTAACTCTCACCTGTGGCTTCAAGAAGTTGTAGCATAAGGATGAATACCGAGAGGCTTGGAGAGACTTGCATAAACTGATGCTAAGTGAAATGAGCAGAACCAGGAGATCATTATATACCTCAACAACAATATTGTATGAGGATGTATTCTGATGGAAGTGGATTTCTTCGACAAAGAGACCTAACTCAGTTTCAATTGATCAAGGATGGACAGAAGCAGCTACACTCAAAGAAAGAACACTGGGAAATGAATGTAAACTATTTGCATTTTTGTTTTTCTTCCCGGGTTATTTTTACCTTCTGAATCCAATTCTCCCTGTGCAACAAGAGAACTGTTCAGTTCTGCACACATATATTGTATCTAGGATATACTGTGACATAGTTAACATGTATAGGACTGCTTGCCATCTGGGGAAGGGAGTGGAGGAAGGGAGGGGAAAAGTCAGAACAGAAGTGAGTGCAAGGGATAATGTTGTAAAGAAATTTTTTTTCAAAATAAAAAAAAAAGAAGTTGTAGCATACATAGGGGCCACATCCTAGTAAAAATTATCTAGGCAGATGAGTTAAACCAGGTTGACAGTAAATAATAGCTTTCAAAACCATTGGTGAGCTAATGAGATGTCTACCCCAAGCAGGTAAAGACTTTCCCCTGTAAAATGGGCAGATGAGAACAGTTTGTTCCAATAGCCATGAAGGTGGTTGAAGCAGGTGCTCTGAAACACTTGGAGCTTGGAGAGACATTGAAGACCCCCCAGATCATCTACCATATCCCTGGCCAACACCAATCATCTTGATTTTTGTCCTGCTGCTGGACTTCTATGATTCTGGAAAAGAGAATGAAGCTGATAACTTTGTGCAATTTGCCTCACTTAAATCCAATTCATTCATAAGTCAAGACTTATGATGTCATTGATCCTCTGAAAATAAAGGATAAACAAATGAGCAGCTAGGTGGTACAGTGGATAGAGTGGTGGCCCTCATGTTAGGAGGACTTGAGTACAAATCCAACCTCTAACACTTACTAGCTATGTTTAAAATTTTGCAAAAATGAACAAATTTCTGTATTTTCATATGAAATTATGTTAAGTATACTTCAAATCTGCTTAACTGTAATAACTGATTTTTGTTAGATATTTCAATAATTCCTTTGTTCTCAGCCCTTTGATTTTTATTTCAAAGTTTGTCTTTTAAGTCTTTTTGGGTATGGATTTGGAAAAGGGGGAAACCATTAAGCTCCAGCAGAGTACATTGGAGATGGAATTTTTTTTCTTTATAGGAGGAGAAAGCTGGGAAGTTATTTTTCTTCTGTCATCTTATAATTGGGTCCAAATGTTGTATTTTATGCTGTTTGACTTAGAACATGGGATTTCCATAGGTCAATGGGGACAGTACTAACTCTCTAACAGAGAAGAACTAAGAACTAGCTATTGTATTCTTAGCCTCATCATCTGTTCTGGGCTGGGTCTGATTCATACCAACTCTGGTAGTTTGGTTCTGATATTGAAATGAAATGAGAAGTCATAGCATGTTCAATAATAAAAGAAGATTTATTTATCAATAGCGAAGTTCCTCTGCCAACAAGTTGAACACTGTGGTCCACTAGCCAAGTATCAGAGAGAAGCTAGAGTACCTAGTTTTCACTCGGAATCAGGAAATAATGTCAATAGCTGGAGTCTTTATGTCTCTGTGCCAATTAAGTGTGAAGGATAGTTTTAAATGATTTAAGAAAAAACTTACCCTAAGTTGCATGAGAAAGACAGAGTTAGATATTGCTCCTACTACATCATCCATAACAAGATTGTTTTAAGCTGTAAATATAAATGTAACTCTAGATACATGAATTCTGTGCATTTGTCTAGGGTGACCAGTAATTTACCATGAAATTATTCACTTAGAAAATACTAACTATAAATGGTAGGAAAAGTGTACAAGAGTTTGATTGTCTCTCCTACCTGCAGAAAGCCCTGAGAGCCCCAATATTAAATCAGTTTATCACCTGCTTTCTGCTTAGTTTATGGTGATACATTTTTCTGGTTTTTCTCCTAACTCTCTAACAGCTCTTTTTCTGTTTTGTGGCTTTTGGCTTCTTACTTTCTTCCCAAAACCTTGAAATTTCCCAGGATTTGTCCTTGGTTCTCTTCTTTTCTCTCTGTGTTATTTCCCTTTTTACCTCATTCACTCCTGTAACAACTTCAGCTTCAACTGGTTATTTGGTTGGTTGTTGTCCTTGTTCTCAAAAAGGACCAAAAGGACATCATTATGTTGGGATCAAGGTACAGTGTGTCCAACTGTGACTAATAGGAACACGGAAGGCTCTACCTCAGATTCAGCATAAATAGTCCATGGGAACTTTTGGAGTTGAAAGATCTCTATATGTGTGCTTCTCAAGTTTCCTTTGAGCTATTGTAATTTTACTTTGCTCATAGAGCACATTGCCTTCTATGATGTGGGCATGCAATGTGTCCTTTGCCAGTATCTCCCATGTCATACAATCAATTCCAAAATTCTTCCGAAAGACCTTGAGATTGTTCTTGTATGACTTCCTCTGACCTCTGGGTGAACACTTGCCTTGTGTGAATTCTCCATAAAAATTAGTCTTTTAGGCAAAGTACTTTTGGCATTTGAACAATATAGTCAGTCTATTGTAGTTGAATTCTCTGCAATAGAGTTTGAATACTTGGCAATTCAGTTCTAGAAAGGAGCTCAGTCTCTAGAATTTTATCTTGCCCGGTGATCTTCAGAATCTTTTTCAGACAATTCAAATAGAGGTGATTTCATTTCTTGGCATGGTGCTGGTATGTTGTCCAGGTTTCACAGGCATATAATAATGAAATCAGCACAATAGCTTTGTAGACTTTCAGTTTGGTAGACAGCCTAATACCTCTTCTCTTTTACTCTTTTCTTCAGAGCCACTGAACTAGTTCTGTCAGTGTATACCTCCACCTCAACATCTATGAGCACATCCCTGGAAAGTATGCTGCCAAGGTAAGTGAACTTATCCACAGCATTCATAATTTCTCCACTTTCTGTAACTGATGGTTCCATGCATCAATGGTATGGTACTGGATGGTGGAAAACTGGATGGATGGAGGTTTTCTTTGTGTTGTCAGGCCAAAATTAGAATAGCAGAAAACCAATCCAAACTTTTGTATCTCAGCCTCAGAGGCTGCATTGAGTGCACAATCATCTGCAGACAAAAAGTCATGCAGCAACTTTTTAGTTTTGATTTGTGGTATTTTCAAGTTAAGTTTACTTTCAGTGTGGCAGCTGGTCTTGATTCCATTTTTATCTCCTTTGAAAGCATTTGAAAATGCTACTGAAAACATCATGCTGAAAAAGATAGGAGGAAGCACATAGTCCTTGCTTCCTTCTCTTGTTGAATAAGAAAGCATGAGAGTATTTGTCCATTATCCAGAACCTCTGCAAGCAAGCCATCATTGAACTGGAGTACAATACTGATGAAATTCTCTGAGCAACCAAAATTTGCCATGATTTCCCACAAGCTCTCATAGCTGACAGTATCAAAGATGGCCAGATCGAGAAATATGTGCAGACCTTTGTCTTGCTCCTGGCATTTCTCCTGGAGTTGTCATATTGTCAGGTAACATATTGACCATTTCTGGACCCTTTCAGAAGCCACACTTTAAGGTGCCAAAAGAGGACAAGCTTCAACTATTACTTCTGTGCTGATGATTCTCAGGTCTGTACCTTTAGTCCTAATCTCTCCTCTAAATTCCAGCAGAATATATAATCTTCACCAGGACATTCTACTTCTTTTTAAACTCATATTCAACATTTCTAAAACTAAGCCATCTTTTCCTTTTAATGCTCCCCCCAGCCTCTGGGGCTGCTTTCTAAACTCCTCTTGGAATTTAAAGAATCGGTTTCTAAAGAGAGTCTATAGGGAAACCTAAGGATTGTATTTCTTATACTAGTGTGGATGAGACCCTGTTCTTCACAGTGATAATCAGTCAGATGTAATTAGTTGTGAGTTTGGATTTATTTTTTGTAAAGAATAGTTTAATTAGTAAGGTAGTTTAATAAGAACATTTAGTACATAAAAACTTGAGCTATACTCTTATAAGCACACAGAAGCCAGAGGAAGAGTGGACTGGTTGTAAGGGAAATAGATGATATATAGGGGGCAAAGGTGTAAATTCACACCACCTGGCTATTGGATTACATAGCCAACATTATTTTTTGATACAAGGGGTCTAGTTCCTTCTAGTTGCTTCCTTCCTTGAGTGGTTATCTTTCCATATCTCTCTATGTCCATTTTTATCCTTAGCTTGTTTCTTTCTGCTCTTGGCTAGATGCCTTGTCTCTTCTCTCCAGTGATATGATCAATGGGGATGGGAGCAGGGGGCGTGGGTAGGAGGGGAAAGGAAGAAATTCTCTCCTTATTCGAGAGAGTGATTCCCTCTGAATCTGGAATGACTCCTTGAGAGATGGTTAGCCTTGGTCTACTACTGGAAATCCTTTATTATATAAATTCTCCAGGGATGTAGTTAAGCTTGTTTGATTAGCCTGTTGGCTGTTTCCTTCTTGATCCAATTTGCACTTTGTAGAGAAATCACAATACTAAACTATCTTGTTCAGACTTTTATCACTGTGACCCTTACACTGAATATCTTGTAATTGATTGGAATAATTGGAGTAGAGATGCAACCCTATTCTTACATTCTTCTGACTTTTCTTATTTATGGCACTATTCATCCACTGTCCCATGTTCAAAACCCTGATATTATCTTTGACCGTACTCTTTACTTCACTTTCCATATATAATTGCCAATTTTGCCAATTTTATTTCTGCATTTATTTCCAGATCCTGTCTTTTCCTATTTGGTCCTCTTCTACTGCAAGTCTTTATATCTTACTTACCCTTATTGAAATAAGCACCTAAAGAGACTTTTCACATCCAATTCAACTTCTCCCTTTCCCTAATCCTTCACATTACTTTCAGGCTAATCTTTATGCATATAAAAGAGTGGTTGTGGATTGATTTAGTTATTCAAATCATTCCCACCTAAATTAAAATATGCTATAGTCTATCCAAAAATTATTAATAATGCATTCTTATGTTTTAAGCATAACCCTGTCAGAAACAATTTTTATTAACATAGCATTATTTTCCTCTTCCTTTTGATATTGGTTATAATGCTAGTAATAATATAAGACTTGGATATGTAAAGTGAATCCCTTTGTTCCCTGAACTGCCTCAGCAGAACATCCTCAAGGGATGAAAGAAGGAGGGAAAATTACTAACTCTTCACCCCACTAAGTGGACTTCCAAGAGTAAAGATATTGAGAGTAAACATTCAGATACAGGTGTCTATGGATAAATTACAACTTCACCAGTCCCAGGTGTGCAGATTGAACCACAATGATGGAGGTGAATTAATCCTAACTTTCACTTCAACCCTATTATGATATATGATCCAGAACTCCAATCCTAATTCTAATCCACATCCTAGAGAAGTAGATCCAGTGGCTAAAGATTTAGTAAATTTGAGAAGAGAACCCAGACTTACTCAGCTTACATTGAAGGAAGAAGATACTTTTATCTACTAAGTCATTGAGTAAAAGTAAAATCAGGAAACTTGTTGGGGTAATGGGAACAACTGAGGGTCAATTTCAGGGGGAGATGATCTTTGCTGTGACAACCATTATCCAGATTGGGTCAACACCTCTAATCTTCCTTCCTTCCTCACAGGTTTGTTTAACTTCACAGAGCTTCAAGGATTTGTTCTATCTGTTTGTATCTGTCATGTTGGGTCTTGGACACTATCCTGAGAATCCATTCATATTCCTTTCTTTGATGCTCTTAAGTGCCAAACGCTAATCTCAGTTGGAGCTCTCACCTTCCTTTCTACTAACCCACAACACATCCTCCCAAGAGCCAGCCGCCCTAGATAGGGAGGATAACGAGACTCCAGTCCCCCTTTGCCCAGGCCCTTTCCCCGCCCAAAGAGGCCCCTTTCCCTCCCCTTCTCTCGAGTTAGACTGGGCTGACATCAGAGGGTGTTCCCCTGGAAAAGAAATTCTGAGTTACCCGGCCCAAGGCCCAGCTCCAGGCAGCCCCTAGCTAGTGCCCGGTCCCTGTTCCCCACCCCAGTCTGCTCAAGTGCCCAGATCTATATATTAGTTTGCTGAGACTAGCGGCCTTAGCCTGAGCCCCCCAAACTCCGGGCTCAACTAAACCAAATTCCCTGTTCTCGGACCCACTAAGGCAGCTCCAGATCCCCCACTTCCAAGGAGGAAACGGGGTGACCAGGGACAGAGCAACGAGGAGTCCGGGGACCTGCGAGGCAACAGATAGATAGTACAAGGGTCCAGGGCCGCTGAGACTGGGAAACTGATTACAATTTCCAGGCTTCCAGGGGGAGCTGTCCAGCGAGTCGGGGTGCCTCGCCTTGAAAGGGGTCAAAGTTTTGGCGGGGCAGGAAGAGAAGAAGAGGCCACGGGGTGGGGAGGGGAAGCCGACTCCCCTTCTAGCCGTCCGGTCCAGGGCGTCCCCCGCCCCCCACGTGTCCGCAGCTGCCCCAGCCCCTCGGAGGAAACGGCGCCGCTTCCTGCGGCTCGGGCCGGGGATATAGGCGTCCAGCTCCCCCCGCCCTGGTCCCGGCTCTGGGTCCGCCAGCTGCCTCCCTGCTTCGGCTGCACCATGGCCTCAATCAGGACCGGTCGCTCTGCTTCTCATCTCCCTGCGACCCCAGCCAGACTTCGAAGCCCCTTCTGGCTCCTCCTCCTGCTCTATTGTGAGTGAGATGCTTCTCGGGGCCAGGGGAAAGGGAACCAGAAAGAAGGGCTAGGGAGAGAGGCAGGAGGAAGGACGGGTGTGAGGGACCGGGATGGGGGAGATAGAACAACTGAGGGAGAAATGACTCTGGGTTTGGGGAACCATGTGTTTTGAATCCCTCCATCCAAGCCCCTCTCAAGCAAAGTCCAACCACGGTACTGAAAAGTATAAGCAGATGTGAGGGTTGGGATGCCTATCAGAGGATGAATTTTGTGGGGGAGGAGTGGGGGTTCAAGGAAACCACTGTGGCCTGATTTTTCGATAGGGGCCTGTCCCAAACAATTCTTTCTTGGAGTTTGGAGAATCCATGAAAGAATCAGTACTCTCCCCTACCCTAGTAAACTAGTCCCAAACCATATTAACTTAGTCTTTCCAGAAGCTAAATAATAATAGCTTACATTTATATAACCGTTTGCAGAATACTTGTTTTGAAGCAGCCCTTTTCAGGAAGGTAGTTTAATATTGCCCCCATTTTGTGGAGAAAAAAAAAGGGGGTAAATGGAGGCATGGAGAGTTTCAGTAACTTGGCCATTGCCAGTTAAGTATTTGACCTAGGTATCCATATCCTCCTTACTGTGGAACGTCAACTTAAATAGGCATTCTGAAGTCAAGTCTACATCATATCACCTTTACTAACCATGCAAGGATTCTTGAAAGGTCGTCCCTTGTCATCCTTTCTCCTTTCCCTTCACTCATTAATCCTTGCCCCCAACCTTTCTGCAGTCTCCTTGCGGGATTTAACTGAGGTTGCTCCCCATGGTTTGCTCTCTTACTTCAGTTCATAGCTTCCTCTTCCCCCAGCTATTCTAAATACCCAAGGCTCTGATGCTCAGACAGTTCCTGATGTCAACAACATGGAAATCTCTAACTGGCAGAACGGTGAGTTGTCCAATGACTAAAGAAAAGTAGCATTAGAGTAAAGAGGGGTATTCCTTTTAGACTTTTTCTGTCTTTCTAGCTGCCCCCTGTTCCCTTCCCCAGTAAACATAATTATTGCTCTTCTATTTCATTTCCCTTTCTCTCTGTGCTTTTTATTATTTTAAGCTTTCTATCTTCCCAGCCAGAATTGACTTAAGGGGTTCCTAAATTGACTTAAGGATTTTGAAAGTATCCTGGGCTTCCATAGCATTTTAGTGTTTGAAAAGAGGGAGAAGAGATGCCCTTGGTGGGAAAAATGTTTATGCTTGTAAGAGAGGAAAGACACAAGGGTACACAGATGTAAGGGACCTTTTGCATTTGTGCTTATAGAGGTGACCTCAGAGCAGTCATATGCACTAACAGCCAGACAATGCTGGGTTTTCTATGAAGAACACATGGGAAACATCAGCAGAGAGGACTGGTGTGAATGGGACATGATCAGCAGGTAGGAGGCAGAGGCTGGGCTGGGAACTAGGCCATGGACCTGGGTTAATGGACCAGAACCTAAGGGGTGGGACCCACTTCTAAGGGCTGAATATTGTCTTAAGGAATATAAATGAGGGCAGGGCCCTAGGTCTGGGGTGGGACTGTGGCACAGGAGATGGCCTTTCCCCAACCTTCCTCGTTCTGATTCTTTTTTTTTTTAAACTCATTTCCCACCCCTACAGGCCATACAGCAACTTACAACACTGCCTGGAGAAATTGGCAGAAATTTTCAAACAGGGTTTCCCCAATCCCTGGGCTGAGCAGATCATCTTCCAGAGCCACCAGATGTATTTTGCCAACTGCTCATTAGAGCGCCGGCCCCTCTTCTTTGACCCCCCAGAAGAGGTGCTGCTTGCACTGATCATTGCTCCCATCTGTCTCATCCCTTTCCTTGTCACTCTGGTGGTATGGCGGAGTAAGGACAGTGAGGTCCAAACATAAAATATCTCCATTCCTCATCAAAATATCTCTTCCAATTGACAGTTCCTTCCCTTCCCTGGGACTCTATTCCATCACCTCCACGCCACCCTGCCCTCAACCACCCCCTGGGGAAGCTCAATCTGAACTTCTGGTGGGAATAGGAGCAGAAAGGGAAAGACAAGTGGGGAAATGGGCTCTAGAATTATCATAATAAATAAATCAATTGTTGGGGGGGTTCCCTCTCGAAGTTCTCCATAAAGCTATGTGTTTTCTCTCTCAGATTCTCTCTGGCATGGTCCCTGGGCTTGGGGTAGCAAGGATGAAAGGAACCAGATGAAGTCCACAACTCTCTCATAAAGGTTTTCCTGCTCCTCTCCTCCATTCCTGCTCCTTCCTCTGAGGGTAGGGCCTTTCCTGACACTGCTCCTAACCCAGCTCCAGGAAACATTCAGGAAACAACTCCCATCCGCCCTGGATTGGGAGATATGGTGGGAAGGGGGAAGGGAGAGTATAACATCCTTGCTTTCCTGGTCTTAGTTTCCTTTTTAGGACCTAAAGAGCCAGCCATCCTGAGATGACTCCAAGGAGATTCATCCAAAGAGGTTTCAGGACAGAGGGCAGCATGTAACCGAGGCTCTCTCCCAGTTACACTGAACTCCCTCCTGGTCCCTGTTCTCCTGTCCCCCTCTAAGCCAGAGGTGTTGTCTGCAATTCTGCACACCAAACTGCAGCCTGGCAACATGCTGCCCTCTGGTGTCCACATAAATCAAGGACACACAAAGGTGGACGGGACCAATGAAATGGCCCAAAGATGGTAGATCGGACTTTCCTGTGCCCCGCTTGGTAATTTCCTCAGAATGGAATTACTGACTTTTTATGACCTGGCATCCTCCCCACGAAGACACCTGCCCACTTCTTTGGACATGGGGCCTCCTTCAGGTATACATCTGCCCTTGGACACTCCTATTTGACACCCTGGGAGTCATCCAGTCCCCTCAAAATACACACTTTTCCTCTTTATGAGCAATATCTGTGTGCCCCAGGTATATTCCCTGGGACACACCTATTTGTACTATAGGGCATACCTGTCCTTCCCATATTTGTCTCTGTTCTCATGGATATACATCTCCTAAGACACACCCTTTCTTTTCCATAAACATGTCTTTCTGATAGCTGGGATACATTTAGACTCCTTCAAGCATTCTCCTTTCTTCTTCATTAACATACATGTATTCAACGGGTTCATGGTCTCACTCAAAGAACCCTTAAGAGTTATGAGGCAGAGTCTTACCAAAAAAAAAAAAAAAGACTCCTGGTAAGAAGAAAGCAGTGGTTCAGGCTTCAAGACGCCTTGGGAAGGAAACAGAGCACACTCTCCCCTCTTAGTCTCTTTGCTAATCAGTGCTCAAGGGAAAAAACACAAAGATACAAGCACTGGAGACAGAGACTTACCTAAATTTGACTTTTTCTTTGCAAATCATATATGCAGCAGAGATGCACCTAAACAAGATTGAGGGCAAGGCAGCCCAGTTATCTGCAAGTAACCCAAGATTCCTTTTTAAATTTCCTCTATACACTATTGCTAGGGCAGCACTATTACTTTCAACTTCATCTACCCTCTTGGACTTCTTGGTTACTAGAGGCAGCTTGGTGGCTCAGTGGATAAAGTGTGGGACCTGGAATCAGGAAAACCTGAGGTTAATACCTCCTAGCTATGTGACCCTGAGAAAATCACTTAACTGCTGACTGAACTCAATTTCCTTAACTGTAGAATAGGGATAAGTAATTGGATTATGATGGAAAACAAGATTGTTGTGAGGATAGAATGAAATAATATTTGTAAAGAGCTTTGCAAACCGTAAAGAGCTATATAAGTGCTTGCTATTATTAGTATAGTACTGGAAATGTCTGTGGTTCAAAATCCCACCTCTTTTACCTTCTTCATAAAAGATATGTTTGGTCTTCTCTGGATGAGGGAAGAGTGGAGTGTATGTGTGTTTGTGTGGGGGGCGGGAACTAGTTCACACTAACAAGGACACGAACATCCTTTATCACTATTTAGTTGCCACATTATATCTATCTGTTGTCAACTGGCTATCTTTCCTTATATTATTCTGTCTCTATTTTTCGTGTCTCAATGTTCCATATCTCTTTTTTTCTTCTTCCCAGAAAGGCTGGCTGGCTGGTTAGTCATAATGCTCAGTCCCATTATTCCCTCAGCTCCTTTTTGTACTTTTAGGCTTCTACCAGGAGATGGTACTTTGGGATCCTAACCTTTTTTGCTTATATCTTTCCCACCTGGTGTGGAGGCTTGACTTTTGACAGTCTTGCTTGCCAAGGGCTTCTCCTGCTCCTTAGAAACAAGGTTCCTTGAATTGCTGTGTACTCCTAGTGAGAAGGCTGTTGTTAGTTGGCCCTTCCCCAATCCAGTCCAGTCCAATCCAATCCAACAAACTTTTTTAAAAAGATTTTTAAGGAAACATTTTGTTTTTGCAGCAACTTCATTTCCAAATATATCCCTTTCCCCTCCCAGCAACCCATCACAAGGAATCTTTTATTAAAGAGAAAGAGAAAAAAAATTAGTGAAGTAAACTAAACAACATATCAACAGAACCTGACATTATATGCAATGTTCCAAATACATCATCTCTCATCTTTGCAAAGAAGTGGAGAAGGTAGATTTTCACATCTTTTCTCCAGTGCCACACTTAGTCAGTATAATCTTACAATGTCAAATTTGTTTGGGTTTATATAGTTTATTCTTTCCATTTCCATTGTTGTTGCTGGAGTTCTGCTAATGTCATTCTGTTCAAAGATCTCATGCTTCTCTGAATTCTTCATCTTCTCAAAACAACGTAATATTCTGTCATCTCATGACATAATATTTTATTATATTCATAGACCATCCTTTGTTTAGACATTCCCAATGGATGGATATTTACATTGTTTCCAGTTCTCTGCTAAAACAAAAATCCTTCTATGAAAATATGGTTATATATGAAACTTTTCTATTTTAGACTTGGGGTGGGGGACATACGTCAGCAGTGGGATCTCTGCATCAAAGGATATGAACATTGTGGTCAATTTTAACATAATTCTAAATTCCTTTCCAGAAGGAATTCATCATTCCATCAACAATATACCTCTTTTTCTGAAGTCTCTTCAGAATTGTTTCCATCTTTTTCACCTTTTTAATAAAGAGTATGAATGAAACCTTGAAAAAGTTTTGATTACAATTCTCTTAATTTTAGGGCTACCTTTCATTTGATTACTAATATTTTGCAATTCTCATGAGAATTGTTTGTTCATATCCTTTTGACAATTTATCCACTAGAATCAGGATCACAGTTTTAGAGCTGGAAAACAATCTTAGAGAATATTAAATACAACCCTCTTATTTTATAGATGAGAAAACTAGGTGCCAGAAATGTAAAGTGACTTTGCCCAGGGTAAGTGGTATTGTCAGGATTCAAATAGAAACTCAATTCCTCTTAATCCAAATCCTATGACATTTGCACTGTACTATGTTGTCTGCATACTAGTGAATGCCTCTTAGTCTTATATATCTATTGCCTGCGCATATTAGCTATTTTTCTACTTTATATGTTGAATATTAGACCCTTATTAGAGATATTTGAGTCAAAGTTTTTTCCCCAATTAGCCATATTTTATTCTAGTTGTATTGATTTTGTTCATGCAAAAGCTTTTCAAATTCTTTTTTAATGTTTTATTATCATCTCCATCCTTTTTTGATTTAAAAACCCTCCACTCTTCTATCTCCTAGCCATTATTGTGAAGGTTTCTGATCTCATTCTCTTCTAAATTTGTTATATGATAATTAATATCAGATCACATATCTTTTTGAGTTTATTGT
Source organism: Antechinus flavipes (assembly GCF_016432865.1). Classification (NCBI taxonomy): domain Eukaryota; kingdom Metazoa; phylum Chordata; class Mammalia; order Dasyuromorphia; family Dasyuridae; genus Antechinus; species Antechinus flavipes. Next base: position 130,699,542 of record NC_067401.1, on the reverse strand, counting down.
GGTTTCTTCTTTGACTATGGTTAAACTTCTTTCTAATTTCCCTGGAAGTTCTTATCAAATATGGAACTCTTCTCCAAGTTATTTATGTTCTAGATTTATTGAACAAACTAAATTATGGGGTTCATTTTTTTCTGTCTCTTTTAAAATAAAATTTACATTCCTATTTTCTAATCAGTATCAACTAATTGTGATGATTACTGCTTTATAAAATATAATTTCAATTCTGGAAATCCTATTTGCCTTTCATTATAATTTTATCACTTTCTACAGGAAGTCTTTCTTGATTCCCTCAACTCAAGAGTCTGACTTTCCTAAATTTTGTTGTTTAATCTGCTCAATCAGTCATGTCCAACTCTTTGTTGAACAACATTTGTGGTTCCCTTGGCACAATTACCAGAGTGCTTTATCATTTTCTTCTCCAGTTCATTTTACAGATGAGAAAACTGAAGTAAACAGGGTTCAGTGACTTGCCTAGGTCACATAGCTTTGTGTCTGAGGCCAGATTTAAATTCAGGAAGGTGAGTTTTCCTGACTCCAGACATTCTATCCACTGGGCCAGCTAGCTACCTTGTATTTATTCTGAATAAATTTATTCTATGATGTACAGGTCTCAAACAATGTTTCTTCATGATGTTTTTGCACTTACTGCTTGTGTCTCCTTGGGTAAATTGCTTTACCTCTATGGATCTCATTTTCTTTATAAAATAAGAGTATTTGACTTGATAACTTCCAATGACTTCTGAGGTAACTCCCAGTGTCAAGTCCATGATCCTATAATTTCAAAGGATAAGTGGAAGAACAAAAGATCCAAAAATCTGAAAAGAAGAATTACAAACTATCAGAAGCTCCTTGAGAGCTTAAGTGGTTTCATTTTTTAAATTCTTCCCAGCACCCAGAAGAAGCTCTTACCTGTTGGATTGATTTGACTGATTGATTTTTTTATTATTCTCTTGAACATTTTGGACCTTTTGTTCCTCCAAACAAACTTTGTTGTATTTTGGCTAGCTCTGTGAAGCTCCACCTTAGTGGTTTGATTGGTATAGTATTAAATTTGTAAATTCATTAGGTAATATGGTCATACCTAACCAAGGCAATGAGTATTCTTCTAGTTAGTTAAGTCATTCTTTATTTCTTTTAATTTTTTTTTTTTTTTTTTTACTGAGGCAATTGGGGTTAAGTAACTTCCCCAAGGTCACACAGCCCTAGGAGGTGTTACGTGTCTGAGGCCAGATTTGAACTCAGGTCCTCCTGACTTCAGGGCTGGTGCTCTATCCACTGCGACAACTGGTTGCTCCCATTCTTTATTTCTTAAAGAGTATTTCCAACAAATAATTATTAAGCATCTACTAAGTACCAGGTCCAGGTCTGAGTTATGGGAATCTAGAAGCAAAAACAAAATATTCCTTGAACTTTAAGAATCTACTGGTGGGGAGCTAGGTGGCGCATTGGATAGAGCATCATCCCTGAAGTCAGGAGAACCTGAAATCAAATCTGATCTCAGTGTGGAGACTAGTAATCTATAACAACAATAATAATGGCTAACATTTAAGTAGCACTTTCTATGTGCTAGGCATTGTCCTAAGCATTTTATAATTATCTTATTTGATCCTTACAACAACCCTAGGAGGTTAGTGCTAATGTTATCCCCGTTTTCCAGATGGGGGAAACTGAGGCAAATGGAGGTCAAATGACTTGCCCAGGATCACACAGATAGTAAGGTCATCCTGCATTCAGGCCTAGCATTCCATCCTATGTACCCAAGCAACAAATCTAGAAAGGAAGGTTATGACTTATATATGTTAAGCTTAGTTTATATTTTTTTCCTAGAAATAATAGCAGCAACAAGTCTAGAAAAGAAACTTATGGCTTAAGTATGCTAAGCTCAGTTTATATTTTTCTTAGAAAAAATAGGAAGTTATTGAAGCTCCTTGAGTAGAGCAGTGACATATATATGTATTTTAGGAATATAAATTTGGAAGGATAAACCACTCTCAAAACCACCTGATCTAACCTATCAATTCAACTTAATATACAGGAATAAAAGATCTACCATGTGCTAGCACCAGAGAAACAAAGACAAAAATGAAACAATCCCTGCCTTCAAAGAGTTTATACTCTACCGAGAGACACAAAGTAAAAACAAGTAAATATAAGGTGATCTGAGGAAGGAAAAAACATTAAATAAGTGGAGCAGATAAGGGCAAAATGCGTGGGAAAGAAGGCTTCAGGTAAAAGGTGGCATCTAACATGAACCTTGAAAGAAGGCTAAGATTCTGAGAAGTGGTGATGAGGATTGTGGAGTTTGTGGAATGCCTTCTAGTCTGGTTTGGTTGGAATGTGGCATTCCTGAAGGAGAGTGTCATGAAATAAGAACAGAAAGCTAAGTGGGAGCCATCGTGTGCAGGCTTTTTCATGCCCACTAATATCTTTCCTTCCTATTTGAATCAATATGAGAAAGAACCATTGAACCATAGGAAACAATAATACTGAAGCTCCTCCTGACGCTAGGGCCTAGACAAGGGAATAATGATGTCCCCAGGTCAGTAGACTGGCTTCCTGCCATAGGAACAATTATGAAGCACAGCAAAGGCCACAAGACACTTGGGGAAGAGATATGGCCAACGTAGCACAGTCCTCCATCCTGGGTAACCTTTGATTTCTATTCTAATTTATAAATCTATGTTCCTTTGACACCCTGCCCCCCAAAAGTGACCCCAGGTAGAAATACAAACTGCTTTACCTCTGAGATTGCATCTCATTTTAGTGTGTGTATAGTATGTACGTAGCTGTTTGCATGTTGTCTCCTTTGTTTTCACCTTCTTTTTAATCTCTACCCTTAGCATAGTGCCTGGCAGGTAGTAGAATATATTTTGTTTATTGATGGACTAGCTGACAAACTTATCAAGGAAATATATTCCAGGCTCTCAGACAACACAACTGTGTCTCTGCTGAATTCTGCATCTGACTTTTGCTCTGTGAAAAATTCAGCCCACCTAATGCACCAAGATTGCAGCTATATTAATAATCCACCAACAGCTGATGCTATCTCTTCCGTTTCTTAAATGTCTCCTCTAATAACAATGTAGAATAATTGTTTAAAATACATTTCACCTGACCTTTGTTCAACTTCTCTAATTATAGCATTAATAACACATTCCCTGGGATGTACCTGCCCTTACTATGAACCTATCTCTTCTACCCATGGACACAGTCATCTTTTGTCAATAGATATAACACTTGGCTGCTCAAGCTCCCAGTATTCTCTTCCAAGGATTTAACTTTTCTTTCCATGAACACATGAGCTCTTTTCAGGTACTTTGCAGAGAGCAGTATTTGACTGCTCTATTGTATGTATCTATTTCTTCTATGAACGTGACATATATACAACATCACACCCATTCTCTCCCATAAATATTCCTGGGATACACTCAGCCTTAATCATTTCAATGAAATTTTATTAAGTGTTCAAAAATGTAGGTCAGTGTACTTATACTGGGGAGGTACAAAACTTGGTATTTATACCACTTTACCCCCTACATCTACATGAAATTTAACTCCTGTACAATTTAGTGCAGAGTCTTTGAGTCTATTGCCAAAAACTTCATCACTCTATAGCTAACCTAGATATGAGCCTCTCTAAATTTAGCTGGGCTGGTCCTCAACTGGCAGACATAAAGTATGTCATTAATCCCATTCTCCAGTTTGGTAGGTCTTTCCAGAACTAAGTAGAAGCACTACTCTCAGGCTCTTTGAAGACATCAAGGTCTTGGATGTGAAAGATAGGGTGAGTATTATTGTATTTGCAAAAAAGAATAAAGCCAGGAGGGGCTGATTTGGGGATAAAGAGGATGGATTTAGTTTCAGACACAGTGAGCTTGAAGTGTCTTCTAGATGGAGATATCTTGTGGGTGGTAGGAAATACCAGATCAAAGTTCAAGAGAGATCAGAGATAGGTATTTGGGAGTAAACTACAAAGAGAGAAGAGAAAAAGACATTAGAGGATCTAAACAAATAGGTATAATTAAAAAAAAAAAAAAGGTGTTTCCTAATTCAAATTATTTGCAAGGTACTGGCTTAGGCTCTGAGTGAGATTCAAAGATAAATAGAGCACAATTCACTCTTTTAATCATAATCTAGTAGTAGATAAGACAAAATTGAAAACAATAAGGACTAAAAAAAGGTATTAAGTGCCATGAGGGCTCTTTCTCAGGAAAGAAAGTCAATTTTTGTTAATGGAGGAGGTAAAATTTCAACTATTCAAAGAGGTTCAGCAAGTGGGGCTGGAGGTGAGATCACAGAGCACGAAGAGACCTCCGAAGCCATCTAGTACAGCAAAAACTGAAGCCAAGGGAGACTTTGTCCAGATTCCACAAGTAGTAAGTCCTGGAGGTAGGATTCGAACCTTGGTCTTTTGCCACCAGACCAATGAGTATTCTTTCAGTGGAATGTTCTTCTTTAGAAGGCATCCTTACCTTGCCCTTTAAGGCTATTAGAAGCATAGAAGAAATAATGTTAACAGAGTCATTGAATGGGGGGGAAGTGTTATAAGGACACAAACCAGCTCAGTTTGGTTGGAGTGAAAGGTATGTGAAAGAGGAGGAGGAGATGCTTAGGATGATGTTGAGCTTAGAGTGAGAGTCTGATACCAAGTAGAAGAGAGCTTTGCTCAGTAGTTGATTAGAGGCAATAGAAAGGTTTTGAGCAGAGAAGTGACTTTGCCAGGAATGAGCAGAAAGATTAGTTTGACCTGAGTGTGAAGAATACAGGAAGGGGAGAAGGGGAGGGAAGGGCGGAGACCCGTGTTTCTCTGAGGAGGCCATTGTGATATAGCAGCTGGCAGTGCCAGCCTGGTGGGAGGCTAGGGATGGAATAAAGCAAAAGGGACGGATGTGGGAGATGGCAGAGGGGGAGTCAACAGGGTGCCTTGGATAGGAGAAATAAAGGAGGGAAAGGGCCTGGGATAATCACCCAAGTCTGGAATGCGAAAGGCAGAGTAACTTTTGTTGCACTTGTGAAAAATAAAAAGAGAAGGGGGAAGGTGGGGGTGGGGGAGGGGGAATCTGGTTCCAGAAAACAACGAGCCCGCGACGGCATCCAGATGGAGCTCTCTTTCCTGCGGTGGGATGGAGCAGGGGAGAGTTCAGGAGAGGTCAGGATCGGAGACAGCAATTTGGGAGTCCACTGCAGAGAGATTGCTTTAGTCAGGGAGTGACTAAGATCGCCAGGGGAGAGCAGAGAAGAAGGCCAAGGACACCGGGGAGATATTCGGGGTCTGGGGGAGGGCATCCCGCGCAGCCAGCAAAAGGCCAGTCTGGGAGACAAGGAGCCAGAGCTGCCGCCCAAGCCGAGCGGCGATTGGGGCGAACAGGAAAACAGCCTAGGGAATCGTTCTTCTCCCTAGGGCCGGGCCCAGAGCACCGCGCTGGCCCTGCAGGCAGTCTGGCTCCCACCCTTCTACTTTGCTAGCCTGCTCTAGATTCGAGGTTAAATCCCTTCCCTTGGTGCCTTCCCTCTTCAGAAGGGAACTCCCTCCGATTTATCCCAGAGAGCTCTGGGACTGGCAGCCCTTTGAGAGAGAGGCTGGGTTTCTGAGCATCCCAGGGCCTGCCTGGCCCATACAGGTACTTTACAAAGGCGACTTGACTAAGGGCCTCAGTTTTCTCCTCTGTTTAAAGGATTTTTCTCAGCTCTAGGAGGTTTGGAGACTCCGGCCGGCTCCCAGGCTCACATGGTTTGCCTCCTTGGGTACACAGTTAGGTCCCCGACAGTTCCAGGGTTCACCCCTCTTCTGCACCCCAACATATTACGGGCACCCGCCCCACTCTCTCCATCATGGTTCAGCCCCGCCCAGCTCGCGAGTTCTCAATGTGCCCGGAACCTCTCGCCTGAGTTCGGTTCCGGAAGTGCTGCGCCGGGCCCCGGAAGTCCGTTCAAAGCGATTCCGGTTTCCCTGGGTGACGATGGCGACTAGTTTCGAGTGGCCGTGGCAATACCGCTTCCCTCCCTTCTTCACGTGAGCCTCGGACCCGCTTAGGGACCCCCCCCCACCTTTTTGAGGGACTTCTCCCCACTTTCTCCTAAAGATCTCCCTCCATCCCGCCATCCCTCCGACTCAGCAGCTTGGATTCCGATGCCCCTCCCCGCGGGTGGGGGCACGAGGACCCTGCTGACCCTCCACGCTTTCGTCCCTCCCCCACTCCCCTTGCCTTTCCATTCCCCTGCTCTCTTCCCAGGGGCCCCCCTCCCTCGCGCTGGGCACGCCTGCCTCTGCCCCACCCCACCCCACCCCCCGCTGCGTACTACCGATTCCTCCCCATCCCCCTCCTACGCCCGGGCTCTCCCCTCTCTAGGTTGCAGCCCAACGTGGACACCCGGCAGAAGCAGCTGGCGGCCTGGTGCTCTCTGGTCTTGTCCTTTTGCCGCCTGCACCGACAATCCAGCATGACGGTAATGGAGGCACAAGAAAGCCCTCTTTTCAACAACAACAAGCTGCAGAGTATCCTCCCTTAAGGAGTCCCGCCCCCTTCCTTTAGTGACCCGGCACAGCTCCTGACACACCCCCCTTCATCCCCTCCAGACGGGCCCAAGTTGGAGATTTAGACTCAGATATTAGGACAGACTTCTTAGCAAGCTAGAGAGGGTGAGCCCCGTTAGCGACGTGCTTGTCCCGCGTGTTGTGGAAGAGACTCCTGTATGTGCGCTGAGATTGTGCTTCTGAAGGGATTCCTACTTGGGAGGGCCTGCCCAGGAGGGAGATGCAGGGTTGGGGTTTTTCCTGTCCTCCCTAACTGTTATGTTGGTGAAGTGGCGGGCCTAGTAATACAGGACAAGCAGGTTCACAGCCAGGTGTCTGACCATCAGCAAAAAAAAAATAATAATAATCGAACGGTTTTGGCTCCTGGGTCCACTTTGGACAGACCCTGGGTTTTCTGGTTCATCCATAGGACATCTGGGGAAATTAGTTAGAATGACAAAGACAGCCGCCAAAACATGTTACTTCTTGTAACAAGTCCCGTCACAAATGGCACTACGCTGGATGCTAGAGAAAAAGACAGAAAATAACCCTACCCTTAGGAACTTATGTTCCATTGCTGAAAATAGCATGGACATATATAAGTAAATGTTAAAATGTGTACAAAGTAAATATGAGCCCTCCTCCAAACTCTAGACACATCTAACCTGATTCCATTTGGACATTCAAAATATTGTGTGTGGTGGTTTAGCATGGAACTACTTCTGGGGTTTTATTCTTTGTTAGGAATAAAATCACCTCTCGTATCTTGGTCATTCCCTTAACCCTGAGTCAGGGAAACTCCCCATGGAATCTATCCAGATTGTGTTGGAGGAACTGAGGAAGAAAGGTGGGTCCCAGTTCTTATATTCTCTCTTCCATGATAGTTTTACCTTCAAGTAGATTCTCTTGTGCCTTCCCTCATTTTCTTTGTCTTTGTCCCTTTTAAACTCTCGTTTCCTCCCCTTCTATGGCAGTAGAGTCCAGGGTGACTGACATATTAATAGCTGTTTCCTTGATTCGTAGCTTTCCATCTTCCTCTAAAAGTGGAATTTTCCTACCCATCCTTGTTATGCCTGGTGTATTTAAGTGGGAAGAAATGGACTATAGCATATCAGAAGGCTGGAATATTCTTTGATGAAGGCAACAGTGGATTTGGGGTGGGAGCTAGGTGTGGGAAGGAGTTAATCTTTCAATATCCTGAAAGTAGAACCTCCTCCTGTGTTTTCCACCTCATTAACCTCATAGCAACTCCCATGCATGATTGCTTTCTAGGGAACCTGGAGTGGCTGGATAAGAACAAGTCCAGCTTCTTGATCATGTGGCGGAGACCAGAAGAATGGGGGAAACTTATCTACCAGTGGGTGAGACACATAGCAGTAGTACAGAGAAAGCCCCTCACCTTGAGAGTAGAAAGGAATTGGGGTTCAACACTGAGTGTGCACATATACTCTATTATGCAGACCTGCATACCAAGCACATTGGGGATGGATTATAGAAGAAAGCTACATCTTGGGCAAGGCTTTCCCAATGCCTCAGTTTCTCTGGCCAAATAAGGCCTCCCTCTCTTTCCCTTCTCACCACCAGGAGCCAAGGGATTAGGCAAGGCCATATTTTCAGAGCATAGTGGAAGAAACCACAGGCTGCTTTGTTGACCAGAGGCTCTGACCACAGGAGATAAATGAGGAAAGGGTAAAAAAATAACTTGAGTCCTCCTTCTTACACATATACTCATAGGGTCTGCCTCAAACTTACAGAATGCCAGTGAATTTCTTTGAGCCATTGTAAAGACAGAACAGGCTCTCCTGAAACTTCCAGCCACAAACCCCAACCCCCACCAAAAAGGAAAGCATCCTTGGTAGCAATACAACATGTACAAGACATTCAGCTCCCACCTTCATTCCTGAATAGAGACCTCACCAGGACAAGAGGTCCCTCATTAGACACGTGAGACCTTGTGGTTTGAAATGCTGTGTGTGCATGTAAATATAGCTTCCCTTAGGGAATGTGGCTATTCAGCCACTCTTCCTTGGAGGCTAAAATCAGCTCTGGCACCTGATTCCTCGATTAGAGGGGTGGGGTCAATGAGTCAGTGAGGTGACAACCCCAAAGACTTCATGGGCCTTACTTAGTCCTCCTTTTCTGTATCCACAGGTTTCAAAGAGTGGCCAGAATAACTCTGTATTTACTTTTTATGAACTAACCAATGGAGATGACACAGAGGATGAGGGTAATACCTTTGAGTTCTCCCCCAGTTTGAATTTTACATGTCCTATTTTATCCATCTCATTCCTGACCTCTGGGCTGTAAATACTATGGAAAAGTGGAGTGAATGTTGGGGAGGGGAGACTCATAGCAGGGAGGTTATTGGGGGACCGTGGATAATAATGATTTTTCATCATCTGACTCGTATCAACTGAAGTAAGTTGGGGGGAATGGACAGCCTAGCTATTTCAGGTATTTGGGCTTTTGTCTAGTCAAGAATTGGGGTTCATTTTGATTTCTGAATTATCTCATCTTTTCCCCTATAAGCCCATTGGAGTTCACCCTTTGCCCCTCCTCTTCCAGATTCTGAAATGCCAGGTAGAGTCTTATGCCCAGCTTACCAGGCGTCTTGAGTTCAGTAGCCTGTACCAGTCATTAACTAGCAATGACCCTATTCATTTCCCCTCCAGCCTTTTAAAGCATCAGGTTTTGTGTGTGTGTTAGGGTCCCTTGTACAGAGAGGCTCCCTTACAACTCTGCTTTCCCCACAGAGTTCCATGGGCTGGACGAGGCCACACTTCTTCGAGCTCTGCAAGCCCTACAGCTGGAGCACAAGGCTGAGATCATCACAGTCAGCGATGGCCGAGGGGTCAAGTTCTTTTAGTGGACCCCTTCCCTCTTCCTCCCCTTCCTCAGTTCTCTGAAGGAGATAGGCTCTGTTCCCACAGATTGGAGCTTAAACCCAAACGTAACTTAAAGGAACTTTTCAGCTTCCTCCCAATTGTGGGCTGGGAGAACCATGGGAGAATTTGGAAAAGATAATTCCTCTGTTACCCCACTGTTCTGCTCCATGAGTGGGTTGAGGTAATAACGCCAGAGAGAAAATATGTGCCTAGTTTCTCCTTATCTTTCTACTCCCTCATTCCAGACTTTGGCTGATCCAGGGTCAGTATACCCATAAAACATAGTCACACATATCTACAAGTACACAGTACCTACACATCTCTCCCTTCAGGTTTAGCCTGGATCCTCTAGTAGAGGGGTAGAGGTTACATGGAGGACCTGGCTGCAGGCAGCCCACCGGGCATCATAGGAATAGGAGATCAGAGAGGGAGAGCTGGCCATGAAGTACCAAGTGTGGCTCTGATCTATGTTATTAAAGCTGGATTGTTCAGCTCTCAGTGCTTTTGTCTGGGTGACTTGTGTGTGTGGGAGAAGGGGATGAACTGAAGATGAGAGCGTAATGTGAACGAATGAATCTTAGCATAGAGATTGGAGGGGGAGGAGTATGGAAGTTTTCCAATGTGAAAAAGAGAAAGGTCCTGTGATCTTTAAAATGTCCACAGAGAATTTCTGGAACAGTTTTCTCCAAATTCTAGTCCGTTCTACTGGGGTTTAGCTATTAATGCTTTCTTGGCCAGCATTGAAAGGAGGACTTTGCAACTTGAAGAAATACAGATTCAAGCCAAAATGCAGTGAGAGCCAGTCCCTCTTAAACCCCTACAGGTCCTAGACATTGGGTGGGGCTGTCTCCGGTAGGCGGAAGCTAAAGGGTTAAGGCGGATTTGGACTTTGCTTCTTTGGAGAGGTGGTCAAACAGGAAAGCGCAGATGGCTGCAGGGTAGCCAACTGATTCAGGTTGTGGTCCCTTGGTTGGGAGGAGGGCGGGAGAGGGTTGGACGTGGAGACGGAGCTCTCAGCATTGGAAGGGGTGATGGAGAGAGGCGTGTCCTGACAGGATGGCTCCTCAGCTGGAGCAAACAGCTGAGTGACCAAGGTGGGCGGGGTCCTGGAAAAGAAACCCAAGCGTTCTGTAGTCTTTGTGCCCTCTGCCTTTGCTTTCGCCTCTGGAGCTACTCAGGCCAGTTAGTGGACGGGGGTGGGGCTGTCTTATCTAGGGTGAGCAGGCGGGTGGCGGCGTTAGCCCGACCCTGGATCAAGAGCTACTCACATTTGCTCCCCTCCATAAGGCCGGTGCGTTAGCTCCTTGTACTGGGGAGAAGAACCTCTCTATTCAGAAGAGTTTATTTCTCGGGGGAAACGGGGAGAGGTTGTCTGCGGTGAGGGGGAGGGCGAATAGCTGTGGGAGATGAGACGGAGCGGGTCTTAGGAGGTGGAGCCTGAAAGGAAGCAGGTTTAGCTGCAGCATTAACCAATCCCTTCTTGGCTTGCGCTGGGGGAACGTGAGAGCACAGAAACCCCGAAGGGGCGGCCTGGGGTGGGTGGGAGAGGGGTGGAGAATAGGCGGAGGTTAGGGAGGGAGCCCCCCCAACTAAGGGGCCTGTGGGAAGGACCAGAGTGGAGAAGGCGGAGCTCCGGAGCAGGATTGCTGGGGGCCGGGGCTTGAAGCCCATTGCAGGAGCTCGAGCCCAAACCCGAGTGAGGCTCTCTGAGCTAGCGCAGCTCTCTTAGACATAGAGCCCAAAGCAGAGAGTTCTGCCACCCTTGGCTCCTGGCCTCCGGTGCCATCAAACCCTTTCCTTCCTCATGCTGGCTTCCCCTGCTCCGGAGCCCCCTGTTCCTATGTCTCAGACCGAGGCGGACCTGGCGCTGAGGTCCCCGCCGCCTCCAGCTCCTGCCGGGGCTCCCCGCCTCGGCCCGGCACCCCGGCGGATGCGTCGCTTCTCCGGAAAAGGGGAGCTCCGACCACGCTCCACGCGTTTCAGCCGCCGCAGTTCAGTGGACCTGGGGCTCCTAAGCACTTGGTCTGAGCCCGCCCCGCCCCTCCCTGATCCCCCGGGCCCTCCGGATTTAAGCTGCCCGGGCTCCCCCAAGTCTTCACAGCCTAACTCCGGGGAGCAGGCGGAGGGCGCACCGAGCGAGGGTCCTGCAGGGAAGCCGGGAGATCTAGGGCGTCCGGAACTCTCAGGGTCGGGGGGAGGCCTGGGTTTCGGGGAGATGCTGCAGAGCCCCAGTGGGGTGGCGCCTGAAAGGCTACGAGAACAGGAGGAGAAGGAAGATACGGAAACGCAGGCTGTGGCCACGTCCCCGGACGGCCGCTATCTTAAGTTCGACATCGAGATCGGACGTGGCTCCTTTAAGACTGTCTACAGGGGTTTGGACACAGATACTACGGTGGAGGTTGCATGGTGTGAGCTGCAGGTGAGAGTGGGGAAGCGGGAGAGACGGGACTTGAGTTGTGGCAGAGTTCAGAGGACGGTAGCAAATCGCTTACAATCCGGGACACCGGCACTCCCCCTCCCCTCAGCCCCGGTGGGATCTTCATGGGCCAGTTTCTGCATCTAGGGAATGCATCAGGCAGAACCCTACGTTTGTCTTCCTGCCTCTATCCCACCCATGGTCTGCATGGGGGTACCGCTGGTCCGATCGTTCTAGCCAAACCATAGAGCCAGAGCCAGAGAGAAAAAGACAGGTAACGTGCAATGGGAATTACTTGTCCCTTAGCGGGATCTCCCCTGATTTCCACTTATGCTTTAGGTCAAGAGAAAGGATCAGAGGAGAGTTTGTCCCCCAGACCGGTCCGGACACAGCGGGTTAGGATTGATACCGGGAGTTACCTGCTTACTCCCCCTCTCACCCCAGTCAAAGATCCCTTTTCCTCTTCGCCCTCCTTAGAGGTCACTAGAGGTCATGGATGCGGAGTTGGAAAAGCTCGAGACCCTGGAACAGTCTCAGCGCAGGGCATTTAGTTGGACCTCGGAACGATATATCTTTCTGGGAGTTTTTAGGGGTAGTGAAGAGAGGGACTATATGGGAACTTGTAGAACCCATCACCTCTACATTGCTTCTCTGGCAGCATGGACCCAGGGAAATCCCCCCCCCAAAAAAAAAAAAAAGATCCTTGAAGCCTTAAGCGAGAAAGCAAGAACAGGGATCCTATGTCTTGGGCTGGGTGTCGGAACACCTGATTCCTTAATTCTTTCTTCGCCCCACTGCCAGCCCCAACCCTCAGGTGTGGGTCTGGGCTGCAGAGTGGGAGTTGCTGGAAAGAGTGTGAAGTTGCGTCTCCTCCCCCCCCCGTCCACTTTCAGACTTTACTACGGCTTGAAGAAGAGAACGCTGTAGTTCCCAGCTCCGGGTCCTGAGAGAGGCTGCCTAGCCCCCGATACCTCAATGGGACTGTGGGGGAGGGGGCCGGGGAGGGGTGGGCACCTTGAGGGAAGGGTCCCTCCCCTCGGGTCCTGGCACCAGGATGGTCTCTCACTCCTGCCAACGCCGCGCCCTGGGACTGGGGCCAGGAGGAGAGAGACGGCCAAAACGAGGGGGGTGGAGATGAGGGAGGAGAGACGTGGGGCTGGGGCGAATAGTGGAGGGTAGGTCAGGGGGAGAGGCAGAGAGGCTCAGGCTCCAAGGAGCCTAGCCCAGGAACTTCGCACTCCTCTCTGTAACCCTACCTTGACTCTAGTCTACCCAGTTCCTCTCGTTCTCCTACCTTTCCTCGTCTATCCGCTCCTAGCCCACTTTTCCTCCAACGGGCTTCCCCTCCAGTTCCCCCTCTGGCCCCAGGTCGCCCCCTCCCACTCCCACCTCCGGAGTCGGGCACAAAGACAGCATTGAACTCTAGGCCCCTGGACCGTACCACATAAAGGCGCTTGTGTTCGTCTGTGGGGGTCCGAGTACCGCGTCGGGTGCTTCTCCGGAGCCGGAGCGGGAGAGGGCGGGCCGGGTGGGACCGGGACTCGGGAGCCTATTGGCCAAGAGCCCCACCCGCCCCCAACCCAGCCCCCTCCCCACCCTAGGGCCCAGACCTCCGCGAACGTCCAGATCGGCCCCCTGAAGTCCCATCCCCTACAGCCTCCCCCATCCTCTTCCTCTCAGACCCTGTTGGCCTGCCCCCTCCCTCTTGCCCCGAAAAGGACTCCACAGTTAGCTGCTCCTCCTTATCCATGCCTTCTCGGAATCTGAGGGGCACCCCCTGGGTGTTGGGTTTCGAAAGCCGTTCATTGCCTCCTCCCCCGCCCCCAGACTCGGAAACTGTCTCGGGCGGAGAGGCAGCGATTCTCCGAAGAGGTGGAGATGCTGAAAGGGCTGCAACACCCCAATATCGTCCGCTTCTACGACTCGTGGAAATCCGTGCTGAAGGGTCAAGTCTGCATCGTTCTAGTCACGGAACTTATGACTTCGGGCACGCTCAAGACGTGAGTTCTGGGACCCTGGGCCCGCAGGGCGCAAGGAAGAGGGGGGAGGTGAAAACCCACGAGAAACGAGGTGGGGCGAGGGGAGGCGAGATGCGGTGGGAGTATGCTCAGGAGCAGCCGAAGGAGGAGAGGGGGGGCTCCAGAAAGACTCCCCCAAAGTCTAGTAGGCCCGGCTGAATTCTTAGGTGACCCTGAAGTATCCTCCCCTCGCCATGCTCACGCCCTCTTTTCTCCTCCCAGATACCTGAGGCGATTCCGTGAAATGAAGCCTCGGGTGCTTCAGCGCTGGAGCCGACAGATCCTGCGGGGGCTGCACTTCCTGCACTCCCGGGACCCCCCTATCTTGCACCGGGATCTTAAGTGCGATAACGTCTTTATTACGGGTCCCACTGGTTCGGTCAAGATCGGGGACCTTGGCCTGGCCACATTGAAGCGCACCTCCTTTGCCAAGAGCGTCATCGGTGTGCTCCCACCCTCCCCTTTACTCTGACTCTACCCGACCTCACTCCCTCCCCCCTTCTCCGCTCAACCCGCTCTAGACTTAGAGAAGACTGGAATGGTCCCAGAATGCCCCATTCTGCCCGGGAACCCGATTTCAGATCGGAGGGGTTGAAAGGCACCTTGGAACTCCTTGGAAGTGGGGCCGGCTGCAGAGAGAAGTCTAAATCTCGATAAGACTAGAGGAAGGAGGCAAAAGCCAGCCCAGCCCTGATACAGATAGGGGGACCAGTCTTAGACTTGACTTTCTCCTAAACCCCCAGAGCCCCCCACTCCAGCCCACCCAATCTAATTCCTGCCCTGTTGGAACTCCTCTATTAGAGGGCCGTGGAAAGAATAGGAACTCCCTGTTGATGCCCACTTTGCCCGCTCGTAGGGACCCCGGAGTTCATGGCACCCGAGATGTACGAGGAGAAATACGACGAGGCGGTGGATGTGTACGCATTTGGCATGTGCATGCTGGAGATGGCCACTTCTGAGTACCCCTATTCTGAGTGCCAGAACGCTGCCCAAATCTACCGCAAGGTCACTTCGGTGAGGAAATGGGAGGAAAGGACCCTCCGGTGCTGCTCATTTCTTACTGCCTCTGTTTAATACTTATTTCTGGACAAAGAAATATTTTTTCCTCCTGGGAAGACAAGGGATCTGATCTTTGTTGCTGGCCTCCCTTCTGAAACTTGTGAGACAATTTAGGAGATGGCGGGTGGACAGCGAGGCTCCGAAGTAGTCAGGGTGCTGCCCTCTGAGTCAGGAGGATCTGAGTTCAAAAGCCACAAGGTCAGATACTTCGCTGTGTGACCCTGGGCCAGTCGCTTAAGTCTGCTTGAGTTTCCTCATCTGTCAAATGAGCTGGAGAAGAAAATACCAGAATCTTTGTCAAGAAAACCCCCAGGTGTTTGTCTCTAAGTTGGATCCTGACATTGTCCCCATCCCTTTTCTTCTTCTGCCCAGGGCACGAAGCCTAATAGTTTTCACAAAGTGAAGGTACCAGAGCTGAAGGAAATAATCGAAGGTTGTATCCGGACGGACAAGAACGAGAGGTGGGAGCTGGGAATGAAATTTTGGGAGATGCTGAGGGTGGGACAGGGAAAGGAAAAAGGGGATAGTGGGGGTGGGGAGAGAAGGGTCTCAGCCTCAGCTAACCCGTCCCGCTGCATTTCTAGGTTCACCATTCAGGATCTCCTTGCCCATGCCTTCTTCCGAGAAGAGCGAGGTGTGCATGTGGAGCTGGCAGAGGAGGACGATGGAGAAAAGCAAGGCCTGAAGCTGTGGTTGCGAATGGAAGATGCCAGGAGGGCTGGTCGTCCTCGAGACAACCAGGCCATTGAGTTTCTCTTCCAGCTGGGAAGGGATGCGGCTGAGGAGGTGGCCCAGGAAATGGTGAGAGGACTGGACCTAAGAGAGAGGGAGGATGGGGGTGGGGGGAGGCTGTAGCATTACTGTATGGAAGGAAGGGCAAGGTGGGGAAAAGAAAATTTCTCATCCGAGAAATAGAGAAGGGAAAAGGAGAGTGGAAGCTGGTTCCAGTCAGTACAGGAAAGGAAACTGGGTGGAGGTGGCTGACACTAATTTAGGAAAAGTCCAGGTTAAAGGGAGAATCCAAATATATTCTTTGGTTTGAGTAATATCCCTTCCTCACACTTGGAGTTGAATAATCCTTTGGTAAACTTGATGGGAAATTAAAGTTGAGAGTTCTGGGTGTTATTTTTTTTTCCTTTTTATGCTATTAAATATACAATAGCAACATTCAACACTTGTATGTAAAAGATGTCTCTCCAGGCCAGATGATTTGATATAAAAATCAAATCTATCAAACCTCCCATTTCCACCCCTAAAAGTCCTTTCTACACCAAGCAAAATCAGAAATTTGTGACATGACTTCTGAGAAATAATGGCTATGTAAACTTAGTCTTTGTCTATGTAGGCACTGTTATTTTCCTTCCCATATTAGGTGGCCCTGGGACTAGTCTGTGAAGCAGATTACCAGCCTGTAGCTAGAGCTGTTCGAGAAAGGGTCGCTGCTATTCAACGGAAAAGGGAGAAGCTTCGAAGAGCTCGAGAGACAGAGCCAGCCCCTCCACCCCCAGGACCCCCTCCAGTGGCTGCCACCACAGCTCCTGGCCCTGAAGCTCCCTTCCCTCCTGAACCTGAGGAACCAGAGGCAGATCAGCACCAGCCATTCCTTTTCCGTCACGCCAGCTACTCCTCTACCACTTGTACGTCACTCCTGATCCCTGGCACTGGGTGGTCCCCTCTTCCCAATCTTTGATCCCTCCAGAAAGGAAGAAATGGAACTGCATTTGGAGACTTTTGCCACTCAGACATACTCCTTCCTTGTCCAGCACCCTTCCCTTCACGGGGTCCTTTTGGGGTGTGTGTGAGAGAGAATTGGGTTAAATGACTAGCCTAAGCTAGTGAGAGCTAAGTGTCTGAGGCCAGATTTGAACTTCAGAACCAATATTCTATTCACTGAGCTATCTGGCTGCCCCATTCTTGGCCCTTTGTAATTCGCTTTCCCTTCACCTCTCTCCTGCAGCGGATTGTGAGACTGATGGTTATGTTAGCTCCTCTGGCTTCATAGAAACTTCAGACCCAGTGCTCCAGCCCCCTGGAAGGGAACCATCCAGTCCTGCTGATCCCCACATCAGCCTGCCTTCGGTGAGAGAGGCTAAGTTAGGGAAAGGGGATGGTAGTAGTTTAAATCTCTGACTCATCTGTGACATAACCCCATCGAGCCTAAATGTTCACTCTTATCTGGTACTTCCTTGGAACTTCACCACCCTGGACTTCATCTGTTCCCGATCCAATTCCCTAAGATGTCAGGATCCTGACTATGATTCCCCAAACCCAGAATCATAGAATGTCAGAATGGGAAGGGTCTATCCAATTTCTTTTGACCCTAAGTACCTGCCTCCTTTCAGGGCTTTGCCTTATCCATTCCCCGATCTGGTCCAGCCAGTGACTTCTCTCCTGGGGATAGGTAAGTTCTGGGCTAGGATGGATGGAGGGGACTGGAGGGAATTGGGATCAGGGTGCCCACAACTTTCCTATTCCTTCTGTTTCCTCTGCTCTCTCCAGTTATACTTCAGATGCAGCATCAGGACTCAGTGATGTAGGAGAAGGACCAGGAAGAATGAAGAGACCTTCTGGGAGAAGCCCAAAGCGCAGACCTCGATCCCGCCTACGTGTGACCAGTGTGAGAAAGGGGTGATGGGGCAGCTGGACCCTGGGAAGGACCAGGAGGAAACAATGGGAGGGATGGTGGGAAGGGGCCGGGCGCCCAGATTATAGATGGAAATGCTTGTTTCTCTCATCTGACTGTATGGTGTGAGCTGTCATTCTTTCCTCAAATTTCCCAACTATCACTTAGGGGGTGGGACAGTGAGCTCCATCCCACACTGATTCTGTACCCAAAGGTGTCGGACCAAAATGATCGAGTCGTTGAATGTCAGTTGCAAACGCACAACAGCAAGATGGTGACCTTCCGATTCGACCTGGATGGAGACAGTCCTGAGGAGATCGCAGCTGCCATGGTTAGGAAGAAGGGAAAGAGGCTTTCATGAATGGACCCAGGATGGGTCTCTCTCTCTCTCTCTCTCTCTCTCTCTCTCTCTCTCTCTCTCTCTCTCTCTCTCTCTCTCTCTCTCTCCCTCTCTCTCCTTTCTCTCTCTCTCTCTCTTCCCCTCTCTCTCTCTCCTTCCTTTCTCTCTCTCTCTTTCCTTTCTCTCTCTCTCTCTCCTTCCTTTCTCTCTCTCTCTCTTCTCTCTCTCTCTCTCCTTTCTCTCTCTCTCTCCTCTCCTCTCTCTCTCTCTCTCTCTCTCTCTCTCTCTTCCTCTCTCTCTCTCTCTCTCTCTCTCTCTCTCTTCTCTCTCTCTCTCTCTCTCTCTCTCTCTCCTCTTCCTTTCTCTCTCTCTCTCCTTCCTTTCTCTCTCTCTCTCTCTCTCTCTTCTCTCTCTCTCTTCTCTCTCTCTCTCTCTCTCTTCTCTCTCTCTCTCTCTCTCTCTCTCTCTCTCTCTCTCTCTCTCTCTCTCTCTCTCTCTCTCTCTCTCTCTCTCTCTCTTCTCTCTCTCTCTCTCTTCTCTCGGTTTCCAGCAGTATTCTGGGCATGGTGGTAGAGGATACTAAGGAATTAGGATGCATGATCTCTAGTCCCTTGGAGGCCACTTTGGGGGAGGAGGGGAATCCTGAAATCCACAAAATAAGGGAAGAACATTAGATAAAATCTAGTGAAGTAGTTAGAATGATAGGGACGTAATGACAATTTAAAGACATGGAAAGGTAGCATGAAAGAGTGGAAAGAGCTCTTGTTCTGGAGTCAGTAAGTCAATGAACATTTATTATTACCTACTGTGTACCACGCATTGTGCTAAGTGCTGGGAGTCAGAGGACCCAGTTCAAGTCTCACCTCGGATGCACATTTCTTGTGTGTCTTCAATCACTTGTTCTCCTTGGGCCTCATAAACCGATCTCATGAATGATGGCTTTTATAGCAAAGGCTGGATTTTTATTTGATCTAATCAGCATTTATTAAGTACTTTCTGCAGGCAGAGCACTAAGCTAAGTCCTGGGAGAAATAAAGAGTTTCTCTTGCAAACTGAGTTTCTCCGCTACATATGGTAGCAGCCTAATAAGGATTGAATTGCTGAATTGAATTTATTGGTATGATACACAGAGAAAATGATATGCATAAGTACATTAGAGAATTAAACATAAAGGCTTTATGAAGTCTGAAAAATAGACATTTTTTTGTGGTTAAAGGCGGTGAGGAGATATCCAGGGAAGGCTCAGAGGAAGTACAAAATCTGGGCTGAGTAGGAGGAAGGAGGAATAATATTTCAAGTAGGAGGAAGAACATTAATAAAGGTAGAAATGAAGAATGGTAAAGAGGGTGGCTTAACTGTAGCAGAAAGCATAATATTGGCCAACAGTGGGAGATAAAGTTGGGGCCGGTTGATTTAGGACTTGGGGTGCCAGGTTCAGGACTTGAGCTGATCAGTCAGTATTATTTTTTCCATGAATCACAGCACCCAGCATTCTATCTTACTTCATCCTGTGGGGCGTGCAAAAGAAATAGGGGTCATAATCTCTGCCCTAAAGATCTTACATTCTAATTTGGAAAAATAGGATGAACACATAAGGGAGAAGGGAATAAGCATTTATATAGCTCTCACTGTGTGCCAAACAGTATCATTTCTTTTGATCCTTATAACAACCCTATTTAGGTAAGTGCTGTTATTACCCCCATTTTACAGTTGAGAAAGCTGAGGCAAACAGGTTAAATGGGTTGATTGAAATCACATAGGTAAGTATGGGCCAAAATCTCTATCTCAGAGACTTTTAAGTTCTAGTTTGAAGAAAAAGAAATGGGACTAACATATATGGGGAGAAGGGAATAAGTAATTATATAGCTCCTGCTGTGTGCCAAACAATATCATTTCTTTTGATCCTTATAACCTATTTAGGTAAATGCTGTTATTTTCTCCATTTTATAGATGAGAAAGCAGAGGCAAACAAAATTAAGTGGATTGAGGTCACACAGTTAGTATCTGAGACCAAATTTGAATTCAGGAATTCTTGACTCCAGGTCCAATCCCCCTATCAATTACACTACATCGATACCTCAAATGTAAGCCACCGAGAAAAGAGAATTAGTCCGAATCGATTTAGAATGAGCAAATCTAAGTTTTTGGTAGATTGTGGTGTGGTCGTTCAGAAAAGGAAGAAAGATGAAAAAAGAGAAGACGCTTCACAAAGAAGGGAAGAGATTAAAGCTCAAAATAGCTTTCTGGATTTGTTTAGATGAAAGAGAGTGGGAGGCAAGGAGAGAGCAATCCATCTAGAACTGACACGAACAAAGGCACATAGAAATTAAACATAGGGTGTGTTCATGTGTTGAGGGACAGGGAGAAACTAGGACTAGAGGAAAGAGTTGCTGTTAGAATATATTGGGAAACGGCATTAAAGTAAATCAGAGCCAGCTTATGGCAGGTTTTAAAAGCCAGGCAGAGAGCGAGCTCTGGAGTTTTTGTATTGATATGATCAGCAATAGGGAGTTAATGCGGATTCTTAAATAGGAAAATAGCGTGGTAGAAGCAATTTTTTAGGGATTTAGTCAAAGATGTGTGGAATATATTAGGAAAAAAAAAAAAGACCAGTGGCAGAGAGCTTAACTAAAAAGCTGTTGCAGTATCTAGGCATGAGATGAGTTGAATTTCAGGGACGTTTTAAAAGAACTGACAGAACTCAGTGACAATTTGGATATAGTTCTTTGTACATAGGGCCAAGGAGAGTTGAAAGAAGGGAAGGGAAGAGGAAAAGAGAGAGATGGATAGATGGGTGGATGGTTAGACACACATATAAGCATACCTAGGTAATGTGTATGCATATATATGTTGAATATTGGGCACACAATAGGGGGAAGAATCAAAGATTAGTCTAGAATTTCTACCCTAGGAGATTGGAATAAGAAAACTGCCATTAAAGGAATAGAAATGGATCCCTAGGGAGAAGATTGAGAGGCTTGTGGTTTACAGAGATTGAGGTTATATAGTGGAAAGAGGATTAAGACTGGACCTATAATTTCATTGATAAAAGGAATTCCCAGGAGGGAAAAATTCCTCTACCAATAAAGATCAGCACCTTTGCAGATACTGAAAATCTTAGAGAATTGCCTACAGTACTGAGAGGTCAAGCGACTAGTCTAGGGACACAAAGTCAATACCAGAGGCAGGGATTTGGGTTTCCCTGACTGCAAAGCACTCTGTTGTATTGTGGAAAGACCATTGGATCTGGAGCTTAGCACAGTGCCTAGCACACAGTTAAGTGCTTAATAAGTATTCTATTTATCCACCTACCTACCTATATTCATCTGTTGTTCAATCCACCTATCTACCAATCTATATCCACCTAGCTATTAATCAATCTATTTATTCATCTATCTATATATCTACCCATTTATATTTATCTATTCATCCAGCTCTTTTATGTATCTATCTATCTATCTATCTCTACTTTCATCCAAGTTCCTTACTGCCTCTGTGACTTTGCCCAAGTCACTTCAGTTTTTCGACCTCAGTTTCCTCAACTGTAAAATGAAGGGGTTGGATTAGATGAATGCTAGATTTTCTTCCAGCTCTATGATGAGCTCATTCAATTAAGAATGTTTACCTTTGAGGTAATATTTTTGAATAGAGAGAATCTGGGGATGGGAATTTGGTGGGAATCACCAGAAGAGAATAGTTAAAGCTTTGCAAATAGGCAAGAGCTGGAACATAGAGGAAATAGGAGCAGAGAGCCAAAACTTGGGTTTTGGAAGACACCAGTGGTCTGGGAATGGGAAGAGGAATCATTGAAGGAAACAGGCCAGGAGTAGCTCAAGAGGCAGGAGATCTATTAGCCGGTCCTATAGAAGCTAAAGGAGAAAGTGTCCAGGAAAATTTAGCTGCCGCTAGCAGCGGACAGTGCTGAGTAGAATCAGCCTGGAGGAAAGATCCTTTGTATTTCGCTGCAAGGTTGCTGACTGTGGATTCAAGAGTGTTGGGGAGTGGTAATGGAGTGAAAGTTAGATTGCTAGAAGCTAAAAAGGAAATTTATGGCTGAGGGGCTAGAGCTTAGCTGTGAAAAAGTTCCTGAATTGGGTCATTATCCATCCACCCCCAGTCCCTTTCCTCTTAAAACTCGCAGTAGCCCCAGAGTGCTTGCATGATAAAAGACAACTCCCTCACCTAGACTTTCCGGACTCTCCACCATCTGGCCCCAACTTTCCTTCCCACTCTTCTCTTTTACTATTTCCTCCCTTCCACGTATCCTGTACTCCAGCCAGACTGGGCCATTTCCCTGAACTGACCGAGTGAGTTCCCAACATCATTCATGATGTCACCCCCAAGTAGAAAGCCCTCCTTTCTCCTTTCCACCTATCCAGAGGAATGAATGGGTGAATTCATCCATCCACATCTGACCCATGCTTCCAAACGAATTTAAAATGCCACTAGTTCTAATCTCAAACTTGCCTCTTCAGGGATCATTTGTGTGCGCCATTTCTGAAACATTTCCTGCCTTCCCATCTTTTTGTGCCGGTGTATCTTGTAATCTTGTGTATCTTCCCCCTCATCTGGCACTGGCATCTTATATAGAATAAGACTGGCTGAAATGAGAGTAGTACTGTGCTTGGAAGGAATATTAAAGTGACGCCCAATGCAGGAAGTGTGGGTAGTGGACGGAATTGTGGATGCAAACTGTGGATGCACTGTGTAACCACAGACAAGTCATTTCAATCTATCAGTTTTGTTGTTGCTGGTCAGTCTTTTCAGTCATATTAACTCTCAGTGATCCCTTCTGGTGTTTTCTTGGCAAAGATACTGAAGTAGTTTTCCATTTCCTCCTTCAGTTCATTTTACAAATGAGGAAACTGAGGAAAGTAGGGTGAAGTGATTTGCCCAGGGTCCTATCTCTAGTGTCTGAGGTTGGATTTGAACTCAGATTTTCCTGACTCCAGGTCCAAAGCTCTATCCACTTCCTCACCTATCTGCCCATCAGTCAATTAACCATCCTTTGTTAAGCACCCACTACAGTGCCAGGCATTGGGAATTTGATGACAAAAAGGTAATGGGCAACAACTGGCATTTTCTGGATAGAAGTGAGGGGATCAGATCTGTGCTTTAGGAATATCTCTGTCAATTTTGTGGAAGATGGCTCAGAAAAGGGAAAGACTAGGCAGGGAGCCCAATTAGGAAGCTATTGCAATAGTACAGTGGAAAGCTGAAGTGAAAGTTTCAAATAAAGTGGTGGCTGTGTGAGTAGACAAACTTAAATTTCCTCATCTGTAGGGCATATCTCAAAATGAGAATCTAGGAGATTATGAATGTAAAAGGGTTTGCAAACCTTAAGAAACCATTTGAATAATAGCTAATAGTTATATTATCACAGCTATTTGTGATATTACGATGATTACTTATCAGTTCATAGGGTCATAGACTTTGTAACAGAATGTTCATTTAGTTCAACTACATCAGAAACAGAGGTTTCTTTCTGCTTAGATGGTAACCGAGCAAATATTTGAATCTGTGACCCCTGATTCCATCATTCTTTCTCGTGCAACATTAAGATATTCAAGGACTTTGGAAGTGATATAAGAGGGAGAAGGGATGTGTATTGGGAGCACGTTTGTTCAGAAACAGGGAATGGTATTTGTTGGAGAGATCAGAGCAAGGATTAGTTATCGAGAGCATGAGAAATAATGTCCCATTCCTTCTAGGCACTCCCAATTGCAGCAAGATGCTTGTCAGAGATTTGGAGAAATTTGAATATGAGTATTTTTGGTGAGGAGGGAGAGGGAGGAACCCATTTCTCACTCTAATCTATGTTGAATCTCCCCAGGTATATAATGAATTCATTCTACCATCGGAGCAGAATGGATTTCTAGGTCGAATTCGGGAGATTATTCAGCGTGTGGAGACCTTGCTAAGGAGAGAGGGGGGCCCTGTTGGGGCCACTGGAGATGCCCCAGCTTCCCAGGTCAGAATTTTTGCCACATCCATAACAGACATCTCATTACTCCCTTCCCTTGCCCCACTCAAGACCCTTTACAACCCTTTACTCCACAACCCCTTGACTTCTTGAGCCCCCTATTCCAAAGACTGGAGACCTTCCACTTTGTGACTGAGCTCCCTGTTTCCAGCAGGAGGAGCCCATGATACCGGCTCTCCCTGGCCCCCTCTCACTCCCAGTCAGTGGTATGTACTGAGTCTTCCCTCTGCCCTTGCTGATCCCTATCGAAGGAAGGGGTGTCTCAAGGGATTGTTTTGGGAAGGTGACCTAATAGGAGTCTGTGGTGGGAGGCAGGCCCCGGATTGAGGGCTGCAGCCTCAACACTCCCCTTCTCCCTCGCAGAGACCAAGAATAATACCTCTCTGGAACAGAGAAACTGGACATCCTTTCCTTCCTCCCCCTTGTCACCAGGGTACCCCCCATCTCCTGGGACCCCCTTTACTCCAGGCCCTTCCTTCCCCATCCCGCCCCCTCATTTACCTATTACTTCCTCTCCATATCCCCTCCCTTCTTCCCAGTTTGCTTCCAGTCCTTCCCAGTTTCCTATCACATCTTCCCAACTCCCAGGTCTCTCTCCTTTTCCTCTTAGTTCTCCATCCCCATTTCCCCCTAATCTCTCTCAATTCCCTATCCCATCCTCTCCATTTCCAAGTCCCTCTTCCTTTTCTTCCGCTTCTTCACCTTCATTCTCCCCTATTTCCTCCCAATCCCCCATCATTTCCTCCCAGTTTTCCCCAACCACTTCATTTTTGCCCAGTTCTCCACCTCCATTTCTGCCTAGCTGCTCCCAGTTCACTCTCAGTACTTCTTCCTTTCCTCCAAGTCCATCCTCTCCTCTTCCTCCACCCCCTTCAACTCCCCTCCTGTCTCTGGCTGGTGCCTTCTCTCTGGCTGTGATGACTGTGGCTCAGTCCCTGCTAACTCCCCAACCTGAGCTCCTTCCTCGCCCTTCAAGTCCTCCTGCCTCTCCACCAAGTCTCCCAGACCCCATTGTACCGTGTGCCTTGGAGAGTCCACTATCCAAAGCTGAGGAGCAAGGTGAGGTGAGTATGAAAGGGAGGACCCAGGGAGGCTTGGTGACTCTAATCAAGACCTGCCTTTTAACTGTCCCACTCTCTTTAGACCCCCTCTAGTTCTCAGTCACTCCAGGGGGAAGCCAGGCTGTCACCCATCACAGAAGGTGAGACCTCTAATCTCTAACGACTTTGCCCTGTTCAGTCTCTTGGTCAGCATCTAATTAATTCAGCTCTTTTCCTCTCCGCACCTTCCCATCCACAACAGAAGGGAAGCCACAGCTTGTTGGGCGTTTCCAAGTGACTTCATCAAAGGAGCCAACTGAACCTCTTCTCCAACAGCCCATAGTTCCACCTCCGGATTCCCCAGAACCTTCCACCCCTCTGTTGGCCCCTGAGAGTTCAGACACCGAGGACAGTGCCGGAGGAGGGCCAGAGGCAGGGGAGGCTCTAGCTGAAAGTGATCGGGCGGCAGAGGGACTGGGGCCTGGAGCTGAGGGAGAGGACGGGGAGGAGAGGGAGCCATGGACGGGCACCAGCCCTACTCCTCCGAGCCAGCCCAGCCCAGTGTGGCTGAACTACACCTACAACAGTAGCCATTGTCTGAGCAGCGGGGACTCGGAGAGCAGCGGGGAGGATGAAGAGATCTGGGCAGAGCTGCAGAATCTCCGTCAGAAGTGAGGGGAAATGACAGAAAGGGGAGGACTAATGGGGAGGGGGGTATTAAGAGGTGAGGGTGGGCCTACTCTCATCATCAACCCTCTTGCCCTGTTGTAGACACCTCTCTGAGGTGGAGACCTTGCAGATGATGCAGAAGAAAGAGATTGAAGACCTCTACAGCAGGCTAGGGAAGCAGCCCCCACCCGGCATAGTGGCCCCGGCTACCATGCTCTCTAGTCGGCAGCGTCGCATCTCCAAGGGCAGTTTCCCTGCCTCTCGTAGAAACAGCTTGCAGCGGCCCGAGCCCCCGCCCCCTGGTAAGGCACCCCTGCTCCTGCTTTGTCAACAAGAGTCTCTTCCCCAGTTTCTTTCAGGCCCTGAGCGTCCACCTTGGTTTGAATGGCATTCCCCATCTCTCTCCTGGTTCCTCTCACTCAGTATCCATCCTTTCTCCAGGCATTATGAGAAGGAACTCTTTAAGTGGCAGCAGCACTGGCTCTCAAGAACAGCGACCAAGCAAGGGGGTGACATTCGCTGGGGATTTTGGCAGGATGGTGAGGGGGAGCTAGGGACTGAGGGCAGAAGGGAGGAAGATACTGGGGAAACTTCTACCCGAAGATTTTTCCTCTCCCAAGTCTCTTCAGTCCTTTCTCTTTTCCCCCTTTAGTGAGTCCCGAACCGAAGCAATGTGGGACCAGGGTAGAGCTGATGCCCTCAGGACCTGATTCTTGATAACTCAGAATGCTACTCCAAGGTGGACTGGTGCAGTTTTGCAAAGACTTCAGCATTTGTTATCCCAAGTTACCTGGATTTGAATCCTCCCTCTAATACTATGTGACCACCTGCAAGTCACTTTTAATTCTCTGTGCCTGTTTTTTTCATCCGCAATAATAAGGGTTATAATGGCTGTCCCTACCTCACAGGGTTGTTGTGAGGACCAAATGAAATGCCTGCATAATGCTTTGCAAATCTTAAAAGTGCTATATAAATATATAACTGTCAGCTATTATGATTATCACATCCCAGGAATAGGGAGAGAAAAGCAGGGGAAGAATTTCTTTACCTTGTCAAAAGAAGCAAAATTTGTAAAGCATTTTGCAAGCCTTAAAGCACTATATAAATGCTAAATATTACTATTAAAAAAAAAAAAGGCAGAGGAAGACTGTTCAGCAGTGTAGAGTGTGAGCCCTAGGACTTTCAAGCACCAACCACTAAAACTACACAAGGTTGCTTGTGGAGAACTTCCCTAGCCATTCCCCCCACCTCCATCCCCCAAGCTGAGGGCTAGGCACACTCATGTCAGACTTGTAAAGAAGCCAATAAAAATATTGGAAACGAGTCTATTGGTCTGTCAGCCCTGCAGGGGATAGAGGGTGGGTGGAAAGGCCTAGTCTCACCAGTGAGGCAGGGGGGAATTAAAAAATCTTCTCACAATGGGGAGCATAAGTGGACACCCAGCCTCCTGGCATTATGCCATCAGCGGCTTAATTTCAAGGTCAACCATCAACTCCACCAATCTAACCTCTCCTCCAGACCCCACCCTGGGCCTGCACAGGCAAGCTCAGAAAACTCGAGGGCTGGATGACCCCCATTCACCCTTCCATCCAGGGGCGGGGAAAGGCTATTGTGAGGGCCCCAGGCAATGGAAGGAAAATGGAGATGAGAAAAGGAGTGTGTTAGTGCATGAAGGATAGCTTAGCCACACACAGCCCAATAATTTCCATGATTTTTACCTGCTAATCGGGTAGAAAGATCGCAGGTAAAGCTATTCTAGTTAAACATTCACATTTCCTTAGGGCAACACAAATGCCACAATTGGTAGACCTGTTCTTCCCCTCCTATAAATTCACAGGGCTCTAGAACAAGGAGGATGATTCATTTTATTGTGAATCAGTCCTTGATTATCACTGCCAGGTTTCAACAAAGAAAAAAGAGGTATTTTTCTTATCTTTCTCTCTTCCCCTAACGATAGCTTTAAATCTTAGGCAGAAAGAAGCTATGAAGACATGAAAAAGCTGGAGGTGACTTAAGCCACGCCTCCTTTCTATTTTAACAATGGCTCAATTTGGGAGGAAGGGGAGAGAGAAGGAATAGGTGTTCCTATCAAACTGGCTGTATACACAATTCCCAAAGTAGGGTGGAACTCCATAACCAAAGCACATCCCAAAGTCAGGCTGGCCCAAACACTCCTTATCCCAAGTGGGAGTCTTTTTCTTGTAGAGGAGGGAAAGGAGAGAAGGTGGAAACATCCTATTCTCATTTTGAAGAAGTTCCATCCAGAATGGAGAGTCTGAGCACTCATTAGGTTTAGGGGCTATTGGTCCCAGGAGCTTTCACTCTAGCAGCTTTGGCCTTGTCGTCCAAGTCATCCAGGAACCGCTCCTGGGACACTGAGTAGAATGTATAGCCATCTGGGAGTCACGGGCTCAGGAAAACCATAAGGAAATCAGAGTACATCCCTCAATTTTCTTTCCCCAACTTGTCCCAACCCCTCCTCCCAGTAGTCTATGCTGTTTTTTTTTTTTTTTTTGGTCTCCTTCAAGTGGTTCCCACCCCATCCTGGAATTCAAACCACACCCCCACCCTGACCCCCAACATTCATACATGTTCAGTGTATTTGTTCTCTACCTGCAACCCTGATCCTACCTCTTTTCCAGTTATTCTCCCCTGGGCAGTAGTGGAAAAGAACAGCTTCTAACTAAGGAAAAGCTGGGTTCAAGCCTGGCAACAAAAACACACTGGCTCATTAGGACAAGAACAGTGACCAGAAGTAGTACTGCATAATGGAGAGCAAGCCAGCCTCCAAGCCAGAAAGATAAGAGTTCAAGATTTGCTTCTGCAAGGCACAGCCTCTGCATCCTAAAGCTCTAAGTACTGACCTGCACTAGGAATCTCCCCATCAGGGAATTCCCTAGACTCCAGCTGCTTGTTTTTCCCTCCTGAATTCAGTAGTGTTTTATTTTTTCAATTACATGTAAAGATAGTTTTCAATATTCATTTTTTAAGATTTTGAGTTCCAATTTCTTTCCCCCTGCTTAAGACAGCGATTTGATGTTATACATGTATAGTCATTTAAAACATTTCTATAGCAGTCATTTTGTGGAAAAAAAAATCTGAACAAAAGGGAAAAACCAGAAAAAAAAGCAAACAAAAGAGGTGAAAATAATATGCTTCGATTCACATTCTGTCTCCATAGTTGTTTCTCTGGATGCTGATTAGATCCCAGCTTCTTATTTAGTGGGTCATGATCCCATATAGGGTCTCAACTGAATATGTGGATCAGCAAAATTATGACTTATTATCAATAAATATTTGATTTGTTCACCTATTTTATTATACCAATACACTCCATACAACCCAAAGATCCAGTGCCTGTAGCTATCTGTTCTCCATGTATTCCTGGAGAGCAGAAAGCTTTATCTGAGGACTGAAGAATTAGGGTAGACCTGGAAGGTCTTCAGTACTGTAAGAATTCAAATTCATCTTCGGATACTGGTTGTGTGACATTAGGCAATCAAACCTGTTGGCAAATAGATTTGCCTCAGTTTCCTCATCTGCAAAATGGGGATAATACTAGCATCTACTGCTCCTGAGGATCAAAAGAGATATTTGGGGGAAGGTTTTTAGCATTGTGTCAAGGCACAGGGTAGGCGCTATAAAAAAAATTACTGCTATTAAGAAATTAGGTAATTGTTAATTAGTATCAGGCAAGGCTATGTTACTGTCTTGCACTGTGACCTTGGACAAATCATTGGCTCCCATCAGGAAATTAAATGTGTCTTTTCGAATTCTAAGGCCCACCCCCACTCTCGCCCCCTCTCTCTCCTTCCCCCGACTCCAGCCTCGTTTCTCTTGCTCCCTTCCCCTCCCCCAACCTCCGTGACCGGCGGATACAAATGGCCAACACGAGGGCCCCGATGCTCAGTCCGGTCAGGATGTTGCGACCTCGCCGCTGCGGAAGCGTTTTCTGCCACTGGGAGAGCTCCACCTGCCTCATAAAGTGCAGCTGGGCCGGGCTCAGTTTGTCTCGCGCCGGGTCAATGCGCTGCGCTACGGGGGCTTTCCCAGTCTCTGATCCCGCAGCTCCGCCAGCACTGGAATCAGCCATCTCGCTCCTCGACCTACTCCAGAGCGGGTCAGAACCACGGCGCACGCCGGAAAGGACGGTAGCCCCTTGGTCGTCGTCGTCGCTGAGGATTCTGGTACTTGTAGTCTGGCTGACCTTTTCTTCGGAAGAATCGGAGATGAGGCGGAGTGTCCTGGGCGCGCCTTCTGATTGGCTGAAGCTCCCGTGGAGCCCGCGAGCCCGGCAGTTGAGACCTAGAAAAGCCGTTGGGAGCACGAGGCCCGGCATAAGCTGCAAAGTTTCTGAGAGTCTGGGGGGGAGGGGGGAAAGGGGTCGTTGTTGTCTGGAGGGTGTGCAGGGCAGCTGACTATGGCTGGAGCCGCGGGGCCCAGAGCGTCGGCTTCCCTCAGTGACTTTAAGTTTGGCGCTGTGGACACACAGACGATCGAAGACGCCCTGCTCCACCTAGCCCAAGAGAATGAGAGGGCGGTGCGGGAAGCCCGGGGGCAGGCGGGCAGCTTCAGGGAGACCCGGATCGTGGGTGTGGGCCCAGGACTGGGGGGGAATGGGGTGTGTTGCGCACCCGAGGCGCCAAAATCCCCAACCTTGCCTCGAGGGCTTCAGCTCCTCCCCTTTTCCTTCTCTTACGCTCCTTTCCTTTCCCCCCTTCTTCCGTAAGCCACGAGAAAACCAAAGCCATTGCTCAGATCCTTAAGGTCCCAAAACCAACTAGAAAACACAGGAGGCATTTTATTTTGGTTAAAGTCTAGACACAATGTCTGAATTTTCAAGGTCCATCAAGTCAAGATACATTTTTAAAGTAATTACATATGCCAGGCAATAGAGATACAGGAGATAATCGAATTAATCTAGTTTTCCACTGTCGGTACCGATACCTGTGTATTGAGGGTGGGATTTTGTGTGTCTACCAGGATATTTTATGCAGGTATTGTTTATGTGCTAGAGGGTTGTGGGATTGTCTTGGATTTACCGCTGCACATTAGTCAAGAGAGACGGGTTTCAGTGAAGAGAGATTTGGCTGCCGTACAGTTCTCTCTGCATGTATCTGACCATCTGCAGTCCCATGCTGATGGTCTTTTATGTATAACCCAGGGGTCTTGGAAAGCTCCTCTGTTGAGAACTGAGATTTTTCCTGGTTCCCACCCTATAATGGAATTGCAAGTTAAACAATTCCAACTGGGACTTTTCATTCAAAGGGAAATATTGGAGGCTGTTAGGACTAGTCTTTACCAATTTATTAGTGAAGAAAAACACACAATACAACTTGGTGGGAGAAGATAGAGAAGGAGGGAGGTAAGGAATTCAGTCACTTTAGTTCCACTTAACAGATTAGAGGAATCGTGCACACTATAAAGTGGGTGGAGTTAAACTATGCATGCATGGGAAATCTCCAGAGGAAGGTTGCTAAACAAAATTGTCATCAGCAAGATTAAAATTCAAGAGAGCCGGTTTGGTTTCATATTAAACTATAGGTATTAGGATTTCTTAGCTATTCCATAAATTTCCCAGCAGTCAAGAATATGAACAGATAAGAGGGTGGGAAAGGGGTTAATGTATATTGGTACCAGGCAAGAGTTCTTATCTGCTGAACCCTTGTCACCAAGGATCTTGCTCTTGGCACTCAAATCAAGACTTCCCTTTTGTACATCTGATCAGCTTGTTGGCAGCAAAAGAAATTAAGCTCTGCTTTAGTTATTCTGGTCTCATCTTTCTCACCTTCTGACCCTCTAACTTGAGTCGTGCATCACGGTTTTTACACAACACTGATAGTTCAGAGTGGTTAGGGTTGCATCTTGTGATTCAGGCTTTTCTTTTCTATTTTGGCAGAGTTCATTTTTCTCCTGTCTGAACAATGGTGCCTGGAAAAATCCGTGAGCTACCAGGCAGTAGAAATCCTAGAAAGGTAAAGTCCTGGGCATGAGGGCTTTGCAACTAGGTAGCTCTCAGATTAATTAATGTGCTCACTACTGTTGAAATGGTACCTTGGCATTGCTGTTGATTTCCTTTACTTGCAAGTGTTAACTAAGTCTTAAATTGATATTGGTGAGACTAAGATGCAGCAATCTAAGGAACAAATGCTCCCTCTGGAATGTGTGGAAGGCTAGATTGTTTACTCCTGTCCTCCCCCCACTCCTGTAGGTTCATGGTTAAGCAAGCAGAAAGCATTTGCAGCCAAGCAGCACCTGTGGTGAGAGGGAGTGAGAAAGCAGAGCCCTGGAACTGGAGGGCCCAGAAAGAACAGCTCTGTAATACATTTGTACTTCGACTTGTGTCATGTGTTCAGCTGGCAAGCAAACTTTCCTTTCACTACAAAGTAAGGAATTGGTCTTATTCTTTCCATCTTCACAGCACTGTGATCAAAACCCGACCTGTGGGCAACTAGATATGAATAAATCTAAGTTTTTTACTGGGCAGTTCTGAGACACCTATCCCTAGCCTGGGTGATTCTATTCATGTGGAAACTCCAGAGTGCAATTACACTTCCTAAGCACCTCTATCTACTAAACACAGCTGTTATAACTGGCAATCTTGTTCTCAAGAGTATAATAGCTGGATTAATGCCATCATATAAGTCACCTTTCCCCCCTTTGGACTCAAGGACAGTTTGCATAAGGTGCCTGAATAGTCAATATACTCAAATTATCATTAAAGATGAGCTCTATAAAAAGGAAAGTAACTCTGGGTATTAGATTTGGAATTGGAAAGAGTTCAGATTCCATCTCAGTTGCTATCTCTGAACTCTAAACCGGTTTCCTCATCTCTCAAATTTTTCTAGCTCTAAATCTATGATCTTATGCTGGTATTACTCTCCCTACCCTCAATGTTTGTAACAAAATCCCCAACTTAACTAGAAAATCCTTTTTCTGTCCCCTCTCTTTTTTATTCAGATAGTCAGCAATGTTACAGTCCTTAATTTCCTCCAGGCTCTGGGGTACCTTTATACTAAAGAAGAACTACTGGAATCAGAACTTGCCATTCTGAAGTCTTTAAACTTCCAAATCAATCTACCTACTCCTTTGGCGTATGTGGAGATGCTCCTAGAAGTTTTAGGTATATCATTCAAGAGATATCTTGGTGAAAATTAGGCAAGCACACTAGCCATGAAAGGCCAAGTATACCTTGAAACTTCTCTACTAGAAGCATTCGTGCCTTCCAGGGCTCTGGATTAACTGAACAAAGGAGAGAACCGCAACATCCTGAATGTTCTTAGTAGTTTGGCAGCCAGGAAGGGAAGGGGGCAGTAGTTGCCTTGGTGGGTTTTGGCTTTTTTTTTTTTTTTTTTTTTGAAGTCCCTATAGCTAACTTCTTAGAACCACTAAAAACCTTCCTCAGCATGTTTTGTTTTTTGCTTTAGCTAGCAAAGAAATAGCTTCCATGATGGGTTTTTTTTTTTCAGTATTTATAATAGACTGTGCACAGAGGTTTTGTGCCCTTTTCTCCAATTTTACCTTTGACAATCAAATATCCAATCCATTGAAACAAGTCTACAGAAGAACTTAGTTATTAGGAAGAATGGTAGCCTAAACGTACTACCCTGATTTATTAGGGATAGGATCATGTTCCTGGTTAAGTATTTCCTTTAATGGAGGGACAAAGGTAGAGCCTTAACTCTTTCCATGCCCCATCCAGGGTATAATGGCTGTTTGGTCTCAGCCAAACAGCTGCATGGAACCTGCCTGACATTACTTGACTTGGTCTATCTCCTGCATGAGCCTATCTATGAAAGTCTGCTGAGGGCATCAATTGAGAACTCTACTCCCATGGAGCAAAGGTAAGATACCTCTTAAAGATTTACAGACAAGGATTTGAGTGGGTGAGACTCAGTAAAGCCAACTAATTTGTCCCCTCACTTAGGTATAGAGATAATTTTCATAATGAATTTGTTTACATAAACTTGTAATTTATGATCTTGCAACTTAAATGTTTTGGTGTTGCAAGTTTAACCCAATCAAAACCCCAAAGACTGATATTTAAATGAACTTGTCATTAACATCTATTATTGATTCTTGATCATATGTTGTGGAGCTTGGGCTGTTTTCAGAAAGAGAAAACATACAAAACAAACCAGTCATAAGATTGCAGCTTTGACATAAGTGCCTGATTACTGTAAAGGCAGATGAGAGAAACCCCCACAAACATGTTGTTATAATAGATGGGAACACAAAAGACCAGTAATCAAATAACACATAAAGTTCATGTTTCATTCTGGTTGGGAGGAAGCTACCTATGCAATAACCAGCTAGCCGGTTCCATCACTTCTTTTCCGTAAGAGTAATCTTATCAAATAATATAAATTTCTATTTCCAAAGAACTTGGGCAACTCAAACGTTGTTTATAAAACTGAACTGTGATTTTAATTTTTCAGGGGAAAATTTTTAACAGTAAAAGAAGACTTCATGCTTTTGGCAGTTGGGATCATTGCAGCCAGTGCTTTCATCCAAAACCAGGAGTGGTGGGGCCAGGTATTGCACTCTTAAGTGGCATCATTATCAAAATTCAATTAATTAAGAGCATTCCACAGTCAATTAAAGGGAAAGGCAGATTTAACTTCACCAGAAATAAGTTCCAAAGCCTAGCACAAGACAGATCAGTGTGCCAAGACAAATTGGCAATAAAAAGCTACAGCTGGGGTTAGGTTGCTGATTAAAGCACTTTTAACTTTTTAAACAAAGCAAAGTTGAAAATGATTTGAAAAGGTATGTACTCTGGTCAAATATCTTGAAGAGTATTCCTCTAAAAATAGGGGAAATTTCAAGTTGGCAACATGTTCCTCAGACTAATATCTTTAAAAGTCAATTTATATACCAAGTTTTAGGTACTAAGTGTTAAAAGTTTTTAGCTCTGGTAAACATAATTTGGATCCAACCTTCTGAAAAATCAGAGGAACAGGAAGATTTAATTTACACTTGTATAATTTGTCAAGATGATGTAGAAAAACTAGCTGCTTGTCTGTCTCTTTCCCTGAGGTTGTGAAGTACTTACATAGCATCACTGGCATTGCTACCGAAAGTATTGCTGAGTTTTCATACGCAATCCTGACTCACTCTGTAGGAGCCAGCACCCCAGTTCGACAGCAACCTGGCCTGCACCACTTGGCAGTCAGACCACTGAGAGCTGCTGCCACCTGCAACATGTGAGCCTGACTGTGAGTTTCTAGAATATTATCAGACTCTCAGGTCAAGACCACTTCTACTCCCAATTTATTTAATCTCATAACCTAGTACAGAAAAAAAAAGCTCAGAAATCTTAGGTCTTGCAAGTTTGACTTTATGTTACCATTTTCTGTTTGCTAATCTTCAGAAAAAGGGTCAATGTGGATATATTTTATTACCTGCAGCCTTGGTAAAAATAAATGGGGAAGGAGGGAGAAGAATGGTAGGCTGAAATGTTTGGCTTTATAGTACAGGTAATTTCCTCTTTAGATATGATTTCAAAGAATATGAAAGAAAAAAAGACTCCAAACCAGGTGACCTTGACTTACAGGCCATTAACATTTCTTTGTCCCAAATATCCCAGTCCAAGTACATTCCCATTTGAGGATGGGACCTTTGCCCACTCCTCTGAAATAAGCAAACACACCAGCTCTCCAGAATTGGCTATTTTCAGTCTACTTTAAATGACTAAAAATACAAAATTTTTGACATGTCCCAACTTTTTTTACATAGCTACATGCGTTTGGTTTTTCTAAAATACTAAGTATTTTATTATAGAATAGTTTTTTTGTTTTAAACAACCAGTGCACCTCAGCACAGTAACAGACTGCAGCAAATCTTTTATTAAGAATAATTATATATCTTCATAATGCCCCAAACATTATTAAAGTCTGTTCCATGTCTCTCTCTTCTGCCTTGTGTTTGCTGGCACAGAGCAGAGACAATAAGCACTAAACTTTGAGAAAGAATTAAGTTTCAAGCTTCCAATCACATCATGTGGCCTCTGGGCAAAAGCTTATGTGACATTTTCCCATGTTACTTAACGTTACACACATTTCACCCCTCTTAATAGATGTTCATATTTTAAAAACTATGCTGAATATGAATATAATTAGGAGAAAGAAAATCCATTGATAATCACTCAACTTAGGCTTTTTATCAATCTTTTAAGCAAGCTTATTTTGTTTTGAAGACCATTAGAAAGTTGTGAAATGGACTAGTGGAGAGTTCTACACATTGTTACTGTTCTGGACACTACTGCAATAGAACGTTATTCTTTTAAAATAAAGTGGCTTTGTGGATTTTCCTTTTTGGTACTGTAAACATATTGTACTGTTTAATATTAAATGAATATAACATTTCTGCCAATAAAACATTCCAAAGCCATTAAGGCAGAAGACTCCCTCACTCTCTCTCTCATGGAGGAAAAAAAAGAAAATGTCATTTGTTATAAAATTGTGAAGAGACCCAAGCAAGACCCCACTTCAGATTTGTCAACATAAACTTGAGTG
This sequence comes from Antechinus flavipes, assembly GCF_016432865.1. Lineage (NCBI taxonomy): Eukaryota > Metazoa > Chordata > Mammalia > Dasyuromorphia > Dasyuridae > Antechinus > Antechinus flavipes. Next base: position 130,663,478 of record NC_067401.1, on the reverse strand, counting down.
CCTTTGTCCACTGCTCCTCAGAGTTGAACTGGGTTTTGATGGAATAGGAGCCGCCACTGCCTCCTGTGTCTTCAATCTTACCTTTCTCCACATCCATCCTACAGAGGAGACACATCAGAGCTCATTAGTAACTGAGAAATCAAGTCAGCTCAGGCAAACGGGCAGGGCCACGGTCATGGGACCATTCACGTCATTTTCTCTATTAAAAGCACTCTTGTCAGGGATGGGTGGTGTACTTTGGATTTGCTTCGAAAGCCAAATATCATGCTGGCTGTCACAAGAGCCCCATTGTCACAGCTGAATGCAGAGAGCATAGAAGCAAATGAAAGGATGGGAGCAAAGAGTAGGCTGTAGCGGGAGGTGAAGGTTAGAGTATCCCTCACTAATCTCTAAAGCATCCTTGCATTCATGGAAAAGAAAGGTGAGAGGAAAGGAAATGCTTTGTTTTCATGGCCAGGAAAGAGAATTCTGCTCCACTGATGGAGAACTCTCCGCCTGTTAACTAAGGGTGGTGCCAACATCTGATCAAAATGCTTATTTTCCAGGAGCTTCTGGAAAAACCCTCTTGAAACTAGAGAAGACAGAGCTCCTTGCCAAGATAACCCCCAAACTCATTTAGTATAACATATTCTTTCTCTCTCTGTCTCTCTGTCTCTCTGTCTCTCTCTCTCTAGGGACTGGGGATCGCATCCTGCTCCATTCATGAGATCAAGGGACCTGAGCAAAGATTCAGAAAGAGCAATACTCAAGTCCCTCACAATCAAAGCCGAGAGACCTAGCACTTTTTTCCAGCTCTTTTCAGGCCTTACAAGTCCTTGACACTATTCTGACTTCCTGGACTGTGAATTCTTTCCAAGTTGGCTTGGTCTGGTGTCACTGTACACTAACCTGTAAGGTAGACAGAAGCGTGTCTCGCCTTTCTCCACCTCTTCTTTGAACTGCTGCACACAATCCAGGAAAGCTACCATTGCGTGATCAAACTTGTTGTCCCAGAAAAACCGCAAACCTCCAGAACAGTATAATGGCAGCTCCTGCTCAAGAAGAGAGACATATTAATGTACATATGACTCCAAAGCATACAGAATGGTTTCAGTCCTGCTGATTTTTCAATCCATGCTCTTATCTGAATTCCACTGAAAACAGGCAAGTCCTGGTGGTTTTCTCTCCTGTAGTAGAGCAACTATATTACTTTGGGTACAGACTGACTTCTTTGGGTCTGGTTTTTTCGTGTAGAAAATAGAAGCAAGACAAATCTCCCTCGTAGCTATTCCTTTCCCATGACAATTAATACAACCTTCTGTAGCCACCCCAAGTAGAGAAAACCTTAGGGACCTCTCATTCAGAATTTTCTAGCTGATTCTGAAAAATATTTAGTTTTAATTGCATCTTAGATATTCATGTTTTAGAGACCACCTGAGGCTGGGACAGAAGCTGAAGTGCAATATTAGAACAATATTCAGCTGTCTCGTTAGAAAATACCAGGATTAATTCTATAATTCAGTTGAACTGGAGATACCCCAGAGTACCTTGGATTTGTCTGTAAGGGACTCCAGATATGAGTGATTTCCATAAGGAACAAGGCGATACCTAAAAAAAAAAAAAAAAAATTAAAGGAAGTGGATAACAGGGCTGCTTAAGAGGATACTCTTTTCTAATAAAGGCAATGAAGCCATGTAATTTATCAATTATCCATGGATTTAGTAGTTTCTTCTCTCCTATAGACAAAATGCTTTACAGAGTGAAAATGTCCAGGAAAGAAATATAATCCTCATCCAGAAAACATCTACCAAATAGAATGGGGTATTATTGAAAATATGCTGCTAATCTATGGAGACGAAACAAAAAAGTTGATTATCCTACCTCTGAAATTTCAGGCCCATTTTGTTGGCTAAAGCATGGAGCAACAACACTGTCTGTCCCCATGCAGCATTGATCTCATTCCACTCCACAGGGACACTAGGGAGCCGCCCAAGCCTAAAGTTATTAATTGTGCCAAACTGTCCACTATGCCTGTGGAAGAAAGCAGGAAAGAAGGGAAAAAATTTGTGACCCTAGTGGACCTTTGCCATAACCCCAGGGAAAAAATATTGATGCAGGAGCAAGGGGGCAAGAATCAGTACTATGTGACAGGACAAATAAGTCTTATGTGTCTAGAAAATTTTGCCTAATGATTCTTTCCCCCTTCAGTGTTAGGTAATTTTATGCCCTAGAATTAGGTGAATTCATACTCACCCCATTAACACTGAATTAAAACAAAACATCATGATACAACACTTAGTTCCTGTTTTGTTGGGGAGAGTGTCTTTGGTGCTCTGTAATTAAAATCCAGATGTGTCTTGTTCCCACCCCCCACGCTCTCTTCCCATACCATAGTCCATATTACCAGATATGGAATGTTGCATTAAAAACATTTGTTTTCTTCAGTTTGTCTAGTTGAATCTGAGCATAACGCATCTGGTTGTCCACACTCTTTAGCTCATCATCTAGCTCCAACTGTTGTCGTTTAAATTCACTATATTCCCTCTGGTATCTGTTAAGGCAAACAAGCTGGTGTCACTTGTGGACAAAGCACTCAATTTTATCATTCCAATCAATGAATTATTTTGGCTTTAAAGCTGTTGGGGCCTTCTGAATTTGGTATAGGGTTACCAAATAGGACACAACACTGAGCGTCATTCCTTTTTCCCAGTGAGAGGAGAAAAAGAATGTAAAGTTCCATCTGTTCGGGGCTGGGCATGCCCTTCACAAAGGACAAAACACAAATTTTTTCAAAAAGGACAATCATGGGAGATTGACTCCCTAAGACCATATTGGACATATACACTACCCTGGGTTGGCTCATTTGACCTGAGTATTTACACTAGTATGAATTTACTTTATAAAATCCTTGGCTCAATTTCTATCAGCTGTGACACTTAAACATCCTAGCTGTACTTTCCTTCATGGAACATAATTGTAAATTCCTTGAGGGCATGGAATTTTTTTTCTTTGTTTTAGCATTCCCAAAGCCTAGCCCACAGTTAATGGTAAAACTTAAAATGGCTTACTTTACACATCTCCCCAATTATAAGTGCCAAAAAGATCAATTTTCCCCACCAGATGGAAACCTCTTCCAGCTTCATATAACAGGAACCTAACAAGAATGGGTTTTTCCTTCACTGTTATGTAATTACAAAATTCTAAGCCAGGAAAGGACTTTTAGAGATCTTAGCAGTTATTGAGTAATAGTGAAATCACTGGATTTGAAATCAGAAGATGTGGCTGTGAGAAGATGACTAGCAATGTCATTATAGGTAAACCATTTTATTCCCTAAACCTCAGTTTCCTCATTTGTAAAATGATATCTGCATATTCTAGGGTTGTTATGAGGACTAAATGAGAATGTACATAACCTATCTTAAAACAAGTAAATACCATTATTTTACAGATGAAACTGAGGCTCAGCGAGTTTAAATATTTAGCGGTTCTTTATTGCCTCTTAAGATAAAATGCAAGCTTTCTTCCATTCCTGGTATTTAAAGCCTTTCATAATCTGGCTCCAACCAATATAACCAGACTTATGTTAGTCCCTTTTTTGTTCTCTATGTTCCAGCCAAACTAATCGATTAGTTATTTCTTGGACTTAGAATCCTACCTCCTGATTTTCTTCCTATACATAGGCTAAACTCCACCTTTTACCAGCTTCCTTCAAGGCTCGGCTCAAGCTCCAACTTCCAAATGTAGTTTTTTTTTAAAAATGACATATTTGTGACATAGTAGCAAAAACTGAACTTTAAAGCAGGGCCTGTTTGCGTTTTGTGTTTGTACTCAGTGCCGTAGAAGGCATAATACAGAAACTGCTTGGCTTGAAGTTGAGCAGACAAGGGTTCAAATTTCAATTGTTACTAACTCCTAGACAGTCATTTAATCTGTGCCTTAGAACTTGTCCAAGGTACATTCAGGCTTTATTTGTTTTCTTTAGCCTTGGAGGAATGGGGTATACACTTGAGATAAGAATCACTTACTGAGCTTCCTCCTGATCTAGCCGCTCAGTCTCTGCCTGGACTTTCTCAAGATTTTCTGCCACAATTTTTCGGTTCTTTTCTACATCTTCTAGTTCTTGGATCAGCCTCTCTTCTTCAAGTGCCAACTCCTTCAACTCCAACTTCAATTTCTCCTCATCATCTTCATTCATTTGCTCCAAGATCTCCAAACATCGCCTGTTGAAGACACTATATTTAATCTGAGGGAACCTGTCACCCATACTATAGTACGGCTAGACTCAAGGAAAACCTGTAAGAAATTAATCTGGGATTCCTTCATCCAAGCTGCACTTTGGATCAAACAGCAAGCACCGAGTTGTTTGACTCTAATCTAGAGTCTCATTTATCAAACTCTGACAAGAACTCACTTATAGTTCTGACATTCGTTTTCTGTGATGTTGAGCTGGGTGTCCAGCTGATCCAACAGGGTATCTGTACATTCCTCACACAAAGGGTGATCCACATCTGTCTGGCCTGACATGATATCAAAAAGGTCTCCAGTGACCTGAGGAATAAGAAATGAGTGATCTATGAAGTTCATTGTGAGGAGTCAGTGAGAGTCATCCTCACACTGACTGATCACATACTCCTCCACCAGTTCAGACCATATCCCCTTGATGGGCAGACTTGCCTTTAGTCTTCGGCTGAGGTTCTCCATGGTACCTCCATCGGATGCCTCCCCAATCAGAGTGAAGCTGTTGGCACTTTCTGTGGACATCATCCTATAGACAGTCCCCCACCCACCAGCCACATGAGGGAGCAGAGAGGTTCCCCCTCCACCTCCTAACGTGCCAGAGGCAAGACTCTTAGGTAGCAAAGCAATAGAAACTCTTAAGAGTCAAATTTATTCCCCCAATTCTGGGTTTCTTTAAAGTCATTCTGATCTCTGCTCTTGGTGATACATAAGGCAGTCATTGGATTGAGAGAACCACCATGTCATCAACGTGAGGTTTATGCCACAGAAATTTCAGTGGGTAGGGTGGCCAAGGAAGAGCACTTCCTATATATAGCCCCTATTAAAAAACCCAATTTCATAAATACCAATTAAAGGATAATCATTTTCAGATTTTCTGTTCCTTCCACTGCAGGGAATTAACTTTTCCCAGCTAAGTACTACTTAATTTGCCCTCTCCATCCTAATAGTTGCCAGAGGGAAATTTTGGATTCATTCCACAACAGTAAAGAACTATGGGGGAAGGGAGACAGAAGACCTTGATTGTTGGAGGAATTATATGGTTGTCCATTGACATCTGATCCTAAGACCTTACACAGAGAAAGCCACCCTAATTCTATGTGCCTCTAGTATGGAATAGGGGCTGAGGCATAAATACCTGGCTGGAGGGATGTATCTTCGGGAGACACCATCCTGACGAGTTTCAGCAAATGGCTCCTAAAAATAAGGGGACACATTATTATCTTACTACCAGTTGACTATGGTACCAGTTAGTGTCCCAAACAATAACCCTGCTCCCCTGAATATAACCGCCTGTCCTGACCAAGTATTTTCAATAAAGCTCTAGTCACTATGCTAATCTTTATTCTCCTTCTCCTCTGGCCAAATCCTTCACATCAGCAAGACTAATTGCTACTGTGCTAGTACCCTTTCCTTAAGGTCCTCCAATTCTGGAACCAAGAACTGTAAGTCAACAGTTATTTTTCTTAGATTGGGTAATCAGCTGCCCAACAGCCCAATCTTCTCATTCTAGTAACTTTCCAAACCAAAGTGTTCTTCCCTTACCCCACACCCAACCACTCTCCTAAATGTAAAGTCAGCTCCCTTACAATATAAATTCCTAAAGGGCAGGGACTGGTTTTGCTTTAGTAATTAAATCACCAGTACTTAACAGAACAAAAGCTGGTATATGGTAATATAGGCAATCTCTGATTAATAGCACTAATGGGTCAGATAATTTAAAAAATCCTATTTGGTTTTAAACATCCTTATCTGAAAGGTGAAATGTTTATGTTTTCCCCCAAGGGAAGGAGCAAATTTACCCAATTATTATAGGTTAGATCTAGATATGTTTCCATAATACATGTTTATATAAGTTGTAATATAGTAAAAAAGCTGGTTTTCAAGATAAGACCTCACTTTTAAATCTTGCCATTGAGATATTGGCTGCATGAACTCAAGGAAGTCATTTAACCTACTGATTTATAGGGAAGGTGGCCCAACCTCCCCGTCTCTCCCCAACCCCCAGTCCTCATGTGGCAGTTCCCTATACCAATGAAACCATAGTAGCTAGAAAAATTTGCCTAGAATTGGGCTGGCAGTGGGACAGCTAGTCGGTGTAGGGGCTGGAGTGCCAGCCCTGAAGTCAGGAGGACCCGAGTTCAAATTTGACCTCAAGACATTTAACACTTCCTGGCTGTGCGACTCTGGGCAAGTCACTTATCCCCAACTGCCTCACCAAAAAAGGGCTGGCAAGATCAAGCCAGCCTATGATTAACGATAATATAGTAAGCCATAAAATAAATAATTTATGTGTTTATGACAAAAAACATATTCATGCATTACTGCTTTTTATATTAAAACTAATACTAACAGTGCCATTCATCATTTATGTTAGAAAACATCAGTGTTCAAGTAACAATCTTCTCTAAAGTGTTATTATTGCTTCATGAGCTCTCCCACCATAGGCTAATACTTGTGGACCCTCAAATTGTCTTCTACTTCTCTGTAACTATAGAGATAAAAACGCATGTTTCACAGACACCTTAAGTAGAATATTTCTCATCTATAAATGGAGCCTGGGTAAATTCAAGGGACCATTATAGTAGAGCAGAAGCTCTGAATGTTTTTCTTAGGCTGGATTCTACCCTTGAGACAAAGTACAAACCCTATTCTATTACCTCTCCTGAGTTAGTTTCTTCTTCCTGGGTTTCTCCAGGCTTTGTCTGAGCTGTGGTGAGTAGTGGAGCTAGAGAGAGAAGAAATTACTCCAGTCAGTGAAAGTTTCCTGCTCCAGCTGTGAAGATAGCCTTGCCCTCCCTTTTAGAATTTGACATTTACATTAGTTGGAACTGTTTTGTTTCACTTCACATACCTTTACATACAAAACAAGCATCAATTTTAATTTTTTTCTCATTACTCTCACTCCACTCCTCTCCTATTTTTACCCCTCTCTCCATCACACTGGAAGCTCTCGACCTCCACTTTATATTCAACACGAATGAAAATGAGGTGGAAAAACTCAAATAGAATTCCAGAACTTACAGAGCATTAAAACTGCAAGGAGTCTTAGCCATCTCAACCTCCTCTTTTATTCAAAACGAAAAAAATAATCCTTAGGCAAAGCCCAGCGGCTTGTAATCAGTCACTGGTCCACTTCTAAGGGCAAAGGCCCTCCCCCTAACCCTTAGAACGGAGCAGACCTGTGAGCTCCCGGATGGTGACTTGGTCTAGGATCTTGAAGGACGTGTCCAGTTTCAGGGGCTGGCTGCAGCGCTGGCACACGAAGCTCACCTGCATGGTGCTGCTCGATGACTTCGACCCCTCCATCCCTGAGGGGACCCGGCTGTAGATCAGCGTGGGGTAGGGGTTCCCGGGGGCGCTTCTCTGGCCTAGAATTCTCACTCCAGCCCTCTACCCCAGGGTTCCAAGGAGTTTCCAGTCCCAGGGCCCGGGAGCCCACTCTTGGCCGAGGTGCAGAATCACGAACTAGGCGACAGCGGGGTCGAGGTCGGTCTCGCCCCAGGGTCAGGGCCCCAGTCCAGGACCACCGCCGCCGCCTCCTCACCTCTACGTTCCAGAATCCGCTGCCCAGGCCAGGCCGAGTAGGGCCTACCGCGGTGGCACCTTCACACCTCCGGCTTTCTCCAGGATTCCCGTCTCCCCGACCCCCATCGCCCACAGCCCAGATATCTCGGCCCTCTCCTACTTCCCGGTTCACTGGGCGGGACTTCCGCCCTCCAAAGGATGTGACGAAGGACTCAAAGACGCGAACTCCACCCACCAATCTCAAGCTTCGGCTCTTCGGTCCCAGAGTAAGAGGAGCGCGACAGCGGCCTCCACAGCTTAGATTTAAGAACTGCAGTTAAGTCCATAGAACAGCCCAAGAGTTGCGGGCAAGTACAAGAACTGGAGGAAGGAAAATGGAGCAATTGAAAATTTCTGAATTCTCCAGCCCTTCCCATCAATCAATCCCTTTCCTTTCAATCTTAACTGAACCAGATTCCTTCAGACTTTCCTGAGTGTCAGGATTGAAGTCAGAAGATATTTTTTGGAGTCGCAGAATCTGAGTTGGATGCTGCCTCTGCTATTCATGACCTGTGTGACCTTGGGTAAATCACACCCCTTCTGGACCTTTTCATCCATTATAAAATGAGAGAGTTTGGCTTGGATAGTCTCTGAGGACCTAAATTCATGATTCTGAGAGAGCAGAAAAACATAAAGTTTAACTTTATGTGTGTGTTGAAAATGTGTGCTTGAAAAAACAAACAAAAACTACAAGCTATTTCGGAAGATAGAAAGTGAGTCTAGGTCTGAGTAGGACCAGTTGTATTATTGAAAGGATATTAGATATGGATTGGACTAGATGCAGTCCATTCCAATTTAGATTCTATGATCCGAAATTCCCTGGCAGAGGAGAAGAGCATAAAACAGATCCAAAAATTTAGATCTAATCCAACCATTCTGTAAAGCAATTTGGAACTACAGCTATAAAACTGTGCTGTACCCTTTGATCCAGCAGTGTCACTGATGGGTTTATAACCCAAAGAGATCATAAAAAGGAGAAAAAGGACCCACACATGCAAATGTTTGTAGCAGTTCTTTCTGTAGTGGCAAAGAATTGGAAATTGAGGAGATACCCAATAACTGCGGAATGGCTGAACAAGTCGTGGTATGTGATTGTGATGAAATACTGTAAGAAATTTCTGTGAACTGATGTTGACTGAGGCAAGCAGAACCAGGAGAACACAGAAACAGCAACATTGCGCAATGATCAACTACATGTGGATTTAGCTCTTTTCAACAATACAATGATCCAAGACAATTCCAAAAGACTCATGAAGGAAAATTTTCAGAGAAAAAACTATGGAATCTGAATGCAGATCAAAGCATACTTTTTTCACTTTTTTTCTTTCTTATAGTTTTCCCCTTTTGTTCGAATTCTTCCTTCACAACATGATTAATGTGGAAATATTTAATTATATCAGACTGCTTTCTCTTTTAAGGAGAGTGGAAAGAAAAGAGGGAAGAAGAAAGATTTTGAACTCAAAATCTTATAAAAATGAATGCTGAGACTTATTTTTACATGTAATTGGGAAAAATACTATTAAGCAGGGGAAAACAAAGATCAATGGTGTTAGTGCATTTGGCACAGTAGTCTGTCTTCTATGAGATACCCTTAATGAAAGTAGTCCTACACCTTTACTCTCAGTGACATATTCTTTTATTCAGTGACTTTGGCCTCTTTGTCACCAAACAAAAAAGACACTATCTTTCAGCTTCAGGTTTTTTTTTTTTTTTGCTCCCTTCTCTGTAGCTCAAATGTTCTCTCTCCTTATTTTTGCCCACTAGTTTCCTATAAGTACAACTAAAATCCTATCTTCTACAGGGAGCCTTTCCCAACTTTTCTTAATACTAGTTCCTTTTTTCTCAATTATTTCCTATTCTTCCTGTATATAGATTGTTTGTACATATTTACCTGTTATCTTGTGTTAAATTGTGAACGCAAGGACAGGGACTGTCTTTTGGTTTCTTTTTGGATCCCTAATATTTAGAACAATGCCTGACACATGGTAGAAGTTTAATAAATACTTACTGACCAATTGACAAGAGCTCTCAAGAATGAGTAATTTATGAGGTGTAATGGAGGGCTGAATTTGACTTGGGGGGGTGTGGGGAAACGCCAACACCCACCCTGGTTTCACATTCAGCTGATGACCCTGATGACCCTGAACAATTAACTTTTTTCTAAACCTGTACCTTCACTCTTAAAATAGGATAATCATAGGGGTTGTGTTCAAACGGCTATAAAATAAAGCTATTCTTTATACTTTTCTTTCTGCTAAGTATGAATAATAATAATAAACATCAGCTGCTGAATTTGAACTCATTTCCCTCACTCTAAATCTAGCACAAGGAAAAGACCCATGTTGGGTTGTAGAGTCAAACAGTGCAACTTCTCTGTCCCACTAACTCAAAGAACCGTGAAGATCCTTTGCATATATACTCATTAATCATTCCAATTCTCTTCTGACACAAGGTCCAGCTCAAAAACATTAAGAGATTTCTCCAGTGCAAAGCAATCTGCTTTTAGGTGCTTGAGATTTAAAAAAAAAAAATAGAGAAGACCCTTGACCCTCATAGAGATTAGTCAAGTGGGTTGTAAAACCCAAATATCTTTAACTGTACTAAACATTACATAAGAAGGAAGTGTATTTTAGAGTTACAAAATAAAGAGCTGAGGGGAGAAATCCAAAGAAAATGACATATGACTTCGATGGCATTGGCCCTAAACTTGTTAGAAAAGGGTGTGGTCTCTTGTTTGTGGCTATGGTTCCTAGACCTGGCTCTACCACTTTGATCGATCAACTTTCCATCTGCAGGCGTCAGTTTCTTTATCTGTAAAAGCACGGCGTTGGCATTGGACGAGATATTCTCCCAAGTTCCCTTTGTAAACCAACTTTTTCAATCTATTGATGATGATGAGCTTATCGCTGTCTGCAGAAGGCTCCCAGATTAAGGTAAATGAAACGGGACGAGATGAGTGCGGTTATTCAACACACACCAGAGATTGGCACCTGGGCAAGTATCCCAGGGCTCTGAAGTAGCCCGCCCCGGCCCGAGGCATGCACCTGCTGGGTTCCACTGACAGCCCAGGACCCGGCCCGCAATATTGACGTCATTGGCACACGACAGCGCGCTGGCGCCTGGCCTCCACCAGAGATGTGAAGACGGCCGAAGATGCCCGAGGCCCCTCTGGCCTCTCTCATTAGCCACGTAATGTTCTGAGACCCAAAGGAGGAAGGCACTAGCTATTGTTAGCCTCCTAGGTCGCCCCTGACTCCAGTTCTCTACTCGGAGCTGGTCCTGTGACTAGAGACAAGAGAAAGCCCAGTCCCTTGGCCTCCGGCCCGAGCTAGCGCCGCGCGTTAGGGCACGCGTGCGTAAGAGCGCGCGCCAGGCACGTGCCGCCCGAGAGCCTGCCGGCGATTGGCTGTGACGCGACTTCCGCTGTAAGCGGCGGAAGCCGGGCGGGCAAGCGAGTGAGCGAGCAGGGAGGCAGGCAGGAAGGCAGGCAGGCGCCCGGGAGGCAGGCAGCGAGGAAGCGAGGGAGCCAGACAGGCCGGCGGAGGCCCGAAGGAAGCCGAAAGCCTGCCCCTGTGCCCAGGTCCTCCGGTTTCCCGTCCCGGAGCCCCCAGCGGAGCGGACGCGGCCCGCCCCGGCCATGGCCTCGCTGCTGAAGGTGGATCAGGAAGTGAAGCTCAAGGTAGCAGCCCCCGCCTCCTCCCCGCGACCCCGCCGGGCCGGTTCCTGACCCCGCGGCGGCCGCCTTTGTCTCCCGGGGGGACTTCCGATCCCGCCGCCCCCTCCCCCTGCCCCGGGCCCGCCCCATCCTGCTACCAGCCCGGGTTGGCCATCGGCTCTTCCTGGAGGCGGGCGGAGCGTCGCTTCACCCGGGGATGCTATTATTCTGGGGCCGCTGCAGTTTCTACCGGCGCTGGGCTCAGGGCTCAGGGAGGAGAGAGGGAAGGCGGTGACGGACACGTGTTGGGCCGGGTTCCGTAGGCAAGCCGCAGCGAAAACCAACCTTCCCTTTATCGATTGTGCAGCGCCAACCCCCTTCCCCCCTCCGGAGGCCAACATCCCACAGGTGCTTGGGGTTGCCCTCGCATCGTCACTGAGGGTTGGGGGATGCGTTTGTGAGATCACAGCCCCCAAGTCTCCACTCTCCTACAACCCCCTTACCCCTGAGAGCAAGCTGACATAGGGAGGGAGGAAAAACCGACGAGTGTTGGCCCCTATTCCGTGGGTACCACCCCCAAGATGGAAAAATGGATCCTCAAAAAAATAAAATACTTAGAATCTGGGGGTCTCTCGTCTTCTCATTACAACTACAAGGTGAGCAGAGGCACCAGCAACAGTTTTTTGGTGTGTATTTGTGGAGTTTAGGGTTTTTTGTTTGTTTGTTTTGCTTCTGAGAACACCTGTTCCTCCTGCTACCAGACCCTGGAAGAAGTTCTGATGTATGTTCTTGCCCTTTGCAGGTTGATTCTTTCAGGGAGCGGATCACAAGTGAGGTGAGTGATGTAGTGATGCTTCTTGCTGGGTGGGAAGAGAAGACTGATTTAGTTGGGGATACCCAAAAGAGGTCACCTGGGGAGTGTGTAGATTGGATGCTAAGAGCCCTCCAGCAAGCAGTAAGTCAACTTCACTGTGTCCCTTTCAGGCAGAAGACTTGGTGGCAAATTTTTTCCCAAAGAAGTTGTTAGAACTTGATAGTTTTTTGAAGGTGAGAGATACTTCCTTTCCCTCCCTTCCCTTCTATAGCTACCTTTATCCCCAGTTCCCTCAGGATGCTGGACTCCATAGCAAATTGGAATTGTCTGCTTTGTGTTTGATTCTAACACATACATTCTCCTTCCTTGCACCTCAAAAAAGAATTCTTATTCCTTTTCTTTTAACATTGAAGTCATTTCCAGATATAATTGTACCTCTATTCCCCTGAGTCCTTCCTTATAATGAAGAAAAATAGTTAAGCACAAGCAGCTAGCAGTGACCACATCTGACAGTGACATTCCATACCCATAGCCCCTCATCTTTCCACTTAAATCATCTTTACACTTCTATTTAACTTAGAAACATATTTTTTCCTCCTTCCAGGAGCCTATCTTAAACATCCATGATTTAACCCAGATCCACTCAGACATGAATCTCCCTGTCCCTGATCCTATCCTTCTTACCAATAGCCACGACGGATTGGATGGTGTAAGTTTCTCTTTACTACTCTCTGTTGTTGATCTATAGATGCACCTAAACCAGAGTTCTGTTTGTATTAAAGACCTATTTCAGGGACTAGGAGCCACTTTCTGAGAGTTTAGCATAATCCATCTTGTTTCTGTATTTGTAACATGAGAAGACTCTTAACTATCCTGTTCCTAAAGCTGTTGTGACATCCAACAGTACTGAAATCAACATACGCATTCTCTAGAGGTTATAAGATATCTGGTCCTGGGTAAGACTTTTTTTTTTTAACCAGTTGGTATCTCATTCTGTCAAAGATTAGGAAGTTGTTGCTGTCTAAGCTCACCCTTCCTTCTGACTTGTAGTTTTGAATATGAAAATTTGATAATATATGTAATGTACTTTGTAAATCTGAAAAGAGGCACTATGTAACTATCAGCTATTTACAGAACTAGTATAGGTCTAAAGCAAGAATTCCCAAATAAATTCAGTACCCCCCATTGATCATTTCTTTGTTTAAGTGCTTATTAGTATTTATTTAAATGAAGTCAATACCAAATCATCTCCATCATTTGCTTTTAATGAGCTTAGTCTTTTCAATTAAATTATTTCTTGAGAACAGATTGTTTACTGTCTTTATCTCTGGGGTATTTTAGCACAGTGCCATTGACATAGGCACATAAATGTTTATTGAATTGAATGGAATCAACAATGAGGGACTTTCAATTTAGGTTTCAGGACTCTATGGGAAGAATAGGGTAAAGTAATTTAAAAATTGATGTCTTTGAGGAGGATAACACTTAACCTCTGCATGTCCTTAGCCCACTTTGAAGAAGAGGAAGTTGGATGAATGTGAGGAGGCCTTCCAGGGTGAGCACTATCTTTTTCCCCAAACCTATTCCCGTAAGCCTCATCTTGGTTGATTTGGTATCCAGAGTGCTACAGTCTGATTGAATTTTCTAGAATTGAACGTATCTGAATTTAGAATTTTGAGCCACACAAAAACTGCTTTTCATTGAGGCAAGGGAAGTCCTGACCTGACTTTAGGGTCATGTGTTGGGGGAAGTCCAGGGGTTGTGTGGGTGAGAGTACTGAGGAGGAGAAGGGTGGCTTATGAGGCTTTGGGAAGAAGAGAGAAAAATGTCTATACCTCTTATAGACCAGAAAAAAAAAATTGTTTCTTTTCCTACCAGGTACCAAGGTATTTGTGATGCCTAATGGGATGTTAAAAAGCAACCAGCAGCTGGTGGACATTATTGAAAAGGTGAAACCTGAAATCCGGCTATTGATCGAGAAATGCAATACGGTAAGGCCAGAGTAGAAATGAAAATCATGGTGGATGGGGAAAAGTCTTAATGGGAAGAGGAAAGTGGTTTTGTATTTTACTTATTTTTATTTTTGAGGTGGAAGGGCAGTAGATGCTTCCCTGCCAAGTTTGTGTTTAGTGATTCTTTTCCTTTCTTCCTTCACCCAGTAGTAGTTTTCACATAAGTAATGTTCTCATGTTGCTTTGTTTTCTTTCCAGGTCAAAATGTGGGTTCAGCTCCTTATCCCCAGGATAGAAGATGGGAATAACTTTGGTGTATCCATCCAGGTAATGCCTTCTGATTAGATGATAAACTAGATCATATGCCCTCAAGGAATTTATTTCATTTAGTGCAGAAATTTGGTGATCTTTACATTTGTATCCAACATTACTTTTGTACTTTTGCAAAATACAGGTTCTTGGTTGATTGTCTAATAAAATCCTTAAATGAAAGTCTACTTACGTAGTCAAGCATTTTCTCATCTGCTTTTTTGGGGCCTTACTAGCTGATATCCTTTGGGGTGTCAGTAGGAATGGATTTGCTTTCACACATCCATCCTTTAATCCCACATAGGAGGAGACTGTTGCAGAACTAAGGACTGTGGAGAGTGAAGCTGCATCTTATCTGGACCAGATTTCTAGGTAAGACTGTTGGGGACTGGCCCAGGGATTGGGGAATAGGGTTAATCTTTGACTCCTCCTACTACTTGCTCTTTCCTCTTTTTTTTTTATTCCAGATATTACATTACAAGAGCCAAATTGGTTTCTAAAATAGCCAAATATCCCCATGTGGTAAGTGAGAAAATTTTGTTGGGTGGGGGGATGAGAAGTGTGAAATTGGGAGAAAAGTCTTGAATAAGCCCACCCTCCTCCTGGCCCTGAAAAACAGCCACTCCTCTTTCCTTTCCTTTTCCTTTCCTTTCCTTTCCTTTCTTCCTATTCTTCAGGAAGACTATCGACGCACAGTGACAGAGATTGATGAGAAAGAATATATCAGCCTTCGGCTCATCATATCAGAACTGAGGAACCAATACGTGAGTGACCCCTTTACTACATAACTCTCCAGTTGCCCTGGCTTCTCTCAGCACTCATCTCCAGGGGATGGGAGTGGGGGGGGGGGGCGGCGAGGGCGGGGGCATGGGCATGGGCATGGGCATGTCTGATTCTCATCTGAGAGCTCAGGGCCATAAAGTTGGTGGTTGATATCCAGTGATCCCATCTCTTACCTGAAAGCTGTTTGAAGTCCCTATGCTTAGGCTGGATGAGAGCCAGGTGGGTGATTTTCCTTCCCCCTCCCCCAACCTCTCTCTCAGGTCACTTTACATGACATGATCCTGAAAAACATTGAGAAGATCAAGCGGCCCCGGAGCAGCAATGCAGAGACGCTGTACTGAGGCCAGGGCCAGAGCCAGGGGACTCTGTGAGTCTGGCTCAAGACCGACATTGCCTTGGTTTGTTACATGACTATCGAGATGGGGAAACTGGCTGGAAATAGTAATCACACCTCTCTTCTGTTTTTAGTTAGAGTCTAATGAAGCTCTCATGTAGTTCTGTGACGTGTTTACCTCTTATTTCAGGCCTCAGGAACTCTCCTACCCTAGTGCCCATTCCCAACTTGCCCTGTCAAGACTCGTTTCTGGAGTGTTTGCATATGTGTGTTCATGCACACATGCACTTTCTCTTGAACTCTTTTCCCCACCCCAACCCATCTCTGGTATCTTGGTCTGTTTGTCTCCTTTTCAGTTAGTTGGTTAGATATTGGGGGAGTCAGAAGTGAAAGAATTTAGTTTTTCTTTGAGGGAATTGGGGGGGTGGGGTGCTACCGTTGCCTCTCTGGCGTAGAGGATCTTTGATTATGGGAATGGGGAAAGAAAGAGGAAGAGGTTGTATTTCCTAAATTGTATCTCCCTACCATGGGACCTTGGGAAATATACCTTCTACTGTCTCTTTCTCGTTTTTAAAAAATGTCTTTATTGTGAGGTTTTCAGTTTTTCATATATAGCTTTGCCACCACACATACGCCTGACCTTATTACCAGACTCCTCCCCCTCCCCCCCATCTTTAAAAGTTCATTCTAGGAACAAGAGTCAGGTGTCCAGACTAAAGTGGAAGAGGCTTCAGCTGAGAGGCACAGTCTGTTCACCTGAACAGAGAGATGGGGAGGAGAGGGTGAGGGCAGCCACCAGTCCTGTGACTCAAGTTTTGTTGGGAATTGTAACAAAGATTGCTGCCCCAACTGTTTGGTTCTTCTTAAATCAGTTAAAAATTATGGGAGGGGGGTGGTGTTTTCTGAAGCTTAGATCCAGATGCTACTTTTGGGCTTCTTCCTTTTGGAATATTTTTATTTATATTTTTTCCCAAGAAGGATAGGACATGTGTGTGTGTGTGCGTGCCTGTGTGTGTGCCTGTGTGTGTATGTATGTGCGCGTGTGCGCATGTGTACATGCGCATGCGTGCGTAACTCTGGGATGGAGCAGAAACATGGAAGAGTTGCTGTCTTTCTCTTGAGAATTCTGGATATATTCCATTATTACAGGTTCTTCAGCCTCTCCCCTCCTCCCTCAGCTCTGTTACCTCTCAGAGAAAGTCTGCTTTTTTTCAGCCAATCAACCCTTTTCCTATGTGTGTTTCCATCTTCCCTTCTGTTTTTCTCTGTTCCTCACTTTCCTGCTGGTTTCCACCTGGGATGCATCACTGTCTGTTCCATTATGTTATAGTGAAGGAGTCAGGACATTGTCTTCCCATGAATAATATTCAGTAACAAACCAACTGTGTTTTAGTTGGGCCTCTCCTAGAGCCTGTCCCCTTCCCAGCCTACCTTCTCCCTCTCCACCATGTGTTTCTTGGTGTTGTTTGCTTTTTTGTTTGTTGGATTGTTCTGATGTCCCCAACCCTGCTTCCCCAATCCTTATCCTATCCCAGCTTCCCTGGATCGTAATGTAAAATCCTTTTACCATGTCAAGAAATTATTAAAAATACAGGTACTTTGACCTTTTTTTAAAGTCACAGACCCCAGTGCGATCCTCAGACAACTGAGGCCAATCTCCATACACACACCTCTTAGGCTGACTACAAATGAGGTGAGCAACCTCTACTCCCCCTTAAGTGATAAAAAGATTGACCTAACAACTGTCTTCCAGTATTAGGGGAAAAGGTAGACCCTTTCTCTGATGGCCCCACCATCTATCTTGGTTTATGTTAAAAATGGCACTTCCAGGAGACTTGAGGGTCTCCTCCCAATTCCCCACCCCTTCTCTTTTGGCATCTGTTTGCTCTCCTGATGATTCTCAGAGCTGCCAGTAGAGGCTGCTGTGCTCTCATGCAGTTGGTACAGAGTTTCCTCAGCATTGAACTTAAGAGGCCTACAGTTGTTTGAGCTGGAAGGTCATCTGAACCCACACTCCTGTTTTATGGAGGAGCTAATTGACACCCCAAGAAGCAGAACGACTTGTCCGAGGCCACATTAGCTGGTTAGTGCCAAACCAAGACTCAGACAGCAGCAGTCCCAACTGGCTTGATTGATGCTCTATCTGATGCACCACCATGCCCTTTGCTGTTCCTTTTCCCTTGTGCAAAGGAAGGGTCATAAGAAAGCCAACCTAGTAGCATGCTGTGCCTGTGATTTCATTGGTGTGGGAGCGCCCAGCCAGGACCTTCATTTACCATTGTAGATCTTGAATTTCTCTGTCAACTCTAGTATTAGAGAGTTAATGAGAACACCAAGAA
Organism: Antechinus flavipes; assembly: GCF_016432865.1. Lineage (NCBI taxonomy): Eukaryota > Metazoa > Chordata > Mammalia > Dasyuromorphia > Dasyuridae > Antechinus > Antechinus flavipes. The sequence continues at coordinate 130,645,510 of NC_067401.1, read as the reverse complement.
GATATTAAGTGACTGGCTCAGGGATATGTTGCCAGGATATGATCTCTGATTTTCAGAAGGATATTCTCAATTCCTTAAAAACTTTGCATATTGGTACTTAGTCTATGCTCACTTCTAGGAGTGGTGGGGGTTTTTTGTTTTTGATATGTTGGCTGGAATTCCTCAATTTACATCTTGCAAGTATACTTTTCATTTTCCAGTCATATGCTGCTAAGAGCCTGACCTTACTGCCACTCAAAAAAACAACAAAAACTGCTTTTAGTTAAGATTTGTTGTCTTCCACTTATCAGAATCCGTTAAAAAAAAAAAAAAAAAAGACTAGTGTGGGAAATGGAGAGTAGATGAAAGGGAGGGCATCCTAGGATTGTGAGGCAGAGGCACATGTGGGGAAGAGTACCTGTCTTTTGCACTGAATGGTCATGTTCTCTAGTCCTGGAGCTCAGGAGTTCCCTTTTCTTTGAAAGGCTTGCCAAGGACCTAGCTTATTTGTACTAAGGGAAATGTTAATGGGGATAGGAAAAAAGGATGGTACAGATGCTGGCTCCCCTTAAGACTATACTAAAATGGAAGAGATAAGACATGGTGTGTGTGTACGTATACACACCTGTATGTATACAGCATCAGAATTAAGAAAACTTTGGAGATGTAACTATTCCAATTCTTATGGACTTTAAGGAACTGAGACAACCTCCCCACCTCCCTTAGCCCCACAAAGGTAGAGTGACTTGCCCTGTGACTTGAGGATATTAATATTTCCTGCAGATGCATCCTTTAGGTTCTCTGACTTGCAGTCCAGTGCTCTTTAGCTCTGCATAAGGATGCCTTGTAAGGAGACTTAAAGCAGGAATCTTATTTCCAGCACCTGTTTGGTTGTACTTCAAGATTCTAAAAATTTCTTTACCCATGATCTATGCTATCCTTCAACTAAAGGAAACCCCTAAATTAAAAGTTTTTAACCAACAACATTGGCAGTGATGAAAAGTACCTACATTTTTTATTGTTGTTGGAGCCTGACTCACGGGTGTACTGGGGCTGGGGGTGGGGAGAATAGGGGAGCGGGGGATGGCAATTGGGAAAGCCAAACCACAGAAAAGGAAAATGGAGAGGGCAGGACCAAAGTATGGAGAAAATTACATATCTAGACCAGGGGGTGGAGAGCTTCAGTCCCGCCCCAGGGAGTAGCTTTCTCCCCAGAGTTGGATCCTGGAGCTGGGAGAAGCAACTGGGAGAACTCTTCCCAGGACTTGATCTGTTTGGTATTCACTATGAATACAAGGGTGGTTCTGGTCCTCCTGGCTCTCTCCGTTGTCACCATTTTTGCTCTGGTTTGTGTTCTGTTGACTGGTAGGGGTGCTTCCAGCCAAACTCCTTACTGTCCCTCACGGACCCCTGTCAGTCAGTCTGGGCTGCATTCTAATAGGAGCCGGCTGTTCTCAGATCTGACCCGGGAGGAGTTGGCCGCAGTGATGCGATTCCTGGCCCAGCAGCTGGGGACAGGGTTGGTAGATGCGAGCCATGCCAGCCCTTCAGACAACTGTGTCTACTCAGTGGAGTTGCAGCTGCCCCCCAAAGCCGCAGCCCTGGCCCACCTGGATGGGGGAAAAGCACCACCCCCCCGCGAAGCTCTAGTTGTGGTCTTCTTTGGCCATCAGGCCCAGCCCAATGTGAGTGAGTTGGTGGTGGGGCCACTGCCAAGCCTTTCCTACCTTCGCGATGTGACCATAGAACGCTGGGGGGGTCCTCTCCCATATTATCGGCGCCCCATGCTGAAGACTGAGTTTGCCCAAATGTGGAAGCACTTGAAGGAGGTAGAGCTGCCTAAGGCACCTGTCTTCCTGACTTCGGTCTTCAATTACGATGGCTCTTCTTTGGCACCTGTGCCCTCACCTTCTCATGGCTTTGGATCAGGGGAGCGTACTACCTGGCTTGCCCTCCACCAGAATGTCTCAGATGCTGGCTTTTTTCTGCATCCTGTGGGGCTGGAACTGCTGCTGGATCACGGGGACCTGGATCCAGCTCAGTGGTCCCTCCAGAAGGTCTACTATCAAGGCTACTATTATGAGGATTTGGGCCAATTGGAGCAAAAGTTCAAGGCTGGCCAAGTGGATGTGGTTAGGATTGCTCCACCCTTGCCAGATGGGGCATCCTCTTTGAGGCCTAAGGTACCTCCAGGTCCTCCTCCTCCTCTGCAGTTCTCACCCCAGGGTCCCCGCTATAGTGTCCAAGGGAGTCAAGTAGCCTCTCCACTTTGGACGTTTACCTTTGGCCTTGGGGTTTTCAGTGGCATGAGGATTTTTGATGTATGGTTCCAGGGGGAGCGGGTGGCTTATGAAATCAGTGTCCAGGAATGTCTCTCCATCTATGGTGCTCATTCACCAAAGACAATGATGACCCACTACCTGGATAGCACTTATGGGATTGGTCGGCACAGTCGGGGGCTTGTACGGGGAGTGGATTGTCCCTATTTAGCCACTATGGTGGATGCCTATGTGCTGGTGGGCCAAGGGACAGCCCAGTTGCTCCCTGGAGCCTTGTGTGTATTTGAAGAGGCACGGGGAATGCCTCTTCGAAGACACCATAACCAGGCACAGGGTCGTTACTTTGGTGCCGTAACTGGTTCGGCTCTTGTTATCCGGTCGGTGTCATCTGTGGGCAACTATGACTACATCTGGGACTTTGTATTACACCCTCATGGAGCACTTGAGGGCCGGGTCCATGCTACAGGCTATATCAATACAGCCTTTCTAGGTGGGGGAGAGAATACTCTTCGCTTTGGGAACCGTATAGGGGGACAAGTCCTGGGGACACTGCACACTCATGCCTTTCACTTCAAGCTGGACCTGGATGTAGCAGGTAATTTGGGGTTGGTTAATAAGGAATATATAAGGAGAAAGATCCAAAATACCAGTCTTTGGAAGGAGATTGAGGGGATAAAGTTGGAGCACCACACAAGTAGTATAATGCACTTGGTGAGAGTGACCTGAGCAATTATATTGTCCACTATATGAAGTATCAGGCACAGAGAGTCCATGAAACAGTTTATCAGATGTCTAGACAGGGTCATCACCTTTGCTTCACATTCTCACATTAGCTGGAATTATTAAATTGTTTTAGGTTTTGTGTTTCTGCATAAACTGATCTCTGCTATTTGCAGCATGCTCTGTGATCAGTGATGCAACATGGGAGATACAGCCAGCTACATAAACCTACAGGGATCATGGTGGTTTGGGTGAGTTGGGTGGTTACCTGCAGCTGGCTGTTGTGAACAAAGAGAAGTTATGAAAGAAGCCTGTGTCACCTAATAGCTAACATTGTTGTAGAGCCCTCAAAGGCTATTGTTTCATCTGAACCTCTCAACAACCCTGTGAGATAGGAAAATGGACACTTCCCCATTACACAGATGAGGAAACTTGAGGAGATTGACTTTACCATGTGTCCATGATTTGAACCCAAGTTTTCCCAATTCCTAAAATCAACATTTAAGAGCATGCATTTATGTAGCATCTTAAGATTTTGCCAAAGTGCTTTAAGTGTACTGTCTCAAGTGATATCCACCTGAGCCTAACTATAAAGGCTACCAGTGTATAGCACAGTTGAATGAAGATGGGAATTTGGGGAACATACTTAGCACAGGATTTCTGTGGATCCAGGGACTTCCCTTTAAGAGATCCCCTCAACAGTTGTGGGAGAGAAAGGGCATCTCATTTTTTAATAGAAATGAAATGATTTACTTAGGGTTACATAGCTATAAGTGTGTGGGGGTTTCTGGATGGGTATCCCAGACTCAGTCCAGGGTTCTGTACACTGAGCTATCTAGCTGCTTCCATGTATATTACACCATAGAAAGGGACTGAACCTGTGATTTCATTGAACTAGAGAATTCCCGATGAGGAAACTCCCTTTGCTGATGCAGATTGGCACCTTCTCTGCAATTTGTAGTTTTAAAGAATTGCCTATAACTAAGAAATTCATTGGCTTGCCATAGTCAAAGTGTATCAAAGGCAGAACTTGAACCCGGGTATTCCAAGGGTAGGTTCCATAACATTTTCAGCCATTTAGTTCTTGGATATATAGATGGGTTTCCTTTTTTTTCTATTACAAATAAAGCAATTATGAATATTTTAAATATAAGCATCCTTTTATAATATCTTAGGGCAAGGGTTCTATAAGAATTGTTAGAACAAAAATTAGCCAGTTTTTTTAGTTTCATGATATGTTGACATATATACTACTCTGCAAAATGTTTGCACCAGTCTGCAGCTCTATCAACAATTCATTAAAAGTTCCTGTTTTCCTTGCAGTTGCACCAATTTTGATTTTGATTATTTTTTGCTATTTTTCTCATCCTAGTTGGGTATGAAGGTAGTAGCTTAAGGTTTCTTGGTTTGCATTTTTTATGGTTATTAATCTTATTAGCAGTTTGTAATTCTTTTGATTTGTTTGTTCATGTCTCTTGGTCATTATTCCATTGGTCGTGTGTGTATGTATGTATAAAATTATATATATATATATGACAATGTATATGTAAGACCTTTATAGATTTTATATGTCAGACATAATTGCACTAAATGCTTTTCCTCCTATTTCACTAACCAGTCATACACATAGTAAGGAGTCTCAAGATTAGTGCCCATATTCTTTGACTCAAAACACTGTGGCTGGGTAGAAAACTTCAGAAAGGTTTCTTGAATGAGGTAGTATTTGAAATGAATTTTTTAAGAGATGACTTAAGGATTCAGTAGGAAAACTCAAGAAGTGAGGGCATTTCTACAGAAAGCATTGCATTTAAGGGCAAATGTATAAAAACACGAGCTGTGTGTGTGTGTGTGTGTGTAAAGGACATATATATACTTCAATTTGACTATAAGAGTTCAAGGTGGGGGAGGGAAGGGGAAGTAACAAGATAAGGCTGGGAAGGTATAATGGTTACAGAGAATGGAGAGTTAAGCAGACAAGTCAACTTCAAAAGACAAGGGGAGCCAATGATGATTCTTTGAACAGAGGAATGATATGATTAGAGTTGCTAATAAAATAATGCTGGCAGTAGTATACAGGGTGAATTTGAGAGCTATGGGGCAGGGAGAAATAGAGATTGGAGACCTGTGAAGAAGTTATTACAGTTGTCCAGGTAAGTGGTCCTCAAGGCCAATATTAAGGTGGTGATTGTGGAATAGAGAGAGGGGGAGCACAAATGAGAAGAGTATGGCTATGTAAACATTAAATCTAGGTAATTGGCTATGAGAGGGAAAAGAGAAGGGAATGGTCAAAGGTAGTCTCAAGGTTATTATGAATGTGGGAAACTGGTGGTGGGAAACAGTGGGTGCCACAAAGAGTGATCAGAAGGGAGGAGCAGGTTAAGGGAGAAAAGTGATAAGCTTACGTTGGAAATACTACATTTGAGAGTAAAAGAAGAAAGCCAAGAAGAAATAGCTTGATAAGTAGTAAGGAAAGGGAAGATTTGATTAGGATAAGGGAAACCTAAGCATGTCTATAAGCAAATGGGAAGGAGTCAAAGATGGATATGAAGGAGCAAGTTCTGTGACTGGAAGACTGGGACAGAAATGGAGGGATTTAGCTTTGCTAAGAGTTGTAAAGGAAATATTACTCTGAAAACAAGGAAGGAGTGGATGAATGATGAAAATGTGACATTTTGGAGTGTGGAAATGAGATGAGAGGATTAGTTCACAAAGGAAGAGTCAGGGTTACACTTTAAGAAAGGAGATATGGAGGGGGGTGGAATTGTGAGTTTAACAGAAAGGTATGAAATAGCCTTGTGGGGAATTTGGTAGGGAGTCAATCAGAGATGAATTGTTCTTTTTTTCTAATTACATGTAAACATTTTCAATGTTCATCTTTGTAAGATTTTGAATCATTCACTTTTTCATCACTCATGTGTGCATGTATGTGTGTGTGTGTGTGTGTGTATTATACAATTTGTCTGAATTGATCTCAAATGATGTGTAATCCCAACCCCTACCCTGCCTCACCCCTGCAGGGCTAGAAAATTGGGTGGTGGCAGAGGATGTGGTGTTTGAACCCATAGCTGTGCCTTGGAGTCCTGAACACCAGCTGCAACGTCCACAGCTGACAAGGCAGATATTGGACAGAGAGAATAAGGCAGCCTTCCTCCTGGGAGATGACCTTCCCAGATACCTGTATCTTGCCAGCAACCACACCAATACCTGGGGTCACCGCCGTGGATATCGGCTGCAGATTCATAGTCCTGCTGGAGTACATCTACCCCAGGAGACCAGCATGGAGAAGGCATTCAGCTGGGGAAGGTGAGGAAGAGGGAGGAAGGGATCTGGGTGGGAAGAATCAGGAAGAAAGGGTACAATTTGTTAGCTCCCCGTCCTTTCCTCCAGACCAAAAGGCAAAATATCTCCTAGCATCTGGAGAGAAGACTTAATTATATAAAGATTCACCCCAGTCTCTAACTAAGGCCTCTCAGGCTTATCTGGAGTCCCCATCCCATGGTTAGGTACCAGCTGGCAGTGACTCGCCGGAAAGAGGAGGAGCCACAGAGCAGCAGCATCTACAACCAGAATGATCCCTGGACACCAACTGTGGTTTTTGCCAACTTCATTGACAATGAGCTGCTCTCTGGGGAGGTCAGTTGCCCTAGAGATGGATGGGGGTAGAGAGGAGTTACCAAGTCTCCAAGTTTGTTCAGTCTTTTTGACTAACATGTCAGTCTTTAGACTTTGACTTTGGGTGTCTGAGCCTTTTGAAAGGATAGGGACTTGTATGATATTCAGCACCAGAAACAACGATTATCATTAAGTGTCTGCTATATGCAAGGTGCTGGGGCAGGGAAAGTAAGTGGCAAAGCTGGATTCAAACCTACATGTCCTGAAACAAAATCCAGTTCTGTTTCTATTATTTAGATAATCACAGGTCAAAGTAATGCACAAGTACAAAAAATGTGCAAGAAATCATCAGGGAAATTGTTGATATGACTAGAGGAATCAGAAAGTTTTATGGTAAAAGTGGCATTTGAACTAGGGTTTTAAAGGCTACATTTATCAAGGTGCAGATTTAAAACAGTGTCCAGAACACCATAAACAAAGGTATGCAAGTAAGAGAGTACAGACATATTCAGGAGAGAAGTCTAATTTGACTGGAGTGTAACCTGTAGAGGAGAGCAGTATGTGATAAGGCTGGAAAGATAGTGTTGCTATAAATAAAGACCATGAATACCAGGGGAAAAGAGTATGAGTTTTACTTAGTAAACAATAAATAGCCTAAAAGACATTTGAATAGTGAAATTGATGACTGAATCAATGCATAAAGTTTAATGTTGGCAGCAATGAAAGATAAACTTGAGAGCAGTAAAGGGTGAAGGCTGAAACTATGGGAAACTTTTAATATTCCAGGTGGATGGTAATGAAGGTTGGTATTAAAATGGTGAAAGTAGGATAAGAGAGATAATGATGACAGATGTGTGAAAGGTTTCAAACATAAAACCAACAGAATTTGGTAAGCTGATTGGATATGAGCAATAAAGGAACTTTAATCAAGGAAATTGGATGAGTCAATGACAGAAACATTAAGGAAGAGTGTTGAGTAAAATTCTATTTTGAACATGCTGAGCTTGAGAGGTTTGTCTAGCTAGAGACGACATAGTAGATGTTTGTAGACACAGATGTGGAGCTTAGGTCAGGACTGGAGATTTAGATATGTGAATCCCTTCAATAGAGGGAGGAAAGGGAAGAAAGAAGGGGATAAGTATTTTATATGCCAGACACTGTGCTAAGTGCCTTACACATATTATTTGAAGGTGTTAGAGGATAAAGGAAAACTATAGAGGAAGAAAACCAAGGACAGATGTGGAACCTTGATGTTGAGGTACCAGCAAAAAAGACTGGAGCTATTGGAGTGGAGGGAGGAGAACCAGGGAGAAGGTGATACCTCAGAAGTCAAGGAATGAGAACAAACAGGGAGGATGTTGTCAATAATGTTAAAAAATAATGCAGAGTTTAAGGAAGAAGATGGAGGGGGGGAGACCCTTGAATTCAGCAATTGAGAGTTACTGGTAGCCTCAGAGCAGTTTCAGCAAAGTTGTGGGGACAGATGCCACATGGCCTGGGATAGAAAGGAAACAGAGGCCCCTCCTACCCTCCTGGGGTGATTGCTCAAACCTGAGCACAAATCATCCTGCAGCTGGTTTCCCCGGGGGCAGCTAGGATCTTGTGGGAGATGGGGAAGTATGGTTGATACACCCTGAGTTGTACTGTAGAGTTGAGTGTTGGAGACTGACAATATTGGGGAGGGGACTCCTCCTCCCTGCCAGGTGGGGGAAGGGTGGGCAAAGTCCATCCTCACAAGCGAGGTCCTCATTCTTTCCTCTTTTTCCCAGGACCTGGTTGCCTGGGTTACAGCAAGCTTTCTGCATATCCCCCATGCAGAGGACGTCCCCAACACAGTGACTTCGGGAAATGGCGTTGGTTTCTTCCTCAGGCCCTACAACTTCTTTGATGAGGACCCTTCTGCCTTCTCCCCTGATGCTATTTACTTTCGGGATGATCAGAATGCTGGGGTCTGCGACGTTAACCCCATTGCCTGCCTCCCGGATTTGGCTGCCTGTGTGCCTGACCTGCCTCCCTTTTCCTACTATGGCTTCTAATTCTGCTTAAAACCCTGACATCTGGGTTGTGTCTTTTGTAACTCCCCTCTCTTCAGTCATTCTTCTCCATCCTTTTCCTTACTTGGTCGACCTACCTGGCACATTCTTCAAGTCAGCTGGGAGTCATTCCACGCATCCTCTCTGAACTCATCCCCACCCTGTTCCCTAGTCCTGTCATGTTCTTTATTCTTTCTCATTTCCTCTCCACTTTGGTTCTTTAAGAATTTAACCCTTCTTTGCCCTCTCCCCAGAATTTTCATGGTAGAGGAAGTGGAGGGCTTCAGAAGGAAGAAAGCTGGGGGAGGGGAAGAGTCAGAATTTTGATTTAGGAAAGAGGGAAACTGGGAGGATGGGAGTGCATAAGGAATAAATTTCCCTTGGAGGCTGAACAATATTTTGCAACTAAAGAAAAGGCCACATCTGGATGTGGGAGGGAAGGGGAGAATAGGGTGGAAGAAATGGAGGCTGGAAAAGGGGGATAGGAGTAGGACAGAGGACATAGCACTCAGCCCCTTCTCTCTCCTGCGTTCCTCTCATTTTCCTTTCCCATGCGTGACCCCCAGCTCTGCCTCTGGAAGCAGGACCCCATATGAAAGACAGATCCTTATATGGTTCAGCTCAAGCTCCAGTGGCCCCTGCTTCAGTTCCGCCTCCACCCCCGGCTGGCCCGCCCTTGGTCCTCCCATCCCTCCGATCCTCCCCCCTGCTGTCTGGGCCCTACACATTCTCTCATATCTCTGCAGTCTGGCAGCTTTGCCCTGTGACCAGGCACATAACCCCAAGCACTGCCCTTGCCTGGAGATATCCCCCTCCCCATTCCCCTTTCTGTTTAGGTTTGACTGTCCATGTTGCCATGAACCTGAGGACAGCTCTGGTGCTTCTGGTCATCTCCATCCTCATCATCTTTGCTCTGGTTTGTGTCCTGCTGACCGGCAGGGGTGGGGGGCGGTGCAGCCCACCTCCCCAGTGCTCCCCCCTGACGGCCCAGAAGAGCCTGCTCAGGCCACACCCGGACCCCAGCCGGCTGTTCTCAGACTTGAGCCGGGAGGAGCTGGCCTCTGTCATGGGCTTCCTGACCCAGAGGCTGGGATCAGGGCTGGTGGATGCAAACCTGGCCAAACCATCTGATAACTCTGTCTACTCAGTGCAGCTGCAGCTGCCCTCCAAGGCCGCAGCCTTGGCCCACCTGGACAGGGGGGGCCCTCCACCCCCCCGGGAGGCTCTAGCCATTGTCTTCTTTGGCCAGCAGGCCCAGCCCAATGTGAGTGAGCTGGTGGTGGGGCCGCTGCCCAACCCTGCCTACCTCCGGGATGTGACTGTAGAACGTCACGGGGGCCCCCTCCCCTATTACAAGCGCCCACTGTCCTCAAAGGAGTTCGAAGAAGTGAGCAGGATGATCTCCGAGCATGCGCTGCCTCGCATCAGTGGGCTCCTCCATCGCTGCTGCTACTACAAGAACAACCTGGTGTCCATGACCACTGCTCCCCGGGGCCTGCGCTCGGGGGACCGGGCCACCTGGTTTGGGATCTACTACAATGTCTCAGGGGCTGGCTTCTACCTCCACCCCGTGGGGCTGGAGCTGCTGGTGGACCATGCGGCCCTGGACCCTGATCAGTGGAGAGTTCAGCGGGCCTTCTACAACGGTCGGTACTACGAGAGCCTGGAGGTCCTTGAAAGAGAGTTTGAGGGAGGACGGGTGGAAGTTGTAGAGATAGCACCCCCCAGCTCCAAGGGACCTTCATCCCTCAGGCCCCGGGGCTCCCCAGGTGCTCCACCCCCACTGCAGTTTTCTCCCCAGGGTCCCAGATACCACGTCCAAGGCAGCCAGGTGGCCTCTCCTCTCTGGACCTTCACCTTCAGCCTGGAGTTGTTCAGCGGCCTGAGGATTTTTGACATCCGGTTCCAAGGCGAGCGCGTGGCCTATGAGGTGGGCCTCCAGGAGGCTTTGACTATCTATGGCGGCAATTCCCCGGCAGCCATGATGACTCGCTATTTAGACGGAAATTTTGGCATGGGCCTGTTCTCCACACCGCTGACTCGGGGAGTGGACTGTCCATACTTGGCCACCTACGTGGACTGGGACTTCCTCGCAGATTCTGGGGCTCCAAGGACCATCCGCGATGCTCTGTGCATATTCGAACAGAACCAGGGCATCCCCTTGCGGCGGCACCACTCTGATATTTTCTCCTACTACTACGGGGGTCTCCCGGGGACAGTGTTGATTGTCAGGTCTGTGTCCACTCTACTCAACTATGATTACGTGTGGGACATGGCCTTCCACCCCAATGGAGCCATAGAGGTCAAGTTTCATGCTACCGGCTACATCAGCTCATCCTTTTTATTTGGCGCTGGCCGAAGATATGGGAACCGGGTTGGGGAGCACACCTTAGGGACCATCCATACCCACGCTGCTAACTTCAAGGTTGATCTGGATGTGGCAGGTGAGGGGGTCTTGTAGGCTCCTGGGGGAGAGGCCCCGAGGGAAAAGGGCATAGGTTCAAATTCTCATCTTTTGCTTTATGTTCGATACTTTGAAGTAATCAATCCATCCATTCTTTCATCAAATATTGGTCAAGCATTTGCTGTGTACAAAGAACAAAAACCAGGTAAGATGTCAGATAAATAGAAATCCTCTGGAAGCTTACAGTCTAATGGGGAGATAAGATGGGGACATAAACATATCCGTGATTGAAAGCAGAGGGTCACATATGCTGTTGTGTAGAATGTTGCATAAGTTCCCCAAAGAGAGAGATCACTTCTAGCTGGAGAAATGAAAAGGTTTAATGGAGGTCAAGAGAATTTGAACTGGATTTTAAAGGATGGGGAGTCAGGTGAAGAAGGAAAAAAGGGCGTTCCAGGAGAACAGTGAGCAAGGCACAGAGTTAGGGAACACAGGGTGTGCAAGAAGAGTCGGGAACAGGGCAAAATCTAGTTTGACTGAAACATAGGATCCAAGTAGGGAAACTGTAGGAGATTAAGTTGGGAAAAGTTGGTGTCAGCTAGACTATAAGGACCTTGAATGTCAGCATGAGAATATTATTTTGCTGGTTTCTCAAAGCTATAAGGAAAACTATTTTTAAAAAAGCTATTTGAACTATTAAGTTTTTAAACTTTTGTTTCCCATGATCTTGGGGATCAAAGTTAGCTGGTGATTTTCTACTTGATTTCTTGTTCTTCAACCTCAGAGCACCTGAAGACTCCTTATATAAGACATTTTACATGACAAAGTCATGGGAACTCTTATGGCTTAGGGAACAGTGAACAGTGTAACCTGTGATCTCATTTTTCTTTCCTGACTTCTCTGGAGGATTGTGAGTGTTTCCCAAGTCTAACTTAAGCCCCAAAACTCATGATTTCTGCTCCCATTGGCCCTCATTTCTGCAACCAGAGCAGAGTAGGGGTCATTGGCTTTGGATTTTGTTGGGTATTACATTCCAACAGCAATCTCCCAAGAGATTTGGCAGGGAGGCATATGAGGAGAAAAATTAGGCAGAGAAAAAAAAGAGTCGGTTTTCGTTACCAGGAAGTATCTACCTTTCTCACATTTATTCTGTCCCCTCTAATACAGTATATTTAGCTAACAGGGGATAATGTGCACATTTGCACTCTGTAGAATCATAAATTTCAAGTAGGAAGAGATTTCAGGGGCCATCATGTTCACTCTCTCATTTTACACGGTTAAGAGACTGAAGCCCAGAGAAGTTAAATGACTTACCCATGAGTCTTAATTTGAATTCCACACGGTCTTCAAGAAAGTCTCTGGTAGTTATCAGTCTCTCCAAGACTTTTCTAATGTACCTTGAGTTCCCTAATTCTCTGACCTTGGCAAAGGATGAAAATGCTTCTGTATGTATAGTATGTATGAATAACTGTGTAAAAATGTCATTTCATCATGAAAGGATAGTCTTTTTTTTAATGTCTTTGATCTGTCATTTCTTGACTTCCTTGTAGACAAATGACTTCTAGTGCTTAGTACAGTACATAGCACATAGTAGGCACTTAATAAATGCTTATGGGCTGACAGACTGAACATGCCATTAATCACTACTTGTTAAAAACATCTTTTAAAAAGGGCTTTGTGAGTCAGCTGTGTGTGTTGTCTCCTCTTTACATGGGCAAGTTCTTAAAAGAAAGACCAGGTACCAGATGAAGAGTAGTATTGGAGCATCTGGGATTATTACTGGGGTTGAGAATTACTGAGGAAAGAACAGCTCCAAACTTTGGCACAATTTTGCCATTTTAGCCAAAGGATAGGGGAGATTATAGGAAGGTATGAGATTTTGTTGTTGTTGGGTCATTTCAATTGTATCCAGCTCTTCATGACCCTATTTGGGGTTTACTTGGCAAAGATATTGGAGTATTTTACAGCTGATTTTTACAGATGAAGAACTGAGACAAATAGGATTAAATGATTTGCCTAGGGTCACACAAGCTAGTAAGTGTCTGAGGCTAGATTTGAACTCACAAAGAAGAATCTTCGTGAGTTTAGGTCTAGCATATTGTCTCTTGTATTACCTAGTTGCTAAAGAAGGTATGAGGTATTTGTAATTTAATCCTGTATTAGTCTTTGATTCTACCCCAACTTTCTTCCCCAGTCCTGGGGTTATTGGACTAGGTAGTCCAGAAAATGACTATGTAGATGATTAACTACCATCCTTCTCCTTAACTTTGTAGGACAGGAGAACTGGCTGGTGGCAGAGGACATGGCATTTGAGCCTAGGTCTGTACCCTGGAGCCCAGAGCATGAGATGCAGCTGATGCAGCTGACTCAAAAAACAGTGGAAAGCGAAGACCAGGCGGCTTTCCCCTTTGGGAGCACCACTCCTCGATACCTCTACCTGGCTAGCAATCGGACCAATGCCTGGGGTCACCGTCGGGGATACCGGATCCAGCCCATCAACTTTGCAGGGCAGCCACTGCCCCAGGAAAGCGACATAGAAAGAGCCTGCAGCTGGGGGAGGTCAGGGACTGGGGCTAGCCTGTGGGGGGAAGGGCACGGGGTACTCTAGGTCTATACTATGGAGAAACTGGCTACAGAAGCAGTATAGAATATGAGGATGGTAGATCTTGGGAAGACACCAAAACGGGGTGAGTCAAAGAGCTCAGGTCATCAATTTTTCTGGAGATCCTTGGGCATATGAGAGAGATTTGCACCGGCCTGGGATGGGGACGGGGCCATCCTGCCCAGAGATAGGGGAACAATCCAGTAGAGCATAGGAAAGCACTGTAAATCCTAGGATAAGGTGAACAATTCTAGAGTGATAATGGAAAAGGGGGAGGAAGAGGGGATAACCTGAAGATCCTTGATCCTTTTTCATATTACCTTCTGGTGGGATCATAACATCTTCCACTTGAGAGCTCTGATCATAGTCCCTGATATTAGGTACCAACTGGCAGTGACACAGAGGAAGGAGGAAGAACCTTCGAGTACCAGTCTCTATAATCAGAATGATCCCTGGACTCCTACTCTGAACTTCACTGATTTCATCAACAATGAAACCATAGCGGGCAAGGTAGGCAATCTATGGGGCAAGAGCAAGGGTGGCTGAATCTCCTTCCCTATTGTTTGCTCTCCATCAAACCAAATTCTCATAGAGGATGCCCCCAAAGTGTTAATTATAATAAGTATAATACTTAAAAGAACAGTAAGACTTGGAATACTCTGATTAAATTTGGATAAAGTGGTTTCCATAGAACAGAAGTGTCAAATCTACTTACCTATCTGGGCCACATGCGACTCACAGCATCCACTAGTCTGCTTCAGTCTGATTAAAATGTCATTGAGAAATATTTAACAAAACAAATAAAAAATAACAGTACACAAATAATGTTAATATGTAGTTTTCTAAGTCAATATGCTGCCTATAGGGTTTCTTATAGTCGGGCTTTCTATTTGAGTTTTTCAGAGAGCTCCTCGTGACTTCAAAATATAGCTGATTTTTGCCTTCCTTAGACTTCAGAGAAGCTCTTTATTAGCCCTTTGCCAAGGTCTTCCCACACCCTGTCTTGAGCCAGTTTTGGTAACAGCATGACCTTACTTATGAGACTATGTGCTGAGGGTAGGGGGGAGAATATATTTTCTTTCTTGGAAGCTCCCACTGGCTCTGCCATGATCTGGTGTACGCTCTCCTAATGCGCGCCTCTTTCCAGATACCCCAACTACACACAGCACCTTCTCTGACTTCCCTTGTCTTCCCTCAAATAGAAATGATTCTTAAGACAGAAATGAAGATGAGACCAAGCTCGGAGGTCCAGATCTGGGCTCACCAAGCAGGATTCTCTGGATCCGTGCAGTGGGGGGGGGGGGGGGGGGGGGGGAGAGGAAGGGCACAAGTTTCTGTGATTTTTCCATGGGCCATTTGTTACCCACTTCCCAATTCCTTCCTCCCCCATGTCTGACATGTACTCCCCATTCCCCTCCACCTCCAAGAGTCCCTCCCTTCCTTCAAAATATCTGCAGGGACCTTCTCCTGAAGGATTATTCCCAATCACCATGCGTTTCCTTTACTCTACATTTACTTTATATACTTTATATTTATATTTTCCTCCCCTAGAATGTAAACTCCTTGGGGCAGGGATAGGTCATTTTTGTCTTTATCTCCAACACCTAGGCTGTAGTAAGTACATACCATTGGGCTCGATGTGTATCAGATGAGTAAATGCAAGTCCTGCTTTGGAGGCAGTTAGGGGATAAAGTGCTGGGGCTGGAGGACCTAAATTCCACTCACCTCAGGCACTTGCTAGTTGTGGGACCCCTGTCAAGTCACTGAAGCTGTTTGCCTTTATCCTCTGGAGAAGGAAATGGCAAACCCCATATGGAGGGAGTAGTTGGACACGACTGGACAACAGCTGGGGGCTTCTTTCGGTTCATTGGGAAAGGGTGTTTAGCAGGATTGAGGTTCCTTTTTCCACAGGGCTGGAAGGGGGAGTTATTTTGCCAGACTGGGTCCTCCCTTCCAGAGAATGCATTCATCCCTGGGCCCTTCCTCTTGTCTCCTCCTCCAGGACCTGGTCGCTTGGGTGACCGTTGGCTTTTTGCATATTCCTCATGCAGAGGACATCCCTAACACACTGACCGTGGGGAATGGTGTTGGCTTCTTCCTTCGACCCTATAACTTTTTTAATGAGGATCCATCTGTCCAGTCTCCTGATGCCGTCTACTTTCAGAGTGACCAGGATGCCGGGCTCTGCAAAGTCAACCCTGTTTCATGCCTTCCAGAGACGGCTGCCTGTGCTCCTAACCTCCCTGATTTCACCCACGGTGGCTTCAGAACAGAGCCTTAGAACCTGGCTACGAACCTCGGTATCCAGCTAGGGAGGAGAGCCGGAGCCCGGCAGCGATACCAGGTCCCCAGCTCTGTAGCTGCCCTCTCCACCGTTGCCAGATCGCCTTTTTCTTCCCTGAATGTACCACTTCACTTTTGCAAATCAGTGAAGACTCAGCTCAGTCTCACTTTTTCTAAAACATATTGAATTCCTGATTTAGAGAGGAAAGAGGAGAGCATAATCCCAGACCCTGAAGGGATGGCCAAACGGTGACCTAAAACGTTTAATCTTTCCCCCCCTTTGACTTTTCCAGATTTGCTGTAATTACAAGGCTGTCCTACTTCCTTCCTTATTCTGGGACATGAGAGATAAAGCTGTTCAGGGGCTGGGGGGCAGGGAAGGGGAGCTTAAGGCTATGCTGTGGAGGAGGGGAATATGGTAGGGTGGAAGGAGTCTTCCCAGAACTCCCCAGAACCAGGTATTCCTGTGGACTCCAGGGCAGTTTCATCTAAGCCTGTATTTACAGAGCTGTTGGAAATATCATTTGTCTCTTCTCCAGCCATAACTCTCTTTTTATTTTTCCAACTTCTTGGGATTATTTAATCACCTTCCAGTATTTATTAAGGAGCTGCTATGTGTCAGGCACTGTGCTAGACAGAGAATGAAATAATCCCTACTCTCAAGGACTTCAGACTCTAACATTCCATAAGATGTAAGATCCTTGAGGGCAGGGATCATTCTTCCCACCCCCCCCCCCCCCCCAGCCTTTTTTAATCTGTATCCCTAGGGCCTAGCATAGTACCTGACTTTTAGTAAGTGCTTACAAATGCTTTCAGATTTTTCTGCCAGTGCCAGGAGGATGAGATTCTGTGCCAGGGATGCCCTTGCCATTTGCACTCTCACTCCCATCCCACCCCATCTCTCATCACCTTAATGTCTGTCCTCTTCTTCCTGTGGTTCTAAGAATATAATGAATGGTGATGTTTTTGGTGAGAAGATAATTCTTATTTAGCCCACTATAAAGATCTCCCCATCATGCCTTATCCATATGTGTCAGTATGAGGGGTGGGGGTTATGTGGAGATCTTTGTCACTCTCAGATGTAATAAAAATTCCCTAATGAATCTTATATTGTTTATACCATCCCAATAAATTCCTTCCGGGTCCTTAACTTTTCCAGGAATAGTGTGAATTTATTGATATTTGTTTGTGAAACGATAATAGAAAGTTCAGAGCAACAGCAGTAGCTTAAATCAGAAAAGTTTGGATGGCTAATAAGACATTTGGATGGGGGGAAGAGGGTGGTAGGAAGAGGAAGGGTTTATTTGCTTTTAGTGCTGTGGAATTGAATGCTCACTAGATCAACTGACGTAAACAAAAACCCATAATAAATAATTACTCTGACCTCGATACCTTGCTGTCCAATCTAGTGAAGGGATGCAAATGAGCTCAAGTTTTATCATGTTGGGATTGGTTTAGCCTCATCTAAACTAACTCCAATTCTCCTCTTCTTCCTCCCTCAATCCCAGTGACCTCACATCACCTATAGCTTCTTGGAATGACTGCACATTTAAATGGGTAATAAACAGGAACTGAGATATTTATTCTTGAGGAGGAGGCAGATGAGCAAGAACCAGGAAAAATAATTTATCCACATTCTTAGGAAACTCATGAGGCTTTTGGCACCTGCTATACATGTACCTTTCTTTGGTTTCTATCTTGGAAAAAATTTAATTTTTGTTAGCAGATTTGCTGTTTGTGTTGTGGGAGAGGGCACATCGATCAAAGTGGCAGAGAAGCTCCAGTGTATGAACAGAGACCATTCTGATAACCAAACAGCATCCATAGATGTCCTGTTTTTATTTCCAATTCCCTTTTCTTAGAAAGAGGGTGTAAATAGAGAGGTGACCCAGGAATCAGAAGGATTAGAGTTTAAATCCATCTTCAGACACTAAATGTGTAATCCTAGGCAAGTCACATAACCCTGCTTGCCTCAGTTTCCCCATTTGTAAAATGAGTTGGAGAAGGAAATGGCAAATCATTCCAGTATCTCTGCCAAGAAAATCCAAAATGGGGTCATTAAGAGTTGGACAAGACTGAATAACTACAACTTCTGTTAAAATTTTACTACATTCTTATTTTTATCCTCAGTCCTAGAAAAGTGAAAGGGGACAAGAAGGCAAGCCAGTGAGTAGGGAGAGGAATTGGGGTTAAGGTGACAAGATTTCAGGAAGAAAATGAAAACAGGGGATGCTCTTGTTATTATGTTAAAAACAATATATGTCTCTTAAAAACAACAACAAAAAAGAGCAGGAGGGTTTTCTGTGGCAGATTTTCCACTTAAACCTTTTCCCCTGGTCTTTTAGCTTCCTGTGCCATAGATAGATGGCCTGGATAGACATATTATATATATAGATACACATATAATTTTTAACTTCCTATGCCTCCTTTACATGTCTTTATCTTTTGTTATAAACACATACAGATTTGTTATCATATTCATTCTTATCATCCTAAATTCTAAGGTAACATATAAGTATGTTTGGAAAGTCTTTTGTTAATGACAAATGACCTTTCTCATTTATTTTTCAATTAGATCTAAATGTGATTCTTCCTACCTCCGATTTAAAAGGATAGATCTTTTTTATTCCCATAAGCAGTTTCTCTCATTTCTATATGTAAATACCAAACTTAGCTAAATACTAAAATTGCAAGTTATACAATTTATTAATACTGTAACAACTATTAACACAATAGACCTAAATAATTATTTACAATGTTTTAACTGTGAGAAAGATTACAGTTACCTCCAAACATCATTATAGCCACTGATAACTTCTTACTTCTGAAACAATAGTCCTATCATTCTATTCGCTCTGGATACAAATTAAAATCATCCTCTTCTCACCAGAAAAGTTCTTTTGATTTTCATTTCTCTCAAGCCATCACTTTTAATAGCCTCTCTAGAATAAGTAAGCTTGTAATTCAAGATTGTTCTCTCTTAAAGATACAATAATAGTATCTCAAAGCTACAGTAGCAGCATAATCTCTGCGGGAAAAGCTATTGGAACCGACATCTCTCCAGACTCAGCTCAGGTACCACTTCAATACATAAACTTTCCTTGCTCCCCATACTCCATTAATTTTATATTTATTTTATCTGTTATAATAAGTACTTTCAAATGCTGTCAGGTTTCTGTTCTTTCATATTTCTTTTATTCTCGTATTGTATCCTCTAGTAGAATGTAGGCCTCTTGAGGGCACGAAATTTTTTTGGTATCATACAAAAATCTAGCATAGTATCTTGCAAATATTTAATAGATACTTGATTAATTTCTGGTGAATTGCCTGAGAGAAGCCCTTCTTAGAGAGTTTTAGACATAGTACTTATCTAAATCCACCAAAAAAAGCATATTCAGAAGAATCCATAATAGAGAGAGGGCAAGTAGTCAGATAAATTTGGCTAAAAGAAGTATACAGAGAAATCTGTAAACCATATTCCTATAGGGATGAGTGTCTATCCTTGCACATGACTGTACAGAGGGATCTGCACTTTGCTCATATATACATATGAAGTGCACACAAACACAATGATTTCTCTCAATATTAGGGGTCATCATTCTATCCTGCTACCTAAAACTAATTACTCCCAAATTATCCTTTTTCTTATCTGTCCCTTCCACATTTTAATGCTTGTTTAGTGGACAGAATTTTCAGATGGTCCTTTCTTTTTTTTCCCCACTTTTTATTAAAGCTTTTTATTTACAAAACACAGATGCATGGGTAATTTTTCAACACTGATCCTTGCAAAATGTTCTGTTCCAACTTTGATCCTCCTTTTCCCCTCCCCTAGATGGCAGGTAGTCTCATACATGTTAAATATGTTAAATTATATGTTAAATACAATATATGTATACATATTTATAGAGTTATCTTGCTGTATCCAAAAAATGCTGGATCTGAAAATTTGGATCTAGAAAGAAAAAAAAAACCTGAGAAAGAAAACAAAATGCAAGCAAACATCAACACAAAGCGTGAAAATGTTATGTTGTGGTCCATACTCAGTTCCCTCAGTCCTCTCTCTGAGTGTAGTGTTGGCTCTCTTCATTACTAAATTACTAAACAAGTGGAACTGGTTTGAATCATCTCAATGTTTTTTTTTTTAATTTAATTTTATTTTATGATAACTTTTTATTGACAGAACCCATGCCAGGGTAATTTTTTTACAACATTATCCCTTGCACTCACTTCTGTTCTGATTTTTCCCCTCCCTCCCTCCACCCCCTCCCCTAGATGGCAAGCAGTCCTATATATGTTAAATATGTTGCAATATATCCTAGATACAATATATGTTTGCAGAACCGAACAGTTCTCTTGTTGCACGGGGAGAATTAGATTCAGAAGGTAAAAATAACCCAGGAAGAAAAACAGAAATGCAAATAGTTCACTTTCATTTCCCAGTGTTCTTTCTTTGGGTGTAGCTGCTTCTGTCCATTATTTATCAATGAATCATCTCAATGTTGAAGAGGACCATGTCCATCAGAATTGATCGTCATATAGTCTGGTTGTTGCCATGTACAATGATCTCCTGGTTCTTCTCACTTCACTCAATATCAATTCATGTAAATCTCTCCAGGTCTCTCTGAAATCTTCCTACTGGTTATTTCTTACAGAACAATAATATTCCATATTATTCATATACCACAATTTATTCAGCCATTCTCCAATTGATGGGCATCCGCTCAGTTTCCAGTTTCTGGCCACTACAAAGAGGGCTGCCACAAACATTTTGGCACATACAGGTCCCTTTCCCTTCTTCAATATCTCTTTGGGCTATAAGTCTAGTAGAAACATTGTTGGGTCAAAGGGTATGCACAGTTTAATAACTTGTTGAGCATAATTCTGCTCTTCAGAATGGTTGGATCCATTCACGTTCCACCAATGATGTATCAGTGTCCCGATTTTCTCACATCCCCTGGAATATTTGTCATAAGATGGTTATTTCTGCAGAGGTAGGTTTCTGGAGATTCCTCCCTGTCTTTTTCATCAAATGAGATTATTGTGTTTAACAAATGCTAAGTACCTCAGCATATAGTAGGTGCTTTATAAATGCTTGCTACCTTCTCTTTCTTTCTGTTCCCCATCCACTTAAGATAGCTCTAAGAATTACATGAAACATCTAATTCTTTCAAGTTTGCTGGTCATCACTGCAGAATAACAGCTGTAATCATAGCAAAGAAGTCACCACTATCTAGTGGCTTCCTCTGCTTCTTCATTGAGATCTCACTAATGCAATACTCTTAGGGCCCTTTCCTTGAAACAATATCCAAATAGGGAGGAGAAGTAGCATCCTTCCCATTTAAGTCTGGAAAAACAGAGCTCACAGACATGATGTACATTGGATACATTATACAGTGTCAGGAATAAGAACAAGAGTCAGAATCCAAGTAGTCTCACTCCAGGAGTGAGGACTTATTCCAATATGTCATAATGAGATTTTGAAACCATTTCGACATTATTTGGAACTGGTCTTTTTCTTTATAGCATTATAAAGAAATATATATAGCTCTGTTACTGTAAAAGACAAACCTCCCTTCCTCCCTCTCTTTATCTCTCTGTGTCTGTTTTTTTCTTTGTCTATCTGTCTCTCACCAAAAAGGTCTGCTTAGTGGGCATTTGCTTTTTTAGGCCAGGCTTGTCCATGGCAGGAGGACACACAGCTGAGACTCTGGGAGAATAAAAGAAGGAAGCTAATCTTCCCACTGTGATTGCATGGACATGGACTAAGATAGGGAGGAGGTAATTTACCTGACTAGCTTGCCAGAAAAGGAAATCATGTGCCACATGAGGAATTAGGGCAACAGGAACTCAGTGAAGTGATTTAAGCCCTTCCTTTCTTCTCCTGGCTTTGAAATCAGGATGCTGAAAGCATTTTTCTTAAAAAAAAGGTGTTCAGGTATATCTTTGGAAAAATAGGATCAGAAAACCAAGATAAGGAGGGAAGAATTTTCAAAACTTTCCAGAAAAGTAGCCCTGTTGCTCCAGAATTTTAATATTTTGGACCTTTTACTTTCCATTTTGTTTCAGTAAATATATTTTAATATAGATTTCAATCAGTAGGGTTTTTTTTTCAGTGACAATCAACAAACATTTATTAAGGGGAAGGAAATAAAGATTTATTAAGCTCCTAGTTTGTGTAGGCACTGTGCTAAGTGCTTTACAGATTTCTCATTTGACCTTCACAACAACCTTGTGAGATATAGGCTTTTATTTCTTATTTTATAGTTGAATAAACTAAGGCAGATGGAGAGTGTGACTTGTCAAAAATTATACAGCTAGTTAAGTATCTTAGGCTGGATTTGAACTCAGATCTTCTATCCATCCACTGGCATTTAGATAATCTACTAAGCACCTATTATGACTCAGGAACTGTGCTAGGTGCTGGGGATACAAACACAGTGAATGAAACAATCTCTGCTCTCAAGGAACAGCTTACATTCTAATAAGATACCCAATAAATACATGAATATACAAAAAATAAAAAAGAAGGAATACAAATAAATGATAGTTAAATACAGGATGGTTTGGGGAGATCATTAATAGTTTAGATCATCAAGAAAGAAACCATATATAACATGTAGTGCTTGAAATTCATCTTTCAAAGGAAGAGAAAGATTCTGAGATAGAGATGATTATAGGACTGCATTGCAAGCATGGAAGACTGCTAGTCTAAAGGCATGGATGGCAGTTAGGTGGTGTCATAGTGCACAGAGCACTGGGTCAGGAGGCAGGAACCTTCTTGAGTTCAAATCTGACTTCAGAAGTTCACTAGCTGTGTGACCCTGGATAAGTCACTTAACCCTGTTTGTTTCAGTTTTCTCATCTGAGTTGGAGAAGGAAATGGCAAACCATTCCAGTATCTCTGCCAAGAAAACCCCAAATTAGGTCATGTAGTATGAGACATAACTGAAAAGACTGAACAACAACATAAAAGCATGGAGATAAGAAATGGAGTTTTTAAAAATAATATTTTATTTTTTAAAATACATATAAAAGATGCTTTTCAACATACCTTTTTGTAAAACTTTGTATTCCAAATTTTTCTTATAGCAAGAAATAGATAGCAAGCAATCTTGATATAGGTTAAATATATGTAATCCTTTCCCCCCACCTTTATAATGAGGTTTTTTATTTTTGGTTTCATTTTTTATTTTTTTATTGGTTATGCGTGTTTTTTGTTTTTTTTGTTTTTTTGCTGAGGCAATTAGGGTTAAGTGACTTATCCAGGGTCACACAGCTAGGAAGTGGTGTTAACTGTTTGAGAACAGATTTGAACTCAGTTTGTCCTGATTTCAGGGCTAGTACTCTATCCACTGCACCACTTAGCTGTCCCTATTGAAGTTTTTTATTTTCAAAATATATGTAAAAATAATTTTTCAACATTGACCCTTGCAAAATCTTGTGTTCTAATTTCCCCCCTTCCTCTCACCCTCTTCTCTAGATGTCAAGTAATCCAATATATGTTAAACATGGCAAAAAAATATGTTAAATCCAATATAGGCATACATATTTATACAATTATCTTGCTGCACAAGAAAAATCAGATCAAAAAAGAAAAAAATGAGAAAATAAAATTCAAGCAAATAACAAAAAGAGTGAAAATATTATGTTGTGATCTACCCTCCATTCCCATATTTCTCTCTATGGGTGTAGATGGCTCTCTTCATCACTGAACAAGTGGAACTGGTTTGAATCATCTCAGTGTTGAAGAGAGCTACGTCCCTCAGAATTGATCATTGTATAGTCTTCTTGTTGCCATATGGTTTGATTCTGCTCATTTCACTTAGCATCAATTCAAGTAAGTCTCTCCAGGCCTTTCTGAAATCATCCTTCTGATCATTTCTTATAGAACAATAATATTCCACAACATTCATATACCATAACTTATTCAGCCATTCTCCAACTAATGGGCATCTACTCAGTTTCCAGTTTCTTGCCACTGCAAAAAGGACTGCCACAAATATTTTGAGCAATCCTTTTTAACATATTTCCATATTTGTCATGTTGTGCAAGAAAATTCAGAGCAAAAGGGAAAAAAATGAGAAAGAAAAAACAAACAAAAGGTAAAAATACTATGCTTTGAACCACATTCAGTCTCCATAATTTTCTCTCTGGATATGATTGGCGCATTTTCTATCCCAAGTCTATTGAAATAGTCTTGAATCACCACATTGTTAAGAAAAACCAAATCTATCATAGTTCTATCATAATTGATCATCACATAATCTTGCTGTTACAACATTTTCTTGGTTCTGCTCACTTCACTATTAGTTCATGTAAGTCTTTCCAGGCTTTTCTGAAATCAGCCTGCTCATTTTTTTTATATTACACTAATATTCCATTATCTTCATATATCACAACTTATTCAGCCATTCCCCAACTGATGGGCATCCACTCAATTTCCAGTTCCTTATCACTACAAAAAAGCTGCTATAAACATTTTTGTACATGAATCCTTTTCCCTTTTTTATTATCTCTTTAGGAAATATCCTAAAGAGATACAGACTCAGTAGTAAGACTGCTAGATCAAAGGGTAAATACAGTTTTATAGCTCTTTGGAGCTAATTGTTCTCCAAATTGTTCTCCAGAATGGTTGGATAATTTTACAAGCCCACCAACAATGTATTTAGTGTTCCAGTTTTCCCACATCTTCTCCAACATTTATCATTTTTTCCTGTCATTTTAGCTAATCTGGGTGTTAGTTCAATTAATCTTACTAATTAAAATCTTAATTAATCTAATCAATAGTGATTTAGAGAATTTTTAAATGGAGCTTTGTGTGTATGGAAGAGAAAAGCCCAGTTTGACTAGATTGCAGAGTGCTAAATGGGGAATAATATACAATGAAAATGAAAAAATCAGTTAGGAATTGTTTGGGAAGGATTTTAAAAGCTATACAAAAAGGTTATTATATTTGATTCAATGAGAAGCCATTGAAGTAGATTAAGAAAAATCACCTGATCAGGGTTTCAATTGACCTGATTAGGTCAATTAAGGAAAATCACTTTGGTTACAAGATAAAAGATTGATTGGAATGAAACTATAATTGAGGCAGAGAGAACAATCTGAAAGTTATTGTAATAATCCAAATAGGTAATAGGAGTCTGAACTAAGGTGGTAGCAGAGTAGAGAGAAAGGATTGTATGTAAGAGGTATTATAAAATTAGAAATGGGAAAATTTGAAAATTATTGGATACATAGCATAAAGGAGAGTAAGGAATTAAGAATAATGACAAGATTATGAATCTGGGAGACTGGAAGAATGGTAGTGCCTTTAACAAGATTTAAGCTTGAGGGAAAGGTAAGGGATTAATTTTGCATACATTGTTTGGGATCTCTCCAGTTGCAAATATTCATTAGGTAATTTCTGGTATAGATTGGAGCTCAGGGGAGAGACTGGGACTGGATATATAAATTTGTGAGTCATCTGCATGGAAAAAATTATTAAATCCCCGGGAGCTGATGGTGATCACCAAGGAAGAGTGTAGAGAAAGAAGGGGAGAATCCAAGGCCAGAACCTTGGTAATAGGCGGTTAAGGATCATGTTATGAACCAGGAAAAGAGCCGTTGACAGGTAGGAGAATTGAGTGTATTATTATTATTGTTATTCAGTCAATTCAACTCTATTATCTCATGTACCATTCTATCCATGAGTTTTTCTTGGCAAAGACATTGGAGGGGTCTGCCATTTCCTTTTCCAGTGGATTATGGCAAGATATAAGATCATAGTTTGAAGGGAAGGTCTAGATTAATGAAGGTTTTTTGAGGATGGGGAAACTTGGAGAGGTTTAAAAGAGTGGAAGAAATCAGTAGGAATGGAGAATCTGAAGATTAAATAGTAACAGGTAAAATGATTGAGGTTGCAGGGAGTTGGAGAGAACAGAGGGGTTAAAATCAAATATATAAAGCTTAGGCACAAAGAGCCACTTCCTTGTGAGAATCTCGGGAAAAAGCAGAGGAGCGGATGCTGCTATCAATGGGATTGTGAAATCAAGGAAAGGGAAAGGAGAACTCGTATAATAGCCTTAAATAACCAAAAACTAGTTAATAGAATTATTAAAAGGTTACATTTATTTGAGCAACTACAAGAAACTTTATGATGATGTGGTGCTAACATTCTAATTTAACAAATACACCATCAGAACTAGTACAGAAAGGAGGAAAAAGGCAATATCTGGTACAGATGAGAAGAAAATACAAACAAGGAGGAAGGGGGAGGACAGGGGAAGCAGATATCAGATGCACCTCAGTTATCTCTGAAAGAAAGGATAGTTGAACACATACACAATTTAGTATATTCTGTACTAAACTACTCAAAAGGGAAACTAGCAATGGTGTGCTGATAAATGTTTTAACAATTCGAACTGGGTACAACACACTTAAATTTAATCTGAATTATTAACATTTTTACATCATTTCCTAAGTTTAAACAATCAAAATAACAATAAATGAAGCCCAGATTTATTGTTGTCAGTCATCTTAGAACAAGTAGGGGTGATAGGGATGATTTAAAAGGGATAATAAGATTGAAAGGGAACAGCCACAAGAAAAATTAACTCCCTGATCCTGAAGAGAAAATTAAAAAGGGAGGGGAGAAGAAAAGGAGAACTAGAATCTATCTAAACCTAAATTCTTCTAAACAATTGTAAAATGGCTGAACAGATTGAAGTATATGAATGTAATGGAATATTATTGTTCCATAAGAAATGAAGAAAGAGATAATTTCAGAGAAAACTGAAAAGTATGAACTGATTTAGAGTGAAGGGAGTAGAACCAGGAGGACAATTTATACAAAGACAGCAACATTGTAAAGAAAACTTTGAAAGATTAAAGAACTCTGTTTATTGTACAGTGAAATAATGTTAATGACCTCCTTGCAATAGTAGAATCTCTGGATAAAAGATATGGACATTTTAATCCCTTTATTTGTTGATTTCAATTTGTTTTTCAGAATGATCATACTGTTTCATAGCTCCACCAACAATGTACTAGTTTGCCTGCAATTCTTTCACCTTTGACTATCATATTAGAGCTGAAGATACAAAATTAATGCTTTTTGCAGATAAAATGAACTACCTAGAAAACCTAATGATTCCATTTAAAAATGAATTAAAACCATAACTTCAACAAAATTGTAGTAATACAAAATAAACCTATATAAATAACAGCTAGCCTTTATTACTAGCAAAATCTAGCAGGAAGAGATGAAAAAAGAAATAGTTACAGCATTGTAAAGAAAAACAACTTTGAAAGAGTTCAGAATTTTGACCAAGGCAATTACCAACTTCAGTATGAGAGGATCAAGTATGAAGCATATTTCATATTTATTGATAGAGGTATTGGACTAGTCACTCTGCAAACTATTGCTCAAGGATCAAGTGCTGCTGTCTAGAACAAGAGGGAGAGAATGAGATATATTTTCAGATATAGCTTATATACAAACTTAGTTTTTGTTTGTTTGTTTGATTGCTTATTTGTTAAAAATGGAAAATTTTATGAAGTGATACTCTAGCTGGGGTAGTAGGGAGCATTAATGATATGTTGGTCCTAGTCCACTAAAAAAAAAAAGGGAAAAGAAAAAAACATCAGTGAAGTATTTAAAAATGCCTAGCACAAGAAGGGGAAAAGTTCAGAAGGAGACAACAGAGAGATAGTTTTTAAACTAATATGCTGAATTTATTACATTTTTTTTAAAAAGCAAGGATGAACTAAATTCATGGTTTCATAAGCAATCATCTTTTATATAAAAGTTAGTATTCAGGATAACAGAAAAATAATTTTTTTTTTAAAGGAAAGTACTTCAGGGAATGATTTGTAATGTGTGACATTACTTTTACTCATCCCCTTTCCCCTGAGAATTTGTGATTTATTTCCCAACTTTGTAGCCTAAGCCTCATGGGTTTTGCTAGATCTCCAATATTGATTACCAAGGGATCTGGGAAGGGAAGAGTTTTTGGGAAAAAGTGGGCAAGGCACTGAAGGGAGTCCCCATGTAGAAGGGAAAAAATTCTTAGTTTCCACTCCACCCTCTCTTCCACCCTCAGTTACTATCTTTACCCTCTAAAATAATGCTTTCACTTGGAGTATGATTAATGACTATTGACACATCTGTACTCCAGATTCCTCTCTGGGAGATTTTCTTATTTTCCAACAAATTCAAACACAAATCCAAACTCCCTATAGCCATCAAGGAATTTCTTTGGTAGCCATCATTTAAGCTTTCATGTCATATTGCAATTCTCCCTGGCTGGGTGGTAAAGGTACAAAAAGCAGATGGTATTTTGCTGAAAATTTTGATTTAATCCGTTCATATACCTGACAATTGACTTTCCTTTGTTCTCATGAAAGCTGTGTCCTTTGCTTAAATTTACCACTGATTACTTCTTTTAAAGAAAATCTTACAGAGAAATCTGGGATTCAGCTGTTTCAATTGTCCCTCTTTCCCCCCCCCCCTTTATTATAGCTTTTTATTTACAGTTATATGCATGGGTAATTTTTCAGCATTGACCCTTGCAAAACCTTTTGTTCCAACTTTTCCCCTCCTTCCCCCCACCCCCTCCCCCAGATGGCAGGTAGACCCATACATGTTAAATATGTTAAAGCATATGTTAAATACAATATATGTGTACATATACATGGTTATTTTGCTGCACAAGAAGATTCAGACTTTGAAATAATGTAAAATTAAACTGAGAAGGAAATAAAAAATTCAAGCGGATAAAAAAAGGAGTGGAAATGCTATGTATTGGTTCACACTCATTTCCCAGAGTTCTTTCGCTGGTTATAGCTGGTTCTATTCATTATTGAACAAGTAGAACTGATTTGGTTCATCTCATTGCTGGAGATGGTCACGTCCATCAGAATTGATCATCATACAGTATGAACCGAACAGTTTTCTTGTTGCACAGGGAGAATGGAATTCAGAAGGTATAAATAACCCGGGAAGAAAAACAAAAATGCAAGCAGTTTATATTCATTTCCCAGTTTTCTTTCTCTGGGTGTAGCTGCTTCTGTCCATCTTTGATCAATTAAAGCTCTCTTTATCGAAGAGATCCACTTCCATCAGAATACATCCTCAAACAGTATCATTGTTGAGGTATATAATGATGTCTTGGTTCTGCTCATTTCACTTAGCATCAGTTCATGTAAGTCTCTCCAAGCCTCTCTGTATTCATCCTGCTGGTCATTCCTTACAGAACAATAATATTCCATAACATTCATATACCACAATTTACTCAACCATTCTCCAATCGATGGACATCCTTTTATTTTCCAGCTTCTATCCACTACAAACAGGGCTGCCACAAACATTTTGGCACATACAGGTCCCTTTCCTTTCTTTAGTATCTTTTTGGGGTATAAGCCCAGTAGAAACACTGCTGGATCAAAGGGTATGCACAGTTTGATAACTTTTTGAGCATAGTTCCAAATTGCTCTCCAGAATGACTAGATGTGTTCACAATTCCACCAACAATGTATCAGTGTCCCAGTTTTCCCACATCCCCTCCAACATTCAACATTATCTTTCCCTGTCATTCTAGCCAATCTGACAGGTGTGTAGTGGTATCTCAGAGTTGTCTTAATTTGCATTTCTCTGATTAATAATGTATTGTCCCTCTTCTATGGAGGTTCTTAAAAGAAAGGCAAGTATCCAGGGGAGGGGGGAAGGGGAAAGAGGAGAAAATTTGGAACAGAAGTTTTTACAAGGATCAATGTTGAAAAATAACCCACACATATGTTTTGTTGATAAAAAGCTATAATTTAAAAAAAAAAAAGAAAGACGGGTCAAAGTGATAGCAGAATTTGTTGTAATAGTAGTAGTAGTAAGTAATTGTAGTAGTTGTTGTAGGTCATGACTTTTTGTACCCCATTTGGGGTTTTCTTGGCAGAGATACTAGAGTGGTTTGCCATTTCCTATTTCAACTCATTTTACAGATGAGGAAACTGAGGCAAACAGGGTGAAGAATCTTGCCCAGGATCACCAGTTAGTAAGTGCCTGAGGTCAGATCTAAACTCATGAAGATGAGTCTTCCTGACTCTAGACCTACCACTCTATGAATTGTACTATCAAACTAAAATCAGAATATTAACCATGTAGCATATCCCCTGTTTCTTGTAAGAGGCAGGGAATTCTTTTTTTTTAAAATATTATTTTATTTTTCCAAATACATGTAAAGATAGTTTTCAACATTCATTTTTGTAACACTTTGTCTTCTAAATTTTTCTTCCTCCCCAATCTGCAAGCAATTTGATATAGATTAAATATGTGTAATCCTTTTAAATATATTTCCATATTTGTCATGTTGAACAAGAAAAATCAGACCAAAAGGGGGGAAAACCACAAAAAAGAAAAAAAAAAAGGTGAAAATCTTATGCTTCAATTTACATTCATTCTCCATAGTTCTCTCTCTAGATATGATTGTCATTTTCCAGCTCAATCTATTAGAATTGCCTTGAATCACCACATTGGTGAGAAGAGCCAAGTCCATCACAATTGATCATCTTGTTTACTGTGTAGTGTCCTGGTTCTGCTCACTTCACTCAGCATCAGTTCATGTAGATCTTTCCAGGCTTATCTGTAATCAGCCTGAAACCGGGAATTCGAAAGGCAGAGTGAGGTGTGTGTCATCAAAGGAAGTCAGTGCATTGATTTATTTGTCTTGGCTGTATTGTGATCCTGAGATGAACATTTTTACCTTTGGGAGCAATATCATGAGACTGAGAAGTTAGGGGCTCCAGTTCTCCCAATCCCAGCCAATTGGCAACAGCATGAGTTTGCTGTAACCAAATTCTTCTCAGAGAAGATGACACCAACAGGAAGATGTCCTAACTTGCCAAGAGATAATAGTCCTCGAGAGATTGAGTTTTCCAAATAGTGTAGAACCAAGGTGAGAGTGAAATGGCTGTACAACAAAAAAGGATAGTCATCCTAAGGATTGAATCCAGTCCCTGACTGAACCTGGAATTCAGAACTCTGGCAGGGCAAAGGAAAGCTCCAGTCCCTTAAGCCAGTGCAAGTCTATTATTTTTTCTCTCAACCTCCTTACAAGAGAGGAAGTAAAAGTGTTAAAAAAAAGTAACATTTATACTTTACAGATGAATCAAATGAATCTTATAGAGATTAAATTACTATCATATGTTACTTAGAAGTGTCTGGAGATGACAATTGTTTCCAGGTCTTTTGGAATCTTCCAGGGATTCTGTAAAGGGTTGAAACTCTGAAAAGGTGTACTTGAATCTGAGACCGCAGAGCACTTAAGGCTAATTACCTGTTTGATGTGAGAGAATGGCTCTCTATACATATATATAGATGAGATGGCAATGTGATGGCTCTCCTCACCATTGGTGCTTGCTGAATGTGTGGTGGTGAGGTAATTGTAGGCAAGGATTGGAGGGCTGAGGAGAGAGGTCAGGGTCACTCAGCTGAAGGAAGAGGAAGAGAGAGACTTCAGGCTCTGGACTCCAGAGTCCAGAATTGATCTTTGGCAAGCCTCATGGCAGCTTGCCTGCCTTCTTCACTTCTCCCCTTAAAGGCCAAGGACTTTGATTGATCCTGACTCTGACTGATCCTGAGGCCCTCCAGAGAGCTAGCCCAGACATTATAGGATTCCAAGCTCATCTTTTGAGCTTGTCTATCACTAGCTTCTGACCCTTGCTATTGGGAATTTTTTTGTTTTTTGCCTAACTAAGCATCTCTCAATAATTATAAATCCTATAACCCACTGGTAGCTGTTTGCTCTTTATTAGAGGACTAAATCCCATTACTTATTTTGCTGTACTCTGATACTAATTACTGCACTTCCAAATCATTGCTTTCATAACTGATATTCTGCTCCTAGCATGCATTACTCTTCCCCTTTTCTATAACACTCAAGAGTACAAATGTATTTTATAAAGGTTAATTAATAAGGAAAGACTTCATCCAGAAAAATATGAATAATTAGATAACTCTTTGAATCTCTAAAATGGAATCTGTCTAGAGCAATAGCAAAATAGTTCTTGTGACATTTTAAAACCTTTTTAGTTCAGCTGAAAATATTAATAAATACTTCTCTAACTACAATCTTTTCCCCTTAGGGAAGAATGTAAGAAGGGAAAAAAGCTAAACTTAAGGCCCTCAGAAAATGGATTGGCCAAAATTAAAATTAGAGAGACTTCCTGTCTTGTTAAGATCAGGGCCTTCTCCATCCCCTGAGGGGACTAGATTTATGATTCACTCTTTCCCAGTTCTGAAGGTGTTAGGGTATCGATCTTAGTCAAAGAAAGAATTGAGTGGTTTTAGAAAAGATGATGTTGTTTGTTATTGTTGTTGAGTCTCATGTGGTGCTTTTTAAAACTGGTTTTCTATTTCCTTCTCCAGCTCATTTTACAGATGAGGAAACTGAAATAGGCAGGGTTACATGACATGCCCAGGATCACATTTGAATTCAGATCTTTCTGATTCCAGGTCAAGGGCTCCATCCATTTTGTCTAATAGCTGCCTCAGGAAAAATTAAGTGACTATTATTCAATTAGATAGATTTGAAAGTTATTCCAATACTGTCTTTTATCTGATTATGACTTCTTTAAATGTTGCTTCAGGCCTGAGGGGACTCTGCCAATTTGGACATTTCTTTCTAAGCAGACTAATACTTGAATTTAGAATAATAATAAGTTAATTAAAAATGTTTCTGGCAGACTTAAGCCTATTATATTCCCTTCTTCTCCAGAGGACATATCATATAGGCAAGTGAACAATTTTTATAGGGTGATTTCTACTCTTCTCCATCAAAGCTTTAGTCCTATCCCTCATTTTGATATAGATCACTCTGAGTTCCTCCAAATGTTATGTCAGTGGAACCCAAACTCTGGCAGGTTTTATCAAGTGGGAAAGATTTTGAGTATGTTTCTAATTAAATAAGTTCAAAGAGAGTTATTACCAGAAGATTCACCTCTAAATAATGACTTTTTTTGATCCCAATAAAGTCATTTCCCAAGTGCATTTCTAAGACATGTAAAGGTTATGGTCTTTGTTATTTGAAGGAATAAAAACACTGATGAAATCATAAAGCTTTCAAAGTACTGAAGTATTTTTTTATTAATTATAGTTATATATTATATATCAGAATCTATATAATATATAAGTACAATCATACTTCTATATAACACTCAAGATCTGCAAAGTACTTTTCTTATAAGTAGAAAGTATATGAAGTAGAAAGAATAAGAATTTTAATGTCCATTTTATAGATAAGGAAACTAAAACTATAAGAAGTTTAGTGAATTTGACATCATCATGATGCTGTTCTAATGGCAGTGCAGAAAGTTGTGGGAATCCCCTTTTGGTCATAGGTGCAATTCCTACGAGAAAGAATTCATGAACCCGAAATATTAGTGGCAAAAAAGGAAGTTTTATTGGTACCGAGACTGACTTCCGAGTGGCAAAGTCCTGTTAGGAAAATGGAGGCTGGCACTGAGAAGAGAATGTCTTCACAGCGGGCAGGCATCCTGGTAGGCAGTTGTGCCAAGAGGCAAAGCATACTACTTTGAACTGCTGCAAAAATATGGAATTGAGAATTGTCTTTTATAGAAGTATGAGGCTAAAACTTCCAGTTAAAAAGAAAGCCAATGAATGCCCCCAGGCCTAGATACTTATCAATATCAGGCCCAGATCTCCCAATTGAATGAAAATCACTTTGAAGGCTTCCTGAATGAGGATCCGGCTACCAAAGGGGGAGACTGATTTGCTTTAGAAAAGCCCAATTGAATGACTCCACTTAACTTGTCTGGGGAGACATGCTTTCCCAAGAAGGCCTGAGATGCTGAATCTCCCTTTTTTACAAATCAACAAGGACTCAGCTTCCAGAGTGATTATTTTACAGATTAAAGGGGACACAGTTTTCAGAGTTCACCCCCCTCAATCACACATAGTTAATGTATTTAAGAAAAGATTTGAACAAAAGTTCAACACTCTGATATAACCCACCTCCTCCTACTATCATGGGGACCTAAAAAAACAAGATATTATTTCTGCATCTTCCCAAATTGAAAATTCTTAAGCAATGAAGCAGACTATGTTACCAAAAATGATCAGAGGAATTCAGCTACACTCTAAAAGTTGTTCTCTAGCCAGATCAGATTGGGGGAGGAGAGAGGTCCCAGATTAATCTTTTTACATTATTATGCAACTTAAACTGTAACTCCAAGAAGCCTCCTGAGAGCTGAGTCCTACATAAAAAGGGCATTCAGGTTAGATACAGAGAAAAAATGTCAACAAAGAGAGAAGATGATATGATTTGGGGGAAGACAAGTAATACTTTAGAATATTCCATCGTCTTAGATTTCTAATTCTCTGCTGGATATCTGAGACAACAATGCAGCTCAATGAATAGATAGAGGGCTGGTCCTTCCCAAGTTCAAATCTGGCCTCTGTCACTCACTAGCTGTATGAGCCTGGACTAGTCACTCTACCTTGTTTGCCTCAGTTTTCTCATCTGTAAAATGAGCTGGAGAAAGAAATGACTAAGCATTCCAGTATCTCTGTCAAGAAAACCCCAAACAGGGTCACAAAGAGTCAGATACAAAGGTTTGTTTGTTTTTTCTCTTTTGCACCTCTAAACCTTCTCAAGATCTCTTAGGTTTTCTGAGTAGATTTTTCTTAAGGACCGAACCAAAGCCAATCTGCTTCTATCAATAGGTCTCAGGCCACATTCCATTTGGTCATTGTTTGAGTCCTGATCTAGTTAGGTTGAATGTAAATAACAGTCTTTGCTTCTTTGGCCAGAAATCTTAAGTCTTCCCCTTGCAGATTCATTCCTTCCTCCATGTCTGCATGAAGGCTTGCCTCCATAGAAATCTCATCCATCTCTTCCTTCCCAAATCTCATCCATCACTTCCTTTTCTTAATGGAGAAGAAAAAGGCAACCTTTGACAATATCTTTTCAGGAGGTTAGGTACTGCCACAGTGCATAGAACGCCAGGTCTGGGGTCAAATCTGACCTCAGGCACGTACTAGCTGTGTGATCTTGTGCCAGTCACCTACTCTGTCCCAATTCCTCATCTGTGCAAGAAAAACCTAAATGGAGTCCCAAAGTCAGACATGATTGAACAATCTCCTTCCCTTAATTAAATACTACCCAACTATCAAGGCCCTCAATCAGTCCCATTGTTTCAGATTTTCTCCTATTCCATTTGGGATTTTCTTGGCAAAGATACTGGACTTTTGCCATTTCTTTCTCTGGCTCATTTTACAGATGAGGAAACTGAGGCAAATAGAGTTAAGTGACTTGGCCAGGCTCACATAGATAGTGAGGCCAGATTTGAACTCAGGAAGATGAGTTGGCTGATCCAGGTCCAGTACTCTATGCATTGAGTCACCCAGCTGCCTCTGAGGCCTCTGGGTAAATCACTTTAACCCTTTAATGTCCCTCTAAGACTACAAGTTACAGATGAGCCATTTATCTCCATGGGTGGAAGGATCTTCTATATTTGGTGTTTTTATATATATTATATTTGGTATTATTTATATATTATATAATATAGCTATATAAAATATATTTCTATATTTGTTATTTATATATTTATATAATATATTTATACATTTAACACAATGTCTTTTACATTAAGATAATGGCTAGGTGGCATAGTGGATACAGAGCCAGACCTGGAGCCAAGAAGAACTTTATTCAAATCCAGCTTCAGACACTTCCTAAGTGACTCTGGGCAAGTCACTTCACTACGTCTGCCTCAGTTAACTCATCTGTAAAATGAACTGGAGAAGAAATAGCAAACTGCTAGCTGTGTGACTGCAAAAATCACTTCTCCCTGTTTGCCTCAGTTTCCTCATCTGTAAAATGAACTGGAGGAGGAAATGGCAAACAACCAACTGTATGACCCTGGCCAAGTCACTTCCCTCTCATTTGTCCAATGAACTGGTCCTCAAATGATCTCTAGTGCAACCATAGGTGAGTAAGAATCCTTTTTTATATATATATATAACATTCCTGATAGACAAATGATCATCCATCTGTTGTCTGAAAATCTCCAGTGAAACACACACTAACCTCCCATCCTGCTTTTGAATAGCTTTGATTGTAAGAAGTTTTCTCTCACATCAAGCTAAAATTTCCTCTCTTGTAGCTTCCAGCTATTGTTCTTACTTTTGAGCTCTGGGACTAAAGAAAACAAGGGTGTAATCCCTTTTCTACGTAACTGTACTTTATATACTTTACAACAGCTATTATTATGTTCCCTTATCTTCTCTTTTTAGGCTAAATCACCATGGCATGAACTTGACATGCTTCCCATCCTGATTGTGCACTGCCCTCTACCCTTACCTACCACCCCATTCCTAATCTATTACTTTTAATGGACTTTTTTTTTTTCTGGAGCAGGTGGATAGGTAGTCTGCTCAAGTAGTAAAAAGAAATAGTGGAGAAACCACTTCTCTGCTGTACCAACCTAATGTGTTACTTATTTATTAACCTTTTCCCTAAATCCAAACGCCCAGTTCTGAGTGCCCCACTTGTCTTGCTTCACCAACCCCCTGCAGTGATGGCACAGGATTCAAGGGTCAGTGGTAATAACAGGATCAGCTTTTCCTAATGGATAGTGCTGATATTTTCTAATCCCCTTGAAGATGAATTAGTCCTTGAGGTGTTGGCAAATTTTGCTGACTCTGAAAAGTGCTTCAACTGCCTCTTTTTTTTCTCAATAATATTTTATTTTTTCTAATATGTGTAAAGATAGTTTTCAACATTCATTTTTGTAAAATTTTGTGGTTCAAATTTTTTCTCCCTCTTTTACCTCTCCATTATCCAAGACAGCAAGCATTCTGATATAAGTTATACATATAATAATCCTTTAATTTATTTTTTATTATAGCTTTTTATTTACAAGATACATGCATGGGTAATTTTTCAACATTGACAGTTGCAAAACTTTCTGTTCCAATTTTTCCCTCCTTACCCCCACCCCCTCTCCCAGATGGCAGGTAGACTAATACATATAACGATTCTTTTAAACATTTGTCATGTTGTGCAAGAAAAATCAGATCAAAAGGAAAAAAAAACATAAGAAAGAAAAAACAAGTAAATAAACAAACAAAAAGGTGAAAAGAGTATGCTTTTATCTGTATTCAGTTCTCCCTCTAGATGCGGATAGCATTTTCCATCACAAGTCTACTAGAAATGTCTTGGATCACTATATTGCTGGGAAGAGTTAATTCTATCATAGTTAATCATCACATAATCTTACTTCAACCATTTCTTACACATCAAAGAGACTACTGCCTTGAGCTCTCAGAAAATGAGAGAAGTTCAGTGGACGTTTTTATCACTATGATGAGGAAGAAAAAAATATTGATGATAGTGGTAAATTCATTAAGAATGGAACAAAGGG
Source organism: Antechinus flavipes (assembly GCF_016432865.1). NCBI lineage: Eukaryota > Metazoa > Chordata > Mammalia > Dasyuromorphia > Dasyuridae > Antechinus > Antechinus flavipes. The sequence continues at coordinate 130,608,181 of NC_067401.1, read as the reverse complement.
AGGAAATTAGATTAGATATAAAGGAGGACTTCCTTAAATGACAGGTTATATAAGACACCTTTGAAAGTTGCTTTTATGGGCAGAAGTAGCTACACCCCAAAGAAAGAACACTGGGAGATGAATATAAACTGCTTGCATTTTTGTTTTTCTTCCTGGGCTATTTATACCTCCTAAATTCAATTCTCCCTGTGCAACAAGAAAACTGTTCGGTTCTGCACACGTATATTGTATCTAGGATATACTGTAACCTATTCAACATGTAAAGGATTGCTTGTCATCTTGGGGAGGGAGTGGAGGGAGGGAGGGGAAAAATCGGAACAGAAGTGAATGCAAGGGATAATGTTGTAAAAAATTATCCTGGCCATGAGTTCTATCAATAAAAAGTTATTTAAAAAAAAAAAAAGAACTTCTTTGGCTGCATCCCATAAAAAATTTTTTTTAAAAAGTTGCTTTTATTTTTATAATGTTATTATAGGATGTGGAAATGTGTTTAACAAGAATAAACATGCATAACCTATATCAGCATGCTTGTTTTGGGGAGGCAAGAGGAAAAGGAGGGAGAGAGGAAAAAAAATTTGAAACTCAAAATTTTATAAAAAATGAATGTTAAAAAATATTATTATAGGTAAGTGTGGTAGAAAGAGCAGTCCATGTCTGGGAACTCTAGACATTCCAGTGTGAGGACAGTCAGTCAGTTAGTAAGCATTTATTATATGCCGACTGTGGTACCAAGCATTAATCTCTGAGAATACCAAAAAAAAAAAAAAAAAAGGCAAAAATCAGTGTGCCCCTCAAGGAATTCACAATATAACTGGAGAGAGAACATGCAAAGAACCGTGAACATACAACTATATACAGAGTGCATGAAAAGTACCTCAGAGCAAGCCCTAGCATCTGGCAGAGTTGGGGAAGTCTTCCTACTCTGTAGGATTTGAACTGAGTCTAAGGGAAGCTAGACAGACTGAGGCAGAGAGGAGAGAGCAATGTTATGCATAAGGAATAGTAGACCACAGTCTCTGAATCATAGAATTATGATGCTTCATTTTTTTAGCTCTTCGAACTTCAGCTTGTTTATAAGATCATAAATTTAGAGTTAGAAGGAACCTTGTTGGACAATAAGTCCATTTTACAGATGAAAAAACGGACATAAAAGGAGATTCAATTACTGGCCCAGAATCATACAGCTTGTAAGTGCTTGAGATGAGTCTTCCTGACCAAATCCAAGTCTGCTTCCAATACAGCATGAAATGGAGACAGTACATAGCTGGTTAGTCTAAAACAAACTGTGGCATTTAAAAAGTTTGAGAGACAGAATTTCTGGATAATTTAATCATCTGTAAAATAATGTCAGCATTTTAGATAAAAGGCCAGTGGAACTCTTGAATAACAAATACTCTCATGGTGATGGGCTAGAGGCTTTTATGCCATTGGAAGAGGGGTGTGCTTGAGGATAGTTCTACTCTGATTGGTTAACAATTAATGAGAGATGGGAGGCTGCTAGGTGGATAGAGCAGCAGCCCTGAAGTCAGGAGGACCTGAGTTCAAATGTGACTCAGATACTTAAGTTCCTGGCTGTGTGACCCTGGGCATCACTTAATCCCAATTGCCTCAACAAAAAAACAAACAAAAAAAACCCCATCAATTAATGGGAGACAGACTTTACTTACAAAGACAAGGGGGCTCACTCCAGTGAGTGACATCATGTTACTCCTGGCCAGACTATCCCTAAGACTACAGATCACCCCCTCAGCATTGGGTAATCTAGACAAAGAATCTATAAGTATCTCACATAAGCCTGAGCTAGTTGGATGGAGTAGCAATATCCTGGGTGAGGAGAATATGAATCCTATCTTTCATCCGCCCTGTTCTTGAGAAATTAGACAAGTAGGACAGGGAAAAAGAGCTGGGGACTCCCCAGTTTTATAATTAGCTGTTAACATGACTTCTCTCAAAACAAAGCTTTGTCTAGTCCATTTCTGCTGTTAAGATTTCCTGAAATTTTTACTGTTAAACTTGGTGAGCTTCAGAACCTATGCAAAGCCTTGCTGAACATAGGATCCAGAGACTCATAATGAACAAGGATCCCAAAGGACTGTGGGAAGAGGTCCTATGAAAACCCCTTATGCTAATGTGTGTGTGTAATGTAATATCACCTCCAGCACAGTTGACTCTCTTTATTCAGCAAATATGTTCCTGAAAATGTAACTGTAAATAAATTTTGGGGGTTTTTTGTGAGCCAAATTCTATTTCTGAACATCATAAAGAAGCATCTTTGAAGAAAATTTGCGTTGAATTGTTTCAATTCTTAGCTTCCTTCAAGCCTTAATTCATTTGTCACATCCCTCAGAAAGTCTTACTGAACTCTCCAGTAAGTGGTCTTTCCTGCATTCATCCGTACATGTTGTAACCTTCCCTCTTCTCCCAGTATAAGCTTCTTAAGGTCAGAGACTGTTGGTTCATTTTATCTTTTCATATACAATTGACATAGTGGCTTGCTCCTGTTGATCTACAAATAAATGCTTTTTGAATTGAATTTTCTGCAGTGCCAGGACTAGAACTAGGGTCTCTTAACTCCATTACTCATTTTCACTTTTTCCTTGTTTTGGACTTTCTTTGTAGGCTACCAGAGAAATCATGTTTACTGAGGAAAACAAAAGCAAAAAACAGGTACAGGAAAACTGCTGATTCACCAAGATGCTTGGAATGAGTTATTGAGACTGCAAGATGATAGGGAAAGTTTGGGGTTTCCTAAGATAAATCCATGTATCACTACTAATGCTAAATCCCTTTGTGTATTTCCTCTTGGAGAAGCAGCTTGTTTCCCAGCCAGGGTAGTCTGTATTGACTGATCGATTCCTGTCTGTGGAGCTATTCTTACAAGAAAAAATACTTTTGGCCTTGAAACTCTTTCCCTAGTGATTATATCTCCATTTTTTGAATTTATCAGTGATTCAGAACAATGCAATTTTTTTCTTTTTGCACATAATATTTTAATTTTTTCCATTTATATGTAAAGATGTTTTTCAACAGTCATTTTTATAAGATTTTTGAGTTCCAGATTTTTCTCTCTTCCTTTCTCCCTCCCCAAGACAGTAAGCAATCTGATATAGGTTATATATGTACAATCATGTTAAACATTTTCCCACCTTAATCATGTTGTGAAAGAAGAGTCAGAACAAAGAGAAAAACCACCAGAAAGGAAAAATCAACAACAAAAAATGAAAATAAAAATAGTATGTGTTGATCTGCATTCAGATTCCATAGTTCTTTATCTGAATGTGGATAATCTTTTCCATCATGAGTCTTTCGGAATTGTTGTGGTTATGGTTGGATCAATTCACAATTCCACCAATAATACATTAGTATTTTAATTTTCCCAATCCTCTTCAACATTTATTATTTTCCTTTTTTGTCATATTAGCCAATTGATAGGTATAAGGTGACACCTTAGAGTTAATTTGCATTTCTCTCATCAATAATGATTTAGAACATTTTTTCATATAACCACAGATAGCTTTAATTTTTTCATCTGAAAACTGAAATCATATCCTTTGACTATTTATTAATTAGGAAATGATTTGTATTCTTATGAATTTGATTCCATTTTCTTTCCACATATATATTTCCATATATCTTTATCAAAAAACACTAGCTATAAAAATTATTTCCCACCTTTCTGCCTTCCCTCTAATTTTGGCTGTAGTGGTTTTGTTTGTACAAAAGCTTTTTAATTAAATGTAATCAAAATTATCCATTTTGCATTTCATAATGTTCTCTATTTCTTGTTTGGTCATAAATTCTTCCCTTCTCCATAGATTTGACATGTAAACTGTTCCTTATTTTCCAAATTAAAGCAATATAATTGTTTTATATGATGACATAAGACATCAAATTGACTATATGACAAGTCTTTATCTTTTTTTGACTTGTGTCTGTCTGTAAAAAAAAAAAAGTAGATATTCTCTAAGAATCCTTTCTGGCTCTGATACATTTAGCTGAGTTAAAATAAAAACTGGAGATGCCCAGATGAATTCCAAACCTGCTATTCTATTCTTCATTCACCAAAATTCTGGGTTCTCTATCTACTCTCTTTCTTAGTTCTGATTTCCATTTTAATGTCTATATTTAGTTTTTTCAATATACATTTTAAAAAACTATTCTATAAGTTCTTGCCATTTGTCTATTATTTAGGAAAGTCCAGTAGACTATCTTGCTTTCCCTTTTATATAGGATTTTTTTAGTCATTTATCCTTTTCCTCATGATATTTATTCACCATATCATGTCCTTTTCTAGTCTGTTTACTCACTTTTCTTTATCAGTTTCACTGTTGGTTTATTTGAGTAGGAACTGGACTTACATTCAGTCTTTCTTTCAGCCTTTTTTTATGGGGGCCCCTTCCCTTTTGTTCCAGATAACGTGTATCAGGTCCTGTACAGCTGAACTACTCTCATCCACTGTTCCATTTTCCCCTTCTGTTCCAGATAACATGTTTCAGGCCTTGTACAGTTGAACTTCTCTCTCAATCTACTGTCCTATTTCACTCTGCTAAAACTAAAAAAATTCAACGATCTTTTTCTAATAAAGGATAAGAAAATATGATTCAGATGGATTCCTGATTCATTGATGTCTAAGGGGAGATGAACACATATGGTTTTATATCCCTGTATATTTTATTTTTTCATGAAAAAAATTGCTTTTCTTTCTCCTATCATACCCTATCATTGAAAAAGAAAAACAAAAATTTTCATAGTATTCATAGTTAAGCAAAATTCCCACAGATTTCTATATTAGCCATGTTCAAAAATGGTAGGTTTCATTCTGCTTTTAGTCAGGCTCATTTTTAGTCTTCTGGGATTAAGGTTGGTCACTTCACTGGTTTTTATAGTGGTTTATTTTGACACTGCTGTTGTATAAATTGTTTTCCTTGCTCCATTCACTTCTCATCAGTTTATGCACATCTCTCCAGCTTTCACTGAAGCCATCCCTTTCAGTACTTCTTACAGCTCCATAGTATTCTTTTACAACCCTATGCCAAAGTCTGTTCAGTCATTCCTCAGAGCTTCAGTCTTTGCTACTATGAAAAGAAGCATACTTTTGTACATAGGGGTTCTTTTCCTCTTTCTCTGATCTCTTTGGGATATGGCTACTATCCCTCTCCTTTCTGTCTGCTTTCTTATAGAAGTACCTTCCCTCTATAATCAGCTCTGACCTGCCAGAACTCTATCCCCATTTACAGTTGACAACTTTCTCTGAAACCCAGGCTAGCCAGGTTTAATTGATCAGTTCCTATTGAAATGTGGAGATTGACTCAGATTGGGTTATTGACCAGATGAAATTTTGAAGGAACGAGGGACAGATCAAACACTGGTTTAGCCAAAGCTCAAAACAGGGGCCAATAAGTACAGGGTATATAGAAGGAGGACGAGTAATATAACATTATAGGAAATAAGTGCAGAGGAGAGGTCTGTGGGTGAGACCAGCAGAGACCAAATTAATCCTTTATCCAGGGCTTTTGTGTGCCTTTGAGGTGGGATAGATTTTCAAAGAATTCCATGTGAATAGGATGCATTTTTCTTTATACTCACCAGCGCAAATATTTTTTGGTGATGAGGCTTTTGTAACAGGGTTTAGCTTGAAGTACTCCCAGGAAAGAAAGTGGCCACTTTAGCCAGGAGACCAGGGAGGAAAGTTGATATCTTGCCATTTGAGAGTCCCACTTGAACAATTACTCTATGTTTTTTCTCACAACCATCCCAATGCCCCCATTCCTTTCATCTGCTTCCAAATTTGCAGAAGCAAAAAGGCAATTAAAAAAGCAAATCGGTTCTCTCTGCTTTTTATTTTGAAAAGTGAGGAAAAAAAAGGGGGAGGTGAAACATTTCTTCCTCCTTCTCTGGGCCTCTCCTGGTCTCCCTGGCTTTGCTGGCAAGAGATCAGAATTGTAAACAGGCCTCCTGTGTCCAGGGAGACGTGGAAACTGCAGGACACAGACAGCTGTTTATTCCCAAGCTAACATTCTTTGAGTTTCCTGCTGTTTTTGTAGCTCAGAATAGTTCTTACATCCTCCCCTCAATCACCTTCATGTCCATTTTATTAAGAGGTCTCCTTTTCTTTGTCAGGTCACATTATTCTTAGAGGCTTTTGGTAACTATCCAGGAGGACAGGGTATGATCTGAGATCCTCAGGCATCTGGTTTCCTAATTATCACTCTCCTGTACCTACACACACACACACACAGTTTCCACTCATTGGGCCCAGCTCTATAGCTTTTTTTTGTTTAAATTAAACCTTCTAAACTTTCTACTTCTAGCTAGAAGAGGGAAATTTGAGTTGAAGAAGAAGATAATAAAAAAGAAGGGAAGAGGGTGATCTTCCAGCTCCTGATTGAACCTTAGTCTTTTAGGGAGAGGAATGAGCTTTCACCATGAAGGGACACTTCTCAAAGCATGGGTCCTGGAAAAAATGTTCTAGTATGGGATTTTTGCTGATCAATAAGCTGATTCATTTGATGCTGATGTTTAGAATATGACAATGATTTACCTCTGTCAGTTATTAGGAAAAATGGGCATCATCTCATTACTAAAAACAGGACCCAAATAGGAATGTGTGAGCCAGGTGGTCCACTGCAAGAGAGTCTAAAAATTGAAGGGAAAACTTGAAAATCACTAAGAAGCAAATATTAAAGGCAAAAGATCATGATGTAACAGCGGAGCCATAACTTGGGAAAGATGAGTGGACTTTGTCCCTTCCCCTCCCACACTGATCCTGTGCCTTTCCATGCCCTCAACCTTCCACTGAGGTTTAGGAAATTGGAAAGGAGGTGGCTGTTCATTGACCATGCCCTGAGGCAAGGGACAGCCTCTCTAGGAGAACAGGACACTCCCCCCAACTGGAGCAGACTGCTCTCTGCCTACCATTCTCCTGTACTGAATTTGCAATGGACAAAAACTTCCTAGTTATAACTCTGGGTTCTGGCCAAATGGACTTTTGCAGTTTTGTGAAGCTACTGAAGCCGATGTATAGAATATCTCTTAAAGGAAGATTCATCTTTTCCCCTTTGCCCCCAGTCCCTTAAGGGACAGAGGACCTGGATTCATATCCCAGTTCTGCTTCTTATTACATGCATGGCCTTATATGGTCAGGTCACTTCCTTTTTCTGTGCCTCGGTTTCTCCATATGTAAAAGAAGAGGGTTGGATTGTATGGCTTCTAAGTTCCCTTCCATCTCTAAGTTGAGTTTCTCATTATCCTGCAATAACTTAGTCTTCTTACTTTATAGTTTAGTTTTTGTTATGAGGGAAACTTTTTTTTTTCTAAACCATAGGGTGCTGAAAGGAAGTACCCAAGTCCAAACAATGGAGGGAATTCTTAAATGATATACTGAATAGGTACCATGATGAATGGTAACTGGACTAAGTAGTTTAGGTAATCAGACACAAAGGGATGGGGACAACAGAAAGAGACTGCCAAGCACCAGTAAGGACTGATCGTTATCCAGGTGTAACCAGAAAGGGGGGATTTTGCCTGGTAGGGGATTTTCTTTCTTGTGCATCCTGGAGTTGGAACTGGGACAGACACTTCCTTCCCAGAAGTGAGCATCTGGATAGAAAAGGATGGAAAGCAGGAGTTTGGGAGACCCTGGAGGATTTCAGAATCTCCTAGTGAGGGGTCAGAGATTGTAAAAAACTCCCACAATAGTCAGAGGAGGGCTGCTGGTTAAGCCTTTATCTATAAGAGGAAGAAGAAATTGGAAGGAACAAGGGAGAATTCTTTATTGATGACTCCTGAGAATGATGGATCCTTCAGAAAAGTGAAGGTTGTGCTACTCTTTGGGAATACTACTTGAAAAAAGTAAATGTGTGAACTCAGTTATTCACTGAATCGGCAGCTGCTGCCAGCCACATTGATGGTTGATCATATTTTATCTTGGGCAGCTTTTGGTAGTCTCAGTACTGGGTTCAGTTAAATGTATTTCCCCATAACTTGAGTATATTTTTTGGATTACATGAAGCTGATAAAGAGGTAAGACTCTTAATGGGGAATTATATTTTTGGAACTCTCCCCAGATCTTAATCCCTGGTACAAACTGATTTGTAATAGATATGCGGATTTGGAGTTGAAAAGATTTGAATTCGTAGCCAGCCTTAGATACTCCCTAGCTGAGTGACTCTGGGTAAATCATTTACTCTCTGTCTGCCCCTCATCTGTAAAATGGGGATAATAGTAGCACTGTTTCTATAGCATTATTGTGAGAATCAAATGAGAGAATATTGTAAAGCACTTAGCACAGTGGCTGGCACCTAGGTAGGCATTACATAAGTGTTAACTGTTACTATTAACACATGCAAAGTACTTTTCAAACTTTAAAATGCTATATAAATTCTAACTGTTCTTATTATAACTACTATATATACACATATAGTGTATACTATTTATAGTATAGAATATCATGTAGAATATAATATATATGTACTATACATAATATAATAATATATGGCATATGTCATTATTATATATGTACTATATATAATTATTATAACTACTTTATGCAAATAATTCTTTTACATATTAAAACCCTACACCAAGCTTTAGAGGTAGCTCAGCTAAAATAAGAGGCGGGGGGAATGTGTTTCATAAAATTAGGCCAATTTTCTAAGAAGTCTTTTAAATGACTAGGGTAAAATCTTTTATTTCCCTAGCTGTCCTTAATAATGTGTTTAAATCCTTCATCTTATGAGAGTCCAGTCTCATCACTATACACATGGATGGTTCAGTTCCCTCACACCTCCTTTTATTTGCATCTAGATCAGCATCCATCCAGTAAGTAATGCTTCAAAAAAGTCAGTTGAGTTAAATGAAGGAAAGGTTTAAGCAGCTAGAGTTTCAGTCTCAGTCCCACTCTCCTTCAGAAATAGCTCTTGTTTTCCACAAGGAAGGATAAATCAGGCCAAAAAAAAAAAAGTTTCCATGAGAGTTGAACCTTTTCCAAATTATCCCAACCAGTACCTTTAAGGTTTTCAGATGACTAAAGGATATCTTCTGTCTCACTTAATTAAGAGAATCAAGAAAGTTTTAACCCAAGGGGGTAGAGATTTAAACTGGATATCCGGTAAACTCTCTCCCAAACTCCTGAGGGTAGTGTAGTTCTGCCAAAGGAGATTTTAAAAAATCATGACTTTCACAATTCACTCAATATCTTTCATTCAAAATCTACTTCTGCTTCTGACTGCTACTTTTATCTGTGCCATCATACTCCAAAGTTTAAAACCTCTGTTTCTCTCTGCTTCCTCTCTTATCTTCTTTTTTTTTGGGGGTGGGGTTGGGGGGGGGAGAAGCAATTGGGGTTAAATGACTTGCCCAGGGTCACATAGCTAGTAAGTGTTAAGTCTGAGGTCACATCATTCAGCCTCCAAAGTTTAAAACCTTTGTTATCTCTGTTTCCTCCCTTATCTTTACTTTTTGTGTGTGAAGCAATTGGGGTTAAGTGATTTGCCCAGGATCACACAGTTAGTATGTCTGAAATGAAATTTGAACTCAGATTCTCCTGACTTCAGGGCCCAGTGCTCTAATCACTTCACCATCTAGCTGTCCCTTTTCCTCTAGCCTTCAATAAGCTAGCAGTGTCAATTCTTTTTGGAATTTAGTTCTCACCCTTCTTTCCTCTAGTCCCATTGTCATCACTCTTGCACAAGTCTTTATTACCACTTGTCTGAACTAATGTTCTTTCCCACCTTTTTCTACTCAACAGTTCATCGTTCAAACCTTCCCTGGCACTGGACCAGATGGCATTGGGGGAGAAAGTGAGGCTGGTGATTCTGCACAGCCCACCCTCACTTAAATCATGTCACAGCATCACTTCCCTGATAACATGTTCCCCTTTACTCCAACAACCCTCCCACTTTGGATCTCTATGATACTCTATCATGGAATCTGCTTTTATGTGCACAAATCCCAAGTACTTTTTGCAAAATGCAACTAATTCAATTCAACTCAATAATAATTATAATTATCTGTTTATATATCAAATGTCCTTATTAGACTCAAATTCCATAAGATAAAAATCTTTTCCATATCCCCATCCCCCATCCCTAGCTTGTTCCCAGAAAATAGCACAATGTTTGAACCATAGTAAATACTTAATAAGCATTTACTGAATTGGATTGAACATCTTTTTTTTTTTTTTTTTGGAGATAAGGAACCAAGTAGTCTGTTGTCCCATCAATCAAGAAGATTTCTGGAGTGCTGAACCAGACTGTTTTTCCTCAAGGAAGAGGATTTGTTTGTGATTCCAATGGAGGTCACACGGTTTATGAACTTAGAACTGGAAGAAATCTTAAGGCTCTTGATGATTCTGAAGCTAGGGGCTTTGTCTTATGTAATCTTATATTTCCATGGCTTCCTAACAATGCTTAGCACATAGTGGGTCCATAGCACATGCTTTTTGAATCCATCGATTCATTTAACTTTTATAGAAAGAAGTCAATACCCCCACTGAGATTGAAAAGTGGAGGGTTGAGAAAGAAGCAAGAGCTTTGACTACACAATTTTTAAACGACCACAACTGACTTCAGTGTGTATGCGTTTTTCCCTAAATGAACAGAGTATTCACCCTATCCATCTAGAGTGACTAGGACACAAACCATGCTCCCTTCACCTGGTTAACAGATGAACAGTTCAAGGTCCTGGAGCTGAACTTTCTCACTGAGCCCTGAGATAAGTCAGTCATTTTCACTGCCTAACAATAATTAATCCATCTCTTTCCCCAACCTGTTTTTCCCAAAGTGTTTTTGTAGAAATGAGTAGGGTCATTTCAAAGGTAATAGTGGCTTGTCTTATCAATTTCCATCTCCTCCTCTTAAATACTACACTTACTTACCCATTCCCCACCGAGAAAATCCTCTGAAAGAGGTTAGAATTTTTTTTTTTTTAAGCTGCTCTGCTTGGAATAGGAAAACTCAGATTCGAGAAACCCACTTTTCTGCTACTCAGAGGGAGGTCGGCATTGATAATAAGGACTTCATCCTTTTATTATTCTGGAAAGGCATTAGCTAATGCCATGGCAACAAGGAAACAAGGACAAAGCAGTTTCTTTCCTCCTTAGAGTTCTGGTCCCCAGCCCAGTGGATGCTGCTTAAATGAAAACAAATGTCCTAGAATCTTTCTAATCATGTCAGTCCAAAATGTACTTTCTGGGAGACAGTTTCTCTCCATCTCTTCCCCCATGTAGAAACTACAGCCATGTAAAAGCTGTGTATGTGTGTGTGTGTGTGTGTGTTTTTTTTTTTTTTTTTTTTTTACTATGTCTTAACAGCGACCAACTGGCTCAAAGAGAGGCAGCCAAAAAGAGCTTCACAGACTTTTCCATTTTAACTGCCTCTGGTCTCTGAGCAGACATTTCCCCAAAGGGCAGTTTACCAACTCTGAACAAAAGGGAATGGAGTCAAAACTCCATTCAAAGGGGGAGACTGAAGTTAAATTCAAGCAAGAAATTCTTGAAAGAGAGAATTGTCATTTGCTGGGAAAGGTGACTAAGGAAAGGTGGAATGAAATCTTTGAAGGCAGTAAAATAAATTTCCAAATTCTCAAATGCCTCTTGCAAAATACAACTAATTCAATAAGTATTTATTTATTATTTATTTTGCTAAGGCATTTGGAGTTAAGTGACTTTGCCCAGGGTCACCCAGCTAGGAAATGTTAAGTGACTGAGGTAAGATTTGAACTCAGGTCCTCCTGACTTTAGGACTGGTGCTCTATCCACTAAGTCACCTAAACAAGTGTTTATTAAAATAAAATTATGTGCAAGAGAAAACAAAGACTGGAAGGAGACAGATCTGGTCTTTTAGGGGCTGATTTTCTAACACAATGTTGGAAGACACATTGGAAGTCACCTAATTAAACTCCTCTTATTTTACAGGGGAGAAAACTGAAAGCTAGAAAAAAGTGACTTATCCAAAATCACTAAGGGAATAAATGATACAGCTCGGATTCAAAACTAGCAAAACTGGAAGGAATCTCAGAGCTATCTAATCCCACTCTTCCTTCCTTCCTTCCTTCCTTCCTTCCTTCCTTCCTTCCTTCCTTCCTTCCTTCCTTCCTTCCTTCCTTCCTTCCTTCCTTCCTTCCTTCCTCTCTCTCTTTACTCTCTTTCATCATGTGAAAAAATTTTGCAGGAAGCAGCAGAAAAAGAGTGCCACTGAGGCTAAGAGGAGAATGGGAAGTGTTGGTAGGTGAGAGGCCGTTGGAAACCAGTAATAGCTTCATGATGTAATCCATAATTATTCCAGCCAAGCTTATCACCAAATCTGGCAGACTGCCCCAAATCCCTGCTCTGCTTTTGCAGAAGGCAAATATCAGCCCCATAATGACTCCTTATCGAGAAGAGTTGAATTCCCTGTTGTTCCCACCAGAAGATAGTGCCCTCCTCTTGCTCCCCACATGCTGGGCACATGACCAAAACTTGTGAGACTCAGATAGAGACTCTGGCCCCTGGAAAGTTTAACTCTACAAGGGCCCCCGCTTTATTGTTGGGTAGTACGTAGACAGGGACTGCTCCATTTATACATAGATTCCCCTCATGCAATTAAAACCAGGGCAGGAAATAATTACTCAGTACTCAGAGAAGAAGGCTTATTTAGGAGAGAGGGAGAGCTCCTTCCCAAAGGAGGACACTTATCAATAAGCCATTAAGATGAGCCTCCCCATATACAGCATTGTTTAGTTGACACATTTCATTAGGAAATCCATTCTGACTACTACTTGTAGGAAAAAAAACTTTCCAGGGAGGATCTGATCTGATACACTGAGAAAATCTGACAAATCAGGACCTCCCATACCAGCCCCCTCTGTGATCATTTCCAACATGGACCATCATTTGCATTGGTTCCAACCCTTTCATTTTGGGTCTCTTCTCCATCCGGGTCTCTTCTCCATCCCTACATCAGTTCACTTGTTCCTCTCTGCTCCATATATGTTAGACTATGCTTACTGAAGAGAAAGTTGCATTGGTTAGGAAAAAAAGAAAATATGACTTTTTAAATTTTACTACCTTTGTACACTATCATGACAAATAACTTTTTTTAGAATAGCATTAGTTCATGCTCTTTTTCAGGTATGTGCTATCTGTAACAAGGGTCTTTTTTCCAAAATTTCAAGACTGGTGCAAGGTTTTTATGTTCTACTCAATGAACATTGATTATAAGCATTTTATGCCTGTGGCCATTTGTTTTTTCATAAATGGTATTCATGCCGGTAAATAGCAAGTAACAGTTTTAATTTTTTAAATCTTTTTTTCTCTTTTCACACTGAATGGTTTTAAAAATTTATTCCAATTATATGTAAATATAGCTTTCAACATCATTTCTGTAAAATTTTGAACATCAAAATTTTCTCTCTCCTTCTCGTTCCATCTTCACTTGCCAAGACAGCAAGCAATCTGATATAGGCTATACATGTACAAACATGTTAAACATATTTCAATATTAGTCATGTTATGAAAGAAAAATTAGCATAAAAGTGAAAAACCATGAGAAAGAAAAAAAACAAATTAAAAAAAATGAAAATAGTGTGCTTTGATCTGCATCCAGACTTCATCGTTCTTTCTCTGGATGTGGATGGCATTTTCCATCACAAGTCTGTTGTATTTGTCTTGGATCCAAAATAATGGTTTTTAAAGATCTGGAAATTTTTTTAAAGATTTGGAAGTTGTCTAATTAACTAATTAGTCCATTTTACAATAATCTTGTTTCTCTTCAATGCAGAGAAAGGGAGTTGCCAAATCATCAACATTTCTGAAGACTGGATGCAGCTGAAGACATAGACATTAAGCCAACAATTTTTTAAGAAATAGAACTGCCTGATTCCTTTTAATTAACTAAAAATTCAAATCACTAGAGGATGCAAAAAGGTGGCTGAAAGGGATTTAAACTTAAGGCAATTTAACTTTATTACATCCCCCAAACAAACTGGTGAGTATACCACCGAGGGTATAAACTCCATATATAGCTTTCCTGTACATTTCCAAATGTAGCAAGAAGTAGTAAATGGTTTAAACTTGATCCTGTCTTTGGCCTAGTTTGAAAGGACAGGAGGGCAGTTATATGTAATTCTAAAGGTTAATAATTGTCCCTGCCGAGTCTCTGGCAGATCAGGTTGTTTTTGTGTGTCTGTTTTCTTATTTTACGTAAATCATCCCACATGTGTTTGCATCAACCTTCTGGTGATGCACCTTTGATCAATAGATTTTAGACAAAAGTGGTTTTTGAGTCCAAAGATCAGGGTTGAAATGACCTACAGCTGGAAGCAAGGGAGTATAAAACAGAGGCAAGGATCAATTTAAGAGCAGAACAATCACAGCGGAGCCTGAAATAACTTCACATGCTTTGCTGAGGGCCAGAAGTGCCAAGAGGAAGTGAGGATGGAGGCAGGGATGAATGTCCTCCATGACTTTGGGATTCAATCGACTCACTACCTCCAAGTAAATTATAAGGACTATAAGGACTGGTTCCTCTTGGTCTCAGTGCTTGCAGATCTTAGGAATGCCTTCTATGTCCTATTTCCCATTTGGTTCCATGTTCGAGAGGCTGTGGGCATCAAATTACTTTGGGTAGCTGTGATTGGAGACTGGCTGAATTTGGTTTTTAAATGGTAAGTAAGAACCTGGACAAGGAAGGAAAGTAATGGGAAACCAGGAAGGGGCAGAGCTCTGTCTGCCATTGATCCTCCAAAGGGAACCTGTTTTCCAATCCCTATCCAGAGTTTTTGGGAGAACATCAATTGCTCTCCTTTTGCTTTTAATGTCTAACACAGGTATTGGAGGCAGAACCTTTCATTGAGTTAGAGTATAGAATTAACTAACTCATTATGGAATGAAGGAAGGATAATCTAATTTAGGAAAAAGTCTGAATTTTGACAATTTTGAAAAAGAAATGAAACTTTTAAAAAATTTGAAATATAGTACAAAATACAATGACTGGTAGAAAGAGATAGAAACAAGTAAAATGAGGTAAGCCAATTAAAATAGAATAGTAACACAAACCATTTAATATTAATTATTAAGTACAGAAATTAAAATATTGAAGAAATGTTTGAGTTCTTTTTTAGAAAAGGCTGCTAATTCTAAATGCTTATTTTTTCTACTCAACTGTAAGACTCCAGAAATTCAGAGATGAAATTCTTTCAAACTTTGTACCTAATAAAGCCATGTAATAGATTGTGTCTAATTGACTACTAGATTAGTGGGATCTGAATTAATGATGTTTTATTTTATTCAAGGCCTGGATTTTTGTCTATCAGCAGGAGAGAAAATGATTGTCCTTAAATCCAAAAGGAATCTATCATCTTATAACCTTAGAGTGACAAAGGACCCTTGACATGTCTTTAACTAAAATGAAAATTTTATTTTTTCTAGTCCATCTTTAAAATGAAAAGACAAACATTTGTTCAGTTTTTTATTCCAAAATGGAAAAGATGAAGATATAGGTGCAAGAGATGCATTTTTGAGATAGGCAATGTTCTTCAGTTCTTGGAAGATAGGAATTCTGGTGGGAAGGGTCATGTGCCTGTAGAAACTTGTGACTAGAAACTTAGGGCTCTCCTTAACTGAAGAGAAGAGAGAAAGGAAGATGCAATGGTTGATCACTGACAAGTCTAAGTTTTTAACTTCAGTTCTTCAATTTTAAATTATCTTTTTGGGATGGTTAAGGATAGCATGGAATTGTGATAAGAATTTAAGAGCCCTGAGCTGGGAGTCAGGAGCCCTGGGTTGAGACTAACTTGATTTATTAACTCTGCAAATTATTTCATTTACTGTGTCCAAGGTTCCTCATCTGTAAAATTTTAGGATTGGATAGACTGGTGATGTTCAAGGTCTCTTCTCACTCTGATATTGTGTGATTCTAGAATGATAGTTAAACAAAGCTGCCATCTTTAGATGGCCATTTAGAGATAGGAAAGTAAATGTGTGAATTTTTTTCCTTATATACTCTCTCATTCTCTGGGAAAGAAGACTCTGTAATCTTTTAGAGCTTTCTTCTTGCTCCTTGACAGGATTCTTTTTGGGCAGCGTCCATACTGGTGGGTACTAGACACTGACTACTACATAAACACTTCTGCGCCTGTGATAAAGCAATTCCCTATCACCTGTGAGACTGGACCAGGTGAGATTTCATTTAACATATCATTATTGATTAACTTTGTATAGACATGAAATTCAAATAAGCACTTGGTACATGTAGAGTTATTATTATGGTTGTTAATGTTGATATATTATGGGGAAGATAGGTGGCGTGGTTGATAGATAGCAGGGTTTGGAGTCAGGAAAACTTGAGTTCAAATTCAACCTCAGACACCTCCTAGGTGGTTGACCTCAGGAAAATTACTTTATCCTGTTTCTCTCAGTTTCCTCATCTGTAAAATAAGCTGGAGAAGGAATGACAAATCAATCCAGTATCTTTGCCAAGAAAATCCCAAATGGGTCATTTAGAGTCATATACAACTAAACAACAAATGGCAAAAAAGGGAAAAGGAACATTCATTCTGGCCTGTAATATAATAAAGCAATGAGAAAAAGTGGGAGAGAGATAAATTTAGGCTTTATGTAAGGAAAAGCTTCTTTATAATCGGAGCTGTCCAGAATTGTGATGGACTTTCTCAAGGGATAGAAGGTTTTTCTTTATTGGAACTCTTTGGATAGAGACTAGTTGGCCCCTTGAGGAGGACATCAAGGATGGGTACAGATTATGTAAATAGTATCTCAGGTGCCTTTGAATTATTGGATTCTGTGATTTTTCAAGAACTTCCATTTATTTCAGCTACAAATCAGTTCAGAGATTATTTACAGGTTAATGTATATTTGCCCATGTTATTTTGGAAGTCCACTGAATATAAAGCATATCACAGACCTTTTTGGAATAATATTTTGAAATAATTGAGGGAAATTAATGACGGAGAAACTTGTACATTGGCAGAGTGTGTAGAAAAATATAGAAAAGTTTACCATAGATATATTGTCACTTAGGTGCATTAGATTGGAATCAAGTTGGGACTTCCCCATAGAGGAAAGGGGCAGAAGTCTTGGATCTATAAAGGGTAGCCTAAATTTGTCTCCTCCAGGGAAAGGGAAGTAGCAATGGCCAGAGATTTTGGATATTCTCTATTCAGAAACTTGGCTTTGGAGATGAAGCTACCTAAGTCAGTGGTACATCTGTCACACCTTGCGTGGAACTTTATTCATTAGGGGTGATAGAGAAGGGGTACATAGGATCTTTCCAAAGCTAGGGAAAGCCAGAAGCACTTTTTCTTTTTCTTGGTTTATTTCATTTCTCTCTCTGTTTCTCTGTCTCTCTCTCTCTCTGTTTCTTTGTCTCTCTCTCTCTCTTTCTCTCTGTCTCTCTCTATCTCTCTGTCTCTATCTCTCTCTGTCTCTGTCTTTCTGTCTCTCTCTGTCTGTTTCTCTGTCTCTGTCTCTGTCTCTCTCTCTCTCTCTTTCTCTCTCTCTCTGTCTGTCTGTCTTTCTGTGTCTCTCTCTGTCTCTTCCTTCCTTTCTTCTTCCCCTCTTCCCCAATTTCTGAGGCACTGTGTTTCCTTCTGGTCCTCCAGGTAGTCCTTCAGGCCATGCCATGGGTGCAGCAGGTGTATACTATGTAATTGTTACATCCATCCTCTCCCTTACTCGTGGAAAGAAGAAGCCAACTCTAAAGTTTCGGTAAGGAAGCTTTCAATGATTGGTTGAGAGACTAAGGGAATGAAAAAAGGATCAATTAGCTCTTTGGTTGAATAAATTTTTTTTTTCTCACGCTCACTCTTTCCACATAGTCTCACGTATTAGAATGGGAATAATAAATTTGAGTGGCTCCTATTAAACAGGAATCCTTTTGTAGACATTATTCTCAGGCAGCCAAGTAACCATACATTGGATAGAACGCTGGACCCCACAATCCAATCTGGCCTTAGACATTTCCTAGCTTTGTGATTCTGAGCAAGTAACACTTAATCTCTGCTTACCCCAGTTTCCTAATTCTGAAATAATAGCATCTCTTTCACAGCGTTATTGTGAAGATCAAATGAAGTAATATTTATAAAGCACTAGTATAGTAATTGGCACATAGTAGGTGCTATATACTTATTTTCTCCTTTTAATATTTCTATCAATGATATGTATGGAAACATAGAGGGGATTTATATCATATTTACAAATAACACAAAGCTGGGATGGAAGACTAATTAATGTATTGGATGAATTAATCTAATAAAATAAATGTTTATTTTTTTAAAATTTCTAGAATTTCTAGGGACTGAGGGACTTCATCTATTAATACAAGTCACCAGTGTCTCTGCAACTTATAGCCTTAAAAAATTTCCTGAGGACACTGATATGTTAAGAGATTTGCTTAGAATCCTCTAGAAAGTATGTGTTCCAGGAGGGACTTGAACTCAAGTTTTCTTGACCCCAAGGCCAGCTTTTGATCCACTAAATCACATTACCTCTCAAGATGAAATTTAACACAGAAAAATGTAAAATCTGTCACTTAAATTAAAAAAGTTAGTCACCCATATCCAGGAGATATAACTGGACAATGATCTTAGGGTTTTAACAGATTGCAAGCTCAATTTGCAGCAAGGATAATGTGGTCATTGAAAAAACTAATGGTCTTTTAGGTTGCATTAATCCACAATGAAAGAAATAGTAGCCCTATTAACACTCTATCCTGGTCAGACTCCATCTTTGGAAGATTATATTCAGTTCTGGACACCACTGGCAATCCAGAGTGTATCCAAAAGGCATGGTGAAGGATGGTGAGGGAACTATAATCTTTTGATAAAATGATAACAAAGTGATGATGATTACTGGAAGGAACTTGACAGGGTAGACTAGAGAAATAAGACACTGGGAATATGATCACTGCCTACAACTGTACACATAATTTACTACTTTATTTTATTCTTCAGTGTCCCCAGGCAATTTTCTATAAGTTGCAAAAACAAATTACTTGTGTTAGTAGAGAAGTTTCATAGACCTAGAAATCATAGGTCAGATAAAAAAAATAATGTATTAATAGACACTCTGCTCAAAACCCAGAGGGCAATAACTTGGACCAATGGGTGGGAGGAACAAGAGTTTGATTTCAACTCAACATACTAAAAGTATCTGAAAATGGAATGCATTACTCTTAAAATACCAGTAAACTCTTTCTGTTCCTCAAAGTGTTTGTATAGAGGTTGTATGATATTATTGAATGGTATCTCTTCTCTGTACCTCAATTCTGCTGTTTGGGTTTCCTTCTGCAGGTGCTTGTATGTCCTTCTGTGGTCAGGGTTCTGGGCTGTGCAGCTCAGTGTCTGTCTGTCCCGAATCTATCTTGCAGCCCATTTCCCTCATCAGGTTATTGCTGGGGTCCTCTCAGGTCAGTAATAATTACACCATCTTCTTCTGTCTCCTTAATCATAACAATGCAACATACCACCCTTATTGTGAATATAATTTTATGGTTTCAAGGGATTGTAAATCAAAGGAAGAGAGTTTAGAGAACTACTATTTTTTCTCTTTCTCTTTTTTTCAGTTTTGTGATTTACAATTTTTATTTCCCCCAATTACATGTAAAATAAATCTTTACACTTATTTTTAAAACTTTGAGTTCCAGATTCTCTCCCTTCATCCCCATCTCCCACCCCCATTGAAATGGCACATGTGAAATTAAGCAAAACATTTTAATAAAAGTCATATTGCAAAAGAAAACAAATATCTCCTCCCCCCAAAAAAAATCAAGAAAAAAAGTTTTGTAGACATATTGCTGAGAATAGCAAAGCCATTCACATCTGATCATCCCACTACATTGCTTTACTTTATACATAGTACATTTCACTTTGCTTGTGCCCATGGACAACTTCCAAGTTTTTCTGAGAACATCCTGCTCATTATTCCCTATAGAATAATAATATTCCATTATAATCATATACCACAATTTATTCAGCCATTCTCCAACTGATGAGCATCCACTCAATTTCCAAATCCTATATTTTTGTATATATTGGTCTTTTTCCTTAAAAAAATTTTTTTGGGGGGATTCATACCTAGTGGTTTTGTTAGGTCAAAAGATATGCATGATTTTATAATTTTTTGGGCATAGTTCATATATTTTGATCATTTATGACTTGGGGAATGGCTTTTATTTTTTATAAATTTGACTCAGTTCCCTATACATTTAAGAAATGAGGCTTCAAAATTCTTTTCATAATTACTATTGCTAACTGTATTTCCTCCTTGTTTATTCTATTCTCTTTCCTTTTATCCTATCCCTCCTCAAAAGTGTTTTGGAGAGCTGCTATTTTTGATAGCAAGGTACACTTTATTTTACATAATATGTAGATTTCTGAAAAGTGGTTTGGAAACCATAATTTTGTGAATGGAGCCATAGTCTCCATTATATTCTTAAGAGTTTCTTAGGCTTAGCTTCAAGTTAATTTACCAAATCATAATAATCACAACAACAAAAGCTCTAAGGAAGCTCCATATATAAAGAAATCCTTTTCTAACACATACATATAGTCTTGTTAGTTCAAATTTTTGTTAATTTTTGTTATTCCAGGTTTTCCTGAATTTTGGTTTTCTTAAAGTGAGGTAGACTTTAGGGCAAACATAAAAAGGAATATTGACTTTGGGAGAATACTTAGAATAGGAGACCTTGGAATCTGTGACAAGAGGGAGATTGTGGAATCTCCATTTGTTATGTCATTCCACTAATATTTATTAAGCAAGTTATCTTCTGTATTCCAAAAACTGTCCTTAGTACTAGGGCAGTTGCTAAGTTTAGATAAGACAGAATCCTTGTTTTCATGATGCTGACAGATTTTCCCTTCCTTAGATATCTTTAAGAATCAAATGTAGCTCAAGGGAAGGTTCATTTTCTTTTTCCCCATTGTCAAAATCCATGTTGTTTTTATTTTTAAAATTCTTTTGGTTCTAAAAATATTTTATAGATATCCTTTCTTTTTTCATTACTTTCATTTCCAAAAATATTTGTTTCTCTTCCCTTACCCAGCCATGTTATCCCCTGTACAACACATTTTTAAAAGATAAGGAAAAAGAGTTAACCAATCTAGTCAATGTTTAATACCCTTAGTCCCCTACATCTTCAAAGGAATGGTTTAATTTAATTTACTGGGGGTAGGAGGGAGAGGAAGAAATAATCCTTCTGAAAATTCCAATAATGTAAACAAGCTGTATCCAAAAAAACAACAACTCTAAAATAAAAGAAAAGGAGAGACAATATACAATTAAGAGTGAAGAACAGAGGTAGCAAAACAAGCTAGTTAAGAGTTTCCTTAATCTAAATTATACTATTGTTGTTATTCAATCATGTCTGACTCTTCATGATCCCATTTGGGGTTTCCTTTGCAGAGATACTGGAATAGTTTGCCATTTCCTTGTCCAGCTCATTTTACAGATGAGGAAACTGAGGCAAACAGGATGAAGTGACTTGCCCAAGGTCACCCAGTGAGGAAATATCTGAGGCTGGATTTAAACTCACTCCAGACTCAGTGCTTTATCCACTGTACCACTTAGATATTTTACTTCAGTAAAATATCTAAGTAACCTCTCAGTTATTCTAGACGGTTCAAAAGCCCAAGACCTTTGGGTGATAGGGATAAGAAAGACCAGCACCGAAAGATTAGGTTGAAGAAAGTAGAAAAGGAAAAGCTGTCATTGGGGGATTTTTTTGCATTTTATTTTATAGATTTTTAAAAGGACCTTAATAATTGCTTAATTATTTAGTGCAAAATATTGTACAAGATAGTTATTTAGATCAAGCTGATGTCTCTTATGTTACCCTCTAAATCTGATGTATATAATATGTCATATATATAATATAATGTGTATATATTATATAATGCTTATATTACATATAATATCATCTATAATATAATATATTAATGTCATTTTTATCTAACAATTATTCAGGTATTGTTGTTGCTGAAACTTTCCAACACATCCAGAGCATCTACAAAGCCAGTCTCAAGAAATATTTTGTGGTCACCATCTTCCTTTTTAGTTTTGCTATTGGATTTTACCTGATGTTGAAAGGGATGGGAATTGACCTTCTATGGACCGTAGAGAAAGCCAAGAGGTGGTGTGAGCGACCAGAATGGGTCCATATTGACACTACCCCCTTTGCCAGTCTACTCAAGAACCTTGGGACCCTCTTTGGCCTGGGCCTGGCCCTCAATTCCAGTATGTACAAGGAAAGTTGCAAGGGGAAGCAGAACAAGAGGCTTTCCTTCCGCCTGTGTTGTATTGTGGTCTCTTTGGTCGTCTTGCATCTTTTTGATGGTTTCAAACCCCCATCCCAGATGGAGATGCTTTTCTATGCCCTGTCTTTTTGCAAGAGTGCAGCAGTACCACTGACATCAGTTAGTCTTATCCCTTACTGCTTCTCCCGGATCCTGGGGCAATCCGAGAAGAAATTTTTATAGTGGACCTGGAGACTTAAATATTCACTATAAATGAATTGTGCTACTTGGGGGTAAGTGGTGTTCTGACAGCCTACGGTTTGGCCAGTGGGTTCAGGGGTTGGACTACTGACTCTCATGAAGGCATGTTACTTTTATTGTGTCCAATCCACA
This sequence comes from Antechinus flavipes, assembly GCF_016432865.1. Lineage (NCBI taxonomy): Eukaryota > Metazoa > Chordata > Mammalia > Dasyuromorphia > Dasyuridae > Antechinus > Antechinus flavipes. The sequence continues at coordinate 130,585,564 of NC_067401.1, read as the reverse complement.
ATAGCAGAACTTTCAAATGGGACAGGTCTTACAAGTCCCTAGTACCAGAGTTCAGGTTGGGGATCACTTGTGAATTTTTTCAGGCCGTGTCTACTCATGCTGAGAAAAGGAGGAAGGAACAGGAGGGTGGGGAAAGAAGTAGTGATGGAGAAGAATTTTTGAGGATTCTGCATATCATTTACAAAAAAAAAAAGAAATCATTTTATGATGAACATTACCTGAATAACACCAATTAGTTTGAATTTTCTAGGTGAAGGCATTTTCCCTAATGGGGACCAGCCTACAAGAATGATGCATAAGTAGTAAGATAAGTAATTGTTCTTATCTTTTTTTCCTGAATGACTGTATGGTTAACATACAACTACCAGTATTTTTTAAATGGCTGAGATGAGCTAGATACCCTACCTGGGTCAGGATATCCAGCCACATTTTGTTTGCCCTGGATTACACCTGTTAATATTATTTTTTTTAAAAAATAAATGTTCCATTGATGCTCTTTTTAAAAACAAATCTAGGTCACTTTCTAATGACTTCCCTCCTTCTTCCTCCAGCTTCCACCTCCCCCCCAACCCCTCCTTATTACAAAGAAGTTTAATTAGGGAAAACAAACCAACATATTGACCAGAGATAACACAGATCTCATTCAATCTCTATAGTCCATCCTAAAGAGGAGGAAAAGTATGTTTCACAGTCTTCCGAAATGGAACTGCTTCTAACATTGATTAATGGTGAAGTCTTTCAATATTGTGCTTTAAAAACAAACAAACAAACATTATAAGGGTCATCATATAAATTATCTCATATCCATTCTTTCTCTACATCACATCAGCTCACTTTTCCCACTGGCCCCATCTCCAGTCCATTATCTTATTCCCAGCTCTCTAAAAAAGCAAATCTATTCTGGTGCTTCTATGTTTTTAGGGTAAGCTCTAGGATAGTGGGGGGAAATGGCAAGGGAAGGGCATCTTTCTAACTTCCCAGAAAGTCACTCCAATGTTACTTTTGATTCCTAGAGTACAAATGTGACTCCTTCCTCTGGCCAAAGAGGAAAAGGAAAAAAAAATGGGAGAAAAGACCAAACTCCTCTTTTCCTGTTTTACAAAAGGACTTCTCAGATGAATTTGCTTACAAAAGAGAGTTTCAAACAAAAATGTTGAAAACTATTTATTTGATAGTCCTTGTGTTTGCTATAATTACATATACAGTTCTATGATCCATATCAATGATCCTGGACATAATATCTGTATAAGAAAATATATAATATATGTGTAATATTTTATTAAAACATTTTTAAGAAAAATAAGTTTATCTGATTATTCTATTTCAGATATAATAAGATTGGAGTTTTATTCATGGTTTGGATGATTCTTTCTTTCTCTGAGCAAGTAATTTAACCTTTGTAACTAAATTTCCCTTTTAAAAAATGGAAATACTGGTGTCCTGGGCAGGTAGTAAACCCTGATAGGAATGGCATATGTTTGAAGGTAATGTCTTAGGCAGGGTTATCATTTTAACATGGATCAAGAAAAAGATAAACTTACTGGAAACAGAATCCATTAGGATAGTCATCAATTTAGTGATGGTAGCTGTAAGCCACCAAGGTAAGCAGAGCTGTCAGCCACACCTTCCCTCCCCTTTTTGTAGGCTCAGCTATTCTTCCTCTTCAGGTATAATTTTTTTCATAGCCACTGCTAATATCCTTTTCCCATTAAAGGAGCTGTTTTCCCTTCATACCAGATCAAAGATAATGAGAGATGTCTGTCACAATGCTAGCCCAGTTAATTTTTTTTTTCAAAAGAAATCTCAGTGAACTTCTTCCTGATCTGAGACATTGTTTAAAAACAAAACAAAATACGATAACTTGATCAGCTGCGAACCTTCAAACAGGAATCTTTTTTGGGGGGAGGGGAGTGAGGTAATTGGAATTAAGTGACTTGCCCAGGAAGCATTAAATATTTTGAGACCAAATTTGAACTCAGACCCTCTTGACTTGAGGGTCAATGCTCTATCCATTTTGCCATCTAGTTGTACTCAGAATATCCTGGGATCTTATTCTGACAAAATGCAGAAGTTTTAAATTTATCTCCCTTCCCCAGAAGTACCCAATCATCTCACATCCAATCACCTCACTGATCACTACATTCAAGCAACAACCCATAGTTTATCAATTATATTTATTTATTATCTTTTTATTTTATTCATAGTTGTTATTAATGTTATTTATTCATTCACAGTATTTCATGATTTATTATATTATTTATATTTTATATATTATTTTATTTTAATATTATATATTTATATTTTATTGTATTTTCCTAAAGAGAATACAATGAACTTCTAAGTACACAAGAGTCAGCATTTTTTTTTTAAGAATTAGAATAAGAAACCCTATCCCTAGGGAAATATTAGGATCAGAATAGTACCCTTACTCTCTCCAGAGAGAGGGAATGTATCCCTTTTATATGATTTTCCCAAATTACCTCAGCTCCATACTATTTGTGTTGATGACCTCATGGGAGGAACTCTTCTACTACTTCTGCCTTTCACAAATTCTTTTCTTCTTTTTCCACTAAGTCCAAAAATAAGCATAGGAAAGTCTGCAAGACTGAGTCAGGGCTTCTTAGAGTCCCAAGGTAAGGTCAAAACTGTTAGGCTGGAGGGTTAAGAAGAGGAATCTTTTTTTTTTAATTTTTATTTAATAATTACTTTATATTGACACTCGTTTCTGTTCTGATTTTTTTTTCCCTCCCTCCCTCCACCCCCTCCCCTAGATGGCAAGCAGTTCTTTATATGTTGGATATGTTGCAGTATATCCTAGATACAATATATGTTTGCAGAACCGAACAGTTCTCTTGTTGCATAGGGAGAATTGGATTCAGAAGGTATAAATAACCCGGGAAGAAAAACAAAAATGCAGATAGTTCACATTCGTTTCCCAGTGTTCTTTCTTTGGGTGTAGCTGCTTTTGTCCGTCATTTATCAATTGAAACTCAGGTCTCTTTGTCAAAGAAATCCACTTCCATCAAAATATGTCCTCATACAATATCGTTGTCGAAGTGTATAATGATCTGGTTCTGCTCATCTCACTTAGCATCAGTTCATGTAAGTCTCGCCAGTCCTCTCTGTATTCATCCTGCTGGTCATTTCTTACAGAACAATAATATTCCATAACATTCATATACCACAATTTATCCAGCCATTCTCCAATTGATGGGCATCCATTCATTTTCCAGTTTCTAGCCACTACAAACAGGGCTGCTACAAACATTTTGGCACATACAGGTCCCTTTCCCTTCTTTAGTATTTCTTTGGGATATAAGCCCAATAGAAATACTGCTGGATCAAAGGGTATGCACAAGATGAGGAATCCTGAGAAACTTCTGATTAGTATGCATTGTGTCTAGTATTTCCTTTGTGACATCTTCAATACGCATAACCAAGTTAAAGCTATATTAGAATAGAGACATCAATTTGGGTTAGTCAGAATAAGACAAAGTTATGCAGAATATGTTTCCAGGAATTAGGCGCTAATAAAAATTATAGATAATGAAGGTTATACAGGTCAGGGTTCAAAAAAGATTTTATGTTCTGGTAAAGATTGCCATGATTATAGCCTATAAGTCAACATAGACCACTCTAGCAAAACAAGAATAGGAAAGATTCCAGGTGTGATAATATAATACACTAAGGGGTGATGAAAGGGCTAAGGAATAACCCCCAGGCAGCTACTGCTTCTGTAAGTTCTCTTGCTGAATAAGGTCTATCATCCTGGGTATCTAGAATTACCTGATATACTCTTCCCTTTCCTTGCAATAGAAACTTTTAAATCTTAAAAAGTGTTTAATAGAGAAAATCTAGATCTCTTGAGGGAGAAGAATTGAGAGTTTCTACCTTAGATATTGTTTAACTTTCTTCATTTTACAAATGTGAGGATACTGAGAAACCTTTTGTATTTGTCCAGAGAGTTTTGATTGCTTAATAGATTCAGAAGTCTTCTGAGAGGTCCAATTCCTAGTAGGTAGGATTAAAATAGAAGTAAAAGGGGAAGAGGTAGACTCTGTTGAAGGGTTACCACGTTTTTTTAAACTAGATTTCTTTGTCAAGATCAAACAAGATAATATGTATATATAACACTTTGCAAACTTTAAAATATTATAAAACAGTGCTACTATATACTATTTTTTTTAATGACTTGGTCATCTAATTCAGTGATATCAAACTCAAAAAGAAATGTAAGTCACTAAATCCAATGTAAGGCTCCTTGTGGGCTACATATTGATTTAGAGAAATCACATAATAACATTATCTCTGCTCTGTTGTGTTTTTATTTATTTTGTTAAATTATATTTTAATTTAGTTCAGTTGGAATATTGGCACCATATGTTTAACACCTTGCATCTAAGGCCAGGGCAAGAAGCCCTAGCAAAAGGGTTTTTGGAAGTAAATCATATCCCTCACACTTAAATGAAAACAGACATAATAATGTGATTTATAGTTGTTTTTTAATAGCACAATCTTAAGTTAGTGATTGAGTGTCATAGATAGAAAGTTTAGTGCACATTAGTAAGTCAAGTTTTATAGCTTTTGTTCAAAGGCCATTATAGGATATAGAAAACAAAGAACATATACAGTGTCTTCAGAGTTATAAATTGCAGGCAAGTTTCTAAGATTAGCACTTCTAATAGGTGCTATGTGATTCTAGCAGTGTAGAAGATAGACAATAATAGACAGCCTTTTGCTCACTCCCTCCTTTAGATGGGCAGTACCACTCACCCCAAAACGACCTTTCTCTTTAAGTATATATTTTCAACCCTATTGCATTTGGGGGAGAAGGAAACTTTTAAACTTGTATCTGAAGGTGCCTGAAATAAAAGGCTTCAGAGGGGTTAATTCTAGCCCTTCCCTCAAAAGGACAGCTAAAGGTTATATTGTGCTTACAATTCTTTTGTCTCTTCTCTGGTTTTGGCAAGTTATAAAAATATGAATCGATAAAATCTCTTTTGAATCTAGCTGAAAGCCTTTAGCCCAACATAAGCCTTACTGTATAATCCTAAATTCATTATCACCATACCATAATCCTCCTCCTTTTTTACAGTCCCTGGGGAAGAGAAGGAGATTAGCTTCATAGTTTAGCTCTGTTCTTATAGAGCATAGTCTTGATTCAAAGTCCGAAACACCCCTTAAGCTTGAGAGTCAAGTACCTTGGCTTCTCAGGGATTCAGCTGAAAATGGTTGATTATATCTTCTACCAAGGTCACTACAGCCCAAACTCCCAAGTCCCATGAAGATGACATAAAGGTGGGCCCCATTTTGCCTGAAGAAATTTCAATATGGCTTCCATGGTCTAAATGACTTGTGTTTTTCATCACTGTAGTATGTGTTTTTCAAGAGAATGTTTCATTAAAATAACTGCCTAGAACTAGATACTTAATTCTTAACACTATTGTTGGATGATATTGTAACCCATAGCAACTTGCTAGGTTTCTTTCCCCAAAGCATTGCTGTAGTTGTAAAATAATTAATATTTAATAATTTTTCTTGCAGCAGTTGCTCAATTTAGATAATAGATTTTAAAAGATCTTTCTAAATAAATAATGGCGGAATAATATTGTCCTTGTCTAGGAGAATAAAAATTTTTCAAGAATTAGGTGATGGAGGAAAAAACTTTGGGTCTGATAATCTTTTGATTATTATATGTTGTTATGTAGTTTGCTCAACAGAAATCACCTTAAAGAAACCAGAGATTTTTATTTTTATAATGGCTGCATATCTTCCTCCCTGAATAGTGGTTAACAGCAGGAATGACTGTTCCTTCTGGTTTCTGGCTCTTTTCTCCTAGACTCCTCCAAAATCACCATCCCAGAATGTAAATTCAGGCATAACACCAATTTATAATATTGATTTAGCATGAGTCTCAGGTGCTAGAATTTGCATTTGATGTATTAATTTTCTAACATTAAGTCTAAAGACTTTCTAACTCATGCTATATTTATTTCTTGCATCTCATTCTCTTTACTGAACTGCAAACTCCTTGGGGCAAGGAATATTATTTTTCATGTTTGCTTTCCTAACACTCAGGCACTAAGTACAGATATATTGAATTAAATTACTAAAGTTTTTTATCATCTTTCTAGCCTCCTATAGAATAGAATCACTTGAGGTCAACAAAGCTCCTTAACTGAAGGACATCACAAAAGCATAGACTTTATTCACTTATTGGGTTTTATTCTCCGAAGCAGATAAAGTGAAGATTTCCTCTGTTAACTATTTTTGATTGCTTAAAGAAAAATTTCTGTAATCATAAAAACAATTTGGTACCAGAAAAACATAGAAAGCTCCATCAGTGGAACAGATTAGATACAAAACATGCTGAAGCAAACAAACATAATAACCTAGTGTTTAATAAATCCAAATATCTGAGCTACTAGATTTAAGGTCACACTACTTAATAAACATTTCTGGGAAAACTGGAAATGAGTCTCTTAGAAATTAGGTTTAGAACAACATCTTATGTCATCAACTAATTAGTTTCTCTGACAAAAGTCTCCTATCCAAGATATATAAATAATTGATTCATATTTATAATAAGCACCATTTTTCAATAGATAAATGTTTAAAGGATATAAACAAATAAGTAGTTTTCAAAGAAGTCTAAGCTATCAGCAACTATATACACATTTGTATGTATGTATGTGTGTGTGTGTGTGTGCTCCAAATCACTAGTAATGATTGGAATATTAATGAAAACAACTGCGAGGTTTTGCCTCATACCCATCAGATTAGCAAACATAACAAAAAAGGAAAATTGCAAATATTGGAGGAACAGTAGGAAAACTGGTACATGAATGTACTGTGGGTGGAACTGTGAATTGGTCCAGTCATTCTAGAAGGTAATTTCAAACTATGTCCAAGAGTCACTAGGCCCACACCCAGAGATGAAAGAAAAGGGCTTATATAAACAAAATTATGTGTGTAAAAGCTTTTTGTAGTGGCAAAGAAGTGGAAACTAAGGAGGTATGGCTAGATTTGGGATTCAAATATAATGGAATATTATTGTACTTTAAAAAATGACAAAGGATATGATTTTAGTAAAATTTGGGAAGACTTATATAAACTAATGCAGAATGAAGTGATATAGAACTAGAAGAACAATTTATACAATAATAACATTTTAAAATTAATTAATTTTTTTTATTATTACAGCTTTTTTTTTTTTACAAGATATATGCATTGGTAATTTTTCAGCATTGACAGTTGCAAAACCTTCTGTTTCAATTTTCCCCTTCTTCCCCCCACCTCCTCCCTTAGATGGCAGGTAGACCAATACATGTTAAATATGTAATGTATATGTTAAATACAATATATGTATATATAACCATACAGTTATTTTGCTGCACAAGAAAAATCTGACTTTGAAATAATATAAAACTAACTTGAGAAGGAAAACAAAAATGTAAGCAGACAAAAACAGGAATGAAAATGCTATGTAGTGGTTCACACTTATTTCCCATAGTTCTTTCACTGGGTGTAGCTGGTTTTCTTCATTATTGAACAAATGGAACTGATTTGGTTCATCTCATTGTTGAAGAGAGCCGAGTTCATCAGAATTGATCATCATATAGTATTGTTGTTGAAATACATAATGATCTCCTGGTTCTGTGCACAATAATAACATTATAAGAAAAAACAATTTGGAAAGTGTTTAGAAATCTCATCAATGAAATGACAAATTGTACAATGAAATAATTCCAGAGTGCTCATGATAAAGCCTGTCACCCACTTCCTGACAGAGAGGTGACTGACTCAAAGTGCAGAATGAAATATACATTTTTGGACATGGTCAAATGCAGAAATTAGGCTTTTGTGACTATGTATGTTTGTCATGAGAATTTTCCTTTTTTGGTCACATAATTGAGGGAGGAGATGGAAGGGAGAAGAAAAAAATGTTTGTTATTGAAGAAATAATAAAATTAAATCTTAAAAAAAGGAATTTCTTCAGATTCTCCCATCTTTGTCCTACCCTCTCACCTTCAATCCCTGTCTAGAAGCAAACAAGTGGCTGTTCCCACACTGTTAAATGTTCTCAGCATTAGTAGAATAATGTTTAATTGCTCAGGTAGTCCAAGTGGAATAAATCATTCAATGACAAGTACTTAGTAATAATCTGTTACTTTCAGCATTGATTTTTTTTTATTTGAAATTTTTTTTTTCCCCAAGACTCATCAACTGTTGTTTTTAGCAAACAAAACCAATTGTTCTACATGTAGTATGTGATGAATACATGTTTAATTAATTAATATGATATCCTCAAAAAAAGTACTTATTAAGCACTAACTGTATGCAAAGCACAGTGTTAAATTTAAAGTCTTTGTGGAGTATTGTTCTTTTACACAAGAGCCTAATAATTGGACGATAATTACATTTTATATCCTTGAAGAGAGGAGAAGCTGGATGGCACCATGGATAGATTGTTGCCTCTGGAGTCAACAGGATCTGAGTTCAAATCTAGCATCAAATACTTACTAGCTGGGTAATCCTGGGGAAGTCACTTAATCCTGTTTGTCTCATTTTCCTCATCTCTAAAATGATCTGGAGAAGGAAATGGCAAACCATTCTAGTATCTTTGCCAAGAAAACTCAAATGGGATCACAAGATGTGGAACAGTTCTTTCAGTGCTTTGGATAAATAAGGTACATTACCATTGACCTTGTCTCTAGATGGACCTGGGAAAAGCTAATTCAGCAATGTAAGTCTCTGATCTTAGCCTTTATGCTTTGTCAGCAGCCAGGACTAGTTACTCAAGCTGCTGAGCTGTTATCTTCAAAAGCATGCCCCTTTCATACTTTCCCCAGAGCACCTGCATGACTATAAGATATGCTTCTAAGAGCTTCCAAAGGGCAACTTACTCCAAGCAAAATAGACTCTGCCCAATAATTACACTTTATCAATCAACAAGTATTAAGTGCATACTGTGTATGTGCCAAGCACTGCTTTGACTTTGGGATTCTTGCATGATTTTCCACTCAATCCCAGCAACAAAAAAACATCACAAGATCTTAGAATCAGAAGGTACATGAAATATGACTTAGTCCACATTATTATTTCTTGCATCTCATTCTCTTTAAAAATATTATTTTTCATATTTGCTTTCCTAACCCTCAGGCACTAAGTACATGTATATTGAATTAAATTACTAAAGGTTTTGTTTGATGGCTAAATAAGTTATGGTATATGAATGTTATGGAGTTTAAGAAATGATCAGCAGGATGATTTCAAAGAGGTCTGGAGAGACTGACATGATCTGATGCTAAGTGAAGTGAGCAGAACCAGGAGATCATTGTACACGGCAACAAGAAGATTATACTATGATTAATTTTAATGGATGTGGCTCTTTTCAACAATGAGATGATCCAGGCCAGTTCCAATGATCTTGTGATGAAGACAGCCTCAAAGAGAGAACTATGGGAACTGAGTGTAGATCACAACATAGCATTTTCACTTCTTTTATTGTTTGCTTGAATTTTATTTTCTCTTATTTTTTTCCTTTTTGATTTGACTTTTTTTGTGCAGCAAGATAATTGTATAAATATGTATGCCTATATTGGATTTAGTATATTTTTACCATGTTTAACATATATTGGATTACTTGCCATCTAGGGAAGGGGGTGAAAGGAAAAAGGAGGGAAATTGAAACACAAGATTTTACAAGGGTCAATGGTGAAAAATTATCCTTGTTGTATGTTTTGAAAATTAAAAGCTTCAATTTAAAATATATATCAAGTTTTTGTTTGGAACCTACAACTGGAATCCCTTCTGTAACATTCTCATGTTTAAAAATTTTCAGTGGTGATCTCCTATTTGGCTTTTAAAGACTTTCACAATCTGACTCCAGCTCCCCTGTGAGGCTTATTACAGATATTCACTTACTTTATAGTCTAGACTACCTTGGACTATCTGTCCTGAGCAAACAAGGCTGGGTGACTTAGCCAGGCTCACAACTGCTAGTAAGTGTCTGAGTCTGGCTTTGAGGTCAGATCTTTCTTGTCCTAGCACTACATCACTTAGCTGATCAAAGAAGGTGCTGTGCTGGTTGAGTAAAGCAAAATTGCAGTAACTCAAATGAAATGTGAGATGCACAAATTTAGACTCCAAATGTACATATGAACTATTTGTGCCCGACCTGCGTTTGAGACTTCTGAGTTCATATTGATCTGATCAGCCCCAGCAGAACACACTGTACCTTGATCCTGACATAATGATGTTATTTTGGTTCTCTTCGAGCATGGACAACATACCCCATTTACCATTTATTACTAAGTATATGCTTTATATTTATATGTCTACAATGTTGCTTATTATGATAGAATGTGTCTTGAGGGCAGGAATTATATCCTTAATGCCCAAAACAGACCCCAGCACATAGTAGGCATTTAATCAACTTCAGATTTATGAACTCATTATTTCATAGGCAGGGTTTTTTATTTAGGGATAGCTAGAATAAAATGTCTAAATTGAGAGACCTATTTTAATAAACTTTATAGGTGAGAAAACTGTGGCACATGAAGTATATTGATTTATCCAAATTTACTCAGTTAATATGAGCAAAAATTAAATCCTAGATCCTGGATATCTAACTTAAGGGAAGGGAACAAATATTTATATGTGTACAAAGCACTGTGGACATAATTGTATAAATGTACATAAATATTATCCTATTTGGTCCTCATAACTACCTTGTAAGGTATTAATTCTATTTTATCACTGAAGAAACAGAGGCAGACAGTGGTTAAGTAATTTGCCCAATGGTCACACAGCTAATAAGTTCCTGAGGTCAAATCTCCAACCCCAAGCCCAGAGCTCTATAGCTGTCTTAGTATCTTCCTGAGTTCACATTCAATTTCAGACACTTATAAGTAATGTGACCCTGGGTAAGTCACTTAATTCTGCTTACCTCAGTTTCCTCATCTGTAAAATGAGCTGGAGAAGGAAATGGCAAACCATTCTAGTATCTTTGCCAAGAAAATCACACGTAGCTTTACAAAGAGTCAGACACAACCAAAAAGACTAAACAACAAAGAACTAAACAAAGAACAATTATAGTCACCCATTTATGGAGTGTCTGAACTGAAATACAATTCAAACCTTTTCTGACTTGGATACAGTGCTTCCATATTCCAATCATGCTACTCCTAGGCTATATACATACCAACCACTTGATTCCAAGACATCATCAATTGAGGTTTATAGATGTGAAAACTTTTTTTAATCTAATGAATTAGCCAGAAGGTCTAATCATCTGCTTGTGATAAATCTTTTTAATTTCTGTGTGCTACCAAACCATCATGCTAGTATTCTCAGATAAATAATATAGGAAGCACAGGAAAGAACATTGGCTCTCATGTCAGAGGAACTGGATTCAAATTTAGATTCTATATTTTTTGTTCTGGTATATTCCTCTTCTCTCTTCCCAGTCTTAAACTCATTAAGATATAATAGGGACAGCTAGGTAGTGCAGTGGATAGAGCACCAGTCCTGAAGTCAAGAGGACCTGAGTTCAAATTTGATCTCAGACACTTAACACTTCTTAGTTGTGTGACCCTGGGCAAGTCACTTAATCTCAATTGCCTCAGGGGGGAAAAAAGACATAACTGAACCATTCCCAGGCCTTTTCTAATTGGATTCCCTCTAAGGATTCCCCCTGATAATATTAAAGGGACATGCAGTATTTCTCCATATTTGAATATATTTAGTCCTTTATAATCATTATGTTTCTCTTTACTTCTGTGTTTAAACATCATTGTTTCTATGTAGCTCTAGTCTTTTTATCAGGGAATGCTAAAAATTTTCTATTTCATTAAAGATCCATTTTCCCCTTATAGTATTATAATCTGTTTTGTAAGTGAGTTTTTCTTGACTATAATACAATATTTTTTGCCTTCTGGAATATCATATTTCAAGCTCTCGGCTTCTTTTTGGTGGTGTGTAATAAATCATGTATGATTCCAACTGTGGCTTCTTGGTACTTGAATTCTTTCTTTGGCTGCTTACACTATTTTTTTTCTTTGACCTGAAAACTTGAAATTTGTCTATGATGTTTCTGTTTTCATTTAGGGTTTTCTTTTAGGAAATTACTTTTGAATTTTTCCTAGTTCTATTTTGCTCTCTGAGTCTGAGAATATCAGGCAATATTCTCTTAAGATTTTTAAAAATAGAGGATGTATAGATTAATGTTATTTTTTGGTCAATGTTCAGATAGTCCAATATGTCTTATTTTTTCCTCTTTTGATCAATTTTCCAGATCTGTTTTTGCTGTGAGATACATTAGACTTTCTTCTGTTTTTTCAGTCTTTTGATTATGTTTTAATATTTCTTCTTATTTTATAGAGTCATTGACTTCTATTTGGTCCATTCTACTTTTGAGTGTTGGTTGTTTGGGCAAGATTTTATTTGTCTTGTGCTAACCTATTAATTTCCTTACCAATTCTTTCTTCCATAGCTCTCATTTCCTTTCCAATTTCTTTTTCAAATGCTTTCATTCTATTTACAAAATTGTATGCTTTTTAAAAACACTTAAAAAAAAAAAAAACCTCTTGCTTCTCTTCCAAAAATTCTCTTTGAGTTTGTGCCCAACCTATGTTTTCTTCTGAGGTTTTGGTTGTGGCTGTTTTGTCATTCTCTTCTCTTGGGTTTACATCTTGAATTTCCTTGCCCCCATAATAGTTCTTTATGGTGAAATCCTGTTTTTGTTTGCTCATTCTTCTTTCCTCCTTCCTGATATAAAACTTGGGGTTAGGGTTAGATTCTGTGGAATTTTTGGAAAGAGTCTGGGTTGATCCTGTAAGCTTTTAATGCTCCCAAAATAATCTGATGCAGGCCAAAGTCTGACTGCTGACCCCCTGGTCTGAGCTTTGTAAATTTCCAATTAAGATTTGGGTCTGTGTAAAAGTATACTGCTATTGGACTCCATCTCTGTCAACTAACTGGAAAACTATTGATCCACAATAGCACAAGTGGAGGCTTCTTTTTGGTCTTCAATTTCTACCCTGATAATTCCTTTGTAGGCTGGAGTGGATGCTAGAAATGATGTATTATAATATGCTTATGTTCTGGGTCACATGGCTGCTGTTATTGCTTCGGAATTTCTTCCTTTCTCTATATCCAACCTAGGACCCCCCCAATCCAGAAATGCTATTTCTGTGCACAGATCCCCTTCACATTCTACTCTAAATTGGTGACCCAGACCTGGGTAGTGAGTGACAGAGCTGACAAAGTTGCCAAGGATGACAAAGCACTTGTCCTCTTCTCTGCATATTAGTTTGAGTCTGGTACTTCAGCAAAGGTCTTTCCCTGGACATAGCTTCTTCCTTGTGTGTTCCAGTATTTATCATACAGCAAACTCCTGTTTGACCTATCTCTAAAGCTTGTGGACCTTCCTCCCTATCTGTCTCTTTGTGATAAAATGGGATGGATAGTATGACTTTTTCTAAATTTCCCCATTAGAAATCAACTTGACTTATTTTCTAGATCTGCTTAAGAGTAGCACTGCTTTTTATTACTCTGACAACTTGATTCTGCTTTCCTTTTCAAATCTAATGCTTACTATCTTTGATTCTAGAAAAATCATTTAATCTTCCTGGACCTGAATTTCCTGGTCTGTAAAATGAGGGAACTGGCTATCAAATTGGCAAAGATGACAGCAAAGGAAAATGACAATTTTTGGAGGGTTTGTGGGGAGAAATACATTGAAGTTCTGTTGGTGGAGTTAGGAATTAATCCAGTCATTCTAAAGCAATTTGGAACTTTGCCCCAAAAGTCACTAAACTATATATATTCTTTGGACCCAGTAATATTACTATTAGGCCTAAACCCTAAAGATATCAAATAAAGGTGAATCAGCTTCCATCAATAAATCAACAGGCATTTATTAAGTGCCTATGTATAAGGCATGCCAGTCTTGAGGGACTTAAGTGCAAAGAACTAAATAATCTCTCCTTGCAAAGAGCTTATATTCTAGTGATGAAGACAACAAATACATATATAAATGTGTATTTCATAGATATAAATAAATACAAATATATTCAAATTAAAAGTCCTAAATCTACATAGTTAAGGAACCTTTTTTTGTTGTTGTTGTAGCAAAGAATACACAAAGGGAAGTATTCATCAATTGAACAAATTATAATATCTGAATGCATTATTAAGTTGTTAAAATTGCTAAAAAGGAGGGTTTTAGAGAAACCTGAAAAGATTTGTATCAACTGATGCAGATGGATGTGAGAACCAAGAAAAACATTTATATAGTAATGACATTATAAAGAAAAACAAGTTTGAAAGACTTAAGAATTTTATCAATAAAATGATCAATCATAAGTTCAGATATAGGACAAATGGATTCTTAATGTAAAACATATATTTTCACATGGATTATCTAATCCCAGCTTTTGATTGGTATAGATAGATATCTTTGAAATTTGGTCCAATTCTTTCTAAAGAAAGTTAATCTTGAGAGGAACAGAAGGATGGTGGCCGGGTGTTTGCTCCTTCCTTTATCTGTATTCAAAAGTAACATCAGACTAGAATTATTTGTATCTGCTTCCTAAAATATTTCTGGTTCAAGAGTACAAGTCTAATTAGAAACAAAAGCTGTCTCATAGATTTTAAGGCAAAAGATAGTCCTAAATTTGTGCACTTTGGTCTGTTCCTTTTCACCAAAAGCTGGTTATATAGATGGTCGTCCAAATAGTAAATTAACAAGTAAATCCATTTACCTTTTTTTTAATTTATTTTTTTAACAAACAGAAAATTTTTTATTTCATTGACAATTCCACTGAAAAAGAAAATCTTTGTTACAAATATGTATAACCAAGGAAAACAAATTCCTTTATTAGCCATGTCCCAAAACTCTAAAGCTTATTCTATACTCTGAGTCTGTTCCCTCACTGTCAGGCATCATCCCGTTTCTAGATTCATAGTATTTATCTTTATTTCATTTATCTTAGGGCTTTCAAAACTGTTATTGTTTTTTACAGTATATTAATAAATAAATCTGTGGCTCTACTCACTTTACTCTTTATTATTTTATACAAGTCTTCCCAGGTTTTATTGAAATATCTCATTTCTTATGGCACAACAGTATTCTATTACATGAATAAACCCAATTGATAGTATTGGCTTAGTTTCTACTTCTTTTCTATTAATAAATTTCTTTAAAATAATTTCTATTAATAATTTTATTATTAATGTTTTAAACAATATTATTCTATAATATTTACATTATAATGTAATGTAATATTTATAGCAAAATATTTAATATGACTATTAATTTAATAAAATTCATTTATCTAATAAAAATATAAACAGAAATCTGAGAAGTCAAGATATAAGAATCAAATGACTTAACACATATAAAGTACTTTGAAAGCTTTAAAGTGTTATGTAAATGCTAGTTATCATTAATATTATTAGACTATACCAGAAAATACACAAGAGCAAATACTCTTGTATTCAGCTTTCAGCTGAAATCAAGCAAAAAGTCCTGATCTCACTCAAGAAGTTTTCCCTCTAAAGTCCCTGAGAGGCAAGCTGGAAATTAGGGATATACTGGCGAGTTGGCTTCTATTAAATGCCTATATCTTCCAAAGTCTTTCTTTTTCTCCATGTAGTTTTTCCAAAGTATCTTTTCCCTCAATCTGCTCTGGCATCAACCCCTCCTCCCCTCCCCTACACAGGTATGCAGCATCACTTTCACATTCTCCCTACTAATTAATTAGGAGTCACATTTCCCTCCATAAACATCATGCAGCATAAGGCTTCCCCTCTTCCACCCTCTTGAATGTGACTGGATTACAAAATGAAATGTGTTTTTAGACATGACAGAAGTATGGCTTTATTTTGCTTGTTAATTTGTTACAAGAATTCTGTTTTTCTTTTTCAATAGACGGGGGAGATGGGAGCTGTTAAATGTTACCAGGAAAGAAAAAAATAAGAGGATCACTGAAGCATTTTTTTAAAATTCACATATATGATCAGAAGGAAATGAAAATAAGGTCAGCTTTAAAGTAATAGTCTGAATTTAGCACATCCTCTTCCTTTTAAAAAAGCAAGCAATACATAAAATAAAATAAAATGAGAGATTTAGGTCAAATAGCCTGAAGTCCAATTCTAGATTTGACACCATAAATTAGTTATTGAAGCTGAATTTAATTCATTACAGAATAAAATTCAGTTCCTCTTCACACAGATTTTTAATCAGAGGGTTGGCTATTGGGAAATTTGGATGAATGTGTGTGCCCAGTCTTGATTTAAAGCAGGGTTCCACGAACCTGGTACATATGTGTGCATGTGTATATGGATATATTTAGATAGACAGACAGATATAAACTCAACTGTATATCAATATAATTGATTTCCACTGTCATATTATATTTTATTATACATATTTAAAAATATTATTCTGAGAAGAGATATTATAGGCTTCACCAGACTGCTAAAGAGGTTTATAACACACACACACAAAATTTTAACCCCTGGGTTTAGACAAGTCATAAATCCTAATCTTGATTTCCAGCTTTGTTCTCTACCACCTATAACAAAGTCAAATTCTTTCTGGGCCTCAGTTTCCTTCCCCTGAAAAATAATTTGTTTAGATTAGCAATAAGTTATTTGAGCCTTGTTTTTTTTTTTTTTTTAAATCTTTACTGAGCAAGATTTTTAAAAATTTATATATACACATATATATAGGAATGAAAAGGTTTAATTATCCAGTTTTTATTACAAAACTAAAACTCTGAAGATGTCTCCGGAGTTATGTCTTCTATTTTTCTCTCTCTTTTTAAAAAAATTTTCTCTTTAAATCTGTAATCTAACACGGATTATTTAAGGCCACAGTCCAGTATTTCTTACAAAGCAGAAAAATTAAAAACAGTAATGCAGTTTTAATTCTGCGAAATATGTTACAGTGCTTTCTGCCACGTGAGGTCATTTCTAGCTCTAAATCTCTGGATCTCGTGCTCTAAGGACCGAAATCTCAAATCCCTTGCAGTTTAAAATCCTATTACGCTGGAGAAGCTATTTCATCACTAGGGACCATGCACCTTCCCTTCTCTAAGACGAATTTCTTTCCTTTGCCCCTTTCTCCCCCCCTTTTTGGTTTTTCTTAGAGCAGCCTCCAACGCTATTCCCCGAAAGGGGCCCGAGAGTCCCCTCCCCACAAATGGGGGGAGGGGGTGATGCTGGCGGCTAACGTACCCAGCCCCTCCCCTAGAGACCTCAAATCCCGCGGACTCGGGAACTGAGGGAAGAAGGAGGGGTCGGTAATGGAGCGAGCCGGAAGGAGGCCAACGGCATGATGGAACGTTCCATTATGCCCGCATGTGGGGGGAATTCTGCCTTCCTTCCAAAATCATTCCGAAAGGATTCTATTTCTATCCCCAGTCGCTGAAAGCAGAAATTATAGGCTAAGTCTAGCACTAAATAGCTAAAAGAACCGAGGTGACTTTTTAAATTGCGGTTCGGTCTCTCTCTCTCTCTCTCTCTCCCCCCTCGCCTCGGGCCTATGGTTCAACCCGAGTCCTCGCCTGTTCCCTGCCTCTCTTCTCCGCCCCCACTCCTGCTCAGGGTGGAGATTTCGTCTCGGACCCAGAGCTTCTGAAGCAAGTAATTAGACCCCTGGCTTGGGCATAAAGCCCTCCATTCACTCAGGGCTTTTTGAGGAGACGCTAAATATGAGTCGGTGACTGGGACATTCGGTGATTCACAGCTCCCGGGCATCCTGGGGCCCAGAGAGGCCAAATAAAACATCATTTACTAAGAGCCTAAAATGATAGGTGGGTTTGGGGGAAGGTCCGTGTAGCCTAAACAACCCCGACGAGACAGGCGGGCAGGTTGGCACTGTCCGACCAGGGACAGACTGTTCCCTTTTCTCTACCCCTCCCCCACCCGCTGACGGGCTCCTAGGTTTATTTAAAGTTGTTTTTGAAATAGGAATCACTAGGGAGTGGAATAGAACAACCAAACAACATGTTTCTTAAGGCTGGCAAATAAAGAAGGCCATTAAAAAGAGGGCGGCAGGAAAGGCCCTTTTGGGGAGGCTGACTATATCCTCTTGCCAACCGTAAATTGGAACTAAAGCTAATTGAATTTTTAATTAAAAGCCATCTAGTTTGGATTCCCCATAAGTAAATAAACAAAACAAAAAATAGGACCCCCAAAAAGGTTAAATAACTTCCACCAGGGTGACTTAAGTCTTCAGTTTTTACAATGCCTCTCTGGCAAATACAGAGCTTCAAACATTACTTTATTCATACCATCCTACTCTTTTTTTTGTGGGGGGGAAGGGAACAAAAATATTAATCTATACCCCTAATTTATGTTTTGTTGCTCAGTGTTTGAATTTACTAATTGATTTGTAATGGAAAATAATAGGTGTTAATAGCTTCCTATCCAATTAATTTTTTGACTACCTCTAAAAATCCATCACTATTCTTCTCAGTAAAGAAAATTAAGAAATGTTGATGAAAATAACTTGTGTAATACCAAATAATACCAAATGATGTAACCCCATCAGGGCAATAACTTCTCTTGCCTAATTTATACTTAATACTTATTCTAACGTACTTATTAGTTATGTGACCCTGGGCAAGTCCCTTAACCTGTTTACCTCAGTTTTCTCATCTGTAAAATGAGATGAAGAAAGAAATGGCAAAACATTCCATTATTAACAGGGTTACCAAGAGTCGAATAGGACTAAAACAACTGAACGGTGTTCTCTCTCCTTAAATATGCTACTCTGAGCTATACTTTCTATTCTGGTTGCTTAATTTAATTCTCACCTCCAGTCACAATTACTAACTTGAAAATCTATTTTAAATTTTACAACATTCCTCTTGTCCTTTAAGTTTTTGTAAATAGCTGCAGTGGCACCTACAATGCTGAATGACATCTGGAAGCTAATTTCCAATTTTTCCATTTTGACAATAAATCCCCATAAACAGGCCTATTGCCCTTCTATTTTCTGAATCATTTACTGCTTTGCAGTAATCTTAATTCCAAATATTTTAATAGTTTGCATGCCCTCTCTACATAATGTCAATCCTTCTTTTGATTCCCTCAACATAATGGGGCATAATGTTGAAAGTGTTAGATTTGGAGTCAAACTTGTGCTCTGCCACTTTCAAGCTGTGAGACCCTGGATAAGATACTTAAGACATTTTGGCCTCAGTTTGGACTAGGTGGTCTCTAAGGTCCCTTCTAGCTCTATGTTCATGACTTTTAGAGTGCAATTAGTAATATTGTGGGGACGAGGTTTGGGGGGATTGTGAGGCATTTGGGATTAAGTGAGTTGTCCAGGATCACACAGCTAAGAAATGTCAAGTGTCTGAGCCCATATTTGAAATCAGGTCTTCCTGACTCCAGGGCCAGTGCTCCAACTACTTCAACATCTAGTTGCCCCCAGTTAGTAATATTGTTGTTACAAAAAGCCTCTCAAGACGACTGTCCAAAATATATATGTTAATTTTGGAATAAAAATGTTATTTTAGAAACAAAAAATCTAAACCTTGAATAAAAAATATGGTACTATGGACCACTTACATTTTCAACCAGGTTTACCATGATGTGAAATTTGGCTAACCTTTATTGCTTGAGGTGAATTCTTGTAAATCTATAAAACAAAACCACACACACACACACACACACACATACACACATCAAGATTAAAAATCTATCTGTAGCTGGAAACAGACTTTTCTGTTAACAGTACACTCCATGTTAATATGTGTAGTGTTTTTTTTTTTTGTTTTTTTTTTTTGGCTGTTAATATTTTTTGCTGAAGTAATTTTAGGAAGACCCCAAAGTACTTGGTCCAACTAGTAAATAGATAGACTAAAAAAACTAAAACTATATCTATAAAGAAGGTATGATATTAATTGAGGGAAAAGGAAAAAAGAACATGTCTTTCCAGCAGTGTTGAGTTTGAGGCAGTTTCCAAGATAGAAAAGATAGAGTTTCTTCCATGACAGGAATAATATAAAAAAAGACTGGAAAGCTAGAATAGTGTCAGGCTGTGGAGAGCCTTGGATGGTTAACTAAGGAATTTTAATTAGGAAACAAAATAAATCATTAATTTTGAACAATGTGAAATCGATTTATGAATTATTAAAATAAGTGTAGTATAGAATTGGAAAGGGAATGAAGTAGAAATGAGCCAAGCTATTAAAAGACTTACAAAAATATAAGTAGCTGGTAATGATGGGCCTCTGTTAATTTTAGATGTCAGTAACTACTTTAGAGCCTTTTAATTTAAGAAGAATGTCACCAGGTTATGTTTAGTAAAGTTCTAAGAAGAGACTGAGGGAACTGAAGAACTTTCTCTTGTTTTCTGTCTGGGACTCTGGGGTGTAGTGTTCTCGCTGCGCCAACTATTTATTTCCACTATTCCCAAGATAAATTTCACTTTTGTTTGGTAAGATTCACCCTTGTTTGGGATTAATTGTTGTGTGCACATTGAGAAAGTTTGGGTTTTAGCAGGTTGAGGGCATGACAACTCCTTAATCCTAACAAGAATAATTGATGATTTAGTAGATAAAGTGCTCATTTTCCCCAGTTCAGATCTGACTTCAATCACTCAACTGTGTTACCTTGGGTAACTGACTTAATTCTGTTTGCCTCAGTTTTCTCATCTGTAAAATGAATTGAAGAAGGAAATGGCAAACCCCTCCTTTGTCAAGAAAACCCCAAATGGGATCATGAAGAGTTGGACACCACTGAACACTATGTAATTTCTAACTAATCATGAAAAGGAACTTAGAGCTCATTGAGTCCTACTCCTACCTCTCATTTTATAGATGGAGAAATTGAAGCACTGAAATTAAATGACTTCCTCAGAGCCACACATCTAGTAAGTGTCTGAGGCATTATTTGAACCTAGGTCTTCCAAAATCCAAGTTTGGTGTTTTTCCCACTACACAAGACTGCCTCTTGAGAAGCTTGATTTAAAAAAAAAGTCCATTAAAAAGACATTCTTAAATATTTGTAGCCTGAAATTAGAATCCAGTTGAAAACCAGAACAATATTTTTGAGAAAAAATTAATGTAGGACATTGGTATCTCCCTAACTGAAGTTTCCTTTTTAAAAAGAAGCCTTTGGGAGTGCTGTTATTTTAAGTTCAGAATTTCTGACTACTAAGAATCCAGTAGTGGTTTCTAGTGACATTTCTGCTTTTGTTCATGCTTGTTTGTTTCAGGTAGTTATTGAGTGAGCAGGTAAAGTACCCCTTAGATTATGAGCTCCTTGAAAGTGAGGATTGTCTCTTGCCTTCTTTGTATCACAGTGCCCAGCATGTAGTTAAGTGTTTAATAAATGCTTATTGACTGAGATCACTTAAGGACATGTGATCTTGATTAAATTCTCCCAGGTAACATGTACTATTTCACCCCAATAGATTTAGTTTCAGGATTCTCTTTGGCTACAGAGAATAGGGTAGGGTGGATTCATAAAACCAAATTTTATCATGGTTTCTCAGTCTCAAAAGACATCCCAGTATTCTTAAATTGTGAAGTTATTCCAGGCAAACAGGATCAGCCAATAATCTTTTATATTCAACTGTGATCATTTATTCCAGGTTAATCAGAATTAAGACTAGTACTAAAATTAACTTTCATTTATCTACACTTATAGATAAGTGATACAATTAATCCCAAATAGTTAAGCATCCTAAAATAAGCTGTTTCTGTCTAGGAAAAGGATTATGATATTTCTTTATTTGTTTGCTGATTTACCTTTCTAATTATGTATTGCTGGGGCTAAAATAAAGATAAATTCATATGCCCTAAGCATTTAGCAACTAATAGTTAAGAGTAGTCATCTAAGACCCTATGCTATATGACAAAGAAAAGCTTAAAAACTAAAATTTTGCTGCTGAAAATTTGTAACATATATATGTGTGTGTATGTGTGTATGTTATATATGTGTTCTATACATAATATTTGATTATTAGCAATACTTTTTATTTAGTTTTGAGGTATATTTTTAAAATTACATGTATATTATTTATATGCATATGTATGTACAAAAATATAGTATGATAGAACTGAGTTTAGGATCAGGAAAAACTGGGTTCAAGTCCTGCCTGTACCGTATACTATGTGATCTTGGCAAAGTCATTTAATGTCTCAAAGGTACAAAGAGTTTCAGTTTCCTCACTTGTAAAGGGAAAATAAAAATCTCTGTCCTGGCTATCTCATAGAGTTTTGATGAGGAAAACAGGACAGAAGAAGTATAGTTTAATTAATAACCAAACCCCTTCTACAAAGATTTAGAAAATATACTGGATTAAATTCTGATTGAGAAATACAGGAAAAAGTCACAGTGAGTCATTTTCCCAGTCTACATAGGCTTGGAGAAACAAAGAGGTCTACTGAGTGAGGGTTGCAGAAATGCTCTGCACGTTCCATTGTCCAAGGACTGAAAGACAGGATACTAGAACAGTAAGTAGCAGAGCAGGAAGAGATCCCAGGAGGCCCCTGAATAGTACAGGGTGGAAGAAGGGTGCCATCTGGCAGTTCTGGGATGCTCTTCCCAGTTCCAGATCACAAATCCAGAGTGGACTGAGGAAGGAACCTGCAAGCAGGGGTGATGGAGAGGATAGATTGAAAAGGAATGGTGCTGTACTAGACCCCAGCTCTGTACTGAGTGAGGAACAAGTCCAAAAGCAAATAGTAGCAATGTGGCTCTGATCTTTGGAGCAAAACAAATACTAGCTTCCAGCTAGTCTGAAGTAGAATAATTACGGCAAGAGTTTCAGATCAAAATGGAGCCTTAAGTTCAGAATGTCTTAGCAGAGTAATAGTGACTGAGTTCAGCAGCAGTCTACTGAAATCCCCAACTAAGGTCAAGCTGACAAACACAGACCTAGGTCAGAAGCTTGCAGAACTCATATCAGGAGGGCACTGGGCAAAATTTATCATAGATCATGTTTCTTTGAGAACATTGAAAGCTTACACATTTCAGAGTAAGCTGTGAAAGCTACAGGACACAAGAGAACAGAAACTTAGACCAAAAGTTCTCTACAGAAGTGTGCAAACTCCACCACTAACATACAGCCCAAAGTCAAGTTAGTAGACAGGAAGAATGAACAAACAACAAAAGTGTCACCATAAAAAACTATTACAGCAATAGGGAAGCTCAAGACAGAAACAGAAGAAAATGACTTAAAAGTGTCTATGAATAGTGCCTCACAGAAAAGCTTGGCTTAGACACAAGTCTAAGCAGAATTTCTGGAAGAAATAAAACAAGAACTAAAAAACAAAATGAAACTAAAAATGATTTTTAAGGCCAAATGAGAATTATAGAAGAAAACATGGAAAAAAGAAAAAAAATTATAGAAGAAAAATATAAAAAATAATATACAGCTTGGAATAAGATACAAAACCTTATCTTAAAAATAGTATTCATGTCATAGAAGCTAATAATTCCATGAAACAAAAACCCCACTAAAACAAAGACAAAATTGAAAAAAATTGATTCAATCATAAGATAAAAAAGTGACCTGGAAAACCAATCAAGGGAAAATTTAAGAATCACTGAAATACTCTAAAGTCATGACAGAGAGAAAGAGAGAGAGAGAGAGCCTAGACATTATATGTCAAGAAATCATAAAAGAAAACTACCCAAATCTGTTAAGGCCAGAAAACAAAGTAGAAATTGGAAGAAACCCTAAAATGAAAATATTGCCAAAATCCAGAGCTCCTAGTCAAAGAAAAAAATACTTCAAGGAACCAGAAAGAATTTCAATACTAAAAAGACATATCAAAATCATACAAAATTTGCAAGCTGCTATCATAAACAGAGAATTTAGAATATGATACTCTGGAAATCAAAAGAGCTAGGTTTACAATAAAAAATAACACCCAGAAAAACTGAGTATAATTCTACAGGGAGGAAAATGGATCTTTAATGAAATAGAAGATTACTCATAATTTTTAGTTAAAAAAAACTAGAGCTGACATACAAATAATAGGAATCAAGAGAAGCATAAAAATGTAAACAGGCATGAGCAATTATAGAGGATTAGGCAAGATTAAAATGTTCACATTTTATATGGAAGTATATGTCCTCAGAATTCTATCATTGTCAGGAACTATGGAACCTAATTAGAAAGCCTGGGAATGATTGTTATATTTTAATGCTCTTAAAAAAATGGAAAGGGAGAGGAAGAAGAAAACTGGGGGAGAAAAGGAGAGGAATAATAGGAAAAAATTATCCCTTTAATTGACTGTACAAGGAGATATTTATATAGCAAGGATGAGGGAATTTGGGGAGGGGGGAGAGTGGGTGACATTTGAATTTCACTCTTCTCTAAACTAGCCTAAGAAGGGAACAATACACACACAAACTACAAAAATACATTTTAGTCAGTAGGCAAATAGGAGGGAAAGAGCTTAAGGAAAAAAGAATAATTGGGATGATAGAATAAAAGAGGTATTAGTCACAAGCAAAGCAAACTCCTAAAGATATGATAGACTTCCTGGAGAATACTGAATGGGAATAGAAAGAAGGATACTTTTTTCTCAGTAGTACATGGCACCTTCACAAAAATTGATCATTTTCTTAGGGCATAAAAAACCTCACAAATGCAGAAAAACAGAAATATGAAAGGTATCCTTTTCAGATCATAATGCAATAAAAATTACATTTAATAAAGAACCATGGAAGCATAGATTAAACATTAATTGGAAACCAAATCTAATTTTTCAAAATGAGAGAACCAGAGAAACAGCAATGCGACAGGATTCCAAAATGTGTGTTGCATCAAAAGCAACATTTAGGGGAAATTCTATATCTCCAAATGCATATATATCAATAGAGTAGATCAATGAATTGGGCAGGCAACCAAAAAGCTAGAAAAAGAAAAAAAAATCCCCAATTTAAATACAAAATGGAAATCCTGAAAATCAAAGTACAGGTGAATAAAACTTAAAAGTTTTTTAAAAATTAAAAATTTAAAAATTAAACTAACAAAAGGCTTTTTGAAAAACAAAAAACAAAATGAATAAGCCATTGGCTAATTTTTTTAAAAGAAGAAAACCAAATTACTAATATCAAAAATGAAAAGGAATGTGCCACCAATGAATATGAAATTAAAGTAATTACTAGGAGTTATTTTGACTAATTATACCCCAGTAAAACTGACAATCTAAGTGAAGAAAATGGATATCGACAAAAATATTAATCTTCCAGTTTAACAGAAGAGAAAGTAGAATACTTAAATAACCTTATCTGAGGAAAAGAAATTGAAGAAGCCATCAGTGAGATATCTAAAAAAAATCCCCATGGAAGATTGTGGGAAGATGGCAGAATAAATTAGAAAACTTTTAGCTGTCTAAATTTCCTCCACAAAAAAGAACTTTACTTCAGAGCAGCAAAAATAAACACCAGATAAAGAAATTGTCCTAAAACAATTTGGAAAGAACCCAGAAAAGACTGGATCTCTAGGAGGTGGTATGGTCTGAGTAAAGTGCAAACACCTCCAAGCCAGTTTTGCAGAATCAACAAACAGCTGAATTAAGCGGCAGCCTCGGCCTTAAAAACTTTCATTGGACAGTGCAGGGAGTTTGACATCTAAATTGTTGTTTGTCCTTCATTCTCTAAGACAATCATGACTTGGGGAGGTGATGCAGAGACTTAAATCCAAATGAGTTGGATTTAAGTGAGAGAGGGCTAGGCAAAGTTATCAGCCTCATTTATTCTCCAGAGTCACCTGGGTCTCAGTGAGAAGAAACAGAACAGGATGCTAGAGATGATGGCCTTGGATGCAGGACAGCTGAGGAAAAAAAAGTTCCTCCATTGTTGATGGATGTAAGCACAATTGTGCTGACCAGACATATTATGGCTACAGGAAAAGGGATCTAGAATATAATGGGTTGAGTGCAATGATGAGGGGCAAAGGGTCCTGTTGGCTGTGGGCACTTGCTGGAGAGCAGAGTCCCTGTTTTCAGTTCTGGAGCAGAGGGGACATTTGTCCTTTGCAGCCACTGGAGGGACCAAATGGAGCAAGATTATTTGTAGGACAATGTAGTTGGGGACTCCAGCTGTGGTTTACGAGTGGAGAGGAGAGAACAAGGTTGGGCTCAAAGACAGACATCAGAAAATAACAGAAAGAAGGACCTGAAGCTTGGGGCACCATTTCCCATATCTCAGAATTAACTGATAAAAACAAAATAAAAATGAGTAAGCAAAGGAGAAAAGAACCTCACCATAGATAGTTATGTGGTGAGAGAAAATCTGATTCATATTCAGAGGAAGCTTTTTAAAAAAACCCACTCCTTAAAAAAGAAGTGTTAAATAAATGTTAGCTATCTTTATTTAATGACTAAACAACTTGTATTAAAAGAAACTAGGTGGCATAAAGTGCTGGGTCTGGAGTCAGGAAGATCTGAGTTCAGATCTGGATTCAGATACTGGTTGTGTGACTCTAGGAAAGTTACTTAATCTCTGTTTGCCTCAATTCCTCATCTGTAAAATGGAGCAATAATAGCACTTACCTTCCAGGGTTGTTGAAGCCACTCCTTTTTCAATGCCTGTCAAATCGTCCCAAGCACAAAAAGAATTCTTTTTTCCCCCTAAAAGTATTTTATTTTTCTAAATACATACAAAGATTCGTTTTTGTAAGATTTTGCGTGCCAATTTTTTTCTCCCCTCTTCTCTTACCATCCCCTCCCCAGGTAGCAGGCAACTTGATAAAGGTTATATATGTACAATCCTTTTAAACATATATTAGTATTTGTCATATTGTGCAAGAAAAATCAGATCAAAAAGGAAAAGACTGTAAGAAAGAAAAAGCAAATGAACAAACAAAAAAATGAAATTACTTTTCTTTGATCCACTTTCAGTCTCCATAGTTGTCTCTCCATATACAAATGGCAATTTCCATCTGTTGCAATTGTCTTGGATTACCACTTTGCTTGAAAGAGTTAAATCTGTCATAGTTGATGGTCACATAATCTTGCTATTACTATGTACCATTTTCTCCTGGTTCTGCTCACTTTACTCAGCCTCCATTCATGTAAATTTTCCCAGGCTTTTCTGAAATCAGCCTACTCATCATTATTTATAGAACAATAATATTCCATTACCTTCATATACCATGTTATTCAGCTATTCCCCAATTGATGGGCAGCCACTCAATTTTCAGTTCCTTGCCACTACAAAAAAGAGATGCTATAAATATATGTAGAAAGAGTTCTTAGAAGAACTTTAAAAGTCAAATAAGAGAAATTGGGTGAAAATATAAGAGCAATCCAAGAAAATCAAGAAGATTATGAGAAGATAGTCAATCAACTGGATGTAGAGAATCAGAAATATAAGGAAGAAAATAATTCCTTGAAAAATAGATTCAGTCATGTGGAAGTTAATGTAGTTCTAAGACACAAAAAAACCCATAAATTTTTGAAAAATGGAGAAGAGAAAGTGAAACATCTCATCAGAAAATATTGGAAGCAACAAGAAAAAAAATTAAATATCATGGAGCTACAATAAGGATACCACAAGAACTAGCAGCTACTATTCTGAAAGACTTAGGTCTAAATACTATATTACATACAGTGAAAGAACTGGGGTTACAATCAAGGATATCTAACCCAGCAAAGTATAATCCTGCATGGAAAAAAATGGATATATATATAGATATATATATGTCACACAGCTAGGAAGTGTTAAGTGTGTGAGGTCACATTTGAACTCAGATCCTCCTGACTTCAGGCCTGGTGCTCTATCCACAGCGCCACCTAGCTGCCCCCAAAATGAATATTTAACTAACTCAAAAGACTTTCAGATTTTTGTGACAAAACCCCAGAATTTACAGGAAAAATCTTCTATCCAGGATTATAAGGGATTCAACAAGGTCAAATTATTTACTTCATATACATGAAAATATTAGCAGAATTCTTATGAGTGCCATCATTATTTGGATAGTTTGAAAGTAAGGCATGGGCTGAGCTGAGAATGATGGGGTGATTCTAAAAAAACCAAACAAAGCAAAAGTGTGTAGGAAAAAATAAAAAGAAGTATCTCATACAAATGAGTCATAAAAGGAAAAATTATACAGAAGAACTTAGTGAGGGGAGAGCAGGTAGTGCTGAAACTTTATTGTTATGGTAATGAATCTTCTAAATTCAGAAAGAAATAAAAGGGATAAAGTAGGAGACGAGGATAAGGGAGGGACTTAGAATGGTGGGTATATTAGGGAATGAAAGGGTAAGGTATGGAGTAAAAGTAAAGCAGAAGAATGAGGAGAGGTAAGGTAAAAAGAGGATGATAAGGAAAAATAGGAAGGAGGAAGACATATAAATAATTGTTAGTTAGAATGTGAATGGGATGGATTTACCCATGAAACAGAAATGGATAGGAGATTAAAATTCTGAATTAAACAATGTATTGCTTTCAGGAAACATAAAAATGAGAGATATACACACAAAGATAAAGAGCAGGAATAGAATTTATTATGTAGAAAAAACAGGAATAGTAATCATGATCTCAAAGTTAAACTTAAAATAGATTTAATTAAGAGTGAAAAATAAACTACACTGTGATAGCAATATTATTCAGGATTGTATTAGACTATTTAAAATACTTAGATGTATAAAATACTTGAGTTTATACAGAATCTATATGAATATAAGCACAAAACACTTTCTATACAAATAATCGTCTAAATAACTGAAGTAATATTCATTATTCATAGGTAGCTAAAGCCCCCATAATTTTAAAAATGACAATTTTTAGCTATTAATCTATTTATTCAAGGGAATCCCAACTAAATTATTAAAAAATATTGAGTTAGAAAAAAATAACAAAATTGTTAAACTTTATAGATTTTCATAGATAATCTCTCAAGTAGAGTGTGATTAGATTTGGAATATTGCTGTGGTATAGGAAATTATGAACTAATTAATTTAGAAAATCATGGGGAAAATTAGACGGTATAGTGGATAGAACACCTGGCCCTGGAGTCAGAAGGACCTGAGTTCAAATGTAACCTCAGTCATATAACACTTCCTAGCTGTGTGACCCTGGGCAAGTAAATTGCTTTGGGGCAAAACCCCAATTGTCTTGGGGGGAAAAAAGAAAAACATGGAAAGACTTGGACTTATGAAGGAAGATGCTATACACCTTTGGAGAATCAGATGAAATAAAGAAGAAATAAGCATAGGATGGTCTTACATATAGGTGTATTCGTGTATAATGTACAAATGCATAAATTTGTAGATCTCTCTACATATATTTATATGTGTATATACATACACATGTATACACACACACACACACACACACACACACTTAATTGTGTAAATGGGGGAGAGAGAAGAAAAAAATCAAATAAAAAGTACTTAGCAGAGAACAAAAGAAAACCAACAAGGAAGCAAAGAAAAGCCGAGCAGCTTTGAAAACTATGTGTAGTATATATTATATTTCTTGAAATAAAAATTTATTTTTTATCGATTCTGTTTTTATGGTCTTCTGTGTAAATAGCAATGTTTCTTTTTTTCTTTTCTTATTTTGTATTTAAGTTTAAAATAAAAATTTACCAAAAAAAAGTGAAAGAAAGAAATCCCAGAGTCAGATGGATTAACAAATGAATTCTACACATATTTAAGGAACAATTAATCCCAATACTATATAAACCATATTTTAAAAATAGGTGAAGAAGGACCCCTACCAGTTCCAATGAAATTGTGATGGAGAAAGCCATTTACACCCAGAGAGAGGACTGTGAGAACTGAGTGTGGATCACAACATAGCATTTTCACTTCTTTTGTTTTTGTTTGCTTGCATTTTATTTTCTTTCTCACTTTTTTCCTTTTTGATCTGATTTTTCTTGTGCAGCAAGATAATTGTATGAATTTGTATATTTGTATGGTTATATTGAATTTACATATATTTGTTACCATATTTAACATATATTGGATTATTTACCATCTAGAGGAAGGAGAGGTGGGAAGAGGAGGGGGAAAATTGGAACACAAGCTTTTGCAAGAGTCAATGTTGAAAAATTATCTTGCATATGTTTTGAAAATAAAAAGCTTCAATAAAAATTTTTTAAATACAAACTAAAAAAAGAGGAGCCCTAAAGTTCCTTTTATGACACAAATATGGTTTTAATACCTAACCAGAGAGAACAAAAACGGAGAAATAAAACTATTGACCAATTTCCTTGGTGAATATTGATGCAAAATTTTAAAATAAAATATTAGCAAGATTACAGGAATAGCTCACAAAGATCATATACTGTGACTAGATAGGATTTATACCAATAATGCAGGGCTGATTCAATATTAGGGAAATTATCAGTATAATTGATCACATCATTAACAATAACAACAATATAATTGTACTAATAGATGCAGAAAAAACCTTTGACAAAATATTATACACATTTTTGTTTTAAAATATTAGAGGCTAAGATGGCAGAGAAAAGGAAAGAACTCCCCTGAGTTCTCCCCCAAATCTTTCCAAAGATGTTTAAATAATGCCCTAAAACAAATGCTGGAGTAGAAGAATCCACAAATGGACAGGGTGAAACAATTTTCCAGCCCAAGATAATTTGTAAAGTTAGCAGGAAAGGTCCATTGCACTAAAGTGAGAGTGGAGCACAATGAAGCGCAGGTTGTAAGCTGTGCAAGTGACTGAATCAGCTTCTAGAACTCATCCTATAGATGGTGAAGGGGTTGGACAACTGGTAAGAAGGATATTATAGGGGGTCTCTTTTCTGGCACTGGGGGCAGGACTCTTGCTTTGTGCATACTCAGATCTGGGTGGCAGTCTCAAGGCAGAAAAGAGTATTTATGGTTGCTCATGGACCACAGCACTTGCCAGGATAGTAGTAAACACATCTCTCCTTAGGTCATACTGCCTTGGAAAACTGAAAACTTACAGATAACTAAAAGTATCTATGAAACTGAAAACTTACAGATAACTAAAAGTATCTATGAAACAGCTGTACAAAATCTTTTGAAGCTTGGGACAATGCATCCTCTGCCCTGGAAGCAGAGCCCTGTTTTTTTTTTTTTTGTTGTTGTTGTTGTTGTTGTTTGTTTTGTTTTGTTTTGTTTTTATTTTTTCAAAAAATTATTATAGCTTTTTATTTACAAAACATGGGTAATTTTTCAATATTAAACCTTGCAAAACCTTCTGTTCCAATTTTTTCCCTCCTTCCTCCCACCCCCTCCCCTAGAAGGCAGGTAGTCCAACATACGTTAAATATGTTAAAGAATATGTTAAATCCAATACATGTATACATATTTATATAGTTGTCTTGCTACACAAGAAAAATCGTATCTAGAAAGAAAAAAACCTGAAAAGGAAAACAAAAATGCAAGCAAACTATAACAGAAAAAGTGGAAATGCTATGTTGTGGTCCATACGCAGTTCCCTTAGTTCTTTCTTTGGGAGCAGATGGCTCTCTTCATCAGCACAAATGGAACTGGTTTGAATCGTTTTGTTGTTGAAGAGAGCCACATCCATCAGAATTGATCATCATGTAGGCTTGTTGGTGCCGTGTATAATGATCTCCTGCTTCTGCTTATTTCACCCAGCATCAGTTCATGTAAGTCTCAGGCCTTTCTGAAACCATCCTGCTGGTCATTTCTTACAGAACAATAATATTCCATAACATTCACATACCACAATTTATTCAGCCATTCTCCAATTGATGGACATCCACTCAGTTTCTAATTTCTGGCCATTACAAAAAGGGCTGCCACAAACATTTTTACACATGTGGGTCCCTTTCCCTCCTTTAAAATCTCTTCTGGATAAAATCCCAGTAGAAACACTGCTGGATCAAAGGGAATGCACAGTTTGGTAACTTTTTGAGCATAGTTCCAAACAGCTCTCCAGAATGGTTGGATCCATTCACAACTCCACCAACAATGTATCAGTGCTCCAGTTTTCACACATCCTCTCTAACATTTGTCATTATCTTTTTCTGTCATCTTAGCCAATTTGAGAGGTGTGTAGTGGTAGCACAGAGTTGTCTTAATTTGCATTTCTCTGATCAATAATGATTTGAAGCATCTTTTCATATGACTAGAAATAGTTTCAATTTCATCATCTGAAAATTATCTGTTCATATCCTTTGACCATTTATCAATTGGAGAATGGCTTGATTTCTTATAAATATAGTCAATTCTCTATATATTTTGGAAATGAGGCCTTTATCAGAACCTTAAACTGTAAAAACATTTTTCCTGTTTATTGTTTCCCTTCTAATCTTATCTGCATTAGTTTTGTTTGTACAAAAGCTTTATAATTTGATATAATCAAAAATTTCTATTTTGTGCTCAATAATGACCTCGAATTCTTCTTTGGTCACAAATTCCTTCCTCCTCCACAAGTCTGAGAGGTAAACTATCCTATGTTCTTCTAATTTATTTATAATCTCATTTTTTATGCCTAGATCATGAACCCATTTTGACCTTATCTTGGTGTACGGCGTGAAGTGTGGCTCCATGTCTAGTTTCTGCCATATTAATTTCCAATTTTCTCAGCAGTTTTTGTCAAATAGTGAATTCTTATCCCAAAAGTTGGGATCTTTGGGTTTGTCAAACACTAGATTATTAAAGTTATTGACTATTTTGTCCTATGAACTTAACCTATTCCACTGATCAATTAGTCTATTTCTTAGCCAATACCAAATGGTTTTGGTGACCACTGCTTTATGATATAGTTTTAGATCTGGTACAGCTAGGCCACCTTCATTTGGGTTTTTTAAATTAGTTCCCTTGAAATTCTTGACCTTTTGTTCTTCCAGATGAATTTTTTTCCCCCTAGATCTTGACCTATTGTTAGCCAGTCAATAAGAGCTACTGATTTGGGTTTAGGTCATAATCCTTAAGAAAGAATCTAGCTAGTAAATTCCAAGGCATCTTGAGAAGTTTCAGCAATCAAAAAAAAATATATTCCTTTGGTCAGAGCATGTGAAGATAAGGATATGATACCTTATGTGGAAAGAAAGGACCTATGATGAAAAATGCTATTAACTTCCAGAGAGAGAATTGATGAATTCTGAATGCAGATTGTAGCATACTTCTTTTTACTTTGTTTTTACTATTTAATTTTGTTTTTTTCTTTTGTAATAGGGACAATATGGAAATATGTTTTGTATGACCTCATGCTTACCTACTCTCAGAGGGGAAGACTAGGAAGGAAAGAAAGAATTAGAGACAAAAAATTTTTAAAGTGTTTATCAATTTTTATACATAATTAGGAAACATATAATGAAATAAATACAATTTTTTAAATAGACAAATATCACCACTATTTATTTGTTGAATGCTTCCACTTGCTTAATTGGATGTAGTGCAGGAAAACTAAATAGAACATTACAGAACATGTGCCCATGCTCTAGTTTTCTCCAAGATTATCAATATTTTCTCCTTCATAATCCTGTTAACTATGAACTTTTCTTTGGCAGGTTTTTTCAGCTACAGGTGTGATTAACATTTTGGACAATCTTGAACTGTATGTATATTTGTCCAGGTGCTTTTTTAGCAACTCATTTTCCACAACAGGTGGTTATTGGTGCCCTTGTCATATAGTCATTCAGTTGTATCCAACTCTTCTTTTTCTTGGGGTTTTCTTGGTAAAGATACTGGAGTGATTTGCCATTTCCTTTTCCAGTGGATTAAGACAAACAGAAGTTAAGTCACTTGTCCAGGGTTACACAACTAAGTGCCTGAGTTCAGATTTCAATTCAAAATTTCCAGATTCCAAATCCAGTGCCCGATCCACTGAGTCACGTAGCCATTACAGGTTAGTATCTGCTGCTCTTACTATTTCTCCCTCCTTAGCATTAGATCATGCTATTCCACATACTCTCTAGAAATCTATTTTATACTCAAACTTTGTTCGGCTGTATCTCACTTTAGGCAACAAATGTATTCCTAAAATATGTGCAAATCAGAAACTTGTACAAATTGAATCAGATTTTAAATATATGAAGAACTCTTGATATAGAACCTTCTTATGAATAATTTTGTATAGTGAAAATGACCATAAATTAGAGTAAATCATGCTAATTAAAAAATAAAGTATGATCCTTATTGCTTTTAGTTAGGGATCATCAAAGGGGAAGATTATAAGGAAGAATGGGAAGTGATGAAGACTCTGAGGGTGAGATGGGGTAGGAGCTAGAGATGACATATAAATTCTGACCTATAAGAAACAAATAATAGTGCATATCTTTTTATATTACAGTCTAATATAGCTATTAAAATGACCAATGCTATGGAATGCAAAGAATAGCCCTGGAGACAGCCTGAAAGGAAAATGCAGAACCTAAGACTGTACCGAAACTCTAGTTTTTGTAATGGTGAGGTTTAACGTATAAAATATCAATCATTATTGTAACTAGAGAAGGGTAGACCTATTTCAAAAGGGCAAAGAATAAACTCCTCCCAGATGCTATACAGGTTGATCCCTAACGGCTGTCAGCATTTTGTAAACAATCCTTCATATTACAATACACCGAATTGATATTTAATTTTTTCTTTTCAGTTTGGCAATTTTAGTTCTCTTAACAGAAGCTTTATAATTACAACTCCCCAGCACCCCCTGCTGTTGACATATATAATCTATCTGCAGTGGGATTCCTTTCAATTTTAACTAATAAAGGATTCTAGCATTAAAAAAAAACACAAACAGAAAAAATGTTTAAAAACACTGTTTTCCGCTAGCTTCGGCAATAAAAGTTGAGAAAGAGATTAAAAGAATTAGAATAGGTAATGAGGAAACCAAATTAGCACTCTTTGCTGATGATGTGATGGTATACTTAGAGAACCCCAGAGATTCTACTAAAAAGCTATCAGAAATAATCCACAACTTTAGCAAAATTGCAGGATACAAAATAAATCCACATAAATCCCCAGCATTTTTATACATCACCAATAAACTCCAACAGCAGGAGAAAGAAAGAGAAAATCCATTCAAAATAACTGTTGATAGCATAAAATATTTGGGAATCTATCTGCCAAAGGAAAGTCAGGAATTATATGAGCGAAACTATAAAACCCTTTCCACACAAATAAAGTCATATTTAAACAATTGGAAAAATATTAAGTGCTCTTGGATAGGCCAAGCGAATATAATAAAGATGACAATACTCCCTAAACTAATCTATTTATTTGGTGCTATACCAATCAGACTCCCAGGAAACTATTTTAATGACCTAGAAAAAAATAACAAAATTCATATGGAAGAACAAAAGATCAAGAATTTCAAGGGAACTAATTTTAAAAACTCAAATGAAGGTGGCCTAGCTGTACCAGATCTAAAACTATATCATAAAGCAGTGGTCACCAAAACCATTTGGTATTGGCTAAGAAATAGACTAATTGATCAGTGGAATAGGTTAGGTTCATAGGACAAAATAGTCAATAACTTTAATAATCTAGTGTTTGACAAACCCAAAGATCCCAACTTTTGGGATAAGAATTCACTATTTGACAAAAACTGCTGAGAAAATTGGAAATTAATATGGCAGAAACTAGACATGGAGCCACACTTCACACCGTACACCAAGATAAGGTCAAAATGGGTTCATGATCTAGGCATAAAGAATGAGATTATAAATAAATTAGAAGAACATAGGATAGTTTACCTTTCAGACTTGTGGAGGAGGAAGGAATTTGTGACCAAAGAAGAATTCGAGGTCATTATTGAGCACAAAATAGAAATTTTTGATTATATCAAATTATAAAGCTTTTGTACAAACAAAACTAATGCAGACAAGATTATAAGAGAAGCAATAAACTGGGAAAATATTTTTACAGTTTAAGGTTCTGATAAAGGCCTCATTTCCAAAATATATAGAGTATTGATTCTAATTTATAAGAAATCAAGCCATTCTCCAATTGATAAATGGTCAAAGGATATGAACAGATAATTTTCAGATGATGAAATTGAAACTATTTCTACTCATATGAAAGGGTGTTCCAAATCTACTACTGATCAGAGAAATGAAATTAAAACAACTCTGAGGTACCATTACACACCTGTCAGATTGGCTAAAATGACAGGAAAAGATAGTGACGAATGTTGGAGGGGATGTGGGAAAACTGGGACACTGATACATTGTTGATGGAACTGTGAACTGATCCAGCCATTCTGGAGAGCGATTTGGAACTATGCTCAAAAAGATATTAAACTGTGCAAACCCTATGATCTAACAGTGTTTCTACTAGGATTATATCCCGAAGAGATCTTAAAGGAGGGAAAGGGACCTGTATGTGCAAGAATGTTTGTGGCAGCCCTGTTTGTAGTGGCTAGAAACTGGAAATTGAGTGGATGCTCATCATTTGGATAATGGTTGGGTAAATTGTGGTATATGAATGTTATGGAATATTATTGTTCTGTAAGAAATGACCAGCAGGATGAATACAGAGAGGCTTGGAAAGACTGATGCTGAGTGAAATGAGCAGAACCAGGAAATCATTATACACTTCAACAACAATACTATATGAGGATATATTCTGATGGAAGTGGATATCTTCGACAAAGAGAAGATCCAATCCAGTTCCAATTGATGAACGATGGACAGAATTGGCTATACCCAGAGAAGGAACACTGAGAAATGAATGTGGACTACTTGCATTTTTGTTTTTCTTCCCAGGTTGTTTTTACCTTCTGAATCCAATTTTTCTTATGTAACAAAAGAACTATAGAGTTCTGCACACATTTATTGTATCTAGGATATACTATTACATATTTAACATGTATAAGACTGCCTGCCATCTGAGGGAGGGGGAGGGGTGGAGGGAGGGAAGGAAAAAGTTGGAACAGAAGTGAGTGCGAAGGATAATATTGTAAAAAATTACCCATGCATATGTTCTGTCAATAAAAAGCTATAAAAAAAAAACAGCAACACTGTTGCAATACTTCAATAGGAGTTAATGTTGGTAGTAGTAAACAGTAACAATTAGACAGTGGATAAGGATATCACTGGAGGATACATTGAATTGTTTTTTAGCTTTTTTCAAGCAGGATAGAAATCTATTAGTTTTGTGTATATATATATATATGCATTATATATATATATATGCATTATATATATGCATTGTATATTGGAAGAATACATTTTAACTAGTATTATTGATAGAACATAGGTATAATCCTATCTCCTTAGGTAGTAGATTCAGTTAAATAAGAGAAAAATATAAATCAACAATTTGCTTTAGAAATGTGAATTATATTGACCTTTAGGGTCCTATGAAGGAATCTCCCTTAGCTCCTTAGACTCAGCATTATGCTTTAAAGACCCATTCTGTTTAATTTGAGATTAGGAAATGAGTGGCAACATTAAATCTGAAAGATTGGTTATTTATTAATTATCAATTCATCAATACCTCAAAATGGTTAAGTATCTAAAATCTCAGAACCACTTAATCTAATTCTGATAGTGACTTAAAAGTATATAAATAGGAAGTACATTATTAGAGCTTGGAACAATTTGGTACTTTCACTGGAATCTGAACCCTGCTTTTCTTTTCTTTTCTTTTTTTTAATTAAAGATTTTTATTTACAAAATATATGCATGGGTAATTTTTCAACATTGACCTTTACAAAACTTTTTGTTCCAAAATTTCCCCTCCTTCCTCCCACTCTCTCCCCTTGCTGGCAGGTAATCCAATACATGTTAAATATGTTAAAATATGTTAAATCCAATATATGTATACATATTTATACAGTTATCTTTCTATACAAGAAAAATCAGCTCAAGAAGGAAGAAAAAGAAACTGAGAAAGAAAACAAAATGCAAGCAAATAACAACAGACAGAGTGAGAATGCTGTATTGTGTTCCACACTCTGTTCCCATGGATCTCTCTCTGGGTGTAGAAGGCTCTCTTCATCACAGTACAAATGGAACTGGTTTGAATCATCTCATTGCTGAAGAGAGCCATGTCCATCAGAATTGATTGATGTTGTCTTGTTGTTACCGTGTACAATGATCTCCTGGTTCTGCTCATTTCACTCAGCATCTGTTCATGTGAGTCTCTCCAAACTTCTCTGAAATCATCCTACTGGTCATTTCTTACAGAACAATAATATTCCATAACATTCATATACCACAATTTATTCAGCCATTCTCCAATTGTTGGGTATCCATTCAGTTTCTAGTTTTTGGCCACTACGAAAAAGGCTGCCACAAACATTTTTGCACATGGGATCCCTTTTCCTCCTTTAAGGTCTCTTCAGGATACAAGCCCAGTGGAGACACTGCTGGATCAAAGGATATGCAGAGTTTGATAAGCATAGTTCCAAATTGTTCTTCAGAATGGTTGAATCTATTCACAATTCCACCAACAATGTATCAGTGTCCCAGTTTTCCCACATCCTCTCCTACATTGATCATTATCTGAACCCTGCTTTTCTTAAGGAATTTTCCTTGCCAAAAAACTACATCAGTGGGATCAATGGGTCAGTTGCAAGATCCATTCCTATATCACCATCTTTCTAAAAATATTTGCTCTAGGTTTTTACCCGGTGCTGAAGGTCAAGGAGTAGAGCTCCTGTGATCCGAGGTAATGACCAAGAAGTAGTATATCCAGCTGGGTGGTTAATTATCTGTAACATTTCCTCTGCTAGCCTCTTTAGGGTTGTAGGTATTTTGTTTGGATTAGTTAGTCCTACATTCTCAGCTCTACAAAAACTACAAAAAAATACAAAGATAGCAGATCCACTTCTGAAGTGTGTTCAAAGTTCTTTGTGCAACATTTTGATCTTCTGAAGCTATCTCTTCACTACATGTTATTTATTGTTTTATATATTATCCTTCTGTAAGTATGCTGCCATACCTGGGCTTGAAGTTGGGATAAGTCCTTTCTGCATGGCTAGCATCATGAGGTTGTAAAGTGAAGGGTTTGTTAGGAAAATATGTGTTACATCTATCTGTTTTTTCTACAATGAATTTCCTCTCTTTTATTCAGAACACATTCTTGTTTATCCTTTGGTGCTCATGTACTTAAGAGAATTTTCTTTCACTGCTCAAATGAAAACATACCAAAATAAGTAGAGTGAGTTTTTTAGTTGCTTATGAGCATAGGACAGTTTAAATATGTTAAGAATATAAAGACTGAAGGTCATAGAAGGAAAGAGAAATTCTAATTCAGAGAAGGGTAGGTTAATTTCATCCTGGTTGTTTTTTTAAACAATATAATTTTCACAATGATGTTTTTAAATTGACAAGGAAGTTATATTTTAAGACTTATATTTTAAGAGCAATGAAAAAGTTATTATATAATTCTCTATAAGGGATTTTGAAAAGATCCATATGTAAATAGAAAGAGATAAGATGTTATGTTTTTTTATCTCATCAAGTTCTGGACATGAATCCCATAGATAAGTAATGGGCTTTTTTCCTCAAACATTTAAGATTTCCCAAAAGTCCTAGTTTTTATGAGCAGAATTATCTATATAGGGTATATAAGACATATCGCTTTGTGAGCAGGAAAAAATCTCCTCCCATAAAACATATAACATCTTTATAATTGGATTTTATTAAAATTACATATATATTAAAGGTTTTTTAGTTATAGATTAAATCAGGATCTAGGAAAAAATGGACATGTTCAATAAATTTTCTAGGATATACAAACTATTCACCAAAAGAAGTCAAGATTTTTTTTTCTCATCAAGTTAGACTCTGATATTATGCATCTTATTATTGAGGAAACAAACTCTGGAATTTTTGTATAGTGTAATGTGTATTATTAGCACATTATCCATGCAAGACTAAAGAATATAGTGAGACTGCAGTGGATATTGGGAAACATACAATATCTGCCTAGGATTTAGTGTCTTGGTGTTAAATCTCCATTTTTTCATTTTTCAGTACTTGAAGACTAACATTTGGCATGTAGTACACACACATATATGATTCTGAGATTCTTTGAAAATTAAATAAAACATCTTGTCATAATGCCTTCTTGATGATCTGTATCCTTGAACAATTAACAAGATCCTTTTGACTTAAATTCCTAAATTCCTTTGGGATGGTATTTACCCTAAGATCTACCTTATATTAATTTCTGCTTTATAGCAAATATAATTACAAAAATCTTCCTGTGTGTGCATGTAGACACAGGAATTTAATAATTAATATTAATTATATTAATAATAGGTTTTAGAAATAACAAACATAATTCTTGTTCATGAAATAAAGTGTTAATGATAAGAAAACAGCTTATATCTATTCTACTTTTTATTTCCTTTCATTATTTTAATGAATCTTAGGAAGTGCTGCAGAAAACTTTACAGATAACTTACTTCTGGTCATTACAAATTATCTCTCTTCTCAAGTTACTAATTTATCTTCTGATTCAAGGAACAAACAGAAATGTACTGCTCAGATGACAGCATAAAAAGTAATAGAGAAACTCAGATCTCCTCTACACATACTCCAGCAAAGATCTAAATTAAGGGTACCAAACAAATATGTAAGAAAAATAACAACATATCCCCGCTTCAAGTCAGTACTTCATAGAAAATAGCCCTGAGGTCTACAGGCAGGTAGTTCCATCTGGGGAAATGGAATTCTCAGTGAAAACCTGAATTCTGTAGGCTTTCTGAGCAGGTATACACTAAAGGAGTTGTGTTTTTTTTTTTTTTTAAGTCCAAGTTTTGTTAATTGGACCCTGAGAGCTCAAACTTCCAATTTTGGAACAGCAACAAGGGACAAAGGGGATCCTCATAGCTTGTTGAACAAGGAAACAAGATGTGATAGAACATTTTGGAGTGTCAGAAGAGATCAGCTCAGCAAGGCGGTAAATGGAGTGGGGGAGTAGGACTCTTGCAGTAGGCCTGAGATCACAAGAATCTCCAGCATTCTCTTGGGGCTTATCAGAGCCATATCAAGATACAAAACAAATCCATTATTGGAGGTGGGCAAGAATTAATGAACGGAGGCCAACACCTACATTGGAGTATTTGGAGACTGAATTAGAAGTATAGGATTGCAGCAGAGTGGGACCTAGTACCAGTTACCTCATACAGAGGGAACAGCAATTCTATTCATCCCATCCAAAAATATGAGGAAATGGAACCTGGTCCTAATACAAAATTCCAATCCAGAAACAGAGTAGAAAAGTAACAGAAGAAAACACAAAACCTGGTGAAGAAATACTATAGTTCAAGGAAAGCCCAGGACATTTATCCAGAAAAAAGAGTAATTCCACAGCAAGTTCAGGCAGAATCTCAAATTAAAGAATTAAAGAAATCAAGTTGGCCCTAAGGAATCCAAAAGTGGCATGGAAAAAAAAATCAAGATAATTAAAAAATGAAATCAGATAGGAAATGAAAGCTTGTTAAGGGTGAAAAATGAAAGAATAGTTTATAAACTAAAGCAAAAAATCCTTACCAAAATAGTAGATTTCCTAAAAACCTAAAAAATGATTCCTTCAGATATAAATAGATACAGTTAAGAGACTGAATAAATTAGAACATGTAAAGTTGTATCAAAAAATGACTGACCTGAAAAACAGTTGAAGAGAGCACTTTTTTTATAATAATTTTTTATTGATAGAACCCATGCCAGGGTAATTTTTTACAACATTATCCCTTGCACTCACTTCTGTTCCGATTTTTCCCCTCCCTTTCTTCACCCCCTCCCCCAGTTGGCAAGCAGTCCTATATATGTTAAATATATCACAGTATATCCTAGATACAATATATGTGTGCAGAACTGAACAGTTCTCTTATTGCACAGGAAGAATTGGATTCAGAAGGTAGAAATAACCCGGGAAGAAAAACAAAATGCAAACAGTTTACATTCATTTCCCAGTGTTCTTTCTTTGGGTGTAGTTGCTTCTGTCCATCATTGATCAGTTGGAACTGAGTTAGATCTGATCTCTTTGTCAAAGAAATCCACTTCCATCAGAATACATCCTCATACAATATCGTTGTTGAAGTATATAATGATCTCCTGGTTCTGCTCATTTCACTTAGCATTAGTTCATATAAGTCTCTCCAAGCCTCTCTGTATTCATCCTGCTGGTCATTTCTTACAGAATAATAATATTCCATAACATTCATATGCCACAGTTTACCCAGCCATTCTCCAATTGATGGGCATCCATTCAGTTTCCAGTTTCTGGCCACTACAAACAGGGCTGCCACAAACATTTTGGCATACAGGTCCCTTTCCCTTCTTTAGTATCTCTTTGGGGTATAAGCCTGGTAGTAGCACTGCTGGATCAAAGGGTATGCACAGTTTGATAACTTTTTGAGTATAATTCCAGACTGTAAGATAGCACTTTTTAAAGACTCATCAGCTACCCGAAAAACCTGACCAAACAAAATTCCTGGATACTGTACTTAAAAAAAAAAATCATAATACTTCCTAGATCTAATTAGACGTAGAAGACAAAATAAAAATAGAATCTATCAGTTACTATTGAATGGAGCTAGAGAAAAATATGAAAATGTACTAATTAATTGAAACTACTACAAATTTTTGTTACATAGTCTCATATTGATCTTCATCCAAATTATGCCCACTAACTGTGAGTGTTCATCAAAGAACTGTCCTTGGTCCTCTTTTTTCTTCTCCTATACTATCTTGCTTGATAATTCATCAACTCCCATGGATTCAATTATTCTCTCTATGCAGATGATTCTCAGAACATTAAACCTGGAGGCAGAAGGACCTGAGTTCAAATTTGACCTCAGGCACTTATTGGCTAGATAATCCAGGACATATCACTTAACCATGATTGCCTCAATTTGCTCATCTGTAAAATGAACTGGAAAAGGAAATGGCAAACCACTCTAGTATCTCTGCCAAGAAAACCTCAATGGGGTCAGGGAGAGTCAGATATGACTGAAAAAATTCGACATCTCCAACAAAAAGGAAAAAAAAAACAAATATCCTTTCATAATTCCATGATCATATAGTGTTACTGAGAGAGTATAAGATAAACACAAAGTCTTGGTGTGGTTTTGTTTCATTTTGCTTATTTTAAAAAGGTATTGAAAAGAGTGGTTAAAAAGAATATATTAGGACAAAAATCAGATAAAAGGAAGAGAAACTTACTATTTTTCATAATCATGGTGTGCAAGAAGAAAAATATATAAACCAGCTGTTAAGGTTGAATCATGAAAGATAGGGAGAGGAAGGGGGAAAAAGTTTAAGAACTAGTCAATAGCCTGGGGTAGTTGAAGAGAGGAGGAGCAGTAGAATGGGAACAGACCACTTTATTATAGATTACTAATGTTGATTACACCCATTATTTTTCACCATTTTCTTTTTGTAAAAAGGGAGGTGGAAGGGGAGTAAAGGGAAGGAAAAGTATAAAAGCATATAATGGAGGGAAATATATGATTAGTAATCATAACTATGAATTTGAATGGGATAAGCTTACCTATAAAATGGAGAAGGTTTAGAACACAGGTTAGAAAATAAAATCCAATGATACATTATTTATAAGAAACACATTTCTAAAACATATATGTTCTCAAAAAATTAAAATTATGAGTGAATTTAATTAGGTGAATCTTAAGAAACAAAGATAGCAATCACAATTTCAAAGGACCAGTAAAAATATATTTAAAGGAAGTAATCAGGGAAACTTCATCATGTTTAAAGGTTCCAAAGAGCCTTTAATAATTTAATAATTAATATATAATTATTAAATAAATTGATTAATAATATTGCTATTGTAATTAAATTATTAATGATTTAATAATAGTGGTACTTTATATATGCATCAAGTGACATAGTATCTAAGTGCTCAAAGGACAAATTAATCAAATGAAAAAGAGAAACAGAAAACTCATAATAGTTGGAGGCTTTAAATGAGCTTCTGCTCATTTCAGAACTAGACAAATTTCATCCCAAAAAAGTAAGGTTATGGGAGGGCAGCTAGGTGGTGCAGTGGATA
Source organism: Antechinus flavipes (assembly GCF_016432865.1). Taxonomy (NCBI): domain Eukaryota; kingdom Metazoa; phylum Chordata; class Mammalia; order Dasyuromorphia; family Dasyuridae; genus Antechinus; species Antechinus flavipes. The sequence goes on along the minus strand of NC_067401.1, from coordinate 130,541,636 downwards.
GAGCACCAGCCCTGAAGTCAGGAAGACCTAAGTTCAAATTAGGCCTCAGACACTAAACACTTCCTAGCTGTATGACCCTGGGCAAGTCACTTAACTCCAATTGCCTCTGCAAAAAAAAAAAAAAAAAAAGTTGTGAATAAAATTTTAGAAAACAAAAATGATCCATCACTAGTGATTAATCAATAGAAATATAAAGGTATATATTTCTCAACTTTACATATCTTTACAAAAGTTGATCATGTGCTGGGTCATAAAAACCTCATAAACAAATGTAAAAAAAGCAGAACTATTAAGCACATCTGTTACAGACAAGACTCTAAAAATTATAATAAAGGTTCTTTGAGAAAAGGATTCAAATAAATGGAAACTAAATAATCCTTTTAAAAAATATGATCCAAAGAACAAATCAGAGAAAGTAGATAATTTTTTCAAAGAAAATAATAGAGATACAAAATATCAAACTTTTGTAATGCAGCCAACATAGAACTTAGGAAAAAAATGTGTATCTCTAAATATTTTCATTAAGAAAAGAGAGAAAAATAGATCCATTAAATGGGTATGCAACTAAAAAACTAGAAAAACAACACTACAACTTGTAAAGTTCTCTGTTTCAGTTTACTTGGGGTCTCTGGGAGCAGCCTTCCTTTCAGTTCAGAGTACTCACCACAAGTGCAGCCAAGAACTAAAGTCCAAATCCTTTATTGTCTCTTTCCAAGTCTTGTCTCCTTTGCTGCGGCCGGATTAGCTTTCTTATAGTCCAGATCTTTTATTATCTCTTTCCTGGGGCTGGACAGCTTTCTGGAAAGCCAGCTTTCAGTCTGGCCTTGGTCTTAGTGGGAGAAGTGCTAGAGTCCAGGCCAGCCACCAAGAAAATCAAAGATCGAATTGAATTTCTCCCCTTGGTTCTTAGTGACTGACTTAGTACCTTGTAAGAATCTTTTGTTTCAAGTTCAGAGTTCTGGCCCATAACAACAACTAAACAGTAAAATAGAAATTCTAAAAATAATATTAACAACACTGAAAATATTGAATTGATAGATACAATTAACTGTTCTTTTTAAAAATAGTAAAATTAACATAAAAATAATAATTTTAAAGGTAATAATGAAACAAGTGGGAAGGAAAGGAATCTTATCAGTATCAGAGCTCAAACTGTACTACAAAGTAATAATCATTAAAATGATTTGGTACTGGTTTTAAAAGAGGTATCAATCAGCAGAACAGATTAGATACAGAAGATATAGATGCAAACACAAAACCATAGAATTTTATGTACCCAAAGACTTCAATTTGTACGAAAAGACTATTAGACAAAAACTGCTGGAAAAAGTGGAAAGTTGTTTCTTAGAAATTAAATTTAGACTAATATTTTATACCTCTACCAAGATAAACTCCAAGTAGATATGTGACTTCTTTATTAAAAAGTCATATGTCATTACAAATTAGAGAAACAAAAAATTACCTTATGAATTTATGGATAGAGAAAAAGTTCATGACTAAATAAGTGAGAAGATTGTATGTTCCCTTACTCTTCTTCTCTTTCCCTTGCCCAAAAGCTAATAACTGATTCTTCTCCTTTCTTTTTTTCCTTTTAAACCTCTCTTCAATAATTACACATTTTAAACCTATATCGGATTGCTTGCTGACTTGGGGGAGTGGGGAGGGAGGAAGAGAGAGAGAAAAATTTGGAACACAAAGGTTTGTAAAGGTGAATGTTGAAAATTATCTTTGTATGTATTTGGAAAAATAAAATACTATTAAAAATTATTTTAAACTCTCTTTAAGATCTATCCTCCATCATTAGAGTTTGTTTTTCTTGGAATAAATCCTTCTTTTATTCTACTCTCTCTTTTATTTGTCCATCACTATTCTTTTTCCTCCTGTTTCTTTGTTAAGTGAAATGTATTTCTACACCCTGTACACAACCATGTGTGTGCATTCTTCCATCCTTTGACCAGATCAAATGAAAGTGACATTTGTGTTGCCTGCTTCCTCCAGTTCCTTCCTCATTGCTTTCATAGTTTTCTACTTGCTAATCCAAATTATGTGAAATAATTTCCACCAGTCCTTCTCTCTTTTCCCCTTCTTACATATTCCTTTTCCCCACTCTCTCCTTTCTTCTTTTAAGATCATAAAATTCTTTTTAAAATCCATTTTCAGGCCTATTATCTTATTAAACTTTTTCTATAATCCCTGATGATAATGATAATTGCTTTCACTAACATTCTCAATTAATTTCCAAAATAATTTTTTAAAGCTCTATTTAAACCCTTGCTTCATCTCTTCCAGGAATTCTAGTTGAACTTGTACCCAGGTGTGTTTGGCTTTTAGGCTTTTCTTATAGTTATTTTGAATCATTTTCTTTTTCTAGGTCTATATCATTATCATCTTTATCCCCAGGATAGTTTTTTTGTTATTGTTTGTTCATTCTTCCAGTCTTACTTCCTGACTCTGGAATTTGCGTTAAGGCCAGGGTTTGAGTCAGAGCCAAACAGCTGCTCCTTGTCTCTGTACTTACTCATCTCTCAGTACACAGCCTAGGGCAGAAGCACCTGCTTCTTTCCCAAAACGGCTGCCCTTGGGTGTAGTCCCTTCATCAGTCCTCCCTAGATCTGTGACCCAGAACTGAGTAGTGATCAGCAGAGCTGCCAGTAGGCACCTGTTCCTGCTCCCTACACAAGATCAGTCTCTGAAATGCCAGATTTCACACCTGTTCTTGCCCTGGTGCCCTGCCCCTGGCAGGCCCTCCTTCAAACTCCCACTGGAATACTCACTCATTTCTGGATCCTCAGATCTCTTTGTTTCCCTGTGCTGACTAGGTTGGGAAAATGACTCAGTGTGATTTTTTTTTCTTGGATTTTCCAATCAGGATTCATACTAGTACATTTTCTAGATTTTGTGAAGTAGTTGATGGGGACAGATCAACTATTAATATTATATAAAAATCAAATCTTACTCATAAGGATTATTATAAAATGATGGTATTCTTTATAAGATATATAGCTCAATAAGATATGTATCACATAGCTTATATTCTATAATTATGATAATATATATAGTATTTATCTTCTTTATATTCTACATATTCTATAATATTATGAAAATACATATCAATTGTTTTCTATATATTTTATATATTCTATAATATTTATGATAATATATATTATTTGTCTTCTATATAAAATTAGATCTTATTCTCATTATACTGCTTAAATAGCAAGACTCCCTTAGGGACAGAGAGAAGGCAAATAAAACTTCCAGCACCTGGAATCTTCCCTCATATCTTGATTAAGAAAGCCCAGGATCCTGAGCCAAGAGCCTTGGGAAGAGCAATTTTTTGCTTTATTTTTAATTTTTTTTTTGCTTATTATTTCAACTGAGGACTACAACTATTGTCCTGTGGAGCAACCCCTGTGGGGATACAGTCTTGCAGCCACTCCTGCAAGCCCCAAAAAGAATGTTTTGTACCAAAGTCCTCATGGTTCAACATCAGATATGGATATTATTTTATTCATGGAAGCAACATTAAAGCAGGGGCGTTACTATTTGCTTTGTTGCAATACCCTAAGATATGCGACTTTTCTATCTGATTGTTAGCTAAAACCTTTCCCAGAGGTTACTCATAAGATTGTGAGCTCTTTGAGACAAATGAGTCTTTCTCTTATTGTATCTTTCTAGTGCTTAGCACAGTTCAGTTGTATATAGTTAAACCCTTTAAAATGCTTATTAGACACTTATTAAATGCTTATTATGTGCCAGGAATTGGGTTGGGTATGCAAAGGTAAAAAAAAAAAAGTCCCTGTTCTCAAAAAGATCACAAGGATAAATAACATGCAAACAATCGTGTATGAACAAAATACATACATGATTAACTGGAGATAATTTCAAAGGGAAAAGTTCTAGTGAATTAAGGGACTTTGAGAAAGGCTTCTTTCAGAAGATGGGATTTTATCTGAGACTTGAAGGAAGCTAGAAAGTAGAGATGAGAAGGGGGTGAATTCCAGATATGGGAGACAGAAAATGAAAATGCAGAATTGGGAGAGTATGGCAAAAAGCCCAGAGTCCCTGGATGATAGAGTAGTGCAGGGGAGGAAGGTGTAAGCGGCTTGGAAGGTAAAAGCAAGTTGTGAAGGGCTTGGAAAGCCAGAGTTCTTTATCTTGGAATGGGAAACTACTGGTGTTTGTTGAAGAGTCAGTGCACTTGAACATGATCAGTTTGACAGCAGAATGTTGGATATGAGAGGAGATGGCATAGGTAGGTTAACCAGCAGACATTTATAATAATCCAGGTGAGATATTATGAGGCCTTCATCAGTGATGGCAGTGTCAGAGGGAGAAAGGAGTATGTACAATAACAGTGACAAAGGCAGAATTGACAGGATTTAGCAACTTATTAGAAACAGAGGTAAGAGGGAGTGAGGAGTTAAGTATGATACATAGTATATCATGAATCTAGGAGACTGGCAGGTGGTGATGATAATGTCTATGCCATGTGTCCATTTGGAGTTTATTCTGATTTATGAAGTGAGATGTTGCTCTGTATCCCATCTTATTTTCCACTCTAATGGATATGAATTAGACACTCAGAATTACTTTATATTTCTATACATTTTTTTCATATGACTATAGATAGCCTAGATTTCTTCTCTTAAGAGCTGCCTGTTTAATGTCTTTAGACTATTTATTAATTTTGGAATGGCCCTTATTCTTTTTAAAAATATCTTTTTTCTTTTTTTAGATTATATATGTATATTCTTTTTAAAAAACATTTCTATATGAGCCATATTGGGAGAGAAAAATTAGAACAAAAATGAAAAACCATAAGAAAAACAAAAACAGAAGGGAAAAAAGTATGCACTGATCCACATTCAGTCTCCATAGTTCTCCCTCTGGATGCATTTTCCATCCAAAGTTTATTGGAATTGCCTTGGATCACTGAACTGCTGAGAAGAATCAAGTTGATCATCATATTATCTTGTTGTTGCCATGTACAATGTTTTCCTGATTCTGCTTGCTTCACTCAGTGTCAGTTAATAATGTAAATCTTTCCAGGCTTTTCTAAAATCAGCTTTTCATCATTTTTAATAAAACAATATATTCATATACCATAACTTATTCAGCCATTCCCCAATTGATGGGCATTCACTCATTTTCCAATTCTTTATGGCTCTTATTTTTACTTCTCGGCAATTAGACCTTTATTAGAGAAACTTGCTTTAAACTTTGGGGTTTTTCCCTCCAATTTTACTTTTAGTCTTAGTTTAATTGATTTGTTTGTACTAAACCTTTTTAACTTTGTGTAATCAAGATTATCCATTTTCTCCTCTGTGATACTCTGTATTTCTAGTCTGGTCATGAACTTTTCTTTTGTCCATAGATCTGAAAGGTAATTTTTTATATGCTTCTTTAATTTGCTTATGATCTAAACTTTTATATCTGACACATATCCATTTGGAGCTTATCTAAGGCATCTCATGTAAATCAAATTTTTTTCATATAGATGACCAATTTTCCCACTAGTTTATAATCAAATAGTGAGTCCTTAACCCAGTTGCTTGACACTAAAGGGATGCCCATCAGTTGAAGGATGGCTGAACAAATAGTTATATATGTATTGTATTATATTATTGTATTATAAAAATAATAGATGATTTCAAGGAAATACTTATATGAGCTAATGCAGAATGAAAAAAAAAACAAAAGAATTGCTATATCAATATTAAAAAAAAACAATGTTGGAGACTTTTTGAATTGATAAATTAAATGACCTGAACCAGGAGAACAATTTATATCATAGCAATAACATTGTAAAGACAAACAACTATGGAAACTGTAAAAACCATGATCAATACAGTAACCAACCATGATTCTAGACTACCAATGCTGAAACATACTATTTACCTTCTTACAGAGAGGTAGTGGATTTGAGATGCAAACTCATACACATACATACATACACATAACCATATATGTGTGTATGTATGTATATAATCAATGGGGAAATTTGTTTTGCTTAACTGTGTATATTTATTACAGTATTTTACTTGCTGATCATGGCTTCCTTCTTGAAACTCTCCTTTCTTGGCTTCTATTACTCTTCATTTTCATGGTTTTCCTTCTGCCTCTCTTACCCCCTTTACTATTTCCTTTTCTGACTCCATTTTCTTATCCCTAAATATAGGCATTCCCCAGGTCCCAGTTTTGGTTTCTTGTTCTTCTTGTATTATTTCTTTTGGTTAACTGATACTTTCTCATAGCTTCAATGATCACTTTTGCTTAAATGATCCTCCAAAATGTTGACACAGGTGAAATGGTACTGGCTATTCCTCATACTTTGAATTTATTCTATCATCTCTACCTCAGAGTCCTCCCTTTCCTTCAAGATGCTACTTAAGCATTACCTTTTGCATGAAATCTTTCATAATCCTTCCAAGTGCTAATGTCCTCCTCAAATTTCCTTGCATTTAATTTTTATTTCTATGGATTTATTCTCCCTGTGTTTATTCTGTATATACTTGTGTACATCTTTGTTGCCTTTCCAGTTAGAATGTAAATTCCTCCTGAGTAGGGATTGTTTCATTTATTGCATATGTATTCCCAGTATCTAGACCAGTGCCTGGCATATGGTGGGCATATAATAAATGCTTATTGTTTGATTCATTTCTTCATTTTTGCATTCTTTGTGCTGTAAAGAGAATGTCAAAATGTGTTGGCTGTTCCATATATAGAGGAACTGAGGCAAAAATAAATAAACCCATAACTGGGGTGCAGCAACCAGAGTTTTGACCTAATCCATCAAATTTAAAGAGCTTCCAAATTAGAGACTACTGACTGTATTTAGTCTTTCCATCAGGATAGTACTCAGCAAGAATGATTATTTAAAAGAAGTAGGCTGGGTTGAGCTCCTCCCCTAGGACACTCCATCCTTCCCCCCATCCCAGTCCTTTGAGAGCCCCACTTACCCTGGATATAGTTTGTGGTATTTTTCATATATCTATAATTACACAAAAATAAATTGGCTGACAGTTACATCATCAATGGAACTAGCTGAAGTCCTAGAAGGAGACTTCCTGGGTAAGACAGATAGAAAAATAAGTAGAGTATTTCCTCCCGGGAAGACTGAGAAAGTGTTCTTTCTTATATTTCAACAGGACCATTAACTCAGTTCTCCATTTTCAGCTGGAACACAGAGTCCACATTTATTTAGACTATTTATCTTGTCTGGCAAGTAGTGCTATCTTCGTTTGCTTTGGAAAAAAGGCTAATTAGATTGGTGTTTTTTTTTTTCTTTCTTTCCCAAGGCAATCTTAATAAATGTGAGGAAAAAATGATTAGATATTGAAGATGTTTAGACTCAGAGGCATGACCTATAGTAACTTCCATTTTCTTTTTTTCATTAAATTATGTTTGCAATCAGAAACTACCTTAATTATGTGCCTATTAGGACTGGGAGAAGTGTGTGCCAACTGTAATTGTTGCCCTTTTTATTTCCCCTTATGTGTTAAGGCTGTTTCAGTTTTAAAATATGTTGTAAAAATGAATCATTTTTGCTGACATTATGCTACAACATATTAACCCAAAGGATAAAGTGGAATATGTCCAGGGTTGTTTCTGACTTGTCTCAGGTGCTCTTTTTCAGAGTACTGGAGGGGAGAGGTAAGTAGTCCCATATAAGGATTATCTTGGGATATTGACTAAACATGGCTTGGGCCATCTGGAATAAATAAGAAAAACCTCTAAGTGAAAGTTCTCTTCTTTTATGTGCTCACTTTTCTTTCAAAAGTTCCAGAGTTAAATAGACATAACACAGCAATACAGGATAGCCCTGGAACCAGAAGCTCAGGCATCTGTGAGGGGTAGAGGGAAGGTGTTGTGAAAGGAATTATGATGTTCATATTAATTGATAAGGCATGTGTAATGAATATACTAATAATTTAGATTTTTCAGAGCTACCATTTTCCCAACAGATTCTGATTTGGGAGTCAGTCTCACAATGCAGCTTGAAATGATTACTCAATTCCTGACAATGCTCTCCTATGTATGTCAAGTGGAGTGAATCAGATTGCAGAACTTGTTCCTGTCACAAAATTTTGGTCCTGTGCACCAAGTAATGGCCCTGAGATTTTGAAACAATCACTTAAGAACTGTTCCCACAGAACTCAAGAACACCCATACTGTCCTGCACTTATGGGCTATAGGAAACCACTTTGGCCCTGCAAAATTATTGTATGTGGATTATAAAAATCCACCTTCCCACTCATTATTTATGTATATAAAGTGTGCCTTCATCCAGTAGGAGGAGCTCTCCCCAGAAGAACTTCAGAAGGTCTGCAGAATAATTTCCCATACTGAAAGTAATTCGTTAAATGCTTCCTGTTTCTGGGCACTCCTGTCTCTGGCCTCTAGCTATTCTCAATTAGCGACTGGTCTTGTCGGAACTATGTTTAAAATTCTATTAACAGTGTCTATTACCTTCATTTGTTATCTACTTCGATATCAATTAATGAGGGGAATATAAGTATAGTAATAGAAGTATAGAATAATAATAATAAGGTATAGAATAATAATGAGGGGAATAAAAGCATAGATAATAGTCAATAATATTGAATAATCTGAGCTTTGCACAGTTTTTTTTAACTTTGTTAACAAATACTACAAACGTACAAATATAAAATCACCCAACTCTCCCATTACTGATCTCTCTTCCTCTTTTCTCCATGCTCATCCGGGATCCAAATCCAGACTTCGCCCCACTGCCGACAGAAGTTAAGAGAATCACAACTCTAACTTCAGAGGGCAGACCTGAAAACACTGAGTAGAAATTATAGAAGCAGTTTTAGGTTCTACATAAAGAAACACTTTCCAACAGCTCAAACTCTCTAAAAATGGGATGGAATGCCTTATGTGAACTTCCTCCTCTCTATTAAGGTTCCAACTTGGGCCTATTGGATTGTCTGACCACTAAGGTCCCTCCTAACTTTTAGAATCTTTGCCAAATGAGTTACTTGATTAATGCTACATGTATTCTCCACATGCTTTTGCTGCCTCTGAAGTCATATTTATATTGCTTATTTTCCTACAGCAAAAAAGGAAAAGAAAAAGAAAAGAAAAATACTTAAGGAAACAGATTGCAGGTCTCATCCAGGTAGATATGAAGAAAGGACCCCGAAACTCTAAATTCCTTGAAGGAGAAAATCTCCCTCAACTCTGCCTCAGTGAGGGACTCAACCCGAGGGAAAGAAAACAAGACAGTTTCTTTCTGTTATCTAGCAAAAGGAATTCTAATCCTACTGAATTGAAGAAACTCATTGAATTCAAATTCAGCTCAAGCTGAAACCCAGCTAGAGCTGAGCCAATTTGTGCTGTCCCAACCCCCACCAAGATAATCAATATAATAAGCTTCCATCAACTAAAGTCCTTTGCAGATGGACCTGACAGCTCTCTTTGCTGCCAGGACTTTCTGTCTACTGAGAACTATGTTCTCAGTGCAAAACTCCATTTTCCATAGACCTGCCTGCTGGAATAATAGTCTTTTCCAGTGTTATCCTCTCTTCACCCTCACCTATTTCCCTGACGAGACTTTATGCCTCTCTAGAAGGATTTCTAACCTTACTTCCCAATCTCTATAATTAAACCTCTTTTATCAATCTAGGTTTTCAGGTCTGTAAATTCCTTTATAGAGAACCTCCACGCCGCCAGAAGGGAGTTCCCCAAAACTCCCTATTCTTGCTCTGAGTCCCAAAAGGGTATAATGGAGCCAAACCTCTCCCTTTGGCTCCCTGAACCCCAAACATGCCACTAGACTTTATCATTTAACTCCCTGATAACCAGAACCCCTAATCTCATTTTGGTTCCCTAAATCTAGACCTTATCAGATCTATAGAGCTTTTATGCAATTGTATTTCACAGCATCAAGAAAGAAGGCCCTGGATGAGTTGGCCAAACCTATTACCTTTTTTTATAGTGTATATAAGTGTACATACACAAAAAGAACCACACAGGTTTGTAGACAGTATAGCATAAGATTCACATTCCAATAAAATCATTTTATTGTCTAGAAGAAAGCAAATTATTTCCATGGCCACATGCTGTCTAGTGCTAAGGAAATGGTCGGGAAGGACACAAGGGCAGGAGTTGCTATTCTTCAGCACTCTGACTGTTGAGATAGTCGTGGAGAAGGGCCTGCACCTCTGCCCGCCGGCTAAGTTTGGTAGCCTTGCCCTGAAAGCGGCCTTTCTTCCCAGCTCCTTTACCTTGCAGCAATTCAGCTACCCTGAAAACCAATGGATAATATCAGAGATAACAAGTCCATTCAGGGAGAATGCAGTTCTTGAGTCCCCCCTTTACTACTTAGGAGGAATCTCATAATTGTATTTATAACTGTTCTCTCTCTCTCTCTTTTATAATCAAATGCCTGGAAAAAGTCTGCACTCACTGCTTCTACTTCTTCAGCCGTGAGAGCCTAAGGTGGGGCCTATTCCTCAGCAGTGTCAGATGTTCCCTCCATCCTGGAGCTTCCCCCAAACCTGCACCCCACTCTGAGCCTCAAGACCATGCCCATTTCTCCACAGTCGAGAGGTCAGGGACATGGCTAACTGCATTACTTCAGCACATGGGGCATTATCAATCAGACCCTACTGGCAAAGACACTGGGAGAGCACTGGGCCTTGCCACATGCCCTGATGCTTCCCTCTAAGCACTGCTGCCCTGAAGCCCATGTGTCCTAGATGGGGGGTCTCCTCTAAGGAGAATGAAAATGAAGCTCCTCAGAAGTGCTGCCTCCCTTTTCCATTGGTACTCTCATCACTTAGCACAATGTTGGCTCATGGTAAGTATATTAAGTTCTTTTTCACTCATTCCTTCACTTTTCTACTCCTTGCAATCAGTACAATTTATGATCCCATTATTCAACTGAAATTGTTCTTTCCAAAGTAATTAATGATCTCCTATTGGCTGAGTCCAGTGGCCTTTTCCCCAGTTGTCTTTCTTCTTGATGTCTCTTCACCACCTGAGCTGTTGACTGCTGTGTCTTCCTAAGTATTCCCTGTTTCCCAGGTTTTCATGACCCCACTTTCTCCAGATTCTCCTACCTGCCTGACCTTTCCTTCTCCTCTGCTCAGTCACCTTCTATTCCTGCCCATTAGCCAAGTGTACCCCATGGTTCTGTCCTAGGTCTAATACTCTTCTGGGTATAACCTCTCTCCTGGTGAGCTCCCAATTAGGATCTCTATTCGAGTAGCTTTAAAAATCTCTTTATAGCCAGGCCTTGCCTTTTCCTGAACTTCCCTTGTAACTAACTTTGCCAAACATCATCTCAGTATCTCATGAGTTAAACTCCATAAGTCCAAAATGGAAGCTAAGGTCTCTCCTTCCACCCAACCCCCCACCCCCACCTCTACTTCCCACCCTTACAATTGGCCATCCAGGTTCACAACCTGGAGGCACCCTGCACTCCTCTTTCTCCTTCACTCTTTCTATACTGTCTTTTCTATTTCCATGCCTCTAAATCAGCTTTTTATTTCTCTAGAATGATTTTCAGCTCCAGCTTTGAGTGGCTTCTTTTCACCCCCCCAAAGCACTTCCTAAGATTTCTATTTGCTGATCTGTACATATGCTGCCTCCCTTCAGTAGAATGTAAGCATCTTGAAGTCAGAGATTGTTCTGTTTCTGTCTCTTAACCTGTCCCCAGTGCCTAGTATTCTTACATGTTCAATAAATGTTTGTCGACCAGAATGGAAGACTTTCTTATGGTCTTACCTGGGTCCCAGCATATCCACTGCCTCAACTGGCCCTGCAAGTAAGAAGAGACCAGCACCTTTCTCATCCCCCACAGTTAAGAAAAGAAGGGTATCCTAGAAAAAAGATGGAAGAATGAATAAGTCCTACATACCTTGCAATACAAAAATCTATCTATTCCCAAAACTATTCCTCCTACCAAGGGTGGATATTTCCTAAAGTTTTAGAATCAAACTCCCTGAGCAAAGAAGAAAGATCTTCATCTGTCCATAATGCATAATACAGGAAGAAATGGTCTGAAAGCAGCTGGAAGACATGGAGGGCCACATGAGCTTAGAGCCACTTAACAAATGACTAAGAGTGACACTGTAACTTCATTCCATAAGAGTCACCTGAAACAGAAGTGGGAAGGACGAAAGGCCTGGCTATGACTCAAAAACTGGGTTCCACAGAAAAAAATAGAAGTGTCCCTTCTAGGCTTCTGCTCTGAAATGATATGCAGACCCAGAAATAGCAAATGCCAGAGGTCCAGAAAGACATCATGTCACAGTCTGATCTTGGAAGAAGCTAACAGGTTGTGTTTAGACTAGAGAGCCAAATATAAGGAGAGAAGGTCCCTGGGGTGGGGGGAAGAGGGTAAAGAGGGGTATCTCATATAGTCTCACCTCTATTCCAATTTCATTGGCAATGATGTTCATAAACTCAGAGTCGCCATCTTTCCTACAACAAAAAACCATTTAGATTTAGAGGCAGATGGGACCACCGAGATGTCTAGAACATTTTACAGATAAGGAGGCCTAGAGTGGCTAAATGACTTTCCCAAAGGGTAAGGTGAAGACACAGGATCTGAATTGAGGTCCTCAGACTTCAGATCCAGCATTATCTTTACCATATGTCATATCCAAAGTTTGCTTATATAGCGCATTAGAGCAAGGTTGGGGTCAGAGACCAGGGAGAGCAGGCTGTTCAGAGCTATCTGCTCCCCAAGGGTAACTGTCCATGGCACACAAAACCTCAGACTCCCCCAAGAAGGAAACGAATACTAGAGGCAAGAAAGAGAGCATGTGGTCGCTCCCTAACCTCAGCAGATAAAACTTTGGGCCCCAGTTTTCCTGGGACAACTGGGGTTTTCTGGATGGTAGCATTGATTATGGGACTATGAAGAGAGGGAAGAAGATTCCAGAGACAAGCTCATCACCCTGTCCAAATGAAGTCAGGCATCTGACACTTCTCCTCCTTCTCTTAGGTTTTATAATATCATAAAGAACTCAAATATTGAAGTCCAGATTTGTCTTTCCAGTGTCTTCAGGCTGCTGCCCATAGCAGCAATGCGGGGCACCAGTCTGTCTCCCGTCTCCGGCCCTCCTCCTCATCGCTGCTGCCAGTTTCTGAATCCTCACCTGTGTAATACAATCACTCCTTCCCTATCTGAGTTGTTCCTAAGGCTGTGGGCGGTGAGAACGGCCAGGTCTCTGAGCAGATTCAGATTGTTCTGAAAATGATACTATAAGTTAGCAAGGTCGGTGCAGGGAGTAACATAGAGGAAAGGAGATAACACACAGTAAGTCCCCACCCCCCACTTCCTCCAGTTCCCTTACCTCTGGCCACCAATCCATATACCTAGGGACTCAACCCTGTGAGACAGCTGCAAAAATCAGGGCCAGGCCTAGATATTACTTATACTCTCCCAACCCAGGCCCAAGGGAAAGCCACTGTAGGACAGAATCTATCTCCACTGCAGCCTCCCCTTCTTAGGGCTCTAGGGTAAGTCACCTTCTGGAGCAGCTTGGCTGAGTTCTGCAGTTTCTGAACAGCCTCAGCATGTTCTTCCACTCCGCACCTTGAGAGACACAGAAATCTAGAGACCCATGCTCTAACTCCCCACCCCAATTCCTAGAGGATGAGCTGCTGGGACCCAGTGATATCTGGCTTCAAATAATAGTTCCTCCTCCCAAGACTGAGGACCACAGATTATTGTTGAGCATAGCAGAGAGACACCAGCAACAGGAATAAAGTTGGGGGTGGAAGGTCACTTATTCACAAAATAACTGGAGGCAAGGACTGGCCATTTGCATGATGCATTAAGATTTGCCAAGAACTTTGCATTCACTTTCTCATTTGATTCTTCTAACAATTCTCTAAAGTAGATGCTATTACTATTGGAAACTCAGGTCTAGAGAGGTTATGTCATTTGTCCAGGGCCACATAGCTGTTAAGTGTCTGAGGCAGGTGGTCATGACTCTAAGCCCAGCACTCCTTCCACCAGGCTGTTCTGCCAAGAAGCCCACCTTCAAGAGCACTCCCATTGTCACCAGCTCATCTGATCTTTATACTGAGAAAGCAAAGGGGAATATTCCTCATGTTGCTGATGGGGAAACCTCCCTCCCTAACATCACTCAACAAATCCACAAGAAGGAAGACAGGCACCTACTTGAGTAATGTGGTCAGGGCCTTTTCTGCTCCATGACTTCTCTCCATCCACTTTAGTACCCGGTTTCCTGCTAGAAATACCAGGTTGGTCTTGTTCTTTTTCCCCTTCTCGGTACCAAGAATCTTAATGACCTGGATAAAGTTTGGAAGATATATGTGAAGTGGGTTCAAAGAGCAAGTTAGGCTTATATTGCCTCTCCAGAATAAGTGAATGGGAGCGGGGGGAGTTAAGGGTCTTACAAAGAATCCTTTTATGGGACTTACTCCATGCACTTTGCCTACAGACTTCTCCAATAGAAGTGGCGAGACAGATACTGGGCTTCTTTGCCAAAAGAATTTCAAGATTTTTGAGTCTCTACTCTCTCCTGCCTCCATCTCAGGCCTATCTTGCACCTCTGGCCTTTTCTGGAACCCCAACTTTCCCTTCCCCCCCACTCACCTGCAGATCACTGAGGTTTTTCACGTGAGTTCCACAGCACATATTGGAGTCAACACCCTCAATGGTGATGACACGGATAGGTCCTACATGGTCATCTGGCAAACCCCGGCCTCTTACCTGGAATGGACAGGTATGTCTGAGCTTTTAAAAGGTTTTTTAAAAGAACCCTTTAGATACCCTGAAGTTATTGACTACCTCTTCCGAACAGATTTTACCTTTTCCACCTCAGGATCATCCGGGCTCAGTTCCTTCACAGTCACAGGTAGCCGATTTCGGATCTTCTCATTGACACTCTGCTCGATAGCAACTATCTGTTCTGGTAAGACCATGGGGCTATCCAGCTCTATTGTGCTCCGAAAGCGTCCTAACTCCCTAACCAGAGAAAGTGGGGTTCATGGGATGAGAATAAAATATATGAGATTGGCAGCTTTTAGGACTAGAGCTTGAGGAGTTCTTAATCTCTCTTCCATCACCAGTTTCACTTTGGCAGTCTGGTGAAGCCTAGAGATACCATTGCAGAATAATGTTTTTAAATACATATGCTTGCAAAGGAATCCAATTATGGTGAAATGCAACTATCACAACACTGAAGAAAAAAAAAATTACAGATGCCCTGAAAGACTGAAAGAGCCATCAGACTCAAATAACTGGATTAGAAAAATTCTCTTCCTGTCTAGTCTGACACAGAGATTTTACTTTATCCTATCTTCTGAGCTAACAGAAGAGGACTGAGCAAATGATAAGCAATATCATTCCTTTCTCTTGCCCCTATCTCTCTAGGTATCTGTTAAGAGAAAGCTAGAGAAGTCAATGATCTGTATCACATAAACTATTATAAAATTAAAAAAAAAAAAAAAGAACAATAAGATGAAATATATACTAAAAATATACTTTTTTAACCTATAATTTCAGCAGTGTGATAGAACTCTGAGTGAGAAAACTCTCTCCACCAATGCAGACTGGGAACTGTTCTGAGAATGAGGATGTTAGATATCTGACCGGGACAATGAGAAGTAAACTGACTTTCCCAACGTCATAGAGATAATATATGTCAGAGACAGGGCATGAATCCAGATCATCCTGACTCCAAGAATAGCCCTCTGGCAACTATCCCAGGAGGCATCTCTAATTAGGGATAGGGACTAGACAAGTGGAATAGATGACTTAAGGATGAGAAAATTCCTTCTATCAACAGAGAGTGGCACCTTTTTTTGTAACTGAGTCCTTGAAGAATTGCTAATAGTACTGAATGGTTTGGAGAATTGTCCAGCCAGTTTCATATAACCTTTATCCTACTCTTCCTCAAATTTTTTTCCCCCTTTTTAAAAAAAAAATTTATTTAGAAAAATAAGAAAAAGTCTTGCTCAATTAGAAGCTCTCTCTAATCAATATATCATGATTTCTGTAAAAATGACTAAAGAAGAACAAAAATGAATGGGGAACAATGGCAAAAGAACTCTGACAAGCATTCCTTTGTAATAGGAACTGAATGAAAAATATTAAGGCATTTTATGTGTTGAAATTAATTTAAATGTAAACACTGGCTAAGCTGGTTTAGTTGATTGTACTAATGTTCAAAGTTATGGTTTTAATATAACTTTAAAATTTTTAGTAGTTAGTCCAATTTTTTACTCACCATGATGTTGTCTTCAACCCAAACAGGTGATCAGCCACAGCTGTGATGAGATGCTGTCCTGGATATCAAGACAGAGATAAGGAGAAAGGGGAATAAGAGAACACTGACATACAAAAGCTCTCAGATTCAGGCACAGGTCTCTCTACATAAATGCTTGGCTATAAGGATAGCCAAGGTGATACTATCATCCATACACAATTCCCAGCAATGAGGCTACATTTTTTTCTCCACTTCTATTCCCTACATACCTGAATGCTGCTGCATGTGATCAAACCTCCGCTCCCAGTCCAGCTGCACTTGGACCTGGCTCCCAGGTGCCAGGGGAGTAAGCAAGAAATGCTCAGCTTCAGGTCCCCGGCGGGTCACTCTAAGTACTGGGATGTTGTCAATAGAACCTCGGTCATCGGGCTGGGGGGAAAAGGTTTCTACTATGGATTTAGGAAAGGAAGGATAAAGCAGTAATTCATATTTAAGAAGCAATTTAGGAATTAAAAAGTACACATTGACTTGAAAAGTAGGATTTGTCTGGAAACAAGAAGTACAGGAATGAACACTGCTAGCTCTACTGTCAGAGGACCTGAGTTTGAATGCTCTCTCTGCCACATACTGGTATGAAATTACTTCTGACATTACTCTCAATTCTAATCTCTGATTCTTTGAAACTTAGTATGGTTTGTTTTTTTTGGGGGGAAGGGGAGAAGAGAGATGTGAAATAATGCTATAATCTGAAGTTCCCAAGAGTCAGATATTAAATATAGAGGTTGTAATGGATCTAATAGACTCAGGCTATTCTGTTTTAAGCTGATTCTGATAGTTGGGGAAGAGGGAGAGGATTTCTTCTTTTCCTTCTTACAGCTTACTTTTTTTTTTATTTTAAAAATTGATTTTAATACACATTGCTTTACAAATCATGTTAGGAGAGAAAAATCAGAGCAAAAAGGAAAAACTATGGGAGAAATAAAAGAGCAGAAAAAAGTGAACATAGCAGTATGAAAGACTCGGTTCTTCTCAGTGGTTCCGTGATCCAAAGCAATCCCAATAGACTTTGGACAGAAAATGCCATCTACAGCCAGAACAAGAACTAAAGAAATGGAATGTAAATCAACACATGCTATGTTCACTTTTTAGCAAATTAGCAAAACTATATCTACATTATGAAATTAAAAACGTCATTTCCACAAGGGCTCTACCGGCTTCATCACATGGCCACAAGAGTCCAACACACCAAAAAGGTTAAGGACCCCTCTCCCCCCTCCAAGCCTAACCTCTCCTTTTGATCCAAGGCAGGGAGAGGAGGGCATCTGTTAGTCTTGAGCATTTCCCAGTACTTGGGAATGAGACAGGACCTGAAGGAGGCTAGAAGAGCCAGGCGTTTAAAGCCCGAGGACTTGACTTCTAAGTCTTGGCTCTGCTACCTATGGGATATGTCTCTGGGAAAGTCACTTCCTCCGCTATTAAAAAGAGGGATCTAAAGTCCCACACAGTACACTGAGGTCTCTCTTCTGCCCTCTAGGGGTAGAACCCAAAGAGAAGCTAAAGTGAAGCACCGGGGTGGGCACAGGGGCAGATTGGGGCCAACAGAAGGGCGTGGCCTACGTAAAGGGCGGGATTCCAGGGAGGAGTGGCTTAAAAGGGAGGCGGGGCCTAGTATAGCGGTAGGGTGGTTGACGAGGTGGGGGCAGGGCTGGAGAACTAGGGCGGGGCCTCGCACCTGGCCCCCGCCCTCAGGGAAGAGCAGGGTATCTTCCAAGACCACGTGGTAGCCGCTTAACTTCTCCTTGTTCTTGCTATTGCCTGTCCCTTCCGTCTGCAGCTCCGCGGGGCGGCAAGAAAGCACTGTGGTGCTGAACTGCGGAGCAAGGGGAGGGCCGTAAGGCGGGGCCTGCCGGCCGAGTCCCCGCGCTCCTCCCCTCCCAGCCCCCTAGATCTCGAATTCCTAGCCTCGGGTCTCACCTCTCGAGCGTAGCTGTCCCGCTGGCACCGGAACGTCATGGTTGCTGACTCCCCGAAGGTTGGGAATGCTAAAGTGAAGGACCCGATAAAAACGGAGCTCAAGCCCTAGACAGGACCTGTGTTTCTTTCCTCTGCGGCGGTAGAGTGTTTGGAAAGGGATTTCGGACGGTAGGCGGCGTGGGCCAGAATTAACGAAAACGGAAATCGGAGATTCTTCCCCCCGGTCGTTTAGTAACCTTTGGCGTAGCTCTCGGAAACCGGAAGTGAAGTTCGGACACCGGAAATCATGGAGCCGGGCAAGATGGCGTCCCCCAAGAGCACGCCAAAAGATGCCCAAGTGATGGCTCAAATTTTAAAGGATATGGGCATTACAGAGTACGAACCAAGGGTCATCAACCAGATGCTGGAGTTCGCCTTCCGCTACGTCACCACGATTTTGGACGACGCCAAGATTTACTCGAGCCACGCCAAGAAACCGGCGGTGGATGCGGACGATGTGCGGCTGGCCATCCAGTGCCGGGCCGACCAATCATTCACGGCGCCGCCGCCGAGAGATTTCCTGTTAGATATTGCCCGGCAGAAGAACCAGACCCCGCTGCCTCTGATCAAACCCTACTCGGGTCCCCGGCTACCGCCGGACCGCTATTGCTTAACAGCGCCCAACTATCGGCTGAAGTCCCTGCCCAAAAAGATGCCGGCCCAGGCGGGAAGAATCACGGTGCCCCGGCTGAGCGTGGGTGCAGTCAGCAGCAGGCCCGGCACCCCAACCTTGGGCGCTCCCTCGTCCGCGCCCACAGTAGCCGTGGCTGCAGACGTTGCGACCCCGCTGTCTCTGGCTGGCCAGAGGTTCACGGTGCAGATCCCGGCGTCGCAAAGCCCAGCGGTGAAGGCCACGATGCCCGCGACGCCCGCCGTGCAGAACGTCCTAATCAACCCCTCCCTCATCGGGTCCAAGAATATCCTCATCACGACCAATATGGTGTCCTCGTCGTCATCTTCGTCATCGTCTTCATCTTCCTCGTCCTCCTCCTCGCAGAGCACCCCCGCCGAGTCCTCAAATCCATTGAAAAGAAAACACGAAGAGGATGACGACTATGACAATTTGTAAAGGCCTGCTCTGATGATGTCAGAGGTAAGACTGCGCTTCATGGTGGGGTATCAGTCTCGGGTTGTGACCAGTGTCCCAAAAGTCCTAGTGCAGTAAATAAAACTGGAAGTCTCACACTGCATAAGGCATCCTGAGCAAATCAGCTATTATTAGAGCCTAAAATATGAACAGGGAACACCATGTATCTTAAATAGTAATGGCATTTATATAGGACTTTAAGGTCTGCAGAGCACTTCCTCCCACAACCGTAGGAGGTGGGTACTATTTTCCCTGTTTTATAGATAGGAATGTTGAAGCAGACATGTTAAATGATTTGCCCAAAGTCAGGCAGCAAGGCTGAATTTGAACTCCAGCTCTTGCTGACCTCAGGTCTCAGGATTCTGTCCATCGTATCACTTAGCTGCCTCTATTATTAAAAAAAAAAAACAAAAAACAAAAGATGAAGAAAAGGATGGTAGAGCAGCAGTATATTTCACTGGAAGTATAATTGTTGGATTTTCTTTATTAAGTTCAAGAATTTTTTTTTTGTTAAGACTGTATTTAGAAAATATAAAGTAAGAAAGTAAAGTAAAAAGACAGTATCTAGCCCTTGTGTCCCTTGGGACCAGTATTCTGCAAAGAGCTATTCTTAGCTCAAGTTCATAGCATTTTAGAATTTGGAGCTTGAAGAGACTTTAGAAGCAATCTGGTACCCACTTTTTTTTAAGATGAAAAGGGGCAGGATCAGTACTGGTTCTACTTAATAATTAGCAGGTAATAAAATAGATGAGTTAAATTTGAACCCAGCTCTCTCCCAGTATAATTTACCAAGTGGTGCCAAAGTTTTACAAGCCTTAACATAGCTTTTTAAAGAAATTAAAGTTGACCAAGGCCAAATGACTTGCTTGAGGTCATACCTAGTTAAGTGTTAGGCAGGATTTGCATTTTGGTCTCCTATCTTTATATATTTACAACACCTAGGGGCCTCACTTAAAGGGGAGCTTCTCTCAGTGGCCATCTAGTCTAAATTGTACCCAAAAAGGAACCTCCACTATAATATATCAAAAAAGGGGTTATCCAGTCTCTTGTTGAGGACACACTCCTGGGATCCTCCACTCTGTAACTTCCATCTGGTATTTCTGATTCTGGCTTCTTGGGCTAAACAAAAAATCTAATCTTTTATGTGACAGCTCTTCCAAAATTTGAATCCAGCCATCATATATCATTCTCCTCCTCCCATTTCTTTTTTTTATCTCCTCCAGGCTAAACATCCTCAGTTCATTCAACTATCCTCATATGACATGGACTCTTCACTGTCATTCTAATTTGGACAATATCCTGCTTACCAGTGCCCTTCCTGAACTGTGGTGTCTTGGTGAAATCCAGCTTCTGCCAAGATTCTTGATATTATTGACGCTTCCTGAAAGTATTTCCTTTGAAAAAAAGTATCCAATTTCTTTGGCTCTTTTCCTACCCTTCACATTTTCTCATTTGAAAAAATATTCCTTTTCTCAGAAGTAGATCACCATCTGACTATGGCCAAAGTTATGAACATCATTCAAATGAATTTCTACAAATGCTTCTCACTGTCAACCACATCATGTTCTGGGTTCAGTGAAATTAACATGAAACCTAAGCAGAAACCACAGCAACCCACTTTTGAAAGAAATGTTGGTGGTGATATAGAGGTGATCCTTTTTTTTTTCTTTTTTTTTTTTTTTCTTAAAGCAATGAGTAAACATTCTGGCAGATCTGGGAAGGTTTCAAGTATGTCCCCAGAAATAAACTTTACCTGCTGTCTGAGGACTAGCCCAGCTAAATGCAAAAGAGGATCATCACAAAAATATGACACTCAGTCCTAAACAGTAAATGTGCTATACATGTGTAATGATGGGAAAGGGATACTTTTAAGACTCGGTTCCTAGACTGTTGAGACAATTCAAGCCTGCAGTTTTTGTTTACCGATCAATAATACTGGAAGAATTGAAATATCCATGGGCACATTGTTATTACAAGTGTAAGCCAGAAGACAAAATTATTGATTAAATAAATGAAGACTGGTTCCCAGCTTCCCAGGTGGGGTTTGTTTTGTCATAAACCCAAAGGCAACAAGGAAAGTCATTCTGTGAATGTGGCCTTAGAACTGTTGTTCTTCTCCCCCAACTAGGGAGAGGAAAAATTACTTCAGGTTGAGAACCTGAATTTTAGGCATTAAAGAGAAATGGATTGTTAAAAGCAGAGTTCTAAAATGGCACATATCTCTCCTTTGGGGAATATACCCCAAGGAAATAATTTTTTTAAAAGTTATTTTATAAAAATTGTCATAGTGTTGGTTATAAAATTGGAAACAGTCTCAATAGCCAACAATAGGGGAATGATTCAATAGACTATGGACACAAATATACTAGTAGTTTGCATTTAGATAGCACTTTATAGGGCACTTTCTTCAGTCTAGTGACACAGGAAATGTATTGTTACCCCATTTTACAGATGACC
Source organism: Antechinus flavipes (assembly GCF_016432865.1). NCBI lineage: Eukaryota > Metazoa > Chordata > Mammalia > Dasyuromorphia > Dasyuridae > Antechinus > Antechinus flavipes. The sequence goes on along the minus strand of NC_067401.1, from coordinate 130,519,859 downwards.
AAACAGGTTTATAGATGTTGAGTGAGTTGCCTTTGGTCATCCTGCTAGTTAATGTTAGATCTGGGACTTCAAGATCTTTTGGTTTTAAACTCAGTGTTCGGTCCCCTATATGATAATTATGTATTGTATATTGAAACATGCAAATAGTATATGTGAAATCATGTTAAGTTAAAAAAATACATGATACAATTATTCAAAAATGTACATAGGGTTACAAAGAAAATAGGGAGGGAAGATGACAGCATGTTCATTCTCTTCTGTAATGTTGCTTATGTTCCTAATTAAAAAAAAAAATTACAAAAGTTTAGTTAAGTCTACTTGCTCTTTGCCTTTTCCCTTGTCATATACACAAACATGAGAACTCTTATGACAGGCCAAAATCCAGAAATTAAAAACTGATAATAGGAAGTCACCAAAGGCCCATTTCAGAAACGGTAGCCAAAATCACATCCTTAGTGGACAACGTAAGAGAGAAAAGGCTTGCTGGGAGGATAAAAGTCAAAGGTAGAAGTAAACCCAAGGCCCAGAATTGTTTTACCATAGGCCCATAATACAGCCAAAGAGAAGATCCAAAACTTTTAAAGGTAATGGTTTCTAGATCCCTACTTGTCTTTTTCACAAGAGAAATTACCTGTTGTGTCTTCACCACTGGACTCATCCTAGAAAAGAACAGAAGCTAATGTTGAGTCAGGGAAGAGAAAGGGCATTTGTATTTATATACCCAATGGGACAGGAAGGGGCATATTCATAGAAACAAAGAGAAAACCCATTCAATCAGCTTTCTCTTTACTGTTTGGAAAGAAATTGGAACTAGAGAAAGCAGGCTTCACAGGGGAACATAGCATCATGTGCAATAATTAGAAAATAACCAGTTTCACTGACCAGAGTCTCATAAATTAGTCTTATCTGTTCCACTTACGTCCAGGTCATCCATGGCAGGGGGAGGTCCCTTTGCACTGGCTTTCTTTAAGAGCTGGAAAGGAGATGGAGAAAATCACAGGAAGAACGGATGTCATTGATCAAAGAGACCAAGCAAAATCCTATATGACAGCAAACCAATCAGAACTTATGCAGAGTAAATGACAGGAAAAGAGAAACTCAGGGACATAAAATTGGCATCTCTCACCTCTGCATAATGTTCCACCTGAGCTAGCTCCACCTCTTCATCCCCTTCCCAGTCTCTCCAATTATCAAAGTCCACAGATAGCCACACTGGCTACAAGAGGAAAAAAATACTGAAAGTCACTGAATAAGCATTTATTAAGAACTACTAGGTGGGAGGCAACCTGTAAGGTCTTGGGGATACCAAAAAAATCCAAAATTGTACAAAGAATTTATATTCCACCATAAGAAATAACAAAGTAAATACAATGAGGAATATCAGGGAAGGTCTCATACAGGAGGAAGTGCCTCTTGAGCTGAGTTTTTGAAGATGCAAAGATTTTAAGAAACAAAGGTGAGAAAGTTCTATATATGGGGATCAGGAGCAGCCAGTACAACAAAGTTGACAGCTGGGAGAATATCATAAGAATAACATTTACCATTGCAGGCTAAAAAAAAAGATTTGAGGATGGATGGGAGAAAATTTGGAACTCAAAATTATTAAAAATGAATAAAAAGATTTTACATATACTTGGAAAATATGATAAATAAAATAATTTTTTTTTTTTTAGTGTTGAAACTGTCTTAAATATTTAATTAATCCAGGGGAATAAGCTCAAACCACTGAGGTAGGTGGCTGATGACTTAAATTTAAATTAAATTGAAAATAAAAAAGAATTGAGTGTTCCTTTCTCAAATACAATATTGGATATGCCACTATGGCAAATGTGTACTTAGGGAACCTGCACTCAAAACTGAGTCAAAATAGCATCCTTGCTGACTATTCTTGCCATACTATGGCTAAATAAACTTTTTCATAACTGTCAGATGAATTACAAATATCTCTTTTCATTCCAATATGAATGTGAATCACCAGGCCAATTCAGTCCAGACAAAGGCTGGGGAGAGGTCAAGAGTGAGAGGACTGAGAAACGACCATTGGATTTATCAATAAATGACTGGTGACTGGAGAACCCTGATGAGGCCAAACTCAAATTACAAGACTAATTAAGAAGATGTGCTGAAAGAACATGAGTTCAGGGAAGCATGGAAAGACATGAACTGATGGAAAACATTATATACAATGACTACATGACTGTAAATGAAAAAAATAGCCACAAAAGAATCTTTCAAGATTATAAAGAACAAGGGTGGTCTCAAAGATTTATGAGAAGATACCTCTCTATGGTGGAGGGAAAGGAGAGTTTGAGGGGCCTGAGAGTACAGTGATTGTGAAACATTGCATAGGATATCATATTTTTTCCCATGTATTGATGAATTTTGCTTATTTCTTGTTTTTAATTCTTTGTTAGAAGGAATAGATCTCTGAGAGGGAGCAGTGGGAATAGTACAATGATTAGCACATAGTAGACACTTAATGATAGAAAAAAGCTTTAATCACTATGGCCTCTAAGATAAAGGGCCTTATCTTAGCCTTTCAAGCCCTTCATTGTCTGTTTGAAATGTGCCTTTCCAGGCTTTCTCTTCACACTGCATTCCAACCAAGTTACTCTTCTCAGACAGCCCCTTTCATACTGCCTCTCTAGGTTAATCCCACTTTACCACCTCCAAATGCTATTCCTTCTTATTTCTTTCTCTTCCTTTCCCTCTCCCTCTTCCTCTCTCTCTCCCCGCCCTCTTCCTCCCATCCTCAGCTCAAATGGTTCCCTCCATCTAAAACCCTGATCGCCTCAATTGTTAGCGCCTTCCTCCCTAACACATCCCTTTGTCTTTACCGTATTTTTCTTTTACTTGTTTATCTGGGCCTCGATACTGAAAGATGCGAGTTCAGGACCCGCCTCTCACACAAAGCGGCTCCTCTCAGCGCCTGGTGTAGGTGCCTTAAATTGTAGTCCTTCGATTTCTTAGTTAAAAGCTTCTGGAACGAACTTAAGGCCGACACCTTTTCTGCCCCAGACCCACTCACCTTTATATCTTCTTTGGTGAGCCGAGGCCAAGCTACTTTCTCCTTCCATTTTCTCACGAAGCAAGTGATCGAACGGCTTGATCTTTTATCCTGAGAGTCCTAGGGGCAAGCAGACTCACTCAAGTAGTTGGAGGGGGAGGGCTCCTCTTTGTTCTAAAAAGAAGGCTTCCCCCACCCCCACCCCCGTCTGTCATTCACCATGCCCCCCAGCTCCCTTACCTTGGAGTTCACCTTGGCATAAAACTCAATCTCATTGTACATCTCCACACCCTCAGCATTCCTGCAGCTGGCAAGATAAAGGGCAGGGAGAGGGAATGGAGAAGAAAGACCGTGTAGGAGAGACCCTGTCCCAAAGTGGGGGGGGGGGGAGGAGGGAAGGGAGGGATTACCTGAAAACAACCCGGTGGTCCTCCAGGAGCACTTGGACGTCAGTGCTGTCCTCTACACAAAACTCCATGAACACATACTTGGGGCGGTCATACCACAAAGTCCGGGCGTGCTGTCTGAAGAGGAAGAGGGAATGGGACAGGCATGATGAGGGAGTGTGAGGGAGATCTCAAGCTCCTCGCCCGGAAAGGAGAACAAACGGGAGAGGGAAATTTGTGGGAACCCCAGAAGGCAGAGCTTTCAAGGAGATTTTCTGCTTCTCTCTCCCCCTCCAGCCTCCACAGTGCGATCTCGGGAATCTTGGGCTCACTGAGACTAAAGCATTTAGAGGTGCCGAGTCCTAGCGTTCTGGGCTGGGACACCAGAGACCTTGCCGGAGACAAGAATCTAAAGAGAACCCGGCCGAATGACCCAAGGGCACTTACCGTGTCATGGCGCTTCTGGCGGCGTGTTTCGGATTGCTGAGTACAGCTCCTTTCCCCTCTCCCCAGCTATCTTTAGAGCCAGGTGCCGCCCCCGACAGCTGGTGCTCCTTATATGGCCCTGGGAAGGGCAGACAAGAGACCCCAGGGGCCAGACGCCTGTGGGGTAGGGGTTTCAGATAGGGGTGGAGGGAGGAGAGAAAAACCCTTTTGCTCTTTCTAAAGGCAGTCCTACCACCACGGGGGGAACAAAGATAGAGCATAAGCACCGACCCCTCCCATGCAGTACCATCCGAAATTCACCAAGCATCTTTTTTTTATTAAAGCTTTTTATTTTTCATAATATATGCATAGACAATTAACATTAGCCCTTACAAAACCTTGTGTTCTAATTTTCCCTCCCTTCCCCCACGCCCTCCCCTAGATGGCAAGTATATTGGATAATATACAAACATCTATTTTCTAAAATAAAACTTTTGTTGATATATTTTGTTTTAACATCGCTTACATTTCCCATGGTATCTTTCTTTTCCCAGAGAGCAATTCTTAGTTATAGAAAGGGAAAAAAAGTTCCATAATGTTAACGTGTATCAAAAAAGTTTCAAGTTATATGCAATATCATTATATACATTCACAGACTCCACTTCTGCAAAGAATGAGGCAGGGGGTGGCAGATATCTTTTTATGTGTGGCTATTTGAAGTGGCTAAAGGATAGTGTGAACTCGGTAGTGCTAAAGGAAGAGAAGATGCTAAGAAAGCCCTCGAATGGCTCACAGCTCAACTTAGTGGGAAGGCGGACCTTGGTTCTCCGAGTCTGGAAAGAACGCCCAATCTCGATGACGCCACACGGTCCCGCCCACCACCACCCCGGCTCTTGCGCGCGGCGTTGCCATGGCAGCGAGGGGGCGCGGTTGACTGGACGCGCTTCCGGGAAGATGGCTGCAGTAGAGGGGATGTCAGCGACCGCGGTGGCCGGAGCCGTGGCTTCGGAGCCCAAAGCGGAGGCCGAAGGGGAGGAGGCGGAGGCGACGCCGCCTCCGTGCGAGGCGATCCGGTGGGCGCCGGTGGGCGCGGTGGCCGAGGCGCAGGCGGCGCTGTGTGAGGAGGAGGACGGCTCCGAGGGGTGCGCGGGCTCCGGCCTCTCCTCGCCCCCCGAATCCCCGGGCCGGGCTCTGCGACGGCTGCGAGCCGAACGGCGGCGGCTGGACTCGGCGCTGCTCGCGCTGTCCTCGCACTTCGCGCAGGTTCAGTTCCGCCTGCGGCAGGTGGTGCGGGGACCCCCTACGGAACAGCAGCGCCTGCTGCGCGAACTCGAGGACTTCGCTTTCCGCGGCTGCCCGCACGTGCTGGGCTGGGGCGCCCCCGGGAACCCGACCTCCGGGGAGGCAGATGGAGACAGGCCGCGCGAGGGCCCGCAGGGATTGCGGCCCAACGAGCCGGTGAGGCCCGCCCGCGGGCTTGGGTCTGGGGGCGGTTCTGGGAACTGATGGAGAGAGAGGGACCGGAACACTCGGAGGTGGCCCTAGCCTAGAGAAAGGCCTGGCAGTGGGACAGTGTGGGGAACGGGTGGAGAAAGAGCTCAGGACAAGCAGCAGAAGGATGCCCCCCTTCCCCAATAGAGACTTAGGGTGGCAGGGCGAGTAAACACTTCTGATAGGGGACAAAGATAGAGGGGAACAGGAACCTTGGAGCCTGAAGGTGACCCTGGCAGAGAGGTCAGATTCAGCAGCGATAGATCTATATTCCAGTCCTCTCTGCTGACCCTAGGAATCCCTTAGGATCCAGCTTTACATCTGGAAGCACCCTTAGATTCCATCTGGTCCAACCCCCTCACTTTACAGATAAGGAAACTGAGGCTCAGGAAGGGTGAGAAAGGGACTTGCCCAAAGAGATGTGAACCCTTGTGCCCCTGACTCCAGCAGGGACCCATTGTGCCCTTCTGTGCTTCAGGCAACTTCCTTCACTTGCCTAGTGAGTCATAGGCAAGTGAGTTTGCTTTAGTGCCAGGAATCCCTACACCTGCAGTTCCCCAGGCTGATGAAACCTGCAGGGAACATTATCATCTCCAAAGGCCTTCCTGGGCCTCTCTGACTGTGAGTGGCTCCATGACTTATTGGGATAATGTGCCTGCTGTTGCCCTCCCTCCCAGGCCAGTCCAACTTTGACTTGATACAAGAACGAAATGGATAAAGGCTTGGGATTAACCATCCAAAGAATCTGGATGAAGCCTATGACTTCCTCGAAAGATCTGGAAGACATTTAATCTTAAATCCTGTCTGTCTGGTTTAAGATTTTATGTAAATGGGCCTGACTACTAAAACTCAAATCTTGATTGATTTAGGCATTTTAATTTTCCCCCTTCTCTTTTTCCCTTCCCCCCTCTCTTCTCTCCTCCCCCCCCCCCCCCATCGCACACAATCAATTGTAGATTGAGCTCCCTTTGGTTAGTGATAAGCCAATTCATGGAATAATCTAACATTGTGCTCTTTACCACAAAATTTCCTTTCAGGGATAGCCCAAGGTATACACAGCTTGATATACTGAGGGTTCTGTATCCCTAGACATTGTTTAAGTTTGCTGTTAAGTCACATACACACTCCCACATGTGGTTTTTTTCTCACCTGAAAGTGTGAGAAAGAACCTGGAAGCTTCTTATCAGCAAAGAATGTTGACCAACTTCTTTTAATCTGAAATCTGCCAAGTTGAATTTGCTCTCCTACTCTCCTCTCCCCCTCCCCATAGCCTCTGGGGGGAAAATGAAAAAAATTTTGAGAGGGAGCCATTCCCTCCCCTCACCCAAGCTTGTTGGGCCCTGATTGACACACAGATTCTAAGAAAGCCTCCCTTTCTGAACACAAGGGCAATAAATTGATCAGACCTTGTTCCAGGAGCATCAGCATCAAATGGGCCATCTGCATCTGATACAATTTTTGTACTTATTTTTATCTGCTTTAGGAAATGAGTGTAGAATTGTTTTTTAAATTTCAAAACTCTGTCATTACCATTCACTTTCTCAAGTCCTTTTTCAAATGACTGAACTTGTATACAGGGAAGCTTTAAAATGCAGTGGAAAGACCAGTGGACAGAGCCACTTAGGTACCTTCATATCTCTGGGCCTGAGTTTCCTCAAAAGTAAAATGGGCCAGAGGCCCCTGAGTTCCTTTCCAGTTTTAAATATGTCATCATGGTACCCTGTGGTGGAGGATGTAATTGACTGCTTTACTAGATATTATTTAGAATGCTTTTTATCCTGATTTTCTACATCTTCATACTGGGTGGAGGGGGGACAGGGGCAGGAAGGAGATGGGAGGAGGCAGGGCAGAAAGGGAATATGGACATTGTTTTCTACTTGACACATTTTTTAGTGTTAGTTATAACTTACTCTGTGGTAACTTGTTATATTTGCCTCTATTCCAGTAAATACCATATTATTTTTGCCCTGTAGGAGACAGTTTTCTGCAGATACTCTCATTGCATACTTGTTTTCTTTTATCTGCAGAGTTAGGACACATTAAAAAAGAAACTTCCCCCTTCTCCCCTGTGACTGGTTAGACAACTTTTCATGGCCAGAGTTCAAGACTAACAGGAATCTGTGGTCAGATTCATAGTTGACACGGTTGTGATTTCACTAGGCTATATTCATTATTTCTAAAGAAGAGATTGTGGGATTTTTATTTAGAGCAAACCAAAAACAATAAAGTGTTTATAAGATATCATGACATTAATGTTTTTACCTTTGTTCTTTCTCATGCCTTGCAACTTCAGGGATTGGTAAGTGCCACTTTAAGGCTATATTCTATACTCTTGTGGACAAACTAAAAATAAAGGCTTAGAATTTCCTGTGGTTTTCGTCTTTTTTTTTTTTTTTAAGTATGGTTTTCTGATAGCTTTATGCTTTATAATAAATTAGAAGTCTTAATTATAGATTAAAAAAACAATTTTATTTAAAAAAAACCAGGAAAATGAAATAAAACAGAATATTGTCTTGTACCCAGCAAAACATCAGGTAGGATTCAAAAATGCATAACAATGTGTTACAGTTCAAGAAAGTATATATAATAGTAGAAGTTATATTCTTGAGTGTCCATCTTTTCTCTACTTTCTTCTGTTTTTCTTTTGTTCTTCACTGTGAACTTTTTTTTACTTTATTCTTTTTTTCTCCTTTTTCCCTCCCCTCCATCTTCCTCAAAAAAGGTAATAGTTCAGTAAGAATATATTTATATATACATATACGCATACACACACACACACATACACACATCTTTCCTATCTTTGCTAACATTTTGCTTTAATTCTACTCTTTAACTTGCCTTGGTATTACTTAGCCTTCCTCCATCTGTGGATCCCTTCCTTGTATTCTCCCACCCTTTGCTTTTTTCTCCATTCATCCCTCTCCTTTATTTTCTTATAGATTTTGGAGGATGCTATTCCCAGTCATAATATCCATGTAGTGTTGCCTATTTAACCCATTCCCAATGTGAGTAGGTTTTCAGAACTTTGAGCCTTCAGCCCTTTCTAATGCCTGTCTATTCTTCCTCTGAACCGCCTTTTTTTTTTTTTTTCCTGAAGCAACTGGAGTTAAGTGACTTGCCCAGGGTCACACACAGCCAGGAAGTGTTAAGTGTCTGAGATTACATTTGAACTCAGGTCCTTCTGACTTCAGACTGGTGCTCTATCCACTGCACCACTTTGCTGCCTCTGAACCTCATTTAAAAAAATAATAATAATACTTAAACCTTAATTTTGCCCCAATCTTTCTTTTGAGCTACCCTATTGCAGATGTTAGTCTTAAACATATAGTATACATTTCCATGTAAAAAACATAAATAATTTGTCCATGTTAAGTTCCTTGAAATTGATTTTTGATATTGGTTCTTATATGTTATATTTTCTGTTGAGTTTGGGTTTAGTTGAAAGAAAGTCCTGAAAATCTGCAAGTTTGTTGAATGTTCTTTTTTTTTTTCATTAAATATTATAAATAATTTTGCTGGATCTGACATTTTTGCTGCAGCTCAATTCTTTTGATTCCCAGTATATGTGATTCTAGGACCTGCAGTCTTTTATTATGGCTGCTAAGTCTGTATAATTTTAATTGTTGTAGCTCCAGCATATTTGCATACTTAAATTATTTTTTCTTTGTATCTTGCAAGATTTTCTCTTTGATCTGGGGATTTTGAAGTTTGGCAGTAATATTCTTATATGTTTTCCCTAAAGTATCTCTTTGAGGAGATGATCAGTGGATTTTTTCTATTTCTATTTTCCCTATATGTTCTATAACTCTAGGACAATTTTCTTGGATTATCTCTTGCATTATTGTGTCAAAGTTCTTTTTTTTGTGACAGTTTTTAGGTAGTTTTTCTTGATCTGTTCTCTAGAAATGTTGTTTTTCTTATGTTTCACATTCACTTTTTTCATTCTTTATATTCTGTTTTGTTATTTCTTGGTTTCATAGCTTCACTGGCTTCCACTTGTCCAGTTCTAATTTTCAAAGTTAAGATTTAATTATGGATTTAAAAAATAATTCTATGCATAAACTGGAAGCTGAAAATTGGGTGTGGGAAGTGCCAAGGAAAGGTGTTTGAAGCCTAGAGATTGTTAATTAGCCGTTTACTCTGTGCTGCCTTAACCCTCATTTATTAGTATTTGGCTCTACAACTCCTGTCAGTGCACTGAATGCCAGTGAATGGAAGAAGAGATCACTGTTCATTTCTTACTTTGATATGATGGTCAATAAACATTTATTAGGCACTTACTATATGCCATGTGCTAGAGTAAAAGGTAATCCTTAATCTCAAAATGCTCACTGTCTAATGGAGTAGACAATATGTAAAGAGCTATGTAAAACTAACTATAGGTGGATGGATAGATATTCTATAAACTGGAGAAAATCTTGGAAGGAAGGCACTAAAATTAAAGAGGACTAGGAATAGCTTCTAGCAAAAAGGGAATTCAAAAAAAGCTGCTGGGTTTGCAAGAATGGAAGAGAGAGTGGCACAATCTCTCTGTATCTGTTGGTACATGTTTTTCTCTTACGATTTTCCTTAGAGAAGTACAAACATTTCATTCTTAATCTAGGATGGGCTGTTAGTACCCTAACTATGTATTGCCACACTTGACAGTGAATGGATAAGAATGACAATGGCATTACATCTTTTCCTCCTTCCCAAGTTGCTGGGAGTTAGAGTGGGAACATTTCAGAAACTAAGCAAGGGGGATATTACGTGATGTGATCCCAGACAAGGTTTTTTGAAGGAGGGAGAAGAAAGAAGTAATGGGACACCTCAGACTTATGCCAGTCATTCAGTGACTGACTAGATTATAATTTCATTGAGATGAGATATCTAGGCTTTATAACCTTTCTCTCTCTCTCTCTCTCATTTTTTTTTTTTTTTGTATTTTTGTTTTATTTCCTCTTATTATCTAGAAATGTTCTTTTCAAAATGCTGAAACTTTAGCTAGGTTGAATAAGGGACAAAGCAGTGGTTCATTCTCTTCCCTAGACAGCTAGGAGTAGAAAGAATACCTTCTAGAAACTAAACATGGTGGCAGCCATGGGGAGAGTCCATTAGAGGGGTGATAAGGAATCAAATTTGAATGATTTTCTCTATTTGCCTAGTACTGGGTTGTTGTTTTTTTTCTTTTTCCCAAGACTCCTGGAGAGGTGGGTATGAGCTAGAAAGTCCAAAAGTGGCAATGTTGGCTGAAGGAAGTATGGGCTTTTCTGCTGGGGAGGTTGCTTGTACCTGAGATCCAGTAAGCTTTGTTGGCAGAGATATCAAACAGTTGGTGCAGCCCTGACAGACCAGTTTGGATGAAGCAACTAGAATAAAAGGCTCCTGCCAGGTAGAGAAGAACGAACAGTGTCCCTTGCACTAGTCCTTTTCATGTTCAACATAAGAATTCTATTTCCTTATTTTATAGAGTGAACAGGAAAAACAGGAGCTTGTAGAAGCCCAGAGAGAGAAGCAGCGAGAACTCATTGTTCAGCTCAAGACTCAATTAGATGACCTGGAAACCTTTGCCTACCAAGAGGGCAATTATGACTCTCTACCACAGTCCATGGTCTTGGAAAGACAGCGGGTAAGCAAATCCTGGAGGTTCCTCTGGTGGTCTGTGTTGGACATGTGCAGCCACTTCCCCTCCACTCCCATCCCCCACCCCAGGCTGTTAGGACTTGACCTTTGCTGGAGTTGTTTCAACTGACTCTTCCTAGTCCTCTCTTTGGGTTACCTCCTTCTCCTACTAGTCAGTTTTTTAGGAATTAGAAACAGTTTTTATTATAGCATGATAGACATAGTAAATTTACTATATTCTTTATATACATATACATGTCTATAGAACTGTAGTTCAAATTATATATGAATATGTACCTATCTTCCTTTATTGTTAAGTTTATCTTCCTACCTGTGTCTTTAAGATAATATTATTTAAAATTATTTTGCAAGATTATATGCACATACAGCGGGAGAACTGTTCGGTTCTGCAAATATGTATTGTATCTAGGATATACTGCAACATATTTAACATATATAGGACTGCTTGCCATCTTGGGGGGAGGGGGTGGAGGGAGGGAGGGGAAAAAAACGAAACATAAGCGAGTGCAAGGGATAATGTTGTAAAAAATTACCCTGGCATGGATTCTGTCAATACAAAGTTATTATTAAATAAAATAAAATTTAAAAAAAAAAGATTATATGCACATATATTTGCATAATTGGAAACAATTATTTTCCCTTTCCTTCCTGCTCCAAAAAGGTCATATGACAGCCAGAGTTCTAGAAACGTAGAATAAATTTCCAGCAGGTTCTCTTTATTGGCCTGCTTATTTTTCTCTAAAATTTGCCATATAGTCCTATTAACTGATTTTTTTTCCTCTAATCACCTGGAATTCTTGGTGACCAGAAATTTGAAGAAATCAGAATAAGCTTATGCTGAGACATTTGGAATATCCTGTCTCTGATTTTACAAAAATATGTTACCAAAAAAACACAAAGAGGCAGATAATTTAGTGATTTTCCAAATGAGGGTGGAGAATATGTGACTTTATGGTGGTATTTACATCATTCTTGAGCATTCATAGTGATATTGTGAAACCTCATTAATAGCCTCTGTAGGCTGTGCCGTGCTTATAGAGTGGCTTTATATGACAGACTACAAATGAGACAGGAAGGTCTGGAGACTTTGTTAATCAATGGTCTGGTATGTCTCCCCCTTGTGGAACTCCATTTCAAATTGTGAGTGAGGGAACTGTCCTTACTTTTGGTCTCATGCAGGTGATCATAGACGAACTAATCAAGAAGTTGGACATGAATCTGAATGAAGACATCAGTTCACTGTCTCCTGAAGAACTCCGGCAACGTGTGGATGCAGCTGTAGCTCAGATAGTCAACCCTGCCCGTGTGAAGGAGCAGTTGGTAGAACAGCTGAAAACCCAGATCCGAGACTTGGAAATGTTCATTAATTTCATCCAAGGTCAGTGGCTTGAGACAGAAGGTGAAGGCATCTCAGAATCGCAATTCCACATCCATGTGAGCATGGAGCACCATGACTGGCCCACTGTCATTTAATGATCACAATAAAAAACTATACAGCCCCATTCCTCAGAAAGGCTAGTAAGTCACTGTCTTCTCCTTGTGACTTTATATTACAGATGAAGTGGGAAGTCCCCTGCAGACAGGAGGTGAACACTGTGACTGCAGAACGTCTGGAAAGCCCGGAAATGGCCCCTCTAGGGTCGGTACTCGGCTGCCTCCTGGCAATAAAAAAGGTGAGTGTGACCTAATCCTCAGCAGCTCTTCATTGTATCTGGGGGAAGGGAAGGGTGTCTTCATTGTGGAAAATGCCACTGACGGGTGGTTGTTTCTTTCCTCAGTGAACACCGAAGAGGCAAGGAAGATCCGAGAGACAGGGCTGCACTTGATGCGGCGAGCACTGGCCGTGCTCCAGATCTTTGCAGTGAGTCAGTTTGGCTGCACTGCCGGCCAGATTCCCCGGACCCTATGGCAGAGGGACCAGGCCGATAGGGACTACTCTCCTCTGCTGAAAAGGCTTGAGGCCTCAGTGGACAGAGTGAGACAGCTAGCTCTGCGCAACCAAATGAGCGATCATGTCATCAGCAGTAGCAGTCTTCAGGACATCCCCCTTGGGGGTAAAGATGAGTTAACGGTGGCAGTGCGAAAAGAGCTGACCATTGCCATGCGAGACTTGCTGGCCCACGGATTGTATGCCCCTTCGCCTGGAATGAGTCTTGTGATGGCACCCATTGCTTGCTTGCTCCCGTCCCTCTCCTCCGCTCCTCAGACCATGCACCCCTGGGAGCTCTTTGTGAAATACTACAACACCAAGAATGGTCGAGCTTTTGTGGAATCCCCAGCTCGAAAGCTGTCCCAGTCCTTTGGGCTGCCTGTGACAGGGGGTACTGTGGTGACGCCCAAACAAAGCTTGCTGACTGCTATCCATGTGGTGCTGACCGAACATGACCCTTTTAAGCGCAGTGCAGACTCAGAATTGAAGGCTTTGGTGTGCATGGCTCTGAACGAGCAGCGTTTGGTGTCTTGGGTCAACCTGATCTGCAAATCCGGAGCGCTCATTGAGCCACATTACCAGCCGTGGAGTTACATGGCGCACACAGGCTTTGAAAGTGCCCTCAATCTGCTCAGCCGCTTGAGCAGTCTCAAATTCAGCCTCCCTGTGGACCTGGCTGTCCGGCAACTCAAGAACATCAAAGATGCCTTTTGACGAGCAGGCCCTTGCCCCGTCTAGTGCCTCTCTCTAGGGATGAGTTACCACTTTACTACATGAGGCTGAGGGAGTTGGAGGAAGAAGCAGCTGGCTGACAGGTTCTCCCTAGGCTTTACATAGGTGGCCAGTCCCAGTGCCTCTTAAATCTGTCACCCACACTTAGCACCTTATAAATTCACATTTGAAAGCCCTTTGTTGGAAATGTCCTACCCTCATACATGACCAACTGCCTGTGTTTGGGTGCACATGTGGGCGTGCACTTCCAAGGCAATTTTGCCTTCCCAGCTGCTCTATTAACCCACAGATATCATCAGAAACTTAGCAAACCCAGGAGTACATTCATCCTGTGGCAATGACAATAAAGGTTGGCAAAGATGTATTCCTGCTTATGTGGGGAGAAATTAAGCCCAACATTTTGCTGCTCAAATGAGAGACTTTTTTATTTTGGACTTGACCAACTTCCAATAAGATGAACACTACCATATACACAGTTGAACAGAAAAAAGATAATTCTGTCTGAAACTGTAGCTCTGTATACATATAGCTCTCTTTTCCTTTTAATTTTTTTCTCTCCTCACCCATGTCCCCCTTTTGGGGGGTAAGCAGGGGACAGTTGGGTAGACATAATAGAGGACTGCATTGGAAGTCAGGAAGACTTGAATTCAAATCCTCCCATTTACTTGCTGTGTGACTGAACAAGTCACTTAACCTCTCTGCCTCAATTTTCTCTTCTGTAAAAATAGGGATAACAGCACTTATCTTCCTGGGTTGTTATGAGGGTTAAATGAGATATTTGTGAAGCTCTTTGCCAAACTAAAGCACCATAGGAATGCTAGATATTTTATCATGTTTTTTTTTTTCTTAAAGTAGGTTTGAGTGGCTTTGGCCAGGCTCCCTTGTGACCATTATTTCTCCTTTGTATCCAAAGAGGGATGCCAGAGTTTCTGTATCTTTTCTCTGTTCTAAGCCTATGAATGCAATAAGAAATTCAGGCAGGGCTGTCAGGAAGTTAACCATGTTTTGTATTTCTTTGTTTTTATTTTAAATGAAGCCGCTTGGAAGCATCTTTTTTTGTAGAAATCAAACCCTAAATCTGAGAGGGCAAAAATGTTTTGCCAATTTGTGTGCCATGATAGATACTCTCTTGCCTTTTGTGTTTTCTTCTATCTTCCATCCTTTTTTAGCAAGACTCTTGGATCCCTAGGGATTTGAACCTGATTTTTCAAAGGCACACCTGTTTTTGAACTATCCTGTCAGGAACCTCCATGCCAGGGCAGACTTATATGTATAAAAATACATGTGCATATAATTACCTAGAAAAATAAAGACCTAGTTTTCTTCTCCCTTCAGGGAAGCTTTTAAATCTCAGATATGTTGACAACCAGCCTCTCCCTTTGTGGGTGCTGATGCTTGTCTACTAGTGATTGTTCCCAAGAGTGAAGTGGGAAGAACTTAATAGTTAATTCTAGAACAGCCCTATTTAAGATTTATTATCACTTTTGTGTATTTTTATTCCACTTTTTTTTTTCCCAATAAGGTTGTGGTGAATACCAGTACATAACTGTTCAAAGTTGTGGAATGTTCAATTTTCTGGACAAGCCTTTGAAATTTAAAAACTCTTGAAAAAGCTTTGTCTTTAGTTACATATGTGCAATTGTGGGATGATCTTGTATCTGCTGGGCTTTATGGTGCATTTTAACTTAATTTTATTTTTTCAGGAAATGTTACTTATTTAAAATTGTGTTGATTTTGATCCTAATTTATCCACTATGTGTGACAGAATAAATATAAATGTTGTGGACATTAACCTCTCCTTGTTGCTAACAAAGTCAAATACTTTGTGTAAATTTTCATAATCTTTAATGGTTTAAGTGTTTTCCTAAAAGCTGGCGTTCCCATCTCAGATTCAAAGAATGTCTCGTCTCCTAGGTCTTCTGATTTTTTAACTGAAAAGAATTAGGCATTCTAGTATCTCTAGCAAGCTGCTCCATTCTTTATCATAAGCTCTGCCTTTTGTAGATGGGGCTATCCCAAAGAATAAGGCCAGGCTGTACACTGGAGTTATGTTGGTTAAAAATAAATTGTCTTGTAGCTTCCCAAAAAAGCCCCAAAGAATAAGTGCCTGCAAAGGGTTCCTACTCTGGCTGCCCATGTTAGTTTTTTGCCAACATCACCAAAAAAGAAGGATACTACAGCATTTCACAGATTCCTTTTCTCCAGAAGGACCTACACAGAAGTAAACTATAGAGGATATAAATACATAATCATTCAACAAACATGTTAAGCATTTGTTGGTACAGTGTACTATCCGCAACATGCACAGATAAAGCTAGATGCAGGCACCTGCCTTGTCTTTGTCTATATGTTAAATGGTAATATAACTACTATAGACATCTCAAATTCAAAACAAAATTCATTTTTTTTGGGAGGGAGAGAATCTTGGGTTTTTTTTTTAATTATAGCTTTTTATTTACAAAACATATGCATGGGTAATTTTTCAGCATTGACCCTTGCAAAATCTTCTACTCCAACTTTTCCCCCTCCTTTTCCCCTCCTCTAGGTGGCAGGTAGTCCAATAGATGTTGAATATGTTAAAGTATATGTTAAATCCAACATATATATACATATTTATACAGTTATCTTGCTGCACAAGAAAAAGTGGCTCTAGAAACAAACAAACAAAAAACCTGAGAAGGAAAACAAAAATGCAAGCAAACAATAACAGAAAGAGTGGAAATGCTATATTGTCCACACTCATTTTCCATAGTTCTCTGGGTATAGCTGACTCTCTTCATTACTAAACAATTGGAACTGATTTGGATCCTCTCACTATTGAAGAGAGCCATGTCCGTCAAAATTGATCCTTGTATAGTCTTGTTGCCATGTATGGTGATCTCTTGGTTTTGCTCATTTTACTCAACATCAGTTCATGTAAGGCTCCCCAGGCCTCTCTGAAATCATCCTGCTGGTCATTTCTTACAGAACAATAATATTACATAATATCTCTATACTATAACTTATTCAGCCTTTCTCCAATTGATGGGCATCCATTCAGTTTCCAGTTTCTAGCCACTACAAAAAGGGCTGTCACAAATACAAAATTTATTTTTCTTTCCCTCTCGATCTACACTTCTGAATTTCTCTATTACTGTCAAGGACACCACCAAACTTCCAGGCATACAGGTTCATAACTTTGGTGGTATCCTTGACTCCACATTCTTATTTTACTCTCCAGTCTGTTGGCAAGGCTTGTCACTTGAAAATTCCACTTTTCTCTAGTATGTCCCTTTTCTTTCCACTCCTATGACTTTTACCCAAGTTAAAGCCTTCAGTTGCTCTTATCTAGAGTATTAGAGATTCTCTCACCTCCAGTTTCCCCATTCCTTTCCATTCCATCTTCCTCGGATACATTTGTGATTGTCACCTATCCAATCAAACTTCGTGAATCCTTGTCACTTCTCGAATCAAATATAAACTCTTAGGGTTTAAAGCTCTTCACCATCTGGCTTTTATTACACATTATTCTCCTCTGCTCAGTATGGTTTGAGACCAAACTGCCTTTACCATCCTCAGTTTCTCATCTCTATTACTTTCCACTCTTCCATATAAGGAATAGATCTTCACCTTCTCTCTACCTCTTAGAATCCCAAGTTTAGTTTAAGAGTTAGCCCACTTTCTCCATGTAAACTTTTCTGGCCTCTAAGGAAATGGTGCCCTCCTTCCCAAGATTGCTCCATTTTCATTTTGTACACATATTTCATTACTTAGCTGTGTATGGACTGTCTCCCCATTAAAATCTAAACCTTTTGGGGATGGGGACTTTTGTCTTTGTATCTCCAGTGCTTAGCATAGTGCCTAGCTTACAGTAAATATTTGCTTGTTTTTTTTTTTTTTTTTTTTACTGTTGTTGTTCTGTTAGGTATATTTGTTTTTTTTTTTTAATTTTTTATTTAATAATTACTTTATATTGACACTCGTTTCTGTTCCGATTTTTTTTCCCCTCCCTCCCTTTACCCCCTCCCCTAGATGGCAAGCAGTCCTTTATATGTTGGATATGTTGCAGTATATCCTAGATACAATATATGTTTGCAGAACCGAACAGTTCTCTTGTTGCATAGGGAGAATTGGATTCAGAAGGTATAAATAACCCGGGAAGAAAAACAAAAATGCAGATAGTTCACATTCGTTTCCCAGTGTTCTTTCTTTGGGTGTAGCTGCTTTTGTCCATCATTTATCAATTGAAACTCAGGTCTCTTTGTCAAAGAAATCCACTTCCATTAAAATATGTCCTCATACAATATCGTTGTCGAAGTGTATAATGATCTCCTGGTTCTGCTCATTTCACTTAGCATCAGTTCATGTAAGTCTCGCCAGTCCTCTCTGTATTCATCCTGCTGGTCATTTCTTTTTTTTTTTTTTTTTTTTTGTGTGTGTGTGTGTGTGTGTGTTTTTCAACTTTCCTTTCTCTCCTTTCATTTTTTTTTAATTTTTTATTTAATAATTACATTATATTTACACTCATTTCTGTTCCGATTTTTTTTCCCCTCCCTCCCTCCACCCCCTCCCCTAGATGGCAAGCAGTCCTTTATATGTTGGATATGTTGCAGTATATCCTAGATACAATATATGTTTGCAGAACCGAACAGTTCTCTTGTTGCATAGGGAGAATTGGATTCAGAAGGTATAAATAACCCGGGAAGAAAAACAAAAATGCAGATAGTTCACATTCGTTTCCCAGTGTTCTTTCTTTGGGTGTAGCTGCTTTTGTCCGTCATTTATCAATTGAAACTCAGGTCTCTTTGTCAAAGAAATCCACTTCCATCAAAATATGTCCTCATACAATATCGTTGTTGAAGTGTATAATGATCTCCTGGTTCTGCTCATTTCACTTAGCATCAGTTCATGTAAGTCTCGCCAGTCCTCTCTGTATTCATCCTGCTGGTCATTTCTTACAGAACAATAATATTCCATAACATTCATATACCACAATTTACCCAGCCATTCTCCAATTGATGGGCATCCATTCATTTTCCAGTTTCTGGCCACTACAAACAGGGCTGCTACAAACATTTTGGCAATACAGATCCCTTTCCCTTCTTTAGTATTTCTTTGGGATATAAGCCCAATAGAAACACTGCTGGATCAAAGGGTATGCACAATTTGATAATTTTTTGGGCATAATTCCAGATTGCTCTCCAGAATGGTTGGATTCGTTCACAACTCCACCAACAATGCATTAGTGTCCCAGTTTTCCCGCATCCCCTCCAACATTCATCATTATTTTTTCCTGTCATCTTAGCCAATCTGACAGGTGTGTAGTGGTATCTCAGAGTTGTCTTAATTTGCATTTCTCTGATCAATAATGATTTGGAACACTCTTTCATATGAGTGGTAATAGTTTCAATTTCATCCTCTGAAAATTGTCTGTTCATATCCTTTGACCTAAATATTTGCTTGTTGACTGACTAATTGCAGGAGGCTAGCAAAGGTTTGGCAAATGGTAACAATCTACTTTCTAGGGAAAAAAGTATGCATAACAAGTTTTAATCATCTCTCTTAAATCCAAGCAATAGAGAAAATAAATCATACCCTGATTTATAGCATTTGTCTGTTTCTGAGGTGCAAAAGCTCGCACTGAAAATGTAATTTGCCACAGCAATTCAGCACACCATTGAAGCCAGCTGCCCTCTAATAGATCATCCAAAATAACTAAGTACTCTCCAACACCTGAATTCCAGTCCTTGATCTGCCTAGACACTATGTGACTAAGCAAATCATTTAACCTCTTTTGGACCCTGTTTCATCTCTAAAATAAAGGGGTTGAAGTACCATCCAGCTTTAATGCTCTGTGCTTTGAATTCATGCAGATTTTGAGTAGGCATAAAATATATATATATACTGAAGACTGCAGAGCAGGAGCTCAGTACTGGGAGGAGGAGTCCTGTGGATTTTTTTTTTAATAATTAAATCATGATTTCATCAAAATTGATTTTCTTTGTAATTCTAAGTAATTCAAGTCATTTAAAAACATTGAGAACGCGTTCACAGGCTCCACTTGAACTGCCAAAGGGGTGTATGAAACAAACAAACAAAAAAAACAACTTTCTGTTGTAAAGTTCCTTGGATAGCTTCAAAAAGAGAAAAGATAGGAGCTAGGTGGCCCAATGGATAGAGCACCAGCCCTGAAGTCAGGAGAACCTGAGTTCAAATATGACCTCAGACACTTAATACTAGCTGTGTAACCCTGGGTAAGTCACTTAACCCCAGTTGCCTCAGGGGGAAAAAAAAGACAAAACACAAGTAAAAGGAGAGTATTGTTGATTGTAGTGATAGTATTTATATAGAGGTTTAAGGTTGCAAAAGTTCTCTCATTTTATCTGCAAAACAATCCCATTTTGCAGATGAGAAAACTGCACGGGGTTAAGTGACTTGCCCAGTCAAGATTGTAAAGATCTGAGGCAGGATTTGAACCCAGGGTTTCGTAACTCCAAGTCTATGTGCAGAGCCGCATAATAGACTTAAATAATGGTTATCCCTGAATAGAATGCTAGACCTAATATTAGGAAGACTCCTTTTCATTAATTCAAATCCGGCCTCAGATGCTTTCTAGATGTATGGCCAACCCTGTTTGCCCCAGTTTTCTCATCTATAAAATGGGCCGGAGAAGGAAATGGCAAACCTTTACCTGTGTCATCCTGGCCTAGTCACTTCATCCTGCTTGCCTCAGTTTCCTCGTCTGTAAAATGAGTTGGAGAAGGAAATGGCAAATCTCAGAGGATTGAAAGAGGTAGCTTTAGAACAAAGCAGACCAATAACAATTGCTCCTATTACGTGCCAGGCGCTATGCTGAGCGCTGGGGATACAAAGAAAGGGAACAGTCCCTTCTCCAGAATCTAACTGGGGAAACAACATGCAAGCACTACAGACAGACAAGATCTTTACAGGACCGCGGAAGGAAGGCAGTCCCGTTAAAGGGAGCGGTAGGAAAAGCTCCCCACGGGTGAGGACGGAGAGCATCCCCGGCGTAAAAGCGCTGGGAGTGGAGCGGGTGAGGCACGGTGGGTGCTAGGAGTAGCAGCAGGGAGGCGGAGCCCCCCGAGGAGAGCTCGAAGCGCCCAACTGGCCCTTATACTTGACCCTGTAGTGATGTTAGGCTACCGGTATTTAGGAAAGTGGGAGGGGCGTCGGGAAGATGAAATTGACAGATGAGTGGAGATTGGTCGGAACACAATTTTAGAGAGGGCGGGACTGGACTCCGACTTGTGGCCATCAGTGTTTGACGGCAAGGATCTTTGCCTTGCCTTTGCATTCCCAGCGTTTAGCACAGACCTCTCGGCGCAGTAGGCAATAAACTTGACCTGAGGAGAGGGGCTCCTTCCCAGTGCCGATTTAATAAAAGCACATCGGAGGGTGGGGGGGTCCCTCAAAGCTGCTCCTCCAGCAGATCCCACCCCTCCACCCTCGTCTGTTCTACGGGGAGGGTCTCCCATCAGACCCGACTCTGAACCCTTCCTTAGCTCCGAATCCCGGAAACAGGGAAGCAGCTTTTTGTCCCTCGTCCGCGCCCTGGGCTGCTAATAAAGTTTAGTTTCACGGAACGATTTACCAGGCCCAAGCACCCTTTCAAAAAGCTTCTTCCGCCCATAATCGGGCTTCGGCAGATCTTGACTGGAATGGCCAAATTCGGGGGCGGGACCTAAGGCGGTAGTGACGTTATCCGGCCCGGTGTGAAAGGTCAGCGGAAGCGTGCTGTCTTCCTTTTGGCTCCAGGAGAGGCCTGCTTCGCGTTGGTGAGTTTCGGGCTCCGAGCCTCGGTAGGATCCGCTGCCATCCGCGCCCTAGGGGGCACGGGGACCCTCGAGGTCTTCTCAGCTAAGATCTGGGGGTCTGTGGGATGGGCGGGGATGTGATTCTGCGGGGAGGCTGAAGAAGCCGGGGCTGGATTTGGGCTCAGCGGTGTCGGAGGCCTTCCCTGCGCTTACGGGTCTCTTTGCTGCTGCATTCTTTTCTCCAGAAATGGGCAAGTTTATGAAACCCGGGAAGGTGGTGCTGGTCCTGGCCGGGCGGTACTCCGGGCGCAAAGCCGTCATCGTGAAGGTACGGGAAGGTTGGGGCGGGCGAGAAGAGCCGGGAGTGGGGGCCGGCTCTCGAGCCAACCAAGCATGCAGTAAGCGCTTGCTGTGTACCCTGCTTGGTGCTATGCTCTAGTGAAACGCAGAGGCAAAACCAGTCCCTGCTCTCCAGAGTGCTCATATCCAAAAGGGGGGAGATCAGCATGCAGACAGTGGTGTACCAACGAGCTAGGGCTGGGATGAGTCGGAGATAATTCACTGAGGAAAAGAATAGCATTTAGGAGAGCACGTGTGGGGAGCTGGCAAACAGGGACCGAGGAAGAGAAGTATCGTGGGCAGCCAGAGAAAATACACTGTTAGGATATGGCCCATTTTGTGTGAGGAAGAGAAAGCCCAGTCCCACTGAGCCCAGTGGGACTGAATATAGAGGAAGTGGAGGCGGGGAGGAGGACTGGGAGAGGCCGGGTGATGGTTGCCTAGATGGCTCTGCACATCCTTAACAGACCTGAACTTTCCTGTGGTCCACAGAAAAACAAAACTGACCTGGGAACAGAGAACTGGGATCTGGGTGGAGTTGATCTGAAGAGTCACTTGGCTGAAACCAAATCTTAACCAAAATCTCTGTCGAAAGGGAAATGTTTAAGCATTCTTCTTGTTGGGGTTTGAATTCATTTTAGCAGCCCTGAAGTTTTGAGAGCCAGCTTTCAAGGGAGCTTGCTCACTGGCGTTTTTTGTAGGGTAAGACCAGAACTTTTGTGGAACAAGTTCTTTGACAGTTGCCAACCTGCTATGATTTTAATTGTTTTTCTCAGAACATTGATGATGGGACCTCAGACAGGCCCTACAGCCATGCCTTGGTGGCAGGTATCGACCGCTATCCTCGCAAAGTGACTGCAGCAATGGGCAAAAAGAAGATTGCTAAGAGATCGAAAATCAAGTCTTTCGTGAAAGTTTATAACTACAACCACCTCATGCCCACTAGGTAAGCCTCTGTAAAAGGAGAGGGTACAGTTCTTTTGATAATTCTCCATTTAGTCAGACTTTGTATTGGAGATTGGTACAAAAATCTAAGAATATGAATTGGGAGAAGAAGTGGTTTGGATGAGTATCATAAGATTTCAAAAGATCATGAAAGGCAGAGGAATAGGTTAACTTTTTATTATATCCTGCAACTTTGTTGTGAATTATTTCTAAAAGCATTTTAGTTGATTCTCTAGGGTAGTTTTGCTTATTTAAAACATCCAGTTGTGGGTCAACATGAATTAGTTTCCCTGACTAAAGCATTCTGTTATAGTTATATATACAACTATATATATTTAAAGATAGTTTTCAACAAAAGTTTCTGTGAATCTTTCGTTTTCTCTCTCTCCAAAACAATAAGCAATCTGATATAGGTTAACTGTGTCCTATCCATAGTTAACTTTATAAGTGATTTTCTGTATGCATTATGTGTTTATGGGCTTTTCCACAATAAACACTATTGACATTATCTTCTTGTACCTTAGACTTTGGTCTGCCATGATGATTAATGGATTATAATTACTAATTGAACATTTCATGTCCAAGTCTTTTTCTTTCGGCTTTAAAAAATGTTGAGAAGGCAGCTAGGTGGTGCAGTGGATTTAACACTAGTCCTGAAGTCAGGAGGATCTGAGTTCAAACGTGGCCTCAGACACTTTAACATTTCCTAGCTGTGTGACCCCGGGCAAGTCACTTGACCCCATTTGCCTCAGCAGAGGGAAAAAAAAAAGTCCAAATGGGCATAGTCCTGTGGCCTCTTTCTACCCAATACAAAGTTTGAGGTAACATAGGAAAACTGAAGCAAGAAAAAAAAAGCTTAACTTGGTTTTCAGTTGTAACTAATTCCAATTGAAAGATTACTACTCCAAGATCAAAATCTTTATTTCTAAATAAAACAAGAATTGGGAAAGGAAACATTTTATCAAGCTCCTGTGACAAACCAGGCTTTTTGTACTTTACAAACATTAAATCACTTTACAAATATTAAATCATTTAGTCCCTTGAACAAGGTCATCCAGCTAACAAAAGTACTGACAACTGTCTCACCTGAGTACTTCAGGTGGCTCTTAAACCAGTTTTCTGTGAATGGGGAAGGGTCAAAATTAGGTTTCCATCCTTAATCCAATTCTCAGCCCATAATTAAGTATAGGATTAAATAGTACTAGTCCTGCCCTTTAATTGTTCCTTTACTCAGCTACCTACCCACTTTCCATTTCCCACCTAAACTTAGCCTCTTAGTCTTTCCTGTGTAAGAACTGTTTAGAATCTGGTACTTCAAATTTTGTTTTGGTGGTCTCGCTAGATAGACTGTGCTTGAGTTTTGGGGCTAATGGGTGCTGGGTCTAGTAGCTTTTCTACCACCTTCTACTTTTCCTATCTCCAGATACTCCGTGGACATCCCATTGGATAAAACTGTTGTCAACAAGGATGTGTTCCGTGACCCTGCACTGAAACGTAAGGCAAGGAGGGAGGCCAAAGTCAAGTTTGAGGAAAGGTGAGTTAGAAGTAGTATGATACTGGGGGGGGGGGGGGGGGGGTGAGGGAGGAGTAGGGAGTCTCCCTTTAACATGGAGGCTTTGTCCTTTTCCTTGATGCTTACATTATCTCTTCATCAATGTCTTTTTTTCTCTCTAGGTACAAGACAGGCAAAAACAAGTGGTTCTTCCAGAAGCTACGATTTTAGAACTACCCTGTTGGTCAGTAAAATAAAATGTTTATTAAAAATGGACATTTGTGTGTCTGATTCATAGAGTACATGGGATTTAAATCTCTTTACAGATGAGAAGACTATTTAATGACTTGTTGAATAAAGTGAAGAAGAGCAGGGAGAAGTAGACTGTAGTAGGAGACAGAATGCTATTGACATGTGCATATGCACACACAAAATCATTTGTTGAACCCTTGTTTTGAGCCAGACGTTGTGCTAAGCTCTGCACATTTACAGATGTGAAATATCTTCTGTTCTCAAAAGGCTTTTATGCTAATAAGAAATATGAAAGTGTGTGTATAAGGGTAATTTTGAAGAGGGAATGCTCTATTGGATAAGGAATCTGGAAAAAGCTTCATATAGAACAGAGATTTGTAAGTTGGGTCCATTAACTTGATTTTTAAAAAAATATTTTGATAACTGCATTTCATTATGCTCATTATATGTACTTAACAGCATTTTGTGAATAGTTCCATAGACTTTACCAAAGAAATCCGTGGACCAGGGTAGCTAGGTGGCACAGTGAATAGAGCACCAAAATCAGGAGGACCTGAATTCAAATCTGGTCTCGGACACTAAACACTTCCTGGCTGTGCGACCCTGAGCAAGTCACTTAACCCCAATTGCTTCAGCAAAAAAAAAAAAAAAGAAATCCATGACCCAAAAAAAGATTAAGAACTTATAATAAAGGTAATAATTAATTTGAGTTTTGAAGGAAATAAAGGGTTCCAAGAGGCAGGAGTGCATTCCATTCATCATAGAAAGCATTAAGGGTATAATATATAAGAATTCTGCAAAAAAAAAAAAAAAAAAAAAGGTAGAGTAGAAATTGGCTTGATTAATGATATACATCTATTTTAGAACTTTTCCTGTTACCTTAGTACCTCTATTCTCTTTCATCTTATCCTGTATTTTTAAAAAAAATGCTTAGCTGTTAAACCTGCAGGATCTTAAGTGACCCTCAGGAATCATTTAAACCTTTTTTATGATAGTATTTAGATCTGAACACTGATTCCAAAACACTCCTGATGGAAAATGCTATTCACATCCAGAGAAAGAACTGATAATCTTGAGTTGATTATAGCATGCTATTTTTACTTTTTTTTCTTTGTAGTTTTTTTCCTTTGTTTCTTTCACAACATGTCTAGTATGAAATAGGTTTTACCTGATTGCACATATATAACTTCTACCAAATTGCTTTCTTAGCAGTGAGGGAAGTATTTGGACCATAAAATCTTATTAAAAATATACATGTAATTGGGAGGATGAAATGAGATTTATAAAGTGCTTTGCACTTTACATTTAAATGCTAGTTATTTAAAAACTTTTGAACATTGTAGAAGAATAGATAGGATCTCACATAATAAATTTTTTGTTTGCTAATAAAATATGGTACTTTATCCTTTAAGAATTGCAAATCATTTTTTAAAAGAATTGGGATGTCTTCTAACTTGGTCAACTGTTTCTTAGGGAAAACTTTGAGCAAATCTTTCCTTTTAAAAAAATGGTCATATTCTAATTCCATAGTAGTTGGAAACCTTTTTGTGAAGAGAATTAAATGCCAAATAGTTTGCATTTGATTCTATAGGTGATAGGGAGCCAGGCACCAGATTTGGAATGACAAGATCAGGCTTAGCTTTAGGAAAATTGACTGGTGGGATGGGCAGACCCTTGAATTAAGCACCAAATAGGCTTTTTTTTATAAAGAGTATTCTAGATGGGGGTGGGGGAGTTGATAGGGAGCTTAAACTAGATGAATGCCTTATAAATGAAAATAGTATATTTCAGGTGAGTGACTAAGAAGTCAAGGTTGATAATTTGATTAGAACAATGATGTGACCCTTGAAAGTAAGAGAAGGCTTGGAATTGTTAACTTGAGAGTAAAAGTTGTTTTAAACATTGATAAGTTCTATGAGCTTGGCTGGAGATGAAGTTTAGAGTGAGAAAGGTAGATGTGGGAATCGTTCACATAAAAATAATTGAACTTGTGGAAGTTTATGAAGTCAAGAAGAGGGTCTAAGCTTTGGGGTACACTCTAGTAAGCCATGGAGTAGTTCAAAGAGAACCAAGCACTATAATGAAAACCTAGAGACGAATGAACATCAGAAGAAAGTGTTCAAGCATATCAACAGCTTCAGAGAAGAAAAGGAAGATGAGAATTGATTAGCTATTAGATTTGGTTATTAAGAGATCATTAGCAAGGACAATGACAAACATTCAAGAAAATGTGGGAAAAAAATAGCACTAATTGGAGTTGTGAACTGATATAATCATTCACCTCAATTCTACCTATGCCTTTTTTTAAAATCTGGTGTCCCAGATTCTGGGAATGTCCTCCACTCACCTGTATGTGCTTACTGGCTTCCTTCAAGACTCTGCTCAAATCAAATCTATAGGAGACTATTCATTGCCAGTGCTGTGTACTGCTCAATCATGCCCCAGGTACTTTGCCACTTGCCTCTGAAATTACCTCTAATTTACCCTGTATGTGTTAAGTAGAGGCTGCTACATGGTATGGTAGATAGAATGCCAGACTCATCTTCCCGAGTTCAAATCCAGCCTCAGACACTAGTTATATGACCCTAGGCAAGTCACTTAACCAACTGTTTCCTCATCTGTAAAATGAGCTGGAGAAGGAAATGGCAAACCTCTACAGTATCTGTATCTTTACTATGAAAATTCTAGATAGGTCACAGTCAAACATGACTGAATAGCAATGACCATAAGAAAGGGAAGCGGGATTCACCAAATCCATTGCCAAGTTTTTTGACAAGAGTAGAATGCTAGTCATGGAAACCTACAAACAAGAGATCTCTAAGCTCCGTGATCCCTACAGAGAGGAAAGGAAGCAACCTTTTAGGAGCAGCCTTTTTTCCTGCTGGGATCATGATGACTGCAGAAGAGTTAACTTTGTGTATGACTATAACAGACTGCTTTAGTCAGGGAAATTAATTCATGTTGACCCACAACAGGATGTTTTAAATAAGGAAAACTACCCTAGAGAATCAACTAAAATGCTTTTAGAAATAATTCACAACAAAGTTGCAGGATATAAAATAAATCCACATAAATCATCAGCATTTTTATACATCACTAACAAAAGCCAACAGCAAGAGATACAAAGAGAAATTCCATTTAAAATAACTGTTGATAGAATAAAATATTTGGGAATCTATCTGCCAAGGGAGAGTTGGGAACTATATAAGCAAAACTACATAACACTTTCCACACAAAGTCAGATCTAACCAATTGGAAAATTATTAAGTACTCTTGGATATAATAAAGATAACAATACTAACCTAATCTATTTATTTAGTGCTATACCAATAAGACTCCAAGAAACTATTTTACTGAACTAGAAAAAATAACAATTCATCTGGAAGAACATAAGGTCAAGAATGTCTAAGGATTTAATGAAGAGAAAAGCAAATGAAGGCGGCCTAGCTGTATCAGATCTAAAACTATTATAAAGCAGCGGTCAACAAAATCATTTGATACTGACTAAGAAATGGAGAAATTGATCAGTAGAATAGGTTAGGTTCACAGGACAAAATAATCAATTTCTATAGCAACCTAGTGTTTGACAAACCCAAAGACCCTAACTTTTGGGATAAGATTCACTTTTTGATAAAAACTGCTAGGAAAATTGGAAAGTAAGATGACAGAAACTAGGCATAGATCCAACCCCTAACACCGTATACCAAAATAATCTAGACATAGACATATCATGATCTAGACATAAAGAATGAGATTATAAACAAATTAGAAGATAGGATAGTTTACCTCAGATTTGTTGAGGAGAAAGGAATTTGTGACCAAAAAAGAAATAGAAATCATTATTGATCACAAAATAGATAATTTTGATTATATTAAGTTAAAAAGATTTTGTACAAACAAAAGTAATGCAGACAAGATTAGAAGAGAAGCAATAATCTGAGAAAACATTTTTACATTCAAAAGTTCTGATAAAGGCCTCATTTCCAAAATATGTAATTGATTCAAATTTATAATAGTTCAAGCCATTCTCCAATTGATAAGTGGTCAAAGGATATGAACAATTTTCAAATGAAGAAATTGAAACTATTTCTACTCATTTGAAAGGGTGTTCCAAATCACTACTGATCAGAGAAATGCAAATTAAAGACAACTCTTGAGATACCACCACACACCTGCCAGATTGGCTAGAATGACAGGGAAAGATAATGATAAATGATTTTGTTGGTGGAGTTGTGAACAGATCCAACCATTTTGGAGAGCAATTTGGAACTATGTTCAAAAAGTTATCAAACTGTGCATACCCTTTAACCCAACAGTATTACTACTGGGTTTATATCCCAAAGAGATCTTAAAGAAGGGAA
Source organism: Antechinus flavipes (assembly GCF_016432865.1). Taxonomy (NCBI): domain Eukaryota; kingdom Metazoa; phylum Chordata; class Mammalia; order Dasyuromorphia; family Dasyuridae; genus Antechinus; species Antechinus flavipes. Next base: position 130,491,122 of record NC_067401.1, on the reverse strand, counting down.
AGGGACCTGTATGTGCAGAAATGTTTGAGGCAGCCCTGTTTGTAGGGGCCAGAAACTGAAAACTGAATGGATGCCCATCAATTGGTGAATGGCTGAATAAGTTATGGTCTATAAATGTTATGGAATATTATTGTTCTGTAAGAAATGACCAGTGGGATGATTTCACAGTCCTCCAGAGACTTATATGAACTCATGCTGAGTGACATGAGCAGAACCAGGAAATCATTATACACTTCAACAACAAGACTATACAATGATGAATTCTGATGGACGTGGCTCTCTTCAACATTGAGACGATTTAAACCAGTTCTACTTGATCAGTGATGAAGAGAGCCAGCTATACCCAGAGAGAGATGGTGGGAACTGAGTGAGGACCACAACATAGCATTATCACTCTCTCTGTTATTTGCTTGCATTTTGTTTTCTTTCTCAGTTTTCTTTTTCTTCCTTCTTGATCTGATTTTTCTTGTGCAACAAAATAACCGTATAAATATGTATACATATATTAGATCTAATATATATTTCAACATATTTAACATGTATTGGACTACCTGCCAGCTAGGGGAGGGGGTGGGGGAAGGAGGGGAAATATTGCAACAAAAGGTTATGGAAGATCAATGTTGGAAAAATTGCCCATGCATGTGCTTTGTAAATAAAAAAAAAAAAAAAAATAAGGAAACTAATTCATGCCTACTGACAAGGTTATGAAATAGAAAAAGGAAGCATTTAAGTTGCTGGTAAATGATAGGATTTTTTTGTACAGATCTCTGGATGTTCTTGAAAACTTATAGGATAAGAAAAAGGGTTTGCATTGATATATCAGTAGGAGAACAATGTTTGGTAAAGAGAAGAAACCAGAGTTGTTCGACTGAAGGTTTAAAAGTTGGGGTGATTTAGGGAATTTCATAATTTCTCCAGTGGGCTACCTGTATACCTGTAATTCAGTTTACATGTATGCATTCTGGCTACTGCATATGACAACCAATTTCTTATTAATTTGAGATAATTTCTGCCTCCTGATTTTTTATGACCTAACACCACAGTTGTTATTGTTCATCATGTTCAACTCTTCATGATTCTATTTGGGGTTTTCTTGGCAAAAATACAAATACTGAAGTGATTTGCTATTTCCTTCTCCAGTTCATTTGACAAATGGAGAAACTGAGGCAAATAGAGTGAAGTGATTTACCCAGGGTCACACAGTGTCTGAAGCCAGATTTGAACTTGGGGAAAATGTCTTCCTTGTGTTCTATCCACTTGGACACTTAGCTGCCCTCCCCCCCCCCCACAACACACACAAAACAAACAACAAAAATCAAAACATCCCACAGATTAAGACAGATGAGTGTAAAATGAAAAATATTAAACTGTCTCATTCTTTTTCATGAAATTCTTTCTATTCCCTTCTGGATCAATAAGATAGTAAAGCAGAGATAGTTGTTGGGAGCTAGTGGAGCTTATGGTCTACTGCCTTGCTCTAACTCGACACTGGAGTTGCTCTCAGACCTTTATGAGTGATTAGATTTTTTAAAAAACCACCTCTTGATTTTGGAAGGAGTTTTTGCTGGAAGCTCTACCTGGCAATGCTTTTACCTGTAGAAGCTTCTTGCCACTCCCACCCCTTTTGAATTTTTTTGGGGGGAGGGAATTGGAGTTAAATAACTTATCCAGGGTCCCAGAGCTTGGAAGTGTTAAGTGTTTGAGGTCACATTTGAATTCAGGTTCTCCTGATTCCAGGGTCAGTGTTCTATCTGCTGTACTTTTTTTGAATTTCTTAACCTATTTCCTCTGATGCTTTGTATGTATACACACCATACTATGTATGTAGTGTTTATGAACATGTAACTATATGTGTGCATGTACATGTGTATTCATGTATATATAAAGTATTGTAGTCTTGCACATCTATATGCATACTTGTGTGTTATGTATATATGCACGTAGATATATTGTGTATTTTAAAATTCCAGATCCGGCCTTCTTACATGATTTAGGACAAAACCTTTGAGGTACAACTTCCAGTAACAGACCTACTTTTGTATTTATTGGACAGAGGCGGGTAGAGGGGGGAGGAAGACGGATTTTAAAAAGTAATAACTCCCAATACTCATCACTTTAAGTTGTTGAAAGCAGACACAAGAAAGGAAATCTTGGTATCAGTTTTTGTTCTCTTGATTAATTAAATCTGTCAATGGTATTTTTAATCCTCTTTATGTCCTCCATGGCTTCCTTGAATTGCTGTCACCCCCACACACATACTCTCACATATCTTAATTTCTGTCCTATGTTCTTTTATCAAATGCCATTTTCTAAATGAATTTTTTCAATAAAAGGAAAGAAAGTTTTAAAAAAGACTTATTATATATAATTTACATATAATATACATTTATATGTGGCTAATATATATAAATATATACATATTTTATATAAAATATAATATATAAATATATATTATTTAAACGGTTATTATGTCAACATAATAATAATATATTTTTATTATTGTTTGTACATAGTCCAGTAGTCAACATTTATGTGATACCTCTGGGCTAAGTGCTTGAAACAGAAAGGTAAAAGATAGTCTCTGCTTTCAGAGTGCTCAGATTCTAATAGAGAAGATAGCCTGAAAACAACTGCATTAACATTATACATATGCAAGATAAATTGGGAATAATCAATTGAGGGAAGCCACCAGAATTAAGAGAGTTCTTGTCTCCCTCATTAGAATGTGAGTTTGAAGCAGATTGCTTTTGCCATTCTTTATGTCCCCTGTACTTAGCACAGTTCACAGTAAGCACTTAATAAATGCTTATTGACTGACTACTTAATAGTCACTGCTTGCTTTTTGTGGGATTGAGCGGAAGCCTGAGATCAGATGAAGAGATTAACGTTCCTGTAGGTGAGGCATCCCTGGGAGGCGGATCTCATCTCCTGTCCATCTCAGAGTTGGAGATGGGGAGACAGTGCCAGCTTCGAACTGGCTGAGGGTGGTGAAGGTGGGCACTTGTTACTGCCTGCCAGGGGCCTATCTAGGCTCCCTGTGGGGATAGGGAAATTAGGGAGGCGTGGTCACTGAGGGGTGGGTATTTACAAGAAATGAAAGTGGAAGTACTTAACTGGGGAGAGGTTGGAGATCCTCCAGCTTGTGTTTCTGAAGAGGGCTGAGACCCCGGCATCAATCCTCCATAGCTCACCCCCCTTCCCTTCCTTTCCCTCCTCGAATCCTCACCTCCAGGTGGCACCCTGAGTCTTCGTGTTACCCCTAAGCAGATAGAAGAAGAACCTCATGGACCAGACAGATAATAAGGTAAGTGGCCGTCAGAATGACAGCCTTTCCGACTGGTGGGCTTACAGATAGAAAGGGGTCTGCTGTGGCTGGGAGCAGAAATCAGGCTGCTTTCAATACCTCTTTCAAAAGAGAGGAGAAAGATTGAGCCCTTACCCCACATAAAATCAACCCCACGGTGTCTCAAATAACGCTCCTATTCAGAGTCTGAAGGAGCCTGCTCGTTGTCTGAAGAAAAACATTAGTCCCTGGGCTCCCCCAAAAATCTAATGACAAAGATAAACATCAATCTTCATTCTCAATTCATTGCAATCTGTCTGCATATCTATCTATCCTCCTGTCTCAGGTGTTCTTTTCTAAAACGAGGTGTTCTTATGTTTTTTTTTCAATTAACAATCACTTATTTTCTCTCCCTCTCCTTCCCTATTCCCCATCAAATCATGTTAAAGAAAAACTAAACCCTTATAATCAATATGCGTAATCAGGCAAAATAAATACCCATATTGTATACATCTAAAAAGTTATGTTCTCTTCTGTATAATGAGTACCCTCTTTCTGTCAGGAGATAGCATTTTTCATCATCAGACTTCTAAAATTGATCGTTGCATTGATCAGACTTAAGTCTTTTAAAGTTGTTTATCTTCTTTATTATATTATTATTATTATTATTTAATTTATTCTCCTGGTTCTGCTCACCTCCCTGTGCATCAATTCATAGCATGTGTTCCCAGATTTTTCTGAAACTGCCCCTCTGTCACTTCCATTCAACAGTGTACCATGATTTGTTCAGCCACTCCCTAATCAATGGGCACCTCTTTAGTTTTCACTTTTTTGTCACTTTAGAAAAAGCTATTACAAATCTTTCACACATATAAGACTTTTCCTTCTTTCCTTCATCTCTTTCGGGCATAGAACAAACAGGTAGTGGTATTTCTGGGTCAAAAGGCATGAACTATAGAACTCTTTGCACAAAGTTCCAATTTGATTGCCAAAATAGTTGGAATTCAACTAAGATCATTTCCACTTCCTACTTAGGTAGCAGGCAAATCATTAAACATGTTTGATCCTCATTTTCCTCATTTATAAAATGAATCGGTGATAATTAGATCAGAGGTTCATGGATTGAATGCTAAAAGGGACCTTATGAGTCCATCTAGTCCAATCCCCTCATTTTACAGAGGAGGAAACTAAGTGACTTACTCAGGTTCACAGGCAGGATTTGAATCCAAGGTCCTCCAAAATCCACATTCAGTCATTTGCCTTTAAGGTCCCTTTTACCTCTGTCTATGATGCTCTGTGTATAAATCTTGCCACAGCATGAAACCACTAGAATCCTCACTTCTTGAGGGACCATGTTTTATATAGTGCCCAAATCCTACAGAGCCCCTGATGTGGTGCTGGGGAGATGGGAGGCACTCAACAGGGCTTGTTGATTGAATGACAAGGATCAACTGACCCATGAGGATGCTTTGGGAGCAGACACACACAGACCTGAGGAGGATGCATGGTGGAGATTGAAGCTTCAGGTGAGTCCCATGGGGATCAGCCAGGGCCTTCTCCAGGAAGGAGAGAGAATGGATTGTATTCCAGGTAAGACCTTCCAGAATCAGGAATCTTTTCCTTGGGTAGGTACATTTTTTATTTTTTATTTTTTTAATAGCTTTTTATTTACAAGTTATATGCATGGGTAATTTTACAGCATTGACAATTGCCAACCTTTTGTTCCAATTTTTCCCCTCCTTCCCCTCACCCCTTCCCCTAGATGGGTGTTAAATATATTAAAGTATAAATTAAATACAAAATAAGTATACTTGACCAAACTGTTATTTTGCTGGTACATTTTTTAGAAAGACAAGTAATTAATTCATCATCACCTGTCTCTCCCCGCCTCCCCCTACTTGAGCAGGAGCTCTGTTTTCTGAAGGAAGAACAGAAGAGGTTGAAACTGAGAAAGGAGGAATTACAGCAATTCCGGACAGGAGTCTTTCAAAAAAAGGAGGTAAAGGACAAGCAGACAGAAGTGGAGGTTGGGGACTGAAGGGAACTTTTTTTCCCCTTTTCCCTAACGTCCAGTAAAGTTCCCAATTCTGTCAGGTTTATATCTGAAAATCTCTTTCATCTACCAGAAGGTACGTGTCTATTCTGGTCATACCAGATTTCAAACTGTATTATAAAGCTTTATTTCATAGAACTCTCCTTCACCTGCTCTATGTCTCCTCAAACTGAACTATTCATTAATCTTCTGTAAGAGTTCCATTTTAAATATTTAATATGTATTTTTAATATTTCACATTTATTTTCATATTTAACATCAATAATTAATCCTTAATAAAAATTTAAAGTCTATTTTCAGTATAATTGATTTCCTTTGTAGTGCTATGTATTTTATTTTATTCATTTAAGAACATATTCTGAAAAGCCCCCTCACCTGAGAAGGAGTCCCTAGGCTTTATTAGACCATGAAGATCAGAAACTACTCTTTCCCTTCACACAAGCCATCTATAGAATGGCCTCCTTCATATTCTGACTTAACAAAAACTCTCTTCCTTCAAGGTTCAAATCAAGGGTCGTGCTCAGCTCTACTTCCTGTTCCCATCTCTCTTTGATCTCTTCTGTATATGTTTTTCCTAAATTTTATGCTAAAAATTTGTGTATTTGTATTTATGTTTCATATCTAGAATCGAAAATCCTTTAAGGCAAGAACTATGTGGTTTGTGGTTCAATCCGTATCTCCCAAGATGCCTTAAAATAAGTAGGCATTTACAGCCTGAATTTTAATTAGTCAATTGTTCACTTAACTTAGGTCATCAAAGTGGATATCTTTTGTTGTTACATTTACTACATTTCCTCCTATATCCCCCCCCTTTCAGAGAACCATCTTTTATAACATTTTTTGGGGGGGGAGAGAGTGAGGCAATTAGTGTTATATGACTTACCTAGGGTTATACAACTAGTAAGTGTTAAATGTCTGAAGCTAGATTTGAACTCAGGTCCCTCAGACTTCAAGACTCCTCCTCTATCCACTGTGCCATATAGCTGCCCCCATATAACAAATTATTTTTAGAAAAAAAGAAAAAGAAAAATTTAGCAAAACTCACCAGTACGTCAAAAAAAAAATCTGACATTATGTGCAATGTTCCACATCCCTGTATCTCTGAACTCTGCAAATGAATATTTTTTTCTCATATTTCCCCTTTGTGGCCAGGAATTCATTAGAATTTTTTAATTTAGTTTTATTTTTATAAATATATTTTTATTGATGTTGTTTGTTTTTTACATTGTTTAACTTTCTTTGGTATCCTTTCTCCTCCTCACTCCTAGAGAGCCATGCTATCTAATAAAGAATTTTTTTTTAATTTTAAAACATTTTTATTTAAAGTTTTGAGTTCCAAATTCTATCCCTCCCATCTCTTCCTCCCTGAGACAGTAAGCAATCAGATATAGATTATATACGTACAATTATTTAAAACACTTCCATATTAGTTATTTTATGCAAGAAGACTTGAATAAAAGAAAAAAAAAGAAAGTGAAAAATAGCATGCTTCAGTCTACTCAATCAATATCAGTTCTTTCTTTGAAGGCAGATATTATGTTTCATGATTAATCCTTTGGGATTATCTTGGATTACTATTGCTTAGAATTGCTAAATCATTTACAATTCTTCATCAAACAATATTATTGTTGTAGGTACAATAGAAACCAGTCCTGTTCATTTCACTATGCATCAATTCATGTAAATCTTTCTAGGTTTTTCTGATATCATCCTATCTGTCATTTCTTATAGCACAATAATATTCCCTTACAACCAAATACTACATCTTGTTTAACCATTCCCTAATAGAATCCCTCTCTTTGGGCATCCCTTTGATGTCCAATTCTTCACCACCACGAAATGAGCTTCTAGAAATATTTTTGTACAAATAGGTTCTTTCCCTATTTTTATGGATAGAGATCTAGCAGTATCATTGCTGGATCAAAGAATAGCACAATCTTATAGCCCTTTGGACATGTTCCCAATCACTGTCTAGAAGGGTTAGTTCAGTTCACAACTCTATCAGTAGTATATTAGTGTCGTAGTTTTCCCATATTCCTTCCAACATCCAATATTTTCCTTTTTTGTCATATTAGCCGTTTTGATAGGTGTAAGATGGTACCTCAGAGTTGTTCTAATTTGTATTTCTCTAATCAATAGTAGAGCATTTCTTCATATGCCTATAGATAGTTTTGATCTTCTTTGATAGATGTTTGTTCATATCCTTTGACCATTTATCAATTGAAGAATGACTTATATTTTTATAAATTTGATTCTCTTCTCTATATATTTGAGAAATGAGGCCTTTATCTTGTTTCAAAAATTTTCCCTCTAGTTTTCTGCTTTTCTTATAATTTTATTTGCATTGGCTTTGATTATTTAAAACCTTTTAAATTTTATATAATTAAAATGATCTAGTTTATATTATATAATGTTCTGTATATCTTCTTTGGTCTCAGATTCTTCCCTTATTCATAAATCTGACAGATAAACTTCCATGTTCTCTTAATTTGCTTATATTATCACCCTTTGTGTCCAGATCATGTACATATTTTAACCTTATTTTGGTATATTATGTGAAAATTGGTCTTTGCCTGGTTTCTGCCATTATGTTTTCTGGATTTCCTAGCAGTTTTTGTCAAATAATGAGTTTTTCTTCCAAAAGCTTGGATATTTGGGTTTATCATATACTAGATTACTATGATCATTTACTATGAGGTAACGTGTACTTAATCTATTCCACTGATCCACCACTCTTTTTTTTTTTAGCCAGTGCCAGATTGTTTTGATAATTACCATTTTATAATACAGTTTGTGATCTGGTATGACTAGACTACCTTCTTTCACATTTTATTTTTCATTGATTCCTTGAATTTTTGTTCTTACAAATGAATCATGTTATGATTTTTTCTAGTTTAAAAAAAGTTTTTTGATATTTTGATATGTTACTGAATTAGCAAATTAATTAACAAATCAAATTGATTGATAGATGATTAAATTGGTTTAATTTACCTATGAGCAATTAATATTTTCCCAATTGTTTAGCTATGAATTTATTTGCTCTGTTTGTCTTGGCAGATAGACTTCTAAGTATTTTATATTGTCTACAGTTATTTTAAATGAAATTTCTCTTTCTATCTCGTTGCTGGACTTTGTTGGTAATATGTAGAAAGACTGATGATTTATATGGGTTTATTTTATATCCTAAAACTTGGTAAAAGTTATTCATAATTTTAAGTAGTTTTTTAGTTGATTCTCTAGGATTTTTAAAGCATAACATCATATCATCTACAAAAAATGATAATTTTATTTCTTCATTCCTGTTCTAATTCCTTTAATTTCTTTTTTCTTCTCTTATTACCATAATTAGCATTTCTAGTACAATATTAAATAATAGAGATGAAAATTGGCATCCTTACTTCATCTCTAATTGTATTGGAAAGGCTTTTAGCTTATCCCCATTACGGATAAGGCTTGCTGATGATTTTAGATAAATTTTACTTATTTTAAGAAAAATTTCTTTATTCCTAGGGCCTCTGATGTTTTTGATAGGAATGGATGCTATATTTTGTCAAAAAAAATTTTTCTGCATTTATTAAAATAATCATATTTTTTCTATTGGGTTTACCATTGATATGGTCAGTTGTGCTAATAGTTTTCCTAATATTGAACCATGCCTGTATTTCTGGTATAAACCCCATCTGGTCATAGTGTATAATCCTAGTGATATATTGCTGCAATCTCTTTGCTAGTATTTTATTTAAAAATTTTGTATCACTATTTTGATCTAGAATTTTCTTTCTCTGTTTTAGCTCTTCCTGGTTTGGGGGCATCATATTTGTGTCATTCTCTACTTATTTTTTCAAATAGTTTAAATAGTATTGAAATTCATTGTTCTTTAAATGTTTGGTAGAATTCATTTGTGAATTTTAAGTTGTTTTTGGGGAATTTTTCTTCAAAAGTTTATTGATGGCTTGTTCAGTTTCTTTTTCTAAGATTAGGTTATTTAAATATTTTATTTTTATTTTTTCTTCTATTACTCTGGGCAATTTATGTTTTTTGTAGTAATATGTGAATATTCATTCATTTTATTTAAATAGTCATATTTATTGGCATATGATTGGCAAAGTAGATTTTGACAATTGTTCTAATTTCCTCTTCATTGGTAATGAGTTCCCCACTTTCATTTTTGATACTAGTGATTTAGTTTTCTCTTTTCTTTTAAAAACATAATTAGCCAATGGTTTATCTATTTTATTGGTTTTTTTCCCCATAAAACCAGATTCTAGTTTTACTATCCATACTCCTAATTGCTGTTACCCTACTAAAGTTAAGAGTTACAAATAAATCGTGCCATATAGAAATATAAACAGTTTAACCTTATCAAATTTCTTCTTATTTTTTTTTGGTGATTAAAAAATAATTTTCTTACCTTTTAATGTTTCCCTTGAATCTTGTATTTGGAGGTTAAATTCTCTATTCAACTCTAGTCTTTTAATTAGAAATATTTGAAAGTACTCTATTTTGTTACATATCCATTTTTCCCCCTGAAAAACTATATTCAGTTTTGCTGAGTAGGTGATTTTTCATTGTAAGCCTAATTCCTTTGCCTTCTGGTAAATCATATTCCAAATTCTCTGGTTCTTTAATGTGGAAGCTGCCAAATTCTGTGTAATTCTGGCTCTAGCTCCATGATATTTAAATTGTTTTTTTGGCTACACGCAATACTTTCTCCTCGATCTGTGAGCTCTGGAATTTGTTATGATGTTCCTGGGAGTTTTCATTTGGGGATTTCTTTCAGATGTTGAACAGTGTATTCTTTTAATTTCTATATTACCCTCTGTTTCTAATAGATTAGGGCAGTTTTCTTTGATAATTTCTTGAAAAATGTTGTCCCGCCTTTTTCCCCCCTTAGTCATGCTTTTCAGATAGTCCAATAATTCTTATATTTTCTTTCCTGCATCTATTTTCTAAATCAGTTGTTTTTCCAATGAGAAATTTCATATTTTCTTCTATTTTTTTTTTACTTTTTTGATTTTGTCTTATATTTTGATGTCTCATTGAAGTCATTAGTTTTCACTTGCTCAATTCTGATTTTTAAGGAATTATTTTCTTCAGTGAAATTTGGACTTTCTTTCCCAACTGGCCAATTCTATTTTTTAGGAAATCATTTTCCTCAGGAAATTTTTGTATCTTTTCCCATTTTGTTGCTTTTTTCCATGCTTCTATTACTCTACTATTTTTTCTTTTCCAAATTTTCCCTCTATTTCTCTAACTTGTTTTTGTAACTTTAAGCTCTTCCAGGAATTCTTTTTGGGCCTGCAATCAAATTAAATGGTTCTTTGAGGCTTTACACATAGCCCTTTTGACACTATTGTCCTCTTCAACATTTATGCCTCGATCCTCCCTGCAACCATACTAACTTTCTGTGGTCCAGCTCTTTTGTTTGTTTTGGTTCTTGCCTGTCCCCCTGCCTTTTTTGTGGCTTGCTGTTTTTATGTGAGAGTTGGGCTCTGGTTCCACACTGTCCCTAGATTTTTGTGCTGGGACTCTAGGTCTTACTATCAACTTTCACTGGGCTTCAGGGCTAGGCTTCAGGGCTTAGCTTCTCGCTTCCTTTGGAGCACAGACTTCCCTCCTGGCTTATACTGGGGGCCTCCCTGTTGGTCTCCCCTGATTGTGGGTTTAGCTACTGGCCTGCTCCAAGGATAGGGGCCTTGCTGCTGAGTTGCTATGGTAACAGAGTCTTTCGAGCAGTTAGCCCTGGAGGAGACTTCTTCTTGTTGGTCTGTCCAGAGCTGGGGCCCTGCTGTTGAATTACTATGGAAACAAGGTCTCTCTACTAGTAGGCCTCAGGTCAGCAATGGGGGCCAGGACCTTGCTGGTGGCTTGTGCTGGGGATGGGACCTTACTGTGCTCAGGATGCTCACTTGCCTCAAGGTTTGTCAGAGGGCAGGCCTGTTGATGGACTGCCCTAGCTCAGAGCCCTGCTACAGGCCCCAGCCGAGACTGGCTGCTACTACTGCTCTTGAACTTCTTTCCCTTGGCGTCCCACTGAAACACATCTTTCCTGATGGGCTTGCAAGTTGCAAGAGAAAAAGAGAAAGGTAGAAAACCATTCAAAACTAATTAAGATTTTTTTTTAAAAGGAAAAATATAGGTAATATTCCACTTATATGGACCTCCCACCACTGCAAAAGAGGGAGTGAGGATATCTTCTCATATTTCTTCTTTGGGAGCTATATTTGTTTTTTGAAATTCTGTGGTGCTCATTTTCAGTTGCTCTTGGTGGTGGTCCTTCTCATTTACTTTGTTGTTGTGTCATCTTATTTATTGTTTTAGTGTAAGTCTTTCAAGGTTCTTTGTATTCACGTTATCTGTCTTTTAAAAAGTAGGTTGATGATCCATTGTACTTATGCATCATAATTTGTTTAATAATAATTTCTTATTTAATGAGCATCTACTTTGTTTCCAATTCTTTGTTACCACAAAAGGTGCTGCTATAAATATTTTGGGACTTCCTTTGGGGGATGCATTTGTCTAGAATGACAATCTCTGAATTAGTATAGAATTCTGAAGGGCATTTTATTATAGAACTCTGAATTGGTATTTTAGCTACTTCTTTTGCATAATTTCAAATTGATTTCCAGAATACTTATCCTAATGCAGAACTCCACCAACAATCCATTAGCATGCCTGTCTTTCCACAACCCCTCCATTGTTGACTATCCATCTTTTGTTTTCTTTGCCAATTTATTGGGTGCAAAGTGAGACCTTGAGATTGTTTTGATTTGTATTTCTCTTACAATTAGGAATTTCATGTGGTTTTGAGTAGTTGTAAGGAACAAATCTGAACCTGTGGTAACTTAACTACATTCTTTCATGTGGTAATAGTTTAAAATTCATTTTCTGAAAAGTTTATTTCTTGTCCAAGAGATGGTTAAGCCATTTAAAAAATCTCTTTCTACTTCAGTTCTTTGTCTTTAAAAGGGGTGATTCCATTCAGTTCAATAAAATTTTACTAAGAATTATCTGTATGGCAAGAACTGTGCTAGAGGATATGCAAAATTTAGGTGAGGCTGGTCCTTACTTTAACGAAATTTATCAAGGGGTAGGAAATGTGACTCTTAATAGTTAATACTTTGTGAATTCATCAGTTGTCACTTTTATTGATACATACACAAATAGGTATATTATGAAATAGCATGTGATAAAGGCAAGAAAAAAGTACAATCAAAGGCTTCCTGGAAGGGGATGCATTTGAACTGAACTATACAGAAGAGGAAGGATTATGGCAGACATAGACACATTCATCATACTGATCATTTTGGATCTACTTTTCTTTTGTTTTCTTTTTGAAAACGCAGCTCCAATATTGATAATATTTATAAATTATGTACACGAAAAATATATACAAAATAGTTTCTGAAAAGGATGAACTAACGATGCAATAAAAATTTTTTTCAAAATTAAAAAAAATTTATTATAAAGCTTTTTGCTTTCACTAACAATCTATGACAGTTTTTCTAGTGAGAACAATATTAATGACTGTTTCATTATTTTTGAAAATATTGGCTTAACACTTGACAATAAAGTGATTTGAAGGATCATGAGAAAATAGATTTAGATCTAGAAGGAATGTTAGATCCTTCCTTTTACAGATGAGGAAACTGAAGCCTACAAAAATAAAATGACCTACTTTAAGTTACACAGATAGTAGGTGGCAAAAGATTTGAACCATAATCTAATTCCAAAAATCTCTTGAGTGTAAGTTCAGTTTATTGAGTGTAAGTTCAGTTTATACTGACCTACCATAACTCAAAGATCCCCAGGGAAGAACATCTCAGCATGTACTTGCCAAATCTGGTATAAAATTGTCAACCTCCAAAATGAAATTGCTTTTCTTAAAGTTTGTCTAGTCAGTTTCCATAATATTAGGGATAGGAGGGTCATGATCTTTGAAAGTCAGGTTCTAGTCCAGAGGGTCTCTTTTCCATCTGGTGAGAAGGGACTAGTGGCAAGATGCCCAACTAAGCTCTGGTCCCCTGGTTGCTTCCAAGCTGACCAATGGGTTTGCATAAATCAAGTCCTAGAACAAATCCTTGAGAGTCCTGGACTTAGTTTTAAGCCCCAGACCCACTGGCAGCAGGTGCCAACACTACTGTCTTTTGCTTCTTATTCACTCCCCCTTTTGACACATCTATGCTACTCTTCCCCAGTTGGCACAAACCTTCCTTACTCTCTTAGAGGTAATTGGGAAGAGAGAAAAACCTGAGCAGACAAAAGGAAAATTACATCCATGGGAAGCATTTCCCCCATCCCTGACAGCCTGGTTGAGCTCATGGAGAACTCCTTCCTCCAGGATTCCACAGATCATGCCCCTGGTTGGTTCTAGAGTCCAGGAGTTCATTGAACAGCTATGTGGCTTTCTTTGGGACTTTAATATTTTCTTTGTATACCTCCATGTATACCTTTGTATACCTTCTTGCACACCTGAAGTACTCCATTTTGGAGGCAACTGCTACAGAATAGAAATAGGAGAACGCCATTTCCCAGTTTAAAAAAATCTTCAGAGGATATGAACAGTTCTCAGAAAAAACAAATTTGGAAACTGTTAGCAACCCAACAAAAGAATGCTCCAAATCATTTATAATAAGAGAAAAAGAAATCATAACAAGCTTGAAATTTCACCTCATCCCCCCAAAATGCCAAGTTAGAAAATATGACAAAAGATGGGAAGTCAACATTGGAGGGGTTACAAAAAAACAGGCACATTCATGCATTATTGCTGGAGTTGTGAATTGTGTATATGTTTTATTGTTTTCAGTCTTGTCTGACTCTTTTTGAATTTTCTTGGCAAAGATATTTGAATAGTTTTGCCATTTCCTTCTCCAGCCCATTTTATAGGGGAGGAAACTGAGGCAAACAGGTTTAAGTGACTGTGACTTATTTATCATTATTTAAATTATTTGAAAAATAAGAAAACCATTTTAAAAATCTGAGTATTTTGTATCATGTACTTCTTCCCTCTCCCTTAGCAGTCTGGTAAATCCTATTGGGCCTCTTCTTCTTCTTTTTTTTTTATTAAAGCTTTTTATTTTCAAAACATATGCATGCATAATTTTTCAACATTGACCTTTGCAAAATCTTGTGTTCCAAGTTTTACCTTTGCCCAACCTCTCCCCTAGATAGCAAGTAATCCAATATATGTTAAACATGTTAAAATATATGTTAAATCCTATATATATACGTATACTTATTTATACAATAATCTTGCTGCATAAGGAAAAAGAGGGAAAAAAAGAAAGAAAACAAAATGCTAGCAAACAACAATAGAGAGAGTGAGAATGCTATGTTGTGATCCACACTCAGTCTCCACAGTCCTCTCTCTGGGTGTAGATGGCTCTCTTCATCACAAGATCATTGGAACTGGTTTGAATCATCTCATTGTTGGAAAAAGTCACATTAATAATAATTGATCATCGTGTGATCTTTTTTTTTTTTTTAATTTTTTATTTAATAATTACATTATATTGACACTCATTTCTGTTCCGATTTTTTTTTTCCCCTCCCTCCCTCCACCCCCTCCCCTAGATGGCAAGTAGTCCTTTATATGTTGGATATGTTGCAGTATATCCTAGATACAATATATGTTTACAGAACCGAACAGTTCTCTTGTTGTGTAGGGAGAATTGGATTCAGAAGGTATAAATAATCCGGGAAGAACAACAAAAATGCAGATAGTTCACATTCGTTTCCCAGTGTTCTTTCTTTGGGTGTAGCTGCTTTTGTCTGTCATTTATCAATTGAAACTCAGGTCTCTTTGTCAAAGAAATCCACTTCCATCAAAATATGTCCTCATACAATATCGTTGTCGAAGTGTATAATGATCTCCTGGTTCTGCTCATTTCACTTAGCATCAGTTCATGTAGGTCTCTCCAAGCCTCTCTGTATTCATCCTGCTGGTCATTTCTTACAGAACAATAATATTCCATAACATTCATATACCACAATTTACCCAGCCATTCTCCAATTGATGGGCATCCATTCATTTTCCAGTTTCTAGCCACTACAAACAGGGCTGCTACAAACATTTTGGCACATACAGGTCCCTTTCCCTTCTTTAGTATTTCTTTGGGATATAAGCCCAATAGAAACACTGCTGGATCAAAGGATATGCACATTTTGATAATTTTTTGGGCATAATTCCAGATTGCTCTCCAGAATGGTTGGATTCGTTCACAACTCCACCAACAATGCATTAGTGTCCCAGTTTTCCCGCATCCCCTCCAACATTCAGTGTGATCTTTTTGTTGCCATATACAATGATCTCTTTGTTCTGCTTACTTCATTCAGCATCAGCTCATGTAAGTCTCTCCAGGACTATCTGAAACCATCTTGCTGATCATTTCTTACAGAACAATAATATTCTATAACATTCATATACCAAAACTTATTCAACCATTCTCCAATTGATGGGCATCCATTCAATTTCCAATTTCTTGTCACTACAAACAGGGCTGCCGCAAACATTTTTGTATGTGTGGGTCCCTTTCCCTCCTTATGATCTCTTTGGGATATAATCCCAGTAGAAACACTGCTGGGTCAAAGGGTAAGTGCAGGTTGATAACTTTTTGAGTATAGTTCCAAATTGCTCTCCAGAATGGCTGGATCTGTTCACAATTCCACCAACAATGTATCAGTGTCCCAGTTTTCCCACATCCTTTCCAACATTTGTCATTATCGTTTCCTGTCATCTTAGCCATATCTGACAGATGTGTAGTGGTGTCTGATAGTTGTCTTAATTTGCTTTTCTGTGATCAATAGTGATTTAGAGAACCTTTTCACATAACTAGAAATGGTTTTAATTTATCTGAAAATTGTCTGTTCATATCTTTGACCATTTATCAATTGGAGAATGGCTTGAATTCTTAGAAATTTGAATCAATTCACTATATATTTTAGAAATAATGGGCCTCTTCCTAGATTAATATTTTTACATTAGGATTACAAAGAAAATATTGAAATTAATATATCATTTGTTTTCTGAACCAAGTTCATGGATTTATTCCTAGAACTTTTGCTAGAGAGTTAGTGCAACTACAGGTCAATGTTCAACAAAAAGAGCCACTGGACAATGGGTTGGTCAAACAGAGCTGAAAAGGAAGAGACGGAGAGGGAGGTGGATGGCTTTTAAGACTTTGTAAAAGCATGATATTTGTGAAAATCTATATATTTAAGAATTGTGCATGTTTAACATATATATTGAGTTACTTGCCACCTAGGGGAGGGGGAAAATTTATAACACAAGGTTTTGTAAAGGTGAATTGAATTGAGTTGAAGATTATCCATGTATATATTTTAAAAATAAAAAGCTTTAATTAAAAAAAAAGACTTTGCAGAGTTCCATGCCCATACTCTCTGTTTCAATATTTCTACTTCATTGATATTGCCATATAACAATATATAATTGTTCATCACCACTGATTCTAAAAAACTAAAGATGAGAGTCATAAGGGAGAGACCCTTGAGAGCAGATGCAACATAGAACTAGGGAGGAGTTCTCAAGAACAGAAATAAAAGAAGTCATCAAACATTGTCTGCTAGGAAAAGCAGATGAGATGATCATCTCCTAGAACCCCCTCAATGTCAGGAGGAAGGAGGGAAGGCCTCCAATACACTGAGCGGACCAAAAAAGTGAACTTTTGGGAAACATAGACAAAAGTTGCACTGGGTAGACGATTTACATAGTTGAAAAAGGGATTATTTCAATAGCAATCTAGTGTTTAACAAACCCAAAGACTCCGGCTTTTGGGATAAGAACTCACTATTTGACAAAAATTATTGGGAAAATTAGAAAATAGTATGTCAGCTAGGCATTGACTCACACCTAACATTGTATACCAAGATAAGGTAGTAATGGGTTCATGATCTAGACATAAAGAATGATATAAACAAATTAGAAGAACATAGGATAGTTTCTCTCTCAAAGCTGTGGAAGAGGAAGGAATTTGTGACTAAAAACTAGAGATCATTATTGATCACAAAATAGATAATTTTGATTATATTAAGTTTAAAAGTTTTTGTACAAAACGAATGCAGTCTGGATTCTGTCAATACAAAGTTATTATTAAATAAAATAAAATTTAAATAAAAAAAAACGAATGCAGTCAAAATTAGAAGGGAAGCAATAAACTGGGAAAACATTTTTACATCCAAAGGATCTAATAAAGCCTTCATTTCTAAAATATATAGAGAATTGACTCAAATTTATAATAGTTCAAGTCTCCAAATGATAAATGGTCAAAGGATGTGAACAATTTTCAGATGAAGAAACTGAAACTATTTCTACTCATATGAAAAGGTGCTCTAAATCACTATTGATCAGAGAAACACAAATTAAGACAACTCAGCACTACCACACCTCTCAGATTGGCTGAGATGACAGGAAAAGATAATGACGAATGTTGGAGGGAATGTGGAAAAACTGCGACACTGATGCATTGTTGGTGGAACTGTAAAATTGGTCCAACCATTCTGGAGAGCAATTTGGAACTATGCTCAAAAAGTTATCAAACTGTGCATACCCTTTGATCCAGCAGTATTTCTACTGGGCTTATATCCCAAAGAGATCATAAGGAGGGAAAGGAACCTGTATGTGCAAAAATGTCTGTGGCAGGTCTCTTTGTGGTGGCAAGGAACTAGAAACTGAATGGATGCCCATCAATTGGAGAATTGTTGGGTAAATTGTGGCATGGAATGCTATGGAATATTATTGTTCTGTAAGGAATGACCAACGGGATGAATACAGAGAGGACTGGTGAGACTTACATGAACTGACGCTGAGTGAAATGAACAGAACCAGGAGATCATTATACACGGCAACATCAATACTATATGAGGATCAATTCGGATGGATGTGGCTCTCTTCAACAATGAGATGATTCAAACCAGTTCCAATTGTTCAGGGATGAAGAGCCATCTGCACCCAGAGAGAGGACTGTGGGAAATGAGTGTGGACCACAACATAGCAATTTCACTCTTTTTGTTGTTTGCTTGCATTTTGTTTTGTTTCACTTTTTCTCTTGTGCGGCAAGATAATTGTATAAACATATGCATATATTGGACTTAACACATACATGTTCTACCATGTTTAACATATATTGGACTGCTTGCCATCTGGGGAAAAGCGTGGGGGCAGAGAGGGAATTGGAACACAGGGTTTTACAAGGGCTAATGTTGAAGAATTGTCCACCCCTATGTTTTGAAAAATAAAAAGTTTTAATTTTATAAAACGAAAGAAAGAAAAAGGGACTATTTGAATTGGTGAGCTCCACTTGAGACCCCAGAGGGATCACCGAAGGGGTCTCAGCTGAATGGGATGTCGCCACTTGCCGAGCGAACACTGGAGATGACCTGACTCCCTTTGATCTGTATCTTCTCCCCATCCATCTGCAGGTCCCCTTCCCAGTGCCTCAGGCGGTCCTGGTGTTCCGAGGACACAAAAAGGAGAAAAAGGGAGCGCCTGAGACCCTGATTTCCAACCTCCGGATCCATTACCCGCTGCCTGGGAGTTCAGCCTTGATCACCTTCGAGGACGCTGGAGGTAGCGGAGGAACGCGGGAGAAGGGCTGGGCCGGGGGAGGGAAGCCCAGGCTGACCTCTCCTTGTCTGCCCCCCAGTGGCAAACGGCCTGCTGCGGCAGCGGGAGCACCGCGTCCCTCTGGAGAAGTGCCGGCTCCCCGTCCGCCTCCAGCCGGTGGAGCTGCCCGTCCCCACGGCCATCAAGGTTCTAAAGGTTCGGGTGGGCGGCTTCTGGGTCACGGGCGGGAACGTCGGCGCTATTCCCCACCGTCCCCTCCCCAGGTCCTGACCTGGCTGTGCAGACAGAAGGTCCTCGTCATCGGGCTGCCCCCCGCCCTCCCGCTGAGCGAGGAGCAGCTGCTGGACAAGTTGGAGCTGTTCTTCTGCAAGCCCTCCAATGGCGGCGGGGAGGTGCAGACGCGGGAGCTGCTGCCCGGGGCGGCTGTCCTGAGCTTTGCTGAGGACCAAGGTGACGGATCGGAGGGGCTTCGCTGAGTAACCAGGGAGAGGGGGGTCTCGGGCACCTTGGGGCTAAGGAGCCTTCCCTTTGCTTCTCCCTCCCCAGTGGCTCAGCGCCTGATCAGCATATGTCGCTTCTTGGTGCCGCTGGGCCCGCACTCGGTTCCCTTGAGAGTCTTTCCTTACATCAATGGGAAGATCCAGGAGATAGAGGTAAGGGGAGGAGGGGGTGAGGACGTCACACCTTTAGAGGGCGGTCTCGGCCTCTCATCTGAGGAGCCGTAACCCTGTTTTAGTGCTGGGGAGCCCAGTCACCCCACCCTACCCAACCCTCCATGTCTATGTGCCTCTTCCAGATAAATTGTTGCCCAGCCCCCCACTCAGTGCTGGTGCACAACATCCCAGACATCCTTGATGCCGAAGAACTGCTGGATGTCCTCGAAATCCATTTCCAGAAGCCAAGCCAAGGTGGAGGTGAAGTGGAAGCTTTGGTCTGCGTTCCCCCGGGGACCCAGAAGTTGGCCCTTTTCACCCCAGAGTCTGGTTAGCGGCTGCAGCTCCTCCCTGGGCTGCTGCTTCTCATAGTCCTCATTTTGTATCTCCTTTAAAGGGAGGGGAAAGGTCCTCATTCCCTTCTCTTCAGCCTTTTCTCCCTTCAGAAATTAAACCTCTATTGACATCACGTTTTCATCCATCTCACTCAAACAGGTAGGGAAGAGAGGAGCAAAGGGAGCGCCAATCTTTTGTCTCTTAGCAGGGGCCTGGCACCCGGAAGCTTAATAAATGCTTGTGATTGTGTGAGGAGGAGAAAAGGCCAAGAACCCTTGGGGCTTTCTGCAGCTTTCTCCACAGTCCCGTCCTCATTCCCACTTCCCAATACACAGTCACAGAAAACCCAGTGGAGACAAGCTATAGGGACAGCGTTTTATTGACACAAAGGCAGCTTCGGCAGTGGGTGGACAGGGAAGACAAACACACAAGCAGAAGATCACATTTCACGTTAGGCCTTGCTTAGAAAAAGAAGGGAAGGATATAAGCCCACCCCCTTCCCCACACTGGTCATTTGGCAGTGGCCAGGGTAGTGATCTACCTGTCCCTTATCCCCCATTCTCAATTTAGAGATGAGGGGCTGACGGTGGTCACTCTCAGAATCCTGACATTTGGCTCCAGCTCAGGGACCCAAAGGCAGATGCCCAAATCTGCCTACTGTTCTCTTCCTCTCCCCACCCTCAACCAATCCCCAATGTAAACAAGAAATCCAGGACTATGTTTAAGAAACTTGCCTCCCAATTTGAGGAGGAAAAAAATTGGTTGGGGCCTTAACAGGACTCAAGCTGGAATGTGCTTCAAATTTTATTTTGGTCCCAGAGTTTGGAAATGGACACAATTGTTTCTAAGCCAGGCTGGTAAATTCCACAGTTATCTGCAAGGCTGAAAAAAAAAATTCTCCCCAACCAGAGACTGTTACGTTAGACTGGAAAAAGGGTAGGGGAGTTTCTCACAAGCCCCAGAGACTACAGGCTGTCTGGATCCCCACCCCCTCAGACACAGATTTTTTTTTTTGGCAGCACAGTGGGACTGGAAACCCCAGCTCCATCAGAACAAGGCACTGGGGAGTGTTGGGGTAAGAGAACCTGGGGTGGGTGGGTAGGAAATGATAGTACTCCCCATGAACACAAGAACCTTTTCAGATGCTAAGGCACTGAGAACAGATCTAAGGAACTCAGTGGAAGAGAGGAAGCTAGGGGGACTCCTGCCAGGACCCCGCAGAATCAGGGTGGGGGGAGCTGGTCCCTTCCCTAGGGTGTAAGACACAAATTAGATTAAACCTGTGGAAGAGCCCTGTATAAGGAAAGGTCCAGTTGTGCTTTTAAAGTCAGGAATAAGGAGAAGGGAAATACTGACTGGACTTAGCCACTTACTATTAATTGCATTTACAGAGGGTATCTCAGAAATCCCAGTGCCATTTTAGCAAGCTTAAAATGGCACTAAGAGTTTTAGGACACCCTGTATATTATTTTAGAGAGTGGTCAGCTCTGAGGCTATTCAGACTTAGTGGGAATAGGGAGTGCACCTGAAATGGGATATGTGCCAGACTCAAAAGGACGGCCCCCTCACCCCCACCCTGAGCTGGCATTTCAGTTTCTTTGGGGGAAGTAAGGGGGTAGGATTGGGGAACAACAAGCAGAGACCAACTCATACACAACAGGGAAGAGGTTAAACTTGGCACAAGAAGGGCAGAAAGCCCAGGGGAAACAAGAGGGGGTGGGGTGGGAAGAAGCAGCTGGGCCTCTGGGCGGTCCCCGCCCACTCAGCAGGGCCCATACATCCAAGTGGTCACTTCCTAACCTTCTGAGGGAAGTGGGAGGGAGGGGAGGCAGCCCTGACCAAGAGAAAAGAAACAAGATTGGAGAGAGGTCATCACACCACGAAGACCATCTCTGACCCTTGGGAGGGCAGTGTATTTGGGAGAGCTGGAGAAAGAAGGCAGAGACATCAGTAGTAACCCAAAAGAATATGACTTCCTGACCTCTCCATTCTAGACCCCCCAAGTCTTAACCCTTGTCCTCTCTGCCCCCAGCCTTTCTCCCCTGCCATCACCCTCCCCACTAGTTCTTCTTCTCTGAGTTGGGCACCAAGATGACTTTGCCCACATTCTTCTTCTCTTGGATTTGCTTCATGGCGTCAGCCACCTGTTGGGGAAAGGGGAAACAAAACAAAACATTGAGGCTTTTTTTGACCCCTGGAGTTCCTTTCCCTCTACCCCCATTCGGGGAGTAATCCCAAACAAGGTATTCCTAAGGCTCAGTGGACTGTAGTCGAAAGAGACCATCCAGAGAACATTGGAGCCAGGCTCAGAACACATTCCCATCCCTTCTCAGCTACCCTTGCCATTATGGGTACAAGAGCTATAAGAAAGCACTGTACAGTGGACTTGGGGGAACAAATCGGGGAAATAAGCATTTGTAGAGCACCCACTGTGAACCTGGCACTGAGCTAAGCACTTTTACAAAGATTATTTCATTGGACTTTAACAACAATTTTGAGAGTTGGTGCTATTATCCCCATTTTACAACTGAGAAAATGAAGATTAAGTGGCAGAGCTAATAAATGTCTAAGGCTGCATTTGAATTCAGATCTTCCTGACTCCAGGTCCAGCCTTGGTATCAGGTAAATCTTTGCCACCTGCCACCTAAGTAAACACAGGCAACTCTTTCTGAATCTCAGTGCCCTCTTAAGTAAAATAATCATTCCTATGGCACCTCATATTTGAATTGTCAGCTTCATAAAGCAGGTCCCTTAAGGCCTGCTTGGGCCAGCCCCCAGCTCACCTTCTCAAAGGGCCAGACTGAGTCGATGTGAGGCTTGATGTGGCCCTCGCTGTAAAGGGTCATCAGCTGCAGCACCACCCTGCTGACCAGCTCCATCTCGTTCTCCAGGTAGTTGAGGTTGAAGCCACAGATGCCCCGATTGGCCTGCAGCAGCTGCAAGGCAGACACGCTGAACTGATTCCACCAGGTCTTCGCCATTGCCATCAGGTTCCGTTTGGGGCCGGTCAGCAAGTTGGCCACCCCTGCGGAAAGACAGGACACATTCATTAAAAACCACGCACATCCGCTGCTGGTGAAGGAAGGGATCCAAGGCCCACTGGAGCCTTTTCTCAAACAATCTCCACCAGGGCAGGAAGCAGCAAGTGGGGAATTCCACACCAGCGCCTGATCCTGAAGCCTTCTCCCCGACTAGCTTTAGAATGTGCCAATTTGCTCTGACTTTTTCAATCTGTGTGTGGCTCAGGTAGATTTTTTTTTTTAACATAAAACCCTGTAAACACACAAAACATACACATCCATGTGTATACATGACACACGAATGTGTTACGTATTAGGTACAATGAAAACAAAAACATCTGGTGCATCTACATAGTACAGATTTAATACAAATTGTATATTGAGTATGCACATTCTTTAGAGGCAAAAGGGTAAAGAGTAGGTCTCAGCCTTAAGGAATTAGGAAGACTTCAGTACAACTTTTGCTTCTGACCTCCATCAAGTCAATTATCCATCAGAGCCCAGTGTATAACCCCTCAGTTGGAAAGCAGGAGTTGATTTGCATTGATAGGAATGTCCTCACTGGGCATTCTTTATTAGTAATAAGACTACAAATCTACTCAAATTAAAAAACTAAATTATATAATGTAATTATGCATTAATATATATATATATATATATATTTTTTTTGTGTATACACAAGTGTTAAATCAGGAATCTAAGCATTTTTAGAAGGAGAGGGACTAATTTCAGTCTTTGTCTAACTAGACTCCCTTTTGGGGTTTTCCTAGGAAAGACATTGTAGTGATTTGTCATTGCCTCAGTTTCCTCATGTGTAAAATGAGCAAACAAGGCTAAGTGACTGGTTTGCCATTTCCTTCTCCAGCTCATTTCACAGATGAGGAAACTGAAGCAAAGGTAAGTGGCTTGCTTGGGCTTATACAGCCAACAAATATCTGAGGTCAAATTTGAAATCAGCTCCCCTGCCGACTCCAGGTCCAGAGCTCTACCTACTTTGCCATCTGAAGGAAACCTACTGGTTTCTTAAGGCGCTCAGATTATTTCCTGCTATCTGTTGATGGGTTTGCTTTGTTCATGTGTCAACTTTGACATAGTTGTGCCATTGTATCAGAGTTGATAAGGACCATGCAGGTCTCACCCACACCTGAACAGGAATCCTCTCCTACAACATTCCTCACAAGTACTCATCCAGCTTTTATCTGAAGACCTCTAGGAAGGTCTTTTAGCCAGAGTGATTATAATCTTGGGGATTTTCTACTTTAAGCGTGCTATATCTTGTCGCTTTGGACCTGACTGCTACAATAGCAGATGGTTTCTGATAGCTGTCTCAACTGGAAAATCAGCAAACCCAGGCACCATCTTTGTTGCCCTGGGTTTGTGAACAGCAGACAGGCCCATGGCCAGGCCCAGGGCTGCCTTCTTTCTACCTCCACAGGACTTTGAGGCCTAGGATCTCCAGGCACTGCCAGAACTTTAGCACTGTCAACACATTACTCTTTGTGGGCAGAGTCCACACACCTATCACTTTACAGCCAGCCAGTGTTCCACTATGATAGCACACTAATTTAGACAACCTACAACTGCAATCTAGTTGTCTGTAATTTTTCCACCATTATACACAGCGCTGTTAAAAACGCCCCTGCACAACTTTCATCTCTTTCCCCCATCTTCCTTTTGGGTTATTTTCTTGTGGAATAGTCATCAAAGTGGAATCGGTAAGCTGGTCAAAGGGTGAGCATTTTTATAACTCTTGTTACACATTTCCAGATTCCTCTCCAAAAGAAGGAAGCAATATATGATTCAGGGAATAACATTAAGATGAGGTTTGCATTCCTTGGGCAGTGAGAGTAGCAATACTCGGGGCAAGATGGAGGAAAAGGGGAAGGAAATGAACATTTAATAAGTATCTACTATGTCCCAGACACTTTACAAATATCTCATTTGATCTTGAACAAAGTTTGGTTTTACATTTTTAAAAAAATGTCTCAAAAGCCCCTTCCTTGTCCCCAGCTATAACTTTCCCTAAATCCCTTCAATGGGAGTATGGTGTACTGCAGAGAATGCTGGACAGGAAGTCAGAAAGGTCTAACCTCATCTCAGGACACTTATCAGATCTGTGATTGTAGGCAACATTCAGCCCATTTCTTCACCTGCAAAATGAAATAACTGAATTTGATCCTTTTAAGATCCCTTCCATCTCCAAATCTATGACCTTATGAATGAGAGAAAAAGGGCCAACCTCCCTTTCCTCAGAGATTTAGGAACACCTTCCCCAACTCACTTCATCTGCAGACCACTTGACTGTTTTCTCCTGAACTCATTTATTAAAAATTAAACTTTAAAATACATTTAAAAATAAATCAGTAAAAGTGTTCCCCAGTTATCCATAAAAAGGAGGATGCAATGCCAAGTAGATTGACAAGCATTTTTAGCTACTATGTGCCTGATACTGCATATCTCAACTTGACCCCTCTCCCTCAGTGTCCGTCCATCCCCCAAAAGAAACTCACCGTAGGTGACAACTTTACCCATTGGTTTCAGAAGGTTGTAAGCTTTGTAGGTGTCTGCTCCACCCAATGGATCCAGGACAATGTCCACTCCTGTAGGGAGGGTCACAGAAAGTCAGCAGGGGTGGAGCTGGGCAAAGGAAGCCCCCTCCCATCTCACACACACACACACACACACACACACACGCAGCCCCCTCCCATCTCACACACACACACACACACACACACACAACACACACACACACGCAGCCCCCTCCCATCTCACACACACACACACACACACACACACACGCAGCCCCCTCCCATCTCACACACACACGGAGCCCCCTCCCATCTCACACACACACACACACACGCAGCCCCCTCCCATCTCACATACACACACACGCAGCCCCCTCCCATCTCACATACACACACGGAGCCCCCTTCCATCACACACACACACACACACACACACACACACACACACATGCTCACCTTTGGGGGAGATCTTTTTGACTTCATCCACATAGTTGGACGTGTGGTAGTCGATGGGGTGGCTGACCCCCTTCTCCTTCAGCACATCGTGCTTGCTGGCTGACGCGGTCCCAAACACGGTCACGTTCTCCACTGTCTGGCACAGCTGGATGGCTGCCATTCCTACCCCTCCTACAGACAGGGGATGGTCACAAAAACAACATGTAGGAGGCCAAGTCTTCTGGCAGGCCCTCGCGCACCTCACCTCCCAGCCCACTTCCACATTCACATTCCAGGCCCAGATTTCCATAGGAAAGGGGCAGGGGCAAGTTGCTATGGAAACCACACCGCCAAACCCAACCTGGAGCCTGGATGTTGCCAAGGCAACACCACTGCTGAGGCCTCTGGGAGGTTCCTGGGCAGTCCAGGCCAAGGTCTGCCTGGTGTTGCCATGACAACAGCCAGCTTGGTGGCTGGAGGAGGAGGCAGGGGTGGGGGAGGGGACCAGCAGACAGAGGAGGAGAGTCCGGCATTACCTGCGGCCATGTGCACCAGGACACTGTGGCCAGGCCGAAGATTGCCACAGTCGAAAAGGACCATGTACGCGGTGATGTAATTGACTGGCAAGGCAGCTGCCTCCTCAAAGGACATGGCTTCTGGCATGGGGAATGTCTGCACTGCTGGCACGGTCACCTCTTCCTGCCACATCCCGGACCGCACCAGCACCATCACCCGGTCCCCTACCTTAGGGGGGCGGGAAGAGAAAAAGACTTTTCATTCCACAAAGAAAATTACGGAGTCTGGGAGGAGTCTGACTCAAATCACCTGGTCCATGGGGTCTTCAGCTTGCCTGTATCTAACAGTCCTATGGGCCCCTTCTCAGGAAAAAAAAAAAAAAAGTGTGTGTGTTTTTTTTAAATGCGTAAAATAAAATACAAAAGATTATAAAGAAAATAGATTCTACTGAAATTCAGTTATCGGTATAACCTTAAAACAAGTCCCTGGACCCCTAGGTTAAGATCATTTTATGCAGAAAGAAACTTAGGCCCAGAGATGAAAAGGATTTACCTAAAATCACACACAGCTATTAAGTGGAGGAGGCAGGACTCAAGTCCAGCTTTCTAATTCCCAGGTCATGTTCTCTTATTTAACTATTGTCCAAGGCTGCTCCGCACTGCCGGGGGGAGGAGGCAGAACGCAGAGATGAATAAAACCATCCCTCCTCTTACGATTACAGTCGAGTAGGGGGAACAAAACACATACAAGAATAAACTCTAATACTATGCTATGGGAATTCAAAGAAGGCAGAGGGTGAAGATGGGGGTGGGAATCAGACTGGATCCTGACAGATAGGGTAGAATACGAGGTATTCTGAAAGTTTTAGCACGTTTAAGTTCAAATGTCTTTAAACCACATTAAGACTTCTGGAACATGCTACATACACAGAGAAGTTATTGGGGATTCAGAGAGATCGGTTACATTGCTTCTCATCCATCCCTTCATTCCAAGATGGAGAAACACTCCCCTTCTACCCCTGAACACTCCCAGAGCACAGTGCACACAATGCCTAGACTAAAAGCAGAACAGACTATTATTTGGTCTTCTCCTCCAGCTTGACAGCATTTTTTTAGGGGGGGGGTCTTCTCTGGAACGGGGGTGGAAGGTTTATTCTTCCTCCATAGGGAACATAGAGATGTGGGTGGGGGTGAGATGCTCGGACAATCAGGGTCTGTCTCAGCCCTTGCCAAGAATGATGAGACTCCTGCATGATAATGAGAAGCAGCCAGTTAGTGGGGAAGGGGGAGGGGGCTAGAACTCCCACACTTATCTAACCCCCTTTCCACCAAAAAGCCTACTATCCCCAAGGCTTACATTCTCTACATAGTAGGGAAACTAGAGCACAAAAACTCTGAAACATAGATATCGCTTTCTCAGCCTGCTCCTTACAGCACAGGATGAGAGCCTTGGGCTGGTCAAGGCAAGAGAATAGGAGGAAAATTCTCTTCCAGCTTCTGTTCAAAGGCTAGGAAATAGGGTAGGGTGAGGGTGGAGGGCAAAAATAATTCTCTGATTTAATAGGATCATAGATTTAGACTGGGAAGGGACCTTAGGGGCCAACTTCTTCATATTTTATAGAGAAAAAGCTGAGATTCCTAATTAACTTGCCTTCCCTCACACAGCTGTAACTGAAACAAAATTTGAACTTGGTTCTTTTGGATTTCCCAGATCTCCTTTCCCCACTTTTAATAATCCATTTATTTATAGGACTTTTCTGTACAGGACCCTGGATGTAGCCTGTGTAACGTTTCCAAAGGCCCATATCCCTTGATCTCAGGGGTGAGGTCAATTCAAAGCTTAATTCTAGACCTTCGCTTCTGATTCCTCCTCCGGACAGGATATCCGTCGGAAGCTCTGTGTATTTTGGCTGGGGAAGATACCAAGAATGGCCCTCCACAGTTTACAAGAACAGGCCGTTCACCACCTCCAAATCCCTCATCTCTTAAGGTCAGCTTCCCAACTAAAAGGCTGGAGAGATGTGACACTGAGAAGAGCTAAAAGGAAAGGATTGAATTTTAAGGGGAGTTTTAGCCAGACCTTTATCAATAGCCCTTCCCCCTCGTACCTTTGGGACTTATTATAGGGTTGGGAGTGGGTAAAGGTCTCTTTATAAAATAACGATCTCTTGATTATCTATCCCTTTGCACACGTTTCTCTTAAACTTTAATTGTTTTTTTTCCCCAATGAAATCAAGGGCTGTGCTGAGATGAATGATAAATTCAAACAGGATGCTGTGACTGGCGGAGCAGGGACAACCTGCTCCTCAGTGCCAACCCCACCCCCAAAGCTCTCAGAAAAGCAGAGCCAGGGTCCCAGTGGGGGGCTGCTTTGTTTGGAGAGGGTGCTCCGAGGTTTCTGGCCCGGCCTAAGCAGCAGCAGCATTGTAAGCCAGGCCGGTTGTGTGAGTCACCGGGAGGAGAGAGAGCAGGACGGTCACAGAAGGAGCCTCTCCGAACGCCCCCTCCCGTCTTCGACGCCTCCTCCCTTTTTTCTTCCCCCCCAAAAAATGCCTAGCTGGTTTTTGGGGTAGAAAACGCCCCTAGAAAGGGGGAAGGGGAGGAAAGGGTAATTGGTGGGGTAAGAGTTCCCACCCTCCCTCTTCCAGGAGGTGGGCGTGCCCGTCCCTCGACTCTGGCTTAGGGAGAGGTAGTCCCCTCCCTCCGCCCCCGCCAGCCACGGGGGTGCATGTGACTCTGGCCCTGGCTCCCCGTCTACCCCCCCAAAACCAATAAGCTCTTAAGCAATGTTGATCCCTGCCCCACCCCTTCGCCTTAACAGAGCAGGGCGCTATAGACTTTGCCTAAAGACGTGCACAGTCCAGACTCGACTGTTTGTTGGAGGGGGGGGCACCCTCAAGAAGTCGTGGGGGCTAATCTTTTTTTTTTTTTTTTGAGGGGGGGGCTGGATGTGTAGTTCACTTTCCGCATGCGCGAGGCCACCCTATTGTTTTTCAGGCACCGGCGAAGGGCGGCGGCTGCAAGTGGACAGACACATGGGGTGGAGTTCCCTTCCCAACGATCACCCCAAAATTCCTTATCCGCAGGGATTATGAAGGAGCCCCAAGACAGGGAGGGCTTGTTGGCAGGTCTTAACTCTATTCTCTTCCCCAAACACACCCACACACTCCCCTCCCAGTCAGTTTTCCCCTCTGTGCCACACCCCCAGTCCCCATCCACTCGCCTACCATACCTGTAACCCCCGCACCTCCTCCAGACCCCGAGAGCCCGCTCACCTTGCGCTCGCTGACTCCCTCTCCCACCGCAATCACAACGCCTGCACCCTCCATCCCGGGGGTGAAGGGCACCGGCGGCAGCCGGTCGTACACTCCCTGGCGAATCATGAGGTCAGCAAAGTTGAGGCCGCAGGCTCGGACCCGAACGGTCAGCTGTCCGGGGCCCGGGGCCGGAGGGGTGGCCGGCCGGCTCTGCAGCTTCACTTTGTCATAGCCGCCAAAGCCCGTGAGCACCAGGCAGCGCAACGGGGGCCGCTCCGGGGGAACCTCGTCCTTGGCCGCCTCCGACGGCTGCGGGGCGGCGGGCTCCTCCGACTTTGGGAGCTGCGGAGGGGCATCGCCCCCCTCGCCGGCCGTGGCCGTCGCTGCAATGGCCACCTCCGCTGCCTCCCCCTCTGCGGACATGGCTCTCTCCAGCTCTGTCCGTTCGCCGCCGGTCCCGGGTGCACAGCTATGGGGAGCGAGCTCCGGGCGCTGGGGAAAGCGAGGCGAGGGGCGCGGGGCGGAGCCGAGGCGGCGAAGAATCGCGAGGCGCGGGGCGGAGCCCGGGCGGCCGAGTTAAAGGGACGCCAGAAGTGGGCCCGACCCTAGTCAATTTCTACGTAGGCTCGCCGCGGCCTCCGCGCCCGCCCAGGCTGGAACGAAATGTTCTCTGCCCGCAGCGCGCTTGCCTTCTAACAGCGCTAACGTTCTACTCCCGATTTCTAGGGGCAAGACGGGAAGGCGAGGCATTGTGAGCGTCTGTTAGGGGAGTGGGCAGACAGATGAGAATCTATTTTTGTTAGTGATCCCGAGACAAATTAAGAATCTTAATGGTCCTTATCAACAATTATTGTGAACACATCTATTCCCAACGTTGGTTAAGTATGTAGTGGGCGCTGGGGATAAAAATACAAGGAATAAGGCTCTTCCTCCCCTACATTCTTATGGCACTTTAGGGTTTTCCCTTAAAACAGAGATTCTTTGTAACGAGGATTAGCTGCGAAACACTCAGCTACTCTGCTCCAAGACAGTTCCCCAAAACCTGCGGAGACAGAACTGATAAACTCTGAACGTGGACTGAAACTTATTTCCCCACTTTATTTTTCTTGTGTTAATATTTTCTTTTGCAACATGGTTAATATGGAAATGTGTTTTATATATTTATGTATATTTGAGGATATATACACACATATATATTTAGATATATGAGGATATATAGATAGATAGATATGTTGATATATTTATTGTCTTCTCAACGGGTGAGAGGGCAGGCCGGAGTAACTGAACTCAAAATTTTTTAAAAAGAATGATACTTTTTTTTTTTTAACATATAATTGAGAAATATTTAATGAAATAAATATAAATATATTTTTTAAAAGGTGAACCTTTCTTGTGTCAAGAAGACCTTTGGTGACACCTATGGAGTTTTTTTCCTTCAAATAATATTTAAATGTATAAAATATGGATAACAACATATACTGACATAGGTATCCAAAGACACACACACACACACACACACACACACACACACACACACACACACACACACACATATAAGTACCTGGACCCCAAATTAAGTAATTCATGCTTCAGAAGGACTTTCCTTTTCCTTCAAAACTCTGATGAAAGACCACTTTCTACCACAGACCTTACTGGTCCTACCAGCTGTTAGTGGTTAGTGTGTGTCCTCTAAAATACCTTGAAATGAAAATGTATATATTTTGTAATTTCTAAATTGCGTATTTATTGTCTTCAGGGCCAACTTAAAATTTTGAGTTTAGTCACTTTTTCATTTAAGTATTTGTGTCTATAGTGCCTAGCATAGCATTTTTCTGGCTTAATAGTAGAGACATAAGAAATGATTGTTAATGATCACATACATAATTTTAGGCTGTTTAGGGACCTGAGAGGATTTGCCAAATCCTGCTAAGGATACCCTGAAAGAAGAAAATCCTAGGTCCCAGGACTGAATTCAAGCTTTCTCCAACTGAAGCCCCAACCCAGAAAAGATGTGACTGACTTTATTATTATTATTTTTATCTTTCCTTAGTATAGAGTCTAGGAACAATTTAGTGTACTCACTAGTAGAAAAGTTAATGGGCTGCTAGTGGGGTAATATAATATAGGGGTGCATAAGGAAACAGCTACATTGTTATATGACTTTATATCATATTGATTTCCTCTCTGTGTGCCTAGATTTTCTTCTCTCTAAAATGGAGATTAATTCATTATGCATTCATTAATTCAACAAGCTTGTATTAAGTACATGCAGATTCCAAGATAAAAGCAAAAGACTCAAGTCTCTGCAGTCCAACAGCTTTTTTTTTTTAATTGGGATATGTATACAGATTAAAATTTTAAAGTGTGGGTGTATACAACATATATGCATGTGTGTGTGTTTGTGTATTATGAAAGAATTTGGGGAGAGGCACTGTAGGAGGAAGCATGAGAGCTAGGCCCTGAAGAAAGCTAGAAATTATGAAAGGCAAAAGTGAGAAGGAAGAGCCTTCTATACCCAATAAATAATTCATGTTCCATCAAGTTATTTTTTTTAGTAAATAAAAATGGGATTTGAAAACACTTAGAAAAAGTCAAATAAGGGGGCAACTAAGTGGCGCAGTGAACAGAGCACCAGCCCTGAAGTCAGGAGGACCTGAGTTCAAATCCGATCTCAGACACTTAACACTTCCTAGCTGTGTGACCCTGGGCAAAACACAACCCCAATTGCCTCACCAAAAAAAAAAAAAAAAAGTTAAATAAGTAAAATCATCAAAATAAAAGTAAAATCATTAGTGCTAGAAGGAGTTAGTAGGATTAGTC
Organism: Antechinus flavipes; assembly: GCF_016432865.1. NCBI lineage: Eukaryota > Metazoa > Chordata > Mammalia > Dasyuromorphia > Dasyuridae > Antechinus > Antechinus flavipes. The sequence continues at coordinate 130,458,640 of NC_067401.1, read as the reverse complement.
AGTGGCTTATTTTACAAGGGAGGAAATGGAGGCCCAGAGAGGTTAAGTAACAGTTCACACAGTGGATTAGTGAGTCAGGATTAGGGCACCTGGATTTCCTGTCTCCTCCTAGTAAGATTCTGGTTCCAAAACTATAGTGGTCTTGAGAACAAGAAAAGATTACTTGCAAAGGGGATTTCATGTTACTTTCCTCACAGCCTTTAAGGGAGGAATTTACATCAATAATATCATCTCTGTTTTGCAAATGAGAGCACTGAAGCTGAAAAAGGTGACAGTGACTTGTGTAAAGTCACAGGGCCAGTGAGGGGCAAAACCTGCACTCAAATCTCGATTTTCTTGGCTCCAAGCCCCTTCGTCTTCCCAGGATGCTTCTGTTTCTGTGGGGTAACTATTAGGCAAACCGGTATGACAATCAGGCCTGATAGGGCCCAGACAGGATTTCAGGTCTAGTCAGGTGTGAGTCTGAATTCACCAGATGTCACAAAACAGAATTCTTCCCCCTTCTCCTATCCTCAGATTCACCAGCAGAGAGCGCCGCTCTCCAAAAATTTGCCAGCCGAGCTCGTCGCAAGGAGCGGGCGTCTGAGCTCTTTCCGCTGCATCCCAGGCTCACGTTGCAGTCACCACTACTCTCCCCTATGACCCCACTTCTCGCCCCTGCCCCACCCCACCGCCTAGGCGCTGACCGTGATGTCATCACTACCTCCCCGCGCCTTCCGGCGCCTCGGCCGTCGCTGATCCTCAAAGCCTGTGCCCCTGCTTAGAGAGAAGGATCCCCTTATTTTCTCTAGGCTCTCCTGGGGCGAAAAGAATTGCGGACCCCTCTCCCTTCCCCCCGACCCCGCAGGTCCCGCAGGTGCACTGTTGCATGTACACGTGGATGCATGCGTGTGGTTAGAGGAGGGCACTTAATCAGCAGAAGGAGCAAACCAGCGGCCTCACCCCCAAAAACTTCTCCGGGGTGTCAGAGCCCGCCTCGCCGAGGAAGAAGCTCCCTAATAAGTCCCACCCACCCGTCCGCAAGTCTGCAGGCACCTCCTGCCCCTGGCCCCGCCCCGCCCTCGCAGCCCCTCCCCGTTGCGCTGGGGTGGGAGGCGGGGCCGGGGGCGCGGTTCCCGGGCTGGGGGGCGGAGGCCGGGGGAGGCGGGGGGTGGCTGCCCGGGGCGGGGGCTCGGCGCGGGCCCGGGAGATGCCGGTGTCGACGGCGGCGGCCGGAGCGGCGGCTGCAGCGGCTGCGGCGGCGCCCGGGCGGGGGGCCCTGGCTGGCGCGTAGCTGAGACCATGGAGGGGCAGAGCGGCCGTTGCAAGATCGTGGTGGTGGGGGACGCGGAGTGCGGCAAGACGGCGCTGCTGCAGGTGTTCGCCAAGGACGCCTACCCCGGGGTGAGGGGCCGAGGACCCGGGGGAGGCGCTCTCGGGAGGCTCGGAGCTGGGCGACTGGGCACCGGGGGGGCCGCTGGGCGATGAACGGGAAGCCTGCCAGCTGCAGTGATCGGGGCTGGGGGTTCAGGCAGCGCGGTGGGGGCTGGGAGGACGGGGGACCGAGGGACAGGGCTGCGATCCTGAGATTTGGGGTACCCGGGGGAGAACCCGAGGAAAGCGATCTCTATCCGAGGAGCCGAGGAAGAGAAGAATGGGGGCTGCAAGGGAGGGGGATCGTGCAAGGCTCTCCGGCTTCTTCCCTCCTCGGCAATTCCCAGAGTCCTCCCAAGCCCTCTACTTCCCCCCACCCCAATCCCCCCCGAAATCCCGGGGCGATCCAGTGTCCAGGTCCTTCCTCGGGAGGAGCGGGAAGGGAGGAAATGTGGCCCGAGTAGTGGAGGGAAGAGGGGGAAAGGGTCTTCACCGTGACCCAGTGCCTCCTGTCCGCAGAGTTATGTCCCCACCGTGTTTGAGAACTACACAGCCAGCTTTGAGATCGACAAGCGCCGCATAGAGCTCAACATGTGGGACACTTCAGGTAACTCCCTCTCCGGCGTCTCGGAAGGACCCGACTCCCTCCCGAGCTCGGGCCTCCCCGCCAGCTCCGATCCTAGGAGACCCCCAATGTGCACAGAACAGTTCCGTCCCCAGAGGGCACACATATACACGCCTGCCTTTTTCATTCATTCCCTTATAAAGCTTCAAGGCCTGGCCAGAAGGTGTAAAGATAGGGCTGGATCTTGTCGGTCCAGAGGGGAAACTGAGTCCCTAGGCAGAGTAAGGAACCATTCCAGACTTACACGGAGCCCATACCCAAGAAGATGTGAGACCTCTGGAAGATGTGTCTGTGGAACTTAAGGGAAGCCAGTGACTTTTTATTTTTGCCCCTTTTCCTTTTGAGATGAGAGCTAGCTTGGAAAAGTCTCTTAATTAGTGAGTTTGGGAGACAGGGGTTGCCCAGATGGTGCAGAACACTATCTTATAATAATTGAAAAGTTCCTCCTGCAATCTGACTTCCTTACTTTTCTCCCCTCCCTGTCTCCCCTGTGCTCCAGGAACCATGAAGGACAATTCAAGGGCTATTTGACATTATTACTTATTGATATTTTGATGTTTTCCCGCCCTTTGTATTTTTGCTGGAGTCGGGGCTGAGGAAGAAGGGGAGCTCTGATTTCTTCTCCTCTACTTTGGAAGCATTGCCCATTCCCTGACTAACCCCCCACTCTTCCTTCTGAGCCTTCTCCTACCAGCTCTGGACCTCTTGTTTCTTTCTCTCTCCATAGGTTCCTCCTATTATGACAATGTCCGACCACTGGCCTACCCAGACTCTGATGCTGTCCTTATCTGCTTCGATATCAGCAGGCCGGAGACACTGGACAGTGTGCTCAAGAAGGTGGGAACTATTGTGGGGAAATCTAGGTTCTCTCCCTTAGGAAACTGAGGCTACTTGGGTAGAGCCCTGGGCTCTGGGGATGAAGGAAGGGACTTCTGGGTTGTGCAGCCTAGCCAGCTGCGCTGAGGCTCTCTACTCCTTCCCTGAAATGAATCTGGAGCGTTCCCCCCCAACCCCCGCCCCTCCCGCCGCCGGGTCTCTGTGGGAGTTTGGGAGCTCCCTGAGCTCAGGGGGTGGGGCCGGGGAAGCCCTGCTCCCCAGCTGCCTTCTCCCCAGGACCTGATTTCCATGAGAAAAGTTTGTGGTGAATAGAGAGAAGTGGGCTCTTGGCCTGCTGGGTTCCCGGGAGGGGGCGGGGGCAGGGGTCTGAATTAGCCCGTTCCCAGGGAAAGTTTGGGAAAGAGGGAGTTCCCTCACCCCAGCCCAAGTCTCCCTCTGAACTCGGCCATTCTCACACTTCACTTAGAAGGTTCTCACGCTCCGGCCCCACTACCCACGGATCCCGAACTTCTGAAGTCAGAGAGTGAATGATTTCATGGGCTGGGGGGAGCACCCCTCCCCCAAAACAAACCGCTTCTTTGCTCCCTCAGTGGCAAGGGGAGACCCAGGAGTTCTGTCCCAATGCTAAGGTCGTTCTGGTTGGGTGTAAACTGGACATGAGGACAGACCTGGCCACACTGAGGGAGCTCTCCAAGCAACGGCTCATCCCCGTCACGCATGAGCAGGTGCGCCCCAGCCCTCTGGCCCGGTCCCACTTGGGCCCGCAGCCCGGACCCTTTGCCTTCCTCGCTCTCTCCCCCCGGCCACCACTCGCTCCCAGTCCCTTCAGGGCCGTTACCCCCACACGGGCCCTCAGAATGGGGGGCTGGCTCCCCCAGACCCTCAGGACACCGCGCTTCCCTCCGTCCCAGGGCAGCGTCCTGGCCCGGCAGGTGGGGGCCGTGTCCTACGTGGAGTGCTCGTCGCGGTCGTCCGAGCGCAGCGTCCGGGACGTCTTCCACGTGGCCACCGTGGCCTCCCTGGGTCGCGGCCACCGGCAGCTCCGGCGCAGTGACTCCAGGAGAGGCCTGCAGAGGTCGGCGCAGAGGTCGGCGCAGCTGCCCGGGAGGTCGGACAAGGGGGCCGAGGGCGAGATTCGCAAGGACCGGGCCAAGAGCTGCAGCGTCATGTGAGGGCTCAGCGGGCACGCGGCTGAGCCTGAGGGAGCGTGCTGGGCTGGAGTCGCGCTCGCCCGGGACCCCCCAGACTCACCCTGATAACCTAGCTTAATCTGGCACAGGGGCGGGCTGGGGAGGAGGGAGGGGGAGATTTTTGTGCCCAGCACCTCCTACCTCCCCTCCCTCTCTCTCCCTTGCGGAACTCTGGGAGCGCCCCCATGACTAAACGATCTGGGCACATGCTACACGGAGCCCCAAGGTTGAGCCCAGAGGCATGTGTGCATGGACACAAGCATGTCCACAAACATTTACACATATGAACGTGCGGGAGACGAGGAGTGGCCCTCTCCCCCTCCCCCCATAGTCACACCCGCCCCTCGCGGGCCCAGAGCCACCCCTTCCACTCCCACCCCCATCTGCTTCTGCTGCTGTTTTCTCTGACCCCCTAACTCCAGGCCACGTGCACTAAATCAGGACAAAGGATATGTCCCCATTCAGTTCTCTTCCCTGCTGCCTTCCTCCACCAACAGGAGGCTAATAAAACCCATGTCCATGGAAAGCGGCTCCACTTCAGTTCATTGCATTTTCCAACCCTACAGAAGGAAGCGAGAGGCGTGGAAACTAGGGTTTGCTATTATTTGAGGCTCCCACAGAGGAGAAGACTCTCAGAGGTTGAGCAATGGAAGTCACACCCCACCTAGGACTTGCTAATGTTTGAAGGTACACAGAGGAGAGCAATCTTGGTTAAAGACGGAGCTCTCTGTGGTGGAAGTCAGAGAAAGATGGGAGACTTGCTAGCTCTGGGAGGTGTTGAAGATTTTAGGACTTTAATGTGCAATGGCAAAAATTGCCCTTCCTCTGGCCCCCCATTTGCCACTTCCACAGAAAAAGGAAGTTCTCTGGGGAAAGTGGACTGGAACGTTTTCTCCAGCACTTCCCCTATCTTGGACAGAGGAACAAAATGTTGGGGAGATGACAACTTCCCCTGATGAGACCACAGTACCCAGCTGGGTCTATCAGAATAACCACTGTCCAGGTTCCCGGGCCTGATTTCAAGTTATGAACTTCAATTCTTTTATTATATTATTTCTTCTTTGCCAGTGTCCATCGTTAAGGGACAGGAGTATGTATTCCCTTCTCCCCTGAGGTTTTGGTCCTCATCCTCACGGTCTTGGATTCTCTCTCTCATTCCAAATTTTCCCTCCTTAAGGGTGTATCACAGGAGAATAAAAATCACTTACATTACCTTTTAACATCCCAGGTTGAGAAAATTAAGAAAACCTGTGATCCCGTTAGCTGGTTTGGGGGTTCTGGCTACTTGCACCCGATTTCTGAGCTTCATTGAGTTCAGGAGCTGGAGTTCTAAGGTTCAATACTTACCAGAGCTGGGCAAGGTTAATCAGTTTTAAATTTCATAGGATTAAAGGATTTGCAACTAGAGAGACTTCATTCTACTCTCATTTTAGAGATTTTATAACAGGGCCTATCATAGCCCTTGATTAAGTGCATAGTAGGCGCTTAATAAATGCTTTCCATGCAAACTGGGACTCAGAGATTGTTCCCTTTGCCCAGGGTCTCATAAAGTAGCAAGTTCCAGAGGCAGAATTTGAATCCATGTCTTCTTTCTTCTAATCCAATGCTTTATTTTAATCCATCCCTTTTGAAATGGAGAGTCCCAGGGCGGAAGAGGGAAGCCCCATGGAATGGACTGTTATTATATGACCAGGAAGGTGATATCTTTGTGTGTTTTGTTAGGTGTTTGGTTGCACTCTGTCCACTTTTCCTCCCTGGCCCTGGTGCCAAGGACAGCAACTAGCAAGGGGGTGGGGTGGGGGAAAGAACTATCTTGAACTTCTGGGAAATGAGAATTTTCTCATGGCAAAAGGATGGAGAATTTCTGTATAAACTAGAAAATCACAGCTGCACTGATGTGGATTCCACTAATCCTCTTCCTGGGAGTATTAAATCTCCATTGTTTTGAGGGGGAAATTCCTCCTTTCCAAACCCATCCCCCAGTCCCAGCCTAGTTCCTAATAACAGGGAAATGAAAACTGGCCCACACACTGTCAGCTCTCCTAAGCAGAGAGAATGGTCTATCCCTGGGAGACTTTCACCTACCTGTAACCCCCCATCCTGCCTATTCTTCCTCAATGGCCTTCTCAGCTTCTCCCCACTCCCCCCAAGATCCCAGGTCCCTAAATCTGCCCGAACTCCACTCCTCTTCTAGTTCATAACCTATGGCCTCTTGTTGGGATTTCCCCCTGGGAATCTGCTCTGAAATTTGTTATTTAAGAGTTCACTCTCACTTCTTCCCAAAGAGGAAATTTCCAGTCATCTGCCCCTGACTCTCAGGGCCTAGTTTCTGCATTAATGAAAAGCTAGGTCCCATAAGTATAGCACTTTGTATGACCGAGTCAGACTCGATTGTAGAGAACCGCTGGGACTCCGGAGAATGAGCCGGTTGCTGAGCGGGCAGGAAGGGCAAGTCCCTTTCTCTGCTACTTCTGGTGTATACGAAGGCCTTGGGCTCTTGTGGCTGCCCCAGCTGTGTGACTCGGACTTTATCTACTGACCATCCTGTGCCCTGCACCTGGGAAGTTCTCTGCAGGTGAGAAGAAATAGTTACCTGCCTTGGGGCTCTCAGAGAAGTAATTCAAGATTGGTTTTACTGATCTGCTAACCCAGGTGATCTTCCCTCTTCCTCCATCACCTCTCCCATCCTTCCCCCAATGGTTTGCATACAGAAAAAGAAAACTCAAAATTTCAACATCAGCCTAAAAAAGACATAATTAGGAAGACAAAGCCCTTGGGGAAGGGGTATAAAACACCTGCGTTTAGTGCATTTCCAGAGCTTGACATCCGGAAAAGGATTTCATATCCTTCTTTACTCCTGGGATTGCCTGATGTGCCCTGAGGTTGAGAGTGAGAGGGCAGACAGACAGAAAAGGGAGGGGGGAAGGGGGTGAGAACGGGGGTGAGAACAGTTCTCTCTTGTTACTCTGAAGCCCCTCACAGACGGGAGAGAGGGTGGGGAACCCTGTCACCTAGGATGGGGAGGAAGCACCAGGGGCTGGTTCAGCTGCTGCTTTCCCCACCAATTAGACATCCTACAGGAAACAATGTCGCCTCAGTTAATCACTTAATGAAATAAACAGCTAATCAGATTCTGGAGAAGCTGCCACTGTTTCTGAACCTCTGAGACACTCCACTTGCATTAGGAGGGAGGAGGAAAGTGGGAGGCTGGAGATTAATTGGGTAGAAGGCAGGCAGTCCTGGGAAACTTCTGATAGAAAAGACCCATTCCTCGAGCCCTCTGGGTTTGAGATTTGAGACAAAACCCCCTGCTCAGAAATGCAGGCTTATTACTGAGGTGGTGATGTGAAGAACTGACAAGAATTGGACGGGAGAGAATGAGAAGAGACTTCCTAGAGAGAGAGCTGCCTTGGAAGGCAGAGGAAAGAGAGGGGTGATTTGTTCTGAGAAGATCTGACCCAGGTGGAGGGTTTGAGGTTTTCCTGGGGGACAAGGCCCAGAGCCCTTTCTTCCAGGCCCTGATTCCTGATCACTTTTGATATGTGATGTTTCCAGTTGTACTGTCGGGTGTTCCCCTCGTTGCCATGGTACTGCACATTCAGTTTATTTTTTTAGTGGTCCAGGTCCAGGGTGGAAGAAGGATTGATCAAATCAGGACCACAAACTTAGAATTGGAAGATGCCTCAGAATTCACCTAGACTAATTTTGTAAATGAAACCTGCCCAAAGGAAGTCAGGAAGGTTGGTACAGTGGAAAGAGCCTTTGCTCTGGAGTTCGAGGCTTTGGGCTTAAACCTCACCCTGGGTGACTACTTCTTCCACCCATCCATCCCCCAAGCCTCCATTCCCTCATCAGTAAAATAAAAGGGTTGAATTAGACGGCCTTTAAGGTTCCTTCCAGTCCTAGATGTATGTTCTTATGAGAAAGAGCATACGAGATGAGAAATAGCTGCCCTGAGCTCCCTGAGTCCCATGCTACAGAGCTACTGCTCTTATCTGAGGATACATCTGTGGAAATGGTATCAGGTCAGAACTGAGGGAAAACACTGTTCCAGAAAGAGCATTTTGTATCAGGGAGATGCTGGATCTGGAATCTGGAAGTCCAGAGATCAAATCTGACCTCAGATTGTGTGACCCACAGCTAATTATTACTTACTTGCCTCAGTTTCCTTAATTATACATGTGGTTTAAAACAGCACTTAGCTTTTAGGGTTCTTACAAAGATCAGATGAGATTATATATTTGTGTGTGTGTGTGTGGTGGTGGTGGTGGTGGTTAAAATGCTTAGCACAACGCCCAGCCCATAGTAGGCATTATATAAATGCTTATTCCTTTCTGGAGAAGTTGGGGAGAAGGAACTGGTGGTCTCTTGAGTTCTTGCTCCTTTTCTCCCCTCTTCCACTTGAGTTTTCTGAGTTCTCTTTCCTGCTTCCCACTCCCCAAACTTCAAAACTATGAATCAGCTGAAGAGATTAGTCCCATGGTAGGTGGGGAATACAAAGAGGAGTAAGGGGATGTCTACAAGAGTGAAAGGGGTGGGGAAGCTCCTCCCCCCAAAAAACCCCTGAGTTGTGAATTCTGAAATAACAGATGTCTGTTCACATATTAATGAAATTGGGCAAATCATTGGCAAGTTTTTTATTCAGTGTCAGAATGAACCTAGGGGCCTTATGTTCTCACATACATACACAGACGCCCACTCTGCCTCTGTCTCCCTCTGTCTCTGTCTCTCTATCTCTCTGTGTCTGTCATTTTCTTTCTGATTGTCTTTTTTTCTGTCTGTCTCTCTATTTCTCTCTCTCACACACACATACATCCCTTTAGAAAAATAGACTCAGAGAGATAAGTGCACACACTCAAACAGATGCTCCCAAGTTGATTCACTCATAAATAGGAGGTGGTTAACTAAAAGCTCTAGCTACAGTTAAGGGATGTGTATTTTGGGGAGGGGGAAGTCTTTCTGAGGGGAGAACCCCTCTGTCTAATTTATTCTGAGGTTTTTCCTCCATACAACCCACTAGCTATCCTCCTCTTACCTCCCCCCACCACCCCATCCCTATTCTTGCAGACTGGCTTTGTTGTTGCTCAGTTGTTTTCAGTCTCCTCTGACTCTGTGATCCCATTGGGGGTTTTCCTGGCAAAGACACCAGAGGGTTTGCCATTTCCTTCTCCAGCTCATTTGACAGATGAGGAACCTGAGGCAAACAGGGTTAAGTGTCTTGTCCAGAGTTGCTAATCCTCTGATAAGTCCAGTAGTCTTCAGGGAAAGAGTCATAGGATCAGTTTTAAAGAAGAAAGATTATATCTTAAAGGTCATCCAGTCCAACCCAGTCATTTTACAGATGAGGACCTGGGGCCTGGAAGGGTTAGATGATTCACTCTTGATAACATAGGCTGAAAGAAGAAAAGCCAAGATTGAATCTTTGTCAGGCTGAGAGTGAGAGACAGGTACTGGACACCAGGATCTCAAGTGGGGGGAGGGGACACTATTCAGAGAGTTTAAAATCCCCAGAAGATTATTCTGGCTCAGACTGAATTGAAGGGTTCCCTCCTGCGTGTGTTGGTCTTGTTGGCCCAGAAAGAAACGGGTAGGTTGGTTCTGTGGAAAGAACCATTGCTCTGGAGTCTGAGGACTTGGATTCAAATTTCACCTTCGATGGTGATTACCTTTTCAACTACAGGTGAGTCCTGGATCTGCTAAGCCTGGCTTTCCTCATCTGTAAAATGAGATTCAACAAGAGGGCCTTTGACTTCTAGATCTATGTTCCTGTGGAGGTGTAGAGAAGTGAGACTATGTGCCCCTGAAGGTCCTGAGTCCCATGCCCAGAGCTGTTGCCCTTCTCTGGGGGAACATCTGCAGAAAGGGCATCAGGGCAGAGTTTTTCCCCTTGTCGGGCGCCATATTTATCCTCCCACCCAGATGGGTGTCAAATTGCCACCTCTCCCTGCCAAATCTCAACCATGTTAGGGCAGGAGTTAATTGGACATAAGCCTGGTAATTATCCAAGCTGCACAGAGATGGGGTCAAAGGAAGAAAGACAAAATATTCACCTCCATGGAGTGCTTAAACATCTACAAAGGGCGTTCTCCCCCTTTAAAACAAACCCAAACAAAACCTCTGCAAGGTAAGTAATACAAAGTGTGGTCCTTGTTATAAGATGAAAATTCCAAGCCTGAGAAAGGTGTAACTTCCCTGTGAATGTCACATAACTCTTATCTGTCAGAGTAAGAATTTGAACTCAATCTCTTGACTCTTGAGTATGAAGATCTTTCCATTCCACCAAGAGAGGTATTCACTGAAGTAGAAAAATCAATCAATGGTAGGGAAACAAATCAATCAATATTTATTATATGCTTAGCAATGTGCCAAGAACGTCATAATCACAAGAAAAAGAGGACGAGACCTCGGGGCTGAGGAAAAAATACAGAAACAGTGACAAGGAGAAACAGACCTGTTTTTAAGAGAAAACAGGAAAAAAATGTCAGAGACAGACAGAGGGGCCAAGAGAGAAACCACAAAATGACCCAGAAAGAAGAATGTAGAAGTGGAAAGGGGCAAAAGGCCTATTTCTGTCAATGACTAGCTGTGGGATCTTGCATGATCTCTGAGCCTCTCTCTGTAAAATGGCGATTGAAAATATTTTCTTTTCCGACCTCAGTAGGGTCAATAGGGGTCATCCCCTTTTACTTACATCTCATAGAAACACAATTTGTGGAGCCATGAATTGGTCCAGCTATTCTAGAAAATAATTTGGAATTATTCTCCCCAAATTACTAAATTGCACATATCCCTTGGCCCATATGTTACAGAAGTGAATTACAAACTTCAAATTGTTAAAAACAAAAAAGGAAAGTTATTACTGATTTTGTATTTGTTTTGTGAATGACCATAAAACATATATCAATGCAGTTTTAAGCTTTAGGGACTCAAAATTTCGGGACGTCCTATACAATCTTTATTATTGTCGTTTCTTACAAGCGACAAAAAAGAAGCATAGAGATACACAGGAACAGAGAGACAGTGAGCTGACGGAAAGAATGATGCAAGGACAGCCTCGGCAGAGACGGGGGCTGGTGCTATCACCCATCAGTCACTTGTGCTCAGTTTTCTTTCTCTGGGGTAAATGGATCTGCTGCCGCAGCAAACAACTGTCCATTGTGTCCTCCTGAGGGACGAGCGGGGAAAGCCAATCACTTCTGATGCAAATGAGCCAGCCTGCTGCAACCCTCCCCATCCACCCCCGGCCTGCCCCGGTGCTTCTCCCCTAACCCTGATCCCCCCCACTTCTGGAGAAGGGAGTCTCAGACCCCCCTCCTTTCCATCCCTGGCCATCCAATCCCTCCCCCAAGAACTGCCCTTGGCCCAAACTCTATCTCTCTCACCAGAGCTGGGCAACATGGCAGAGGAAAGATCTGGGACGGGTTCCCAGGGGCCAGGGGACCTTCTTCACGGCTGTTCTCCCTCCCTGAAATGTCCTGGGGACGGCCCTGAAGCATCCAAGGGGGCACGCGAAGGAGGTGGGGCTGGAAGGGTGGATAGAAGAAATTGTAAGCAGGCCCAATGGTGCACTGTGGCTGGAATTGTACCCTGGTCCAGCCGTCCGGGTAAAGGGTTTGGAACTAAATGGGCCATGGCCTTTGACATACAGCTAAATCACCCAGTGGGTACCTCAAGGGAACTGAGCTTGAGTTAAAAATCTAACCTCAGACAGGTACTTGCTGTGTGATTCTGGTTAAGTCACTTGGTCTCTGTTTGCCTCAGTTTTCTCATCTGCAAAAAGAGGATAATAATATCATCTACCTTCCAAGTTTGTTGTGAGGACCAAATTAAATAATAATTGTAAAGCATTCAGAATAGTGCTTAGAACATAGTAAGAGCAATATCAATATTAGCTATATTTTTTCTTTAAAATTTTTTATCATTTTATAACATTTATTAATATTTTATTATTAAAATTATTTATTTTTATTTTCAAAATATATGCATGGATAATTTTTCGACATTGACCCTTAAAAAACCTTGTATTCCAAATTTCCTTCCCTTCTCCCCTAGATGGCAAATAATCCAATAATATCAGCTATTATTATTATTGTTAATATTTTTTTAGCACAGTACCTGGCACAAAATAAGTGCTATATAAGTGCTAACTATTATTATTATTATTATTATCACTGCTAGGTTTTAATTCCCAAAGAGATCAAAAAGAAGAAAAGCACCTATAATAGCAAAATATAATAGCTCTTTTTGTAGTAACCAAAAGTTGGAAACTAAGGGCAGGTCCTCTTATTGAGGAAGAATGAAACTAATTATATTTGAAGATGTTAAAATATTATCGTGCCATAAGAAATTATGAAATGGGAGCAGCTACGTGGTGTAGTGGATAGAGTACCAACTCTGAAGTCAGGAGTTCCAGGATCAGTAGCTAGGAAGAGTGAAGTGTCCTCAAACACTGAACACTTCCTAGCTGTGTGACTCTCAGCAAATCACTTAACCCCAATTGCCTCAGCAAGAAAAAAAGAAAAAGAAATTATGGAATGAATAGTTTTAGAGGAACCTGGGAAGAATTCTAAGAACTGATGCAGAGTAAAATAAACAGAACTAGGAGAACAATTTATACAATGACATTACAGAGAAAAACAAATGAAAAAATTTAAAATTCTAGTAGATGCAATGATAAACAATAGGTCCAGAAAACTGAAGTTGAAGGATTCACCTTCTTTCAGAGAGGTAATGAAATTTAAGTTCATAGGGAGATATACATTTTCAGAATTGACTAATAATGGGAATTAATTTTGTTGGAGTATGTGTTTAATGATGAAGATTTAATTTTTATATAGTTTTTTTTAAGGGGTGGGGTGGGTGTTCATTGGAAAAGGGGTAGATTTAAAAATATGTATAAAGAAAGATTTTAAATAAGAAAATTGTCCTTTTGGTTGGTGGTGAAAGTGGGTGTTCCATGTTTTATCCAAGGGGACAGTTCTGATAGATAGGCAGACTAGTTTTAAAGTCAGACGTATTACCCTATTCTACAATTACTGTGTGACCTTAGATAAGTATTTTCCCCATATAGAGCTTAAATATCATCTTCTGTAAAATGAGGACTAAATCAAAGCTTCTTAAACTGTGGGTCTGGATCCGATATGGGCTTACATAACTAAATGTGGGGGTCATGAAATTATGATTTATTATCAGTAAATATTTGATTTGTATACCTATTTTATATAATTTTAATATACTTTTATGATCAGAATTACATAAAAATTTCTCAAATAAGAAGAGGTCTGAGTAGAGAAAATTTAACAAACCCTGAACTAAGATCCCTTATGATTCTTTTTTTTTCCCTGCTGAGGCAATTGGGGTTTAGTGACTTGCCCAGGATCACAGAGCTAGGAAGAGTGAAGTGTCTAAGACCAGATTTGAACTCAGTCCTCCTGTCTTCAGGGCTGGTGCTCTGTCCATTGTACCACCTAGTTGACCTTCCCTCCCAATTCTTAAATCCTCCTAAGAGGCCCAAAGTAGGATGTCAGCTATCAGATAAGGTGGGAAGTGGACTTTATCCAGGAATGTTGTGCTAGAAAAAGTTACAAGACACAGTAATAAAAATATGTAGTTCCTTATGCTCAAAAAGTTATCAAACTGTGGAACACATGTGGAGAGATCCCTTTGATCCAGCAGTGTTACTACTGGCTTATATCCCAAAGAGATTTTAAAGAAGGGAAAGGGATCTACATGTGCAAAAATGTTCATGGCAGCCCTTTTTGTAGTGGCAAGGAACTGGAAAATGAATGGATGCCCATCAATTGGAGAATGGCTGAATAAATTGTGGTATATGAATGTTATGGAATATTATTGTTCGGTAAGAAATGACCAGCAGGATGATTTCAGAAAGGCCTGGAGAGACCTACATGAACTGATGCTGAGTGAAATGAGCAGGGCCAGGAGATCATTATATACTTCAACAGTAATACTATATGATGATCAATTCTGATGGACCTGGCCATCCTCAGCGATGAGATGAACCAAATCAGTTCCAATGGAGCAGTAATGAACTAAAACAACTACACCCAGCAAAAGAACTCTGCGAGATGACAAAGAACCATTACATTGAATTCCCAATCCCTCTATTTTTGTCCGCCTGCATTTTTTATTTCCTTCACAGACTAATTGTACACTATTTCAAAGTCCAATTTTTTTTTTTGTACAGCAAAATAACTGTCTGGACATGTATACATATATTGTATTTAACATATACTTTAACATATTTAACATGTATTGGTCAACCTACCATCTGAGGGAATGGGTGGAGGGAAGGAGGGGAAAAATTGGAACAAAAGGATTTGCAACTGTAAATGCTGAAAAATTGCCCATGCATATAACTTGTAAATAAAAAGCTATAATTTAAAAAAATATAATTCTTGAGAGAAGCAGCTTAGTGTAGTGTATAGAGAACAGTACTAAGACAATTCTACATTCAAGTCTTATCTGATCAACATTCTGGTTATGTGACCCTTAACAAATCACTTAACTAACCTTTTTTTCTCTTACGTGCCTAGACCTGATAGCTTCTTCTGGACCAGGAGCCTCTCTGATCTCTCTTCAGCCTCTCAAGGTCAGTTCCCTTCTCCTGGAGAAGCTGCCCTGCTCTGTTTTGGTTCTCCTCCTTCTGCCTGTCTATCCTCTCTTGCTCAATCTTCTTTCCTTGTCTCTGGGTTCCCTTCTCTTTTCATTCTCTGCTATTTCAGATCTCAGCTCCCATTTGTTCAATATCTTTCATTTTGGAAGAGGACCAGTGACATTTTGGGAGTGGGGGATTTGCCGACTTGAATTGCTTATGAGATGGGTTTAAGTGAGGCAGAATTGCACAAAGTCATCAGTCTCACGCTCTCTTCCAGAAGTCCCATGGCAAGACAAACGTCAGGATGACAGGTGATGAACCCGATGCGGTGGATGACCTTGCTACCATCCAGGTCTGTTTGATCAAGCTCTCAGCACTCCACACTCTGCCTTCATGGCTGCTGAAACAACATTTTCTCACCCGACCGTTCCTCACATGCTTGGCTAAACATCTTTCTAATTCGCTTATGGGTTTGAGGTCTATCAGGAACCCTCCACATGGTCCATCTACCATGATGGTTTTTGTTGAGCTTCTTGGAACCTGAGATGAGTTGGGTGAAAAGTGGAACCAAAGTGGATGAGCAGCCCTAAAAAGGGCTCCGCAGGCCCTCACATCGGAGATGTACCCCATTTGTTCAATTATCATCTCTGTGGATAATTCTCATCTCTCTATATCCCCCTCTCATCTCTCTGGGGAGCATCTCCAATTGTCTCTTGGACAATTTAAACTAGATATTCTAAAGGCATCTCAAATTCAACCACTCATCCAAAACAGAAATTCTTATCTCTTTTCCTAACCCTTTTTTCTTCCAAATATTCTCTTTGATTGTTGAGGATACCACTAATGTCTCAGTCACCCAAGTTTAAACTTCTGTGTCATCCTCAACTCCTTACACTTACTCATCCCATATATCCAATCCATCGCCAAATCTTATTTTTATTTTAAATATTTTTCTTATATGTCCCTTCCTCTTCACTCCTGAAACCATAACCCTAAGTCAGGTTTATTACCTCTCATTCTGAATTATTGAAATAGTATTGATCTCTCTGCCCCATTCAGCTCCATCCTCCATTCAGCTGCCAAGATGATTTTTCTAAGGCAAAGATCTAACTATGTAGCCTCTCTGCTTAAGGAGCTCCAGTGGGTCCCTGTTATTTCTAGGATCAAATGTAAACTTTTCTATTTTTCATTTAAAATTTCATAATCTACTTTTCTAACCTTCTTACACATTCTTACTCCCTTCAACACTGATTCAGTGACACTGATCTACCTGGTTCCTTCACCTCCCATTTCTGCTGTCCCCCATACCAAGAACGTTTTATCTTCTCACCTTGAATTCTAAGGTTTTTTTGGCTTCCTTCTAGACTGAGCTTAAATCCCACCTCTTGCAGGAAGCCTTCCCTGGTCCCCTCAGCCTGTCCCTTTTTACATGCTGTTTCCATTAGAAGGAGAGTTCCTTGACACTAGGGACTGTGCTTTCTTCCCTTCTTTTCTTTGTATTCCCAGCCCTTACTTCAGTGCCTGGCTCACATTAAGTACTTGAATACTTTTTGACTGTTGATTGACAACATTCTAGTATCCCCAGACATTTCTATAAGACCATAAATTGCAACATGTGCATTGGAGGGAGATACCCCAAATCGCAGTATCTGCATAGACAGTGAAACCTCAAGTTCAGTTCCTTCTCTTTCTTCCCCCTGCCAAAGAATTCTCAAACCAAAAGGCTGTGAAACGAGAGTGGAGCTGAGTACCGGGATGGAACCCGGGCAAATGGGGCAATTCCTCCAAAATGCCCATTGTTGTTGTTCATCCTTCTTTCTCGGAAAAGGACCAAGGACTTTAGGCAAGTGATGGCTTGTCTTGAAAATGAATTGGATTTAAATGAAGTCATCAGCTTCGTTCTTGCCTACAGAGTTGCTGGAGTCCATCAGTAAGACATCGGTCACAACGGCTGGCAGTGGCCCAGCATTGTGGTCATAGCACTGATGGGAAACCAGAAAGTCCAAGTTGCTGTGGAACCTCATTTTTACACCTTCAAATAGCCCCAGAGCTCCAGGGAGCAGTTTCTTGAATTCCTGCGGCATTGTTTTCATGTCTGTGGTATCTGATGAAAAGCCAGTAGTAGTTCCTGGGGTTTTGTGCTAATTTGGGCAGAGAAAGGAGTTGGAAGGGAACTCTGTGGCCATTGAGCACAACCCACAAATTGCCCGTATAACATATCCAAGTGTTCATCTAGCCTGGGGTGATGGCAGATATCGATTAATTTTCAATGTATTTGCACTTCAGAAATCCAGCCAATGATTGCTTAGACTTAAGAAAATAAAGGAGAAAATGTTAATAATGCAGACATGTGTCATGGGTACCCCTTCTCCCCCCACTGGTTGTTAACCATTTATCAATATACCTTGGGATGATGGAAGATCGCCAGAGGCTGTTGCTTCCTATATTACTGCCCAGAATACTGAATACTTCCTTCCTCTCCTCTCTCCCTCCTAGGGAGAATAAGTAACCCCCAAGCTCATCTCTGTTGCTTAAAATTGGTTTACATTTGTTTAATTAGTCCTGAATGTTGGCTTCCGATAAAGTTTGATTGATGGGTCACAGCAGCTCCTGATTCTTATGTAGAGAATTATAGAATTAAAGCTGAAGGAAAGGCCATCTAGCCCAGTGCTTTTACTTTACAGAAGAGGGAACTGAGTCCCAGAGAAGTGTGTTTTTACTTTGGATGGAGAGTCTGAGTTAGAAAGTCATTTGCTAACACGGTATGAAGGGATATAATGAAAGGAAGAGAACAAATTCCTCATGGAGATTCTGTCCTGACTGAGGGAACTCTGGACTAAGTGAAAAGGAATCTTAAGATTTTATATCCCTTCACTTCCCAAAGCAGGGCAAAAAGGTGATCCCCTGAGAAAAGTCTGAGCTGTTAGGGAGCAGTTTTGTGTGGTGGAAGGAGGCTGGGGAGCAAGGAGAAGGGGTCTGTTCCCTTCCAGGCAGCTGGCCTTGTGGGGATTTCCCCTTTGTTCTTTCCTGGCCGTGAAAAGGGGCCCATCCTTCCTGCACTGGAGAGGGAATGGAGACTTAAGGAAAGTCATGGCCACGAGGGGTGGAAGGGAAGAGCCCCCCGAGAGGGAACGGCTCGTCTTTTGGTTTTTCTCTTAACCCCAATGTGTAAACACATGATTATATTGTGCACACACAGAGATTCATGTGGCTTGTACATGTACACATACATGTACGCACACACATGTTGTATGTGCAAACACATGGTTAAAATTGTGCACATGTGGTCGTGTAGGTTGTAACTGTACACGCACACATGTATGTGCACACATGGTTGTGAATGTGTCTGTACATGTGCATGTAAGTACAGGTCGTATCACATACATGTTTGTAAATGTGAACACACACGTTTGTACCTGTGTATGTATGTGCATTTGTGCACATGGCGGTGTGTGCATGCACATGTATATGTGAGCACGAAGCTATTTGTGTGTATTATATATGTATATGTGTGTATATGTAAATAAGTATGGTTATATATGTTTTTGTGGTTATATATATGTGTGTAAGTCTGTCCATTTGTATATATACATATAGTTCTCTGTTTATATGTGGTCATGTGTGTATATACATGAGCATGTGTGACACAGTTATATATGTACATATGGCCTATGTATTATGTATGTATGTGTGTTCACACAATGCATACAGGCATGTGTACACATATGATGATATATGTATATTGTATTGTTTGTTCTTTGTTCTTGAAGAGGTCCATGAAATCACAGAGGGGAGGCCATGGCATGCAGGTGAAGTGGATATAAAAGGAGAGAGTGTGAAAGGGCACTTGCCTCCCTTTCTCCCCCAGAGGTACCTGGGTCCAGTGGGCAGAAGTAGTTCAGGACCATGGAGATGGCCCAGGATGCAGCAGGGGATCATGGCCGCTTTAAGCTAAAATCTTTAACGGGTCTCAGTTTGACTGGACCACAACTGGATTAAGGTGAGTAGCACCTGAGGCAAAGAATGGTCTCTTTCATTTAGCCCCCAAAAAGAATCATAAATAAATTTGGGAAGGGAAAACCCTCAAGGTTTCTAGTCAAAACAGAAATGATGCTATTAAATGTACATACATGCTCACATGTGTATCTATGGTTACATGTATGTGCACACACAGACACACACCTTTCTCCTTATTAACATATTGCTCGCTTGGTTTAGCTTCTACTTCTGCTATTTACAAACCCCCTCCCCAAGGACAGGGTCAGGAACACTCTGGGTAACCTACCTTCATGTAGGAAATTCCCTCTGAGTTCAGTGAAGCTTGGAAAAGGGTTTACCTGCCACTAGGTAGCCCTGCCCTGTCTCTCCTGTACAAGTCTTTTGTCCAGGCTCCAAAAGGTAGGTTACATAAGTATGACTTCACAATTATTGCTATTGAATTCCTTCTTATTAGATTCAGGTCAGTGTTCTAAGCCATGGAGAACCTTTTGGACTCTGGCTCTTGTCATTCAGAATGTCGGCCAAACTGTGTTTTCTACAGATCTGATGAGCTGCCATCTGTGCCTTCATCCAAGTTATTGCTAAAAATGTGAAACAAGATGAGGTGAAGTCCCAGATCTTTGGAATAATCTCCTGAAAACTTCCTGCCAAGGTAACTTTAAGTCATTAATAACTATCCTTTGAGTCTGGGTATTTATCCATCTCAGTGTCTAGATCACATCTCTCTCCATCTTTTTCTCAAGAAGAGCTTGAGTTATTTTTATCAGAATGTAGGTATCCATGGCATTTTCCTTATCTACTAGTTTAATAACCCTATCAAAAAAAAAGAAAGGAAAGCTTTTGTTTCTGATGAAGTCATGCTGGCTTTTCATAATCACTCATTTCTTTTCTACATGTTCAGTAGTCACCTCCTTAAAAATCTGTTTTAGAATTTCCCCAAGAATCAGCCAACTTATTTATTTTTTGAAAATCAGAACATTTTCTCTTCTTCAGTTCTAGTCATCATTTTTTCAGATATCACTGGCAGAAGCTCAGCAATCATATCTGTCAATATTTTTAACACTCAAGGATGTGATTCATCAGGCCTAGGTGACTTGAATTCATTAAGGGCAGCTAGGTGTTGTCTAATTATTTCCTTATGTATCTTGGGTAACAATTCCCATTTTCATTCTGGTTTTTCCCTCTATGGCCAAGACCATTGTATTTGGCAAAGAAAAGAAGCTAGAAGAGTAATGAAGTTTTGCATGTGTCTAGATCATGTAAGATGAAGGTATCCATGGTGGAAGATGGCAGAGATCTACTTTTGGAAAAAGGCATGCCGAGTTTCCCTCCCACTTGGGGGGAAATCTAGATGGGATCCTTTTTTTTTTCAGTGACTACAGTTGCTGTGATAGACTGTGTAAGTCTTTAAAACTATCCCATTGGGACAATCTCACTCTCTCCTTCTGTCAGCATCCAACAGAATGAAAGGTACAGGAAGATTCTGGGGAAAAAATGAAATGAAAAAGGTAACATAGTGGATCCTAGGGAACTGGGAGGAGTGCCAGACTCACTGTTTCATAAGATTCTAGCAATTCTGATCTATTGTAAATCATCATTGGCCCATCCAAACTAATCAATGGCCCTCTCCCTTCTTTAATAGTCGTTAAAGCTAGAAAAAAATGTGGTTGGTTTTCCTCCCCAGTTTCAGTCTTATCCCATCTTTGATAGTCTTTAAAACTAGGGAAAAAATGTGGTTGGTTTTCCTCCCCATTTTCATCTCATTTTGAGTGTTCACACAACAAATTTTACAGGACTATAACATTTTTGTATTCATTTCGTGACCTGCTCTTGCTTCCATTTTATGTATTTATCTTTTTAAAATCTATATTGATTCATCTTGCTAAGTGGGTATTAAGCTCTTAGTTGTTGCATTCCTGGAGGACCATGACTGATTTCAGAGCCCTCTAAATTTGCTACTCAAGTGTGAAGTAGCAATAATACTATCCTTCAGTCTGAATGAAAAACTGTTTAGAGGGTATACATGTGTAATTGTTAGCATTACACAAGCTTAAGGACAAGTGGAAATAAAGAATGGGCAAAGAAATCTAAACTATGTTGTTTGGTCGGTGAATTCCCTATCTACAAAAGTATATTTAGACAACCTCTCTTTTCCTCTTTCATCATCAGAATTGTTTTCCTTTTGTCTCTGAAGAATTTCATTCTTAAGTGCTTCCCATCTGTCTTAGTGTGACTTCCCCTGAAGAATTTTAGTCCATGGGATCTTGTCCTTTCTCTGAACCCTTTGAAATTTGCTTTTGTCAAATTAACAACAGTCATTTTTCAGTTATGTCCAACTCTTGGACCTCATTTGGGGTTTTCTTGGCAAAGATACTGGAGGGATTTGCCATTTCCTTCTCCAGCTCATTTAGCAGATGAGGAAACTGAGGCAAATGGGGTTAAGGTACTTACTTGCTCAGGCCAGGATCTGCTAAATGCTCCAATTAACATTTATAATAGTGCTTACTGAGTCAGACACAGTGCTAAACACTTTACAATTATTATTTCATTGCGTCCTCATAATAACCCTGCCCATATTTTTTCCTTTGTCACAAATTCAGGAAGGAGTTGCCCAAAGGTTCCCCCCATCTTCACCCCAGCAACCAGTTCTTCCTTGTTAATGCAAATCAGATTCTGAATAGAATTCTCTTTATCTGTTTCTTTACCTTCTGAAGGATGAAATTATCATTAAGGCAAGTCAAGGAGTTATTAGCTCTCACATTTGGCATAAAGAAAACTTCAGCAGATGTCTCTGTAATATTTCTACAGGGTGCCTCCAAAAATCAGAGCAATTTAAGATTTGATAACTTCCATTTGTAAAGAAGTTTCACAGCTGATGGGGGAAGTTCAGGTGCAATATATAGCCTCATTTGTGAGTTGTAGGTTAGAATTCTCTTTTAATACCAGTTAGTAGCTTCAAGCTCACTGGCCAGCTGTAGCAAGACCAAAATCAACTAGCATCTGTGACAATTTCTTTAACATTTATTTTTTCCAATTTGAAACACCAGATTTTGCAAAGATGAATGTTGAAAATTATTTTAGCATGCACTTGGAAAAATAAAATACTATTAAAACAATAAATAAAAATTATAGAAAAACAGGAAAATTAGCAAAAATGTGAGATGTCTTCATGAAAAAAACATTTATTTGGTTAAAGGATAAGAACAGACAATTTTTTTGATGAAGAAATTAAAATTTCTAGTCATACAAAAAATTTTCTAAATCACTATTGATTAGAGAAATGCAAAGTAAGACAAAATACTACTTTACACCTATCAAATTGGCTAAGATAACAAGAAAAGATAATGATAAATATTGGAGGGGATGTGGGAGAATTGGGACATTGATACATTGTTGGTGGAATTGTGAAATCCAACCATTCTGGAGAGCGATTTAGAACTATGCCCAAAGGATTATCAAACGGTGCATATCCTTTGATCCATCAGTGTCTCTACTTGTCCTGTATCTCAAAGAGATCATAAAGAAGGGAAAGGGACACATGTGCAAAAATGTTTGTGCCTTTCTTATAGTGGCAAGGACCTGAAAACTGAGTGGATGCCCATCAGTTGGAGAATGGCTGAATAAGTTATAGTATATGAATGTTATGCAATATTATTGTTCTATAAGGAACAATCAACAGGATGATTTCAGAAAGACATGGAGAGACTTACATGAACTGATGCTGAGTGAGATGAATAGAACCAAAAGAACATTGTACATGGCAACAACAAGATTATGTGATCAACTCTGCTGGACTTGGCTCTTTTCAACAATGGGGTGATTCAAAGCAATTCTAATAGCCTTGTGATGGAAAGAATCATCTGCATCTGGAGAGAGCACTATGGGAACTGAATGTGGATCATAGCATATCATTTTCACCTTTTGTTGTTGTTTGCTTGCTTGGTTTTTTCCTTCCCTTTTCTTCTTTTTGATCTCATTTTTCTTGTGCAGCATGATAAATGTGGAAATATGTCTGGAAAATTGTATGTGGGACAGCTAGATAACATAGTGGCTAGAGCACTGGCCCTGAAGAAAGGAGAACCTGAATTCAAATCAGGAAGTCAAATCAGACACTTATCATTTACAAAATTTTTAACATTTTTTAAAATTTTGTTTTTTTATTATAGTTTTTTTATATACAAAGCATATGCATAGATAATTTTTCAACACGGTACCTTGCAAAAACTTCTGTTTCAATTTTTCCCTTCCTTCCCCTCCCCTAGAATGGTAGTCCCATTCATGTTAAATACATGAAAGTATATGTTAAATACAATATATGTATACATAAAATTTATTTTCAATAAGAAAAAACTAAATTAAATTGAATTATATTCCATGGGGTCATGGGTTGAACCATATAAAATGAAAAAATACTTAAGATACCTCATCTGGAATGCCATTTTTTTCCTCAGTGGAATTGTCAGACCCTGGAATTTAGGTAAAGACCAGTATTGTCAAAAGAAAAGGCAATAAGCTGATTCTAGTCAATTTTTCCCCTTTCATAGTTATGTGTGGTAACACAGAAGAAGAAAGAATGTTATTCTTATTATTGGAGTTCCTTACATTGTTAGGCCATCAGCTCTCATTTACCATCTCAAGCTTTAAAAAAGTCAATACATTTCTTCCAAGCATAGTAAAATGGAAAATATGCTGCACTAAAAGTCTTGAGCAATGGCCTCCAAAATTGGAGCCAAAAGCCCAATGCTCCATGGTATCCACATAAAAGGTAATCAATAGAAAGATGGAAAGGTGACTTGTGTCTCACTCTTGTCACAAACCATTTGCAGGACTTGTCTCTAATACTATCTCCTTTGCCATCTTTTTCTTTTCTTTTTTTTTATTATAGTTTTTTATTTACAAGTTATATGCATGGGGAATTTTACAGCATTGACAATTGCCAAACCTTTTGTTCCAATCTTTCCCTTCCTTCCTCCCATCCCCTCCCCTTTTTAAAGATTTTGTGATCTAATTTCTTTCTTGCTCCTTCACTTTCACCCCACTTCTTCCTTAAGAGGAAGCAATTTGATATAGTTTATGCCTATGCAGTCATGCAAAATATTTCTATATTAGTCATGTTGCAAAAAAATACAGAGCAACCCCCCCCAAGAATAATAAAGTTTAAAAAGTATACTTTGATTTGTATTCAAAAAGTATCAGTTCTTCCTCTGCAGGTGGATAGCATTTTTCATCTTAAATCCTTAAGAATTATCTTGGATCTTTGCATTGCTGAGAATAGCTAAGTCATTCATAATTGATCATTATGCAATATTGTTGTTATCGTGTACAACATCCTCCTGGTTCTTCTCATTTCACTTTGCATCAGTCATCTGTGCCAGTTTCTTACCTGTGGGCTTTTCTTATTAGTTTTTTAACTCTTCCTAAGTGATAATCATAACTTTTATATTCTTTCTCTCCTCTTGGTTCTAGGTCTCTTTCCCTTCACTCCAGCTTCTGCTGGAAAATGAATATATCCTCTGTTCCTTTAAGGGAGGGAAGTGGGGAGTCTAGAGGACAGCAGATAATGCTGTCAATTGATGGGCTGAAGATACACAATGAACTATACATTTTTAGATATGATTAGTATAGTATGGGAATTTGTTGTGTTTGACTATGGGTAACTTATCAAATTTTTCTTTTTAATGATGGGAAGGTGAGAGTAAGAGAACATAAATGCTTATTAGTTGAAAAAAATTATAATTTTTTTTCAAAACCTTCCCCATTATTATTGTGGTTCAGTTATGTCTAACTCTTGATCATTCTATTTAGGGCTTTCTTGGCAAAAATACTGGCGTGGTCCACCATATCTTTCTCCAGCTTATTTGACAGACAAAGACACTGAGACAAACAGGATTAAGTGACTTGTCCAGGATCACACAGCTAGCAAGTATTTGAGACCAGACTTGAACTCAGGAAGATGAGTCTTCCTGACTCCAAGCTCAGAACTCTATATTTTGACACATCGCTGCCCTTCATACACACACAAAGTATAAACCTTTCACTGAATTGGAAGGGTTAAAACCATTGAATAGGCTGAAAATTGGCCAAATCCCTGAAATATTCCTTTTCCTCAGCTTGGAGCAGTCTAGGCTCAAACAACTTTGTGGAATATATCATAGGGCAGCAGAGAGGGAGAAGGGAATTCCCCCCACTTCTATGTCTCCCCCACTCCATCTTCTACCACATTGGCCCTGGTATTTAGCAATTTAAAAATTTGAAAATTCAGGAAAGTCCAAGCAGGAATTAACAATGAAACCTAAAAAACACTTTCCAGACAGACCTAAACAGAGAATGACAATAATTAAAGGGAAGAAGCGTCTTCACAGACTATAACCTCTGGCAGAAGAGAAGAGAGCCAGCTTTGAATTCAACGGAGAATTGGCCCCTGGAAATTAAGATTAGAACCATGAAGATAAAAGTATCTTGAGAGTCTCCCTGAGTACCTTGCCTAGCAGAGATGCTGTCCTAAAGATTTCTTTTCTTTATTTTATAAAACAACTACACTTTTTAAACATTTTTTTAAATTTGAAAAACAATTTGAGTTCTCAGTTGTCTCTCTTGAGAAAGCAAGTAATACTATGTGAAGTCATAGCTTAGACATTTCACAAAGAGAGAAAGGACATTGGGACACTATAGTTTCAGAGCTGTGAACTGGTTTAGACATATTCATTCTCTAAATTTTTGTCTCACTACCATTAGGGTTCACATTTGTGCCTTTTCCTATCATGGATGCTACATGTATTTGTGAGAGAGTGACTTTCAGGTATGTGGTTAAAATATTTTGTAGTTATGATTTTTACTTTGCCATCTTTCTCCTTCTCTTTTTTTCTTCTCTACCTCATCCTTGTCCTAGAAATGACTGTCCTTAGATATATATGTAAAATCATTCTTTACATCTATTTATTAACTCATTCTCTGGATGCAGATGGCATCTTCTGTCAATATCCCTTGTAGTTAATTGGAATATTTATAGTAGTCAAAATGACTTAGTTGCTCAAAGCTGTTCTTAAAAAAATAACCACTGTATATAATGGCGTTTTTTTGTTCATTTTTTTGTGCGATCCTATCCATGCTAAAATCAATGAATTCATTTTTTTATAGCACAATAGTACATGTGATCATATACAACAACTTGTTCGTCCGTTTCCCAATTGACAGACATCCTGAAATTTTCAGTCTTAATCAAAGGTTTTGCTTTTAGTTTATGGTGACTACTTGCCAGTTATTAAAGGTAAAGTTAATAAGTACAGTGGTAGGGCTTAGGAGAGTGACCTCAGAGACAACACCTGTACAACTTAGAAGTGGTAATTGATCTCTAGGAAGTAGCCAGAGGGAATGACTCACAAAGAAAAGACAGAAATCAAAAATCGAATAGATCATTTGGATGTTAGATGCCTGGGGCTAAATCTGCTTGAGGAATAGAATAGATTCCTTTATAAAGTACAAAAATGGGAAAAAAAAATTTTTACAGCCAGTGTTTCTGATAAGGGACTCATTTCTAAAATATATAAAGAACTGTGCAAAATTTATAAGAATACAAGTCATTCCCCAATTGATAAATAGTCAAAGGATATGAACAGACAATTTTCAGGTGATGAAATTAAAGCCATCTGTGATCATGTGAAAAAATGCCCTGAATCAGTATTGATTAGAGAAATAAAATAATTCTGAGGCACTTCACACTTTTCAGATTGGCTAAAATGATAGAAAAAGGTAATGATAAATATTGGAGGGGATATGGGAAAATCGAGACACTAATGCATTGTTGGTGTAGTTGTGAAATGATCCAAACATTCTAGAGAGCAATATAGAACTATACCCAAAGGGCTATAAAACTGTATATTCCCTTTGACCCAGCAGTGCCATTACTGGGTCTGTATCCCAAGGAAATCATAAAGAAGGGAAGAGGATCCATATGTGCAAAAAATGTTTGTAGCAGCTCTTTCTGTGGTGGCAAAGATTTGGAAAATGACTAGGTGTCTATTAAGTAGGGAATGGCTGAATAAGTTATAGTATATGAAAATAAGGGAATATTACTGTTCTATAAAAAAATGATGAACAAGCTGATTTTAGAAAGGCCTGAAAATATCTACATGAACTGATGCTGAGTGAAACAAGCAGAACCAGGAATACATTGTATACAATAACTGCAAGAACGTGCAATGATTAATTGTGAAAGACTTGGTTCTTCTCAGCATTTCAGTGATCCAAGGCAATCCCAATAAATTTTGGAAAGTAAACTCCACCTGCATTCTGAAAAAAGAAATATAGAGATTGAATATAAATCAACACATGCTATGTTCACTTTTTTCCTGTTTTTTTTTTCTCTCATGCTTTTCCCCTTTTGTTCTGATTTTTCTCTCCCAATATGGTTTATAAAGAAATGTGTATTTTAGTAGTTAATATACATGTGTAACCAGAAAAAAACCAATTAATTAAAAAAAGGAAAACAGAATAGGTTCCTTTCTCCTTTACTCTTCCCTTCTACTGGAAGAAGGGGAAGTAGGAAATGGATATTTGGATAGTAAATGGAGGATGACTCCCCCACGTGGAAGAGAAGAAATGAAAGTGTTATGGTTTGGGGTGGATGACTCACCATACCATTTGTGTGTCTCCCAATCTCACATAGCCCAGTAAGATAGTTCTTCCTTAAAATGTTTAGAAGTGGGGCAACTAGGTGGAGCAGTGGATAGAGCATCAGCCCTGAAGTCAGGAGAACCTGAGTTCAAATCTGGCCTCAGACACTTAACACTTCCTAGCTGTGTGACCCTGAGCAAGTCACTTAACCCCAATTGTCTCAGCCTCCCTCCCCCCAAAAAAAGTACAGTAGTAGAATTGTACATATTTAGCATGTATTGGATTACTTGCTATCTAAGGGAGGAGCTGGGGGAAAGGAGAAAAAGATTTGGACATAAGGTTTTGCAAGGGTGAATGTTGAAAACTATGCATATATTTTGAAAATAAAAAGCTTAAAAAATAAAACAAAAAACTCCCAAATTATGTAGTAAGAATAAAATTCCATAGATTGAAAATACTCCTTGTCAGGTATAGGTAATTTCTATTTATTGAATAAAATGTCCAAAGTAGCCAAAAAAAAAAAAAAAAAAAAAAAGATGATTCTTCCTTTCAATGCACTGCTCCAAGATAAAATTCACTGTCTGTTGATCTTTGGAGATCCTATATAAAAATGTTTGCTTGTTGTGAAAAGATCTTTCTGGGACCCATATTCCCAAAGCAATACCTCCAGCAATTGAGGATTATCTAATTCCTCAGAGTCAGAAATTTTGCATTTCCTTGAAAAATCAACTTGGTTATTCTGTAAATATATGTCACAAGCATCAGAAGAAATATCAATATAATAAACTAACAATGGCGATTATCTTAGTCTCAAGGAATTTTCTTATGGTGCTATTCACAGCAAATTCTCCATAACAGACATGCAATAGTCATAGCACAATACAAAGCATTGCTTGACAGATTACTTCAACAAATAAATGTCTATAATCCCTGCTGGAAATGGTAACTATAATGTCCTGATAGAATTTGCACATATATAACACACAAGCAAATAATAATAAACAGCAAAAATAAAACAAAGCTAGCAAAATACACAGGTTTGTGATAAGACGTGCATAAGCATAGCTATGCACAGCATGCAAATAACAATGAAACTGTGCATAGTTAACAGGCAAGGGCTGCTCTCCTATGTGCCCTAAACTCACACATAAGCAATGAAACAAAGCAGGAAAATGTTAAAAACAAGCAAAACTCAAAGCATAGAATGATTAATGCATGCATCAATAAAATCTGCAATTATAAGCAAGGTACCATTCCATCATTAGTATTAGTATCTTATTCCTCGTGGAGGAATTTACAGTTTCTCCTGTAAAATCCTAAGTGAGGCTGGTTGCCAGCTGAATGGGTCTGGCTCTTTAATTATCTGCTGACCTTTCTGCTCCTAGCCTAGATGACCCATGGTTTGGGCTAGTTAACATTGTTATCAGATCTATAGGTTGGAATTCCTGAATCTAAATCTATTGAGGGCCCAGTCTGACTAGGATGGATATTTCTTATTTTGTGAATTGTTTCTGTACCTTACAAGTCTTTATGGCTGAAGTTCCAGGTGGGAAACATTGCCTCTGGATTTAGTGCTTTTTCTGAACTAGAATTCCACTTAGTTTGAGACTAGGTTCTTGGCTTGTATTACATAACATCTCCTTCACTGGAGATGTCATTTTTTGAATCAGCATCTGATTCAGATAGTCTTTGTACAATTGCTGTACAGGGTTGGAAGGAAAATCATAAGCTAAAAAAAAAATGGGTATGCTTGTGTATACCTGATGGAACAATCAGTCACCACTAAGATATACCTGATATATTTCAGCTTCCTGGCTAACACACATAACCTCCACTCCTTCTGGTATCACGATTGCATTAGTTTTAGTGGGTTTTTTTGTAGGTATGATAAATCTGAATGATTTTATTACATATCTTGTTTTAGAATCACCTTCACATTCCTAGACAAAGAAAGAATTGACACAGAGTTTCTGTATCCACATCATTCTTCCCAATCTTTCCATCCTTCTTCTAAAACACTAGGACAGGTGATGCATTTAGGCAGCTAGAGTCTGTAATAATGGCATTGGCCAGCATTTTTTTTTTTTTGCATGGTTTCTGAGGTCTTCCATTTGGAATGAAAAAATATTCTAGCACTCATCACAGTGCTTGGTGCATAGTAGGTGCTTAATCAATATTGATTGATTTATTCCTAGATTGGTTCCAGATTGGTCAAGGATTGGTGACTTAGATTTTGTGAATTGCTCTTCAAACATTTCCCACATTCTACTCATAAAATGATAATGTGTCTATCTTCTTGCTGAGCTTCTGCCTCAATTGATCCTTTCATTCTTCTTGTACTGGAGAGTCAGTCACTAATTTCAAATTAAGAACGTAGCTCTCATGATGTCCTATTCTGTCATTCTTTTCTTTCCCTGTAGACTTCTGCAAAGCCCATGGATGGTCAAATCCTTCAGGTATTATGCCTAGTTCATTACTTGTGCTTTTTAAAATAAACTGAAATTGATTCCAGATTGGCAATCCAGAGATGTTTGGTATGGATCTGTGTGTGTTAGGGCCACGTTGTCCATCTTTCCATCACTGTCAACAACTTTTAAAAAAAATTTCAAGTTCACATCTACATCCAGAGAGAGGACTGTGGGAACTAAGTGTGGATCACAATGTAGCATTTTCACTCTTTTTTGTTGTTGTTTGCTTGCATTTTGTTTTTTTCTCATTTTTTTTTTCCTTCTTGTGCACCATGATCATTGCAGAAATACATGTAGAAGAATTGCCCATGTTTAAGGAGAAGGTGGGAGAAAGGAGGGAAAATTTTGGAACACAAGGTTTTGCAATGTTGAAAAATTATTCATGCATATATTTTAAAAATAAAAAGCTTTAATAAAAAAAGAAATTTCAAGCTCATCTGATGTATCTCAATTATAGGTAGCTTTTGTCACTCATTTCTCCCTGGAACAAAACCCTCTTGAGGGTCATAAAGATACTTTCACTAGTTTTTTTTTTTCCCTGAAGGGTCAAGTAACTTGCCCAGGGTCACACAGCCAGAAAGTATTAAGTATTTGAGGCCAAATTTGAACTCAGGTCCTCCTGACTTAAGAGCTGGTGCTCTAGCCACTGTACCATTTAGCTGCCCTACATTCCTTTTTTTTTTTTTAATAACTTTTTATTGACAGAACCCATGCCAGGATAATTTTTTACAGCATTATCCCTTGCATTCACTTCTGTTCCGATTTTTCCCCTCCCTCCCTTCACCCCCTCCCTCAGATGGCAAGCAGTCCTTTACATGTTAAATATGTCACAGTATATCCTAGATACAATATATGTGTGCAAAACTGAACAGTTCTCTTGTTGCACAGGGAGAATTGGATTCAGAAGGTATAAATAACCCGGGAAGAAAAACAAAAAATGCAAGCAGTTTATAATCATTTCCCAGTGTTCTTTCTTTGGGTGTAGCTGCTTCTGTCCATCCTTGATCAATTGAAACTGAATTAGCTCTCGTTATCAAAGAGATCCACTTCCATCAGAATATATCCTCAAACAGTATTGTTGTTGAGGTATATCCTACATTCCTTTTTTAAATAAGATTTTGAGTTCCAAAATTTTCTCCCTCTTTCCCTCTAGTCTCCCAAAGGTCAAGCAATGTGATATAGGTTATACAAGTAGATGCTTTAATAAACACTTAATGACTGACTAACTTTCCTCAGATAACTCTTATCAAAGAATTGGAGTATATTATCCATTTGAGATCCACTTTTCAAGGAAAGCAATGAATCTTAATTGTTGCTATACTTCTGTGTAGGGTCTTATAAGTCCACATAGAACCTTTAGATCTATAATGAACCTAGTAAATCATTCTTTTAGGTTTCAGTAGTCTGAAGTGACCTCTTTTCCCCAATGCTGGTTCCTTGGAATTTAGTATCTCATGTACCAACTGTTCATCCCTCTCTCAGGTGCAGCATCCTTCATGTGTCCATCAGACTATTGTTGTAGCAAAACATTATTTTACCACCCATGCTGCATCCTGCTGGTGACATTCTTGTATGAGACCATTATTGCCTCCATTCGTTCTTCCAACGGGAACAATTTTATTTGTTCCATCACATCCCTTGTTGTGGGATGCTACCATTGAATCTGGATCTGCAACATGGCTCCCTGACTTTGTTTCTGAAGCTACGACACAAAAGCCAGATAAGGTAAAACTTCCTCAAGCTGAGCCCCTCTTTGCTAAAAAACCCAACTATCCTCCATTGCTAATATTATTTGCTTTAGTTTGACAAACTATAGCAGTGGCTACTGTGACTCATGATCGACAGTGGACTCACATCTCCACCTGCTTGCGGCAGCCTACCTTTTGCTACATTCTCAGGTGTGACTGCTTCACTGTTTCAATCTTGGTATATTCCTTTTACGCTGAATAGATAAATGTAGCCTCTTACTTCCTGGGGAGTCTCACTGTTAGCACTTTGTATTTCTAGCTTTTGCAGACATGCTTGACATGTGATTTCAGGTTGTATAGTCTTCAGATCTTGAGCAAATTTAAATGCTAGTTTTAAGGCTTTTCATTAATCTACCTTTCCTGTCTACTGCAGGTACCTGTCAATGCTTTGGATGCCTGGAAGATCTAAATTTCTCACGATTGCTCTCTTAGAGAGTATGGTCCCTATCGGAGAAAATTACTAACTTGTACCATAGTTTTATGATGTCCTTAGTTTCATACCAATACTAATAGCTAACATTTATATAGCTCCTTAAGGTTTGTGAAACATTCTGCATACGTTATTTTATTTGTTAATAGAGACTCTGCAGTGTACTCTTAATATCAGTAGACCTCTAAGAATCTTAAATAATGCATTTCAACCAAGTCGGTCTCTATTTGTTAAAGATATTGCTCTGTGATTATAGTATTCAACAATGCTAACACAATAAAGCAAGTAATACATTGTGAATAAACAATCATATGTAACTTCAGTGCAATGGAGTTGGAAATCACAAAATCACAGGAAAGAATTTCAATAACCGTCTGCCTTCATGCACCAATAATTAGTATGTAACTATGCAAACACCCAATAAGTCAAGATCAATTGCACATTCATGCTATCTCATCAAAACATACTTAATTCATTAGTCAGTAGCATCAACAAAAATAATTTTGCTGTTACAATTGTTTCATGATTGCAGTGAATTTATTATAAGGAAAAGAATTTCCCTGGGAGAATAAAACAATACAAAATCAAAATAAACTGAAAAAGCAAAATTTTCCTGGTATCATGACTGTAAGAAGAAAACAAAGTTCTCCATAGAACTAAGCCTTCTTATGAGTCATAAAGATATTTTCCCTTAGATTGTGAGCTCCTCAAGGGCAGGGACTCTCTTTTGCTTTTTTTTTTTTTTTTTTTTTTTTTTTTAATATCCCCAAGGCTTAACACAGTGCACACAGTAGGTGCTTATTAAATGTTGATTGACTTTCTCAAATAGCTCTCACGGAGGGTTTAGATTATGATATGCACTTGAGATCCACTATCAAGGAAAGCAATGCATTTCATATTTTTGTTGTTGTTAAATATGAATCTGAAAATATAAAAACAAACCTCTCCCTTGCAAAGGTTGGAAATTTCTTTCAAAAGAAAACAATAACAATATGGACTAATATTTTCTCAAGCTGAAAAAGGAATTAGATGATTTTCATAGTGAAAGAAATCAGAAATCAAGGTGATTTTGGTAAAATCTAAGCAGAAAAAAATAGAAAAATAACCATAAGAATCAATTATTCTAAAGATGAATTTTCATGTGTGACATTACTAAAGAGAGAATTTCTCCATGCAGAGAGTCCCATATGTTAGGGGGAATTCTAGGTATACTAGGTATACACTTGTGGGGTCTAACTCAAGTAAGGTGAGTTGTTTCAATAAGAACAAAGCCAAACCATCCATATACCAGTTCTTCTCCCCTCCAAAGTCTTTTCCTTGACTTACCTTTCATTATGGATCTCTCTATGGCTAGTGGGACATCTACTCTCTCCCACTGGTTCTAAATTCCTTCCTTTCCCTATTGAAGGAGAAAAATATCTCAGTTAGCTTTTCAGTTTTTCTTCATATGTTGTATTTCCCTATTGGAGGTTAGAGAATGTCTTTCTTTTTGTCCTTGAGGCCAGAGATTGTCTTTCTTTTGACTTCTGTTTCTATTTTCAATGCTTATCACAGTATCTAGCACATAGGAAATGCTTAAAAATTTTCTTCTTTGTCTATCTTCTATCAGACAACGGATGATGCAGTGAATAAAGTGCTAAGCCTGAAGTCAGGAAGACTCATGTTCCAGAGTTCAAATCCCACCTCAGACACTTACTAGCTGTGTGATCCTGTATAAGTCATCCTGTTTGTCTCAGTTTCCTCATCTGTAAAATGAGTTGGAAAAGAAAATAGCAAAGCACGCCAGTATCTTTGCAAAGAAAACCTAAATGAGATCACAAAGAGTTGGATGTGATGGAAACGAAAAGTGACAAAATAATTTATCTTTCTGACTCTATCCTGTATCTCTATGTCTCTGGCTCTATCATCTATCTATATATTAAATTTATCTATTATATATCTATGCCTATCATCTATCTCTTCTCTATCATCTAATATTTATATCTATTTAATGTTTATATCTACTTGTCTCTATCCATCCTTATCCATCTCTCTGGCTGTCCGTATGATCTATCTTTATGTCTCTATCTCTATCTCTATCATCTATCTATATCTATTATATATATGTCTGTCTCTATCATCTATTATTTTACTCTCCCTGTCTCTATCATCTGTCTCTATGTCTGGGGCAAGGGATACAAAAAAGCCCTTTCCATAACAGGGTTATATCTGTATCTGTATCTCTATCATCTAGCAAATATTTATATCTGTTTATCTCTAACATCCATATATATCTCTTTGCCTATCTTTATGATCTATCTCTATGTCTGTCCCTATCATCTATTATATCTATCTATTTAAATGTTATCTACATAATATATATATATATATATATATATATATATCTGCCTATCATCTATTATTTATCTCTCTGTCTCTACCATTT
Organism: Antechinus flavipes; assembly: GCF_016432865.1. Lineage (NCBI taxonomy): Eukaryota > Metazoa > Chordata > Mammalia > Dasyuromorphia > Dasyuridae > Antechinus > Antechinus flavipes. The sequence continues at coordinate 130,424,337 of NC_067401.1, read as the reverse complement.
ATTTGTCTCTGTTTCTATCATCCATCTAATATCTGTTTGTCTCTAACATCCATATCTATCTTTCTGCCTGTCTCTATGATTTATCTCTGTCTCTATCTCTATCATCTATTTATATATATTATCTATTATAGATGCATCTTTCTATCATCTATTATTTCTCTCTGTCTCCATCATTTAACATTTATATTTGTCTGTCTGCTTGTCTCTATGTATCTAACATCTATATCTCTGTCTCTATTTTTTATCTCTGTCTCATCTATCTAATATTTATATCTTCTTGTCTGCTTCTCTGTCTTTTTCTCTCTCACACACATATCCAACTCTATCTTTCTGTATCTCAATCATATTATATATATATATATATATATATATATATATATATATATATATATATATATATATCTGACTCTCTGCCTGTCTTTATCATTGTCTTAATGTTTCTCTCTATCACCTATTTATCAGTATATCTATATCTGTCTCTCTACCTGTGTCTATCATCTATCCAACATCTATATCTGTTTGTCTGACTCAATCATCTCTCTATCATCTATTTCTATCTATCCTGTCTTTTTAAAGGAAAAAAAACCCAGCTTTTCCTAATCTTGTCCCAGCTGACACCATTAATCACCCCAGTCAGGGTTGATGACCACCAGCTTTTTTTTTTTTATAACAATGGGAACACATTTCTAGACAAAGACAGGACAGAAATAAATCAGGAAAGAATTCATTTGGAGTGATGGCTGTCTGGGACTCTATGTGAATATATTGGACAGTTAAAGGAGGTCAATCACCCACCAGAGGCTTCCCTGTGGCTTCTCTATTGTTTCACTCCAACAAGATAGATCCATGGCCTCAGTTTTCCTTCTTGATATATTTCTCCACTGTCACATTTGATGTCAAATTTGGGAATTCTGGGTAAAATATGTTTGCTTAGCTGTCAAAGAATCATTTCTCTGGTAATGCTACCAGGTAACATCTGGATAATCTGTCACTCTTATACCATATCTACCACCAGTTTTTTTTTTTTAATCTGTATTTTCTGGTCCTTTTTTATTTCCTCTTTTTTCTTCAGGTTTCTTGTGATATATTTGGGTCTGGCAAATGCTCAGAGTACCTGGAATAGTATTTCTTTACCTGAAGAGGCCAGGGGGCTTGGGCCCAAGAGAAACAGAATGACATAGAAGAGAAGTGTCTAGTAGATACTAGGGAACATTCATAGATATTCCGTAACCGATTCTCTTTAATTAAACACATATTAAAAGAGGAAGTTCTGTGATCCAGTGAGGAAGCATTTTAAAAATACCTAATTGCCAGTAGCAACCACTTTCTCTGTTGCTCTTTACTCCACTTCCTCCACTCAAGAATCCTAGTGACTCTTGCTTATGCAGCCTGGTGAGAGATCATGCAGTAAGAGAAAGAAAGACCTTAGGCCTTTCTCCTTCCCTTAGGCCTGATGGCTCAGTGAAAGGGCCCTAGTTCTTGGCTTTTGTGCTTGTTTTTTCCTATTTTAGGTAAAGGGAGTGGGGCCTCCGTGAAGATACTCAGGCATTCTGGTGACCCAGTCTCCGGGTTTACAACTTCCTAGCATCCATGTCCCAAGGGCAAAGGAATGACCTTCAGGTCTGCAACCTGAAACAAGAACTCCCTGGCAGATGCTGCCTTTGAATATGACCTTGGGGGACCACTGCTAAGCAGGAGCTGAGCTAAGACTTGAACCAAATCCACAGAGTGAGGTGGTATGGGGAGGGGATGCCTCTGAAGCATTGGAGTGAAATATTTGTACTTTGTTCTTGCTATATCTTTGAAGTAAAATTCCCTTTGGAAAAGTTACCCGATGTTAAGGAGTTAAATGGAACTGTGGTGCTCATCACTTGGGGCAACCCAGCCAGTTGGGGCTCCAGTCACTCACAGTAGGAAAAACAGATGCCATATCCCCTTGGAATCTTGAGGAACAGTTGCAGCAGCTTAACCCTGTGATAGAAAGGGCATTTTTGTATTCCAGTAATAATGCTCCAATGACAAAGTTGCTTCCCTTTTTTCTTCCACTGTGCTTCACCCAAATACTCTCTACTATCTTATTCCTGGATTTATTTTCCTTAACTTATTACAATACATCACATTTACTGATTGCCTGCTCTATGCTAGCCAACCCTAGTAGGGAAACAAAGCTAAAAACTAAATATTCTCCATTTTTCAAGAAGTTTACATTCTATTAGGGAAAAATAACCTGTGCACAGACAAATCTAAAATGTAAATAAATAAAATATTAAAATAAAACCATAATATATAATAAACAAAACATAAATAAATAATGTATAATAAATAAAATATGAAAATATGAATAAATAAAAGATAAAAACATAATTTCCATGAGAAAAATACTAGCACTGTGGGGAAATAAGATAGGACTTCTGTAAGAGGGAGCATTAGAGATTCTATGAGGTGCATTCCAGGCATGGGGACAGTCCATATTATGGCACAAGGGCCGGAGATGAAATGGCATGTATGAACAAAGCAAGTGAGGCATTTTGGTAGATGCATTGAGGATTTAAAGGTGAGCAATATGTAGTGGGCATCTAAGTACTGGGCCTTGGGTCAGGAAGATTCATCTTCCAGAGTTCAAATCCAGCCTCAGACATTTACTAGCTGTGTGATTCTGGGCAAGTCACTTAACCTGCTTGCCTCAGTTTCCTCATCTGTAAAATGGGCTGGAGAAGGAAATGGCAAACCCCTTCAGCATCTTTGCTAAGAAAACCCCAAATGGGGTTAAGCAGAGTCATGACTAAAAAACTGATTAACAATAGCAATAATATGTAGTTCGCTTAGAAAGATAGTCCAGGTTGCAAAATATATATGTATAGGTGTTTATATGTGTATACATATATATGTATGTATACACACATATGTATATACAGGTAAAACCAACAGATATATTTGTTTTTTTATCCTAGAGAGTCCCTGGAGCTACTTATACAGGAGAGTGACATAGTCCAACCTTTGCATTAGGAATATTATTTTGGCAGCTATGGAGAACAGACCGAGGAGAAGAGAGGTGGCAGCCAGGAAATCAATTAAGAAGCCATTGCAATTGTGTGAGGGGATGTCAGCTTGAACTAGCCTGATGGCTTTGTAAAAAGGGGAAAGAGAATACATTGTAAGGTACATTCAGCAAGATTTGGAGATTTGGGGCAGCTAGATGGTACAGAGATTAGACCACAGGTCCTGAAGTCAGGAAGATCTGAGTTCAAATCCAGCCTCAGACACTTAACACTTCCTGGCTGTGTGACCCTGGGCAAGTTATTTAACCCCAATTGCTGCCCCCCCAAAAAAGGGGACTAAGGAGGTATGAGGAATAATGGAAGAGTTAAGAATGACTCCCAAGGGTTAATAATGGGATATTGAAATCAGGTGGTGCTCTAACAGGTAGAAAAAAGTTCAGAAGAAAGGTAGATTTGTAGTTTAGGGTAAAATTAATAAGGTATTTGGAGTTTGGGGTGTTTAAGATGCTTACAGACCCTCCATTTAGGAGCTGTCTGCAGAAAGAGTATAATAGGGACTATGTGAGCTGATGAGATCACCATGGGAAAGAGTGAATAAAGAAAAAAGAACCCAGGAGAAACACCTGGGATACAGCTATACAAAGGGGGCAAGACATGGATGATTATCTAGTAAAGAAGTCTGGGAAGGAAAAGTCAGTCAGGTAAGTCTGATTGAAGAAAAGTCTGGGGAAAGCCAGAAGGGAAGGATATTATAAAAATGCAGGAAGCAGGGAATATCTAGGAGAAGGTGGTATTCAGCAGTATTAAATGTTGCAGAGAGATCAAGAGGTATGAGGATTAGGAAAATACCAATCCAGAGTCATATTTCAGTAACGTTTTTTTTAGCCCAACAAGAGCCTTGATTTCCGCATTTTTAGTAAAAAGCAGGAATTGGACTGGATTACTTTTCTGATATCCTTTCCTATTCTACGTCTATGAGCCTATTATCCTGAGTTTCAGTGAACTCTATGATGTAGAATTGTGAGCCTGTTATCCTGTGTTTCAGAGAAACCTATGAAGTAAAAATTTCCTCTTTGTTGCTCTTGTGTATTGCCTAAGCTTTGGTGCATGGACAGAAAATGGAGGACCTAAGTTTTTTTCATACTTTCTCCTTTTTTTAGATTTTGTCTCCTCTGACCTTCTAGGTATCTCACCTGCTATTCTTCCTTCATTATAGCTACTCCCGCTGGGATCTTGCTTAGTAACTACGTAGACAGAGTTTTTCCCTTTCTTTTCTCTTATCCTTTTCATTTTCATGTTTAGGTTAATCATACATCAGATAAACCCATTCTGACCAACCTTTATTGGGTATACTCCATCCTGGATCAGGGATCTGTCATCCCTATATTTTAAGCCACAGTCCAGAAATCTGAGCCCCATTCTCAGGCAATAATAATAATAACAATAACAGCTAATTTTTTTAATATTTTATTTTATTTTATTTAATAATTACTTTATATTAACAGAATCCATGCCAGGGTAATTTTTTTTACAACATTATCCCTTGCACTCGTTTCTAACAGCTAATATTTATATGACACTTAATATGTGCCAGGGATGCACTAAAAACTTTACAGTTTTTATCTCATTTGATTTTTACAATGACCCTGAAAAGTAGGTGCTATTATTATTCCCATTTTAAAGATGAGGAAACTGGGGCAAACAGGATTAAGTGACTTGGGGGTCTCACAACTAGTAAGTGGCTAAGGATAGATTTGAATTCAGGGAAATGAGTCTTCCCTGACTCTAGGCCTGGCACACTACTGCACCATCCTATTTGCCCAACAGTGCTTTCTAGGTCCATTTATAGTCAATAAGCTTCTGGGATATTGAAATTCCTGAAGTCATCTCAGGTCTCCTGTGCCTCTAAACAGGACCATTCTTCACACAGCGCTGAGATATTCAATAATGTAATGAGGTAGAGTGAGTGAGGAGGGATTAACTGGAGATTTTGTCAGGATAGGGGGCTTCCAGTACAGAAAACATCCAGCCACACAGATGAGTAACTCACCTGAAAATCAGCATTTTTGAGATTTACTCAGATCTTCCAGACTGAAGGCAATCCCCTATTCTTTTTACTATGCCTGCTCTCAGTAGTAAAAACAAAAAACAACCCTCTTAAACCAAAAAATCAAACTATTTTATCATATATTTTGATAATTGATTTAACATGCCTAATGCAGAAATGTACAGTAGCCAGATGGTTCAGTAGATGAGCCTGCGGTCAGGAAGACTATCTTCTTGACTTCCAATCTGGCCTCAGGTACTTACTAGCACTTGATCCCATTTGTCTCAGTTTCCTCATCTATAAATGGGCTGGAGAAGGAAATGGCAAAGTGCCTATTATCTCTGCCAAGAAAACCCCAAGTGAGGCCATGAAGAGTCATATGTGACTGCCCAAATATCCAAAAAATGTGGTAATTTGTTTTGCATGATTTCATATTTTAATGGGCTTTGTATTTCTTGCTTTCTCAAAGGAAAGTAGAGAGGATGAGAGGAAGGAGGTAATTTAGAACTGAATATTTTATAATCAATTTTTTTCCCTGAGGCATTTGGGGTTGTGATTTGCCCAGGATCACACAGTTAGATTTGAACTCAGGTCCTCCTGACTTCAGTGCTGGTGCTCTATCCACTGTACCACCTAGCTGCCCTTTTATAATCTAATTTTAAAAGACCTTTATTTATAAAAGACATTATTTACATTCTTTCATTTGACCCACAGAACAATCCTGTGTTATAGCTACATGGTTGAGCTGGTAAATGTATAAAAACCAATTCTTGGGGGGAAAATGTACCTATGACACACTTTTCAGTTTAATCTGCATTATCAACCTTTTCTCCATCATTTTTAAAGACTAGACAATCAACAAAACAATAAATCAAACCCTGTTTTGTAGAATTTGCCAGTTTACAACATGTAAGTCAGTTCTTCAGAGCTGGTTCGAGATGTTCCAGCACACCTCTAGACTTAAGCAACACAAGTATTATTATCTGCTTTTTATAGAGAAGAGCTTAAGTGATCTGTTCAAAATCACACAGCTAACAAGTGACAAAATCTGGATTTAAACTGAAGTTTTGCTACAAGTCCTTTCCTTTTATCTTAATTACTCTGCTATATACTGACACTAATAACAACTTCTCCCATTTCTACAGCTTTGTAAAAAAAATTTTTGTGCATTATCTACTTTGATCCTCACAGCAATGCAATAAGGCAAGGGCATTAAAAGTCAATCAGTAAGCGTTTATTAAGTGCCGACTCTGTGACAGATACTCTGTTGGGTGTTGGGGACATAAGGACAAAAGAGGAAATCATCCCTGGTCTCAAGGAACTTACAGTCTAACTGGGGGAGACAATATATACTAATATAGGCACATACAACAGATATATAGTGATTGTGCCCTAATAGTTGAGATCAGAAAACATTTCAAGAACTTCCAGGAACTGATGCTGAAGTGAGCAGAACCAGGAGATCATTGTACGCAGCAACAAGATTATGTGATGATCAGTTCTGACTGACGTGGTTCTTTTCAACAATGAGGTGATTCAGGCCAGTTCCAATGGACTTGGGATAAAGAGTCATCTGCATCCAGAGGCAGAATTGTGGAGACTGAGTGTGGATTACAATACAGTATTTTCACCATTTTTGTTCTTTGCCTGCTTTTTGTTTTTTCTCATTTTTTCTTTTTGGATCTGATTTTTCTTATGCAGCTTAATTGTGGAACTATGTATAGAAGAAATGCACATGTTTAACACAGATTACTTGCCATCTAAGGGGAGAGGTGGGAAAAAGGGAAGGAGAAAAAAAAATTTGGAACACAAAGTTTTGCAAGGATGAATGTTGAAAACTACTTATGCATGTATTTTGAAAATAAAAAGCTTTAAAAGTAAAAATTTAAAAAGTAGAAATTAAAAAAAAAAAAGAAAAGGCCTCAAGGAAAAGCTGAGCTCAACAGAAACTAAGTGTTCAAGATGATGGAGGTGAAGGAAAAATATGTTCCAGATGTGGAGGACAATTAGTGCAATGGTCAGGAGGCTGGAGATGCTGTATATGAATAATAGGAAGTAGGTAAATGGGACCAGACCTGACTGTTTGTTTAGGGGAGGAGCATTCAATAATGTTGGAAAAATAAGATTGGGGTCAGATTGTGAAGGGTTAAGATGAGGCTGTGAAGGACTTTAAATGTCTAGTAAGAATTTATATCTGATCCTGGAGGCAAAGAGCCATTGGGGTTTATTGAAAAGGGCAGTAAAATGTTCAAATTTAGGCTTTAGGAAAATAAATTTAGTTAGTGGGTGACAGCTAGGTTGGAGAGGAGAGAGACCTAAGATAGGGAAAGAAAATAGAAGACTATTATAATAATCAATCCAGAGTTTATGAGGACTTGATCAAGGTGGATAGTCATGAGTGTGGAGAGCTGACAAATATGAGAGATATTGGAGAGATAGAGAACCCAAGATTTAGCAGTTGGTTGGATATATAGGGTGAGGAACTCAGAATTAACATCAAACCTAGCTAACTGGGAAAATAGGAATACTCTCTCTTAAAGTGGGGATCAAAAAGGGGGTGGGTTTCAGGGGAAAGATTAAGAGTGGGACATGCTGAGTTTGGGATGAGAGTCAGTATAATACATTGAGGAGAGAACAATGTCATAAAATCAATAATATTGTAAAGATAAGACAAAGGTCGGGTTATAAAGGGTTAAGATTAGGCTGTGAAGGGCTTTAAATGTCTAGCAAGAATTTATATCTGATGCTGGAGGTAAGGAGAAAGACTGAAGAAACTGAAGCTGAGGGAGGTTAAATAATTTCTGTAATTAAATGTCAGGGGTAGGATTAGCACTCAGATCATCCTGTACTGTCATGCTATGTCTTAGGAGATGGTCTTGATATTAAAAGATTTTCAGGGAAGTCATCTATTCTGGAGTTTCATAATTCAACAGAAATGAAGACCTTCTTGTGTTTATAGAAAACAAAATGTTAGAACTAGAAAGTCTTTGGTTAAAAAAAAAAGGAAAAGGAAAAGGATCCATATGTATAAAAATATTTATAGCAACTTTTTTTTGATGGCAAAGAATTGGAAATCTAGAAGACATCCATCACTTGGGAAATGGCTGAACAAATTGTGGTGTTTGTGATGTAGTACTATTGTGCTATAAGAAACGATGAACAAGATAGTTTCAGAAAAACCTGGAAAAGACTTTAATGAACTAATGAGAAGTAAGCAGAACCAGGAGAACAAGGCCACAATAACAGCATTATTGTAATAATGATCAATTGTGAATGGCTTCACTATTCCACAAATGCAATGATCCAAGATAATTCTGAAGGACCTATGATGAAAAATGCTCTCTATCTCCAGAGAAGGAACTGATAAAAGTCTAGATGCTAATCAAAGCATAATTTTAAAACTTTATTTTTCTTGGATTTTTTTGGTTGGGTGGATTTTGTTTTGTTTTGTTTTGTTTTTTTGGTCTGGTTTTTTTTGCAACATGGATAATATGGAAATAAGTTTTACATGATTGCACATGCATAATCTATTTCAAATTGCTTGCCTTCTCAGGGAAGAAGGAGGAAAAGAAATAAAGGAGAGAATTTGTCACTCAATTTTTTTTTTAAAGTTAGAAATTGTTTTTATATGTAATTGCAAAAGGGAAAAAGAAATTTAAAAATCAAACAACAACAAAGGTTTTGGGTATCATCTAGGCCCAAATCCTCTCTTTATAGGTAAAGACACCAGAGAGAGAAATGAATCATTCAAGATCACACAGAAAGACAGAGGCAGGAATAGGGTTTTTCTTGCTCTATGCTTTGTTATAAATTCAGTTATAGTATCATAGTCATAGAAGTGGCCTGTGCAAGTTGCCCTTTAAAATTGCCCCTTGCAATCTTCTTCCATTATCATAATGGTGTGTGGAAAAAGCTCTAGGTTTGGAATGAGAGGATTTGGATTCAAATTTTGCTCCTTATTATCTTCATGTGATCATGAACAATTAGTCTTTCTGGATTTCATTTTCTTTTTTTTTTTCTCTTTTTAAAAATTAAATTAAATTAAATTTTAAAATAGTATTTTATTTCTCTAAATAAAAGCAACATTCACTTGTGCATATGGTATTTTGTACAATTTGCACAAATACCTGGTATTGCACATTTTTCTCTTTCTCTCACTCCCATTCTCCTCCCCAACACAACAAGCAATCCAATATAGGTTAAATGTGTGTAGTTCTTCTAAACAAATTTCCATATTCATCATGCTGTGCAAGAAAAATCAAATCAAAAGGGAAAAAATACTGGTAAACAAACAACAACAACAACAATAAAAGGTGCTTTGATCTTTATTCAGTCTCCATAGTTCTCTCTCTGGATGCAGATGGCACTTTCTGTCACAATCTATTGGATTTGGGTCTCATTTTCCTATCTGTAAAATTAAGGGGTTGGACAAGTCAGCCTTTCGGTTTCCTTCTAACTCTAAATATATTATATGATCTTGGATCCTATGAGTTTGGGTTTGAGCAGGAGCTTCCTGAACTTCCATGGTCATCTTGAGTTATTTGATCCTCAACTCATTGTCTGAGATTTGGTCAAACTGTCTTGTCCACACAGCAAGACCCTTCTCTGACCCTCAAAGTTATCTTCTGCTCAGGAGTTTAGCTGATAAGTGTTTAACAATCATTTTGGGGGGAAAATGTAAGCAGGACATACTTCCCTACTTTACCCTATCATTTCTTACAGCACAATAGTATTCCATCCATTCCCTCGTTGATGGGCATCCCTTCAATGTCCAATTCTTTGCACCACAAGAAGAACTGCTATAAATATTTTTGTACAAAAAGTAAGGATGTATTTTAAATTTAACCTTCATTAGCAACACTCTATTAAATCTAGACAATCAATAAAACAATAAATCATGTCTTGATTTGTGGCTTTTGCTGATTCCTGAAGTATAAATGCTGACACTGAAAATTTGACAATCAAGTTTTCCTGTCCCCTACCCATACCCAGGAATTCAGCCTTTTTATTTTTCTCTCCTTGCTTTAATTTTCTCTCCTTGCTGCTTTGTAGCACCTGCAAAACACTCCTCAGATTCTCATTTAATATAAAGCAGAAGTCACCAAAACCATTTGGTATTGGTTAAGAAATAGAGAAGTTGATCAGTGGAATAGGTTGGGTTCACAGAACAAAATAGCCAATGACTATAACAATCTAGTATTTGACAAACCCGAAGACCCAGCTTTGGGGATAAGAATTCACTATTTGACAAAAACTGCTGGAAAAATTGGAAACTAGGATGGCAGAAAGTAGGCATAGACCCAGCACCTAACACCATATACCAAGATAAGGCCAAAATGGGTTCATGATCTAGACATAAAGAATGAGATTATAAACAAATTAGAAGAACATAGAGTAGTTTACCTCTCAGATCTGTGGAGGAAGGAATTTGTGACTAAAGAACTAGAAATCATTATTGACCAAAAAATAGATAATTTTGATTATATTAAGTTAAAAAGCTTTTGTACAAACAAAACTAATGCAGACAAGATTAGTCTTGATTAGAAGGGAAGCAATAAACTGGGAAAACAATTTTACATTCAAAGGTTCTGATAAAGGCCTCATTTCCAAAATATATAGAGAATTGACTCAAATTTATAAGAAATCAAACCATTCTCCTATTGATAAATGGTCAAAGGATACGAACAGACAATTTTCAGATGAAGAAATTAAAACTATTTCTAGCCATATGAAAGAGTGTTCCAAATCACTATTGATCAGAGAAATGCAAATTAAGACAACTCTGAGATACTACTACACACCTGTCAGATTGGCTAGAATGACAGGGAAAGATAATGCGGAATGTTGGAGGAAAACTGGGACACTGATACACTGTTGGTGGAATTGTGAAATTGGTCCAGCCATTCTGGAGAGCAATCTGGAATTATGCCCAAAAAGTTATCAAACTGTGCATACCCTTTGATCCAGCAGTGCTACTACTGGGCTTATACCCCAAAGAGATACTAAAGAAGGGAAAGGGACCTGTATGTGCCAAAATGTTTGTGGCAGCCCTGTTTGTAGTGGCCAGAAATTGGAAACTGAGTGGATGCCCATCAATTGGAGAATGGTTGGGTAAATTGTGACATATGAATGTTATGGAATATTATTGTTCTGTAAGAAATGACCAGCAGGATGAATACAGAGAGGCTTAGAGAGACTAAATGAACTGATGCTGAGTGAAATGAGCAGAATCAGGAGATCACTGTACACAGCAACAAGATTATATGATGATCAATTCTGATGGACGTGGCTCTCTTCAACATTGAGATGATTCAAACCAGTTCCACTTGTGAATGATGAAGAGAACCATCTACACCCAGAGAGAAGACTGAGGGAACTGAGTATGGAATACAAGATAGCATTCTCACTCTTTCTGTTATTGTTTGCTTGCGTTTTTGTTTTCCTTCTCAGGTTTCTTTTCTTTCTTTCTAGATCTGATTTTTCTTGTGCAGCAAGATAACTGTATAAATATGTATACATATATTGTATTTAACACATACTTTAACATATTTAACATGTATGGGACTACCTGCCATCTAGGGGAGGGGTTGGAGGGAAGGATGGAAAAAGTTGGAACAGAAGATTTTGCAAGGGTCAATACTGAAAAATTACCTATGCATATGTTTTGTTAATAAAAAGATATAATAATAATAAAAAAATTAGAAAAAATTTCTTATGCCGATCTATGATATATTGAAACTATAATAGGGAAAGTCATAATGTAGAAAGAATAACTGTAGTATAGTCTGAATAGCCCACCTCTTGGTGCATGGAGCTTATTTGATTTGATCTTTTTTTTTTTTGAAAGGATAATGGCAAACCCTTATAGGTTTTCAGTTATTAATTTCAATTTTTCCCCCTTTCCATTCTCCACTTTAATCCTAGGATAAGTCGATCTTCCAAAGTTCTGCTTGGAGTCACAGTCCAAGTTCCCTTCAACCTTGCATCTAAGAATGACATAACAGCCCACATTTTTTAAAACTCTTATTTAATCAACCTACTCATCTTGTGCTCCCTACTACTCTTTGAAGAAAAAAAAAGCCTTAGTCAACATTTTGAAGACAGCAATATGGTCTCTTCCCCTTCTCCCTCAATTAAAAAAAAAGAAAAATACAATCTATGTAATAAATATGTATAGTCAAGCAAAATAAATTTCCTATTAGCCATACCTAAAAATTAATCTCTCATCACCTTTTTGTCTGGAGGTGGATGACATATTTAATTATAACATTGTTTGGATTTGGGGACTTGGAAACCATACTTATAGTCAATGGAACTGAGAGTCAAGATCCCTGATTCTAGTTCCGGTCTGTAACTATCTTAAAATGTTGGTGACAAATCATTAAGCTTCAATTTTGCATTCTGTAAATGGTGGATAATAATCTTTGCCCTCCCTCCCACCCAAGGGTATTGTAAAGATGAATCAGATAACAATTGTCAAATGCTTTGAAACTGCAAAGGGAACCTCATTATTATTCCCAGCGTCATAACACTGTGTCTCTGAAGGCTGGAACCAGAGTCTAGTCTAGGAGAGTGGCCCAGGGCCCAGTTCTGGTCTGATTCCCTTTATTACCATGAGTAACCTTCAGGGTAGGGGGATCCTGATTGCTGGTGCAGGTGTGTTGTTTGGGGAGGGGAAGGGGACTTTGCGGACTAATTGTCAGGAAGGATAACTCAAAGTGGGAGTTGAAAGAAAGGTGGGAGGAGGAAGAACAAGAGGGAGTACACACTAATTTATTTTTAGCATAATGGAAGATTTTATCTCCCTGACATATGCAGGAAAACATCATTTTTAACACTGATATTTTCCTGGGGATTCTCAATGACTGCGAGTCATGGAACATCACAATCTCTGAACAATCAAAATAGCCAGTTACTTGAAGGACAACAGAGAGATGTTTAGAGGGCATCGACAGATAATGATATATTATCAAATATTGTATGTAGCATGGGGGTTGACTTGCACTCAAGAAGCAACAACAAAAAGACCACTCAGAAAATGCATTATAGCAAAAGGGAGAGATAATAGATGGACAGTCCAAATACTGAACAGGTACCCTGGAAATATTTTTTAAAATATAAAATAGGAATTCTTATCTTTTTTTTAGGGCGTGAATTCCTTTGGTATTCTGGATAAGTGTAGACTATTCTTAGAATAATGTTTTAAAGTGTATACTATAAAATACATAGGATTAAAAAAGAAACCAATTGTATTGAACTACAATTATCAAACTGCATAGTTTGGAAAAGCAATTTCAGGGATTCCAGGTTAAGAATCTAGAAGAAGTTGGTGCATTTTGGTGAGATGCTGTAAGAAGGAATTATGGAAAGAGTGAGAAAAAGAAGGCTTGAGTGAATTGCAAACTATATTGCTGAAGAGAATTGGTGAACACAGAAACATAGATTTAAAGCTGGAAGGGACCTAAGAGACTATTGAGTTCGACTCATTCATTTTACAGATAAGGAAAGTGACTTGTCTAGGAATCATAGAGTTAATGAGTATCTGAGGTAGGATTTCTAACTCCTCCTAAATCCAGGTCCAGCATTATCTCAGTATACCTTCCTGCCTCTCTGATGGGATGAACTCATAGATCCACTGAAGTAAGGAAGAATCCCCAGCACTTAGTACAGGGCCTAGCACATCGAGTTTTTAAAATTATAATAAGTTTATTTATTTTTAAAATATGGTTAAAATATATGTTAAATCCAATATATACATATATATTTATGCAATTATCTTGCTGCACAGGAAAAGTCAAATCAAAAAGGAAAAAAAATGAGAGAAAATAAAATGCAAACAAACAACAACAAAAATAGTGAAAATGCTATGTTGTGATTCCTACAATCCTCTCTCTGGGTGTAGATGGCTCTCTTCTTCACAAAAGCTTTGGAACTGAGGGCCTAGGCACATTACTGTAAATGCTTAATAAATGCTTGTTGATAACGAGGAGGAGGATGATATTAATAATAATGGCTAGCCTTTATTTAATGCTTTAATGTTTGCAAAACACTTTTCATATGTTAACTCATTTGATGATAATCAGAGCAAAAGAAGTAAAGTGATTTGAAAGAGTTATTGAATCCACTGGGCGAGTGGAGCATCTTGTAAGGAGATGGTCATCAGTGAGTGGTACTTGGAGAAAATTCAATTTAATTGATGGGGAAAGGTTTAGGATTTTAAGAGGATTCTCCTTTTGTAGGTGAATACGGAAGAGACTTAAAAGGCTTCCATTCAGTTTGGACAAGATGACTCTTCTACTAAATCCTGGGAGAATGGAGATTAAGCCTGTCATTTGCTTCCATCTTCCTCCTGCATCCCTTATCAAATATACCACATCCAGACTCTGAGACCTAGCTCAGGATCCCTTCATCCCCAGGGATCTTCCTTTTCTGCATTTAAGACACCATATTACTTTGTTGTGTTCAGTCATTTTAGTTATGACCAACTCTGTGATTCTATATGGAGTTTTCTTGGCAAAGATGTTGAAATAATTTTATGTTTTTTTTTTCTCTAGCTCATTTTACAGATTAGGAAACTGAGGCAAACAGAGTAAAGAGACTCAACTACTAAGTGTCTGAGGCCCTATTTGAACTCAGACTTTTTTTTTTTTTACTCCAGACCTGATCTGGTGCTCCATCCACTGCACCTCCCCCCCCTCCTATTACTTAGCACCTACTTCTAAGTATTTCCTTTCTCCCATTAGACGGTATTATGCAAGAAGGATTATCTCTTATTTGAGATCCCAGCACCAGTTTTTGGAGTACCAGGTAACCAATAAATGTTTATTCAATTGAATTACTGCCTTCTGATTGTTTCATGTTAATTGGTCTCCTCCAGCTAGTAAACTCCTTGGTGCAGAATTCTATTAAAAAGTTAATAAAATGTTTTTGGAGTGTTAATTGTGTGTAAGGATCTATCTTTGACCTTTCCACCTCTTTTGGTGATCTCATTCACTCTCAGAGCTTCAATGATTATTTTTATATATAAGTACTACCTCTATAACTTTAGCCTTAATGACCCCATAGGCTACAAGCCTGACTCTGTCTCTCAGATGGAATTTTAACCTTGGAAGTTCTCTCTGACACTTTAAATTTCCTACATCCCATTCCATATAATACATAAACTTCATACATCCCAAACTAAATTAATCTTTCCCCCCAAAAAACCTACTTTTCTGCTCAATTTCCTTACTTCTCACCCAGGCTTGAAACCTTTAGACTCTTACCTTAGTAGCCAAATCCTAGCAATCCAATCACTACAACCCCTCTCATCTGAACCCCCCACTTTACTCACACTGTTACCACCCTAAATTCAGATGGTCTATAATCTGCCTCCTGGATTATTATAATAACTTCCTAACTGGTTTTGCTACCTCCATTCTCTCCCCATTCATTTTGGAGGCTTCCAAGGACCTGTGATTTCATTAACGTGGGTTTTGTTGTTGTTATTGAGTCCTATCAATCCTATTGGAGTCTTCGTGACCTCATTTGGGATTTTCTTGGCAAAGATACTGGAGTCTTTTGCCATTTCTTTTCCCAGCTCATTTTACAGAAGAGGAAACTGAGGCAAACAGGGTTGAGTGCCTTGCTCAGAATCATCTAGCTAGGAAGTGTCTGAGGTGGGATTTGAACTTATGACGATGATTTTCCTGATTGTACTATCTCCAATGAATATACAATGATTCTTCTTTTATGGGACTTTTGTTCATTCTCTTTAAATTTTCCACAGGGTATTTTCCCCCCAACATTCTAGTGGCTAGATATTTTGACACTGCATAAATAACAATGGAGCAAGAGAGCCTCAATTAACTGTCCTTCTTTGCCTGTGCATCTCTCTGATGATATCTTTTTACATCATTTCTTCTGTATAATTTTTTGGTTGGTCATATGCTGAAGCCCGTCTGACTCACACATTATTCACCTTTCCTTTGCCCTTTGGGTGACTTGCAAGTTTCATTCTTTGGAGGTTGTTATATTCTATGACTCATAGTCATTTAGAATCACCAGAAGAAAATGCTTACGTTAAAATTTGAAAAAAATAGACCTTCATTTCAGAAACAATTTCTCAAATCTTTTCCCATCAGCTGCTAACGTAATTTTCCTAATTTCCTAAATTTTCTATTTTAAGACCACCAGTCAATGAACAAGCTTTTATTAAATACCTACTATATGCTTGGCACTGTGCTTATGGATTAGAATGCAAATACAAACAGTTCCTGCTCTTAACAACAATGCTAATTTTGTTAAAGTGATTTTGGTTGTTCCTTTTTTGGTAATGGAGAGAAATAAATGCTATTTAAAATAAGAAATAGAAAAGACTGACATAAATCTGTCAACAACAACTACAAAAAAATAGTTAACATTTACAGTGTTTTATGTACTGGTCTACCTGCCATCTTGGGGAGGGGATGGGGGGAAGGAGGGAAAAAATTGGAACAAAAGGATTTGCAACTGGCAATGCTCAAAAATTACCTATGCATATATCTTGTAAATAGAAAGCTATAATTAAAAAAAAGAAAGAAACCATTTACAGTGTTTTAATGTTCACAAAGCACTTTAAAAAGCAAGTACGCATTGACCTCCCCTCCCACAGTGAGCCCTGCTACAATCCCCCCCACTTTTACGGGTATCAGAGGGGCTCCTCTCCTGTCACTGGCCGAAGATCCTACAAATGAGTTCTCCCTCATTTCATTCCACCAGTTAACACTGATTGTTTTTTACAAAGCTAATCAACACTTGTTTTTACAGGGATATTTAATTCAAAGACACAGTAAGAACAAAAGTGCAAACACTTCCCTCCAGTATACCAGAGGTGCGCTCTCCTGCACAGCTAGCAGGCCTGGAATTAGCTTCCTGATTTTAAATCTGGCCTTAGACACTTCCTAGCTGGGGACCTTGGGAAAGTCACTTAGCCCTGTCTGCCTCAGTTTCCTCATCTGTAAAATGAGCTGGGGAGGGGAATGGCAAACTGCTCCAATGTCTCTGCCAAGAAAACTCCAAATAATGAGGTCATGATTGGAAACAACTAAAAAACATCAACCTAGAGGAGAACGGCCAAGAGAATGAGGTGAAAAGAGTAGGCAAGCCCAGCTGAAGCCTTTTTATAAATCCTCCCAGCTCTGGACACACAGGCAGCCACAAGTCTTCTGTGGGGGAAGCTCCTCATCCTCCCCGTGTGGGGAGATAGCATGAGGGGCAGAATTTCTGGGCCTAGATCTTTGGTGGAGAGCAATGGAGCATGAAGGCCAGCCTCTGTTAACCATCTATCTTGCTGTGTCTTGGTCATCCTCTTTCTCTGGCTATAGGCCTCCAATAAGGACCTTTTTACACCTCTTCCTTCTCTTCCTTCCCTTCCTTCCTTCCTCCCTTCCTTTTTTCCTTCCCTCCCTTCCTCCCTTCCCTCCTTCCTTCCTTCCTTCTTTCTCTTTCTTCTCTTCCTTCCTTCCTTCTTCCTTCCTTCCTTCCTTCCTTCCTTCCTTCCTTCCTTCCTTTCTTCCTTCCTTCTTCCTTCCTTCCTTCCTTCCTTCCTTCCTTCCTTCCTTCCTTCTTTCTTTCTCTTCCTTCCTTCCTTCCTTCCCTCCTTCCTTCCTTCTTTCTCTTCCTTCTCTTCCTTCCTTCCTTCCTTACCTCCTTCCTTCCTTCCTTCCTTCCTTTTTTCTCTTCCTTCTCTTCCTTCCTTCCTTTCTTCCTTTCTTCTTTCCTTCCTTCCTTCCTTCCTTCCTTCCTTCCTTCCTTCCTTCCTTCTTTCTTTCTCTTCCTTCTCTTCCTTCCTTCCTCCTTCCTTCTTCCTTCCTTCCTTCCTTCCTTCCTTCCTTCCTTCCTTCCTTCCTTCCTTCCTTCCTTCCTTCTCTTCCTTCCTTCCTTCCTTCCTTCCTTCCTTCCTTCCTTCCTTCCTCCCTTCCTTTCTTCCTTCCCTCCCTTCCTTCCTTCCTTTCTTCCTTCTACTCTTTCTTTCTTTCTCTCTTTCACCACTTCTTTTATACCACTTACACATTTGATCTTCACAGCCTATGAATTGTTACTAATAGTGTCCCATTTTAAGGATACAGAAATTAAGATTTAAATAGATTAAGTGATTTGTCCAGGGTCATAAAGATATCAATAAATCAATCAATCACTGATCATTTATTAAGTGCTACTGTGAATACTATACTGGGCTCTAGAGATAAAAATATAAAGAATGAAAGAAACATTCTCTACTCTCAAGGAGTTTATATTTCATAAGAAGAGACAACATGTACATATACACACATATATACTACAAATACAAAACAAACACATGTAGGTTAAATATAAGTTAGGGAGGGAGGCCGGTAGCAGTTGGAGGGATCAGAAAGAGTTTTGTTCAGAAGGTGGTGCTTCTAGAAGGAAAAAAGGGATACTCTGAGGTACACAGTCAGGAAGAAGGACATGGAAGCAAGATACAAAGTCCTACTTTAAGTGAGGAAGGGCGAGTATAAAAGGGCAGCTAGATCATAGATTACAGGAGAGGAATACTATATAATGAAGCTGGAAATTGGGTCAGGTTGTAATATGCTTTAAAAGTCAAAAAGGAAAAGGTCTCAGAGGATTTGAACTCAGGAAACACGGATAAGTTTATAATTACTTTTTTAAAGTTCATGGACCCCGATTTAAGAACCTCTGGATTAGAGAGTCTAGTTCTAAGATCTTTTCCAATTCTAGAAGCTCATAATTATGAAATAAGTAGGAAGATGGTAAAAGAACTTGAGGATGTGCTTGATATGTTCAAAACACTATGCTCAGATGGATGACTTCTCAGGGTGCATAAAGAACTGGGAGATGCTATTACTGAGCTACTATAAGTAATATCATAAAAAGGTGGTGGAAAATAGAAGAGGGAAAGAAAAAATAGAAAAGGTAGGCAATAGTGTCTGCAAATTATGGATTATTAAGCTTAATGTCTATTTGTGGGAAAATTCTAAAGCAGTGGTTTTCTAAGTGTGGTTTAGGAATCCCTGAGGGTTCCTGAGACCCTTTGAGAGTGCTGACTTTCTTTCTTTCTCGCTTTATTTTTTAGCATTTTAATTTTAATACTTTTTTCTAAATAGTTGTAAAAACAATTTTAACCTTTAATTTTGAGCTCTAAATTCTCTCCCACACTTCCTCATTGAAAAGGCAGGCAATTTGATAAAGGTTATATAGATATAGTCATGAAAAACATATTTCCATGTTAGTTCTGTTGTGGAAAAAAAAGTACAGACAAAGAAAACCTCAAGAAAAATAAAGTAAAGAAAAATAATCTAAAAACCCAGTATGCTACATTCAGATTCCATCAATTCTTTCTCTGGAGGTAGATAGCATTTCTCATCATAGGTCCCTCAGACTTATATATTTGTACTGCTGAGAAAAGGTAAGTCATTCACAAGGAATCGTTGTCATTATTGCTGTTATGTACAATATTCTCCTGGTTCTGCTGTTTGCTTTGCCTTGGTTTATGGAAGTCTTTCCAGGTTTTTCTGAAACTCTTCTGCTCATCATTTCTTAAGGCACAAGAGTACTCCATCATAAGCATACATAGGATGTAAATTTTATAATAATACAAGATGCTTCATTTTCAATGCTTTAAATTGTAGACATAACCCATTTAAACAAAAACTTTTTTTTAAATTTAATTTTATTTAATAATAACTTTGTATTGACAGAATCCATGCCAGGATAATTTTTACACAACATTATCCCTTGCAATCACTTATGTTTCGTTTTTTCCCCTCCTTCCCTCCTCCCCCCCCAAGATGGCAAGCAGTCCTATATATGTTAAATATGTTGCAGTATATCCTAGATACAATACATATTTGCAGAACCGAACAGTTCTCCCGCTGCACAGGGAGAATTGGATTCAGAAGGTAAAAATAACTCGGGAAGAAAATCAAAAATCAAATAGTTCACATTCATTTCCCAGTATTCCTTCTTTGGGTGTAGCTGTTTCTGTCCATCATTTATCCAATGAAACTCAGTTAGGTCTCTTTGTCAGAGAAATCCACTTACATCAGAATACATCCTCAAACAGTATCGTTGTCGAAGTGTATAATGATCTCCTGGTTCTGCTCATCTCACTTAGCATCAGTCCATGTAGGTCTCTCCAAGCTTCTCTGTATTCATCCTGCTGGTTATTTCTTACAGAACAATAATATTCCATAACATTCATATACCACAATTTACCCAGCCATTCTCCAATTGATGGGCATCCATTCATTTTCCAGTTTCTAGCCACTACAAACAGGGCTGCTACAAACATTTTGGCACATACAAGTCCCTTTCCCTTTTTTAGTATCTCTTTGGGGTATAAGCCCAACAGAAACACTGCTGGATCAAAGGGTATGCACAGTTTGATAACTTTTTGGGCATAATTCCAGATTGCTCTCCAGAATGGCTGGATTCGTTCACAACTCCACCAACAATGCATCAGTGTCCCCATTTTCCCGCATCCCCTCCAACATTCATCATTATTTTTTCCTGTCATCTTAGCCAATCTGACAGGTGTGTAGTGATATCTCAGAGTTGTCTTAATTTGCATTTCTCTGATCAATAGTGATTTGGAACACTCTTTCATGTGAGTGGTAATAGTTTCAATTTCTTCATCTGAAAATTGTCTGAAAACAAAAACTCTTTATGGAATCTTCAACAATTTTTAAGAATGTGAGGGGATCAGAGACTAAAAAATTGGAGAACCATTTTGTTAGAGTTTATTATTAAAGGGATGAGGAATGAATATACAGAAAAGGAAGTAATGATTGTAATAATTGAAAGGTCATGTTAAACACTTTTTATACATGGTCAATGAGAGAATTTGTTTTGCTTTACTATGAATATTATTTACAAAGGTTTTGTTTTTATTTTTTCTTTTAAATGGAGAGCAGGAAGAGGGGCAAGGGAAGAATTTGATTTTTAAATTAAAATAAAATTAAAGTTAAACAAATACACACAAAAAAATCCAGATCATGCCAGACTAACTTCACTTCTTGTTTTTGATAGGATTAATAGAGTGGTAGGTCAGGGAATAATACATAGCTTACTGAGATTTTAATAAAAAATTTGTCTACATCTCTCATGCCATTCTTGGGAACAAGATAGAGAAATGTGGCTTAGATGATGTTCTAATCAGGTGGATTTGGAACCTGTTGAATGGCCTGTGTCAGAGTAGTTGCCAATGATCTCCCATCAAAGTGGCTGGAAGTCTATGGCAAAATGCTCCAGGGATATTTGCTTTACTCTGGATCATTTACTATTTTTTTTTATCATTGGTTTTAATACAGGTCTGCAGGTGGGCCTGCTTTCATTCTTCAGCTCTACTTGCTGAAGAGAGATTTAGACTACTTTTGGCCCTTTTGGCAAGGGTTATTCTATACTTAGTAAAGGATAAGGGACTTCTCCCCTTCTTTCTGCCCCCTATTCTCAACCACTCCTTCAAACTGAACTCTTAAGCATTTAAAAACAAAACAAAAGAACTGAGCTTCAGAACGGTACATGGACAGGTTGCTCAGTTGGGTCTGACTTTTTGTGACCCCATTTGGGGTTTCTTAGCAAAGGTTTATTTGTTTTTTTTTTTTTTTTTTGGTTTATTTGGCAAAGGTTTGCCATGGAAACTGAGGCAAACAGGGTTGAGTGCCTTGCCCAAGGTCATACAGCTGTAGGTGTCTGAGGCCAGATTTAATTTGGGAAGATGAATCTTCCTGATTCCGGACTTGGAATTCTGTCTACTGTGCCACCTAATTGTGTAGGTATACCCTATTTTATTGCCTTTTACAGATATTGTGGTTTTTGTTATTATTATTTACAAGTTGAAAATTTGTGGCAACTGCATAGATCACCATTTTTCTAACAGCACATGTTCACATCATGTCTCAGTGTCCCATTTTGGTAATATGTCAAACTTTTTCATTATTATTATGTTGTGGTCATTTATAGTGATCTTTAATGTCACTTTAATGGGGCAATGCAAACCATCCATATAAGATGTCAAATTTAATTGATAAATATTCTAATTGCTCCCCACTACTGGCCTTTCCTTCCCCACCCTTCCCCCACTCTTTTCTCCCTGTCCTTCTCTGGCCTCCCTATTCCCTGAAATACAACAATATTGAAATTAGGTCAATTAATAACCCTACAATGGCCTCTGAGTGTTCAAGTGAAAGGAAGAGTCAATCGATGAGGTGAATTTTCTTGTCTTATTTTAAGAAATTGCCACAGCCACCCCAACCTTCATCAACTAGCATCCTGATCAGTCAGCTGTCATCTACACGGAGACAAGATCCTCCACTAGCAAAAAAGATTATGTCTTACTGAAGGCTCAAATGAAGATTAGCATTTTTTAGTAATAAAGTATTTTTTAATGAAGGTATATACATTGGTTTTTTTTTCACTTACTGCCCTTTTATTTTTTCTAATTACATGTAAGGATAGTTTTCAAGATTATTTTTGTAAGATTTTGAGTTCCAAATTTTTTTCTCCTTTCCTCCCTTACCTGTCCCCTCCCCAAGAAGAAATCAATCTGCTATAGCTTATACAATGTACGTTGCTTTTTTATATAATATTAGCTTTTTATTTTTCTTTATGTTTATTACAGTTTTTCTAGAGACACAATACAATTACACACTTAATAGACCACAGTATAGTATAACTAAAACTTTTATATACACTGTGAAACCAAAAAAAATTATGTGGCTCTCTTTATTGTGATATTTGTTTTATAGAGGTGGTCTAGAATGGGATCCGTGATATCTCTGAGCTTTGCCTGTAGTGATTATTGGACAAATGGGCTTACACTGAAGGAGTGGTGGAGTGTAAGAGATTAATAATAATAATAGCTAACATTTATGTGGCTCTTACTCTGTACCAAGCACTATGCTAAAGGCTTTACAATTTTAAAAAAATTATTAACTTATTTATTTTTGTTAAAGCTTTTTATTTACAAAACATATGCATGGATAATTTTTTTTACCATGTTTAACATATATTGGAATACTTGCCATTTAGAGGAAGGGGTAGGGAGAAGGGGGGAATTGGAATACAATTGGACAATGTTGAAAAATTATCCTTGCATATGTTTTGAAAATAAAAAGCTTCAATTAAAAAAAATAAAATGATCTTCATGAGAGGGGAAAAAAAGAGAGAATCAAGCACAATATACACCTTGCCCAGTATAGCTGTGAACTTTTCTATGTGGGGGGAGGCAATAGGGGTCATTCAGATAGGGTTTGAAGATGGATTTGTACTCAGGTTCTCCTGACTCCAGGGACAGGATTCTTATTCCCTGAGCCCCTAGATGCCCTTAGCTGTGAACTTTGGTGTTTTTAAAATAGTATCTTATGTTTCCAAATACATGTAAAAATAGTTTTCAACATTCATTTTTGTAAAACTTTGTGTTTTAAAATTTTCTCCCTTCCTCATAGATCCTTTCCCAAGACAGCAAGCAATCTGATATAGAACATATTTCACATTCAGTCACCTTAGTTCTCTCCGAATGCCATTGGCATTTTCTAATCTAAGTATTGGAATTGCTTTGAATTCCCCGGCATTCTTGATTCAAGGCAGCTGTGAACTTTGTAAGGCCATCGAGGCCCTCAAGTTCAGGAATTGTAAGTTGTATTGACTACATGTTCCCTCCACGTGTATCTCACACCATTGTTCTCTCTGGGCATGTACCATTGTACCGCCTAAACCAATGGATACAATCTGTATTTGTAGGAGAGTGTCTTATAGTTTTAAGAGGAAAAATATTTTGTATCTATTGTTCTTATAATACCATTTGAGTAAATACCTTTGCTCAGAGTGAATTTTGCACAGCTAGGTGGTGCAGTGGATAGGGTTCTGGGCTTGGATTAGGAAGACTTATTTTCCTAAATTCAAATCTGGTCTCAGAATTTTCTTTTTCTTTTTGAAGCAAAAGCTATATTTTTTATTTTTTTAAATATCAGTATCCTCCTGGTGATGCTGTAGGATCATGAGTCACAGAAGACCACACCTTCCTTATTAAAAGCATTAAAGCTCATGTTATTCATGAAGAATTACATTGAAGGATAATAACAGCTAACATTTATGTGGCTCTTACTCTGTACCAGGCACTGTGGTAAGGACTTTACAATTTCCAAATATATATATATATATATATGTATATATGTATATATATATATATATAATCTATTATTATTTATTTATTATTAAAGCTTTTTATTTACAAAACATATGCATAGGTAATTTTTTTTAACATTGACCCTTGCAAAACCTTCTGTTCCAAATTTTCCCTTCTTTCCTCCCACCCCCTCCCCTAGATGGCAAATAGTGCAATACATATTAAATATGTTAAAATATATGTTAAATCCAATATATGTATATATATTTATATGGTTATCTTGCACAAGAAAAATCAGATTTAGAAAGAAAAAAAAACCTGAGAAGGAAAACAAAATGCAAGCAAACAATAACAGAAAGAGTGAAAATGCTATGTTGTGGTCCACACTCAGTTCCCACAGTCTTCTCTCTGGGTGTAGATGGCTCTCTTCCTTACTGAATAATTGGAACTGATTTGAATCATCTCATTGTTGAAGAGAGCCATGTCCATCAGAATTGATCATTGTATCTTCTTCTTATTGCCAGGTGTTATGATCTCCTGGTCCTGCTCATTTCACTCAGCATCAGTTCATGTAAGTGTCTCCAAGCCTCTCTGTATTCATCCTGCTGGTCATTCCTTACAGAACAATAATATTCCATAACATTCATATACCACAGTTTACCCAACCATTATCCAATTGATGGGTATCCAGTTTTCAATTTCTTGCCACTACAAACAGGGCTGCCACAAACATTTTGGCACATACAGGCCCCTTTCCCTTCTTTAGTATCTCTTTGGGATATAAGCCCAGTAGTCCGCTGGTCAATTCTTACAGAACAATAATATTCCACAATATTCATATATCACAATTTATTCAGCCATTCCCCAACTAATGGGCATCCACTCAGTTTCCAGTTTCTGGCCACTACAAAAAGAGCTGCCACGAACATTTTTGCACATGTGAGCCCCTTTCCCTTCTTTAAGATCTCTTTGGGATAATTTTTATGTCATTTAATCCTTACTACAACCCAGGAAGGTAGGTGCTATTGTTGCTGTTGTTCAGTTGTTTTCAGTCACATCTGATTCTTCAAGAACTCATTTCGGGTTTTCTTGGCAAATATATTGAAATAGTTTGCCATTTCTTTTCTGATTCCCCATTTTACAGATGAGGAAACCGAGGTTGTCACTTTCCTGAGGTCACACAGTTAGTAAGTATCTGGATTTGAACTCAGGTCCGGCGCTTCATCCAATGTACCATCTAACTGTCCCTCGATCTGTGACCCAGAAAAGAAGACAGGCCAGTTCAGTCCTGGAATGAGAACAGGAGATACTTGGGGACAGTCCTTGTGTTCCTTTGGTTCACATTCAGCAAGTGTAGAAAGATCTAGAATTGCTGTTTTTTTTTTTTTTTCTTCTTCTTTTATTGATCTTTTTTCTTTTTTTGACAAAAATCATTATTCTAAGAGATGGCTTTCTGGGAAGGTGGAGAAGGGACTAGACAGTGCAAGACAAAATTTATCTATAAAAATCTACTAAAAAGATCAATTTCACAAATATAAAATAGGAGAGGAGTAGCTAAAGAACAAGATTTGGGGGTGGGTCAGCTGGGTGGCTCAGAGGTCTGGCCCTGAAATTAAGAGGATATGAGTTTAAATGTGACCTCAAATACTTACTTGTGTGACCCTTGGCAAATCACTTAATCTCAATTTCCTCTTGCAATTTCCTCTTTCCCCTTTTCCCCCCTAAAAAAGAAAAAGATCTGGGAGGGTTTGTTGGATAACAAGATTAATAGAAGTTAATTGTATGACATGGCAGGCAGAGGAAGAATGGGATCCTGTGACTGCCAAGAGTCAAATTAATAAACATTTATTTAGCACCTTGTATATGCTAGGGGCAATTATTGTGACACAGGGGATAGAGTGTTAGCCTGGAGTCTGGAGGATTCACTTTCCTGAGTTCAAATCCAGGTATAGAGACTTAATAGTTCTGTGACTCTAGACAAGTCACTTAACCCTGAGGAAAGATGCTTTCCTCATCCGTAAAATAAACCAAAGAAGGAAATGGCAAACCACTCCAATTTCTTTGCCAAGAAAACCTCAAATGGGGTCATGAAAAGTCAGATATGATTGAAAATGATTCAACTACAAAAATGTGCTAGAGTTTGCCAGGGTAAAAGATAGTCCCGATGCTCAAGGAGCCCCCAACTAATGGGGGAGATGGCAAGGAAACAAGTAAACAAGCTATAGACAAAGTAAACTGGAAATAATTTATAGATGGACAAGAACATTAAGGGGTGTGTATGTGAGGTGTGATCAGGAAAGATTTTTTGTGGAAGGTCAAATTTCAGCTGGGATGTGGAGAGAAGAAAAGAGATCATTCCAGTTGTGGGGACAGCCAGAGAAAATGCTCAACTGAGAGATAGAGTGTTTTGTGTGAAGGAGACCAGTGTTACTGGATCCAGGAGTAGGGGATAGGTATAAAGTGTAAGAAAACTTGAAAGTAGGTTATGAAGGGCTTTGAATGCCCAACAGGATTTTATATTTGATCCTGGTATGATAGGGAGCCAATAAAGATTACTGAGTGATATGGGGGTGACACAGTCAGATTTGGCTTTAGAAAGGTGATTTGATAGCTGACTGGAGGCCAGGGAGACTTGGGAAGGCAAATCATTCAGCAAGTTCTTTTTGTTATTGTTGCTGAGGCAATTGGGGTTAAGTGACTTGCCCAGGGTCACATGTCTAGGAAGTGTTAAGTGCCTGAGACAGAATTCAGGTTCCTCCTGACTTCAGGGCTAGTGCTCTATCCACTGTACCACCTAGCTGTCCCTTAACATTAATTCTTGACTTAATACATTGACCAAAGTTTTTAAGTTTTTCAAGATTATTATTGCGTACACTGTTACGGTTGAGTCATTTTTGTCATATCTTCATGACCTCATTTGGGGTTTTGTTGGCAAAAATACTAGTGACTTACTATTTACTTCCCCAGCTCATTTTACAGATAGGGAAACTGAGGCTACAGGGTTAAGTGATTTGCTCAGGGTCACACAGCTAGGAAGTGTTAATTGTCTGAGGTCAGATTTGAACTCAGGTCCTCCTGACTTCACGGCCAGTGCTCTATCCACTGTGCCACCTAGCTGCTCCTCTTTTTTTTTTTTTTTTTTAATAGCAGCTTTTTATTTTCAAAATATATGAAAGATAGTTTTCAACACTGACCCTTGCAAAACCTTATTTCAAAATTTTCCCTCCTTTTTCCCACTCCCATCCCCTAGACAGTAAGCCATTCAATATATGTTAAATGTACAATTCTTCTATACATATTCCCACACTTATGCTGCCCAAGAAAAATCAGATCAAAAAGGAAAAAAAAAAAAACCAGCGGGTTATTTCAGTAATCCTGGTGTACTAAGGTGCCTCCGTTGTTAAAGAAGAGAAAGTTGCACAAGATATACAATGAAGATAAAATATTCAAAAGGTTGGATCTGGAGTTGGAGGCTGAGAGAGTGAGGCATCAATGAGGATACCCTAGATGGCAAACCTAGGTGAATGGGAGATGGTGATGTACTCCACAGTGCCAGGGAAGTTTGAGGGCAGGGGGAAAGATCATGAACTCAGTTTTGAATATATTGAGTTGAAGATGTCTACAAGACATCTAGTTTGGAATACCTAATGGGCAGTTGGAGATGCAAGTCTGGAGGTTAGCAGAAAGGGTAGGGCTGGATGTTGTAGTTTTCAGAGTCATCTGTATAGGGATAATAATAAAGTCTATGATATCACTAAATGAAATAATATAGAGGGAGAAGAGGGGCCAGAATAGAGTTGTAGAGTGGGGGCCTCCCATAGAATACATTCATCTTCAGGTGATAGTCTCACTGAATTCCTCCCTGGTCAGGCTCTATTTGGAGTTTTCTATTTGGCTCTATATACACCACCCTCTTTAAATTTTCCTTAAACTCAGTTGAATATAAGGTAATTTCTAGTTTTTTTGAGTTAAAGTGATCTTTTCCCCTAAATGGTAGGGATGGATCGTATAGGTAGGTATGATAGAGGCAGGTATGAACCTATCCATTCCTCTACCCCAATAAACTCCAATAAATACTCCAGTAACCTGTATGGGCAGCTAGGTGGTGCAGTGAGAAGCTAACTTTTCAGTGAGTAGAGTGTTAGTCTTGGAATCAGGAAGATTCATCTTCCTTAGATGCTCACCAGCTGTGTGACCCTGGGCAAATCATTTCACCCTGTTTGCCTCTATTTCCCCAATTGTAAAATAAGCCGGAGAAGGAAAAGGCAATCTGCTCCAGTATCTTCGCCAAGAAAACCCCAGATGGGATTAAGGGGAAGGAAAGCGTGACTGAACAACAACAAGCTTCCTATTACCTCTAGTATCAAATCTAAATCCCTCTATTTAGCAACCGAAGCTCTTCTTTCTGACGCTTTCTAAGTGGAAGTTTTCCAATCTTCTCCAGTTCTATTACTCTCTTGAAGGTTTTTTGAACATGGAACCCATTATATTCCCTAGCAGGGATGAGGGGTAACATCCTTGATTGGCCGCCTTCCTCCTTACAATTGGTGAGACTAAATTATTTGCTCTCCAGGGCCAGGAGATCATTATATACTTCAACAACAATACTATATGATGACCAATTCTGACGGACCTGGCCATCCTCAGCAATGAGATGAACCAAATCAGTTCCAAGGGAGCAGTAATGAACTGAACCAGCTACGCCCACATAAAGAACTCTGGGAGATGACTAAGAACCAGTACATACAATTCCCAATCCCTCTATTTTTGAACGCCTGCATTTTTGATTTCCTTCACAGGCTAATTGTACAATATTTCAGGGCCCGATTCTTTTTGTACAGCAAAGTAATGGTTTGGTCATGTATACTTATTGTGTATCTAATTTATACTTTAACATATTTAACATGTATTGGTCGTCCTGCCATCTGGGGGAGGGGATGGGGGGAAGGAGGGGAAAAATTGGAACAAAGGGTTTGACGATTGTCAATGCTGTAAAATAACCCATGCAGATATCTTGTAAATAAAAAGCTATTAAAAATAAAAAAATAAATTATTTGCTCTCCTTGTTATGTTCTTTTTGTCAACTCTTATGTGTATGTATGCATGTGTGTATGTGTATATCTATATACCTATCACAATACATATTTATGCTACAATCATACTACATATGTTACACATATAGAATATATTGTCCATCCATCTACTTATTTATCTCTTTCCATCCATCCATCCATCCTCTATCCATCCATCTACAATCATTTATCTTTCCATCCATCCCCCCTGAAAATGAGCCCTTGGGCCTTAGAGACTGTTTTGCCTTTTCTTTGTAGCTTGAATGCTTGGGACATAATAAACACTTCATAAATAGTTGTTGATGGATTAATTTGCAGAGATAATGGAACCCATTTGAGCTGATAACATCACCAAATGAGAGTACATAGTGTCAATGAGAGAGTCCCGCTGGAACCTTGGGGGACACCCACAGGAAGCTGGACGTGGGAGCAGAGAATGATCTGATAGGCCGAGAAAAGAGGCACAGAAATCCAGAGGGAAGCTGATATCTAGGGCGTCCCTTCAAGATTCGAGGTTCGTGGTTTGAGTCCGATTTTAATATAAAATACAGCTGGATTCGAGAGAGACCCGTAAGAGATATTGTGACGTCAAAGGGCAGTCAGAGACCTGATCCAGGGTCGGTCCAAATTATGGTTCTGAGGTGGTTTTAGTCATGTCTGACTCTCCCTGCCCCATGTGGGGTTTTGTTGGCAGAGATCCTGGAGAGGTTGGCCAGTTCCCTCTCCAGCTCATTTTACAGACGAGCAAACTGAGGCACACAGGGCAGAGGGACTCGACCAGGCCCCTACTGCAAGGAAGATCTGAACAGATTTGAATCTGAGGAGATTTTCCCGAGTCCTGGCCCCACCCTGCACTATGGCGCCCCCTAACTTCTTCACGAGAGGAGCCCCTAAGAGCCTCTCCATCTGCACAGGCTTTGGCTCAAGGTTGAACTCGAGGAGATTTTCCCGAGTCCTGGCCCCACCCTGCACTAGCTTTTTCACGCGAGGAGACCCTAAGAGCTTCTCCAAGGTTGAACTCGAGGAGATTTTCCTGAGTCCGGGCCTGCACCCTCCACTATAGCGCCCCCTAGCTTCTTCACGCGAGGAGCCCCTAAGAGCCTCTCCATCTGCACAGGCTTTGGCTCAAGGTTGAACTCGAGATTTTCCTGCGTCCGGGCCCGCCCCTGCACTATGGCGCCCCCTAGCTTCTTCACGCGAGGAGCCCCTAAGAGCTTCTCTAAGGTTGAACTCGAGATTTTCCTGCGTCCGGGCCTGCACCCTGCACTATAGCGCCCCCTAGCTTCTTCACGCGAGGAGCCCCTAAGAGCTTCTCTAAGGTTGAACTCGAGATTTTCCTGCGTCCGGGCCTGCCCCTGCACTATGGCGCCCCCTAGCTTCTATACCCGAGGAGCCCCTAAGAGCCTCTCTATCTGCACAGGCTTTGGCTCTAGGTACAAGGTGCTATGATAAGGATTCAGAGGAAGAAAAAGCCAACTCCCTAGTGGCTGGTATAATTCAGCCCAAGGGCAGGTTGGTGGTGCAATGGATGGAGCTGGACCTGCACTAGAGAAGACGCATCTTTTAGTGTTCAATGGCCTCAGATCCTTTCTGGTCAAGTCACTCGGCTCTGCTTGCCTCAGTTTACTCATCTGTAAAATGAGCTGGAGAAGGAAATGGCCAACCATTCCGGTGTCCTTGCGGGAGCGTTGGACCTGACAGAAATGGCTGAACAACAAACGTTGCTTCTGGGAAGAGGCATTTGATTTAGAACATTAAAGAAAGGGAGCTTCTTCCATCTCTGCCTCCTCCACTTCTATTCCCCTTTTCTCTTTGCCAGGCCTGCCTCACAGGGCATGTGCATGTGCCAGATAGAGTACCAGTCAATAAAGATAAATTACAAAATAATTTGTTTCATTTGTTTTCCTTACCTAGAGGGACTATCTATAATTGCCTTTTAAAAAAATCTTTATTTGCATATTTCTCCTCAGGAGTCAGAGGCTACAGTTGTAGTTTCACAATGATTTAAATAATAATAACCACCTAAACCTCAAGCTAGACATCTAACCCCTATGTTTGCATATCTATCTGTATGTATGTAAACAGTGTGGCCTTTCCACTCCAGAGTTACTATTATAATTAAATATTCTCTCTTTCCTTCTTATTTGTTTAAAAGCTATTTAGAATAAATTAAAGGTAGCTGCTGAAAGAAGCTTGGTAAATAAAAATGATTTTCCACCTGTCCTGGAAGCAGAATAGTTGGTCAGTAATTTTTCAGTTGTTTGATTCTTTGGGACCCTTCTTGGGTTTTTTGCGTTTTTTTTTTTTTTTTGTTTTTTGTTTTTTGGACAAAGATATTGGAGTAGTTTGCTATTATGTAGATGTGGAAATTGAGGCAACCAGGCTAAGTGATTAGCCTAGGGTCATATAGCTAGGAAGTGTCTCAAGTCACATTTGAACTCAGATCCTTCCTTTTTTTTTTTTTTAAGAAAAAATTTATTTTTTAAAATTCATTTTTTATATTATTTATTTTATTAAAGCTTTTTATTTTCAAAACATATAAATGGATAATTTTTCAACATTGACCCTTGCATAGCCTTATACAGTTTCAGATTTTCCCCTCCTTTCTCCTACTCCCTCCCCTAGATGGCAAACAATCCAATATGTTATACATGTTAAAATATATGGTTAATCCAATATATGTAAACATATTTATATAATTATCTTGCTACATAAGAAAAAATCAGATCAAAAAGGAAAGAAAATGAATAAGAAAATAAAATGCAAACAAACAACAAAAAGAGTGAGAATGTTATATTGTGATCCAGACTTAGTCCCCACAATTGTCTCTCTGGGTGCAGATGGCTCTCTCCATCACTGAACAATTGGAACTGGTTTGAATCATCTCATTGTTGAAGAGAACCACGGCCATCTGAATTGATCATTGTATAGTATTGTTGTTGGAGTGTGCAATGAAGTGTACAATGACTTCATTTCATTTAGCATCAGTTCATATAGGTCCCTCCAAGCCTCTCTGAAACCATCCTGCTGGCCATTTCTTATAGAACAATAATATTCCATAACATTCATATGCCATAATTTATTCAGCCATTCTCCAATTGAGCATCCATTCATTTTCCACTTTCTGGCCACTACAAAGAGAGCTGCCACAAACATTTTTGCACATGTGGGTTCCTTTCCCTCCTTTAAAATCTCTTTGGGATACAAGCCCAGTAGAAACATTGCTGGATCAAAGGGCATGCATGATGTAACAGATCTTTTGGGGAAAATGATGTAAATTCTGTCCCCTTTAACCTTTGGGGAAACCCTGAAACCGTCCCCTCTAATCTATGGGGGAAAGGTGATTGGGGTTTCAGACCCTCCCCAACCTCTAGAAGAGGCACACCCTTTGGTCTATAAAGACAGCTCCCAGTTAAGTAATCTCATTCAATTGGAGATCTCCTAGTCAATAGCCCTCTACTGAGTGGCTCAAACTGCTGCCCAGCCCCCAGGCCAAGGTGTACCCAATATAACCAAGGGTTGGTCAACCTATCTTTGCAGATACGGGACCATGCCCACTGTTGAAGATATCTTCTCAGTGTAACCCACCTTTGCTATATTCCTTGCCCACTGAGAAGGGTGGCTTCCCAGTGTAATTAAATTCCTTTTGCCACACAGATTTTGGGTTTGTGAATTCTTTCACACCGACTAGAGGGGATCTCCCACCCTCTGTGGGAGTTTGATAACTTTTTCAGCATAATTCCAAATTGCTCTTCAAAATGGTTGGATCTGTTCACAACTCCACCAACAATGTATCAGTGTCCCTGTTTTCCCACATCCCCTCCAACATTCCGCATTATCTTTCCCTGTCCTTCTAGCCAGTCTGACAGGTGTGTAGTGGTACCTCAGAGTTGTCTTAATTTGCATTTCTCTGTTAAGTAGTGATTTAGAACTCAGGTCTTCCTGATGCTAGGCCCAGTGCTCTATTTGATGCGGTTAGTGGCAGTGCAGAGTTGTGAGAATTGAGGTGGGAATCCCCTTGGCTTGCAGATCAAACATGAAAGTATTCACACTCAAGAAGTCTGACTGGCAAAAGGGAAGATTATTGGCACTGAGAAGCCACTTTGCTAGGAAGACAGGCTTCCGAGTGACAAGGTCCTGGCAGAGAAATAGTAAAAGGTTATCACTGAAAAGAGGGTCTCTTCGCAGGAGGCAGGAGTCCTGGCAGACAGCTGTGCCAAGGAGAGAGATTCCCTGGCAAAGCATAATCCTGCTTTGGACTTCTGCAAAGATTTGGAGTTCAGAATGGTCGTTTTATCGCTATTGGGGGGGGGGGGTTCCCTTGAGTGAGATTCCTTCAATGTTGTCACCATCTGCAGGCTTAGATCTCCAGCTGAATGAGACCACTTAATTTCCAGCTACTGTGAGTGGTCCTGGGCCAATCTTAATGAAACCACTTAACTGCCCTGGAGAGTGGGTCTCAGGAGAGTTTCAGAACTCATCTCCATGGCTTCCTCCCAAAAAGTCAGGGAGACAGTTTCAGGGTTCATCCTGTCATATTCACTGAGCCACCTCACTGCCCTGGAGTCAGCATAGAGCTAAGTTCATATATTTACTAGCCATGTGACCTCAGGCAAGTCACCTAACTTGTTTGCCTCAGTTTCCTCATCTGTAAAATGGGGATAATAATGTGAAGATTGAATGAGGTAATTTTAAAAAGGGGCACAGAGAAAGCCCTATATAAATGTTAGCTATTATTACTTTTAAGCTCAGATCTCTCCCAAATGACTTCCCACTTCTGTTTCAGAGGAGGGCTTCCTTGATTTCCCCTTCTCATCAGCTGGAGCTGGCTGCCTCACCTAATTGGCCAAAGCATTTTATTTTTTCTTGTTATGGGATGTTTGGGGGATTATGTTGAGACACTATTGAGATATGGGTGGAGATGGAGGCCAGCCAAGGCCCCTCTCTCTGCCATTTCGGTCATTAAGTCTTTCCCCCTCCCTCAATCCTCTCCCCTATATTTCCTTCAGAAAGCGCTGCCAGGGCCAGCTTGGGCTCTCGGTGCCCCAGCCTCTGGGCTGCCCTTATCTGTCCTTCCCAGCCTTCACCGGCCCCGTTTTGGCCGGCTCCAACACTGATTCCTTTCTTTTCTCTCCCGAGTGTTTGGAGCAGATACTTTGTTGACTACACAGCTTGCATTTTTTAGGAGAGAGATAATCCTCCGGGGCTTTTTTCTTGCCTGCCTCCCTGCTCCTGCACAATAATCCTCCCTTTTCTCTCCCCCTTCCTTGTCAGCTCTGGTTGCAGGGACTCATTTTTTTGTGAGAAGCAACAAGATCAGAGCTGGGGCGAGAGCTGCCCTGTCCTTGGCAAATAGGTGGGGGAAGGGAGGCAAAGGTCAAGGCTTGTGTCCAAAAGGAGCAGATTGCTGTAAAACAGGGCTGTTTAAAAAAGCAAACCAACCCACCATGGTTTTAAACATCTCCTGTACGCAGAGCCCAGACACTTGGTTAATTCCCTCCGGAGGAAGGCTCGGGGCTCTCTCAGCAGGCTTATTTTCAAGCTCTTACAGTTTAGAGGAATAGGTAAAAGGATTGTAAACTGCAGGAGGGCAGGGCCCACTCTCATTTATTGTGCCTTTGGCTTCCTTTGGCAGTGCTTGCCAAGAGGTGCTTAATCAAACAGAGCCTTCTCAGCTAGAGACTATTACACTCCCCGGTCCAAGATTTCCTTTAGTTGTGGGCTCTCCCTCCGCTCGGACTGGCATGATTTGGGAATTGTTACGCTGAAAAATTTATGGCCCTGCAGTCAACCTGGGGATGAGCCTTCCCGGACTGAGCTAGTCCAGTCTTTGCTCATCAGACAGTTTCTCACTGGGCCCTTTGAATTGAAAACATTTTAATGGGCTTTAAAGCTGACTTTCACAGAGGTTTTCTCTGCCCTTTGGAGAGAGTAGTAAGTATTAATATAAGCTAGGTGGCCTAGTGGACAGGCCACTTACTGGACCCAGAATGAGCCATACCCATGTTCAAATGCAGCCTCAGACACTGTAACCCGATGACCTTAGTTTTTCTATCTGTAAAATGGGGACAATAGTAACCTGTTCCAAGGGCCGTTGTGAGGATCAAATGAGCTCCCTGTAGAGAATGCTATAGGATGGTTAATGAGAATCTTTCTACAAAGATAAGGGGTCAGTCTCCCTCCCCACTTCCCCATTGCAGTTATTCTAAGTTTTGAGTCTGAAATCAAGGCCAGGGTCCAAAAGGGCAGCTGATGGCAACCCAGGCTCCCTTCTCTCCTCTCTAGCAGCAGATGCTTCCTGAAGGAAGTGAGTACAGGTTTGACAGACGGCTCAAGCCGAGATTACTATGTGAGCCCACAGAGCACTGTCCACTTGGTCTAGCTGTTTGCTCACCCCAATTTGCTCCTCTGTAAATGAAGGTGGACGCCGGCGATGCTGTTTGAGTGGTTAGTGGCTATAAGAGTTATTAAGAATCCCCATTAAATCGGCTGCAGGTTCTAGGAGTGAAAGCATTCATTCATTCCCGAATTATTAGTTGCAAAATGAAAGTTTATTGTTAGATAGAAATCAGTTTACCCAGAGACTGACTTCTATAGTAGCAGATCTATGGAAAATAAGAGTTTTGCGCTGAGAATGCAGTTCTTAGTAGACAAAAAGGTCCTGGTAGCTGAGTGAGCTGCAGAGGCCCATCTGAAAAAGACCTTCGTGGATGGAAACTATTATATTGGGTGTCTTGGTGGGGGCTGGGACAGCCAAGCAGGTCAGACCCGGTGGGGGTTGGGACAGCCCTAATCTCCTATGGAATTAACACTTCAAAGGGGTGCTTTTTGACTAGGATTTCTAATTGAATCAAAGGCTCTGGCATCCTGGAAAGATAACTTATCTGGGGGGGGGAATATGTCTTCCCCAGAAGGGGCTGAGAATCTGAAAAGGAGCACAGATCAATAGGAAATACAGTTTAAAGGGACCACAACCCACTTCAAGGGGACGGTGAAGTGCTCCAGTATCCCAAGAAAATCCCTGAGGAGCCATGAGTAGTTGAGGACTAGACAACTGAGGATGATGCTCAGCTCCATAGGCAGCCAAAGGGACACGAGGTGGTGGAGAGGACTCGGTTTGGGCCAGGAGGGGAAGGGGCACTGGGGTTGAGGAGCTACAGATCTTGGTTCCAGTCCAAGTCTCCTCCAGCTCCTGTCCCGGCTCTGACCAAAGGGGCGAGTGGTCAGTTCTATAGCGGCCCATTTTCCCGCCAACATCTCTCAGGGACCGTTTTAAGTGATGACCACCAATGGGTGAGTGGGGCTAATGATGGTCCCTCTCAGGATAGGGTAGTCATTTCCGCTTAGGGCACATGCTATTGTGGGGGAGCTTTCTCCTTCCAAAGGATTGGTGTGAAGACAAATGAGATGAATGTTCATGACAGCAATCACAATCTAAATTAGGAGAAGCATTTGCCATCAAGTTTATTTGCTGTTGGATTTCACAATATTTACAAAACCTACTTTGCACAATCAAATCATGATTGCCTGGGTACAGTGAAATTCTGGGGGAGAACTAGTCCTTCACATGACTATAAATGGTCTTAGATAATAAGTTTATAGAAACACTTTCTCTTTCTCCAGCAAGGAAAATTATTTATGAAGCTCTATGATTCAGCATCTTTTTCACCTTAAGAAAAGCAATATCACCCCTCTTGTCCTAGGACCTGTCATTTTAGAGACACTAAATATTCATATCAAAGATCTTATATTTTTAAGTTAATGCTATATATCAGAGTTGTGGTCATAAATGTTATTTATTACCAGTGGTGAAATACAGAAACAATTCCTTTGAGACCCAGCACACCAGTGTTAAGAGTTTCTTTGGGGATTAACCAGTTAGAGGCCAGATTTTGGAGGATGTTTTTCCAGAACTTCTGCACATTGTGCCCCTACATTTTCAATTATACCATTTCTGTTCCCCTAAATTCCTTTTAAATGATTCAATAGGACACTTAGGAAAACGAAGAGCTACCTCCACAGCTCAAAATCACCCAGTGAGAGCATTTAGGGGTAAGGTTAGAGTTGGGAGTTTGGTTAGGGTTTAAAGTGTCACACCGATTCCTAGGAAGCCTCTTCCTCCCAACGAAAGCTGAGCCCTCCCCTGTCCACATTTCACAGCAGCTAATGCAGAGAAACAAATGACTCCCAGGAGGCTGAGCACATACCCCAACCTCAAGCCCTAAGCCCTGGAGTCACTTTCACAAATGTCTGTGTCTGACCTCCCCTGGAGTAAATAAGCAGAGACAGGGCTGTCTGATAAATAATGAATCAGCATCTTTTCTCTCTCAGTGAAGAATCTGCTTTTAAATTCTTTTGTAGGTGACAAATCACCACATTTTGTGCTCAAGGAGGATTTGAAAAAGGAGACTTTGAAGCAGAAAATCTTTTAAAAAGGCACATACACACGAAATGTTTTGTAATCAGGACTGTACAAGGCCAGGACAAATGGAAGAAACCCCATGTGCCAGGGAAGCTGGCTCCCGGGGCTGGCCTTGGCAGGGTACAGGGAGACCAAGTCTCCACCTCCTGCCCTGTAGGATCAGCAGCAGCCTGAGGTCTGGGTTATCAAGTAGGTGTCCAGCTCTTGGCGCTGGTAGCAGGCGATGCTGTCCAGCACCCACTCCCGGGTCACTACAGGTGCTTCACATATCAGCCCAATTCCTGAGGATGACACAAGAACCAGAAATCAGGATTGTGCCCTCTGGCACCCAGACTTTAGGGTCTGGCCGACACACCCCCTGAGAAGTTTTTACAAGAGCTTTTGAGGCCCCAGCAAACACTTTAGTCTGAAGCTCTCTTAGCACAGACCCTAACAAATCAAAGCGTAGGCTGACCTTCCGGGGAATAGTGCAAAGTCTCACTTCTTTGCCATCTTATTGTTACTCAATCAATACTTGTTCAGTACTATAATATGCCAGAGACTGTGCTAGAAACTGCTTTAAAAAAAGAGATTCCCCCTATGCAACAAGAGAACTGTTCGGTTCTGCAAACATATATTGTATCTAGGATATACTGCAACATATCCAACATATAAAGGACTGCTTGCCATCTAGGGGAGGGGGTGGAGGGAGGGAGAGGAAAAAAATTGGAACAGAAACGAGTGCAAAGGATAATGTTGTAAAAAAAAAAAAAAAAATTACCCTGGCATGGATTCTGTCAATATAAAGTAATTATTAAATAAAAATTAAAAAAAAAAAAGAGATTCTGCTATCTTGGAGTAACAACAGATTATATTTGGAGTCAGATTCACAATCATCAAGGAT
Source organism: Antechinus flavipes (assembly GCF_016432865.1). Classification (NCBI taxonomy): domain Eukaryota; kingdom Metazoa; phylum Chordata; class Mammalia; order Dasyuromorphia; family Dasyuridae; genus Antechinus; species Antechinus flavipes. The sequence continues at coordinate 130,385,785 of NC_067401.1, read as the reverse complement.
GGAGGAGGCGTGCTACAGAGGAAAGAGGGAGGAGTGAATCTGAGCACTAAGGTCTCGACTCTGATGTAGCCCATCTGAGTGACCTACAGCCCCTGCCCAAACAGGTTTCCTCTTCTGGGAGAAGGACTGGACTCAATGGTCTGCGCTCCTTCCTAGCTCTAGATCGGAGGTGCTCTTACAATGTTATGTGTGGTCAGGGGGGGTCTGCCTTACCTTCAAAGCTGCTGTCATCTTCCCAGGCATCGGGCTGCACAACCACGACTGGAGAAGAGCCCTGTGATATCCAAGAGGAAAAGCCATTATCTCAATCCTAAAGGGGAAGGGAAAGAGGCAGAGTCCAGCCATGCTACTCCGGGGTCTGCCGCTGGGAAACAGCATCTGGCTGTTAAGGGATTCCCAGAAGGGGAATGGCCCCACTTCTCTGGCACTGGGTTCTTCCTAGGGAGCCATGGGAACACCCCCTGACACACATACTGTCCAGCAAGGGGGCATGATGAGCTCATCTCCAAGGTAGCTTTTCTTTTGTGATCCCAAGGGTTCTTCAAACTGAAAAACACGGGGCAGGGAGCCGGGGAAGGGGAAGGGCGCGCCCACAAGTGCCTCGGCTCTGCCGGGGAGCAAGCGGTTCATCTCGCTCTCTGGCCCAAGCCCCTTGCTCTGACACACAACACTCACCAGCCTGGGTCTCAACAAGGAAGGCTTCCTCACCACCGAAGCTCCGCACAGCCGCACCATCCACTCGAGGTGATCTACAGGGGTCACATAAACCACGCCATGACAACGCTCACCTTGGTCAGCCTTAGCACTTTCCAAGCCTCTGCTCTTAATTGTTTCTGCTCTTGTTGTCAAGGAAGAAGTCCCTTCCATACCAGGCCACCCCCTGCCTTTAAAGGAGCACTAGACTAGGAGACATGATCTCATGGAGATTCTTCAGGGAATCAACTCAGCTAGGAAGATTTGAACTCAGATCCTCCTGACCCCAGGACTAGTGCTCTATCCACTATACCACCTAGCTGCCCTTGAAGTCCTTACTTCTTGAACTTCTTTTGGACTATTCTAATTAGGATCACAGATTCAAAATTGGAAGGAATATTAGAGGACCCCAAATACAGCCCTTTCATTTAGCAGATGATGAGACTGAAGGCCAGAGAGATGAAGTGATTTAAGTCATATGGGGGATCTGAACCCAAGTTGTCTGGTTATAACTCACTCAGCTGTTAAGTAATAGAGCCATTTGATTCCCAGGTGACCTTTCAGTTCATTAACTGCTAATGACATCCTTCTCCATGCCATTTCATTCACATCTTGGCAGTTTACTTCAGGTCCCATTTTCACCTGGGTTTACAGCAATGTCAAGCCCACCACATGATCTCCTTTTGCCTCTTCCAGGTTTATCCTTTCAGTACATTTCGACTCATTAGGGTATCATTTGCCCTTAATCCTAGAATCTTGGTTTTGACTACATGGTCCACTATTTTTTTTTTTTTTCACTATTCATTACCCTGGAATTTCAAGGACTCCTGATTTTTTACATCATTAGCCATACAAGTCAATCCTTTTTCCTCTACCCTAAGACCTCATTCTCTCTGGCACTATCAGGACCTGAGTGTACTATGATAGTTATTTCCTCTTTCTCACATACTTTCTGTCTTTGACTTTCCAGTTGTTTTTAGAAACATAATCAAGTTTCCCTAATCTCCCCAAAGCTGCCCCTCATTTCCATTCAGCTACTACACTATCTCTTTTCCCCCTTTTATTACTAAATTTTTTGCTAAGGCTGTCTGCAACTGGTGCTTTCATCCAGTAACTACTCATTAATTTCTCCAACCCCTTCCTTCCACTCCCTCAGAAACTTCTTTCTCAAAAGGTCATGAATGACTTACTGTCAACTCTGAACATCAGCCTTTGTTTCATTCCTCATCTCACTTGACCTTCATGTTGGTTCTGGCAGAGCTGACTATGCCCTCCTACTACAATCTTCTTGGATCTCTAACTAGCTTCCTAACTTCTCTGTCTCCTTTGGGGGTTGCTCAGTTTTCTGACATGGTGACTTCTCAATGTGGGGCTCTGCTCTTTTCCATCCACTCTGACATCACCTCCACATGGTGCTGGACTTGCACCTCTCTGGTAAGACTGGTTGTCCTGTGGCTGGGTCCTTTCTGTGTTCTCACCATCTAATCCACCGTCCACATGTGCAGTGCTGGTTCTCCTCCTTCCCCATCCAGTCACCAAGACTCTGCCAATCCCGCCTTTGCATATCCATCCCCTTCTTTTGCGTCTCCCTGGACTATTACTGCAAGAGCCTCCTCCTATCCATTCTCCTGACACTGTTTTCTCCCCCTAATCCATCCCATCCTTCACATGATCGTTACTATGTTTAGCTCTGGTTACAACATTTTTCTATTCATTTCTTCTGTGACTTTATAGGGTCTTTAGAGGAACTTTTTTTGTGTGGCATTCAATGCTCTCCCACCACCTGGGATCCCATGACTTCCCCCTTTTTTTTTATCATGAACGTCCCCACACTAAGCTCTACTAGCCAAGTTAGTTTACTCTCTGTTCCCTGAACATAGCCCAGCTTGCTGCTCCCTTTGACCACACTGTGCCTTATGACTGGGATGGTTTTCCTTCTCCACCATGCCTACTGAATTTCCATCTATCCTAAAGCTCTCTTAAATGCCATTTTTACTAGGAAATCTTTCCAGATCTTCCCTTTTTAGAAATAATCTTTCTGTTTGTAGCTTGCATTGAAACTCTCCAGGACATGTATAATGCAATATGGCATTCATATTACAGTTCTGTTTGTGTCTCATCCTATAGCTAGTCTGTAAAGTTGTGAGAAGGAGAAGACTTATTCAAACCTTGTTTTTTTCTTCTTACTTTTTTTTTGTAGCATGTAGTTAGTTAGTGGATCTAAATAGCAGATATTCAACAGGTGTTTGTTAAAGTAATGAATAAGAGCATTTTAGTAGCTGTTCCACTGCTGAAGGGGCTATGTGACGCAGGGCAATCTCTCTAAGCCTTAGTTAGAAGGATGATCATTCACTGAACTGGTGACTGCTTACTAAAAGCACAAGTTCTTTTTAGAAAAAGAAAGTGATTTAAGACAGCTTTAATCAAACTTGGAAACTCTACTTATAAAGCTAGCAGGATTTAATTTTAAAAGGTAGAGTATGTGATGAAAATAGATTCAACAAATGAGATACCAGACTTGACAATCTCTCATGAATGACATATGTGGGGAAAAAAAATCCAAGATAATTTCTATTAATTTGCTAAATCATTGGCTTAGAAACTACAGAGAAGGGAAAAAAAAAAAAGGCAACCTTTTCTCCTAAGCCTGAGTCAGTAATTGACAATCATGGCAGAAGAGAGCACCACACTTAGTGGCAATTACTGCAAATGTCAAGAGACAGGAGGATAATTCATTCAGTCAAAAAATAAATGCCACCCTGGACAGAGCATCACCATGCTAAGAAGAATCAGAATCTACATGCTTATGGGATAGTGGCAGCCAGAAAGTGCTTTCTGAAGTCGGGTCATTTGCAGAATTGATTCACTGTGTGACTTTTGCAAGGAGAATGAGAGGAAGAGCCAACAAATGGGAGATCTAACTTTTTGCTATGTCTGCATAAATTCTTGCATGAGGTTTTATATAGGCTTCCCTTCTCATCAGCCTACAGATTAATAAGAAATATAAATGACAAGAATGAGGGTCAGAGATGTTGTAAGCCTCCAGTGTATCTTTGAATGGGATGGTTGAGACCAGGCTATTAGAACTTTAAACAAAAACTTCCTGAAGGAAGTATGGTGGACATGCTTCAGGCAAGTTTTCATTATATAAAAGAACAAATTAATCTCAAATGTCTTAAGAAGAATAGATCTGGAAATGTAATAAAGCCCCATCAATCGCCAATAATAAAAGAAACTAAAGACAAAGAAAAATGTTTAGTCTACCTCTGTTGGACTCCCTGGTGGCTGACTCAGTGCATCACTGATATAGGCTTCATCTTCTAAGTTGAGGAAGGAGACTTCAGCTATGGAATCTGAGCAGGGGATGGGTGTGTATGTGTGTATGAGAAAGAGATAAAATGGGAATCTCTGGTCTGAAGAGGAATCAACTGAATTATTATAATTGAGATGCATAGAGTGATCTAGGTGAAATTTAAATTAGAAAATGTTTATCAAAAGCATTCCTTCCAATACTGCTGCTCTGAGCCTATGGAAGGCCCCTACCCCAAAGTCAAACTGCAGCCATGTGTTCTTTCTTGTTAATAAAGTATTAGAAGGAATGTGTGGGCAGAGAATGCTGTCTGATTCTCAATTATTATAAACACCTAAATCATCTTCCCCCTCACCGATTAATTTCCCTTTTTCATAATGCAAGAGTTTTAAAAAAATATATTATTTCTCATTTTTCTACTCCAGGTTTGGATACAGGAAAATCTCTAATCTCAAAGTTGGTGAGGCTGGGAATCCTCATCAATCTGAAGAGGTCTTTGGGAAGTTGGACATGGACAAAGGCTAGTTGATTCTACCATATTCTTCTTGCCTTAGGTTTGGTTGGTGCAAAGGAACAGCTATAAGGAGAATGTTATTATGTAGACCCTTAGTCTTTTACCTGTTGACATATCTGTAAATGGTCCATAGCAACAGATTTCAAGGCCCTTGAAGATCTAAGGAAAAGGAAATGAAAATCAAGGAATTAAAAGAATTCTTTAGTCACTGAATGAAGTTCTTGAGAAACACTTTTCTCTTCCTTTAAATTTGATAGCTTCTACTGTTATTTCTTAGAAACAAATCTTTTTGCTCTGTTTTCTTTCTGCCTATAGTTACCCAAGGGCAATTTCATATAGCGGAAAGGTTTGACCAGGAATCAGAAGACCTCAGTTCCTAGCCCAGCTCTGCCATTTACTAATCTTGTGACCCTGAGCAAATCATTTAATTATACCATTTCCTCATTTATAATATGGAGAGGATTGTGTCTATCTGGTCCACCTGGTAGGATTGATCAAAGATGAAGTGTGCTAAAACACTTGTAAACCTCTATATCACTCTGGCAGGCTCTCTCAATTTGGGACTGTTATGTATTTCATCATTCAGGTACATGTGGCCTTCTGCAATAGAATGCAAACATTTTTTGAGTGGGAATTATTTAATTTTTGTCTTTGTATCTCCAGCATCTTGCATGGCAGTGGGCAAAGTAAAATAACTGTAGGCACCTAGTTATTTGAGCTTCTTGAGAAAGAGAGGACTAACCTCACCTTTCTGTGTATCCCCAGCATTTAGCACAGTGCCTAGAATGCAGGAATCACTTATTTAATGTTTGTTGACTAATTGGCAAACGATTTATCTAATTTTGTTATTGTTGAGGCAATTGAGGTTAAGTGATTTGGCCAGGGTCACACAGCTAGGAAGGCCAAATTTGAGCTTAGGACCTCCTGACTCCAGGACTGGTGCTCTATGCCAGTTCTAGGGCATCCAGATGCCCCATGATTGTTTATCTATTGGGGAAAAGCACTTGACTCTATACATTTTTATCAACTCTATACCTTGGATAACAGACAGTGAGAAGAGGAATTTACTGTGATTTTTCCTGGAAGTCAATTCTTTCTCTGTCCAATATTTTGGATTTTCTGGAACCTCAATTGCTCATTTTATCTACTGTGAAGTTCTCTATTTCTTGTTTGACCAGAGACTCTTCCCTAATCTTTGTTTCTGAACACTATCTCTTTGCTAGTTCTTCTAATTTGCTTATATGATTTTTATTATCTACATCATTTAAAGCATTTGGAACTTATGAAGATAAATGATGTAAGATGTAGGTCTAAACATAATTCCTACCAGATTCCTTTACTGCTTTCCCAGAAGTATCTATTGAAAACCTAGAGTCCTTTGCTTTATGGAACACCATGCTATTGAGTTCAATTGTGGTCCACTTGTCTATATTCAATTAGTACCAAACAGTTTTGATAATTACTGTTTTATGGTATAGTTTAAGATCTGGCAGTACTAGGCTCCGCTCCTTTCTAATCTTTGTCTTTATTTCCTTTGAGCTTCTTGACCTTTTGTTTTAGGTGAATTTTATTTTTTTCCTACTTCTCTAAAATAACCTTTTTGTAATTCAATTGGTATGATACTGAACCTGTAAATGAATACAAGTATTCATTTTTTAAATTATTATTTTTTATTACATTAATAAGGCCCCCAAAATGACTTGCCAATATTTAACCTTTATTTCTATAAAGTTTTAATAGGATTTCTCTGTGTCTTAGCTAGACTTTCAAATATTTTTACATTTTATAATTGTTTCAAATGGATTTTTATTTCAAACAATAGTGGTATAAATGGACATCATTGCTTTATCCTTGATCTTACTGAAAAGGCCTCTAGGGTTTATTATAGATTATGCTAATTCTTGAGTTTAGATAGATATCATTTAACCTATTAAGGAATGGTCTGTATTTCTTATCTCTTTAAATGTTTTTAATATAAAGAAATATTGTATTGTCATAAGCTTTTCCTGTATCTATTAACCATGTGATTTTTACTATTTTTGTTATTAATATGATCAGCTATATTTATAGTTTTCCTAATACCAAATCAAGAATTCCTGGCAAAAATCCAATCTGATCAGACAGCATTTTCCTTTTAGCTGTTGTAGTCTCTTTGTTAATATTTTATTCAATATTTTTTTATTAATATTCCTCACTATATTGGTCTATAATTTTCTTTCTCTTGTTTTGTATCTCTCCAGTATAGGTATCTCATGGTAAGAGTTTGGGAGAATCCTTCCTTTCCCCACTATTGAAAGTAATCATTCCTTTGCCTTTGTACTGAGCCCAAAGTTCCTTCATAGTCAGGTACAGAAAACATTATCATTTTCCAAACAGCATGGGAATTCATCTTCTTTTGCTCTGATTGTTTGGTCTCTAAGGAAAGGAGCCCATATCACCTTATACAGGTGATTTCCCAATTTCTCTTAAACCTTAACAGAGTAAAGTCTCTTTTGAAAATATGCATTTTTGGAAATTGAATATACTTGAGATGCTTAATAAATGCTCTTGAATGTTGAAATAGATGATTTTTCAAAGTTATGCAAGGAGAGGACACTAGTAACATTAAAAAATGACAATCCCATTTTTTTTGGCCAAGAGAAAGTCTCCAAGATGAAGAGGGTGTCATGCTACTCACAGCATTCTATGAGGTCTCTTCCCCCTGCTCAAAAGGGACAATTATGAAAACGCTCTAAACTTCTACTCCTTTCTCCCTTTCCCTTAAAGTTGGAAAGAGCTTAAAACCCAAAAGGAGGTTAAAATGAGCTGCATAGGCTATTACTTCAATGTCACTTTATAGCTTTTTGAATGAAAAGGAATAACTGTACTCTCATTATAAGTGATGGATCCCATTTATACTGACTGTGCCACCTGTGTGAATGAAATATGTGCCTTAACAGCATGGCCTCTAAAGCCACTGGCTGGGAATGTCACAGACTCAAGCCACTCAGAATACTCAAGTTCTATGTAGGCATCTTGTCTGAGCCAAGTGCTACGTGAAAAGTTTAATGATCGGATATTTTCAAATCTTATGCTTGGTTGACATTCACTGACAAGGGCCTCTAATGAGAAGATAAGAGATTTGCAGTTTGAGCTCCTCGACAAATACATTTCTCCCTGCCAGGGAAAAACCACTGTGACATTTAGGGTCTTCACAGTTTTATCACTCTGACCAGCCACTTTCCATCACTGCCATCCAAAGGTCCCTGCACATGGAAAAAAAAAAAACCCAAGTAGGCAGCAACAAGAACAGTTAAAGTATGTGTGTGTGTGTGTGTGTGTGTGTGTGTGTGTGTGTGGTGATCCGGGGCTAACTCAGACTTACCTACAATGTGGTAAAACAAAACAATTAGCTATCTTGTGCGCAGCTCTCTGGGAAGGTAGTTCAATAGGAAGTAAATGACATCAGTTTCTTTTCAATGCTGGGAGATAAAAGCCTAATCAAGGGCCGAGTAGGTAATGGGGTTGTTTCTGAGGCCAGACTGACCCTTGGATTCAGAGTGATAGGCCCTGCACTCCAGTGGGAAGGGAGCCATTCTCAAATGTGAGACTGCACTCCTTCCAAAGAGATGGAACTAAAACATCATGGTGGAAAGCCTGAGCCAGGAGCATGAGCCTTTGGCAAGCCTGGAAGGGCAGGTGGCTCAGGTTGGGGCACAAGCAGTTACCAGGACGGGGCAGAAGCCATGCTGGCTTCTTCCTGGTTAAGGTTCCCCTCTCAGGGAGGACTTCTCCCCAGTGGCCGTACCTTCACTCCCTGGCTTTCTCTTGCTCTCTCTGGGCCTCGGTGGTTTCTTCCATTGATGACATCTCCTCTGACTTCAAAATCACACTGTAAAAGAAAAGGAGAAAGAAAAAAGATGGATCTTTGGCTTTTAGCTGGAAATTGTATGACTTTTAGGGTAAAGTTTTTCTGGGTTGCTGTTTGTTCACAAAAGTCACTAAATTTGGCAGGCTAGCTAGATGAAATGACTGGCACCTCAGCTGCTGCAGGTAGTTCATCAAGGCAAATCTGTTGGCAAAAATCTGCAACTGGCTTCCCTCCTTACTAGGACATAATGGATTTAAATTTCCAACATCCATCTCTTCTTGAAATATTGCTTAGCATTTAGATTAAACTGATAATACTTTGCTATGTAATGATAACAAATATCCCCCATCTTTTAAATAAAATTGCATACTGCCCTTTTGAAGAGAAACTGAGAAATTTCCATGGTTAATGAAATCTGGAAAACAAAAAATGGGCTTGAAGGAGAATGGAAGGTTGCTACTACTTGGGCTTGAGAAGGGAGCAAATGAGCGAAGAAGGAGAAGTCAAAGGTCCTTGGTTAAAGTCAAACCAAAAAGTGCTAATCAGTGTTGGGGAAAAAGGAAGGGAGGCCAGATATCCTTTGCATTTATGTTTCTGACAAAAGGAGGCAGCATGACACCGAAAAGAACTCTGGAGTCAGAAGAGCTCAGTTTAAGCCCTCCCTGCATGTATCGCTCCTGCCCAACATTTCTCATCTGAGATATGAGGACACTGGATTAGGTGGTCTCCAAGGGCATCTTCTAGCTCCAGAGTGGCCATTCCTATGGCATTAGGACAGCAACATGTGATACCTCTTTGGTCACCTTCACGCCTAGTCGCAGAGCCACCTGGATGGGCAGAGCGTGCCATGAGAAGCTCCAGCAGCCATATTAGATGAATGGCAAACGTGCCTCCCCAACTCTGTTCTGGAATTATTCTTCCTCCTACAGGCCGTGTTATTTATTTCTCATAGCTCCTAAATGATCAACAGGGAGCCTTTTCCTGAGGTCGCTTTACTTTTAAATAAGTCCCAGTGGCTTACTAAAGACAGATCTTGCTTTAACCACAGCAATGGGAAAGTGTCCATGTGTACAGTCATGTTGAGTCTGTCTCTCCCCTCTTGTTCTGTGGTGTCTATCTCTCCCTCTCTCAAAAAGAGCTATTCTTTTTGAAGTTCTAGAGAATGATCACAATTTTTCTGCTGTTAAAATATAAGTTCCCCGAGAGCAGGGACTCATCTTTGGATCCCCAATGCCTTGTATGGATGCATAATAAATGCTTGCTTGACGCTTTCGTGGGCTAACTCCAGGCTCCTACTTGCCCAGTGTGTTCTCACCATTGTTACTGCCTTTCGCCAGTAAGTCTTTCAAACTTCTTGGCACAAGGCCTATCTTTAATTTTGGGACATCAAAAACCTACCTCAGGTAGCACCTTTCCTTCTTTAAAAGACTGTATCACCCCTGAAAAGAAGATCATAAAAAGAAAGATTATATACAATAGGGAAAAAAAGAACACTTTCTGACAACAATATGGTCAAGAAGCATTTTTGGGAAAGTGAAATGTGAAGAAGCAGAGGAGAGCACACAGAAACAATACTGTATGATGATCAACTGTGAATGACTTAAGTATTCTCAGCAAGACAATTCTAAAGGATTCATTATGAAAAATGCTGATGGATTCTGAATGCAGATGAAAATATGTTTTTATTTTCTGTATTTTAGAAAATTTTGTTCCCTTAGACATAAATTGTGTCTTCTTTCACAACACGATTAATAATAGTAATATGTTTTACATGATTGAACGTGTATAACCTGTAACAAATTGCTTACCATCTCAGGAAGAAGGGATGTGAAGGAGGGAGAAAGAAAATTTGGAACTCAAAAACCAAACCAAAACAAACAAAAAAAGGATTGTTAAAAATTGCCTACCAATCAGACTCCCAAAATGACATAGAAAAAATAACAACAAAGTTCATATGGAAAAACAAAACATAAAGAATTTCAAGGAAATTAATGAAAAAAAAATCAAATGAAAGTAGCCCAACTGTACTAGATCTATAATTATATTATAAAGCAGTGGTTACCAAAACCATTTGGTATTGGCTAAGAAATAGACTAGTTGATCAGTGGAATAGGTTAGGTTCAAAGGACAAAACAGTCAATAACTTTAATAATCTGGTGTTTGACAAACCCAAAGACCCCAGCTTTTAGGATAAGAACTCACTGTTTGACAAAAACTGCTGGGAAAATTGGAAATTAATATGGCAGAAACTAGGCACTGACCCACACTTAACACCATACACCAAGATAAGGTCAAAAATGAGTTCATGACCTAGGCATAAAGAATGAAATTATAAATAAATTGGAAGAGCATAGGATAGTTTACCTCTCAGATCTGTGGAAGAGGAAGGAACTTATGACCAAAGAAGAACTAGAGATCATTATTGATCACAAAGTAGAAAATTTTGATTATATCAAATTGAAAAGGTTTGTACAAACAAAACTAATGCAGACAAGATTAGAAGAGAAGCAATAAACTGAGAAAATATTTTTACAGTCAAAGGTTCCGATAAAGGCCTCATTTCCAAAATACATACAGAATTGACTCTAATTTATAAGAAATCAAGCCATTCTCCAATTGATAAATGGTCAAAGGATATGAACAGACAATTCTCTCTCTCTCTCTTTTTTAAATTTTTATTTATATATTTTATTTTATAATAACTTTATATTGACAGAATCCATGCCAGGGTAATTTTTTTACATTATTATCCCTTGCACTCGCTTTTGTTCTGATTTTTCCCCTCCCTCCCTCCACCCCCTCCCCTAGATGGCAAGCAGTCCTATATATGTTAGATATGTTGCAGTATATCCTAGATACAATATATGTTTGCAGAACCAAACAGTTCTTTTGTTGCACAGGGAGAATTGGATTCAGAAGGTAAAAATAACCTGGGAAGAAAAACAAAAATGCAAATAGTTCACATTCATTTCCCAGTGTTCTTTCTTTGGATGTAGCTGCTTCTGTCCATCATTTATCAATTGAAACTGAGTTAGGTCTTTGTCAAAGAAATCCACTTCCATCAAAATACATCCTCATACAATATCGTTATTGAAGTGTATAATGATCTCCTGGTTCTGCTCATTTCACTTAGCATCAGTTCATCTAAATCTCTCCAAGCCTCTCTGTATTCATCCTGCTGGTCATTTCTTACAGAACAATAATATTCCATAACATTCATATACCACAATTTACCCAGCCATTCTCCAATTGATGGGCATCCATTCAATTTCCAGTTTCTAGCCCTACAAAGAGGACTGCCACAAACAGGTCCCTTTCCCTTCTTTAGTATTTCTTTGGGATATAAGCCCAGAAGTAACACTACTGGATCAAAGGGTATGCACAGTTTGATAACTTTTTGGGCCTAATTCCAGATTGCTCTCCAGAATGGTTGGATTCGTTCACAACTCCACCAAGAACCGCATTAGTGTCCCAGTTTTCCCGCATCCCCTCCAACATTCATCATTATTTTTTACTGTCATCTTAGCCAATCTGACAGGTGTGTAGTGGTATCTCAGAGTTGTCTTAATTTGCATTTCTCTGATCAATAGTGATTTGGAACACTCTTTCATATGAGTGGTAATAGTTTCAATTTCATCATCTGAAAATTGTCGAACAGACAATTCTCAAACAAAGAAATTGAAACTATTTCTAGCCATATGAAAAGATGCCCCAAGTCATTATTAATCAGAGAAATGCAAATTAAGACAACTCTAAGATACCACTACACACCTGTCAGATTGGCTAGAATGACAAGGAAAGATAATGCGGAATGTTGGAAGGATGTGGGAAAACTGGGACACTGATACATTGTTGGTGGAATTGTTAATACATCCAGCCATTTTGGAGAGCAATTTGAAACTATGCTCAAAAAGTTATCAAACTGCATACTCTTTGATCCAGCAGTGTTACTACTGGGCTTATATCCCTAAGAGATTTTAAGGAAAGGAAAGGGACCTGTATGTGCAAGAATGTTTGTGGCAGCTCTCTTTGTAGTGGTCAGAAACTGGAAACTGAATGGATTCCCATCAATTGGCGAATGGCTGAATAAATTGTAGTATATGAATGTTATGGACTATTATTTTCTGTAAGAAATGACCAGCAGGGTGATTTTCAGAAAGGCCTGGAGAGACTTACATGAACTGATGCTGAGTGAAATGAGCAGGACCAGGAGATCATTATATACTTCAACAACAATACTGTATGATGATCAATTCTGATGGACGTGGCCCTCTTCAACAATGAGATGAACCAAATCAGTTCATCTGTAATGAATTGAACCAGTTATACCCAGCGAAAGAACTCTGGGAGATGACTATGAACCAATCCCTCTATTTTTGTCCACCTGCATTTTTGATTTCCTTCACAGGCTATTTGCACACTATTTCAAAGTCCGATCCTTTTTGTACAGCAAAATAACTGTATGGACATGTATACATATATTGTTGTTTAACTTATACTTTAACATATTTAACATGTATTGGTGCCATCTGGGAGAAGGGATGGGGGGAAGGAGGGGGAAAGTTGGAACAAAAGGTTTTGCAATTGTCAATGCTGAAAAATTACCCATGCATATATCTTGTAAATAAAAAGCTATAATAAAAAAAATTGCCTTTGCTATGTAACTGGAGGAAAAAAAATTTAGACCTGGTATGGCAAGACTACCTTCCTTTGCATTTTTTCATTTGATTTCCTCGATATTCTTGACCTTTTATTCTTCCAGAGCAATTTCATCATTTTTTCTAGCTCTACAAAATATTTTTGGTATTTTGATTGGTATGGCATTGCATCAGATTAATTTAGGCAGAATTGTCATTTTTATTATATTATCTCAGCTGACCCATTAAAAAAAAAAGTAGCACTTGCAAAATAGTAGAGGAAGGAATAGCATATAACCCTAAAAAATCAGAGATTTATAAAGATATATAGCAAAGATTTTTTCCTTAGGCATGACTGCTGTTCAATATTAGAAATTGTCTGATGCACATTGATTTTAGCCTAGTATCTAAAGAAAGCCTTCTTCACAGGCTAAAATTGCTAAGAACAGATTAGATCCTATTAGTTGTGAAAAGAAACCCATTTCCCCAACATTGCCTGCTTATCTGAAGGAAACAATGCACATTAAAGATAAAACCAATTTAGTATAATCATTAAAGGCCTTTTGGGTATTAGATTCAGAACTGTAGAAATCTTAGGTGTTAAGACATTAAATGTAAAAAAGAATAGAGACAGAAAAAACAAATCATGAAGGGTAATGGGGGGGGGGTGTAATATGTTAAATTATACTTACACAGAAAACTCACTACCCATTTCCCTCCTGCAATGCCCAAGAAATACTTCAGAGTCCGCTCACACACAAACTCAGCATCTACAAGGTAAAAAATCATACGAGAAGTCAGTACAAGTTGATAACTAAGTCTACAAGTCTGGCTATAGTAGGCTCAGAAGGTCCTAGTCCATCAGAGAAAGGTTGGCAATTCTACCTACTCTGGGGAAGGAAGCAGAAGCTAAAGAAGTTTGCATCATCACAGGAGAAAAGGGAAAACATGGATCTCTATAAGTTATATCTCATACACTGTATTTTCTGTATCCTAAACTACTCAAGTGCCTTTAAAAAAATATTCACAGCATGGCGTAGACTGATACTGTTGCTATCAACAGAGACTAAATCTGTTTCAGTGGATGGTTATATCTAGAAGGAAAAAGAAATATGTGTGAAGCTATAATGCTGACATTATAATCCAAATAATATGGGCTTACTCTTAGGATTTTGACCTGGAGAGCCCTAACTCCTTAGCCTTCCTGAAAAGGGTACTGGAAAAAATACGCCAGTTGGAGGCTAAGGATCTCATGATTCTTTCTTTTTCCCACATCAATACTTCAGAAAGCAATAGCTAAAGAAAAATTTCTGTTCATTTCCCAGTATTTCAAAGACTTCTTTGAAGAACTAAGAAAGCTGTGGCAAAAACATTTGGGAGAAATGCATTTAATTAAACCTTAAGAAACAACAGACAAGCAATCATCGGCAACAGCCTCTCTTTATAAAATTCTTCACATTTTAATTTTGTAAAGTTTCTTTGTTTAACTGCTAATAAAGTCAATGAAATAATGAACTTTAAACTCAGACATTCCAATGCATTAGCCATTTGAAAACTGGACAGTACTTTTGGCCTCCTTGAGAGACACTCTAATAGTACATGGTTCCATGATAAGTCTCTATCACAGGATAGGATCCGAGTTCATAGGATCAGAAATCCAGGGTAGAAAGGCATTTTAGAGAGGCTAGCTAATCCAGAGGTCAAGTGACATGTCCAGCATTACATAGAGATGAAGTGGCAGAGATGAGATTTGAACAATTTTCAAATTATCACAAATCAACTTTTAAAATTCTGTTCTATCTCCCCAGTCTCTAAACCCATGCTACTAACTTTGTCCAGTAAAAAGAAGAATACAATTACTTTTAAAATAAAATTATAATTTATCAGCTCTTAAAAAAGTAGGATTTGTTCTTTGGTTTATCAAAATTCATAAAGTATTCAAGAGAGCAGCTTAAATCTAGGATCTTTAAAACAAAATATCTAAAAAAAGAAGCATTTAGAACTTATAGTCAATTAATACAATACAAATGTCTGTTTGGGTTCAATGGAACTGAGTCATAAATAACAATGAACTTGAAGAGGGGTCCTCAAACTTTTTAAATAGGGGGCCAATTGACTGTCCCTCAGACTGTTGGAGGGCCGGACTACAGTAAAAACAAAAAACTGTTTTGTAGGCCTTTAAATAAAGAAACGTCGTAGCCCTGAGTGAGGGGGACAAATGTCCTTAGCTGCCACATCTGGCCTGCAGCCGTAGTTTGAGGACCCTGAACTTGAATTTCAAGTAAATCTTGAGGAACTGCTTTCTAGAGCAGAGAAAATTAATTTGGACTTTTAAAAACTCTTTGTCAATTGTCTATTTTGTTTCTTCCCGCTGAATTACAGAAGTTAAGATACTTCTAACCTGGAACAGTTAACACATTTTCTCAGCTAATAAAGCTCTTGTATACCTGTTTTCATTATGACATGAGTGGTTCCTTCAGTAATTTGATTAGATAGTGTGCTTTGGGTTTTCCTGGCAAACTTCTGCACTAGCATCTGAAAGCAAGCAAAACACTGAATTACATCAAATTGCCTCCAATGTAATATTAGACAGATTTGAGCATTAGAAATTCTGGCTTTGCATTCACATCAGTTAAGGGATAAAAAGATTTGCTTTCTAACATAGCTGAAGTACCAAAATAAACACCAATCTAATAAAAAGTACAACTTCCAGGATGAAAATCTAAAGTATTCCATTTCAGGAGATATGAAAAACATAACCAAGGTTTCAAAATAGGATTGATTTTTGCCTTTAAATAGCAGAAATCACTTGATTGCCTGAGACAGTTTCTTTGTACAGTGACACTCCACTAGACTATAATTCAGATCTATCAGCCTGTAATTTATGAACAGTAAGAAATCCCGCCTTCACAGAAAAATATGCAGTAACTATATATGGCATGAAACTAAGATTCAAGTCTCTGATGGTTAAAAATATTAGAGTCACAGAGATGCTAAAGATCAGTGTCACAGTCATCAGTTCTGATACATTTAAGGGCAAGGATTGAAAGAAGAATCTCATCCTTTCCCCAAAGAAACCTAGCACCTTCCAGCTATTCTCCATCAAGCTTATAAAAAACAATAGACAGTTTAAGAAATTAACCAGATCCATTTTAAGCACAGTTGACATAACTGGTTACTTCTATTTGGTAAATAACTTTGTTCATCAAACACCATTATTTACCAGTCAATGCCACAAATATTACCACTTATATATTGAATGATAACGTAATTGGGATCAGGTTATATTCCTCTAAATTGTCAGACTATCCACACTACCTCAGGGCTCACAGAAGGGCCGACTTACAGAAGCTAATGATATCCTCCCTCTCTTTACCATTGCCCTCTGCCAGAATCATTAGCAATTCTGTACTGATTATTTGCTGAAATCCCGCCATGGAAGTATTCAGTTAGAGCAGTAACTGCTGAAAAGATCATTTTAATGTGAGCTTTGGAATTAATCATGTGCAATATAGTCAGCTGCTTCATCATAAATTTGCCACACTTCAGCAAGTATGAATAGTGCTTAAAAGTTTTCTTCTTTTCTTTTTTAAAAGACAACATGTACCCAAGCCACTTGTGCACTGATCTGCAGCTCAGAGCTGCTAGTGGTAAGAAAAATTAGTTTAAAAAAATGCCTGAAATGGCCCTTCAAGCAAAGGGAACTCTGGTATTTATGCAATGAGGTCTGGGCAGGGTGGGAAAAGTGATTGAGACTTAAATAAATACAAATGCCTAGATGTGAGCTTTAAGTGTCAGATAGTAAGAAAGTTATCACAAAGACATCAGCCTGCTGCTTAATTTATTATTGCTCCTAGGTTTGAAGCCAGTTCTGGAGCAGGGTTTTCTAGCCACACAGAAAGCCATATGCTGAGTCACTGGTTACCTCTAGGAAGGTTAGAATTAGAGATGCTCCTTATCCTTAAAAAAGGACACTATTAAGAGAGACTAAAAAGAATTACTGAATATTTTCATTCAGCTTGTAATAAATACTGCTCACTCCCTAAGCCCATTTGACACCCTATCGCTGTCAGGGGCTTAAAGAAATATTTACTAAGTTGTTTTAATTATATAAAGTGATACCAATTATGTTAAATTATGGGGAAGGTGAGTGCCTTGCATGTGTCTGAATTTCAAACCCGGGCCAAACAGAAACAGGTTAACTGCATCCTTAATATTTCAGTGGGTATTTTTCCACAATAGGAAACCATTCTTGCCTTTGGCAAGATAAGCCAGAGGAGAGGCCAAATTCCTAATAGCAGGGGGTGTTGCAGGGCAGAAATGACATGGCAGGCTGCTGAATGACTGTGTTACAAGGCAGAGGAAAGACAAATAAACATTGGACAAATGCCACTGTCTGGCACTATATTTGGAAGTAGCTAGATTCAGTCAATTTATGCAAGGGAGCACCAAGCACACCGAGATGTAGAAGAAAAAAGGATTACCTCCTGGAGAGAGGAGAGACACACCTATTTTCTGCTAAAGATGAAAAAGAAAACAACAACAACAACTAAATAATTTTTAATAGCTCTGGATCATGGCCATACAAACTCTAGTTGCTTTTTGCTAGCACCTGAAAAAGATACTAGTCAAATAATGAAGAAAGAAGCAAGAATCAGGAAAACAAAACTGTCTCACAGTGATTTTTCAGAAATCAACAATAAAAAGGACATGGTGTAGACTTGTGGCTAGCTTCCCAGGGTCATCTTGACAAAGGCTACCCTCTCTCCAGGACCTCACGATAATGTGCTGTGAGAAGAATATAACAGCGCAGTTACCAGGGAAGCAGCAGAGCCCCTGGCCAGACACACTCGGACACACTCACGTGTTCTTTGGGAGTCAAACCCGATGCCACCAGGGACATTTTGGGGCTGCCTGCCCCTCCTTTTTTGACACTCTTCGAGGCAGAAGCCTCCTCCAGGGGCCCCTTCCCATTCCAAGCAGGAGCATTAGGAGCAGAATGATTGGTCCTTTGCACAATCTGAAGTTGGGATGACCTTAGTGCAGAAGCTGAGGTGGGCAGGTTGAGAATATCTCTTAGGGCAGTGTCCTTATGCTCTTGGGGGCTGGATTTGGTCTTCTCAGGGTATACTTTGACTCCAGATTCTGACTCAGGAAATGCTTCTAAAGAGAGAGGAAAAATAGTTTTCCTTACAGGGTGATTATTACCTGGAATTTCTGTACTTGTTTATTTTAAAAATTGTGTTAAAACTGGTTTCCTTTGTAATCTTATGTATTTTACTTTATTCATTTAAAAACATTATTCAAATCCAATTCCCCCTGTGCAACAAGAGAACTGTTCGGTTCTACATACATATATTATATCTAGGATATACTGCAACATATTTAACATATATAGGACTGGTTGCCATCTAGGGGAGGGGGTGAAGGGAGGAAGGGGAAAAATCGAAACAGAAGTGAGTGCAAGGGATAATGTTGTAAAAAATTACCCTGGCATGGGTTCTGTCAATAAAACGTTATTATAAAAACAAACAAACAAAAAAAACCAAAACATTATTCTGAGAAGTTTACCAGTTTCATTGGACTTTCTGAGAGATCCATGACACTAAAAGAACCTCAGGTCTAATGTATTCAACTATAAATTGCTTATTGTATAAAAGTAGGAAAAGAAGTCCATGAAAACAGGTTGTCTCAGGTTACGAGGATATTGCCATCTTTTTTTTTTTTTTTTTTTTTTTTGCTATTTTACGCACCAAAGTACAATTAGTTTGTGCATTAGAGTCATCAGAGCTCATTACCAAATTAAAAACAAAACAGAACATTTCTAAAACCTTTTAACAAAATGCTACTCCATCAGGAATTAAGCATAAAAACAGGAAATTTATGATGGCCCTTAAAAGACACTAATGAACATGGCCAAATGTGGCATTTTTAATGCCAAATTGCATCTTTTGTGCTAATGTTCTTTTCAGAATTTAAAACTTTTTTTTTTGGACTGATTGAAAGTCTGATTTACATGTCATAAAATTTGCACTCCATTAAAATGATTTAGAAGACATAAAATGTGTAGTTCATTTAGTCCCTTCATCTACAGATGAGAAGTGATTTTGGTCTTCTGGCCTATTTTTCCTGAGAGGATGGGGTTCTGCTAAACTGAGAAAATCCAGCTCCCAGCACTTTTCTTGTCTTAAGTGTCAAAGCTGTAGCATTTATTCAGCGCCCTGACTGCTGACTCCTCTTCAAGACTGAGCCCACCCAGGGAGCACAGGACTAGACTTTCCTCTCAAGAGCCTTAAATGGTAGGACTCTTAACAAACATGTCCATAGGGTGAATGCTAGTGAATTTCACTGAAAGAAAAAAACAAATGAATTAAACAAGAGCCCCTCCCGTGACTAAGACCAGCTTGAACGTTACCGAGGTTTGGTTTCAGCACACAAATCTGTTCCATCATTACACTGTATTCCTCAGGTGGTGACTGCTGTTTTTCCTTCAGGGCAGTAATCCTATCAATCCCCTCTCTGAAAGAGGAGTCTACTTTCTGAAGATTCCTGGAGTGGCCAAGTGGGCTCCAAACCCCCTTTAGAATTTGGTTCTCTAAAAGGGAAGACCTGGAAATAAGGATGGAGGAGAAAACCATCAGAACAGCTTCTGAAAGAGCTGATAATAGCTCCCTCTGGTCTCTCTAGCAGCTGTGGCAGAATCAAGCAAGAGCTGTTAATGTCAGACTATTGGGAATGATTGGCAACAAGAGAGCTGGTGTGTTGGCACGGAAGCAACATGTCCAGATTCATGTTGTGCACTGACATGTCAAGGATGACACATGACATCTCCCTTTAGGGGGCTAGTCTGAGGCTCAATGCCTAACAATATGTCAGCAAGTTTCACCAAATTAACCACTACTGTCACTCACTCAAATCCCACAGACTCTGCCCAAGTCCAAATGGCTTTGCTGGAACATCTCTTGCTGAAGCACAAAATGGAGCTGATGAGTCCTCCCAAATATTCTCTTCAACATTCAACAACCCAGTTTACATCATCATTCCTGCTATTTGCCTTTTGTCTGTCTCATTCCAGCCAGCTGTGAAAGGATGAGTTGAAGAAGCAGGGCCCACCAATAGATTTTGGGACTGAATCAAGACTGGTTGACAATCAAGACTGAAAAGATTAATGGAATTCTGAAAGTGCTACACTGGAGAAGGTTTTAGGTAATAATTCCTAACAATAGGCTTTTGCATTGGGCATGGGTTAAAGAAGAAATCACACACATCTCCAAAATTTATACAGAAACAGTGGGGGGGAGGGAATAGAATAAGGTGGAGTACAGAAGGATGTATAGATTAATGGAAAAGGGATAAAAAGGGAAGGAAAGGGGGCCTAAGAGAAGACAGGATACAAAAGGGTGTTCAGATTAACCGGAGTGGAGTATGCAGATTAACAGGAATGGGATAAAGAGGAAGGAAAAGGGTGGGAGAGAAGATAAAGGAGAATTCTATAGGGGTAGAGGTGGCTGGTGGGGAGATTAATTAATAGCAAGGCAAATTAACAGATAGAGGTAAAGCAGAAGAAGCTGGGAGTGAGAGAGGATAAGAAATATACACAAACATAGTAACAATGATCAGGAGTAGAATTTTAGAAAAAAAAGTAGGGGTAATAATAATCACTGCTCTTAGACAAAATCAAACTTAAAGATTCGATCAAGAGAGAGCTCTAAATGTCAGTCACATTAATATTGTCTTAGATATATGCATATGTGTATATATATATGTATATATATATATATGTATACAAATGTATGTAGGTGCATGTCCTATGTATATGTATCTGTGTATTCATATCTTTGTATATGTATACACATACACAAATATATCTGTGCTTAAATGCATCCTGCTTTGGGGAATTGGGGCTGGGGGGGGAGCGGGGGGAAGTGGAGTGGGAAAGAGGAAGAAGTAGGGAACAAAGAATAAAAAACAAAAACAAAAACCTACAAGGAAGCAAAGAAAAGATGGACAGTTGGGAATACAATGTCTTCTATTATTATATATGCTTTCTTGAAATGGAAATTTATTGTTGCATATTTTGAATCCTCCCTGATACAATATGATGACAATACTTTTTTCTCATTTGGATTTAAGTTTTAAATAAATACATTAGAAAAACAAAAAAACAAAAGGGTGTTTGGTCCCTATATATTAATTAGTCTCTAGCTAGCTAGTTCAATCAATAGCAATAAGACCTGGTCTCCACAAAGGCCAGAAAGCACTGCTCTATGGCATGGCCATAAAACCTTTGCCCCTAGCTTTAAAAATACATGCCATCAGACAGGGTGTACCTGGATCAAATCTAACTCATCATTATTCTAAAACACATAATCAGGAGCACTGGCTTTGCAGGGGACAGCACTTTATTACAGGTACAATACAAATGGCAAGACTAGGAGTCAAGATCACTGGCTCTACTACTAATGAGGTGCAACCTTGAGCAAACTGTGTCTCTATTTCCTCTACAGAGTGGGATTATTATTATTTATTATAATAAATAATGATTAGCCTCACTGTGTAGAGGAAATTTTATCTGTCCTATCTATCTCATAATGCTGTAGAAGTAAGATAAGGTAAAATATATGGATAAGCTTTACACAGTTTAAACATAGCATGTTATTATCATCTTTGGTCTAGAAGTGATGTTCTGAAATTTTTCCTCCAAAGAACTGTCCCTAGGACTTGGCTAGATTTCCTCCCTGAACTGAAATGATCACTCCTATACAGAGGACAATTTTATTTCTATGTCCAGCTTCACATTTACCCTGAAGGTTTATTCTTCAATCTCTTACTACCTGCTAGTAACTGAAATTCATGAAAATCCCAAACTGAGCTCCTCTTCTCTCTAAAACGTGCAGGGCCTCTCAGCTTCCCATGGTTTGTTGATAGTTTCATCCCCTCTTCCAGGTAGCTCTTCCCTGCTTAATGAAGCACCAAGTTCTGGAGAGCCCACCTCTCCCATCTTCCACATCTGCCTTAGCACTGCCACTATTCTTGTTTCTAGCTCTGTCATCTACTTTAACTGGCTTCTCTGCATCTAATCCAGTCTTTACAGAGTTGCCAAAGTAGTGTTCCCAAGCCGGGGCCAACCATGTTGTCCCCCTGCTTGTAAATCTTTGTCAGCCGCCTGCTGCCTTCAGGAAAAACCCCAGATGACATCCTGCTTGTGGCCCTTCAGACAACCACAACCTTGTTGCAACCTCTCCTTCTGATTTAATTCTATCCTACACTCCCGTCACATGCCAAAGTGGACTGCGAAACTGCCCCAAACTCATCTTCCTCTGTCCTTACTGAAAGAAACTCCTCCCACATCTGTTTAAAGCCCTTTTTTTCCTCAAGAACAATTACAATGGGAGGAAATTAAGTATTTACAAACCATTAACTATGTGACAGGCACTGTACTAAGTGTTTTTTTAAAAAAATCTGAATTATCTCATTTGATCCTCATAACAACCTTAGGAGATAGATGTAGTTATTATACAATTGAAGAAGCTGAGGCAAACAGAGCTTAAATGAATTGCTCAGGGTCACACAGTATTATGTCTGAAGCTAGATTTGAACTCAGGCTTTCCTGACTAAAAGACCCAGTATGCTCTATCCACTGCATCACCAGCTGCCTTACTGCTATTTCTTCTAATTAATATTCTAAAGGGCCAAAAGGGGTTACTTCCTCCTATTCCTAGACCCCTTGGGTTAAGATCTCTCCCTTACTTTATTCCCATTGCCTCTCAGATTACACTTATTTGTATATAATACACATTGCATTGTCCATCAGCCATTGTTGATCCCCTCTTCCATTAGACTGTCAGTCTCTTGAGGGCAGGGACTGTTTTCTTTCCCCATTTTCAGATCCCTGGGACTTAGCACATAGGAGGTGCTTAATGACTATTTGCTGATTTGAATCAAGGGAAGTTAGCATCTAAACTTATTTCTGGAAAACAGGAACTACAAGCAGGGTGTGGGCTGATCTATGAGGGGAGCCTTGTCACATCCTACTACCAAACTCCAGTATTGTTCACAATTTTAGTTTTGTTGTACTTTATACTAGAAGGACAGGTCATCCAACTATATCTGGCTCATGACCTCAGAAAGAGTTTAATACTCTTTCCTGCATAGTGGTTTACATTGCTTAAGACTAAAAGCCTATAGGTGATTAATAAGATACACATCATAAAGGAATAAGAAGCTATATATGTCTATGTGCATAAAGCCAGAGACGATATGGAGAAAAATAACAAATGCTTACTATAAGACAAGAACTTAAGAAATCACAGTTTTCCACTCCCAGCATCTCTCTCCCCCCCCAATATACACACACACAATGCATTTACCCTTCAACTCCTGGTTCTTCATTTTTACTACTGCTGGAATCCCCTGGAAATGCCTGGGACTTGTCTGACGAAAGGCTTTGTGAATTTTGGCTTTTGTGATATTCAACAGTTTTCTCTGCTCCTTCAAACAGATGAAAAGAAAAACACAACAGTATAGTTCGCTTAGTAGCTTAGTTCTTGCTGGTGATAATTCAGGTAAAGAGAAGCAGCCTGTGACAATCAAATTGGTTTCTAAACAAGCATATCAGAAGGAGAAAATTAAAGCTTATAAACATTAACAAGTGATATGACAGACAGATGCTAACACCAAATGGAGGAGAATGATTCAAAAATAAAAACGGATTTAGGCTGAAGCTGCTAAGGAAAGACATCCAACTGAGCCATAGCTACTTAACCTATCTTTTTCTCTCCCCAGTGAGGAAGATGTGAGGTGAGGGAAGTATTTTTGATCAATGACTTGACCAAAGAAGAAGCAATCAAATCAAAAGTAATAGGAGAGAGTTACTGATAAAAGCATCACCCTTTCTATTCTTACTCCATTTTTTTCCTTCAAAGCTACAAAGAATGTGAGTTTGGGAGGAAGTAGGGGTAGATTAAGATGAAGGACTAGAGGAAGGAAAGAAACACAATGACATTTTGCTTTAGTTGTTCAGTTATTTAAAAATATGGGGAACCTTAAAGTAATGGAACTAAGGATGAAATAGGCAAAAAAGGGACCAGACCTAAGACAAAGTTCTGGCATGTTTAGGATACTCTTTTTATTTATTAATTCTCAAAAAAATGAACATGCTACTACCTTCTAAGAAGTGAATTAAAGGCAGAAATACTTAGAAAGCAAAAATGAAAAATATAAATACCATAAATACTTTCTTCATATCTATTAACAAACCATTAATGATTAAAATAAAAATTTCAGTTTATATTAAGAAGGCAGAAGCCCATTTATGTCGTAAGAGGAAAATGCAAACAAAGTTTATATTAATTAGTTTTAAAGATATTGTGTAGCTTGGAGGAAAATAATCAATGATTTCTTGAGTCAGTCCTCAAATATATTGCTTATAGTTCTCCTGGCATCTTGGTTTCTCAAGGTATGAGTGTCTCAGGAACACAAGAAGATCCCTGCCTGGAGTCAGCTGCTGTTCACAACAATTTGGGCCTAAACATGAACCTACACTTTTTTTTCCCTTTTAATTGGGTATAGAAAGCCTTTCAATATTGTTGTCATTTTACTAAAAATACAGGATGGTAATTGATAGAATACTGTGTAGCTTCCCAAGAACGAATATGAAGTCAAATTAATTACTCACTGGAAAAGAAAAAAATAAAGTCTCATGAAAATTAGAAGCTCCGCTATTATCAAGTCATTACATAACTAGAATATTTAGCTTTTGTATTACTCTTTTCATTACAATGGACCCCAAGCCACGGAGAAAGAACAAAAGCTAATCTAAGTTATGAGGCAATCACACCTGGTACCTCATGGACACACCACCAGGTTTTTGGGCTATCTTTTTGCCTCAATCCTTCATCTCTAGGAGAACTTGACTTCTTCTAGGTTTGTGGGAAAGCTGTTTTAGCTCAGATAAAGAGCCCTGGACCGGTGAGCTTGAGCACTATCAGGGCCCTCTAGAACCTAGAGAGGTTCTCCTCCAGCCACGGTGGTCCACCTTGTCTGGACCTGGAGTCTTATGATATAGGGGACCGGGGCCAGACAAATACTTCTAAAGAAAAGTAGATGATGACTGTATGATCAGTACATACTGATCATATTCCACATAAATATTGTTTTATTTCCTCCTCACAGCAATTCTGTAAGACGGACTGTGCAGGACTATTACCTCCATTTTACAGATGAGAAAAATGAAGCTCAGAGAGATTTAATGACTTGAGAAATTCATTTGGCTAATTAGTAGCAGAACTGAGACACAAAACTCTTAAGTTCCAGATCTCTTTCCATTCTTTGAGATTACAGATTTAAAGCCAAAATGGATCTTAAAGATTCTCTAGGTTCAACTCCTTTCACTTTACAAAGGAGTTGAAGCCCATAGAGATGTCAGGATTTACTCAAAGTCATTTAGGTAGTGAGTGACAATCAGAATTTAACCTGTACCTATATCTATCTATACAGACACACAACTATACATGTCACACATATGACAAAGCTAGAATTTAAACTATATGTAAACCTTGACTTTGTCTTATATATGTATGTGTATACATATACATGTCACACACACACACACACACACACACACACACACACACACACACACACGCCACCTGGAGATGGCCCCCAGGTTAAAGCTAACAAATACTTCTGTGTTAAAGAACATTTGATATAGGAGCATCCCTTTTCAAAAAGGGACCCAAGGGTGTGGCTTTATAGGACTTACACCGAGGAAAACAAGTCCATCTTTCCTACTGAGTGTTATACTTGGTTAAGTGTTAGGCTCACATGAACTTGGTAGGGGGGAGGATGGCTCATAACTAGAGTTGGCATTCAGTTGAAACCACACTTAAGAATTAGAGGAACAAAGGAAACTGTTTTTCTGCAGACCTCCAGGAACACACAAAAACTAAGATGAGATAGTATATTATGTAGATATTCAGTCAGACAATAACATTTTATTTCTGACACACTTGGATTTTAATAGTCTAGTCAGTTTTTAGACTAGAGACAGTGAAAGCACCCCAAAGAGAAGCATTGTGCTGGGGATCGTGACAGGACTTTGGGCTTCATTATTTGAGAGATGAACTAAATGGAGATACAGTTACAAAGAATGCATTTAAGGAAATACATTTTGAACCACTGCCATAGCAACAGAGTTCCCAGCTTCTCATGCATGAGCTACTGTTCCCTCTAAACACAAAAATACATCGAGGAGGAATCAAGGCCTTGAGTTTGAATAGCTAATGACTTGGGTTCCTAGAAAGACCCAAAGGGAGAAAATAAAGTCCCAATACCCCTAAAAGAAACAACAATATATGAAAAGAAAAATGGCCCATAGTCTGGGGAAAGATCAAAAGAAGGAAATCTGGATCCTTAGTTTGGCAGACCTACACACAGAGGGCAATGAGAAGAACTTTGGGAGATCTTAGGAGGAATGAGTCACAGAAGAACAAAAGCCTTTACAGCATGGTATCTTTTCACTCCCTTAAGGGAAAAAAAAAACTAACAAACTTTCTGTGGGGACATATCTTTTGGGCTTTTACTTATCCTCTATATTTTTTTGGACTGAACTCTCACGTTTTTGAAGTTTTTCCCCCAGTTAAAATCAAACGTCTTCACCTCATCTTCCCCTATCCACTCATTTATGTGTCTGTCTGTCTGTCTCTCTCTCGCTCTATATATAAAATTCAATACATTCTCTCTTTTTTTTATTAAAGCTTTTTATTTTCAAAACATGCATGGGTAATTACCCTTGCAAAACCTGTCCAAATTTTCCTCTCCTTCCTCCTACTCCCTCCCCTAGATGGCAGATAGTTCAATACATATTAACTTGTTAAATCCAATATAAATATACAAAGTTATACAGTTATCTTGCTGCACAAGAAAAATCGGATCAAGAAGGAAAAAAAAAACTGAGAAAGAAAACAAAATGCAAGCAAAGAACAACAGAGAGAGTGAGAATGCTATGGTGAACCACATTCAGTTTCCACAGTGCTCTCTTCTTTTCATCACTGAACAATTGGAACTGACCTCAATCAACTCATTGTTGAAGAAAGCCTAGGTGGCAAATTATTTTAGGATCATCTTTTAAAATTTAGCTCAAGACTACCCCTTTAATAGCTCCATTTGGCTCTGATCCACTTTTCAGACTGTATTCTTTCAGCACTCGTGTCCTTGGGTTAAGCCTTAATTAATTTGGCCCATCAATATAAGAAGATCCTGTCATAACGCACTTTGCTGTACAATACAGATTTCAATATATTAAGGGGTTCAAGTCATGCCTTTTAAACACTATGTATCTTTCAGTTTAATATCTAAAACCTGTTGTTTTGTAGAGTTTTTTTTCCTCTCTCTTTTACTCTTTTTTCCCAATATTAAAAGAATAGAAATATGGAATCTCAGAGATTTGAGATATCTGATTTTACATATTGTATGAAACTCTCTAAACCAAGAAGTGTTCAATTCATAGGCAGACTGTGATCTGGAGCGAAGCACAAATCAGATTAAAATGTAATTAGGAAATGTTCAACAAAACAAAATAAAAATATAATACAACATAGATAATGTTAATTTGTAGTTTTCTAAGCCATTATGCCACCATGGGGGACTGTTTCTTTTTGAGTTTGATATCATGGCTCTAAACAACCTCAATAAGTAGCCATCTAGTCCCTACTTGAACACCTTCAGTAATGGGGGAGCTTACTAATTTGTTAGGCAGTCCATTTTATAGCTTCAATTATTAAAAATTATAGTAAATCAAAATCAGTTTCCCTATTTGTAACATCTATTTACTATTTGTACTAATAATGATGATGACAATGAAGAAAACAACATTTATATAGTAATCTACTATGTGCTAGGCACTGTGCAAAATACTTTACAAATATCTCATTTGATCCTCACAAAAACCCTAGGAGTTTATTATTATTTCCATTTTTTAGATCAGGAAATGGAGGCAGATAGCTGTCAAGTGACTTGTATAGGGTCATACAACCAATGAGTGTCCTATCTGAAGCTGGATTTGAAGATTCCTTACTCTAGGTTCTTCACTCTATCTACTGCACTACTCAGCTGCACTAAGCATTCTCAGCTCCTTTCACCACATTTCAAGGAATGGTTTCAGGTCTTTCCTGGCTGCTTCTCTCAGCTAGAGCTTTAGCTCATCAGGGTCCCTCCTTAGGATGCTCAGAACGGAATTGGCTAATACAGAATTACATGGCATACTGCTTTGAAAGCATTAAGTCATTTTCTTGTGAATACTTTGTCTCCCTCCTCAGATTCCTAGCCAAAGACAAGGTTTTTTTTTTCCTCTCTCTTTCAAATCTTGACATATTATTCAATACATAGATGATGATCCATAGTGATCCTGGATGATCTTTTCTCTTGGTTCCTCCCTGGTAAGCCTTTTGAAGGCAAGTACCTTATTTATTTATGCTCTCAATTTCTCATTACATCTTACAAAGGACCACATACCAAATGGTCAGTAACTGTCTATAGATAAAAATGTGTTTACCTTTTTCTGTGCTGGTCTGTTTCAAGTCTGGCTGGTCCATGGAAGGGCACAGTCTGGATTCCTGAGAGGCAGGGCTGTTGGAGGTCTGACTACCATGTTGCTCCAAGACAGCTTCTAAGACAGCCATTTCCTGTTGGAGTTTTTTCAGGTTGTCCTGCATGGTGTCTCTTTGCTACAACAAAGAAATGATCCTATATCAGAAGATTATATTCCTCTCAAAAGGAAAAAATGCCAGCACTGAAATTAATTACAAAGATATGATTTCATGAAGAGAACACAAATTGCAAGGTATTGAATGACTTAATGTTGTCAAACACCTATAATATAACTGAGTTCACATAAGTCACATTCGTGAATTTCTAGATAGAAAGGAGGAGAAAGGAAGAGAGACTAGAAAATCAATAGTGGTTACTTTAATTTAAAAGTTGTGAGAACAGAAAAAAAAGCTTGAGAAATCTAATACTTTTAAGATATTCAATTAATTTGACTTTCATACTTTATACAGACTATTTTTGTCCTACTTATATTTTAAAGTTACAGGAAAGAATTAACTTTATTTTGTTAGTACAGAGAAGTTTTAGCTTAGGCCACATTAAAGTTGCCAATTATCAAGGTGATTAAATACTTTAAAAGGCTCCCTAGAGGTCTTAATCTTGCTTGGAATCTGAATTTAACTTAAGAGAATATGCTTCTAGCTCTAGGATTCCCTGAGTCTTTGAAGGAATAAGGAGCTAATGCTAATGAGGTGCTTAGCGATCACTGCAGAAAAGGATGAGAGAAATATTAATGAGTTGATGGATTCCTATAGAGACACTACAAAAATAATACAAATGGGGAAGAATAGCTATTGTTTTGAATTTAAGGACATTTAACTGATGGGCCCATAGATTCAACCTCTTCGAATGGAAAGAATGCTAGATTTGAATCTCACTTCTGATGAGTACTACCTGTGAAACCACAGATGACTGACTTAGTCTCTCGAGTCTCAGCTTCCTCACCTGTAAAAAGGAGATAATACCTATAGTAACCCCCCTCACAAAACTGCTGTGAATTTCAAATGAGATGATATATGTAAAACATTCTGCAAACCTTAACAGGTTCTATAAATACCAGTTAATATCATTATACTTAGTTTTTTCTCAGTTTACAAGTTCATACTACTCATCACTTCATTTCAAGAAAGGGCCAATGAAGACATGGTTTTTGGAAGGCAAAGGTTGAGAGGTCATTACTAGACTCAAACGGAAGTAAGGACTTTCTAAAATAGACACTTTTTCACATGCATCAGGAATTCCAACAACTGATTGCAAAAATCTGGGGGAAAATGTTCTTATCTTCTACTTTTTATTATTGAAAGTCTTTGCCATTTCCTAAAAACAGGCCATGTTCCTCCTCCTGCCAGGTTGAATTCATTGCTTTAGCAGAAGGTTTTTATGAGAGGAAACTGTATTCTGAGCTTGACAAAGATTTCTTCTGCACAGAGACTGCACAGCTGCCAATTACTTTTGTAGCAACAGCACTGCCACCATGTGGAGCTTGGTTATATTTACATCTATGATCCAAAAATGAACAAGATTTTTCCTTGGCAACCCCTGCTTCGGTACAATAAAGACATTTGATTAATGCTTCCAAAATCCTATTCTGGTTGCTATATCACATACTATACCCTGTTTCTATGTGCTAATAAGCAGCTTAGGAAGGCGGAAAGAATAGCAAGAGAAGAATAACTACGTAACTGTATTCTGAGGGATGACGGTGCAGGGACCCTTCCATTTTTACCAATTAAATGTTCAAAGTACTGCTTTCTGACTGGACAACTCCTGGGCATCCCGTTGGGGTTTTGCCAGTCACATTATGGAGATCTCCGATCTATGGTGTAGTTAAGGCCTTACATTACCAGGGAACTGTTTAGATAAATCATCAATTTACATTGATGCCAGACATCTTCCCTATGACTGTATCTGGCTATATTATTTTTTCTGCTCAGAATCTTTCACTGGCTCTTTACTAAAAAGGAAGATTCAAATTTCACTGCCTGGCATTCAAGGCTCTCTCTCCAATCTAGTACTACTCTATCCTATCTTCTTCTTTAAGATTACTCTCATTTATCCAGCCCTGTTTAGATATACAGACACACAATGCATTCATTAAACACTTATTATGTGCCCATCTGATTCCAAGTACTGGGAAAACAAATAAAAATGAACAAGACAGTCCCTGCCACAATTGGACATTTCAGTGGGGGTGAGACAACACATAAAGGGGGCAGGAAAGGAGAAGAGGGTGCCAACAACATGGTATAGAGATGGCCAGGAAGTGAGATAAAGTTCTGGCTCAGAACAAAACAAGACAGAAGGCCAACTCAAGCCCAAAGGCTTTCCAGGAGTAGAATAGAAGTTTCTAGCAGGAAGGAGGTTGAGCTGAAGTCTGGAGTAGGGGGACATGACCTGGGGATGTTTGGAAGTGTGTTTCAAGCAAACAAGACAAAATGCTGGTCCCATACATGTCCTGTGCCTTTATTTGTATTGTTTCTTATGCTGGAAGCACCATTTTTAATCTTTCAATTTATGAATTAAGTTGTACCATGGTTAGTTTTAACTATAAATGATCCCTATTAAGCTGTAAGTACTAGAAGGGCAAGGACCATAACAGTTAAATTCTGCATCATCCCCAGCAACTACTCTAGATTGCTACATAAGAACTGGTGAATAATAAAAGTTTTGAATTGCTTTCTTGACAGTTCTATTTAACCTCTTAATCTATTTGTGTTAAGAAACCTTATGCTTATCTGTAATCTGACTTCAGAACTTTGGGGCAAATGTTAAAAAAAAAATAATCAAATTAAAAAAACAAACAAACAACAAGCACCCTTAAGTTAATATCTATAGCATTTCTGAGACCAAGACCAGGAATACAGTCTCTAACAATGGAAAATGGGGCAAAAAATGGGGCGAATATGCAAGTACTATGTATGACAGGATCAGAAACTAAACCATAGAGCCTCCAATTTCAGGATATAAAAAAACAAAATTTTATTCTAAGATAGTGAGAGCATCTTTTCCCAACCTTCCCAAATTCAGAAAGAATCATGAAATCAGAGAGAAAAAAGCCCCACAAGTCTCTTCATCTGTCTAGTCACCATGGCAATTTTGCACAAATGGGAAGAATGCTTTGTTCATGATCTCAGCTCAGGTACAAAATAGGCAAAAGTGCTATAAACTTCCTCCATAGTCCAATAAGCCAAACAGGGTTTGGGAAACTTCCTTTCCACAGAAGACTTTTTTTTTTGGGCAGGGGTGTTGAATCATGGATAGAGAGCACTACATATTCTGTCAGATGCAGTTGACGTATTGGTTAGTTTTGCTGAACTATATTCTTTGTTATAAGGAATGGCTTGCTGGGTACTGGAATAAAGACAAATATATATTTGGAAGGGAAGATAACAGGAAAACAGATAACAATTTAAAATTTGAAAAAAGAAAAGTAAACTGAAGGTGATAAGGTTTCTTTCGCTGTCTTGCAGCAGAGTAAGGATTTAAGAAATTGTTCTGATAAAAGTCAGCCAAATGTTATATCAATTTAAGTACTGGTGATTTCACAGGGATGGCCATGCTTCCTAATGCCGGAAACTGGTCTAATATGTTTTCTCTTACATTTGAGCTTGGCTTCAAAGACATTAAGTTCTGTAACTCCTCCCCCAGCATGACTTAGGATAACCCTGAGGCATAGAGAGGGAACCACTTCTCCAGAGTCAAGATAATGAATAAATTCAACAATAGCTTCTAAGAATCATAAGGAGCATACCTCGAACTTGAATGTTCCACATTAACCCTGAGGCTTTATTTGTTTCTGGACCTGGAAGAGACTCATTATATCATAAAGTACACTACTAACTGTTATTCTCCCTGCTCCCCACTCAATCTTGCACTGCAAAGAACAGAAGTGAGTGCAAGGGATAATGTTGTAAAAAAAATTACCCTGGCATGGGTTCTGTCAATAAAAAGTTATTTAAAAAAAAAAAAAGAGAGAGAGAAAAATTTGAAATACAAGGTTTTGCAAAGGTGAATTCTGGAAACTATCTTGGCATGGATTTTCAAAAATAAAATACTATAAAATAAAAGAGAAAAAAAAATCTTGCACTGCAAAAAATTTTGAAAGGAAAAAAACAAGTTCCCTTTGGCTTTTGTGTCTTATTTATTTGCTGGCAACCAGAGGCAGGTTTGGGGTATAAATGAAGGAGGAAAAAAAAAATTTTAAAAGAGATGCAGGGGAAAGGAGAAATGATCTTTCTTTTAGGGATGAGTAAACAGAAGTCCCAGGTAATTCACTTGGTGAATCAGATCTCATCAATAATAAAATGTACTGGCAGGATCTGAGAGGCAGAATGTCACAGTGGAAGGACTGCTGGGCTCATGTCAGGAAAGTCTAGGTTTGAATCCTGTTCTCAAGTGACCAGTAATGGTATTGTAGCTATGAAATCATGCAATCTCCCTGACCTTCGGTTTCTTTTATAAAAGGCAACAATCTGTTAATCAAACCTATTCTCACAGAATTGTTGCTGTGATCAAATAAGTCCAGGTACATTGATTGCATTGCAAACTTTATAGCACATTTATTTAAAAAGTTAGTTACAATTATTATTTTCTAACAGGCTATTTTACCTCAAAATTTGGGAGCATACATCCCAAAAGAATTTTTTAAAGGATAAGAGAGATTCTTCAATACTATCTATGCCAAATATTTTCAGGACATACCACTGTTAGTTGAAAAGAAAAATTGCAGCTACCTACAAAACAAGGAAAATCACAGGTCTTGGATGGAAAGGAAAGTGAATGTTTTAAAAATGGAAAGATAAGCTTCTTACAAAAAGAAAGAAAACCACAGATTCCAGTTTGGTATTATGAACTAACCAACGCCAAGTGCTTAAACCAAGGCCAGAATAATCAACGCTTTCCAATATTTCCCTGGCTGTGCCTCCACTCTAGGAAGAAAGGGTGAGCTACAGCAGCGCCTCCAAGAAACCTTCCCTGATTCCCCCCTACTCCCAGCTCAGAGTTCTCTGTCTTCACCTTTCCTTGAAGCTTGGTTTGGGTCTCTTTTGTTTGATGTTAAGAGTTCTACTTATGTGGAAACATTTTTTTACTAGCTCCTTAAAGGTCCCAAGAGTATCCTTCTTTTTGTCTTTTAACACATGAACAAATTCTTGGTCATTTCTTTGTCCCATCTAGCATATGAGATACTTAACAAACACATCATTTTGTGATAGAATGTCACACAATCTACTACAAAGGATAATCATAAGACAATGTATAATGAACGAATAAAAAAAGTGTTTGCTACAGCCCTAGCAGGTTCTATGGGAGAAAATAAAAATATAATCAAAACTCCTGCTAATTAAAGCTCTTTCACACTTTAGAACAGAAGTTCTTACTCGACTGTGTGTGGCAGGGAGGATGCACATCAGTCAGTCTGGTGAAATGTAGGGAGTCTTTCTTAGATTTTTTAAAAGCATAAAATCAAATACAAAGGACTACAAAAGGAACATGTTGAATTACAAATTGTCAAGACATTTTTTAAAAAGTGGGTTCACAGACCTTAGGTTAATAAACCCTGTTTTAAAAGGCGATCCCCCATGAACTGCTATTGCTAGGGGAAAAATCATGACACAGTAGCCAATCTTCTGATAATAAACTTCTCTGTTCCGAGTAGGGGCTAGATTTTGGAAGACATATGCTCTCTAAAATTAGGTTTGTACATGCAATCTATACCATACTGAGTTTATACATACGGCATCAATTTAAGAACCCAAGATTATGCTATAATGAGATAACAGAATAGAAGTATAGTGGAGGATTATACACATATGAGAAATTATTAAAGGCTACTTTTAGCCTTTGATCTGAAATTAAATCAACTGATGATAACAGTTATTCATTTTGGCAGCTCTCAGATTTCTCCAGTAAAAGATCAGCAATATACAAGTGTGAGATGTGTGACATGTGTCATATAGAAGAATATGTGTGTGCATACACATAAATACAACACAGAATCATTTATCAATTTTCATACCTGAGTAGTTAAAATATCACTCTGAGAAGATAGCTGTGAAATATCTCCAGGATGACTTGTTTCACTATCATATTCAGATGCATATTTACCTTAAATGATTTTTTGGAAAAAGAAAATAAATATAAATTAGAAAATGAGATAGCAATACAGTAAAGCACAATGTTTTTTTTTTTTAATTTTCAAAAACTTTCTTGGGGAGGGGTTATCATCATGCTCTTCTAATTTTGTGCAATGAAGCTAATGAGATGTACGTTAAAACTAAACTTTAAAAAAGATGGTTGCTTTCACCAAATAGATATTTCTTTACACTGACATAATGAATGCATATGTGCACATGTACATGCACATACACATAGATGATATCCCCAATTCTTTTTAGAACTTTTAAAGGCAGTTATCTAAAAGATTCTTTTGGAAAAAATAAGTCATCATCTCAAGAAATTCTACTACTTCTCATTCAAACAGAATTGTCCTCTAAGTTCATAGTCATTCATCCAAATTTTTTTTTTCTTTAGGAAAACTGCCTTAGGATAAAATAAGACTGAAAGTTTAAAGTTGAGATGTAATTTTTCAAATCTCTTTAAACAGACTTATCCAAAAGCATTAAAAATACACATTTAGGTCAGCAAAATAGACACAAAAACTTGGGGTTAATATCTAAATTTGAGTTCACACCTTGATCTTTGAAATGATGGTCTTCATCTAGATCAATTTCCCTTTCTCCTTCATCTTCAGAAATCTTAGGTACATCATCAGCACTCTGTATTTCTTGGGTTCCGGGTTGATTTCTCCCTTGTTTAGAAGAATCAAACACCAAAGCAGAATCCTTGTCATTTGCTTTTCCAGTTAAGTCTTCTAATGAGTTAGAGTGTGAAGAAAATAAGCTACCAGAACATTCAGATTCTTGGCTGGAATTATCATCCTGGGATGCCTCCCTAGATGATAGCTGAAGACTACTAGCATCTATTCTATTTTTGCTTAGGGAGAAGTCTGGATTTTCTTCTGCTTTGTTTGCTGAAAGCTCTAAGCCTATAGTTTTATTTTTGGTGGGCTGAGAGGGTGTACTTGCTGCTTTGCCAAATATTAAATCTTGAAAACTTGGAAGGTCTCCCTCTTCACTGGAGGCATCCTCTTCTTCTGAGGACTCCAGTTTTCGGGATTTTCTAGTCAAAGTGGGATTTCTATGTACGAAAGGACTAAGGCTTTTTCTAGACTGTTTTACCTGAAAACGTTTACCAATTTTGCCAAAAATAGCAGATTGTTCGTTGATGTCACTTTCAGCAAAGCTAGTGTTTTCTTTTATTTCACCTTCACTGTCCAACAAGTCGGGAGTCTCAGACCAAACCTGAGAAGAATGTGTACTCTCTTTAGTTTGTTCTAAACAGGGAGACAAATCTGTACTGATGGCCTGAGCTGATTTTCCATTTCCTCCCTTCCCTTTTCTTTTATATCTTTCGCAATTATCCTGAGGAAAGGTCTGTTGAGAGACTTGGGGTTGCATAAGCTTTAATTTGGGTGGTGTATTTAATTCAGATTCTTTGTTTTCACTTTTTTCTGCCTGAGTGCCTTCTCCACTAGAGCCTATGCTGATAATTAAGTCAGTTGGTTTAGAAATATATTCTCTGCTATTACTTTGGCTAACTAGACTAATGCTGCTTTGGGCTAAGCTTTCATTTCCCATAGTCGTTTCAGGGCACGTGGTTTGCTCGTCAAGCCTTTCCTCCAGGAAGTTTTTTGCATATATGGTTTTACTATCAGATGACCTTGCTGGAGAAACTGATTGTTTTTGATCAGGAACTTGTGAAATTCCCTGGTTGATTTCAGCAATGGGTTCACAGTCATTGCCACTATTTAATGAAGCATTGTGACAAAGCCTGGAGACTTCTCTGGTGCTCCATTTGGCATGATTACCTGGCTTCCCCTTCTCTATCACGACAGCAGGCTTTGGCCGCACAGGCTTGTTTGATTCTCCGTTTTCTTGCTTTTCTTTTTCCTGGTACCTGCGAACTGTACTTTGCTGACTTACAGCCCCAGGGACAGCACAGGTTTTCACATATTCTTGCCTTGGGCTAGAACACAGTGCAAATGACTGGCGCTTTGAACGTTTGAAAGTATTCTGTAAATACTGGGTGTCAAGTTCACTATCCTCCATTTCTGTGATTGTCCTGGAGGCATTTTTAACTTCTTGTTTCATCAGGCTCCTTAAATCTTCTGCACTACTTTCAGTGTTTTTGGATGAACTACTTTCTAAGAGTTCCTTGGGGGTTTCCATTATTTCACAGTGACTTCTGTGAGGACTGGGACCTGCTTTTGAATTTTGAGGAGTATCAGCTGGAAACAGCGAGGTACTATCCTGAGTGTCCCAAGCAGTATCAGGAACCTCCACAGTCCCCAGGCTTCCTTGAGATCTTTCACCTTGCAACCCTTCCTTTCCACTTAATGCCAAATCTTGGTCTTGGCTGCTAGGGATTACTTCCAGACTCCTTTCATCTCCTGTGAAACTGCAACTAGCTAATACTTGATCCTTATCAGTACTGAGATTGTCAGGAGCACAGGCAGGTAGGTTTCCTAATTTTAGTTCTGAGACAACTTCAGTGATACAACTTTTTTCTGCTTGGTCATCTGGCTTATGGGCTTTCTTGGCTCCAATTGCAATCTCTTCTGACACTTGCTGAAGTCTTCTGCTGCGTCTAAGTTGCTTCTGTTCAGAATTATTTTTTCTCCTTATCTCTTCACTGCTGGGATAGCTATCGATCTGTAGTTCAGTCTCATTAGAAGAGCTTGGGCTTCCATCAACTCCAAGTTCAAGAGCACAGACAATCTTGAATGAAGGCTGCTTCTTCAGCTTGTCTTTTTTTGTTATGTTGGTTTCTTCACCATTTAAGATAGCTGCAGGCTCTGTTTCAGTTCTGAGAGTGGATTCTTTCTCTGCAGAGAACACTTCCGATGTCTGAGCTTCTTTCATTTCCCCTACATGACCATTTATTGCTTTCTGTTCAGGATGACCATTATCCATGTTCATCACTTGGTCATTTGTTCTCTTTCAAGGGTTTGGTCAGTAGTGTGATGTTTCTTTTCAGGGGTTTTGTGAGTAACTGGAACCGTCTTCTTAATGAAATCCTCAGGCTGCAAGTCACATATAGTCTTTCTTTTACGCTTTAACTTGGTATTTTTCAGAGGTTCTGGAGGAACCAAAGAATCAGGAACAACTGTCTCAACAATCAAATTTTCAGTTATGTGATTCAAATTAGGGTGACCCGACTTTCTCCGATAGGTTTTTCCAAATATTTTATCTTTAATATTGTTCTTTTCTGCTGGCCTGGTGTAAGTTCTTTTAGGCACATGTAGCCAGGCTCCATCGGCAGTGTCAGCCACAACGTCAGTCTTCTCAGAAATGCTAGAATTTCCATCAGAGTTATCTGGATGCCCATCTTCTAAGGCACTAGCTATCTCTTCATTCTGCTTATGATTCTTGTCAAGGGAGCAATCAGAGGCTAAAATGTCATTACTCCTGGATAACCACTCATTAACTTTCTGAATACTGCTTTTCAATTTGGTTCCAGATAGGCAATTCTGAGGATTTCCTCTGGGGCCTTCAGGACCTTGTGGCTTCTCCTTTAGTTCTTGCTTCTCACACAGATGATGGGTATTCAATTCAGGCTGCTCTTCTACACTAGGGGTCTTCCCAGTACTACATATTCCTTTACTTTCAACCAGTCTGCTCTGTTGGTTTCTTGCTAACCCAGGCTGTTTGCTTTTATTACTGAGCTCAGCTTTTTCTACAGTCATTCTGTCTGTGTTGGGCAATAAACTGGAGGTTTCAGGCAGTAATGAGCTGGCATGAGCGTCTGTGCCACATGGCTTCATATTCAAGTTTGAAGAAGAAATACCCTGAGGCTCCTTTGGATGTTCCCCAGTGGCATTCTCCTCAATGACGTGAGCATCTTTGGTATTAGAATGATGCTGTTGTAGACTTTTTATAGTCCTCTCAGATAACTCAAACTCAGCTGAAAAACCAAAAAGACAACAAAAAAAGAAAGCACTTACAGGTTTATTCTTCATTTAAAATAATTTTATAGGACTTTATCATGCAAGTGGTTATCTTCATAGAAAATGACTAGAAAGATTAATAAGTATAATGACAACAAACAATATGTATAATTAATTTTGTTTATGGCTTCATTTATTCTCTATTTATTAAAATTCTAATTTATTTTATTTAAAAGGAGTTAAAATTTAATCCCAGAATTTTTTTATTCCTAAATTGTAGGTTTTTTTCCCCCAGCTTCTAAAAGTTTATTAATACTAAACTGGTTAAGCCCCACTCACCCAAGATTATGTTCCATCTACTGAACCATGCTCCATTTAAAAAACTCAGAACACAAGACAAATGACAAATACCACAATATAAAATGAAAGGCAACAGTACATTAATAAAACAACATGGAGATAGGAACAGTAATCTCCATAGAAATAAAATTATAGATAGATCTTGCCTCCCCAAAATCAAAGTCTAATAGAAAATAGAAAAATCAGGTTTGGGCAAGACGACAGATTTGGGGAAGTAGTCAGCTGACTTCTCTCAACATTCTCCTCCAAACAACTTTAAAATAACGCCTCAAATTGACATCTGGGCATGGCAGAACCTGCAAAAGGTCAAAGTAAAACATTCTTCCAACTCAGACAATTTAGAAGATTAGGATCAGTGATCCTGACAAAGGGGTAGAGAGTGGCCTGGAGTTCACATGAATGCAGTACTACTGGTAGGACTAAGTGATGGTGAAAGAAGTAGCGGCGGACTTACTGTCTCAAATGAAGAGACAGTGAGGGACATGAGAACTGGTTGGAGAGAGTGTATAATACTAAATGCAGGACAAGAAGCTGCTGGACAACACCATTACCTATACCCATTTCTGGGTCACAGGTCAAAGGTAGAGAGTAACATTTTGGCAAAGAGGGAGGAGGGACTTTGAGGTTTGGTTTCTTGGTCACAAGGGATTAGGGATCCTAAGGAACTGTACTGCTTGCAATCCCAAGAGATCCAGGGTAAGAACTAAAGTGCAGACCAGGAGAGCAGTAACCACAACTCTCACTAGCATCTTGGAAACACCAAAAATTTACAAACGCACAGAAACAACCCTGAAGACAGCAGTGCAAAAAAGCCTGAAGTTTGGGATACTGCCACCTTTCCCTTACTGTTCACCCTGGGAAAAGAGCCCAACTTTAACATATATTTAAAATCAAGAAACAGGAAAGAAAATGAGCAAACAACAAAAACAGAATATAACAAAACAGAACCTAATCATAAAACTGCCAGAGCAAGATCAAAACACAATGTCAGAAGAACACAAACAAGCAGCTACAAGCAAAAACTTAAACAAAAAATGTAAATTGAGTTTAGAATTCCTGGAAAAGCTAAAAAATGATTCTGAATATCAAATAAGAGTGGAAGAAAAAAAATTGAGGGTATAAAGTTATGAAAAGGCAATTAATAGGCACAAAAAAGGAAGAAAATAACACTTAAAAAATATAATTGGCCAAACAGAAAAAATAAATGTACAAAAGCTCCCAGAAGAAAATAATTCCTTGAAAATTAGAATTGGGTAGACTTGGATTGGAAATAACTATCCACATTCAGAGAGAGAACTAAGGATACTGAATGTGAATCAAAGCATAGTATTTTCACCTTTTTCTTTTGATTGTCTGTTTATTTTTCTTTCACCTTTTAATCTGATTATTTTTACACAGTATGATGAATATAGATATAGATAGATATATCTGTATGTTAGAATTGCACTTGCTTACGTGGATTGCTTGCTGTTTTGGTGAGGGGGTTGGAAGAAGAGATGGAGAAAAATTTGAAATACAGGGTTTTGCAGAGGTAAATGTTGAAAACTATATCTTTGCATGTATTTGAAAAAATAGAAACCTATTAAGGAAAAAAAAGAAAATTAAAATTTGGTAAGTGGAAGCTAATGACATCAAGAAAAAATAAGACAAAGTCAAAGAATGGGAAAAAATAGGAAAAATGTGAACTATCTCATCAGAAAACCAATTTGTCTGGGTCAAGGAGAGACAATTTAAGAATCATTGATCTACTTGAAAGTCATGATTAAAGAACCTGAACATCAAATTTCAAGAAATTATAAAGGAAACTGTCCTACTGTACTGTCCTAGTACAGTAGAAACCAGAGGATAAAAATGGAAATTAAAATACTATGATCATTACCTGAAAGAGATCCTAAAATGAAAATTCCCAGGAATACTATTCCTGAGATTCCAGAACTTCTAGGTCAAAAAGAAAACATTTCCCCCCTTTTTGTAATTAAATTTATTGGAATGCATATAGAATTTATTAATATTGAGAAATTAATGCTTTTGGTTGTTTCTACATAGAGAAAATGTACTTTAAATGCATTTTAAAAATAGCAATATTAGAAAGCCAGTAATTTCAAGAGTGAATTAGATATACTTTGATAGGTTCATGATTGCTGCAAGGTGAATTTTAATTAATTTTTTTCTCAACAGCATTTTATTTTCCTAAATACATGAAAATATAGTTTTCAACATTCATTTTTGTGAAATTTTTTGTTCCAAATTTTGTCGCCTTCCCTCCCTGACATCTTCCCATCCCCCAAAAAAACAATCTGATATTGGTTAAATATGTGCAATTTCTTTAAACTTATTTCTGTATTTGTCATATCGTGCCAAAAAAAAAAAACAAAAAAAAAAAAAAACAGACCCAAAGAGAAAAAAACATGAAAAAGAAAAAGCAAATTAAAAATAGTAAAAATATTATACTTCAATCCATATTCAGTCTCCTCATTCTGTTCTCTCTAGATGTGGATGCAATTTTCCATTCCAAGTCTACTGGAACTAAAAGAGAAAATATTTCAAACAGCTAGAAAGAAACCATTCAAGTACTGTGGAGTCAGGACCACACAAATTTTAGTCGTTACCCCATTAAAGGATCAGAGGGCTTAGATGGGGTCCTCAAACTATGGCCGCGGCCCAGATGCATCAGCTGAAGATATTTATCCCCCTCACCTAGGACTATGAAGTTTCTTTATTTAAAGGCCCACAAAACCAAGTTTTTGTTTTTACTATAGTCCGGCCCTCCAACAGTCTGAGGGACAGTGAACTGGCCCCCTATTTAAAGTTTGAAGACCTCTGACTTAGAATACGATATTTCAGATGGTAAAAGAGCTGGGATTACAACCAAGGACAGCCTACCTAGCCAAACTGAATATAATCCTTCAAGGAAAAAGATAGATATTTAATAAAATAGAAGATTTTCAAACCCAGGCTAAATTGAAAATTTGACTTCAAGAAGGATATAAAGGTAAAAATATAAAAGAGAAATAAGGGAGTCAATAATCTCTATATGGGAAGATGAAACATAACTTTAAAGAATTTTCTCATTATTAGGGTAGAAAGAAGGATTCTACGTGGGGGGGGGTAGGGGTAGGGGTAAGTCAATTATGTTGGGATGGGGTTAAAAAAAAAAAAAAAGGATGGTGAGAAGGAAAGATGTCCTGGAGAAGGAAGGAAGGAAGTGAGAGAAAGAATAGGGGAAATAATCTCCCATAAAAGAGGCATGTTAGGAAGAGCTTTTATAATGGAGTGGAAAATGTTAGGCAGTGGGCAACATCTGAACTCACTTTTATCTAAATTGGTTCAAAAATGGAAAGATAGCTTCACAAACTCAATTGGGTATAGACATTTTATTTTACCCAAGAGGGAAATAGGAAAGGAAGAGAATAAGAGAAAGGGGATGGTGGCAAGGGTAGATAAAGGAAGGCTGGAGTCAGAAGCAAAACAAATTTTAAGGGAGGGACAGGATACAAAGAAAGAAAGAAGGATAAACAGAAGAAAATAGGAAGGAGGAAACTGCATAGTAATTATAAATGTAAATGTGATAAATGCATACATAAAATGGAAACACAGATAGGAAAATGGTTTAGAAACCAGAATCCAACAACATTTTGTTTACCAAAAACGTACCTGAAACAAACATAGCCACACAGAGTTAAATATAGGAACTGAAACAGAATCTATTATGTTTCAGCTGAAAGCAGGGTTAATAGTTATGATCTCAGACAAAGTAAAAGCAAAAAAAGCCCTAATAAAAAAGGAATAAGCAGGGAAATTACATTTTGCTATAAAGGAACCACAATGAAGTAATATCAATACTAAAAATATGTGTATCAAATGGCAGAAGCATCCAAGTTTTTAGAGGAAAACTTAATTCCTTAATTTAATTATATTAGTGGGGGACCTCAACTTTCTTAGAAGATAATTAACCAAAAATAATTAAGAAAAATGAAAGAGATGAATAATATATCATGATAGACTTCTGGATAAAACTGAATAGGAATTGAAAAGAGTTTCGTTCTCAACTATATAGAGCATTGTCACAAAAACTGATCAAGTATCAGGGCAAAAAAAAAAAAAACCGCCCTCAAAATCAAATATAAAAAAGTAGAAATACCAAATACATTCTTTTCAGATCATAAAGCCATTAAAAACATATTCAATAAAGGACAATAATAGCATAGATTAAAATTTAACTTGAAACTAAAGAATCTAAATCTAAAGAATGAGTGGGTCAGAGAACAAATTAGAGAAATAACCAATAATTTCATTAAAGATAATGACAACAGTGAGACAACATACCAAAATTTGTTTTAGGGAAAATTTATATCTACAAATGAGTATATCAATAAAAGAAAAAGAAAGAGCACATCATCCAATTAAAAAACAAATTGCAAATTCCCAATTAAACATAAAAATGGAAATCCTAAAAATCCAGACAGAGTAATAAAATTTAAAATAAAAACCTGAACTAAATAAAACTAGGATCTGATTTTATGGGGAGAAAATACAATAAAACAAATAATTTGATTTAAAAAAACCAAGTTGCTAGTTTCAAAAATGAAAAGGGTGAATGTACTACCAAAAAAGATAAAATTAAAGCAATTATTAGGAATTATTTAGCCCAATTATATCCTAGTAAACCTGAAACTCTTAGGTGAAATGCATGACTATTTATAATAATGTAAATTGCTCAGATTGAGAAGAAATTTAAT
The DNA here is from genome assembly GCF_016432865.1 of Antechinus flavipes. Classification (NCBI taxonomy): domain Eukaryota; kingdom Metazoa; phylum Chordata; class Mammalia; order Dasyuromorphia; family Dasyuridae; genus Antechinus; species Antechinus flavipes. The sequence continues at coordinate 130,342,070 of NC_067401.1, read as the reverse complement.
ATTTAAATAAATCCATCTTAAAAAAATAATGAGCTTCCTAAGAAAAGATACTAAGCCCTACCAAATTCTATGATAACAATATAGTTTCGGTTCTTAAACCAGGAATAACAAAAACAGAAAAAAAACTATAGACCAATTTCTTTAATGAATGATTAAACTTTTGACAAAATATAGTACCCATTGCTATTAAAGAAGTTACAAGAATAAATGGAGTTATCCTTAAAATGGTAAGTAGTATCTATCTAAAACCACCAGCAAACATTATCTTCCCAATAAGATCAGGAGTGAAACAAGTATGTCCATTATCATTATCGTTATATTAGAAAGATTGCCTATAGCAATAAGACATAAAATTAAAAAAAAGAAATTGAAGAAATAAAAAATAGATAACGAGGAAACAAAATATTACTCTTTGTTGATGATATGATGGTAAATATAAGAGCACCCTAGAAAATAAACTAAAATAACTAGTTGAAACAATGAAGAACTTTAGCAAAAATGCAGGATATAAATCATTAGCATTTATATATATTACCAAAAAAATCAAGCAGCAAGAGAGAAAAAAATTCCATTTAAAATAATTGCAGACAAAACATAGTAGTAAATGGTTATAGTAATTTAGTGTTTGATAAATCCAAAGACCTAAGATTTGGAATAAGAACTCAACATGTGACAAAAAATTGCTGGGAAAACTGGAAAGGAGTTCAAGATAAACCAATATTCCACAATATATACTAAAATACAGTAAAAATGGATAAATGATTTAGACATAAAAAATGATTCTATAAAGTAGATTAAGGAAACACAGAAAAATATCCCCATCAGGTCTATGGATAAGGGAAGAATTTATGACCACATAAAAGAGAAACACAGGAAGTAAAATGGATAATTTTGATTATATTAAGTTAAAAGGGTTTTGCACAAACAAAACTAATGCAGCCAAAACTAGATAACTGGAAACTGGGAGGTGAGGAGGGGAAATTTTATAGCATATTTTTCTGATAAAGGCCTCATTTATCAAATATTTAAGAGATGGAAACAAATTCACAAAAATATGAGTTATTCCCTAGTTGAAAAATGGTCAAAGAAATGAACAAATAATTTACAGAAAAAAATCAAAGCTACCAATAATCACATAAAAAATGCTATAAATCATTAATTGATGAGATAAATACAAATTAAAATAACTCTGAGACATACCTTATACCCATCAGATGACAAATGATGTGAGAAACATGGAAAAATTGGGACATTAGCGTACTATTGGTGAAGTTGTAAACTGGTCCAATTATTCTAGAGAACAATTTGGAATTATGTTCAAAGGGCTATAAAATTGTATGCCTTTTTAATTAGCAACATAGGTACACACTAATAGATGTGTATCTCAAAGAGATGAAAGAAAAAAAGAAAAAGAATTTAGAAGCTTTTTTTGTATTGAGAAAGAATTGGAAATTGAGGGGATTCCCATTAATTGGGAATGGCTGAACAAGTTGTGGTATAAAATTGTGATGGAATACTATCGTGCTGTAAGAAATGGTAACAGAAATGGTTTCAGAAAAGCCTGGGAAGGCTTATATGAACTGATGAAAAGTGAAATGAAAAAAGTGAGAAGAGCCCTCATCAATACAATGCAATATAATTCCAAAGGATTCATAATGAAAAATAATATCCACTTCCAGAGAGAGAGAACTAATGAACTCTGAGTAGAGATTGAAGCATTTTTAAAACTTCATTCTTCATGTTTGTTTGGTATGTATGTTTTCCTTTGTAATATGATTAATACAGAAACATGCTTTGTATGACTTCACATGTATAATCAATATCATGTTATTCATCATTTGGGATGTGTGTAGGCTAAGAGTAAGGGATAGAATTTGCAACTCATTTTATTTTTTTAAATGTTAATTTTTTTTAACAAGTAATTGGGAAATATTTAATGAAATAAATTTAAAATTTTTAAAAAGAAAAATCAGCATTAGTTTGAGTATAATTACCAAGGATGAAGAAAAACGAATGGAATAGATGAAGATAGATTATTAAATTATTGCTTCAATGAGAAACTGGAGACATGGAGGCCCCAGCTTATCAAAACTTAAAGGAAGAAGCTCTTGTATTTTGGGGTAGAATTTTCACTGTGGGTCCCTTACCAGTCATCTCTGGCATGGCAGGAAGATAAAACCAGGGTGCACTGGCAAAGTAACCCTGTAATCCTAAAGGGTATAGTAAGGCTACAGAAAATTAGGGAGCGAGGATAGGTCAAAAACATTGGGAACAGAAGAACTAAGCCATGGTGTTTAACTTCCTGCCAAGATGCAACAAGAGGCTACAGAGTATTGGAATATTCATTTGACAAATTAAGGTGAACATTCAAAGTATAAAACATCTTATCGATAAGCAGACATCCACTATTTCTAACGACAAAGTTACTTTATAACTTTATGGAAAGTGAACATCCAATTTACATTTGCTAAGTCAAATAATGTTTTATGTGGGTTTGTTTACAATGCATTAGAGGAGATACTCTAATCTTGCCTTTGACTAACTGGCCAAGTGACTGGACAACCGTGGAAGTTGAGCAGGCACCTAAAGTTTCCTTCATGGGAGTTCCCCATACTGATAAGATCATTAGTTGGGTTAAAAAAAAATGGACAGTACTTCTAAAGTGACATTGGATTATTTGAGGCAACTTCATGTAGGGTGTGAATGAAAAAAAGGAATCACTTGAGGGAGGGATTGATCAGAAACAAAACACTAGTGAGGAGGACAGAGTGGAAAGAGAAAAAAAAATATATACTGGGGAGAGAATAGGATAGAGGAAAATCCGTAACTGGTAATCATAACTGTGAATGTGAATGAGATAAACTCTCCCATAAAATGGAAGTGGATAGCAGAGTGGATTAAAAACCTGAATCCTACAATATGTTGCTTACAAGAAACATTTAAAAGAGAGATACACATAGAGTAAGGGTAAAAGGCTGGAGTAGAATTTACTATGCGTCAGCTGATACAAAGAAAAAAAAAAAGCAGATCTCAGATAAAGCAAAAATAGATCTAATTAAAAGAGCTAAGGAAGGAAGCTATATCTTGTAATATGAATTCTAAACGTATATGTACCAAAGGATACAGCATCTAAATTATTAGAGAAATTAAGTCCGTTATAGGAAGAAATAGGCAGCAAAACTATCTAGTGGGGGGCCTCAAACTCTACTTCAGAATTTAAAAAATCTAACTATAAAATAAATGAGAAGGAAATTAGGAAGGTTAGTAGAATCTTAGAAAACAGTATAACACATCTCAGATTGACTAAGATGACAGGAAAAGACAATGATCAATGTTGGAGGGAATGTGGGAAAATTGTTGTTGGAACTGTGAACTGATTCAACTGTTCTGGAGAGCAATTTGAAAATATGCTCAAAAAGTTATCAAACTGTGCATCCCTTTGATCCAGCAGTGTTTCTACTGGGCTCGTATCCCAAAGAGATCATAAAGGAGGGAAAGGGACCCATATATGCAAAAATGTTGGTGGCAGCCCTGTTTGTAGTGGCTAGAAATTGAAAACCGAGTGGATGTCCATCAATTGGGGAATGGCTAAATAAGTTATAGAATATTATTGTTCTATAAAAAATGATCAGCAGGATGATTTAAGAAAGGCCTGGAAAGACTTACATGAATTAATGCTAAATGAAATGAGCAGAAACAGGAGCTCATTGTACACAGCAGCAAGATTATGTGATGACCAACATTGATGGACGTAGGATCTTTTCAATAATGAGGTGATTCAGGCCAGTTCCAATGACCTTGTGATGAAGAGAGCCATCTGCACCCAGAGAGAGGATGTGGGGACTGAGTGTGGATCACAACATAGCATTTTCACTTTTTGTGGGTGTTTGCTTGCATTTTATCTTCTTTCTCACTTTTTTCTTTTTGATTTGATTTTTCTTGTGCAGCAAGATAATTGTATAAATATGTATGCATATATTGAATCTGACACTAATTTTCACCATGTTTAACATATATTGGATTACTTGCTATCTGGGAATGGAGGTGAGGGGAAAGGAGGGAAAATTGGAATAAAAGGTTTTTTTAAGGGTTAATGTTGAAAAATGCATATTTTTTGAAAATTAAAAAGCTTTAATTGAAAAGAAAACTTAGTATAATAGACCTCTGGAGAAAACAGAATGGGGACAGGAAGGAATACATCTTCTTCTCAGTGGTACATGGCACCTACACAACAATTGACCATGGTATTATATTGTATTTAACATAGATTAATACATGTTAAAAATGTTAAAGTACCTGCCATCTAGGGGAGGGGGTAAGGGGAAGGAGGGAAAAAGTGGGAACAGAAGGTTTTACAAGGGTTAATGCTGAAAAATCACTCATGCATATATCTTGTAAATAAAAAGCTATAATAAAAAATTTAAAAAAAGAAAATAAAAAATTTTAACCATGTATGAGGGCATAAAAACCTCACAACAAATATGGAAAGAGAGAAGTAACATTCTTTTCAGATCATAATAAAAAAAAATTACACCCAATAAAGGACCAGGAAAAGATAGACTAAAAACCAACTGGAAATTAAATAAAATAAACTTAAAGAATGAGTAGTTCAAACAACAAATCATAAAAACACTCAATAATTTCATCTAAGAGAATGAAAATAATGAGACAACATACCAAAACTTATGAGATGCAGCCAAAGCAGTTTTTAGAAGAAATTTTATATTTCAAAATATTACCATAAATAAAATAGAGAAAAAAGAGAGCAATGAATCAGGCATACAATTAAAAAGGGTAGAAGAGGAGCAGTTAGATGGCGCAGTGGATAGAGCACCTGCCCTGAAGTCAAGAGGACCTGAATTCAAATCTGGTCTCTGATACTTACCATTTCCTAACTGTGTGACCCTGGGCAAGTCACTTAACCCCAATTACCTCAGCCAAAAGAAAAAATTAAAATTAAAAACCCCTAATTAAATACTAAATTAGAAATTCTGAAAATCAAAGGAGAGATTAATAAAATTGAAAGTAAGAAAACTATTGAATTAATAAAACTAAGAGTTAGTTACAGGGACATTAAAACATTGTTGGCGGAATTGTGAACTGATCAAAGCATTTTGAAGAGCAATTTGAAACTATGCCCAAAGGACTATAAAACTGTGCATATCCTTTGATCCAGCAGTGTCACTACTGGGCTTGTATTCCCAAGAGATCTTAAAGGAGGAAAAGAGACCCACATGTACAAAAATGTAGCAGCCTTTTTTTGTAGTGGCAAGGAACTTAGAAACTGAGTGGATGCCCACCAGTTGGGGAATAGCTGAATAAGTTATGGTATGTGAATGCTATGGAATATTATTGTTCTGTAAGAAATGACCAGCAAATGATTTCAGAGAGGTCGGGAGAGACTGATGTTAAGTGAAATGAGCAGAAACAAAAGAACATTGTACACAGCAACAAGATTAGTACAATGATCAATTCTGATGGACTTAGCTCTTTTCAATGAAGTGATTCAGGTCAGTTCCAATAGACTTGTGATGGAGAAAGCCATCTGAATCCAGAAAGAGGAATATGGGGACTGAATATGGATTACAAGATAGGATTTTCATCTTTTTTGTTGTTGTGCACTTGCTTTTTTTTCCCTCTCCCTTTTTCTTTCCTTTCTGATCTGATTTTTCTGGTGCAGCATGATAAATGTGAAAATATGTTTAGAAGTATTGCACATGTTTAACCTATGTCGGATTACTTGCTGTTTAGGGGAAAGGGAGAAAAATTTGGAGCACAAGATTTTGCAAGGGTGAATGTTGAAAGCTATCTTTGCATGTATTATGAAAAATTTTAAAAAACCTATTATTAAAAAATGAAAAAGAGTTAGTTTTATGGAAAAACTGCAACAAAATAAACTTCTGGTTGATTTGATGAGGGGGGAAAAAAAAGAAATTGCCAGCCTCAAAATTGAAGAGTGAACTTATCAAGAAAAGAAAAGGAAATTAAAGCAATAATTAGGAGCTATTGTGCCCATCTGTATGCCAACAAATCTCACAATCTAAATGAAACTGATGAACATTTACAGAAATAGAAATTGCCCAGTTTAACAGAAGAAATAAAACACTTTAAAAAACTCCATTTAGGAAACAGAAATTGAACGAGTCATGAATGAACTTCCTAAGAAAAAAATCTTCAGGCCCAGATGAATTTAAAAGCGAATTCTACCAAACATTTAAAGAAAAATTAATTCCAACACTACATAAATTATTGTAAAAATAGGCAAAGGAGTCCTGCCAAATTCATTTTATGATACAAATATGATGCTGCTAACCCTAAACCAGGATAATACACTATGACCAGGAATGCAGAGTTGATTCAATATAAGGAAAACTAGTGACATAATTGACCATATCAATAACAAAACTAACAGAAAACATGGCAATATCAATAGATGAAGAAAAAGCTTTTGATAAAATATAGCATGCATTCCTATGAAAAACCTCAGAAATCATAGAAACAAATGAAGTTTTCCTTAAAATGATAAGCAGCATCTAAAACCATCAGCAAGCATTATTCTGTAATGGGGAAAAGGTCGAATGCATTCCCATTAAGATCAGAAGTGAAACAAGGATGCCCATTATCACTACTATTATGCAATACTGTACCAGAAATGTTGGTTTTAGCAATATGAAATGAAAAAGAAATTATAGACAATGAAGAGATAAAACTATCCCTCTCTGCAGATGAGATAATGGTATCTAATGTAAGAGAATCCTAAAGAATCACCCAAAAAAACTACTTGAAACAATTAACAACTTTGGAAAGTTTCAGGATATAAAAACCAACATTGCTATAGTTACCAATAAAACTCCAAAAGCAAGAGATAGAAAGAAAAATTCCATTTAAAATAACTTTAGACAAAATAAAATATTTGGCTATTTATCTGCCAAGATAACCCACCCCAGGAACTATATGAACACAATTAAAAAACACTTTCACACAAATAAAGACAGGTCTAAACAACTGAAAAAGTATCGATTGCTAGTGGGTAGCATTCTACCTAAATTATTATATATATAATACAATTACATATATTTATAATATAATATATAATATAATTTTATATATATAATACAATTATTCTACCTAAATTCGTCTACCTATTGAGTGCTATAACAAACTGCCAAAAATTATTTCATAGAGCTAGAAAAAATAATAACAAAATTCATCTGATAAAATAGCATATCTACCTTTTCTTCTGCACTCAACAAGTCTGGAAACACAAGAAAATACCATTATTACCTTTTCCCCTGGGCTTTACTCTGGCTTTAGATCTGGTTCCTTGTGGTGATGTTTGGCACAATTCTTGATCTTTCACACTATAGGAAAAAAGAGCCTCTTATGAAAAAAGATTCATGTTTTCTTAGAACTAAAAGTGAGTAAGAATACTAAAATAGGTCTTCTATGATGATAATTTGAAGGAGTCTTACAAATAATTTAGTAGAGTCCCCTCCTTTTATACATAAAGAAACTTGGGTACAAAGCAGCTAAGTGATTTCATTTAGGTAATGAGTAGATAGCATTTGAATTAAGGTAATTAATAATAATGACAATAGCTAACATTTATATAGTGCTTACCTACTATGTGCCCATTTTAAAGCTAAGTGCTTTATAATTATCTCATCTGATCCTCACAACAATTATGGGAGATAGATGCTATTAACCTCATTTCACAGTTGAGCAAACTGAGGCAAACAGAGGTTAAGTGACTTGGCCAATCATACTTAAACTAGCACCTAAGGTTGAGTTTGAACTCGGCTCTTCTTGACTACAGATCTTGTATTATACCTATTTTGCCTCCTACTTAGGGGAAGCTATAGACTCTGAATCCCAATTCAATGCTTTTTTTCTTGTTACACTATTATTGCTGCCCATTTCTCCTTATTAGAAGGTTAAATGTTGAAGGTCTCAAAGGACAAAGTGGTAAAGATAGGCCATATTTTGAGATTATGCAAATCCTTACAAACTACTCAGAAATGATAATGAAAATATCTCAAAATAAAAGTACCATTCAGAGAAGGGCAGTGTTCCTCCCAAGAAGGCTGAGTATTCAATCCACAGAAGAGTTTGTGGAAGATATAAAGCTGCAACAACTATAGAGCATCCAGAAACCCTCCAGTGGGATACAAGTTACCTCTTTACTGCTTTGTGCTTGTTACTGTCTTCAAAAATCTCCCAAAACTCCCAGTTCTAAAAACTCGGGAAAATGGATAAACTATTAAGTAGTGTTAAGGGGCCCCCTGAACTGGTCTTCTTGAGTTGCCAAATTTCCATCTTATCTTCATGGTTTAGCAGTTCCTAGGGAAAAGAATGAGGCTTTTGCCATCATCTTTATCCTCCCTCTCTGGAGGAGAATAATCCTTTCCCACTTTTCTCAGTAACTTCAATACTCATAGAGTTTCCTGAACTGCCGGCTTCTGGATATAAGGAGTTTCCATGTACACATGCCTTTCCTTTGTATAAATCTAGTTGCAACCCATGTTTCATGAACTTTTGGGGTTTTTTTTGTCATAAGTACTGATTATATCAAGATTCTCAGTGATGCCATTACCAGACACAGTGAGACAGGACTTCACCTATGCTGTTTTCTCTAATAGCTTGTGACTACTTGATTAACATAATTTATGACAACAGATGAAAGTTGGCATGAGTTCCTTTTTTGAGGAGAGAGGAAGGGATATAACATGAAAATGGGGTCACCCTAAGTGCTCAGCAGCTCACAAAACTTGCACTGGCTTCAGCTACATTTCCAGTTATACCAGTATCATCCCAACTCACGCTGCTTCTATTTCTTAGCTAGAAAACACACATGTCTTTCAGCTACATCCCTTCTTAGAATTCTAGGGTTAAATCAAGATTCTCATGAAAGACAATAATAAAACCAAAAAAAAGATGCAACCTCTATTAAGTCTTTTAGGACCAATGCCTGATATTTAGAATCAAAGTAGCTGGATTTAGGCTGTTTGTGGAAATGATGGGGTTGGCTTACATGCCTCTGAATGTCACTTCAAGACCTGATTCTAATCTATGGAAACTCTCTGCATCAACACTCCTTTAATACGAAATCCTTAACACCTACTCTCTAGTGCACATGACAAGAAGAACAGTGCAGCAAATAAAACCCCTGGACTTGGAGTCAAGAAGACCTAGATTTGAATCCTATATATGTCCTCAGTAGCTATGTGATGTAGCATAAACTCAGCAGCTGCTTCCAGTCCCTCTCCTTATAGGGACCATAAGAATACCTTCACCCCATACAGGGTTGTTATATAATAATCAAAGAAAATTATTTACTTCACGTACACATCAGGTAATATACAGAAAGGGTTTTCTCTGTATTTGTATTCCCTGAACCTAGTACTTAGTAGGTGCTTTAGGAATGGTTGTCGATTGATCTTCAACTTACCTGTTACAGACAGCATTTTTCACACCATCTTCAGAAGAATCAGATCCTAAAAACACCCCAAAATATAAGTTAGAAAGCTTCTAGTTGAGGTAAGGTGTAAAAACAATATCCTTTTCAAACCCTCCATTCTAAAAAAAAGGAATAAGCATGTAATCACCTGCACTATGCTTAGCACTTTACAAATAATATTTCATTTGAAGATAAAGCCACTTAGCAGACTGAGCGCTAAGCTTTATGCCATCAAGCGTTCCAACATTTTCCCTTTTATTCCTGGCTCCCATTAGTTCTATGCTTCCTAGTCACTTCTCAAGTCATGTAAGGAATAAATAAATGACTATTTCTAGCTCCATCATTCCCTTAGACCTCAAGGTAGAAACTTCTTTATTTATCTCTCTCTTCTTATAGTATTTATATAGTACTTCCTATATAATGGATACCACATTAATGTCACTGAATTCAAATGACAGATTCTGTTTAGCTGTAGTTATACCACACACGATATATTTCAAGCTTTAAAATTCTTGACCAATGTGCATAAACTTTAATCTAACAGTGTCACTTCTAGGTCTATATATCCCAAATAGATCATAAAAAAGGGAAAAGGACCCACATATGCAAAAATGTTTGTAGTGGCCCTTTTTGTGATGGCAAGGAACTGGAAACTGAGTGATTACTCACATGACTGAATAAGTTATGATATAGGAATGTTATAGAATATTATTATTCTATAAGAAATGATGAGCAAGATGATTTCAGAAAGGCCTAGAAAGCCTTACATGAACTGATGCTAAGTGAGAAGAACCAGGAGAACACTTTATACAATAACAGCAAAATTATGTGATAATTAACTGCTCTTTTCCACAATACAGTTATCCAAGACAATTCCAATAGACTTGGGATAAAAAATGCCATCCCCATTCAGAGAGAATTATAGAGACTGGATCAAAGTGTAGAATTTATACCTTAAAAAAAAAAAAAAACAAAAAAAAAAAACGAGCTTTTTCTTTTTTGTATTTTTTCCCCTGGTCTGATTTTTCTTGCACAATATGACAAATATGGAAATATGTCTAAAAAGATTGTATATATGTATATAACCAATAACAGATTTGTCTGCTGTTTTGGGAAGGGGAATATAAGGGAAGGAAGGAGAAAAAACTTGGAACACAAAACTTACAAAAATGAATGGGGAAAACCATTTTTCTATGTATTTGGAAAAATAAACTCCTGATCAATCACTGCATTTTTTCTTTTGAAAGTTCTTAGTTACATTCAAAATGTCAGTGGCTTAAGTCAAAACATTTTCTTTCCTCTTTTCAATTCCAAAATGCCACATATAACTTGCCTGGGAGGAACATTACCTAATTCAATGTAGACAGCATTATTTTTAATGCATTTCTTTTGTTTTCTCCTCAGCGAACCTTTTCTGATGCCAAGGTCAAAAAGCTGAACACCAAGACTGGCCTCCTGACAAAAAATGCAGAGAATAGTTATCTACTTACTCAAAGATAAAAAAAAAAAAAATTACCTCTTTGATCTATGTCATAAAATCTCTACTACTGGCTGAATTTTTGTACTATATCAGAAAAGAAAATTCTCAGAACTGCCTGATTATAATCAATTAGTTAAAAATCAATCAGCTATTTTATAGCCAATATTTTGAAGGGTAACAGAAAATAGAATCTGGATTCATTTAGTACTGTTTTCTAATCTTCCAAGACCCCCCCAATGATACAATTCAATTAGTTCTGATCAATTAGATAAGTGGTTCTCAAACTTTTGCTTTCAGTATCTTTATCCTATTAAAAATTACTGAGGAGCTCTCTAAAGCGTTTTTGTTTATCTGGATTATATTTATAGACATTTACCATATTGGAAATTAAAAACTATTTTTAAAATTTGTAGCCCCTCTAAAAGGATTTCAGAGATCCCCAGGATTCTCTAGACCATATTTTGAGAACCACTGAATTAGACTTTTAGTCTTTTCTATTTTCTATGATTGTGCAAAGAAAAAGGGTATTATTGAACCCGAAAGATCTATAAAGACAGAGATCATATCCAACTTATTTTTGAATCTCCTTTATTATAGTGTTCAGCACCTATTAGACACTGAAAGGATAGTTACCTAGCAGAACTTTTTACTGGTCTGAGCATCAAAGAATAAGTGAAAAATACTTGAAAGATTCTAACACTACTTTTATCCAATTTTTTTTCTTTTCTTGATTTTCAATCTTCCTGCACTCACTGAAAGATTGCTACTGCCCATTGTTATATTTGTTACAAATTTGTTAAGTTCTCCTAACTTCACCTTATCATTTTCACAAGAAAGTTTGGAAATAAGAGTGTTCTAATTTATGGCTGGTGAATTGAAATAGAATTTATCTTTTAAACCAGTTAGAGAATACTAGGTTCTTTAAAATTAGCTATAAGACAAATAAAGTATCAACATAGGGGAAAGGCTCAAGAGGTTAAGTTTGAAAGGGATCTCACAAGTCTAGCCTGGCTCCTATTTGAGTGATGATACTTTCTATAAAATGTCTGAGAGGCTACCTAATCTCCACTTGCAGTACCTAAGTGATAGAAACTTTGGCTATCTACCAGAGGCTACCTTCTGGCTATTCATAAGAAATTGTTCTCTGTCCCCCTTCCAGCCCCAAAACCAACAAATCACAAATCCAAAAAAAATTGAGCTGAAATCTAGTGTTTTGCAGCTGTTTCTTCTCATTTTTCCTTCTGGGGCCAAACAAAAAGGCTAATCCTATTTTCCATGTGTCAGCCCTTCAAATACTTACTTAGACTATTGTCTTCCATAATATGGTATAGTGGAAAGAGTAGAGGCACTTGACTTGGAAGGAGGGGACTTTGGAGTTCAAATCTCACCTCTGAGATGTAATAGATGTGACCTTGAACAAGTCACTTAACTTCCCAACACCTCACATTTTTCCTCTATAAAACAAGAGGGTTGGACTGGATGGCTTCTAGTTCTAGACCTACCATTTCTATGACCTCTCATCACTCACTCAAAGCTTTCTTTCTCCAGGCTAAGTAAACATTAGCTATGATCTCTTATCACTACGGCATGATTTCCTCAGGTAATCATCTCCTCATCATCAGAGTGGTTCTGGACACAATGATGTTTCTCCTAAAATGAAACCTCTGCAGGTAAACACAAAACTTTAAAGGAGATCTTAAGAGGATGGAACTATGACCTGCATTCTGAGTTCTGTCCCTATTTTACTATTAGTATAGCTTAAGACTGAATCATCACGACAGATCTACTTCAGTTCCCCATTATGGTGTAGGGTTGACTCTGTTCTCAAACTTTATGACAGCAGAGTGTGAAATATGGTGGGTTCTATCAAACTAGAAAGAATTTGTGTACAGGCTGATAAACTCACTCTCAGTTACTCTCAGAGAGTTGCATTTTGCACTGGTGGAGGAACGAAATATACTGATGAAATCACAAGTCCCTAAATTACTGAAATCTAAGATTGTGTCAGCTTTTGGGGTTGCAACTTCACATTATTGATTCAGATTGAATCTAGTAATATAATCCATTAAAAAGAAGAAATAAAGCCTGAATATAACTGTGATATATTTAACATGTATAGGACTATTTGCCATCTGGGGGAGGGGGTGGAGGAAGGGAGGGGAAAAGTCGGAACAGAAGTGAATGCAAGGGATAATGTTGTAAAAAATTACCCAGGTATGGGCTCTGTCAATAAAAAGTTATAATTATGAAAAAAAAAGACTGAATATAAATCTGAAATTAGAATTTTCAATTTAAGAATAAAAAACAATTAGTAAATAAAAAATTGAATCTGCAATAGAGACTCTCTCTAAAAAAGTAAAAGAGCTGAAATAAAAAAACACTGAAGTAGAGGATAATTTGACATAAAAAAAAGCAAAAGACAACATTTTAAAAACCACATATATTCTACATAAGACTTTACAAAGGATGGGCAAAGATAGTTTAAGGATCACAGATGTAGAGGAACACATCTAACTCCAGAACCTAGACATCGTAGTATAGAACATAACAAAAGAACAGTCCAGAACTCTTAAAACTCCTTCTCTCCCTACACAAACTGCTGTTTAGCTCTCATCCCCTTTCCTACATTTGGACAGTTGTTTTTAAAAAATCTAAATGAAAAATTTCTATTAGTTACCTCTTTCCCAGTTTTGTGTCATTCACAAACTTTCTAAGAATGTGACTACCCTTTTACTCAAATGACTGAGAAAAGCATTGAAGAGGACAACACTGTTTCTGACTCTAGATTTGTCTTTTAACAACTCTTCCATCTTCACTGGAGACTGCCCAGAGTCTTTCTTTCATCTTACAATTGCTTGGGAAAGTTAAGGCTTGAACATAGTTGGCAAACACTTGGCTTTCTTGCTGGACACAGTTTTCCTTAAATTCCTATACCACATGGGGCAGTTAAGTGGTGCAGTGGATAGAGCATTGGCCCCAGAGTCAGGAGGACTTGAGATCAAATCTGGCTTCAAATACTTACTAGCTAAGTGACCCTAAGTCACTTAATCCCAATTTCCTAAAAAAAAGAAAAAAGAAAAAGAAAAGAAAAGGAAAAAAGAAAAAGAAAAAAAAATTCTGCAATACTTACTATTTATAATAATTATTAGGACATTTAATCATGTACTACTTTGCATTACTACTTAGTTCTGACATATGTATGTCTTGCCTTTGTAACTAAATTTATCAATTCTTTTTATATTCTCTCTCAATGCCTCATACCGAGTTATAAAAGCATAAAACAAATAAAAGGATAGAAAAGACTTTACCAAGGTTGGGTTTTCTGGTTCACTGGCTCTGAATCTTTTTGTGCGGTTTCTGTAGCCCATACTTTGAATGATAGTGGCTTCTTTCTTCAGAGGCTCAGGAGTCCTCTTCTCCCACTTTGAAAAATCCTGACTGTTTGAAACTGTTAAATAACACCATAAAAAACCATGAAGGAAAAAATTAAAGTGACTAGATATAGTTATCTATAATTTAAAAACCCAGTTATACCTGTCTACTCTTACTAGAAAATCTAAAAAACAATTAGCCAGTACAATATAATTCAAAGTACTACATAGGGAAGCAGAAAAGACTGGTCTTCACATCCACTAGCTAAATAACCCTGAATAAGTTATTTAACTTCCTGTTAAGACTGTTTCATCTGCAAAAGCGGAATAATATTACTCTTGTTTCCTGCCTCACAGGTATAGTAAAGAAAGATCTTTGCAAGCCTTAGGACACTAGAGAAATGTGAATTGCTATCAAGAGCAGATTTTGAGTCAGGCTATCCTTTTTCACTTTTCAGATGAGAAAAACTGAGGCACAGAAGTTAAGCAGCTCAAAGTTCTGTAGAAAGTAAACTAGGGCTGGGATACAAATCAACATCCCTTCACTTGGGCATATTGAATGCTATCTCTGCTTCTTTCCAGGACCAGGCTACTGGGATCCTGAGACTGAACTGAGCCTTTTCCCTTAAATCTCTTCTTTAGCCCGCTTCCTAGCAATAGCATTATTATTATCATAATTGTTATCATTATTGGGTCTTTTTTTCCAACACTGAAGACCAATAAATCTTTCAATAACAAAGTCAGGAGTGCTAATATAGAAATTACAAACAGGAAATTAAAAATGAATTATAGCCACAGAAAATAACGGTCCCTCTTTTTGACTACAAGAGCACCATTCTTTGTAGACATCCAACACTTACAAAGGAATCCCGTGTCAAGCTCAAAAGCACGAATAGTTTTCAGCAGTCCTTCCACAAGCTGTTTAAACCTTGTACTTTCTCGTAGACTTCTGAAGAAAAAGCATTTGATGGATTTTTTAAAAATGAAGTCATTGTCCATGGTTTCAGAGATATTTGAAGAAAATAAATAAATACAAGGAACTGAATTATTATATAAGGAGGAAATGATAGAATTTGTCTTCAAGGGGCAGAGAATTAATTATTCTAATTATTGCAGACATTACACTATAATTAAAAAATTATTCACATTAGAATAAACTAAGGGACAGCACACATTATTTTTATAATTTAAATCTCCAAAGAATCAAGTACAGCCAAAACCAGTAAAACTCCCTGAACTGGAGGTGTCTCAAATCTGTAATGGGCAAAGAACTCTGATATAAATCAAGGTCATCAGGGAGTTCGTTGCTTTTTCTATCCAAAGCTAGTGCCATAACTTCTCTCAAATCCTGTAATGTGGATTACTAGATGAAATCCTAGAGAAAAAGTGTTGCTTAAGAAAAATCTTAAAATAAAGAGTGATTCAAAGGACAGGTTCGAAGCTTCTGTACTTGGGTGGGAGAAACAAAGGGAAATAGGGAGGGCAGGAGACTGGAACAAGCTCTGTCTATCCTGGACATCAGGAAAAGTAGGTCTGTTGCTTACCAGTTGTTAGGTTTAGAGTAAGTCAATATAATGAAAGAGTTGAAGTGGTTCCTCAGGGTTCCTTCTAATGTTTCAAACATTCTATAGGAAAACTGGCTGATGTTAACAGAACTCAAAAATTTCCAATCGCTTTTAGAAACAACTCATTCCACTATTAAAACACTTTCCTAAATCTTTGCTCTACTGATGGTTAGGATTGGAAAGACAATCAACTGTGCTGTTGAAGAACACCTCCTGTGTTGTGGGTTTTCCTACCTCCCATCATCAAGTCAATTCTATACCTTTTGGTTACATTGTTCTTGCATAGTGGACACTGAGACGGTCCCTTCTTCTTGCCAAGAAGCTTCAACATACAAAATCTATTTTAAAAAAAGGAAAAACAAAGCAGGTTACCTTCAGTGGCTGAGGAGTACCATGGAGAAGGGTGTCATCCATGACAAGATAATATACTATATCTATGTTAAAGGTGAAGTACAATCAGGGTCCCTGGAATTAGGGTAATCAGATGACCTCACTCAGAGTTAAAAGGGCTTTCATAAGTCATCTATTCTGATTCATAGCTATGAGGAAATCCCATCTAGAATGTCAGTAAGGGGGCTTCCCAGACTTTGTTTGTGATAAGGGGAAGAGGTGGAGTCAAGATGGCGGACAAAAGAGACCTGCCTGAGCTCTTTCTCATGTCCCTTCAAATACTTTTAAATAATGCCTCAAAATAACTTCTAGAGTGGCAGAACCCACCCGAGAGAAGAGTGAAACAATTTCCTGGCCCAAGACAACTTAGAAGGTCAGTAGGAAAAATCCGTTGCACCAGGGTGGGAGTGGAGGCAATCCAATGCAGGCAGCTACAATGCAGACTGGGCTCCAGCCACCAGGAGCAGGCTTTGGGGGCATGAGGGGGAGGAGTAAGGGCTTGTGTCAGGTGAGGCTGCTGGCAGTAAAGGGTCCCTTTACTCACAGCAGTAGCAAGGACTCTGGTATTACCCATACTTGTTTGCAATTCTGGATGACAATGAGGAGGAACACTAATATATTAGAACTTGCAACTGCAGGGAAGCTGGGACCCTGGTCAAAGTTCCCGGATGGAAAAGAATGTTTGGGAGTCACTTACAGACCAGTGTATGGCATAGGAGAGTAATAAATGCATCCCTCCCTAAATCATTCCATCTTGGAAAAATTATTTCTGAAAACAACTGCACAAAAAAGCCAAAGCTTGGGATGGTGTCCTTTCCACTCTAGTAGCAGGGTCTCATTTTTAGTAGAATTGAAAGTCAAGAAAAAGGCTAGAAAATGGGCAGACAGCAAAAAAAGATTCTGACAATAGCAAGTTACTGTGGTGATAGGGAAGATCAAAATGTAAACTCAGAAGAAAACAAAAGTCAAAACTTCTATACTGAGGGAGAGATTTACCTCCTTCCTAGGTATCCTATTCCACTTTCAGAGAGTTCTAATAATTATGAAGTTATTTCTTATATTAAAATAAAGTCTGTTTCTCTGTATCACCTCTCCTTTGTTCTGAGATTTGCCTTTTGAGGTCAAGCAGATCAAGTCTAATCAATCCTTCTTCCACATGAAAAGCCTTCAAATTACATAAAGAAAACATTTTATGAGTCTTTTCTTCCTCAGACTAATCCTTTCAATTTCTTCAATAGATGCTCAAATGACACATTTCCAGTCTCTTCAATATCCTGCTTTGGACTTGGTCCAATAGGTCAGCAGACAGCGCTGTTGCACAACTGGATGCCAATGCTGTGTGAGCAATGACCTTTGAAGACTGAGGATATAACCATGTACACAATGTACTGCTGTAACCAAATAAAGTTTACAAGCAATTTAGTTTGATTCCTAGTTAATGATATATAACTATCACTTGTGTTGCATGGCAATCTGTCAGAATTAGAATGCACTTCACATAATTAACTATGTGTGTATTAAAATAAAATTTAAACTATCTGAAATTCATATTTTGAGAATCTTCAGGTTAATGTAATCAGTTAGGCAATGACTTGAGTCTCAATATGGGTGGCAAATAACCACCATTCTGGGGACAAGACAGCAGCCCCTGAGCGCCAAGAAATAAATGACTATAGCTAAGGAGAGCTGAAAACCCAGATTTCATTCTAGGAGTTATGATTGGTTACTTTGATGAATGTGAGAAAAGCCATGACTCTCTGATTGGCTGATGAAGTCTATAAAGTCTATAAAAGGCTAATCTTTTTTTCCAGGAGAAATGACAAGAATAGGCAAGGGAAAAAGAAAAAGGCCAAAAGAAGAGGTAGAGAACATGAAAAGCCAGAAGGAGCAGCTGTAATTCAATCTCCTAATAGATAACAGATTACTGATTTATGGAAAAAGGATACTCTAGCATGTTGGCTTGAAGGAGACAAGTCACTAGGATTAGACCTGAATAATCCATGAAGGTATAACAGTGTTCCAACATGATAATACATTGACCAGTATAGTCCTGCAGTCAGGGAAAGGAAACCATATTCATCACTAGGGTACTGTGACAATGACAAACTCTGGGCACACAAGCTGAGTGCTTGGTAGGAGGTAAATAACAACATAGATCCTAATCTTCCTCTAGTGAAAGACATTATACAGTTAGAGAACATCTTGTCCTGTCCCCCTTTCCTAACAGTATTATATACTAAGCTAAAAAGAAAATTTGGATTCCATGACTTAAAGAGCGAGCACAAGAAAATCCTGATTAATAAAACATTGGTTTCTCTAAACCATATACTCAGAAAGGACAAGTCATTCATATTCTTAATAACACCAAGACCAGACCCTACAGCAATGGAACAATCATCTAAATCAGAGCACCCTGGGACCCTCTTAGGTTCAATGCTTAAGGCATTGAAAAGGTAAAAAGTTTTTGGGTAGTGGTACAAGTGAGTCATAGATGGGGTGACTTCCTCATTTCTGATCACTTCAATCTTCTTTTCAAAGATTGTATTCTATTCCCTGTTCAAGAAACCATTAACTCCTTACCTTAAGATTTAAGGTTATTCTTAATTTGGCTCCAGCCTCATTTTGCCTAATTCCCCTTCCTACCAGATTCTATGTTTTGGCCAAACAGGGCTGTCCCTCTTCTTGTTACTCATTCCTGAAATGGCTACTCCTCCAATCTCCGTTCTTGGACTTCTTCCTTGTCTTCAAGGACCAACTCAAGGCCTATCTTCATGAAATTTATCTTAATCACTGTGCCCTAGCCCCGAACTTAAAATAATCCCTCTAATCTCTTCTTAGGATTTATCTCACAGTCCCATTTATCAGTGGTATTTTGTGTCTGCTTTTCCCCTCACTGGAGGGTAAACTGATTGACAGCAGGGTCTATACTGAATCTCTAGCAGGCAGTACATTGCATTGCATGTATCAGGAAATAAGTGGTTATTAATTTGAAATGTCTTTGGTGTTTCAAATTGAAAGAAGTATTTGAAAACAAGATATAATAGTTGGTAAAAAAAAAAAATTGCAGGTAAATCATAACATCATAGAGAAGTTTTGTGGCTTTTCCCAGAGAACATGTTTCTGAACATAGCTGTTTTATTAGAAATTTTAAATGTGGAGGAAACCATTCCATCCTGGTGGGTGTCAGTGAATTATGTATAATCTCTTGCAGAATACAACCTCTGGTGAATGAAAAATGTCATTATCAGAGTGTTTCCCAGGGTGGCACACACTGCCTGATACTTCAGAACGTAAGTTAATAAATACATGATGAAAGACATTTTTTCCTGACTTTTCTTAACCTTCAGGGAAAGATCATTTCAGAATTGTAAGCTTGCTTGTAGCTAGAAAAACACGTCCATTATTAAATAATTGTAGAACACAATTCAAGAAGTAAAGCTAGAGTATGGGAACATTATTATTTTCCCGTCTCCCAGTATTTCCTCATTATTCAATCTATAGACTAGAGTATCATTCAGAATATGAAATGTTATCATAAATGAAATTTATCACAGAAGAAATTTCATAAGAAAGCTAATCATGCAAATGTTCAAAGCTTTCAGTCATCATTATATTAAAGATATATTTTTTAATATTATTTCTGCCTAAAATTCTGTTTAAAAATTAAACATTAAGGAAAGTTTGAAGGAAAGTGGCTTAATATCATTTACAGGAGTATATTTTTATAATGACATTTGGTAGTCTTTAGGTCAGGATTTCTTAATCCACAGTGCTTGAACTTAAAAAAATATATTTTGATAACTATGTTTCAATAACTTTGTAATGCCCCGTATTTTATTTTGTACTCTTAAAAACATGACTCTGAGAAGGGGTGCTGCGTTAAGAATTCCTGCCTTATAATATCTAGGTCTAAAACACTTTGGCAACAAAATCTTGAAATTGTGAGGTATGCTATCTTCATGCCCCATCAACAAACAATGCAAATGTAAGAGAAAAGTGGAAACAAGCTTCAGAGGAGATGCTTATCCTCTATGCTAATAATGCAGAGAGAGAAAAAATCCTTATGAATGCTGCTGACAAATGAAAGAACTGAGATCAATAGTGAAGATGATGACATTTCTTTTCTTTTCTTTTTTTTTTTTTTTGGACAATTTTCTAAAGAGTAAGAAAGTCAGTTAGGAGAAAGGTGCTTAGGCCTTTGAATCCCTAATTAATTTTGGAGAAAGGCAACTCAGGAGGTCACACAACTATATTTCCTTTGCTCCACCTTGATAAGGAAGACAAATTTTTAAGAAAAGTAGATCCCAAAGACTTTTCAAGAAGTGAAAAATCTCATGCTCAAGATAATTATTTTTAGAGACGGGAAGATGGAAAACCTTGTTCAGGGGTTGTAGCAGAGAGGTAAGAGGGACTAAAATGGGCTCTGAGTCACTAGATCAGTAAATGAACCCTTGGAGCAAAAGGATAAGAAAGGAGGGCTCAAGGATAAGAGAAAGGGAGAGATGTCTCACAGTGTGAGGCAGCAAGGAAGCAGAGTGGTACAAGAGAAATAATATTGAATTGAAGCCAAAGTCAGAGGTCCTGGATTCAAACCCAAGCTTTGCTCTTACTACTGATAGGTCCCAGGACATTTATGCAATCTGGATTCACTTAATAAATCTAAAATAAGAGGTTATACTGGAAGATTTCTAAGAGTCCTTCCCATTCTTCATCTGTGAACAAGAGTTAATACTTATAGTTCAGGTTTATTTTCCTAGAGGTAGAAATAGAACATCATTGTCCCTTCTAAATGAGGTACCTGAAGACTAAATCAAGTTTACCTTTAGGACTGCTTTAAAAGTTAAATTTCAAAAATAAGGAGAAACTCTCCTATTCCTCCTACCCACAAAAGATTCCTCCCTCCCCCATTCCTATATCATAGATATAAATTACTTGAAAAGCTCAATAAAGAGTTAACATAATACATCAACATTTCTACGTCAGCACGATATAAATGTCTAATATAATATCCTTTCTTGTTTTGAAAAAGGTTAGAAAGCAAGAAAATTGTGGGCACAAGGGAATGCTATTAATGGGGGGGAGGGAGGAGCAGAGAAAATAAATAAATAATAGTGTCTGAGTAATAAGAACAAATGCTGATTGCCTCAGTTTTGACCTCTCTTTTTTTGTTCTTATACAAATAAAAATGAGTGTAAAGGCTGGGCCATATAGTAATTTGTGCCCTGCCAAGGAGTTAAATATGTTAGCACTTTTAATAGGAATTGGACTTATAAGTATGGCAAAATAGGTTCATTAAAAAGCTTTTGCAAAACAAATGGTGACAGATTGAAATTGGGTTTTTCTTCTTAATTTAATTTAAATGGCTAAAGGAAGAGGCTAGAATAAGACAAGTCCTATTATGAAATTGTGGGAAATCTTTTAACACTTACTTGCAAAATATGTGGTCACAGGTCGTAGAAACAGGCTCTTTAATCAACTCCAGACTAAAAGATAAAAAAGATTGTTTATTTTTACTGTAAAGTCAAAAACCCAATTTTTTTTTAAAAACAGGAATATCCTTTGTAAAGACCAAATTAACATAGAACCAGAACTTTCAGGATTTTACAATTAGTCTGAGGTAGAGATTTAATGGTTTAAGAATGATTTTGATTATTCATTTTCTCTGCATTTTACACTTAAAAGACTTGCTGTCAAGTAATACTCATTGGTATATTGTTAAATGCTGTAAAATAATTTTGCATGCATGTGTATGCGTGTGCGCGCACGCGTGCCCAATTCTCTAATTACCCTATAAGTGATGTTATCTTCTGTTATTTTTATATCCCTTTCAGTAAATAATCATCAGCACAGAACTGGTGCTCAATAAATGGCTCACTATTCAACAAGATCTACAGTCATCTATCTCCAAACTCTTTACCTATTCACAAATGGTCTAATGTTTCATCTTAGTTTTTCAATGCTTTCTCTTTAATTTTTTGCCATTGCTCTTTACAAAGACCAGGATAAAAGATATTCCTAGTATTGGGATAAGAAAATGGTTCTTTTCAAATAAAAAGACCTTTGTGGGGGCAGCTAGATGGCACAGTGGATAGAGCACCAGCCCTGAAGTCAGAAGTACCTGAGTTCAAATCTGGCCTCAGACACTTAACACTTCCCAGCTGTGTGATCCTGGGCAAGTCTCTTAATCCCAATTACCTCAGGGGGAAAAACAAAAAACAAAAAACAAAAAACAAAAAAACTTAGTGGAAGGGCTAGTATCAATCCTTTGGGCAGAGACTGGTATCAATCCTTTGAGCAGGGACTGGTATCAGTCCTTTGGGCATGGGGTTTCTGACATACTGCAGTATCAAAGAAGCCATCAAATCCAAACCTCTCACTACATATGAAGAAACTAAGTCTGAGACAGGTTAAGTGACTTGTCAAAGATTATATAGCTTGAGTGTCTGAGGCAGGTCTTGAAGCCCAGGAACTCTAATCACTTTGCTGGTTAGATGCCAATAAGATAATAGAAGAAACAGAGGATCAGAGAAGACAAAGGATCTGTCTAAAGCCATAGAGGCTATAAGTAACAGAACTGGATTTGAATCCAGGTCCTCTGCCTCCAAATACAGTATTCTGTGTACTATACCACAATGTTTTGGTTAAAAAGGGAAAATAATGTTTAGGATTATATAGTGTTAATACAGTGTAAATTATAAAGCACTATACAAAATATCACTATTTGGATGAAATTAAACCAAAACCAAAGGGCTAGGGCATACAGGAGACTCCAAGTTGTTATTGTACTTCTACTATATCTCTTAGCAACCAGTGAAAGAGATTGGATTTAGCTTTGCTACCAGATGGTTGTCATTCTCATCCAAAAACTCAATTTGGAAATAGTCACATTCTAATAAGGTAATTATAATTCAAACTACCCAAACATGCCACAGACATAAACTTCAGGATGAAAACTCTAATATGTGACTGTGTGTGTATGGGTATGTACCTCCATATGGGAGACTGGGATACATGTTGATGAACATTTAGATGGATAAGAGAGAAAAAAAAAATCAGGCAAAATCTGTTCTCCTAGTTAACTGATGGAGTCAATGTTTATAATAAAGAAAGGAAAAGATCCAAATTTAAATATTTTCCAAAATAGATCCATTTTAGGCCCACTGCATATTTATATATGATTGGTAGGAAAATGAAAACAGTTCAGTAAAGAAAAAGAATACTCAGTTCAGCAAGAACCCAAATTATTTAAATCTAGGTATGAGAAGCAAAGGCAGCAAGACATACTGGAGTTAGGTGACTCTAAACTTAGGATCGAAGTATAGTGGGAAAAGCTCTGGCTACTGGGTCAAAGTGATGTGGTACAGGCTTAGGAATGACATGACAATAACTCTAAGGCCACCTGGTCTTGTTAGTGATGTAGTTGGAAATGATACATTTCTTCCCCTAAATTATCCTGCCCCAGTTTACTCTACATGATCAGGATGCTAAGGCCATAAATACTGCTGGCTGCCTGTTGGTCTGTGATAACAAGGTTTTTAAGATTAAAGAGCAACAATAATAAGGTGCTTAAAATTGATATAGGTGCAGAATAAAATTGGGGGTTCATCACTTGACCTAATGACACTCTGCCCAGAGCACTATGGATACCACACCATAAGATCAGAACCAGACTACTCCTCAGTTCCACCTCTAAGCCATACAATTAGCACATCAGTGACATGAAACACCTGGTTTCTTTTTTCCCAATAAATTTATCTTCCTGTTACTGTTTCTTGGCTAACTTCTTTTGGAATTTATCCTAGCTTTAATTGGCCTTACAATTATAATAAACTTTGCACCTTGATTTGAGAAATGGGTTTGAGCCTGCAAGTTCTTTTTGAGACATCTTGTGACAGGGATCTGAAACCCCAGCATTTTTGGAGTGCCCTTGGACCTCAACAAAAGGACCTGGATTCAAACCCTGCTTTTGAAGCTTAGACTATTTGTATGGTCTTAGGTAAATCCCTTAATTTCACTAGACCTCAGTTTACTCATTCATAAATGAACAAGTCAGATCAGATGACCTCTGAGGTCGATTCTCTTTCTGCTCTAAATATGTGAATTTAGGATTAAATGACCCAATTGTGACACATTGGTTGTGCTTCTGTGGGTAAATCACACAAATTCTAGGTGCCCTAGACAATTCTCTACAACTTTAATAAATCATGGTCCAGTTACTGATCTGTATTACTAGAAGATATTACCTATACTGATTAATCACGTCTGAACTAATAATAAATGAAATGGAATACTCAGAAGTTGATGTCAACTATTTTTATTTGATAAACTCATCTCTCTTTTTTTAGGTGCTAGCAAAAATAAGGCCACGTAGACAACATGTCCTAAGTTCAATACTTATTTTATTCTCTGGTGTTACTCTGAAACAAAGGGACTTAGAACAATAATATTAAAAAAAAAAAAAGTCAAAGCTGCAAGGCACCTTAAGGTCACCTTTGTCCCCACTCCTTGTTTTATAAATTCTAAAACTGAAGATGCTAAGAGAAGTGAAGGGACGTAATGAAAGTTCTAGAACAAGTGAGGTAGCCAGGTTATTTGAGATAAAAGTCCTTGAAATTCAGCCTTCCTATTATGCCAACAGTTTCCAATAATCATCATAACACATGTATTAAGCACTTAATTACAAATGATGCTTAGAAATACCACACAAAACAAGTTAAATAGACATGATTTCTGTCCTAAAGGATCCTTTAGTTGAGCCAATTGACAGATACTTCCAAGGAAAGAGCTTCAGAAGTAACAGTTGTAACATACACAGCAATAGTAAACTGAAAAGCAAAAAAGCATTAACCTCCCTCTTTGCATCTTTAATTTTTAATCTATGAATGTTTTTAATTGATTGTTTAATTTGCCAGAGTAACAGAGAAGGCACATTACATTTTTGTGATTTGGTGTGATGGAAATGCAAAATAAATAGAGCCAACTGTTATACTACTCAAGACATTTTGATCATTCTAGGAAAATACCACAAGAATTCTACCCCAAGTTTTGTGCTTTCTCAAGCGATATTTCCCCCCAATATTGTCATATCCTGCTAACCTGGCTCTGCAATCTTTGCAAAAAGTCATAAATTTCTTTAGGCCCCTGTGGTTTATTGCTTAGCTAAAATGTTAGAGGATTTTTTCTTTCTAAATTTTGCCTATATTTGACTGAAACTTAGAACACAAATTCACCCTATTTTCACTTCCCTAATATGAAATTTTTGACACTCTGCACTTTCATGTGATAGAAAGAAAAATGCTTGTGAGCCTCAAGTCATCTTCCTTTTCAAGCATGAGGGACAATGAGTACTAACTATACATTTGTATTCTCAATGTCAACTATCTTTGCTTTTTAAATCAAAATTTTCTCACATGTGGTATGGATATAAAATACAGGATTTTTTCACATAGGGTTACAGTCAAAGGTTCTGCCATTTGGTCCTTCACAAACACCAATCTCAGTCATGACTGTACTTTGACCATTTTTTAATCTTATCCATTCTTAAAGAATAATTCAAATATAGAAAGTAAAAGGTCCAACAAGGGATGTTCAGGACCTACAGCAGAAGCAGCCCAGTCTCAGGGTTATCTTTAGGACCTTGAGCATAGTGGTAGCTACCTTCTAAGGATCCAACATGTCAATTCAAGCAGAAGTTGAATTCTTTTTGTCCTCCTCCTTGCCTCACCACATATACTTCTATGGGAATGTTTGATTGCTTATATTTTGCAAGGTATTTTAGGTTGGGGGCAGGAGGCGCTACATTCATTCATTTATCCCTCCTCCCCCAAACAAGACAATTTGCTTTTTTGACCTGTGTAGTTTTCATTTATGATTTCTTGAAATACAATTATGAAAAAAATCTTTAAGTAAGCCCATTATGTTTCAAATGGATCTATCTACTAGATTACCCTTTAAACCCAACTCACCAAAGAAAAGTCAGTTATAGCCCCAGCCCAAGTCTCACTGGCTTACTGTTTAGATTTTGATAGCACAGAATGAGTATAAATAGTATTTGTCTTCAGCAAGAGTCAGGAACTTTGAAGTTCTCCTCCTGGATGGTAAATTAGGCCATCTTTTGTCTCAATTTTTACCTACACTTTAGTGACTGAATGGAAGTTACCTCAGTCCAAAGACCTCAATTTAGAATCTGGAATGGCTAATCTTACCCTGTAGTACTTTGGGCCATCATCAGTAGTTTTGACCTTTGCCTTGCCCCAACATGCCTTGGATTGCCATTAGTACTCCAAAAGATTGGCCAATACTAAGTCCTAGATCAAGTCCTAGTGGGTCATAGTTTGGGTCCTGATAGATTCAGAATGAATATAAATAGTCATTTCAGTTCTGGCCAGAAATCCTGAGGGCCTTCCCCTCCCAGATTTATTTATTTTTTATGTGGATTAAATGAAACAGGTGGTTCTTTGCCTCAAGTGTTAAGCTTTAATCACCAAATGGGCATGGCTTCAGTCAAACTGAGACAGGTTAAAGACTAGTTTAAGAAGACTAAGGTCTCCCATTAGACGGAGAGACTGGCCACCTCCAGTCACCCTGATTTGCATCTGGCCGCTGGGCAATAATGGCTCTGGAAGGGAAAGTGAGGCTGGTGACCTCTCACAGCCCTCCCCCACTTAAATCCAACTGGATGAGGTCCTGAGTAATTAGGTGGGGTTGACAGAAGACTGAAATATGAATAGAATTACTCCCAGAAGCAACCAGGATGGGGATCATCAATTTAATCTTATAATCCCACCCTCTGTGGAAACAGTGGTTACCTTCCCCCACCCCCCCTTGCTGTGTCCAATTAGAAATCCAAATTATGTCAAACCCCTGAGATTAAATTTCCCCTATAAAACTGTTCATGGCTCATGCCATCTTTGCTGAATTCTTTTTGAGATTATAACCCACCACAGCATTCTATTTCCCTTCCCCACTCCCCCATGGTAACTTCCTCTCATACTTCCCTTCTTAATGTATTATGGTCTTTCTCCTTCTTACAGCTAACTCTTTTTAAGGGGTTAAATCTCTTTTAGGATTTAGCCTGCTGTCTAAGAGAATACTCCAATCTAGGGGGCAGCTAGGTGGCTCCATGGACAAAGCCCCAGCTCTGGTCAAGAAGACCTGAATTCAAATCTGACCTCAGACACTTAACACTTCCTAGCTGTGTGTCCCTGGACAAGTCACTTAACTCCAATTGCCTCAGCAGGAAAAAAAAAAGTATGAAGGAGTCAGGTTATGGTGGGCTCTGATTCCTCATGTTCCCTTCTTCTGATTAATTCTGAGTTCCACTAGGAAACTTGTCTTTTCCATTGTTAATTGTTAAAACCCCTTTCCTTCCTAACTATATGCTCTCCCACTCTATGAAATAAAGTCAAAAAGCAAATTTCATATTTACCACTTCTTATGTCTATTGTATCTCTTCATTTTGTCTGTAACCTCTTCTCCTAAATAAGTCTACCTTTTGCCACAGTGAATGTCCATTATGAATTCTTCACATGAATGAACCCAACATTTGGTGCTCTCCTAAATGACATCCAACTCACCTGCACATCATGGCATCATCTCCCTAATGTTATGGATCTCTCTGAGAACAGACAAACAACAATAAAAATCCAGGCCCTTGTCTTGATGTCTAACTTGTAGACATAGATTTGACTTTGAAATTCAAATGGATATTAGAAATTACTTCATCAGCACAGCAGATAGCTTAGCAGAGAAGTACAGAGTGCAAAGTCTTTCAAATCATAATAAATTAATCAAACTGGCAGATTTTCTTAGTTTGAAAGAAAGGAGAAAGGGTTTTGTTTCAGCAGAAGATTCTTTTCTCAGATTAGTTTACTATATTAGATTTCTGAAGCATCCTTTTAAGGACAAAAGAGACACACATATACTTTCCCTGACTGAGGAAATTCCTCAGCCTATTATCCTTTTCTTCCTTTATAGTACAGTACAGATTCAAAGCTCCTCTATGAAGCCCTCCCTGATCTTACTCAGATGAAAGGAATCTTTTTCTCAGTGAGAAAAATTCCAGTCTTGCAAGCTCTGGCTAATATGAAAGCTAGGGATCTACTCTGAAAAGGCACTGGGAGTGTCTTACAATCAAGAATTACCAGGATGATAAGAAAATATTATGTAGCATAATTTCTCATAATGCACACTTTTTCTTACTCCCTTTTATGAGGTATTATATCTATTTGTATTCATTCATGTTTTATTTTCCCCTTGATAGTTTGTAAGCTTTTTTCAGGGTTTATTGTTTATTGAATTGAATCCCAAAAGAAATATACCCACTCTAAACAAGACAGAAAGTATACTGGGTGAGTGGTGGTGGTAGTTTAAAAAAAAAAAAAAAAATCCCCAGAGAAGAAAAAGTTGGAACGTATGAAACTTAATCAAAGGAAGGTGTCTCCTGTCATCTCTATGTCATCTCAATCTTGAACTTTGTTATGAGAGAAAGGTCCTTTACTTAGTTTGCAGACTAGTATTTTATTCAAAGCCAAGTTACACTGTGCATTCTTTTAAATGGGACTAGGAGATCTCTGACTCTGGAGATCAGTGTTACTGTTGTTAAGAGTCTTGAAAGAAATGTTCCTCATACTGTCTTCTGCCATTGTAATCATCATTTGAATTGGGGCTATCACTCATGCCATAATGCCACCTTAAACAGATAGTGAAGGCCCCCAGAATGTCAGGAAACATTGAGGTTCAGGTGAATCTATCCTCAAGTTGAAAAAAAATTTCAACTAAATCTAGTAATTTTTGATCGCAAGAAACTCACTGTGTCTTTTGAGAATAGATCTGTGGCTTTCAGTCAGAGCTGATAAAATTGCAAAGTATCAAATAATATGCCAGCATCTAGCCCAACAAGACTTTAGGATTTATAGTAACCCAATGATTGTGGGGATCCTGGGATCTAAGCAATGAATATATTATCTGAAATAAATAACAAGAGATGTGGCAATTTCATGACAAAACTGATGGATTCAATCAAATGAAGTAGAGATGAATATATTACTGGTATGAGAATATACAGAATGAATATAAATAAAGGCTAAAAAGTCTCTACTATTTTAGTAAGATATAATTATTTTATTCTCTTGTTTTAATCTGGGAAGTGAATAGCTATTTTCCTTGCACTAGGCTGTTTTAAGCATTGTTTTTTCCTTTCCTTTTTAAAAATAAAGACATAACTTTATACATGTATGTATTTTAACCTATCATGCTTTATTATTGTTACCTATTTATTCAGAAGAAAATTCTGATGGGAATCATGTGATATTGGTTTTGCATTTGTTTTTTCAACATTATTTGAAAAAAGTAAAGTGGTCAGTGATTCTAAATCTTCTTTAGTTTATGACTAAAGTATTATTCTTTTCTAAGAGGAATCACTAGAGTAGAACCTGGGGGCATGTGAATGTAAGTGCAAGGGTAAATACCATACAGTTTTCAGCATACTGTATGCTGAAGTAAGTAAACCTTTTGAGAACCATTATCTAATCCAGTGTACTTTCATCTCTCTAACATTCAATGTAAATTCTTCTAATGATTTAAAGCCATTTTCCTTCTTTTGTGTTGGCATGGGATTAGGAAGGGATCACAAATAAATGATGACTGGTCTACAAACTTACCAGATAGGACATTCTAAGATTTTTTGCATCCCAATGAGGACATTCTTTACTTCGTCGATACTGACTGTAGATAAATCCATTTCTTTTCTCTCTCACTGAACCTTAACAGACACAAGGTAAAAATGATTTGGAAACAAATATTTCACATGAAACATTTTTTGAGTTTGCTTTTTAAACACAAAGTCTTAAGATTAGAGAGCTCCAACTATAGCCTTAATCAAAATTAAGTACTCAAAAAGGCCTTTATGAAAAGCAAAATCAAATCTAGTATTTTTTATGCTATACTTAGATTCGTTCAAGTATCTCTCCTTTTTACTTTCCAAGATTTTTTCTTCTACCTTTTTACCTTTTACCCAGTATTACAAGTAAAGCAAGCCTCAGTTTGTTTTCCACTGTCCAGAAAAGTAGGATACTAATATAGAATTTGCCCTTGCTGCTTTTCACTTTTAAGGTGTTCTCACTTCTTTTACTGAAGGGGATTAAGGGTATCATTACCTCTTAATCCCCTTTAGTGTTTCTCTTGCTGTCCCCCAACACTTCAATCCTAGATTCTTACATACAGACTGCACATCATTAATGATATATATATATATATACATACACATATATATATATACATACATACACACATATATACATACATACACACACACACATATATATGTATGTATGTAAATATATCACTGACCTGGCTACCACCCTTATTACCTATCACCTGGTCTATTATATCAACCTATAATTAGCCTCCTGGCCTATGACTGCTCTTCAATCCACTTGCCACCCAACTATCAAAATGATATTCCTAAAGCACATATCTGACCACTGGCTTCCCAATACTTTAAAGATAAGACATATCTATTTAGCATATAATGCGCTGGATAATGTTGTTTTACTCTATCTTTCCTGATAAAGCTCCAAAAGAGCCCCACAAGGACTCCCTGTTTTTACCAAACTTGTTTATTTGCATTTTCTCATAAGGGGTCACTCACTCGTTTTTACCTCTCCATGCCTGATCCCCCGCCAAGCTTGGAACGCTCTCCTTCATTTCCACCTCTTTCAATTCCTAGACAACTACTCGAGGCCTAGTTTGCGCCCAAAAGTTGGTACAACAGTCCCTTAGGCCGCAAACCACACTCAATCACCTATTGTCAGCATTCATCTGATTTCTTCCCACTGCAATGTAAGTAAGCTCCCTGAGGGCATGGGCTGCTTTGTTTTGGTTTCGTAACTTCAAAACACTTGCGTTTAATGGGCACCTAATAAACGCTTGCAGAATTGAACTGAACCTCGCCCCTTCTTCCCCAGGCTTCCCTCTAAACTCACTTTAGTCCTTTTCTCTTCAAGTTCTCTCTTCTCTCCGCCCAAGTAAAACACCAAGGTGCCTGGTCCGCATAAAGCCTTCTTCTTTCCGGAGTCTTCTATGGGATCTGGCGCGCAATCTCAGTTTCAATTTATACTGATTTCCCGCGCTTTTCTGTTGTCATGGTATCGGAACTCCGCCGACAGCCTCGAAGCCAATCACAACATCCACACGACCACGTAAACAGGGTGGGAAGAATGGGTTTGGCTCCTTTTGAGGGCTGTGATTGGCCCTCCTTACTTTCCGTAAGACGGAAATGGAAGGAGCCGGAAAAGGAAGAGGTTACGTACTGCGACGGGAGTGTTAGGCTCCGCCCTCTTCTTTTCTATTCTCTCAATCAGTGGGTTATTACGTCACAGTAATTGCTCTCCGAGAGTCGGAACCACCACCGGGAGCCACACTGTCCTTAGCAGAGCAGCAAGAGAAGTCCCGAGTCCTCCACCCCTTCCGCCGCGATGGGAATCTCGCCAGGTAAAGGAAATGACTGAGACTACAATACCCAGAGTGCATTGCGACAAGAGTCGCTTACGTGCGTAGTCAGGGGTGTGTATGTATTGGGGGGAGGAGCAATGAGGTGCAGTGCATCTTGGAAATCGTAGTCTCCAGGAGAAGCTGCATCGCGGACTTTCGTGGGACTTGGTGACGATAAAAAACAGGTCGAAGAATGTTCGCGTCACACGGCGGATACAAATCCTTAGATTTGTACAAATCTGTATATCTGTGTTTGGAGAATAGTGGTCAGGGGAAAGATTCTGGGAGTTAGGGGTAAACTACAGGTCCCATCATATCCGAGGTGGCTTGTAGCTGACGAGGCCAACTATCCAAGGGATCAGTAGGAGGAAAGCCGCTCTGGCCCGCTTCCGCTACGCCTTCTTTCTTAGTGTTTGTTATTGTTGTGCTTCTCCGCTCGCCGCCCCGCCCCGCCCCGCCTTATCCTAAACCAATCAGAGGCATGTCAATTCCGAGGGACAGGGGCCCCAACCAATCGTCCCTTCGTGGGCTCAGATGCCCTGAGTTTGGTCTCCATCCGCCATGTTAGAGTCTCCCCAGAGGGGCAGCAGCTGAGCCGGCCCCAAGTAGTCCTTGCACCGGTGTTGGGCAGGCGCCCCCCGGGGGCGGGAAGCGGGTAAGGAGGCTCGAGATTCCTCCCGAAGGTGGTGTCCCGCTGCCTTGGGGCAGAGCTTTCGGAGAGCCGTGGACAGGTCACCGCGGAGAGCTGCGAGTGGGCCAGGAGCTCCCGGAACCCGAGGGGTCGAGGCCCAGCCAGGCCTCTGAGGTGAGGAGGTTCCGAAGAGGGGACAAGGAGGCGGATGGGCCCCGCGAGAGGAGGGAGGTCTCCCGGCCGGTGTTCTGCCCGGTCCAGGAGGGAGGGGAAATTCCTCGTAACTGGCCCCTGCCCCAACCAGGGAAGCTGTGTCAGTAAGTCAATATTTAGTAAGCGCTTACTGTGTGCTATATACTGTGCTAAGCCCTGTGGCAGTAAGGGTCCGGGGTTGTTGCAGTTACCGTTGGCCCTTTAGACTCGGGCCCCTCCTTAATACTATATATCCTTCTTACCTTCCAATCCTTTTTGTACCAAAGACATAAAAATAGTGAGTGAATAGCTAGG
Organism: Antechinus flavipes; assembly: GCF_016432865.1. NCBI lineage: Eukaryota > Metazoa > Chordata > Mammalia > Dasyuromorphia > Dasyuridae > Antechinus > Antechinus flavipes. The sequence goes on along the minus strand of NC_067401.1, from coordinate 130,309,177 downwards.
AGAATCTTCAGAGATAAGATTCAAGTTCAAGTCTTCTCTGTGGGCCAACACCGCCTCTCGGCTTCCCTCACGGCCCAGATAAAAATCTCGTGTTCTAGGGGAAGCCTTTCCCACACTACTTCATGCTAGTACCCTCTCCTTCCCTTGTTTGTACCTAGCTCTTTGCATGTTGTCTCCCTGTTAAGACTATGAGATCTTTTAGGTCAGGAGCTGTTTGTGCTTTTCCCTGTATCTCCAGCACTTAGGCACACTGTAGAAGGTTAATAAGTGTTTATTGCCTGACTGATTTCAACCAAGGCAATTTTTAAGACTATAAAAAGTTTCTTAATAAGGAGTTCATGAACTCCCAGTGGATCTTTAGGTAAATTCCAGGGTCGGTGAATTTGGATGGGGAAAAAAAGAAATCATATATGTATTTTTACAAACCCTTTGATTCCTTCATAAACCTTTATACTTTTATACATTTAAAAATGTTAGGAGAAATGCTCTATAGATTTCCACAGTGGTAGAGTGGGACCTCTCCCTCCTGCCCCCCCAAAAAAAAGAAAGAAAAAGATTAAGAGTTTTTGCTGTAAGTTATAAGGGAATTGAATGTTTTTCTTAGAAGAGAATTTCTATACATCAGGAGTTCCTGTGTCAATGAATCACAGTTCTAATGCAGAAAAAAAAAAAATAAGAGCTTAGGTTTTCCTGTAGTCACTCAACCTAATTTTGAAACAGAGAGGAAATGTGGTTTACCTCAAGTAGTGGTGAGCCAATGCTCTTGACTTAGAATGCTACCCCGCTGTTGCTGTTTGTCCTTCCTTATGGAAGAGGACCATGACATCAGGGAGGTGATGCCATGACATGCAAGAGAATTGGATTTAAGTGAGGGACGACTGGGCAAGGTGACCTGATTCACTCTCTCCTCCAGAGCTATCTGGGTCCATTGGCTAGATAGAGATCAGGATGACTGGAGAGGGACCTGGATGCAGTGGAAAATCTTGGCCTTTTTAAGCTGTTTGGCTAGATTTGGCTACATTTCTTTCATTAAGACCTTGCCTTAAACCTAAATCACTATGATTTTCATTGATTGGCCACCAAAAGGTCCCAGGCCAAATCTCATTTGGTCTTTATTTGGGTCCTGACCGACTCAGATTGAATGTAGATAGCAGTCTTTTCTGCTTTGGCCACAAACTCTAAGGGTCTTCCCCTCCCAGGTGGATTTATATAGATTATTATTTTTTTTTTTTTTGGACTAGGTGAAAGAGAAGAGTCTTTGCTTCAATTGCTACCTAGACTTAAATCACTGAATGAGTCTGGCCTCAGTCAAACTCCTGGTATGTAGGAGATGAATAGGCTATTTGGTTACACTGGCATTGACTTAGGATGGACCAACTCTTAGGCCTGATCTGTACCATTGACCAGAGATCACTTAAAGGGAGGATGCTGGATACTGATTTAGCCTTTTGGAAGAGAAACAGATAAAAAACTAAACTGTAAAAATGGACAAGAACTCTCCTTTTTCTCCTTTCCTCAACACATGGTCTCACTTCCTGCTTTTTATCCGTTAGTAAAATTGCTGACTGAATTCCAGACTATTTTGTGCTTTTCTTTTTGTGTAATGTGAGAATGGGGAAGGAGGATAGTTTTAGACTGAGGTTTTCAGAATGTGGAAAGCCAGACTAGCCATTTCTTGTAGGTAGAATCTTGTAGATGACCCTAACTTAATTTTTTCGTTGTTCATTTTTTTTGATATTCATTTAAAAATTTTTGAGTTCCAAATTCATTCCCTCTCATGCCCCTCCTCCACCTATTGAGAAGCATTGAGAAAGCCAGCAACAAATAGAATGTCTATTATATATGTGAAGTCATGCAAAACATATTTCTATATTAGCAATGTTGCAAAGAAAAGGGCAAGAAAAACAAAGTGAAAAACAAAATATGCTTCAATCTGCACTCACAGAGTTCATTAGTTCACTTTCTCTGAAGGTGGATAGCCTTTTTCACCATGAGTCCTGGTCCTATCTAAAGCTCTTGGGAGATCATGAAGTACACTTGATTTTTCAAGGATAGATATTGAACTTTTGTGTTCATATTTGAATAAATTATGTGTCAACAAGGTTGGAGTTAGAAATATAGGAACATTTTGGTAATCAAATTGAGCCTAGGTTGGGGTAAGTTTGGTAAATTGTCATTACCTCAAAAGAAATCTCTCATTCAAGCACTATAGAGTCTTCTTTAATAAGAACATTCCAGCTAGTATTTTGCTTTACAAGGCTTTATCTCTGTGTTAAAGAAAAAATAATTTTATTTTAAAAACTGGTTTATAAAAATATTATATAGTCTTATATTGATAATATATCAATATAACAATATAACAAAAAACAAAAAAGAGGGGTAAGAAATGAGTGGCACATTATTCCCATTTTGCAGACAAGAAAATTTAGGCCAAAAGAAATTAAATGATTTGTCCATAGTTAATACAGTGAGTTGTTATAGACCTGGGGTTCAAAACTCCAGGGCTCTCGTGATTCTTTCTACCATACTAGTGTTTCCACATAAATTGTTATTTGATCTTCACAGTCTATCTACATAGAGTCTATCTAATCTATCAACTTTCCAGTCTTATCAGACCTAATTCCAACCCTAAATCTAATATCTAATCCTACATGGGCTGATCAAGATTTGCCTATGTTATAGAAGAAGAAATTAAGGTACAAAGAGGTTATGACTTGTTCAAGGTTACATGAAACTAATATCATCTTCTGCTCTTTGACTGGTGGTGTTCTTATATAGTTCTTTCCAATTTACATTTGATTTTAAGGTACTTAAATTATTTCGTAGAGACCAAAGAAATTTTCCAAATCACCTGTATCCTCTTCACTACATAAAAACTCTGGTTTATAAACATTATTAAAATTGAATTAACTGTCCTCTTGACAAGCTACATACCTGACTTAGAAAATAATAAATGCTTTTACCTATCTATAATAGACCAGTTCCTAATGGAAGCCATTATTAATGATCATTGGATGGGGAAATTCAGGATGATATTGATGTCCCAAGAGAATATCTAGAGTTGAATCTCAAGTTAATGATTAAGAAAGGTATAAGAATAGGGTTTTTTGGTTTTTTTTTGGGGGGGGCGGGGGGAGACAGTTGGGGTTAAGTGACTTGCCCAGGTCACATTGCTAGGAAGTGTTGAGTGCCTGAGGTCAAATTTGAACTCAGGTCCTCCTAATTTCGGGACTGGTGCTCTATTCACTGCGCCACCTAGCTGCCTTCCTCTAAGAACATTTGAAAGTATATGTCATTTGTTTTTTGCAAACGCTGAATAGCTTTGTTCAGATGTGATTAAAAATAAAATTAAGACTTTAAAAATTCATTTGTTTCTTATGCAGAAATTTTATTTCCTCCCCCCCTTAGGTAAGAGGTTTCACTTTCTAAACATTGTGTAGTAATGTTGATATTCCTTTTTTTTTTTTTTTAAATTTAACATTTTTATTGGATATCCTTTGTTTTTATTTCACCTTCTTTTCTTTCTTTTTTTAATTTTTAAATAATTTTTTATTAACAGAATCCATGCCAGAGTAATTTTTTATAACATTATCCTTTGCACTCACTTCTGTTCCGATTTTTCCCCTCCCTTCCTCCACCCCCTCCCCCAGATGGCAAGCAGTCCTTTACATGTTAAATATCACCTTTTCCATGGATATGCCTTCCCACTCCTTACCCGGAAAAATCATCCCTGGGGGGAAGAAAAAATCTAAAAGAACTAGGAGGGGGAGGGAAAGCAAATTCAGCAAAACTAACCTCTATATCAATATGTACAGTGTTCCATTATATTTTAGACTCCTCAAGAGTAGTGAGGTTTTTTTTACCTTTTTTTGTATTCTCAGTGCTAAACAGAGATTGTAGAACACAGATGGTGCTTAATAAATGCTTCTTGACTTGCTTTCATACCTGAAATCCCTTTTTTCTACAAAAAAAGGAAGAGAGGAGAATTTCTCCTCTCTTCTTCAAGTCCAGGCTTGGTCATTACAATTACCCCCACTTAAAATGTTAGAGTCATTATATATGTTATAATCCTGACTTTACTTTCTACTCTGTTCATATGTCTTTCTTTATTCTTGACTCTTCATATTCATATTTTCTTACAATGCAGTAATGCTTCTTTATATTTATTTATCATAATTTGTTTAGCCATATTCTATTTGATGAGCATCTACTTTGTTTCCAGTTCTATGGTACTACAAAAAGTGCTGTTCTAAATATTTTAATATATGTAGGACTTTTCTAATTGTGATTTTCCTTCAGGTGCCTAACACTAGGATCTTTAGTAGCACTTTTTGTATGGACATGGTATTCACTTTCTCAGCATGATTTCATGTCACTTTCCAAAATGGTTAGAACAATTCTTTACTTCACCAACATTGCTGATTTTCATCTTTGCTAATTTGCTGGATATGAAATGAAATCTTGGATTTGTTTTGATTTATATTCTTCTTATTTGTGATTTGGGGCAGTCTACCATATGATTGTTATTATTTTGCAATTTTTCCTGTTAGAACTGTTTGATAATATACTTTTTTTTTTTTTTTAACCACTTGTCCATTTGGGAATGGTGGCTTTATGGAGAAACAAGTTCTTGTTTCTTAGGGATTTGAGTGAAGTTATATACTCTTCATTACAAGTTAGCATTCATTTCTTTTGTAAAACATTTTCTGAAATAATTGTTTTTTTTTCCCTTTAGTCCCAAAGCATGGAGCCGCAGGTTAATCTAAATGTGACTTTTAAAAATGAAACACAAAGCTTCCTGGTTTCAGACTCAGAAAATACAACTTGGGCTGATGTGGAAGCAATGGTGAGTGGTTTTATTTTGCTCCCCCTTTACCAAAATGAAAGTTTTCCCGAAGATAATTATTTTTAATAGTGAAATTAAATAGATTTAAAAAGTTTTTATACTTACCAGATTTATCTTGTATGAAAAATTTTCTTTGAAAGTAATGTTTTAGTTGGGAATTAGAAAATGCATTCTTTTTAAAAAAGAAGCTTTGAAGAATAGTGGTTACTTTGGGAGATAAAAGACTTAATGGGATTTTTTTTTTTTTAATATGGGAGGGATTCAAAGGACTTTTGTTTTTTGTTTGTTTTTTTTAATGAACACTATGAATGAATTGGTATGGACTTCATCTTGCTTATGCTCTGGTAGTATGTTCTTATACATGAGAGGAGATAAGTCAGTGTTCATTGTCAACTGCAAAGGAGGTAGGTTTTTCTAAGAACTGATCGGTTACTTTATTGCTAAGTCATAGGTGGCTTGTTCCAAAATTAAGAAGGAGTATTCCTGCTTGTAGGAGCTTACATGGTAGGCCATCTGCTCTCTTTGGTAGTACTAATACCATACTTTGGTAAGTACTTTGTACTTACTATGTTTGTCTAGGTTTCAGTAGTCAATGTTTTACTTCCTGTGTAGCAGTTTATTTAACGGGAACCTTTGCTTAATTAAGATTCCACTTTTGAGCATAGTATCATGTGGGAGTAATTTAAAAGAATCATTAAGCTATAAAAGCTATATATATATATATGATATATATATAAAAGTTATAAAAGATCATGTAATCCTTTCCTTCAAGCAGGTAATTGTGTTAAAATAGAAGAGATGACTGCCTAGGAATTGGATCTTGTTTTTCTGAAATGTGACGTTTCTTGTTTTTCCTGTAATGGGTAAAGTTGAAAGTTATTTTGGTTCTCAAATTGCATAATATGTGTGTTCTCACTTGCAGGTAAAAGTTTCATTTGATCTGAACACCATTCAGATAAAATACCTGGATGAGGATAGTGAAGAGGTAAAGTATATTATAGTACTCATTGCTGACTTTTTAGGACAAAGATTTTCTTATTTCCTAGGAATGCAGCAGAGCTCATCAATTTTAGAAAATAATTGGTTTAGTTTGTAGGTTTCATAAAGTGCTGATTGAAAATAGCTACCCATGAATAGGGACTTAGGGAAAATGATAGGCTTGGGAGACAGAGAATGAAGCAGAATGAAAGAAGAAAAATTAATATAACTGCTGCTTTTTGTTTTTAAATTATTTTAAATCTAAATACATAAGCAGAGTGTGAATAGTGCAAGGAAGCAGTATGGGAATAAGCACATATAAAAGAGTACCTGTTATATATAAGGTACTGCGTTAAATTCTTTACATTATTTCATTTGTTCCTCACAACAAGCCTGCAAGGTAGTTGCTTGTTATTATTCCTTTTTTACAGTTGAGGAAACTGAAGCAAATAGGAGTTAAGAGACTTTCCTAGGGTTATACAGTAAGTGCCTAAGGCTAGATTTGAACTCAGATCTTTATGATTGCAGACTGAGGGCTCTATTTACTATACCTCTTAGCTGCTTCTAACAGACATGAATTTACATATAAATGAAAGAAAGAGTTAGTGTGGGAAAATATTATTACTCAGTTGTTTCTGTCATGTCTAACTCTTGGTGACCCCATTTGGAGTTTTCTTGGCAAAGATACTGGAGTAGTTTGCTATTTCCTTCTCTAGCTCATTTTACAGATGAGGAAATGGAGGTAGACAGGATTAAGTGACTTGCCCACGGTCATACAACTGTTTGAGACCAGATTTGAACTGAGGAAGATGAGTCTTGCTGATTTCAGGCCAGGTACTTTATCTACTGTACCACCTAGCTATCCAAAGGAAAGACTATTGATATTGAAAAAATTGGAAGTCTTTTTTAAATTTTGCCTTTGTATTAGGCAATCATTGCTAATAATATAAATGTTCATTTAATGATATGTTTTTATTTCATTGTTCTTTCTCTTTTATAGGTGTCCATCAATAGTCAAGGTGAGTCTTGTTTTTTACTACCTGGGAAAACTATTATTATGTTTATCAATCCATACTTGGGAGACTTGGTTCTCCCTAATTTAAAAAACACTGGGGAAAATTACTGGTTCACATATTTTCATTTGCATTGGAGCTTTGCTCCAGCATTATTCACTACAATAGTCATATATATATTTGAAAAAATAAATTTGATTCCATTTTGTAATCGATTTTATTCTTTACCAACCACTGTTATTTTGTCTGAATGTTTTAAGTTGCATTTCTAGTTTTCAAGTTAAGAAGTTCAGTTTTGTTTTTAGAATTAAATTTAAAAGTTTGATTTGCCTCTAAATAATTTTAGTTTTAAAAAAAACCTTTATACCACTCTCCTTGACCAATTAGAGGAAATCTATTATATATATCATAAGTTATTCTTGCAGGTGGACCAAATCAATCAGAATTTCCAGATGAAATTCTAGAGATAAGATGAAAATGAGGGATTGCTAGCCCTGTCTTCCTGATTTCTATCCATCATTTTACTCCCCACACCTTAATGTTTCAGGTTTTATAACCATATTATTTTCCTCATTTATGATGTAGTGCTTTCTTTTCTTTCCTTTTTTTTTTTTTTTTTTTTGATGCTCTTTTTTTTTTTTGTAAAAGTGATACATCATATTTCATTCAAAGTCTCTTGGTTTGCTGGGGAGCTAAAGGCCCCTTTTTAATTGGTAACTGTTAACTCTACCAATAACTTGAATGTGCTTGGAACTTTGTCATCTCAGTTTACCTTAATTTCAGTTGTGACAGGTAGAAAGTAAATTCACATTGGATCTAATCCAAGAGCATGTAGTTACTGAGAGGACCTCATCTGGCACTTGAATTTACAAAGTAGGCCTCTAGCATGAATTCAAAGATTAGTATCATGGAAAGGTTCTAGAGTGTGTGTTGTAGTGTCTTAGGAATTTAGTAGTTTTTCCTTTAAGAATATTATGCCAACTAATGTGCAGTACATTGCATTATTGCTCTAATGATGTCATATGATCTTGAATTGATGTATAGGCAGTCCCTAACTTTTCAACAGCAAAAGCACCAAATTGGAACTTAGAATTTCTCCATGAAAACAATATTGTAAGTAATGATAAGGTTTCCAGATCACCCCACACAAGCTGTTTTAACTTTTAATGTAGCTAAGATGATAATCCTGAACCTCTTTGATTCCTAAATCACCTGACCTCCTTTGAACCATCAGAAGTGGTAACCGAGTAAGGGGTAAAGGATTGGGAGTTTTGGTAACTGATTTTCAGATTCATGAAGGTAGTGTGGCAAGAAAGGGGTCCTAATAGAAGGCCAGCTTTTACTTTTTTCTTGTGTATAGATTGTTTAAAAGTTAAATATTCTTATTTCAAGGACCACTTGTCCTTTTTAGTTGTTGTATAAGTACTCATGTATTTTTTTTTTTTTTTTTATGTTCTTGTAGGAGAATATGAAGAAGCCCTTAAGGTAATCACTACCACTTTCATTTTCAAAGAATTTTTTTAAAAAACATGTCTATATTGATTAGAAAATTGGACCTGAATTTCCAAATTCACTGAGAAGATCACATGTCTGGGTATATAGTGAAATTTGTTTATGTAGAGTCCTATGAAGAAGGCCACCCATGACATAAAGGCTACCCCAGCCAAATTCACTATAGTATTGCTCATCTTGGATTAATGTTTTGGTACTGCCACTCAAGAAATAGTTTAAAAAAAAAAAAAAAAAAAGAGGAAATGTTTGCTCTAGAAATTTTGCTTCCTTAGTCATATAAGACCTTTTTTCCACTTTTTCCTTTAGCTCATGAATAGTCATACATAAATATACTATAAATTTTACTCGGGTATGGAGGAAATAGTTTGAAAATGTACATAGTTGAAATGAATAACAAGTATAGTCTTATGTTGCACAGCACAAATTTAGAGAATTGGGAAGTTTTTTCCTGTTTCATGTTCTCTCTTTCTGATTCATAGAGTCCATTTTTCAGATTCTAAACCTTGGGGTTATCTGGCTTTTGAATGGTGTTCCCTTTCCATTGTCCAGTCCAGGTTTTAGTTATTTCTTTCATGTGATTGAGAGAAGTAACCATATGGCTCCCCTTTGATCTTGGAAGAAGCAAGAATCTTTCATATTTGAGCCTCAGGCCCATCATTTCTGGCTTCTGGTCAGAATTACTATCTAGGTAGCTATATACCTCACCAATTCAGCCAGTTGTTCCTCAAGTCTGTCTCCTAGGAATCCTTAGTTAAATTTTTTCTTGATTGTAGGTATTTTGCCCTTTTCCTTAGTTTCCCTTAGTTATCTATATAAAATACTAAAGAGTTCTGGAAGATCTCTCTTCAGAATCAAGAAGTATCTTCATATGAATAGGTGTGCTTTTTTCTATCAGACAATGAGATGTAACCCAGCTTGTTTCCTTCTGAGCCTTACCTGCTATGAAGTTTAGAGCTACTGTAAATTCAATGATCAGCTTCCTTATACTAAGTGCTTTGTATATCTATTTTTTTTTAAAACTCTATCTTAATTATATCATAATGTCTGATTTTATATGTATATCCAATTTGCATTCTGGTCTAAATTCTTTTTGGAAGTATAAATCATAAAATTAATTCTTTCCTGCCTTCACTTTTACTGTTATGCTAGGCAATTACCTTAAATGTTTAATCTTGATCAATTTGTTCTGACTTTCTTCCTACCTTCTCTTGATCTGAAAACCAGATATAAAAGCAATTATGGTTCTATCTCCTTTATTCATTGCCAATTATATTAGCTCTCCTGGCTCAACTTAGATGTCCAAGTTAAAGAATTTCACAACTAACATATTAATGTGTTAAAGATAATGATTATTTGGACTTGAGAATTCCACATTGCATTCTTTTATAAATACTTAGGACCAACTTTGAGAGCAGTTATCAGATCAACGTATTTTCTGATAGTTTTTAGCTTTTTAGATCCTTCATAACTTGGCCTGAACCTGTCTTTCCAGTCTCACTGCAATCACTTCCACCTTGCTCTCTGAATTCAGCCACATAGGCTTTCTCTCTATTTCCCCAAGTTCTCTATTCTTGCCTGGAATACTCTCTCTCCTCTCATCTGCCTCAGAATCCCTCTGTTTCTCCAAGATGTAGCTCAAACACTATTTTCTACATGAAGCCTTTCTGGATCTCTTCTTCCAGCTGCTGGTGTCCTTCCTCTCAAACTACCTTGTATTGCAATACTACTTATTTAATTGTGTTTATTCTCTTTAGTTACATAGGTAATCACCTTCCTCTTTAGAATATGAACTCCTTGCAATTTGAAGTCATTTCATTTTATTTGTATTGTTTCTGCTTTGCACAATGCCTGGCATGTTGTAGACCTTTAATACATACATATCAATAGATTAGTGTGTTTCTTTTTAGGTCAACCTAATCATTCCTATGACTTCCCAACTCTGAACACAACTGTAGTGGCACCATTCCTCTACATCTGTTGTCTTCCTATTATTAGAATGTAATCTTTGAGGTTAGGGACTGACTTTTCTTTTTTCATTTATATACTCATTGCATAGAAGTATGCTTCTTACATGCTTTTTCATTCATTGAGATCCTGTATGTATACTTCAACATTATAAAGATAACCCTTTGATCTATTATCACTGCTCCAGACTTTTTTTTTTTTACTCCATAGACTTTTCACATAGACAAGCATTTAACTGAAAAGTGGCCTTTTTTGTCATGGTTATCTGACATAGTTTTCATTGAATTTCTACAAAATCTCATACAACCATGATATAATAGAATTTTGGACTTTAGTGAGGCAGACTGGATATTCTGGCTCCAATATTTCCAGTATTTTTGATGTTCTTTGAGTGAGAAAATGCTTAGTAACAAAAAGTGCTAAGTTCAGTAATGCATTTAAATTTATTTGTATTTAATCAAAGTAGTATAATTATATCATAAACATTTTAAATTAGTAATGTGTTAATAGTACTTCAGTCTATTGAAAGTATGTTTATTGATTATTCTGAATCATTTCATGAAGTGAACCTGTTATATTTACTCCAAGGGATGCTCGCCCTGGGGTCTAGAACTAGCCAAAAGAGAAACATTGATCTCTATTATAGTTTTCTTAAATAATAATTTATTTTTGTTACCAATTAAAAATAAAAATTAACATTTTTTAAAAATTTGAGTTCCAAATTCTCCTCTCTCTCTTACTTTAAGTAAGCAATTTTATATAGTCTATACATATGCAATCATCAAAACATATTTCTATATTAGTCATGTTATGAAAGAAACTACGGGCCAAAAAGACCCAAAACCCCACAAAAATAAAGTGAAAAATAGTATGCTTTGATCTGCAATTAGACTCCATCATTTCTTTCTCTGAAGATAGATAACATTTTCATTTTGAGTCCTTTAAAATTATCTTAGATCATTGTAGTGCTGAGAATAATTAAGTCATGCTTAACTGATCATCATACAATTTTGCTCTTATTGAGTGTGTTGTTTTCCTGGTTCTTTCACTTTACTTTGTATAAATCCATGTTAAGTTTTTCCAAGTTTTTCTGAAATCACCTTGCTCGCTATTTCTTGTAGCACAGTCATGTATCACACTTGTTCAGACATTCCCAGGCTGGTAGATATCTCTTCAATTTCCAATTCTGTGCCATCACAAAGAAAAAACAAACAAAAAAACAAAACAAAAAAAAAAAAACCTGCTATAAATATTTTTGTGCAAATAGGTCTTTCCCTTTTTCTTCTTTTTTTAAAATCTCTTTGAGGCACAAACCTGGTCATGATATTGTTGGATCAAAGGGTGTACACAATTTTATAGCCTTTTGCACATAATCTAACAATTTTTATTGGGTTAATTTCCTTCCGTTATTTCATTTTGGATTTTTTCTGGAATCTGTTAACTTTTAAATGGGATGTGCTCTCAAATGATTTTTGAGGGTCCCTTGGACAGCAAGGAGGAAATATCAGTCAATACTTAAAGAAATTCAGGTTACTTATTAGAAAGTCAAATATTGAAACTGAAGCTTAATACTTTAGACACATAATGAGAAGATGGGATTCATGGAAAAGATCTTGATTTTGGGAAAGATTGAAGGCAGAAGGAAAGGGGGAAGGAAGAAGATAAGGTGGATAGATATTATCATGGAAACAACAAACCCATGAATTTGGACAGACTTTGAGAAATAATAGAGGATAACGGGGTGCTATGGTCTGTGGGCTCACAAAGATTTGGATACGACTATACAACAAGCTCTAAATATCTATTATCATTCCTACTACGTTGTAATTCCCTAAGAGTAAAAACCATCTTATATGTTTTTATCACTTCTACCCCATGGTAAGAAATAAAAGCTGAATGAATGTTTTTAGTCTGAAGCAATGTTTTTCAGCTTGTTGGCTGCTGACTCCTAGAGGACTATAGAGTTATTACAAAGGTGCCATCCCATCAAATGACTCTAAACTTAGTAAAATATAAGTAGTTGAAATAGGCTAATATTTTCTACTGATAGAATAAGTAATACACATGTTTATTATTATTTTTAAATTTGTAAATGCTATTATGATTTTTTTAGTTAATAGATATCAATAATGTACAATTATCATTATGTGAAACTGATTTTTTATATTAAAATGGTAGTCTCTTTTCCAATCTTTTTTTGTGTATTGGCCTAGAAACTTTTCTGAGAAAATTGTCAGACAGGTGGCCACTTAAAGCACATTTATTTCCCTTTTTAGTGTTCCATGGGAAACACTTTCCCATGGGGGAAAAGGACCTTAGATGTCAGGATGAAACTTCCAGGTGTCTATATATCATTTGTCACTGATATTTTTTTTCTTTTAATATTTTGCTTTATTATTTACTTTTAACATCTTTTCTTTTAAAATTTGAATTTAAAATTCTCTCCCTCTGTGCTGCCCCCTCCCAAACCATGAAGAAGATAAACTATATCAATTATATATGTAAAATCATGTAAAAGATATTTAGCTATACTTCCCCAAAAAGGGCAAGAAGTGAGAAAAGTATATTTCAATCATTTTGAGTCTTTTAGAATTCTTTTGATTCATTGTATTGATTGTAGTAACCAAATCTTTCATAGCTGATCATTGTTACAACTTTGCTATTGCTGTGCACAATGATCTCCTGGTTCTTCTCACTTCATTTTGCATCAGTTTATATAGTACTTTCCATGTCTTTCTGAAACTTTTTTCCTTGTCATGACTGATTTTTAATACAAGTTAGGATTTAGGGTGATTTTTAAGAATAGTTAAATATGAAAGGGTGGAATTCTAGTCAATAAAAACATTCCACCGATGAAAAACTATGTTGGATTTTCTAAAACTTTGCAAATCTTTTACATTTGTATTCAGTTTTAATAGCAAATTTTTGCTAATTGACATATTTGGCAAAGAAATAAGCAGTTAGAAGTAATTTTGCATGTGGTATTTAATTTCTTTTAAAACTACAGATCCTGATTTTTTTCAATATGAATCATTTTGTGTTTTTCTTTTTTGGGTGGCATTTGGGATAGCAGTGCCACTTAACTATTTTCATTCTCAAAATGTGTTTTTTTAGATTGCAGTTAAACAAGGGAACCAACTGCAGATGAATGTCTATGAGAGACATTCCACTGTAGATGAAACCCCACAGCCTGGTTACAAGCATCCACAGGATCCACCTGGAACTGAAAAACGACCAACTGTCCGAGCAGGGAAGAAGCCACTTGCACATTACTCTTCATTGGTGAGAGCCCTGGGATCAGAGATGAAAACACAAGAGGAGCCCACAGCACAGGTGTGATGGAAATGGATCTGACCTCTGAGAATTTTTCTCTTCTTTCTGCTTCACTGTCTGTGATTTGTTCAAGGTTTGATGTATTCACATGACTTTCCTTGAATATTTATTGGGTTTGGGCAATGTCTCCTTATTTCTTGACATATCTAATTTTTAAAACAAACAGAACAGATTTTACGATGTGTTTTCTTACTATAGCTTTCACTCACTCCCTGTGAAGCTGACAAACCTCAAGATAAGCCACCAGACTGGTTCACAAGGTACTTGGAGACGGTGAGTATGTTTGCTGTAACAGTTCATACAAGAGTTACAAAAACTGGGGGACAGAAGAGACAAATGGGTTGGGGAGGAGAGAAGAAGCTCTTTTACTTAGTAAAAAGGAAGAATCTCTAAGCCCAAAAAGAGGATATCCAAGGTCTTAATCTTTAAGATTATTCTTTAATATTTTCTTTGAACCAAATTAACTATGGTAGGAATTCCTCTCTGCTGAGTGTTTGATTCAATTAGCCAGAGAGCTTTGGGTTTTGGCTAAATTTGGTGTCATTCTTTTTTTTCCCATTGTGTATACCAAGATTACTTTGTTTTTTCTTGTTTTGGTTTCAGTTTAGAGAGCAAGTGGTTAAAGAAACGGTTGAGAAACTTGATCAGAAATTAAGGGAGAAGCTGGTCCTCCAGGGTCCATCTTTGGAATCCTGTTCCTCAGCATTATCCATGCCTGTTGCAGAAGAAGCACTATCGTTGCCAGGAAACCAGTGTGACTGGCTTATGACTTGCAGCAACTGCCAGAGAAGAATCATTGGCATACGTTATCAGTGTAGGTGAGCAGCAAGAGCAGAGAATTGCTATCTGTTATTTACCTTAGGGTAAAAATTGAGCAAATAGATATTAAATACTATTTTTAGGATGCTTTGCTAGATGTTAAGGGAAATAAAAAATTTTACATATCTCACAGTTGGTATGCTTATGGGATATGCAAATAAATAAAATATTGACCTTCTTGGCTTTCTGCTTCTATTGTAGGAGTAGGGAAAGTTGAGCTTAATACTTCATCTCTGAGCTTTGGATACTGAAATCCTGGCTTAGAAAATATCAGTTGTGCTTTTTTCCATGTGTTCCAAAGATGATGAAGTTAGCAGAAGATTCAGTCAGGTCTGTATGATATTAGGGACTGGTGACTGAGTCAACGTAGATATCTGACCTCATAACTCCAGTCAAGGATTCTTTCTCACTTTTGCCAGATTACATAGATTATTTTGGCTAGATATGCTCTGATTCTTGGTATCAATACAGTGGTCAGAGTTTCCACTCCCAATGTTAAAAAAATAACAATCATCATAACATGGCCTTAGGGGCTATTTCCAAGTTGTTCTGAGGGTTTTCTTTCATATTTGTCATTTGTCCTTTTCATAACTTATGAAATAGACATGAGTAGACGTTGTTAGCCCTGGGGAAATGGAGGTAAAAAAAATTAAATGGCTTGTGGAAAGACAAGGTGATGATTCAGTTAACACAGAAATCTGGTCCTTGATACTCTGTAGCTCTTTCTCCTTTTGCACTTGTCTTTTGTTAAACATGTGATTTATTCTTCTTTCTACAGCCTGTGTCCCTCTTATAATATATGTGAATTGTGTGAAGCAGGGTCATATGCCCACGATCCTAACCATATCCTCTTGAAACTACGGAGACCAATTATGGGTTCTTCTGAAACATATACTCATACAAAGCTCTCCCCTCCTCGTCTGCCAGCTGCTCTGGAGCAAGTCAGGTAAGGCCATGGATGTGGTGTTGGGCACTTGGTCTGTCAGCTTGGCTTTGCTAACTGTGCAGGTATAGCCTCTCATTGGTGGAGGTGAGGGTTGTTTCTTAATTTCCAAAAGGTTATTGTGAAGACTTTGTTAATCTCTCATTTTATAGGCTCCAGAAGCAGATGGACAAGAACTTTCTTAAGGCAGAAAAGCAAAGGTTGCGCGCTGAGAAGAAACAGAGAAAGGCAGAAGTTAAGGAACTTAAGAAACAGCTTAAGCTTCATAGGAAGATTCATCTGTGGAACTCTATCCATGGGCTGCAGAGTCCCAAATCACCTCTTGGTAGGCCAGAGAGCCTCCTTCATTCAAGCACTCTGATGTAAGCTTCTAGACCCCAAACTCTTTAAAATGCTCAGGTTTTTTTTGAATAGTTTTATGTTGTATTGTTGTGATGATTGTTGAAAATACAAAAACCCTTCCCAGCAAAGCTCAGTCATTAAAGATACAAAAGAGATTCTGTCATTCCTGTGGATCAGTGATAGCACAATCGCTGTATGCTGCAAGAATGCAGCAGAGAAATCATAAGTAACTGGCTTTGTGGTGGTTTTATTTACAGCTACTTGTATTCATCCTAATGTTAGCTTTCTGTGTCAAATTTCAAATGTACTCTTTTTTTCTTTTCTTTTTTTTTCTGAGTGAATTAAAACAAATAGCTGAGAAGGGCTCCCATTAAATCCCCAGAGCCAAGGATAGCTTCTTTGTTCACTGTTCTGGGTATTCACAAAACACTATATTAGTAAGAAAATCAATAGATTGTTATCTTTATCTGTGTGCAGGCTCCCTATGCAACCTTGTGCCCCAGTTGTGCCGACTCTGAGTGCAGCATTTGTAGATGAGAATGTGCCAGATGGGACCCACCTTCAACCAGGAACCAAATTTATTAAACACTGGAGGATGAAAAATACAGGAAATGTCAAATGGAGTGCAGAAACAAAGGTATTTTCTTTATAGATATTAACATAGAACATGAATTTGAAATGTAACAGGGCTTACGTGATTATTTTTCTTCATTCTCCTGTTTTCTTTTTTTCAGCTGAAATTTATGTGGGGAAACCTAACTTTGGCTTCTACTGAAAAGAAGGATGTTTTGGTGCCCTATTTAAAGGCTGGCCATGTGGGAATTGTGTCTGTTGAATTCATAGCCCCAGCCTTGGAGGGAACTTACACTTCACACTGGCGCCTTTCTCACAAGGGTGAGCAGTTTGGGCCCAGGGTCTGGTGCAGCATCATTGTGGACCCTTTCCCAACTAGAGAAAATCTTGAAGACAGCGAAAAAGTCTCTTTCAGCACAAATAAAGTTGATGATCTCTCCTGTCAGCAAGAGGCAAGTATTAACAAGATTTGGCCCTCTACCTTTTCCTGCTGGGTGTTCTCTTTCTTGGGGCTTTTCCCCTAAAATGTATCCTGCATTGGTCAGCCTTGCCCCTCTTCTCCTTTTGAGATTTCCCCCTCCTCTTATAGCTTTGACTGTGTCTCCTATGATTTTCAAATTGATATTTCCAACTGTCTTCTGGATGCCATCTTCTCTTGGGTCTTCTGTTGGCAGCTCAAATCTAGGCTCTCCCAAAGCAAGCTTATTACTGATTCCTCTGAAACTGTTCCTTTTTTTGTCTCCCTTTTCATGTGAGTAGTATCAGCAATCACCCAGGGTCCCATGTTAGAAACTTTGCTGTTCCCTTGCTACTTTCTCATCTTTCACATCCGGCCCACTGATGTCTCCTCTTTTGTACCCTTTCCAGCATTCTTCCTCGCCTCTCTTCACTGCCACCAACATGATTTATAAGCTTTCCTTACTTCCTCCCTACCTGGATTCTTGTAGTGACATCTAATTACTCGTCTTCTTGTGTCCATTTTTTCTCATCCTTCATTTAGATGCCTGAATAATTTTCCATATGCATAGTTATGATCAATCAGTTGTTTAATAAATAGTTGTCGAGCACTCTATATGTGCCAAATCCCTGTGCCTGGTGCTGGGATTATAAAGGTATCTGAGGGAAACAATATATAGATTTTTTTGTTCTTGTTTCCGTCTGGTCCAACCCTTCATGACTCCGTTTGGGATTTTCTTGGCAAAGATACCAGAGTTACTTGCCATTTCCTTCTCCAGCTCATTTTACAGATGAAGAAACTGAGACAAACAAGATTAAGTGACTTGCCCAGAGTCCCACAGTGTCTGATGCTGGATTTTAACTCAGGAAGATGAGTCTTCCTAACTCCAGGCTGTGCCCCCCAGCTTATATACAAATAGAAACAAAATATGTATAAATTAGCTTGGGTGGGTTGAGGGAAAGGAGGGACTAAATCATTGGAGAAATCCATTAAGGCCTGAGATTAGAGGTGTGGCCTGAGGTAAACTTTGAAAGAAGCTGAAGATGCAAAGAAATGGAGTTTTAGAGGACCTGGGAACCAGACCATTCTTTACCAAGTCATTGAGTCAGAGCTTGGAATATGTGAGAGAAGTGTGGAATGTTGGAAGAGGAATAAGGTGGGAGGTGTCTGAAAAAGTGGGCTGGAGCTGAGTTATGAAGAACTCTAAATCCAAACAAAGGACCCTAGGGTTAGTAGGGAGTTACTAAAGCTTCTTTACGTGGGCAGTAGCATGGTCAGGCCTCTGCCTGCTTTGTGTAGAATGGATTGGAGAAGGGAGGGAGGCTTTTATAATAGTTTAATGGACAAGTCATTTAATCTCTCATTGGGCTTATCTTATGTCAGAAGAGGAAATTCAGAGGTGCTTAAAACATTTTTTTTTGTGTTATGAACCCCTTAGGTCAGCCTGGTGAAACTAGTGATTCCTTAGAATAATGTTTGTTGCTTACATTCATAATTGAAGAAAAAGCTACATTTTAGTGAAAATAAAGATGTATTTTTTTTTTCTTTTCAAATTCATGGCCCTTCAGAAACCACTGATTCTAGATTAAGAACGCCTGGCTTGCATTTTTTCTAATGTATCTTCTGGCTCTCAGTCCTAAGAGCCTACGTCATTTTTCTGCTAAACAACCTTGGCAGTTTCCAGTTGCCTACTAAGTAAATTTCAGATTCCTTTGTTTTACACTCAAGGCTTTCACTTCCTTTCTACCATTGGCTCCAGTTACTCACTTTTATTTACTTAATTTTCTAGACAAACTATCCCCAGACATATCCTATATTTTCCAGACTCCATGCCATTGTTTACATGGTTCTCTTATTTCTGAAATTCTCTTTCTCCTTCCTTCATATATTGAATTCCTGTCCATTCTTTTCTTAAGTCCATTTCAAATGCCACTTCTTCCAGGAAGGCCTTACCTTATACTATTAAAAACAAACTCCTTACCCATATAGCACTTTGTTTAACTACTTTTTTCCAGAGAATTAACCCATTTTATTGATTTATTATAATCGTTCTAAATTTTTACCGTATTACATAGAAAATACTAAAAATTCAAGCTACTTTGTAAAACCAAAGAAAACATCAAATCCAGAAATATATATATTTTCACAGTGGATCTTTTTCCCATTTGTTGCTGTTTAGTCATGTCCAATTCTTAGGTGACTCCATGGACCATAGCTTGCCAGTCTCTAATATACTTCAACATTCTTTTATTACAGTTAAAGTATTAAGTTAAAATTTTAAAATATCTATATTTGGCTTTTAAAATATTGGTATTTCTTTTGTTAAAATTATTATTTTACATATTTCCTAAGGACATTTGCAATACAAATCAGTAGTTCTCAGAAATTACCTGTTTCTAGAGGTTTTTTAAAAGGAAGAGCATAACCAGAAAATAGGATAAAGCAAGAGTTAGAACAGCTAGCATATCAAATACCTTTAATAAAGAATTTCTTTGCAGTATCAAGAATTCAAAACAGAAACATTATTTTTCAAGATGAATGATATATCCCATATTATATGAATTTTATCAACAAACCACTATGTAGGTATGCTACACTATCCATTAGTTCTTAAAAATAAATAAGGAAGCAGGCTTAGACCATTCCTGGCACTGAGACATTTTCATCTTGTGCCTTTTCCCCAAACAAACCATACTAATCAGTAGATTGTGCATAACGATATGAAATGAAATGTGTAAATTACTCTGTGTGGCTGACTTGAGAGCATCCTGACTTCAGATAAATAGATAAATGCCACTTGAGGATCACAAGGACCGCCTTAAGATTCAATTTTCTGTCAGGGGATTCCCAAACTAGAATTGATAGTTAATCTGTTACCCCATGAGAATGCTTGGAGGCCCTGCAGATTTTGCCTCATTCTAATATATACTGTGTATTCTAGATACGTGTTTTGTTTAATCCCCTTACTAAACAGTATGTTTTATAAACTTGGGGATCATATCTTATCTAAGCTTTATAGTTTTCCCAGTGCTTAGTACAGTGTTGTACAAATAGTAAGTCCTTAGTAAATGTTTGTCAAACCATTAATTACTCAGAATAAAGAAGGTATTTTAAGGTGACTTAGAAGCCTCTTAAGTGACTATAGAAGTATATTTTCTTAGACATGAAGAATCAACTTCCACACATCAGTAGAATCACATGTTCAAAGCTGTCCTGCTTCTGTTGGCCATTAAATTTCTTTGCTTCTCTATGAAGTTAGGAGCATTAATGAAAATAATTTAATTTTGAAATATTGAGAGGAATCGAATCTCAGCCTGTTCTGACCTGTGGTTTTCTGTAGCTTTGAGAACATTGTTCTTTGTTTACTTCCATTAAATTCTCTTTTTGATGCAGGGACTCTCACTAGACAATTATTCTGTTTTAATAGCTTTTATTTTTTTTTTCTAAATTTTTGGGGAGGGGTAAGAGTAAACAATTTTATTCTGTTTATAAATTTCTAGTGGGGGTCTGAGGTTCATCTTATTTGGCTCCACAGGAAGCTTTCTCACTTGCAAAAGAGGAAATTCAGATTGACGAAGTGATTGAATCAACAGAGGAAGCAGAAACTTGCCTCCCTCGGAAGATCAAAAGTGTTCCTAGTGAGAGGGAGCTCTACATCCCGTCTGTGGACCTCCTCACTGCGCAGGTGGAAGAGGCAGCTCTTTGAAGGGCAGGGCCTAGGAGAGGCCTGGGGAAGTTGTATAACTCTGTTGGTGGCTAGATGGCACAGTGGATAGAGCATCTGCCCTGAAGTCAGGAGGACCTGAGTTCAAATGTGGCCTCAGACACTTAACACTTCCTGGCTGTGTGACCCTGGGCAAGTCACTTAACCCCAATTGCCTCTGCCAAAATAAAGAAAAGAAGAGAAGAAAGATATTGAGAGAAAGGGGGCTGGCGTAGTCCTGATTTGAAAAAATAAAGATTGTATTCACTTTGACCCATAGGTTAACCTATTTAGGAGATCCTTCATAACCCATGACTGGTACTTTCCCCCTTGTGAAAATGGCAAAATTAAAAGTTTGTCTTGGATTTGGGACGTTATCCCCTACCTCCTTGTAACTTCCTTTAGTTGCTCTTGTCACATGGTCAGTCCTCTCCACCACCATTGCATTTCCTTCCTCTTTTTAGAAGAGTTAAGAGCTCAATTTCAATTCAGTCTTTTTTCCTTCAGTCATGAGTGTCATGCATTAGAAGGGAGGAGTCTTGGGGGATATGGTACTATGGTTCTGGGTGGGCTGTTGAGCAGAGAGAAGTTTTGGTACCAGCATGGGTATCCTGCTAACATTGCCCATGTTCTTTTCCAGGATCTGCTGTCATTTGAGTTATTAGACATAAACATTGTTCAAGAGCTAGAGCGAGTACCCCACAACACCCCAGTTGGTAAGAATGCCACTAAACTCACCTTGTTGTTTTTTTTTTTTTTCATAGGCAGCTTCTAGGTACATGGGTACTGCAACTAAGGCTTTATGAAACTTGATATTTGACTAAGAAAGTACATTTTGTATATTGGTCCCTTTTTCTAGAATCCAGCCTTATGTCAAAGATGCCTAGTTCTGAGAGATGGGATTCCTTTTCATCCATTATCTTATGAGAGGCTATTTTATATACCTATGAGCCTTCCCTGCCTTGAATAGAAATTATTATTATGATTATGTATTATGATTATGTTTAGATTCTTTTTGCTAGAGCCTGTATCTATTTTTTCTTTTGTATTTGGATTTATAGTTGGCTGCCTCCGTCACTGACATCTGAGCAGATGTTTGTTTGCTTCTGGTATTTCCTACCAGTCTGTCAGTCCGTCAGAGGGGTTTATGGCTATTTCTCACTCTTAATAACTTATGTTTGAAAGATGATACTTTTTTCTTGGTTGATCATTTTCTTGTCTCTGTTTTTCAGATATGACCCCCTGCATGTCTCCTTTACCACATGACAGCCCTTTGATAGAGAAACCAGGTTTGGGACAGATACAAGAGGAGAGTGAAGGGACAGGATTTAAAGTGCTTCCTGGTAAGAGAACATGTGTTTATATTTTCTCACATATATATATTTTTTGCTATTGCCATTGAACTTGTCTCAGTGCTTTAGTACTTTTTCTGTACCGCATAACCCTTACTGTCAGTGACATTGGGAGCTGCTGTTTGTTGTTTGGGCTAGTATCACAAGTGATGAATATAAATTGGATTGAAACTTCTGAATGTGTTAAGTGTAAAATGCTTACAAGAATTTGTTCTTTTTTCAGATTCCACAATGGCATCAAAAAATAAAACTGAGAACACCATTCCTGCAGAAGAAGGTGAAGAAGACCTGAGTGGGACCCAGTTTGTTTGTGAAACTGTAATCCGCTCCCTTACTTTGGATGCTGCTCCTGACCATAACCCACCTCGAAGACTCAAGTCCCTGCAGAGTGAGTATCTCAGTAGCATCTGCTCCCTCCCTTCTATCATTCTAGTGACAGTACAGGATTTAAAAAGTATCTTATCCACTGATAGTGAAGATAAAGGATTTTGATTATGATTAAACTCCTGATTATTCATTAGGCTCTCTGCATATGCTGCCTGACAACTTTAATTATGGTATCAAGAGTGAAGAAACCATCAGAACTCAGTTCTCCTCTTCTTTAGAAGGAGAATCACAGCCCCAGCTCATTGAGGAGAGGCAGCCAGCCCAGTCAGATGGCTTCAGCAAAGAGAAATCCTCGTGTGAGTCAATGGGTCTCTTCAGAGGAGGTCTTGGGATTTGTAAAGTATTTGTTCAGTTGTTCCTAAAGAGTAGTACAGGGAATTATGACATCAACCATAGGCAAGGAGAATTTTTTAAATTTATTTTTTTTTCCTCCGTAGTATTATATTTTTCCAATTATACATAAAGATGTTTTCAACATTCATTTATGTAAGATTTTGAGTTCCTAGGAGAACATTGTACACAGGAATATTATGTGATGATTAAGTATGATAGATAGATTTAACTTCTTAGCAATATAGGGATCCAAGACTTGGGATAGAAAATGCCTTCCATATCTAGAGAGAGAATTATGGAGATATAATATGGATCATGGTATACTATTTTCACCTTTTTTTGTGGTTTGCTTTTTTCCCTCCTGTTTTCCATTTTTTTTTTTCTGATTTTTCTATCACAACATGACAAATATAGACACATGTTTAAAAGATTATATGTCAGATTGCTTGCCATCTTGAGGAGGAAGGAGCTAAGAGGGAGAAAGGAGAAAAAAATCTGGAACAAAAAACTTAGAAAAATGAATGTTGAGGGGTACAGTGGATAGAGCACCAGCCCTGAAGTCAGGAGGACCAGAGTTCAAATCTGGCTTCAGACATTTAATACTTCCTAGCTGTGTGATTCTGGGCAAGTCACTTAACCCCAGTTCCTCAGCAAAAAAAAGAAAATTTAACCTGTAGTCTCTAGTAAGGGTGACTTTCTTAAAATTCATAATTTTTCATTATTCATTATAATAATTTCATAAATAATAAATAAATAAATGTGGCCTTATTTAAATGGGGTCACCCAGGATTTACTATCTAGAATTGTTTTCCAACCTTTTGATGATTATAGCAAGCCAGCAGGCAGATTTTTGCTTTGAATTCCTGTCTCAGAGCAGTAATAGTGGTAGCCCTTCCCCTTGCAAGTGGCTGCTTCTTGTTTTAAGCTCTGTCATGTTTCTTTGAATTGTATTTGTCTTGTTTTCCTGAGCTGTGATGGTTCTCTCTCTAGTCCTCTCTCCTGATTAGAGCATCACCCTGATTCTGTCAGCAGATATTTTGTGCTTGATCTCCCATCCCCACTTGAGTTCCCTGCATGCTTTGCTCTGGCTAGCAACTAAAAGTTGGTTGCTTTCATCCTTTAGCAAATTCCATTCTTTCTGAGGAGAGACTGAGGAGTGATGAAAAAAAAGACACTATTCAGGTGGTAGAGGAGGAAGAGGAAGAGGAAGAAGAACTTAAAGATGAAGTCCGAAGTCAGGGCTCTTCTGCTTCTTCTGAGGATTACATCATCATCTTGCCTGAGTGCTTTGATACAAGCCGCCCCCTGGGAGAATCCATGTATAGTTCTGCTCTCTCACAGCCAGGCCTAGAAAGGCTCATGGAAATAGAGCAAGTGGTCAAGGCTGAGCAAGAGCCAGCTGAGGCTTATGAAGGGCTTGATAGAGGGGAAAACCTGCTGCAAGGGCACAGCATCAGTGATATTCTGACAACATCACAGACTTTGGATGCAGTGCTTCTGACACCAGAGCTGGTGGGGCCTCCACGACAGCTGTCCAGGTATCATTTGCCTCCCCCCTCAGCTGGATGCTTGGAGAGAGGTCAACCAGATCTTGAAATATGTTTCTTCACCATGGGAACAGATTTTTCCTACCACTTACCACAATATGGATGTAGATGCTATACTTCCAAGTACCACTTGAGCTTTTTAACTTTAAAAATTTTTTAGCCAACATTAAATTAAAGGCAAATTTAGGTAGTTTTTTGTGTGGATTATATATCTACTTCAGATATCTCTAAGAATGTCTTTACCAGCTAGCTTTCCTTTTGATATCTGGTATGGGGTTGACCTTTATTACTTGGTTCACAGATGCATAAATTTCACAGAAGCTGTGAAAATAGATTAGCAAAAGCAATGCATAATCAGAAAGTTAAATCTAATGTAGAAAAAGCATAATGCATTTAAAAAGCAAACATAAATTATTTATACATTATCCACTTTCAATTAGTGTGGAAAGTAATCAAGAATATACTATAATTATATCAACTTCAGGGAGGTGGGACTTAAGAGTTTGTCATTATTTAATACATATTCAATTCAGCAAACATTCAACCATTGTTTATTATGTGCTAGATTGGGAGATAAAGGTATCATGAGCACTATCTGAAAAAGGAAGCCAGTACTATTAGAACTTAACTGTGAGTCCTGTGGAGTGCCCTAAATTCTAAATTGCCCTAAACCAAGATTAGAGCATTCCCCATACATATGTATTATGCTGAGTTTATTCTCACTACATCTCTGGGTATCTCACATTTCATTTCAATGTTATTTTTTGGAAGCAGTCCTTCATCTCTTCAGAATATTAATTCTGCAGAAACAGATTTGCCAGTTACCATTCAAGAATTTTCTCCAGTTCCTGATCAAGTAAGAGGAGGTACTGATGAGTTTGTGCTTTTTTCTTCTTTATTTTTTTTTAAAATTTTTCCAAATTTATTTTATTTAAAGAAACAGAATAAGAAAAAAGAAAAATAGAAAAGAATTGCAAAACAAGAGAGAACATTGCCATGTGCCCCGCACATCAGGGAGGATTCAAAATATATAACAACAAATACCAGTTCAAGAAAGTATATATATTAGTAGAATAAATTATATTCATGAGTTTCCATCTTCTCTTTTACTTTCTTATAAATTGTTCTTTTGTCCTCTTCTGTGCACCTTTTTACTTTATTTCCCCCCTTTCTTTCATCCCTCCCCACAAACTACAGGCAAGCTATAGTTAAGAAAAGATATTTTTATTTATACATATGTAGACATATATACATATACATATACACACATATTCCCACACATACACACATATCTTTTCTATCCCTGCTGACCCTTTGTTTTAGTTCTGCTCCTAACTTGCCTTCTTCTTACTTAACCTCCTCCAACCTATGGATCCCTCCCTTGTCTTCTTCCCTCAGTTTTTGCTTTCCTGTCTACCCATCCCTCTCCCCTTATTTCTTCATAGATTTTGGAAGGTGCTATACTCTGTGGTATATATGTTTCTTTACTACTTTCAATAGGAAGAGATGCTGAATAATCTTTTTATCTTATTCTGTTGTCTCAGGAATTTGACTTTTTTTTTCAATGTTTCTTGTACTTTTATTTCTGTTCTTCCCAAACTTAGGTTTATTAAATTTGAAGAAGTAATGGAGTATTGTGCAGGTCTAAAATATTTAGAGCATTAATTTATGTGACAGGATCAGAAGGTTTTTTTCTCCCCCACGGGGGAATCTACTCAATTATTAGATGCTTTGTATTCTGGATACCTTTTCTTTTTCATTTGTGTAAATCAACAGAATTTTCCAAATACTTAACCTTAGAGGGGAAAACAATGCTTAGGTTCCCAAAATAGTTAATAAGAGAATTTGGGTAACTCATTACCATCTTTTTGTGGGTATCTATAACCAATGATTCTTTTGCTTTCAGAGCCCAGGGCTTCATCAGGACTTGTAAATAGTAGACAGAAGAACTATGAAAACTCAAGGTAACTGGATCTTACATAGTTTCCCCTTCAGAAACAGTTGGATAACCCTTAGTATAATTTTCATTTTAAAGAGTATTTGCACCAGTGCCTAGAAAGCAACAAAAACTATCCATTATTCTTCTCACTTTTCCATTTCTTTTAAAATGGTTGGGTAATAAATTGAATTTATAAAGCAAAAATTATTTTGCTAGACCTTAGACTTTCCCAAACCAGAAACATCCTCCACTCATTGTGCCTCCCAGCACATACAATCATATCCTTGTGGTCAGGATAGAGACCAGGAAAGTCTCTTGGTGTAATGGCAAAAGCAGTGAATATGGAGTCAAAATCTTCACTACCTGAGTGACTTTTGACAAATAAATTTCTCTATTTGTAAAAAAAAAAAAAAGGGGTTGGAGACATGGTCCCCTTTCCCCCAATCAATGATTCTACAGGAAAATTGATTAAAATTTGCGAACCTTTTCCTCTCTCAAATTCCTGGCTTTACTTTTACCTTCATTCCTCAAATTAAAATCGCTATTAGCCTCCTACTTTATTGAGAACATTGAGACCACCTGATGGGTACATTTTCAACTCCTCTCTTCTGCACTTGTCAACATTATTCTTTACTCTGATCTATCTCAGAGAACATGTATTCCGTACCTCAGATTCCCTCCTACCCCTTGCTTTCTTCTTCTCTGCTCTCACTGACTGCTCTTCCTTTCCATAGCATCTTAAGGCTTGTTTTCCACACAGTTTTGTCCTCAGCCTCTTCACTCTGTGTGTGTGTGTGTGTGTGTGTGTGTGTGTGTGTGTGTACACGTGTGTATTCATGAGTGTCCATCTTCTCTTTACTTCCTTGTAAATTGTTCTTTTGTCCTCTTCTGTGCACCTTTTTTACTTTATTATTTTCCCCCTTTCATCCCTCCCCGCAAACTATAGTTAAGAAAAGATATATTTATTTATACATATGTAGATATATACATACATATATACACACACATATTCCCACATATATAAATATATCTGTTCTATCCATACATATATTCGTGTATATATACTCAACTGTCTTTTTCACATGCAGAGTTTCAATTAGTTGTCCTATGCACATGACTCCTATATTTATGCCTCCAGGCTTGACCCCTTGCTGAGTTCTCTCTGCACCTCTCCCCTGCCCTGTAGGACATCTTCATCTGTCAGCACCCCAAATGTAATGTTTGCCCAGTTTAGATTATCTCACCCCTAAAAACTTGTTCTTCATGTTTCTATCTGTGACATCACTGTTCCCTCCTGGCTTTCACATTTGAAACTGATGTGTCTTTGGTTCTTCTCTGCCTCTTGTATCCAATAAGTTACCAATTTTTGCTGATAAAAGTCTTTGAAGTCTTTCTCAACTCTATCCTCTAATATCTTGTCACAGTACTACCCTCTTATATAATCTTCATTGCCAACTGTCTGTACTAATAGCATTAGTTTTACTGACAGATTGTTTCTACATCTATTCTTTTTACCCTGAAAATCATCTTGCATACTTGTTTTCCTTATGTATAAATTTAATATATGACTCTTGCGGTAAAAATTCTTCGGTGGCTCCCTATTCAAGGCCATTTACAGTCTAGAGTTGTAGCTGTTCTCTTCCAAGAGCTCTATCTTCAGCACCAGCCATGAAGGCAGAAGGAACTGAGTTCAAATCCGGCCTCAGATACTGTGCCTCAGCAAAATAAAAAGGCCGGGGTGGGGGTGGGGGGGGGGGAGCACTATCCTCATACCAGACTGGACTGCTTGTCATCAAAACATAACTTGACCTTTCTTCTCACAGGACTTTTGTTTATAATTTTCTCTAGAGTTGGAATACCTTCCTATTTTCCTTTTCCCAACTTAATGGAATTTTTATTGGTCTTTTAAAATATACCTTTTCCCATTCTGTCATAATTCCATAGTACTGTCCATACTAATATTCCATTTCTGTTCATAGTTCCCCAAACTCCAATCTTATTAAAATGTGTTTTTTCATAGTACTAGTACAATACTCATTATGCAATAGATCCTTAAATATTTGTTGAATTGAATTCCCTTCGGGAATTCTATTGATTTGTTTTGTTGATTTACATTTCCACCAATTTAGCATTAGAGTTGGCTTTTCCTTGTACTTTTTGAGAGGTGTTTCTCTTAGATTAACTCAGAATAACTGCCACTTGCCCTTCTTTCTCTTCTTCCCTTTTCTTTCCCAGTGTGTACATGGTATAGGTGTGGGGCTAGTACCCTGTAGAATCTGATTTCTTTAGTATTTAATTCTTAGAACTGTGAAACTAAGCCCTAGAGTTGAACCAAAATTTCACCTTGAAAAACAGATAGGAAGGTACCTAATTAAATTTTCTTTTGAAAGAGAGAGAGAGAGAGAGAGAGAGAGAGAGAGAGAGAGAGTGTGAGTGAGTGTGTGTGTATTTGAAGAAATACCCCCCCCCCTTTTTTTTTTTTTTTTTCTTTTGTAGGAATCTGCAGTCCAGAGTATCTTAAAGGGATATTTTTTGTTTACTTTATCTCTTGGAGATAATTTGGTCCTTCCTCCACAGGTACTACCATGGGAGTAGCATTACTGGAGGGCTGGTGAAGGGTGCTATGTCTTTTGCTGCTTCTGCCTACAAGGCCCTATTTGCAGGGCCACCAGTCACTGCTCAGGTCAGTGTGTGTGTTATTTTCTTTAACTGTGCCCAGGTCACCAGTTCCCAATATCATTGTAAAAAGCATAAAGGCCTCAAGAAGAGATGTTTTTAAATAGTACTTTATCTAGATTTGGATAGCTGCCTGAGTTTCTTTTCATCACAGCCTCTGTTTTTTCTTCCTTTCCAACCCCTAATCATTATTTTGAAAGAATATTATTTCCAAAGCTCCTTCTTTTCTTCCCTCTTGACTTCTTAAAGAGTAACTGCCAACTCATATTTCTTTCTGAATTATCCTCTTCTGAAATATTGAGAGATAGTATATTCTAATGGAAAGAATACTAAATTTGGGATCATAAGACCTGAGTCTTACTGCCACTTACTGTGCTATCTGAACACATCAACTTAAACTCCCTGGGCCACAGTTTCTTCATTTAAAATGAGGGGACTGGACTAGATGAGCTGTATTGTTTCCCCATGTCCCCTCTTCCCCAATTTTCATTGCTACACATGTGACTCAAAGGGGACTTATATTGTGTTTGCAAAAGATGTCTGGAATGTGCTAGAGATATGCAAAGAATGTATGAAGAAAATGCTTGACTAAATTGTAAAGGAATGATTTTGTTGTTGCCTGTGCACAGCCTATAGTTTCTGAAGATCAGACAGCAGCCCTGATGGCCCATCTGTTTGAAATGGGGTTCTGCGATAGGCAGCTGAACTTGAGGCTGTTGAAGAAGCACAACCATAACATCCTGCAGGTTGTGACTGAATTATTGCAGATCAACAATAACGACTGGTACACTCACCGCTATTGAGGAGCTGCCTTCGACTTGAGGGAACTGTTGTATTAAATAACTCAGCCTGCTGCTCAGAGATGACTTTATTCTGTTATTGGGGTGTGGGGTAGAAGGACCTTGCTTCCTTATTTTTAAGAAGAGTCTGATATGTAGTTCATCGTTGCAACTTCATCACCTGCATCACAGTATTCTTTGGATCCAATCAAAGACCAGAACTTAAATTTTTACTTTAGACTGGATTAGTAGGAAGACAATTTAAAAATTGATTTGGATTAATGACTCTTTCTTTCCCCATCTATTTCTCCCTTTTAGAGAGCATTGAAGACTATGGTTTGAACTTTATTTAGAACAACTGTTGTTCTTGTATTGAAGTTGAGTATGTTTGTCTGGTTTTGATATTTTTGTCTGGTTGGTTTTTGATGTGTTGTGATTCAATATGAAAGCCCCTGGGAAAAGATTAGGCTGCTATCAAGTTAGTCTCAGAGCTCCTTTAACTTTCAAAGGGCAGCCTCACTCATGGGTGTTGAAATAACACCCCAAGTCTAGTACT
Source organism: Antechinus flavipes (assembly GCF_016432865.1). Taxonomy (NCBI): domain Eukaryota; kingdom Metazoa; phylum Chordata; class Mammalia; order Dasyuromorphia; family Dasyuridae; genus Antechinus; species Antechinus flavipes. The sequence continues at coordinate 130,279,124 of NC_067401.1, read as the reverse complement.
GCTATTATCACATAAAGTATACTTGGTGAAGGAAAAAAAAAGATCACTTCCTTACACAGATAGCAGTTACTGGAAAGTCTTGTTTTTCCAAAGAATCCCGGTAACATTAAAGAATAACCACCTTCTTCATTTCTGAACTCACCAGCACCTACTGAGTAGCATTCAATTGTAGTCATTTTACATGCTTTTTTCTTTAAGGAACAAATTTTTAAGAAAAAGAGGTAGGACAAAATATTTTGCTAACATAAGTAGAGAATAGTGGGGAGGTAAATTTTAATGATTACCTTTTCCCCCTAAGTAATGATAATGGAGAGATCCTCTTATTTCGCAAGAGAGTAGGAGAGAAATAGGAATATTTTTAAAGAGAAAGGCAAGGTCCTATATTAATTCCAATGGAGTTTGGAATGGATAAATGAGAATATGTGGCACAGGAGTACTTTTCTTCTAACAGAAACTGGTGAGAAGTAGTATTGGGGCCCCCCTATTCCTAATTGGGCCAACAAAATATGGAGAAAGGCTGATACACAAATGGATTTTGCAAAGTGCCACGGAACAGTTCAGCAGTATAATCTTGTTCAGGATGTGAAGTTAAAGGTTTGGGTTTAATCCCATTTAACCCCATTTGGATACCAGTCAGTCTTGGGTGTGATCTGAGAAGGGAGGAGGATGTAACCTTTTAGAAAAATTACTGAAATATTCATTACAAAGACAATGGAAAATCTGGCCCCCTGAACGGGCTATTTGATTCTAGGTGGGAGGGATTGGTTGCTGAATAGTGTTATTTTATTTACCTGGTTGGTATTTATAATTAACAGGATGATTATAATCAATCATTAGCCGTGAATAAAGAAAAATTATTTACAGTATAACCCAGAATGCTATTAAATAAAGCTGTGGGATGCAGATTGGCTAGGAAGCTCATTTTCTTATTTAAAACGTATTTTTATAGGGGCTCCTAGTCAGAGGGCCGACGATCAGGGCACCTGAGACTTGCTGTTTGCAGAAAAGGCCCTTTGAGCAACTCGCGGGCTTTATGGTGGGGGTCCGGGTGGCGCACCGGGGCTGGGCCACGCACCTCTGCAGCTGTAAAGCAACCTGTCGTTGAAATAGTCTTAATAAAGGTCGCTTAAACTCTTAGCCTGGGCTGGTTGATCCGAGGGAAGAATTGGGGGAGGGGTGGGCGGGAGCGGGGCCGGGGCCGGGGCGGGGGCCGGAGATGGGCTCCCTGAGGGTGGGGCGGGGATCTGGAGAAAGTGGTCTGGTCTAGGCCCAGGCTGGTTCCAAAAGGCGGAGTCTATCTTCCCGGCCTCGGGTTTTGATAGGGCCGCGTCAGCTGGCCGAAGAGCCAGAAATTCGGAGCTGCTGCCTTCGTCGCTGCCAGGTCGCCCGGTCCCTCCGGGAATTCCACACACCTTATTCCCGCCTGACTGAGCCCCCAGCTGTGCGCTGTGCTCCTTCTTTACTATTCCTCCCCCAACAGACGGGTAGTGGGTGCCAGGGAATACCTGGAGAGCGGGAATGGGCGGGGCTGGAGAAAACCCCTCCCCTGCAGGAACTGAATTTTAACTTCCTCACACCCACGTCGGATGATTCTCTTCCTTCCCCCCACCCCGAGTGCACTGGCTCGTCCCGGAACCTTGGCCTCCGGGCTCACGCGCTACTGGCCTGGTCCAGAAGCTCCGCCCAGTTGTCCCCTCTTCCTTCCCCCACCCCCGACTCCCATCCGATTTGGGCAAGCCGGGGCTTGGGGAGGAGGGCCTGATCACAGACACCGCACACCTGCGCCCCCACCGCCCCCCGCAGGGATCCGGGGGAGCCGATCTTCCATTCCCAGCGCCCTGCTTAGGCCTCCGCCTGCTTCCTCAAGTTTGTGGCGTCTTAAGCTTCCCCAAGGTAGAAGAGCATTCCCTTTGGGCGTTCGGTCTACCAGAGCTTTCCGTCTTTTAAGCAGCCCCCATTGGCTTCACCCACCAACTTTAATCCCAAAAGAACAAAAGTAGTTCTCCAGATCTCACCCACGCCCACCCCCGAATTTCTTCTTCAGGAAACCAAACCCAATTCATTAACTGTCGAGGGATGGTCATGATCTGTTGGTGTTCCCTTCTACCGTGAGAACTTCCCCTTTGCTCATCTTCAGAAAACGAAAGAAGTTGGAACGATGAGAAGATTTTGATAAGAGAGACAAGTTTACTTACCAATTTTTGTGCAAGGCAGGAAGGAAAAAGGTTAGATCCCTCTTTTCTGTAAGAGGTGGGGAGTACAGGTGCAGAATGTTGCACCTGCCTTCAGACGTCCCTGGGTTGGTTGGTTTTGCTTAATATTTTTTTTTACAAGAAGAAGCTCATTTGAGAAGGGTGCAGTATATCCAGAAGTTATATTTGCAAAATCAAAAAGCCTCAATGAAACTTTAAACCAAAAAGGATGGAAGTTAAACAGGAAAGTTTCAATTGTGTGGAATATTAACAGATTAGAGGGGTTTGTGGCAGGAAGTCGCATTATTTTCGGGAAAACAAAAAGTCCATAGGCAAAAACTTATAAAACTTTGGTGATTTTTTTTTTCCCCCACAAGTGAAAATCTCCCTCAGGATGGGTGAGACAGTCTCCAGGTTTGGCTCTCAGGAGAGTGAGAGCAAATGTCTCCTGTCCCGGGATCCAGCTGTTGGTAGTGAAGCCTCCAGTTATTCCAGCATCAACGGCAGCAAGTCTGTTCTGCCCTGTGTGCCCTGCACAGGCGCAGCCAACTCAAGCTTTGTGACCTGTCCTACCTGCCAGGGTTCAGGGGAGATCCCAAGTGGTGAGTCTGGAACTTAATTTGTAAGCCAATCTTTCCCAGAACAAGCTGGGCCTGAATGCCCTGTAGGAATCTTATGTCCATAGTTGCCCTAACTTTTGACTATCCATTCTTCATGGACAGGTAGATTTCTGATGAGATTGCCCAAGCTATAACTCCTGGGGGTTTGAGCCCAAGGACATGAGGGTAGGGGTTAATAATTAGAGACATCTGTTCCCTTAAGATCAGGGAGGAAGTATGCTTTGAGATTGTACTTTTGCTCTCTAAATTTTAGTGCCCCAGAGTAAATCAGTGAAGCGTTTAAGCACTAAAATGACTGAAATTAAATGGACCAGACTGCATGATGACTTTTATGTCAAAGTAAAATTGATATCTACTTGAAATTATTTATCTTTAAATTGTGTTTGTACATATAGGAGAAAGAATAAAATATCAAATGTATTTCCTTATCATTTGACTTGCCTGGCCTATATTGCTAAGCACTGTGCTAGAAACAAAGAAATGAAATAGTCTCTCTCTGTATATATATGTATATGTATAAAATAGGCATAATTTTTCTAGCGGGCACTAGCATCTTAGGGAATCAGGAAAGGCCTCATGTAGCAGGTGAGGACTGAGTTTGTTGGGGCACCAGGCATGTGTTATGGTGTCATCTCTGAAAGAATTCATGACTCCAGCCTAAGCAACGGCAGGTATTTGGGGTAATGCACAAGATAAAACAGAAAAATCTCACAAACATGCTGGTCTGGTTCAGACCACAGTCGCTTCATTAGGAAGGCAGATAGGAACTGCACATTCTGCTACTTATAATGCATACGGAAAAGCCCATGGGGCAGGAGGGGTATTTATGATAATGCTGTTGTAACGAACCCCTTCTTGTCATAAGTTCAATCAAAGGATGGTTTTTGCTGTTGCTTCGAAAGCACTGGGGAAAGTCCCTTCTGTGGTTTTATGGTCACCATTCTATATGGATAATGCATTCATTGGTTAAAATATATTTACCCAGGGCACTAGGTGGTTCCTGGTTGTCTAGCAATTGTTGCTGATATAATTATTGCTAACAACCTTGCTATCCCCATCAAGCTGACCTTTGAAGGAAAATGGATTCTGTGAGGCAGAAATTAAGAGGAGGAATTGAATTCCACTTGTGAGAGGTTTAACAAAGGCAGGAGGTGGAATTTGGTGTGAAGGATGGCAAGAAAGCCAGTTTGATTGGAGTAAAGAGTATATGAAGGGGAGATATATGAATAAATTTGTATTTGAGCACATACACATATATACAGATACACATACACAATTTTCAGAAGTAGTATAGAGTGAGGTCATGTCAAACATGAATTTATATTGAATTCTAAGTGGTTTGGAGAGGCAAGGGGGCCAATTAGTAGGCTTGTGCAATAGTCCAGGCCACTTGAGCAGAGAAAAAGAAGTGAATTCCAGATATGGAGACAGAATCCACAAGACCTAACAGTTAATGGAAAGTGTGGAGTGAGGAGGAGTGAAGAATGGGAGATGACTCACCATTGCAAACCTGGGTGACTGCAAGGATAGTGGTATCTGTGATAGAAATAGAAAAGTTTGAAAAATGAGCTGGATTGGGTTCAAAAATAGTCAATTCTACCACCACTCTGTTGTTTATACCAAAGCATGAGTATATCCCTGGGGTAAATCCCAATCTGCTCTTAAAAAGAGCCTGGTTGAAGTCCTCCACCTCTTATTTTTAGACAGCTTCTTATCTACCTAAGCAATACCAGTTTAGAGTGTAAGATTTTTTCAAGTTTGCTTCCTTCCTCTTGCAAAAACCTGGAGGAGGGTGTCTTTAATTCAGTTTAGTTTTACAAGCATTTATTATGTATCGCCTATGTGCTGAGTACTATTTGAGATGTGAGATTTATGAAAAATGAATCCATGAATTTTCAGTTATGTTCAAATTTTTGTGACTCTTACTTGGAGTTTTCTTTTCTTTCTTTTTTTTTTTTTTTTTTTTGGGGTGTTGTTGCTGAGGTAATTGGAGTTGAGTGACTTGCCCAAGGTCACAAAGCTGGAAGTGTTAAGTGTCTGAGGTCAAATTTGAAATCAGGTCCTCCTGACTCCAGGGCTGGTGCTCTGTCTACTGTACCACCTAGTTGCCCCTACTTAGAGTTTTCTTGACAGGAGTATGGTAGTGGCTTGCCATTTCTTCTCCAGCTCATTTTACAGATGAGGAAACTGAGGCAGAGTTAAATAACTTGCTCAGGATTACCCAGCTAGTAAACGTCGGAGTCTGGATTTGAACTCGGGAAAATGAGTCTTCCTGACTCCAGACCCAGAGCTTTACTTGTTGTGCCACCTAGCACTTAATTACTAGAAGAATACAGCTTGTACACAAACAAGGGAGAAGTATGGAGTAATTCTGGTCCAACAGCTAAGTGTCACTAGAGAGGGAAGATCTGAAGACAAAAAGGAGGTAAACTTCCTGAAAGGAGGAATATGATCTAGGGCACAGATTGAGGGATTAACTTTGCAATGGATGTGAACAACCTTATCCTCTGAATCTGGAGGAAAGGAGGGGAAAAAACAGTTTATTTTATTATGTAGAGAAACTGAGGAACTTCGTAATAAATCTGAGTTCGAGCAAACCATGAATTGTTTTTCATTCCTAATTGTTTAATATATTTCAACATAATCGATTTCCTTTGTAATCTTTATTTTATACATTTAAAAACTTTGTTCTTGAGGTGATTCAAACCAGTTCCAATGATCTTGTCATCAAAAGAGCCGTCTACACCTAGAGAGAGGACTGTGAGAACTGAGTGTGGTTCACAACATAGCATTCTCACTCCTTTTGTTGATGTTTGCTTGCATTTTATTTTCTTCATCTTTTTTTTTTCTGGTTTGATTTGATTTTTCTTGCACAGCAAGGTGATTGTATAAATATGTATGCATATATTGGATTTAAAATATATTTCTACCATGTTTAACATATATTGGACTACTTGCCATCTAGGGGAGGGAATGGGGGGGGGGGGAGGGACTGAAACACAAGGATTTGCAAGGGCTGATGTTGCAGAATCGTCCACACATATGTTTTGAAAAATAAAAAGCTTTAGTTAATTAATGGGGGGAGGGGAGGCCTTTGTTCTGAGAAGTCTATAAGTCCATATCAAGACTGCCAAGGGAGGCCATGACACAAAGAAAATTAAGAGTCTTTGAATAGATGGTTTGGTCTTTCTAGTAAACTTGAAGGCAGAGTCATCATCTTGTAAGAGACACAAGTTGAGGTCTGAGGAGAATGGAACTTTAGAATACTTGTAAGGTTGGGTGAAAGAGAAATTTTTTGTCCATTCCCAATCTTATGGTTCCTTCTTACTTCATATCTTATCATCCTGTGACTTAAAAGGGATCTTTTCACAGTATAATTTATTGAAAAATCTTATTTTGGCAGATTAGATGCCTGTTGTTGCTGACTTTCAGGGATTCCCTGCAGCCAAATTGTGCTGTAGGCCAAAGGTAGAATTGTCTACAAAAACTACCTTCTTATGTGAAATTGTGGAGTTTTTCTGAGGAGATGGGATGTGAGGGTTAGAATTAGTTATTTTCCAAGAACCTTTCCCACTACTTTTTTCTTTTCAAAAAATGCAATTTTTAATTTATGGAACAAAACAATCATTTCCATAAAATAGTATATAATAAAAAGTATGATTATATACCAAACTGCAATTCTGTTTTATAATTGTGGCAGTTTTCTGAGAAGCTGGGATATTAGGGTTAGAATTAGTTATTTCCCAAAACCCTTTCCCACTACTTTTTTTAAACTTAATTTTTAATTTATGGAATAAAACAACCATTTCCATAAAATAGTATAATAAAAAAGATTACATATGAAACTGCAAATATATTATGTATAAACTGATACTTTTTTTTTTTTTTTGTCTCTGCAGAGCTGGAAAAACAGCTGGTGGCACTCATTCCATATGGAGACCAAAGGCTAAAACCTAGGAGAACGTAAGAGGCCCCCTATTATTCATTCTTCAAACTTTTACAAAGACACTGCTGTGTTGCAAGGCTCTGGGCTAAGTGTTGAGTTAGTATAGGAAATGAATTAAATATAGTTTCTGTCTTCCAGAGTCTTAACAGGGGAAGATATATTTTAAATAAAATATTATATTAGTGAATTACATATACAAAGAAGGTGCGACAAAAGTTTAGAGAAGAGAAATATTCTTTCCAGATGAAGGACTTCTGGAAAGAGTTGACATTTGAACTTTTTAAAATTTTAATTTAATTTGGGAGGGAGGTAATCATTTTCAATTTCAAAGTCTTTTTTTTCTTTCCTCCCCATCCTGCACTACTAGAAAAAGCCACTATTTAAAAAACATACATGCATTTATATATATGTAAAAGTATACTTTCAGAGAAAGAAACTGAAGATGGATAGCATCTTCCATTATAGGTCCTTCATAATTGATTTGAGTATTTATATACTCAGAATACTAATAATAACTTAGTTGCTCACAGTTATTCTTCAGATACCATTGCTATTACTGTATACAATGTTCTCTTGATTCTGCTTATTTTACTTTATTTCCTGCAAGTCTTTCCATGTTTTTCTAAAATCACCCTGCTCATCATTTCTTATAGTGAATTGATTTTTTTTTAATTTAATTTTTTTTTTTTACTGAGGCATTTGGGGTTAAGTGACTTGCCCAGGGTGTCACACAGCCAGGACGTGTTAAGTGTCTAGAGGCCAGATTTGAACTCAAGTCCTCTTGACTTCAGGGCTCTATCCACTGCACCACCTAATTGCCCCGTGAATTGATTCTTGAAGGAGAAGTTAAGCTTCCAAAAAAGATGGAGAAAGAAAGCTTGGACTGTTATGGGGAATATGAGGTCAGCAGAGGCACCAGTGTGGAAAAATGGGTGGGTTTGGGTAGCAGGTCTGCTTAACAGGATGAGGTGAGGTGGAAGGAAGAAAAAAGGAATAAAATGAGAGACCCTTGAATTGCCAGATGCTTGCTCAGTAGTTTCAGGATGGGGATAGGGCCCAGACACGTGATTTCTTTGGTGTGAGGATCTCTAGCTACTAGTGTCACCGAGAGTCCAAGAGCTGGCCTGATACACCGAGAACCGGAACGGCTTTCCCAGGGTCAGCCAGCCAGTGTCCCAGAAGCTGGGTCTTTATCTGTCCTATTTGTAATGGCGACAGTAAGGATGGCTGTGGTAGCTTACCTAGCACTTTCCTCATCTTCTCTCACTTGATCCTCACAGCCATCTTGGGGCTATCATCTCTTTTTTAGAGATGAAGGCACGGAGGATTTGTTTCACCACTAATAGGTGTGTCAGGCTGAACTCTAACTCAGGGCTTCCTCACTCCCAATTTCAGTGCTCCACGCAGCCCTTAGCACAGCACCTAACACATAGTGGGCGCTTAGTCAATGATTTTTGGCCGACTGCCCTCCATGCCTCTTAGCTGCCAGGTTAAGGGTAGACCACGGGGAACCCTTGAAGGCTTTGTGAGTCAGGACTATGACACCAACATGACTGCCTGCCTCGGACCCTGCTGTTCTCACTTTGGCACTATCTCCAGTGCTCTGCTGTCTTTCCTTAGCTCCAAGCATTGACACTTAGAAAATTCCAGATATTGAAGATGACTCCTTTAAAAACAGGTCATCACCCTTTGAAGCTTTTCTTAACCTAGGCTCTACTTTTAATTAGTTCAATAAAGATAGCATAGGGCAGCGGGATGGTACAGTGGATGGAGCACCGGGCCTCCCATTGGAAAGAAGACCTGAGTGAAGGTGTGATTCAGACACTTTTTTGTGGAGATGGGGGGCATTGGTGGTAAGTGACTTGCTCACGGTCACACTGCTAGTTAGCATTAAAGTGTTTGAGGCTGGATTTAAATTCAGGTCCTCCTGATTCCAGGCTCAGCACTCTATCCACTGTGCCACCCAGCTGCCCCAGGTCTCAGGCACTTAACGACCCTGGACAAATCATTTCACCCTGTTTGCCTCAGTTTTCCTATCTGTAAAATGAGCTGGAGAAGGAAATGGCAAATCGCACTGCAGTGTCTTTTCCAAGAAAATCCCAATGAAGTCACAAAGAGTTGTACACAATTGAATGATAAGAGCGAATAGATCTTTCCTGTTCTCAAAGACTTCCCTCAAGGGAGATCTCTGGCTACTTCCATCCTGTCAGGGAATTATTACCGTCTATAATCACTAACCTTTCTATGGTAATCGAAATTTGATTGCCTTGTTGCCCGTGGAGATGGAAAGCAGATACTCATTTTTCTTGTGATCGCCCTTTAGAACTTTGAAAGCAATCTTTAAGCCTTGTTGCTCATTATGGACAACTTGAAATTCATCCCGTTGCTGTCCAGGCCAATAGTCCCAAGTAGTGTTGGTACCTGGGATGCTTCAGAATGGCAGAGATCCTTTCTGACTCTTGTTCGTGCACTGGACACTTTGGAGCAGACCAGGACTTTTTATGGGATGGCAGTAAGGCAATATTTTTTTAATGAATTACTTTAAATTACCCATGTTAAGAACAGAAATATTGGGCTTGTCATAATATAAATGTGAATATTATATAACTAGTCTGCAGACTGGAGAACACTTAAACTGGTGTTCATCACAAACCTTTAAAGGCTTTCTATGTGACACAGAGATGATAAACTAATTTGCAGAATGAGAGACATTTTTGGACATTTGACTATATATGATACAAGGGTTATTCTTTCTTTTCTTTCTTCCCTCTTCTCTTTCCTTGGTAGGTGGTAGGAGAAAAATAACATCAGAATTTTTCTTTTCTTTTTAACGATTCAAATACAAAGACCAAAAAAAACCAAACACCATTTACATGTACAGTGTAACACCACAAAAAGAGAATTCACTATGAAGCCATAAATCTTCATTTCTCAGTTTATTTTTAATGTAATAACATATATATGTGCATATACTTATATCCATATTTATGTAAAACTGTTCTATATATCTATTGGTTAATACTTTCTCTAAAAGTGCATAGCATCTTCCTTCATAGATTCTTTGCAGTTTATAACACTCAAAATACTTAGTCATTCACAGTTATTCTTTGAACAACATTGCTGTTATTGTATACAATTCTCTTCTCATTACAGTCTTCATTATTTCCTTCCCTGTTTTTCTAAAATCAACCAGGTCATCATTTCTTATAGCACAATAATATTCCATCAATCATATACCATAACTTGTTTAGTCTTACCCAATTGATAGGCATCCTCACAATTTCTAACTCTTTTGCCACTACAAAGAGAGCTGCTATTAATATTTTAGAATATATAAGTTCTTTTCCTTTTCCTCCTAATCTTGGGAAATAGATCTAACAGTGGTATTGCTGGGTCAAGTTATATATACAGCTTTATAACTGTTTGATCATAATTTCAGATTATCCTTCAAAATGGTTAGATCATTTCATAGTTCCACCAATTCCATATCCCTCCAGTATTTGTTATTTTCCCTTTCTATCATTTTAGCCAATCTGATAGATGGGAGATGATGTCTCAGACATCAGCATTTTGGGGCCACATTTTGCCATGCTCTCTAACTGAAGCATGAGAAGCCTTAGTCTTATCAGGGATTTTCTCTTTTCTATTTGTATCTATTCCTAGTGTTTAGCATACTTCCCGATACAGTTGGGGGACCTAATGTCTACCTGTTTGGGAAAACACCTGGCTGTAATGGAACTGAGCTCAGCAGTAATCCTCAAACTGGAAAACCCCCCTTTCTCATGGACCTACTTCCTTACTTTTTCACAGAAAGCTCTACGTTTCCCTGGCTGTGTTCACCTGCCTGCTGATGACATCCCTTATCATCTTCTTTCTATTCCCTCGATCCATCCTGGTACAGCCAGCCGGGCTGAGTTCTTCAGAGGTGGCCTTTACTGACCACTCCATCCTCCTCAATGTGACGGTAGGTTCCATCTGGGTACCCTCTCGCTCACATAGGAAGAGCTATGTCTGAACTGATTTTTTCCAGTCTGCTGTTCAGTACTGTCACACTGGGGTAGGGTGGGGCTGGTCACATCACTGACCCTAATCCTGTGATCAGCAAGGCCCTTTAGGGGAAGAATAGGAGCTTGATGAAGGCAGAGCCCAGATTGGTATCAGAGGAGAGGAAAGGTTATGCTCTGGATTGTAATCAGGGAAGGCAAGGCATCTTGAATCCCAGAGGCTGAGAGAGAGTACAAGATTACTGAATGTGAGTCATGGAACAGTTGCCTTTTAAGGAGAGCAGCCTTGATCTTTAGGTTGTTTAGTGATTTAAGAGTGTTTCTTATGGACTCCTCACTATAGGGTTGTCTGTAACCTAAGAGTTGACATTTAAGGATGTCAGACTGTCAGGTTATTTGACTGTTGGCATTCAGACAGAAACTGGTTCCAGCCTGCCTTTTAGGGAATGGTTGGTGACCTCATGTCTGTCTCTCTCTCACATACACACACACTTTTATTTTCTTTTTAGAATGTCCTCAACATTACCAACAACTACTACTATCCTATCACTGTAACCCAGCTCAACATCGAGGTCCTGCACTTATTGCTTGTTGTGGGGCAGATGGAAGAAAGCATCCTTTTGCACATTGGCCCTTTGAGCAGTGAACAGGTGACTCTCATCCCCTACTGGCATCCCTCGAGTTGGCTAACTCTGCCCACCAAGTGTCTCTTGGGGAAAAGGTGGAGTTTGATAGCTATGGCTGACTATACATGTTTTATTGGCAGATAATCTATTCGGTAACCAGCAGGATAGATGATGAAAACACATAGTGAGTATTGCCAAAACAACTCCCAAAAAAACTTCCCGCCTTATTCAGCAAAATGAGTTAATCATTAGGAAGTCTGCTAAGTAGCGATTTCCAGTTGGAATAGGGTTTCAAGTGGTATTAAAAACATAACCCAAACTGTGTTTAATTCTGGGTGCTTTAGAAGAATCTATTAAATGGTGTTTTGTTCATGAATGTGTTGTATGCCCAATCTCTGGCAGTCTTTTGGGCTCATTTTGGTCTGACCAGCCTTAACTTCCAAATTGTGATGTCATTTGGTCCTCTTTGAGCATGAAGGACAACCAGCAGCAGTAGCAGCAGCTCAGGCAGCTTGCCCTTGGGGAAGAATGCTTGTGTAGGTGTTGGGCAGTGTTTGGCGGTGGTACCTGGTGGGAAGGCCCGGGGGCGGGGGGAGGGGGCAGGGGGTTTACAGTCAGTCAGATGGGAGCAGACACCCCTCCTGCCAGAGCCCGCCCTCATATGCTTGCTGGTATCTTGGTTGGTGGTCTTATAGATATAATACAGCACATGATACAAAGGAGGAACAGTCTGGGGACTTGAGAGGCTGGGCACACGTCTGTTTCCTTACAAGACCCCCTTGTCACTATAAACAATAACCAGGGCGCTGTGTGTGTGTGTGTCTGTGTGTGTGTGTGTATCTCTGTGTGTGTGTGTATCTGTGTGTGTGTGTATCTTAATCTCTCAGCAACATCTGTACCTGGTTGAAAATCAAAGTGCACAATGTACTTCAGCACATACGGTGAGTGTCTGTGGGCGGGACTCTGCGGGCCCTTCCCCTCGGCTCCTCCCCTCCCCCTCCTAGCCTCCTTAGCCCTGCCTTTCGTTAGAGAGCTCTCTGGCAGGAAGAGCCTGGTGGGAGGGGGGCCTGTGGCGCCCTCTGCATTGGAAGACCCCAGCTACCTTTCTAGGCCTTAGTTTTGCTCTTAAAGATACATACAGCAAGTGGTGTCTTCTTTGATGCCCAGTGGTTTATTGAAAGCTAGAATGGGGGAGATTGAGTTGTTGCTGTCCCAAGGTTCTCTTGAGAGCCCCGGGGTTGGTTGGCAGGGTCCCCTGAATGGCAAGGAGAGCACAAGTTAGGTGGAGGTGGCCTCAGAAGCCCAAAATAACAGGCCAGGCTCCTCTTGGAGGTAAAAGACTTCCTGCCAACATGACATAATAGTCTTATTCCTCTCTAGGGGCACCCTGACCTGCTCCTACCTGAGCCATACGGAACAACTGGCTTTCCAGAGCTACGACTACGTGGACTGCCGGGGGAATACCTCGCTCCCTCACTCACTGGTGCCTCACCCACCATGATGCTGCCTGCTGTCCACAGCTCCCTCATCTCCTGCCCTCCTCCTATTGCCTCCTCTGCCAAAGGACTGCGTTCCACTGATTCTTATTTGGGCCACGAATGAAGAAACCCACCTTGTTCTCCCTTCCCCACCCCGGGATTGCCTGTGGGAAGGAGGCTGTGGCAGTGCTGGGAGCTGCTAACAGTGATCCTGACCTATCTGTGGGAAGGGCCTCTCCCCAGACCAAATGGTACCCAAGAGAAAAGGCTGGTCTAAGCTTTTCTCCAATGTAGGGTCTCTGTCCTGTGGCACCTCCTAATCCTGCACCTCCCTCACATAGTCCCCAACATTTTTACCAAAATTTTGCACTGAGATGAAGATATGATAGGGTCTTAGTTAAATGTGGAGATAGTTGTGGTTTAATGTGACTTTTTTCTCTTTTTAGCATGTGTACTTTCAATTTGTACCTTTCTGCTAAGTGTGAGGAAGTGGGGTCTGCTATACCTCAGACTATGGAGTGTTAGGGAGCCCCTTTGTGATGGAATCATGTGCCTATTAACAAGTCTTGATTATGGATCTTGGGAAAAGTTAAGGCAGAAAATATAGTCATGTGTTGGTAATTATATCCTGGGCCTGTATCTGCTGGATTGCCTCATTTGAGACCCTCTGAGTTTTCTGTTAACCCTTGCCCTGTGTCTCTGGAACATGTGCTAGAAACCCCTGAGCACTGAATCATGTGAGAGGATTTTAAAGAGAATACAGCCAGAATCTGTCTTTCCCCTAGTAGTTTGTACTCTGCCATCAGAGGAGGAGAGCCTACTGGTTACAGGGTAATACCCAGGCGCTGTAACTCTGAGGGGGCAGAGGTGATGGATTTTACACAGGCCACTGGTTCCTAACTGCCCGGTCACTACGAGTTCTACTTCAGCTAACATTCCTCCCCTGCTTTGTGAAAATAGCCACATTCACTCCCTTGGAAGTAGGTGATGAGAGTCAGTAGTGAAGGCTCAGGGACAAGGGCTCCACAAAATGAGAGGGAAGGTGTAACCTCCACAGCTTTTGAACCAATAGTGAAGCCACTTTCAAAATAGAAAAGGGAGGCCTCCCAGGTCCCAACAAGCAAGCAGGTCTGTGATTTCCTTCATGGTTTTTTCTCTGTTTTGAGACACTAAATTTCAGTGGTGGAGAAGGGAGCTTTACTGCCACTAACTAGCCCTGTCTTCTTACCTGAATCTGCCAAGGAGAGAAAGGACGGTCATGATTTTGATATTTTTTTTCCTTTTTCTTCAAAATGGATTTGCCAGATCATGAGGCAGGACACAAGGAGCTATTGAAGACAATCTCTCTTCTCAGGAATGTCTGAGTTGGTCCCTGCCTTATGTCAGGGCTTCAAGCTTTTCCAGAGACTTTTTGATATTATGACGTCAGGGGGAGGCTGGGGGAGTAGGGAAAGGGGGATTTATCCTTATCCTTTCCTCCTTTTTGTTGTGAAGCCAGAACTAAGCCTAAAATAAACCCCTAAGACTAGCCTGTAAGTCAAGGCTATTTGTGTTGTTTTCTTGGCAAGGGGGAGAGGGTATTGGGGGAAAGCTTCCCTAAGCCACCACCCCGCCCCCCCTCCCGGCCTAGCCAGCTTATCTGACCCAAAGCAGTGCCCCCAACCTGCAAGTACACACTTAGGCCCTTGCCCTTCCCCCCACCCCCTCCCCCACCCCATCCCCAGTGCCTTTTAACATTGGAAAGGAAAATATGCCAGTGCAATGCCTTTCTCCTCTCCTCCCTAGCCCATTGCATGCCTCAAAAACCCCAACCAACAAGTCATCTGCTGGCCCAGTCCAACAACCTGCCCAGGATCTTTGTAGGAAAAACATTTTGTAAACTTTAGTGTGCCATGTCAAGGGTAAGGAGTTAGGGTGAGACCATAGATGTGCTCTGGGGGTAGCAAATTCAGAGATGGTTTGAGGACCACTAGGTGGAGCTCCCAGAAGCCTAATTATCCTGGTTGGTTTTGTTTGCTGGACAGGAAGGAGCAGCATTCCAAACTTCCTTCTAGTTGTCCTTCCCAATGTTCCATGCACATCCAGCAAGAGTCTTTTTTTGTCATTTCAAGAACAATTTCCTTTTTTTATTGATGCATGCCATTATCCTCAGTGTTGGGGGAAAGATTTGTTAAGGGAATGTTTTAGATGCCAACTTTATCGATTACTGATTGATCTCCTGATGAACAACAGTGTGAGGCTGGATCCTCTCTCTCCACTACCACTGCTGGACATACTCCATAGCCTGAGGGAGGGGAGAGGGAAGGAATGGAGCAGGCAAGCAAAAGTTAGGCACTTACTGAGCTCGAGGAAGGGGCTAGCTAGAGTTTGACTTGGAGTCAGGAAAATGCAAGTTTGAATTCTGTTTAAGATATTACTGATTAGCCCCTGTGATCCAGGGCAAATTTGTAACCTTTATTTCTCCCTCAATTTCCTCATCTGCAAAATGGATTAAATAATAGCACCTGATCACAAGGTTAATCTCTCTGTTTCCTCAATAATAATAATAGCACTTCCCTCTTGGGTTGGGACAGGTGGTGCAGTGGATAGAGCACTGGGCTTGGAGTCAGGAAGGAGGCCTGAGTTCAAATCCAGCTTCAGACAATTTGTGTGATCCTGGGCAAGTCACTTAATCCTGTGTTTGCCTCAGTTCCTTATCTGCAAAATAAACTGGAGAAGGAAATGGCAAACACTGAAGAAGAAATAATAATCCTGGAGTGTACTGAGATTTAAGTGAGATGATAATTATAAAACAACACCTGTTTTTTCTTAATCCTATTTTCTCATTTTTTGGGTCTAGTATCTTAAGTTATTAATTATCCCATTCTTTTGCACCCAGGTCTTGAATGTTTCCCCCTTTCCACTATGTTCCTTTTATCTCACCCACCAATTTGCCCAACTGTCACTTCTCTTGAGCCTTCTTTGTAGCTGGCTGCATTACATCCCCTGTCTAGAATTTGGAGTAAAAGAAAGAAGGAATTGTCTATACTCACTGCCTACTGCCTCCCCCCCCTTTCCTTACCACACTCTGCCTTGCAGTCAGGCACCAATTATATATATATATAATACACATATATATTCAATATTTTGTTTTTTATGTCACTCTTTCCCTTCTCTCTCACCCAGAAAGCCGGCTTTTATAATAGAGAATTTAAAAAGTGGAGGGAAAAAAAGCAATTCAGCAAATCTGATTATCACACCAACTTAGTATTAACGCTGTGGTATTCCACATTTTTCAAAGTGAGGGTGACATGGGGTGGATTTTTCTTCAGAGCCAAGATTGGTCATGATAATTACACGTTTTTATAGATGCGGGGCATTTCGTCAGGCCTTGTTCTTTCTGCCATATTCAACACATTTGATCATTCCTCAAAACCTGGCACCCTTCCCTTGAATTCTTCCAATTCCCCAGCTGAAGGCAATTAGTCCCCACCTTTTGTTGTAATCTCCACCTACAAATTTAAATTAAACCCATGTGGTTCTGGCACCAACCTGGCTCAGGGACTAACCCTAGGGGCAGGATGTAATTAGGTAATTAGAATCAGAAGACAATGTTAAATCCAGCTCCACTACCTATTGTCAGTGTAGCTTTTGAGTAAGTAGAGGCAATCTGCTGGGGATGAAATAGGACAGGATCATGGGGACATATACATGTAGAGTGGTGGGGTCTTGGAGAAGAGTCTCAACCCTCCTCCCATGGCAATCTCTCTGGATCACAGCTGGAAGGGGCCTTAAACGCCTTAGTCCTACCCTCCACATTTTTTACCTCTCATATGGTTAACACAATCCCTGAATGACTCTCAAAATCTCGGGTTCTTGCTGCTTCTGCTGAGTTCCAGTCCTGCATCTTCAACTAAAGTTGGACATTTCCACCCGGATGTCCTGCTATCATTTCAAATGTGCCTAAAACTGAACTAGTGATTTTTTTGCCCAAATTAGCTTTTTTCATATTTCCCATTTTTCCTTTCCTTCCCTATCCCTAAACTTTCCTTTTCTTTTCTTTCCTCCCTTTTGCCCTTTCCCTTTTCCCCTTTCCTTTCTCCTCTCATCTCTCCTTTCCTCTTCCTGCTTCCCTCCCTCTCCTTTCTTTCCTCTCTCCCTCCCTCTCCTTTCTTCTTCTTCACCTTCTTCCCCTTCTTTTCCCCTCCCCCTTTTTCTTCTCCCTTTCCCTTATCCCCCCCCTCCCTTCCCTTATTCCCCCCTCCCTTCCCCTTCTCCCCCCCTCTTTCCTTTCCCCTTCTCCCCCCCTCCTCCTTCCTTTCCCCTTCTCCCCCCTCCTCTTTCCTTTCCCCTTCTCCCCCCTCCTCCTTCCTTTCCCCTTCTCCCCCCTCCTCCTTCCTTTCCCCTTCTCCCCCCCCTCCTTCCTTTCCCCTTCTCCCCCCTCCTTCTTCCCTTCCCTTTCTCCCCCCTCCTCCTTCCCTTCCCCTTCTCTCCCCCTTCCCCCTTCCCTTCCTCTTCTCCCCCTCCCCCTTTCCTTCCTCTTCTCCCCCTCCCTTCCTCCTTCCTTCCTCCATTTCTTCCCTCCTTTCCCCTCCTTTTTTCCTCCCTTTTTCCCTCCTTCCCTCCTCCTTCCCCCTCCTCCTTGCCTCCTTTTTTCCTCTCCCTCCCTCCCTTCCCCCTTTTCTCTCTTCTTCCCTTCCCTTTTTCCTTTCCTCCCTTCCCTTTTTCTCTTCCTCCCTTCTTCCCTTCCTCCCTTTCTTTCCTTTTTCCCATCTCCCCTTCTTCCCTTTCTCTCTACCTCATTTTCTTTTTCCTACCCTCCCTCCCTTCCTTCCTTCTTTCCTTCCTTCCTCCTTCCTTTCCTTTCCTCTCTTCCCTCCTTCCTTTCCTCTCTTTTCCCCTAATCTCCCTTTTTTACTGATTGTCCCCCCACCCCACTTCCTTCCTTTTTCCCTTTCTGGCTCCCTTCTTTCCCTTCACTTCCTCTTCTCCCTGCTTTTCTTCTCCCTCCCTCTTTTCTTTCATATCTGCCTCCTTTCCCCATTCTTTCATATCTACTTCCTCCCTCCTTTCCTTTTTCCTTCCCTCTCTCCCTTTCTCCCTTTATTTCCTTTCTTTTTTCTTTTTCTTTCTCCTTTTCTCTTTCCTTCCTTCTCTCCTTTTTATCCACCCATCCTTCCTTTTTCTTTCTTTTCTTCCTTTCTCCCTCCCTCTTCTCTTTTTTCTCCTATCTTCTCTCTTCCCTCCTCCCTCTCTCTTTCCTTGTCCCTTTTTTCCTCCTCCTCTTCTTTCCTCTCCTCCCCCCTTCCCCTTCATGCTTATTTCTTTTCATCTCTATGACATCTTTCTCAATGGCCCAGTCTTTGGTGTCTTTCTCCTTTGAGCTTCTATAACACAATCTATTTTACTCTTCACAGGCACCTAATGTCCACCTCCTTTTATCATCTTAATCTTTCTTTTGTACCTCTTCTGCATCTCTGAAACTACAAGCCTCCTGAGGACTTGGATTGTCTCTTTTCTCTGTATATTCCTAGTGCCCCCTACAAGGGTATCTCACACATAAAATGCACTTAGGAATCCCTTGGTGATTGTGATTTGAAGCCCCTTACAGAGAACCATACCAACCTCCCCCCCCCCCTTCCCTTGCCACAGCAAAGTGACAGAGCCCTGGATTCCAATATGGGGATTGTGATGGGAAGAGTGTGGACTGCTTGCCCTTTCCTCTCTCCTTACAACTTCATCCTTTTAAGGGCTCTCTCAGGGGTTGGGCATCTAGGTCTAATTTCCCCTTTGTTTACAGGTGGGGCAACTGGCTTAGCTGTCTGGTCGGGTGATCTGCCCAGGGGTCACACGGGTCATAGGTAGTAAAGCAAGTCTTTGCACTCCAAATCCAACATTCCTCACAATTCACTCACACTCATTCTCTGTCTCATTCTTACCGTGTATCTTTTTCCACGTTTGGAATGGCGAAGAGTAGAATCTGGGGCACCTGATGGTGGGGTTGAAATGGAATAGAAAACAGAAGTTATTGATAAATAGATCCATTCATTCATTCAATCCTGTATGATTGCTACTATTGCTAGCTATAGGAGTGTGGTCTGACCTTTAAGATTCTTTTTACTTATAAATCCCATAGTATGCAAGGAACTAAAAAACTTAGCTAATTAAAACAGGCCACTTGCCCTCGTAGAATCCACAAATTTTTAGGAGGTATTTGATATCCAAATGATCAATTGTTAGTAACAATAGCTAATTAATATTACTTTTGAATAGGCTCTTTGCTAAAGTTGACCATCTGCTGACAATTGTTTTAGTAATTCATCCTGTCAGAAATAAGTTTAGAAGAACTACAATCATTATTTTCATTCAACAAGCATTCCTTAAGCACCTACTATGTGTCAAATTCTGGGCTGGATGAAGAGAAAATAGATTCTGGGCTGGATGAAGGGGAAATAAACTAAATGGAAACAACCAGTGCTTCCAAGTAGCTAACAATATACTAGAGGAAAACAAACTTGTACACATAAATTAAAATATATACAAAATTGTACCAAGTAGTTGTGGGGAGAGGGTACTAACAACTGGGGAGGGGATAGGAAAAGTCTCATGCAGGGGATGACTTGAATTTTAAAGGAAATGATTTTTTAAGAAGCAGGTGAAGAGATTTTTTAAGAGGCAGAGGTGAAGAGTGAGTGCATTCCAGCCTCAAGGGGAGAACTTGTGCAAAGAGAATATTTGAAGCAATATTTATACAGATGAAATCATAGAATCACCAAGTGTGAAAGTTCTAGTAAGTGAAGGGATTCAGGAAAGCTTCTAGGAAGAGTTGGCATTTAAAGGTTCAGTATATTTCAACAGAAAGATTTTCCAGGCTTAGGGAATGTTCTTAGGGAACAAAGATATGGATGGAGATAGGAAAGATATAACTGGCCAGAAAGGAAGAGGGGATAGCAAAGTGAAGGAAAGTAGTGTGAACTAAGGCTAGCCAATTAAGGTGGTGCCAGGTAATATGGCTTTGAATTCCAGCCTGAGAATTTGTACTTTGTTTAGAAGGCAAATAGGACACCTACCAGTGAATTTGGGTACAGTAGTAATAAAATGAGATCACGAAGATTTTAACAGCAGTTTATAGGATGGATAGAAGAGAAACTGGAAGCTGGGAGATTCATTTTAGAAGCTCATGCTATAGGCTGGGTCTAGAATCAGCAGGAACACAAAGGAGGGGACAAATGAGAATGATTATAGAGGTAAAAGGGGTTTTGACACTTGATTGGATGTGGAGGCTGAAAGGGCAGAACCAGAGAGTCTGAGTTTCCACTTCTGGGTGTGAATTTCCTAGAAAATTTCCTAGAAAAAAGCTCCCACTCTAAACTGCTTTCAGTCCTAATATACTTATGATGGCCTGCCATCTAAACATCTTCCCAGCTCTCTGTATTCTTTCTCTCTCCTCAAACTCAAGACCTCTTTTCCCAGAGTGCCTAATTTGTCTCAGGACCTCTTTTCTCAGAGTGCCTAATTTGTATTTATTTCTCCATCTACCTCCTCCCCAAAAGAATGGAGATTTCTTGAAGACAAGAACTGTATCTATTGCATCTCTTTGCAATCAGTAATGTAAGCGATGGGTAGGCTATCGGTCCCTAAGTGGGAGGGATATAAAGAAGGGCTCTCAAGGAGCTCCCTGTCTACCCAGTAGGTGCTTGAGAAATGCTTGATGAGCAGCAGATTGGTTGGAGCCCATGGTTTTTCATCTTTCAGATCCTACAAGCATACAAGCAGACTTAGGTTGGGCTTGTCTGCGAGAGGGGGTTGGGTAACTTGGTGCTCCCTATGGGGTGATCCCCTCCCCCTGCTCAGCCCAACTCCACACATCCCCACCCCCCAAACTCCAGGGACAGCTCACTTACTGTGTTTGAACTCTTGGGGTTGATGGGCTGCAGCAGCAGCAGCAGCGGCAGCGGCGGCGGCAGCTTGCTGATGACCCACGGAATGAATTTTGTGATGATGGTGACCAGTGTGATGTCCAGTCTCTCTCTGTTCTTTGCTCTGACGTTGGCTCTTACTTTGTTCCCGGTCCCGGACCTGGCTCTTGCTCTGGCGCTGGCCCTTGCCCAGGCCCCGCTCCCGCTCCTGGCTCTTGCTCTGACATGGGTCCCGGTTCCGGTCTCGGCTCTTGCTGTGGACCACTTCTTGCACATCATCTTGGTCCTCCTCCTGGTCGTCGTCGTGATCGTGGTTTCTGCTCTGATGTTGGCCCTGACCTTGGAAGTGACACTGGCACTGGCACATGCAGTGGCCCATAGTATGGCGTTCAGGAAACATGAAGCAGCCTCTCAAGTCATCTGGATTCTCTCCAGTGAGGAAGGCGCTGGTGTTCCGGTGAGAGGTCTCTGGGCTCAGGTTGCCATAGAGGTAATCAGCATCAGGGCTTGGAGAACGGTACCGCTGATAGGGTTCAAGACCCATGCAATATCTTTGTTCCTCCAGGTCATTTTCTATCTTTTTGTTCTTCAATTCCTGAGATGTTCCAGAGACTTCGCTTCAGCATCCCGTCCCTCACTTTCCCAGCCAGGGCTGTGCTGACGGTGATTGGGTGACCAAGCAACCTCCCTCAGACCCAGCTAATGGCACCCTTCCATGGTTGTGGGGGGGGGAGAATGGGGTGGGGAAGGGTAAGTTTGAATTGGGAGAGGGGAGAAGGGATGTGCCAGTAATACAAATGACTTTCAGCAGTGAGCAGAATTTAAAAACTCAGAGTCCTAGAGCTAAACTTCCCTTAGTCCCTAAGCTAAGATCTAGCTCACATCATAACTAGCTGAGTCAACAAAGAGAGCCAAGGACAGGAAAAGCCAAGAGGAAATCCCAATGCAATTCAGCAAACATTCATTAAGCATCTATAGCATGCAAGGAACCATGCTCCCAAGAGGCTTTTTCTCCCTCCCCGCCATCCCCAATGTCGAAATTCATTGCTGAGAAGCAATTGCTAGGGGCTCCTTCCCCAGGCACTCCCAAGTATGTGTACTTTTCCCCTCCTCATAGTTAAATCTCTTCCCAAGTCCCAGACTCAGCTCCCCTGCTGGCTATTGGGAGATTTTAAATAAACAACTTGGGGAGGAGATTAAAAGAGAGCAAACCTCAGAGGGTCCAGGCTTCCCCTCACTTACCTGTTGAAGCTGGTAGTGTCTCCTCCTGTCCAAAGCCATCTGTCTGCGCCTGGCTTCCCAATGATAAGCGCTGGCCATGGTGTTGGAATTTGGAGAAGGAGATAGGAGAGAATGGTAAGGAAAAGAGAAATGTTGAGGGGAAAGGAGAAGGGAGAAGGGGAGAAGAGGAAGTGGGGGGAAGAAGCGAGGAGAGAAGGAGAGAGAGATGGATAGAGAATAGAGAAGAAAGGAAGAAGGGAAAAGAAAGGGAAGGGGAAGGGAAAGGGAAGGGAGAGGAAGGAAAAGAGGGTAGGGAAAAGGAAGGGAAAGGAAAAGGAGGGGAAGGGATAGGAGAGAGAAGAGAAGTCACTACTTTTTCCACCACACTGTCCCCTCCTCCATGAAAAAACCCTGTTCAGCCTTACCTGTAACCAGAGCCACCTCATAATGTAAACTGCTGTCAGGGCAACTGGGATAGAGGGGGTGGGTGTGTATGTGTGTGTGTGTGTATGTGTGTGTGTGTGTGTGTGTGTGTGTCTATGTGGGTGTGTGTCTGGGTGGATGGAATGAGGGAGAACTGCTTGTCCCCACAAGCATCCTCAGGGTCTCTATCTCTTCCAGTCTCTTGAGAAAACAATTCCCAGATTCCATCTACTTGACCCACTCCCTCAGAAACACCAATGGCATTGAGGGAAATGTCTCAAGGAGGCCAAGTCAGGCTGGTCCTTTGCATTTCCTTTCTGGAATCTTTGTACAGAAGTATGAATTCTGCAAGCCCCATTCCCTTTAATATGTGAATTTCCTTTTAGGGAATTTACATTTTAAAAAAGATTGGTCACCTTAAATGAAATTTTATTTGATAGAATTCAAAGTTTTGAGCTACAATAAAGGAGAAATGATTCAGTTCAACGAACACACTTATTCAGATTAACAAATTACAGCCAAGCATCAAGTGCCTACTATTGTAGGTACTTTGCTAGGCACAAGGGGATGCAAAGAATGAAATAAGTGCCTTCAAGGAACTTACATTCAACAACATATACATATTAGTAAATACAATAAAAACATAGACCTGTGATTACATTAGTGTACAGATTGTTGGATGAGGGAATTCCTCTACCAGTAAATGGAATCGGCAAGTTCATATAACTTACAATCTTAAGGAAAGGTCTGGAGCCCTGAGAGAGGTCAAGTTACCTGGATCTCATACCCCCCTGAGCCGGTATGAGACTCATACAAAATCTGACTCGTACAAAAATCTGACTCGTACAAAACACAAAATATATACCAACTGAAGACCGAGTGAGCGGGGCCAAGGAAGACCACGAAATAACTGGGAAAGACCTCCTGTAGGAAGCTACAGCTTCAGCAGAACTTTGAAGGAGCTAGGGATTCTAAAAGGGGGGATGTGAGAAACAGTCTATGCATAGAAATGGAGGCTGAGGGGTAACCAGGTGGCCCAGTGGGTAGAGCACAGGCTCTGGAGTCAGGAGGATCTTAGTTCAAATTGAAATCTCAGACTCTTACTAGCTAAGTGATCCTGGGCAAGCCACCTAAAAGTAGAAGAGAAGTAGAGACTACTGGGTAAGGAGCTACAAAAGTCTCTTTGTCTGAGGTACAAAGTGTGAAGGGAAGAAAAATTAAATTAGCTTGAAATGGGAGGTTGGAGCCAAATTAGAAAGGGCTTTAAAAGTCAATTAGACTTACAGTGTTTTTTTCCTAGAGGCAGTGGGGAAACCCTGGAGCTTCTTGAGTCCAGGAGCTACATGGTCTACTGTGTTCAAAGGACTGTGCTTTATACTGGGATAGAACCAAATTTTCTCATGGAGTTTTCGGTCTTTAAGAAGCAAAGCGCGGGTAAATATAAAACGCAATAATAGCAGGTAAATGCGTCATAGAAGTATAAAACAAAATGCTCTATGGAAGGGGAGAAGTCATTGTGACTGGAGAGATCAGAGAAAGTTCGTGAGAAGGCTACATCTGAATTGGACTTTAAAGGATCGGGCTCTAAGCAACGCGTCGGGACTCCCTCTCCGGGCCACCTGTCCCCAGCCTCCTCGGAAGACCTGCACGGGCTCGACAACTTGGAGGAGCTCCCCCCCACGAGAGCTCCCAAATCCGCGCGAGCGAGAGCCGGCAGGACGGCGGCAAAATGTTTATTGGAGGTGTAAGCTGGGATGGGAGCCAGAAAGATCTCGTCGGATACCTGTTTGGCTTTGGAGCAGTCCTTGCAGTCAGCGCATTTAAAATGGATCCCCTCTCAGGGAATCTCGAGTGGTTTTGCATTTGTGCTTTTCAAAGATGCTTCCAGTGATAAGGTCCTGGAACTTAAAGAGCCCAAGCTGGATGACAAGTTGATAGACCTCAAACGGGCTAAAGCGAAAGGAGCTCTCCGAAAAAAAGCATTTGTTGGTGGAGTGAACTCGGATATATCTGAAGAACAAATCAAAGAATACTTTGGAGCATTTGGAGGGATGGAGAAGATTGAACTCCTTATCGACCCAAAAGGAAATGAAAGAAGAGGATCTTGTTTCATCACATATACAAATGAAGAACCAGAAAGAATGATTAGAAGTAGATATCATCAGCTTGTTTCTGGGAAGTGTGAAATCGAAGTTGCCCGGCCCAGAGATGTATACAGGCAGCAACAGCAATAACAGGAGGGAGAGATGTTGCAGGTGGCAGGGGTGGTGGTAGGGGAGATGGGACTAAGGGCTTGGCCCAAGGTCAGAGTCAAAACTGGAACCAGGATTTAATAACTATTATGACCAGACATACTAGCTGTGTGACCCTGGGCAAGTCACTTAACCCTGTTTGCCTCAATTTCCTGATCTGTAAAGAGCTGAAGAAGGAAATGGGCAAGACTACTCCAGGATGCTAAACTATCATCAAGGATACTCATTGTGACTCCATTTGGGATTTTCCTGGCAAAGATAATGGAGTGTTTTGCATTTCCTTCTCCAGCTCATTTCACAGATGAAGAAACTGATGTAAACCAGATTAAATGACTGGCCCCGGGTCACAGACTTAAGAAATGTCTGAAGCCAGATTTAAACTCATGAGAATAAGTCCAAGACTTGTCTTCTCTCCACTGAGGTATCTAGTTTCCCCATAGGAGCTAGGGTGATGATCAAGACTATAGTGGCGATGGCAGATATGTTTATACTGGATATAACTATGGGAACTATGGTTATGGACAAGGATATGCAGACTTTAGTGGTCAACAAAGCAGGTATGACAAAGCAGTACGGGGGGTGAGGGTGGGGTTGGTAACCACCAAAATAATCACCAGCCATATTAAAGAGGACCTGGAGAAAACAGGTACAGATGCTATAGCAACCTATCTTGCAGGATAAAGACACTGAATGGAGAGTGGTTTTCTATTGTTCTGAGATGACTATTTTGTAAAAGACTTTTACTGTACAGGATACAACTGTGTCCAATTGTATATAGTGGTCCACTTCTTGCTTTTATGTTATACTTTTACCATCTGTATTACGGCAAATGTGAATTTGCATTGATACAAATTTCATTTGTAATATCTCATGTTAAATGAGTCTCAAAAATAAATTACTTGTCATTGTTTTCTGTGTACTCAAGAGCTCTATAAATATGTAATTAAATAACTGAATCACGGTTTATTTTTCAGGGATTCTTGGACAGTGGGGGGAAACAGTGGTTCTTTATAAATAGCAAGCAGCAAACTTTGCCTTAGTTTCCTAATTCTCTTGATAAGGTCTATGCTAAGAATTCACGTCCATATTTCAAATAACCATAGGTCCTACTGTGCAATTCAGCAGTGTTTGTGCCCCATATGCATTCTTTGGGTATTTGTGATGAGAAATATTAATTCATCATATTATGAGTAGTTGAAATTGTTTCTATCAGGCCATAGATCGTTTGACTTTTATTTTCAAAAGGAGAGTCTTTTTTACTAATCATCATAAGGCATAAAATAATTGCTTTTATGATTTGACATGGCATTTTGAGTCTATGTATAAAAAACAAAAGCAATAAAGCAAAGAACTCTTCCCCCCAAAAAAACAAAATAGCAAGAATACAAACCTAAACTACCCATCTTATTCTGATTATTTGTCACTTCCATTGAATATTAGTGTAATTCAAATTGCATATTCCTATATTCATTGAAAGTAGATGGAAATGGAAATTGAAACTTGCATGAAATAATGAAGAGCAAAATGAACAGACCAAGAGAATGTTGTATTTAGCAATGGTTTTCAAAGTGTGGACCAGGTAATCTTGGGTGTGTCTGAAATCCTTTCAAAGGGTCCACAAATTCAAAATTATTTTTTATTTACTTTATTTTATTTTTTTATTTCTAACATGGTAAATATCTATAAATAATACCCACATAAGTAAAAACTCTTTGGACAGATGCTCAATCATTTTTAACAGTATAAAGGGATACTAAAAAACAAAAGTTTGAGAATCATTAGATATAGTAACAGCATATTTTTTAAAGAAAGACTGAACAAAAAAGTTATTTTGACTATTATAAATACCCAAATTAACTATAAAGGACATATTAACTAAAGAAAGATATTATCTGCATCCAAAGAAAGAACTGATAGAAGTATGTATAGAATAATTATATAAATTATAGAATAATTCTACATATTCATATATGGAATAATTATATATAATTTATGAAATATACATAATTATATATATACATATATCTATATATATATATATATAAAATGGCTATCAGTAGACACAAAGAGTTCTCTCTGTGTCTCTCTCATGCATACTGTTTTCTCTCTCTTTTTCTCTCTCTCCCCCTCTCCACCCACATATATCCACACACACCCCTACCAATTTATGTATAATGGTAGCTATTTCTAAGTGGGAGTAGAGAAGAAGAAAAAGAATTTTACATGATATTTTTGAAGTGCATTTGAAAGGAATAGCAAGTTGTGCAGTTTTATGTGCAAATCATCTTTTTAAAATTGAGTTATGTTATGGACATTCTTGCTTTATTCCATAAATTAAAAATAAAATTTAATAATAAAAAATAAAGAAATGGTGATAATCAGAAGAAAAAAAAGAGGGAAAAGGAAACTGGATTCAAGATTAACATGGGCAAGATTTCATTATAGAATTGTAAATAAATAAATTGTATTTTGAAGAAATAGCACATTATATCACTGCTGCTGCCAAACTGTCAATGGCTTTTTCCTATTGGAACATATTGAAAAGCTTTCTGATAGCTTTGGCTTTTATTGTGAAAGTTTTTAGGAAAGAAAATATGATGAAAAGTCCCATAAACTTATGTTTTGTACTTTTAAATAAAAGTTATTTTTCCACCTTTAAGTGATGTTAATAGTGTTTGTACTCTGAGTAATGAAGCACCATGTGGTAACTAGAAACTT
Source organism: Antechinus flavipes (assembly GCF_016432865.1). NCBI lineage: Eukaryota > Metazoa > Chordata > Mammalia > Dasyuromorphia > Dasyuridae > Antechinus > Antechinus flavipes. The sequence continues at coordinate 130,251,746 of NC_067401.1, read as the reverse complement.
AAAGCATTATTTGACACATTCTTTGTGATTATAACAGGACTTTCTAGTAGTATACTGTAATAGAATTCAGTCTTCCTTGCTCTTGAGCACAAGACCCAAATCTTAGCTTGACATTTAATTGACTAATTAGGGAGTATATTTTTAAAATTTGCTTTATATTCCCACAGCTCCCCCTCTAGATTTTGGTCTTTGCTAGACCTGAAATAACAAGTTTGTTCTCTGGACTTATTTGAAAGGAGGGAGTATGTCATATAAGAAGATTAATTTCTTTTGTATTAACCCTGAAGTCTGTAATATAATACAATCAAGTTAAACTTTAATCTGAGGTCTGTTGGTTTTTTTCACACTGCCTTTTCTTTTTTCTTTTTCTTTTGCTCTCTCAAGCAAGTCTTCCTTCTCATTCTCCTCGGAGCTGTCAAGTATACTTTGCATTCTCCTAATTTTCGTTTGTCCCCCATGTTGCTGTTGCCAAAATGGCTTTTCCTACAAGCAGAGTGATGAAATTGGGTTTCACTAGGAATTGTTTCACTATTTTCTCACTCATAAGCAACTGGATAGAGACAGTATGAATCTGTATTGTTAAAGACCACACAGGTACTGTGTTTAGGAGTGATTTTTGGAAGTAATTTTCAATTTTATAGTTAGGCAACAGTTTGATATTGAAATTGTCCTTTTTCTAACTACAAATGAATAAAAGTTGTTTTTTTAAATCTTTACTCTTCAAAGAAGAAGTAGAAAGGATGAGTAATTATTTATAGGCAAAGAAAGGGAAGGAAGGAAATGTTCAAAAAACTATGACCAGACCTGTAAGTTCATTGGGTTTCATGAGTAACACTCAGTGTGGAAACTCCCTCCCACAGAAACAGACCTGCACTCCATCTGTGACACTGAGAATTGTTTTGGGCTCTTAGAGGTTAATTAACTTGCCCTTTCTTTTGCATCGTAGGTGAATCTGGGCTCACGTTCAGAACTTTACAAGTCATTATTTTCTGCCAGTGGTTGGTTTCAACTCCACAGCATTATGCCCCTGGGCTGAGTACCTCTTGGTCAACGAGTCCCCATCTCCCCTTTCAGCTCCCTCCTGTGTTTTGTCTTCCTCCTCCTAAGTTTCTTCTAGACAGGTTGTCCACTGCATTGGGATACCTTTTGTCATGTCACTGGACTTCAATGAATCTGGAAGAGAGAGCAAGGTTGATGACTTTGTGCAATTCTATTCCACTTAAAATCAATTCATTCAAAATTCAAGGCATCACTCTATGATGTCCTTGGTCTTCTTCTAAAGGAAAGACAAATAACATATCATAACTTGATCAGCCATTGCCCCATTGATAGATACTCTTGAGTTTCTACTTTGTCATGAAGTGAAATTTGAACGCCCATCTTCCTAACTCTAAGCATAGGACTCTCCTATTCTATACGGCCTCTCTGCCTGTAATAAGTACGTAATAATTACTGTAATTGAATTGAGGGCATAATCTTCAGTGTGTCTCTCCCTCTCCTTTTGAGTCTATTTTAGTAACAGATTCTATGCAAAGGAGATATTTCCATTTAGAAAGGATACTAGTGCAGTGCCAGACCTAAAACTCTTGTTATAAAGCGGCAATCATCAAAAACATATGGTACTGTCTAAGAAATAAGAGTGGTGGATTAATGGAATAGGTTAGATACACATGCTACAATAATCAATGACTATGGCATTCTAGTATTTGATAAACCCCAAAACTTTAATCTAGTCTTAGATAAACCCCCAAACTCCAGCTTCTGGGATAAGAAATCACTATTTAAAAAAATTGCTGGGAAAACTGGAAAATATGTCGAAACTCAGCATAGACCTGTTACATCTTCACACCCCATATAAAAATAAGGTCAAAATGGAGATATGATTTAGGGATAAAGAGTGATACTAGGAGCAAATTAGGAGAGCAAGTGATAGTTTATCTGTTAGATCTTTGGAGAAGGGAGGAATTTCTGGCCAAAGAAGAACTAGAGAAGATTATGAAATGCAAAATGGACAACTTTGATTACATTAAGTTAAAAAAGGTTTTGCACAAAACCAATATAGCCAAGATTAAAAGAGAAGCAAAAAGCTGGGAAAATTTTTTCACAGCCACTGTTTCTGACAAATACTTATTTTCTAAAATATGTAAAGAACTGAGTCAAACTCATAAGAATACAAATCATTCCCCAATTGATAAATGATCAGAGGATATGAATAATTTTCAGATAAATTAATGGAATCAATAATTTATGTGCTCTAAATCACTTGATTGGAGAAATGCAAATTTAAAAAACTCTGAAGTATCAACTCATACCTCTCGGATTGGTTAGGATAACAGGAAAAGAAGATAAATGTTGGAGGGAGTGGGGAAAAACTAGGACACTAATGCATTATTGATGGACTTATGAAATGATCCAACCATTATGGAGAGCAATTTGGAACCATGCCCAAAGGGCTATAAAACCGTGCATATCCTTTGATCCAGCAGCTCTACTACTAGGTCTGTTTCTCAAAGAAGTCAAAGAGGGAAAAGGACATGTGCAAAAAATGTTTGTAGCAACTCTTTTTGTAATAGCAAAGAATTAGAAAATAAGGTGTTACACAGCAATTGAGGAATAGCTGAATAAGTTATGGTGTATGAAAGCAATAGAATATTATTGTTCATAATAATGATGAATAAACTGATTTTAGAAATCTGAAAAGATTTATGTGAAATGATGCTGAGTGAAACAAGCAGAACCAAGAAAACATTGTACACAGGAACAACAAGACTGTATGATGATCAATTATGATAGACTTGGTTCTTCTCAGTGGTTCAATGATCCAAGGCAGTCCCAATAAACTTTGAATGGAAAATGCCATCCACATCCAGAGAGAAAATATGGAGACTGAATGCAAATCAACACTTTGTTCACTTTTTTTCTTTTTCTTCTGTTTTTTTCTCTTGTGGTTTCCCACTTTTGTTCTAATTTTTTTCTCTCAATGTGATTCATAAGGAAATATATAAAAAAATAATATAGATATATAACAAAATGATGGGTTTTTTTTTTACATGTAACTGGGGGAAAATAAAGTGCCAGTGCAAAGGGCAGCATAAATGGAAATGTAAACTTGTGATGATTTTTTTTCCAAGCAAAAATTTGAAATTTTAAGGCTTTTTTCTCTAGTAAAAATTTAGTTAAAAATATTGAAGAGCCATATAACTTGCCAAGTCAAATAACTGAAATTATCCTGAGATCATCTTTTCCAAGAGTTGAGTTAAATGTTGTAGGTCAGGGTGAATTGATGCTGCTTATGTCTTTGGTCCTCAGCCCTCTTTCTTTTTTTCATTTTAAAATAATAGTTAACAATTATGTGTTGTCATGCAGTCATTTCAGTCTCTTCATGACTGCATTTAATGCCTTCTTGCCCAGAGTCATACAGTGAGAAATATCTGAAGTCAGATTTGAACTCACCTTCCTGAGTCTAGATCTTTTATCCACTGTGCCCTATAGTTGCCCCTATATATACATATACATACACATACATATACATAGCTATCACTGTTTCTTCCCGAAGACTTCTGCTTGCCTTCCCCATTTCTCAACTTCTGCTCCCCGCAAGGCTCCCTTATAACAATTATAATCCAATAAAACTGATCAACAACAAATGTATACCTCTTTCCACACTTCGCATCTACCACCTGTCTGCTGAGTGAAAGAAGCTTGCTTAGCTACCAGACTTTAAATACGGTTTTACAGAATGGGGGGAGAGTTCTGAAGTCTTTCATCCCCCTCCTTTTTTTAACCACCAGGTGTCACAGTTGAGTAAAGTTGGAAAAGGGAAAATGAGAGAGATTTCCCCTGGCCTTTCTCAACTTCAGTGTGCTTCTTGACCATAACTTTTTCTTGGTGTCTATACCTACATTCTGCCTCAAATTCAGAGTAACCAGAGACCTCTGAATTAAGAAAGAAAACATTGAGGAAGCAAATTTGCCTAAGTTATCAGCCTCTTTATACTAGTCTTTATTCATTACTCAGTATCAGAGGGATAATTGGTCCTGAGTCACACTGCTTACTTTCCCTTGGTATTAAAAATTATAAGAATTATTAATAAAAAAGATCACCTGATTTTTCTTGTACAACATGGTAAATGTGGAAATATGTATAGAAGAATTGCACATATTTAACATTATTGGATTGCTTGCCATCTAGGATAGGGAAGTGGAGGGAAAAGAGGAAGAAAAACTCCAAACATAGGGTTTCATGGAAGTGAATGCTGAAAATTATCTTTTTATGTATTTTGAAAATTAAAAGTTATTATTAAAATTTTTAAAAAGTAAAAATAAAAATAGAAACAATCTCTGACATATAATTCTCTCAATATTGTGGCATAGAATCCCCAAGCTAGGATAAAAAGAACCCTGACTAAAATAGACTGAAGTCAAACTATTTAGTTCTGAGTATTAAAAACCATTCACTAGCTTCCTCTGTTTATGCAGGCTATTAAGGCAGAGGGGTAGCACAATGGAGACAGTGCCAGGCCTGAAGTTGGAGCCAGAAAGATCCAAGTTCAAATTTTCCTCAGAAATTTATAATTTGGATGACCTTGAGCAAGTCACTTAACCCCATTTGCCTCAGTTTCCTTATTTGTAAAATGAGCTGGAGAAGGAAATGGTAAACCACTCTAGTATCTCTCCAAAAAAAACCACAGAAAACCAACAAACCTAAATGGGGGCAAGAAGAGACGGATGCAACTGAAAATGACTGATAACATGAATCATATAACTTGAAGTGCTATGACTAGTCATAGTTTTATATCAAAATTAAGAACAACTACAATAAAAGAGATGGGAGGGTAGGGAAAAAGGCAGGGAGATTATATCTTCACTTCCCTAGAATGATTTCAACACTAGTCTGAGCAGGGGAGGGTTCTAGTGCATTCCAGTTTTAGTTTCCTTTCAAAAAGGTAATTATCAAACTGAAGCTTTCTATTATAATGCTACACCATGCTTATTCCTATATTCCTTCCTGATTTCTTGCCCCCTTATCTCAGCTCAGAACCCTATTCTGAGAGACAAAATGCTCATTCTCATGATCACAGTCTCCCAAATTCCATTGCAACCTATGGAATTTAACCCCTTTTAAAGCATTTCTCAGTGTCCTAGAGAAGCTTACACTTCAATTATAATATTTAAATTATTCTCCTCGTTTTGTTAACTTTATATTAGATCATATAATTTTCCCCAAGTTACTCTCAATTCTTCATATTTATCATTTTCAGTGGTATAATAATATTCCATTACATCCATATACCATAATTTGTTCAGTCATTCCTCAGTTAATGAGTACCAATTTTCCTATTAATTCTTTGTTACTACAAAAAAAAATGCTTCTCGCAATATTTTTGTACATATAAAACCTTTCCCTCTATTTTCTTTTTATATTCCTGAGATATTCCTAGCATTTATACCTCTGGGTCAAAGTATAATTCCAAATTTAGTATTAATTGTTCTCCAGAATGATTGGACCAATTCATAACTTCAGCAGTGCAAACCAAACTCCTGACTCTTATCAACTTCTATATCCTTGTCTGAGATGAAACCTCAGAACTCCTTAAATTTGCATTTATCTCATTATTAGTGACTTGGAGCATTCTTTCTTATAATTTTGAATAGATGGCATTTCTTTTTTTGAGAATACTATTTGACCATTTATCTTCAGTCTTACTGCACACTGGATCTGTAATTTGCAGGTATCATTTGTGATTTACATCATTTCCACTTATATCACTTAGCCTTCCTCAGAGCAAGTTTAGCCTTTTTTTGTCCACAAGCCTGATCCCTTTCTTACTTCTCTATCAATGGCATCACTATTCTCTTGATTTCAAAACCTTCCATCTAATCATTTACCAACTCCTATTGATTCTCCTGTGATGGGCTCTATTTGTACTAGGTGCACACTTTTCAGAGCTGCCAAATATATACTTATCCACAACCTACCTTGGCTCTCTGTTTTTTGCAAGCCTCTTAAAAATCTACTAGATCCCATTGATAACAGACTAATTGATTTATTAACCACAAAGTCATATAATGTATAATTTGGCCACTGGGTGGTGGCTAATTTAGCCATTGGCCAAAATGGGGATCTCAGTTCCATTAAACAACAGATCCCTTTCTATCCCACCCACACATAGTTATGCAGGTTTAATCTGTCTCATTATCTAATTTTAAAAATATTTTTATCACTTTATTTCAATGTAATTGGTTTCCTTTGTAATCCTATTCATGTTGTTTTATGCATTTTAAAACATTATTTTGAGAAAGGGCTCACAGACTTCATCAGACTGTCAAAAGAAATTCATGATATAAAAAAGGTTCAGCAACAAGATTATATGATAATAAATTCTGATGGATGTGGCTCTTTTCAACAGTGAGTGATTCAGGCCAATTCCAATAGACTTGTGATGGAGAGAGTCATCTGCACCCAGAGAGAGGGCTGTGGGGACTTAATATGGATCACAACATAGTATTTTAACTTTTTTGTTGTTGTTTGCTTGCATTTTGTTGTCTTATTCATTTTTCCCCCTTTTTGATCTGATTTTTCTTGTGCAGTATGATAAATGTGGAAATATGTATAAAAGAATTTTGTTTAATATATATTGGATTATTCGCTGTCTAGGGAAGGGAGGTAGGGAAAGGGAGAGAGAAAAATTTGGAACACCAGGTTTTCAAGGTTGAATGTTGAAAACTGATTCAGAACCCCCTAATCTATGTGAAAGTAAAATTTTAATGTTGTTCCAGATTTTGAGAATTATAGAAACTATTATATGGTTTGTGTCTCCCCAATACACATACACATACACACACACTGGCTACTCCATTGAGTAAGAGTGTGGGAAATTCCTTTCAGCTTAAACAATCAATACTCTGCATTTCATGCCAGCTCACAATCCCCACTCTGTCCTCATACATTTTTATCTTACTAGGAAAATGAGCAAGATGCTTGTTTAAAAGCTACTTTGTGGATATAGTTAGCCCCATTATCTGTCATTCTTCTGACCAAATTGGAGAAGCTGAAGAATACTTCCTGCATTCCAGGAGTGGTTAAAGAGTAAATAACCTATACAAGATACTTGTTGGAGATTTGTGAGCTCCTAGGTTTATTTTGTTTTGTTTTTTAGGCAGGGGGGTTGTGACATGTCCATGGTTTTCACTTAATACATACTTGTTGAATGTGATTGGGTTATTAACATTGTCTGTTGCTTGATTTAATTTGACTAGAGTTGTTTTCAAGGCAAATGATTTATTCCAGTTCCCATTTCATCAGGAAGCCCTTCCACTAAGAGGCTACCTGTTTGAGCCAGAAGTTATGAAAATAATGCTACTTTAACTTTGGCTTGAAGAGTTGATCCAGACAGCAGGGGGCATCATCAGCTAGCATTCAACTTAGAGATGGAAAGCAGAAGAGCAGCCTCAGGATACTCATTATCACCATTATTTTTCAATATTATATTAGAAATGTTAATAATAAAAGCAATAAAAGAAGAAAAAGAAATTGAAGGAATTAGATGATAGGGTGATACACTTATAAATCCTGTAGCTTCACTAAAAATTAGTTGAAACAATAATTTTAGCAAAATAGCAGGGCATAAGAGAAGCCCACATAAATCATCAGTATTTCTATATGTTACCAACAAAGCCTGGCAAGAAATGGTTATATCAATTACATTAAATTAAAAAGTAGTTGTACAAATAAGATCAAAGTTACCAAGATTTGGAAGGAAAGCAGAAAATTGGGAAAAAGTATTGTATTTGCCTCATATTTCATATAGAGAGAAAATTAAATTTATAATGAGTCATTCCCCAATTGCTATGAACAAGTAGTTTTTGAAAGAATAAATCAACATTATATTATAATCATATGAAAATTTATTCTAAATCATTATTGTTTAGATAAATGCAAATTAAAACAATTTTGAGATATTATCTCATATCTACCGGATTGGCTAAAATGAAAGACATGACAATTAATAAATTCTGGAGAGGACATGGGAAAATTGGGACAGTAATACACTGTTGATGAAACTGTGAACTGATACAACCATTTTGGAGAGCAATTTGGAGTTATTTCCAAAGAGATATAAAACAACATATGACTTTGGACCTAGCAGTATCATTGTTAGTTTTGTTTTGCAGGGTGATCAGGGAAAAAGGAAAAGAATCTATTTGTATTTAAAGCAGCTCTTTCTGTGGCAGCAAAGAATTGGAATAAATTAGAAAAGCAGAACCGAGAAAACATTGTATACAGCAACAGTAATATTGTTCAAAGAGTAACTAAATAACTAAGGTATTCTGAGTAATATTCAAATCAGCTAAAATGAAGGAAAATGTTAGCCACCTCTAGAGAAAGAACTGATATATGGAAATATGTATTATATGGTTCCACAGATAGTTCTATATTACATGTTGGCTTTCTTTAATGAGAGATTGGGAGGGAGGGAAACAAATTAGAACACAAAATATAATAAAAATAAAAATAAAAAAAGGGAAAATGTTCCATGATTCTTTGGCTATAGTGTCAAAACAGATGGTCACGTTTCTTCTTTAATGCCATTTGCACTGATTAAATTGGATCAGTTTCTGACATTGAGTCATTTTATGGGAAGCTAGTTGCCAACCTAGTCTACATACACATCTGTTCTTATGACCATTGTAGTCTGACAATATCACTTGCCTGTTTAAGGAGTTACACTAACTCCCTGTTGACTCTGGGATCAAATAAACTCCTCGACTTGGCATTTAAAGTCTTGTATAACTTGGCTACAATCTAGCTGCTCAGTTTTTATTTTGTTTCTGTTTTCTCTGCCAAGGAGAATAACTTTGGCAGTGGAAATTATGCACAAAAATGACTAAAAGGGAGTTGATAACCAAGTTAGGTAAGGAAATAGCAAGAAAGCACTGTTGCCCTTGATGAATTCAAGTATAAATGGTCCAGATGAACTATATATCCTCAGATATTGAAGAAGTAGCAAGTGTAATTGCTGAGCCACTATCAGTAATATCAGGAAGATCTTGGGAAACTGAAAGCTTGGAGGTAAAAAAAAAAATCTTGATTTTCAGAGAGAAGAGAACAGGAATGAAAACTATGGAGTTGGTTTTGATTCCTGGAAAAATTCTAGGGGAGATCATTAAAAGTATGGTCAGTATTCATCTAGAAAAGGAAACAATGGTCATGAAGAGTCAACATGACTTTATTAATAACAGATTATGCTAGATTAACCTCATTTCCTTTTTTTCTTTTTTTTGGATGGGATTACTAAATTAGCAAATGATAGCATTACTTTGGATATAATTTACCTTGAATGGATTTTAATCAGCCTTTTGATAACTTATCTCCTATTATGCTGCCAGGAAAGATAGAGAGATGTGGATTAGACACTATTATAGTTAGAAGGAGACAGAACTGGCTGACAATTCAAAGAACCATTTGAATGGTGGCAAGAAGTCACCAGGGGAAGTCCCCTAGGATCTGTGCTTGTGTCGCTGGCTATCTACTGGAAGTGTTGGGATAGGGTTCAGTATCCAGTTGAGAAAAGAAAAAGAGAATAGGGCAATGAATGGGGATGAAAGATGGAGCACAAGAAAGGGAATTGGAATCCCATTTGTGGGTGCCTTCCATGTGTCCAGGAATGGGATCTAGGGTTGCCTGAGGAGAGATAAGTGGGGCCTTGCTAGGCTACTAGTACCTCATTTTCTTTTAGGGAATATTAAAAAAATAATATTATGTTTATAAGGAACAAAGTCAAATTTACTAAAAAAATAAGATTCATAAATAGTCTATGGATATGAACAGGTGGTTTTGGAAATAAGAAATCAAAGTTATATATAGTCATATGAAAAAATCTTCTAAATCCTAATCACAAGAGAAGTGCAAATTAAAACAACTTTAAGCTACCATCTCACATTGTCCATCAGATTGTCTAACCCAATAGAAAAGGAAACTTACGAATACTAGAAGGGGTTTGAGAAAATAGGGAGACTAATACATTGTTGGTAGAGTTGTGAACTGGTCCAACCATTCTAGAGGGCAATTTGGAACTATGCCCAATAGGTTATAAAACTTTGATCAACAACATCATGTTTAGGCCTGTTTCAAGGAAAAGGATATATAGATACAGAATTATTTGTAGTAGCTCTTTTGTGGTGATAAAAATTAGGAAACTAAGAAGTGCTCATCATTTGAAGAATTGAGAAGAGAAACAGTTTGTGATATATGACTCTGATGAAATACTATTGTGCTATAAGAAATGACAAGTAGGATGTTTTCAGAAAAACCTGGGGAGACAAATAAATGAAATGCTAAGAATCAGGAGATCATTATCACAGCAATATTGTGAAGATGATCTACTGTAATAGACTTGGCTGCTCTGATCAATACAGTGATCCAAGACAATTTTGAAGGACTCATAATGAACAATGCTATTTACCTGCAGAGAGAAAACTGATGAATTCCAAGTGCAGAATGAAGTATAATTTTTTTTACTTATTTTTCTTGCTTTTTTGTGACATTGCTAATATGGAAATGTGGTTTGCATTATTTCAGACATATAATTGATATCATTGCTTGCCTTCTCAATGGATGGGTGGGTGGGTAGAGTGAGGGAAAGAATTTGAGACTAAAAATTAAAAAAAAAAGAAATAATAATTAAGTATCCTGGTCTAAAATACTTATTCTCATCTGAATGGAAAATTATATCAGTACTTTAAATCAAATTCCAAGAAGGCAATGTACTGTTCTGAAATCAGTTTTTAAAGAAAGGCTTAATCAGATTTTGAGGAGGGAATATCTTGATTCCCTGAATTTAAGATGAGAATAGTGCCAAAGTTAAAAAATTTTAAAAAGTATTTTGATGCATTTTTCTATAAGAAGTTATTCCTCATTGTCCTTAATGCTGGTGCCTTTCTTCTGTGATTACCTTCAATTTATTCTGTTAATATCTTGTACAGAACTGTTTGCATATTGTCTCTCCCATTCAATTAAAACTTTCTTTGTTTGACTTTTCTATTCTGGATTACTTAGTATAGAGTTTAGCACATAGTAAGTGCTTAATAAATGCTAACTGACCACTCTGCTTTCTCCAGGGATGCACTGACATTGCTATTGCTTTTGTTTTATTTAAGCAAATCAAAATCCCTAAAACTGAGCTTTCTAACTCTTCCTTATTATGGAATTTTGTCTTTTGTTTCATGTTTAGTATAAAAATGTAGGTGGGCATGACTTGGGTCAGGGAAACTTTTCAATAAGTAGGGGTTTTCTTTATGGGTCTGATGGGGGGAACCCTGAAATTGTCCTGACTTTGGGGAGCAGAACTCTCCTTGAACTCTTGAGAAACTCTCCTCTAGGAGAATCCTCCCTCAGGGAATCAAGATAAAGTGGTTTCATTCTGTTATCTTGGTGGGACTAGCTGGACCCTCTATTGAGTTGAGTCTAGGACCGCTCCTACTTAGCCCAAACTTAAGTGGTCTCATTTAACTGGAGATCTGGACCTGATGTCTCTATTGAGCTGAAAATTGGTTCAGGACCACTTCCAGTAAGTGATCTCATTCAACTGAAAATCTAGGCCTGAGATAGTGACAACATTGAAGGAATCTCATTCAATTAAACCTCAGTTTTAGATTCCTTATAAAAACATGAAATTTTAAACATAATTTGCAGAGGCCTAAAAGCAGAAATCATGCCATGCCAAGGGACTTCTGGCATAGCTGTCTGCCAGGACCCCTGCCCACTGTGAAAACATTTTCTTCTCAGTGTTAACCTTTCTTTATCTCTCTGCCAGGATTTCTCTGTTAGGATTTTTATCTCTCTGTCAGGACCTTGTCACTGAAGAAGTCAGTCTCCTAGCAAAAGCTGACTTCTCAGTGCCAATAAAACTTCCCTTTTTGCCAGTCAAACTTTTTGGGTTTGAATTCTTTCACATTGGATCTGCATTGACCAAAGACCAAACTATGAAGATTGGATGTGGATTGAAGCATAATTTTTTTTTTTTTGCTTTTTGTTGGTTTGGGTTTTTTCTTTCTCATATCCCCAGCCCTTTTGGTCTGATTTTTCTTGCACAATATCAGAAACATGTTTAAAAGAATTGCATATATTTAACCTCTATCAGAATGTTTATTGTCTTGGGAAGGGGGAGGTGAGAGAGAGAAGAGAAAATTTGGAACACAAAGTTTTACAAAAATGAATGTTGAAAACTATCTTTGCATGTATTTGGAAAATAAAACACTGTTGAATAAATAAGTAAAGATGCACCAGACTGAAAAAAAATTTCCCATAACTTAAAAAAAAGTCATAAAAAAGTCTATCAGGTGATCAATTCTGATGGATGTGACTCTTTCCAATAATGAGATGATTGAGGCCAGTTCCACTGATATTTTGATGATGAGAGCCATCTACACCAGAGAAAAGACTGTGGAAACTTGAGTGTGGATCACAACATAGTATTTTCACTCTTTTTGTTGTTGTTTGCTTGCATTTTGTTTTCTTTTAAATTTTTTTCTCCTTTTTGTTCTGATTTTTCTTTGTGTAGCAAGATTATTGTATAAATATCTTATGGGTCAGAACTCTGAACTTGAAAAAAAAGGATTCCCAGAGACCCCAAGAAAGCCTCAACAGAGAACATTACATTTTAGAAAGAACATTACATAAATATGTAAAAATATATTGGACTTAACATACATTGTAACATGTTTAATATATTTTGGGTTATTTGCCATCTAGGGAAGGAGTTGGGAGGAAGGAGGGGAAAATTTGGAACACAAGGATTTGTAAGGATTAATGTTGAAAAATTATCCATGCATATGTTTTGAAAATAAAAAGCTTTAATAAAAAAAATCCCAAATAGGGCCACAAAAAGTTGGACATGAGTGAAAAATTATATAAAAACTTTATATCATTTCACATCATTAAAAATTAAGCAAGCATTGTGAAAATAAATCTATCAGGGACAATCTATAAATATCTAAGCATTCCTGTTGAGACAGACAGAGACCTGATGAGGTTAGGAAACCAAATGATTCAATTTCCCAGTCAGGGAACCAAATGATATGAAATATGAGAAAGAAAAAACCCAATCAACAAAAAGCAAAAAAAAAAAAACTATGCTTCAGTCCACATCCAATCTTCATAGTTCTATTTCTGGAGTCAGAAGGCATTTTCCATCACAAGTCTATTGAAATTGCCTTGAATCACTTCATTGTTGAGAAGAATGGAGTCTATCACAGTTGATTATCATATAATCTGGTTGTTATTGTGTACCATGTTTTCTTGGTTCTGCTCACTTCACTTAGTATCAGTTCATGTAAGTCTTTCCAGGCTTCTCTGAAATCTCTGATAGACTTTTGGTTAAAATTTAAAGCTGGTTCAGGTCCTCATCATATCTCTCCTGGTTAATTTCAATAGGCTTCTAATACGTCTTTCTGCCTTAAATCTCTTACTACTCCATTCCATGTTTTCCCCAATTACCAAAATAACTTTTTGAAAGTACAGATATGATCATATTCTCTCTTTACATCTATATTTCACTAGGATGAAATATAAATTCTTGTTTGGATATTGAAAGGTCTTTAGAACATGATCCCTTCATATCTTTCCAGCTCTGGTATTATGTTATCTATATGATTTGGGGCAAGCAATTTCCTCGAGGTTTCAATTACCTTTCTGAAAAATAAAAGGTTGAACTAAGTGGTTTTTCATCTTCTCTGAAGGTCTAAACCTATGATCCTGTGTACAAAAATGTTGAAATGAGAAGAGACAAACCATGTTATTTTCTTTCTTTTTTAATGTTTATTTTTAATATATGTTGTTTTATGAATTATGTTGGGAGAGAAAAATCAGAGTAAAAGGGAAAAACCTTGGGAGAGATTTTAAAAAAACAGAAAAAAGAAGTGAACATAGCATGTGTTGATTTACATTCAGTCTCCTTAGTCCTTTCTCTGGTTGCAGATGACATTTTCTGTCCAAAGTCTATTGGGATTGCTTTGGATCACTAACCTACTAAGAAGAATCAAGCCTTTCATAGCTGACCATCACATATTCTTGCTGTTACTGGGTTCAATGTATTCTTGCTTCTGCTTGTTTCATAGCTTTTTATTTTCAAAATATATGCAGATAGTTTTCAACATTCACCTTTGTGAAACCTTGTGTTCCAAATTTTTCTTCCTCTTCTTCCCATCCTCTCTCTAGACAGCAAGTAATCCAGTATAATTAAATATGCACAATTCTTTTAAACATATTTTCACTGAGAAGGGCCAGGAATCATTATATACTTCAACAACAATACTATATGATGATCAATTCTGATGGCTCTGGTCATCTTCAGCAATGAGATGAACCAAATCAGTTCCAATGGAGCAGTAATGAACTGAACCAGCTACGCCCAGTGAAAGAACTCTGGGAGATGACTAAGAACCATTACATTGAATTCCCAATCCCTATATTTTTGCCTGCCTGCATTTTGGATTTCCTTCACATGTTAATTGTACAATATTTCAGAGTCCAATTCTTTTTGTACAGCAAAATAACAGTCTGGTCATGTATACTTATTGTGTATCTAATTTATACTTTAATGTATTTAACATCTACTGGTCATCCTGCCATCTAGGGAAGGGGGTGGGGGAAGGAGGGGAGAAACTGGAACAAAAGGTTTGGTAATTGTCAATGCTGTTAAATTACCCATACATATAACTCGTAAATAAAAAGCTATTAAAAATTTTAAAAAATAAACATATTTTCACATTTATCATGTTGCACAAGAAATATCAGATAAAAATGAGCAAGAAAAAAAGCAAAGCAAACAACAACAAACGATGAAACTACTGTTGTGATTCAAATTTCAGTCCCCATGGTCCTCTTTCTGCATGCAGATAGTTCTCTCCATCACAAGTCTAATGAAATTGGCTTGAATCATCTTATTGTGGAATAGAGCCAAGTCCATCAGAATTGATCATCACATAATCTTGTTGCTGTGTTCAATGTTCTCTTGGTTCTGCTTACTTCACTCAGCATCAGTTCATTTAAGTCTCTCCAGGCCTTTCTGAAATCATGCTGCTGATTGTTCCTTACAGGGCTGCTACAAACGTTTTTGTACATGTGGGTCCCTTTCCCTCTTTTATGATCTCTTTGGGATATAAGCCCAGTAGAGACAATACTGGATCAAATGGTATACACAGTTTGATAGCCCTTTGGGCATAGTTCCAAATTGCTCTCCAGAATGGTTCACAAGTCCACCAAAAATGTATTAATGTCCCAATTTTCCCACATCCTCTCCAACATTCATTAGTATCTTTTCCTGTTATTTTAGCCAATCTGAGAGATGTGAGATGGTACCTCACAGCTGTCTTAATTTTGTGGTACATCAGAGGTACTTTAATTTGCACTTCTCTTATCAAAAAGTGATTTAGAGCCTTTTTTCAAATGACTAACAATGGCTTTAATTTCTTCATCTGAAAATTGTCTGTTCATATTTTTTGACCATTTATCAACTGGAGAATAGCTTGTTATTTTCTTATGATGTTTTTTTTTTTCAAGTCTTCACTGTAATACACACGATTTATCGTGAAACATAATACTTTTGATACACAGAAAGTGGAATCCTGTCATTTAAATATGCTGATGTTACAGCGAGGAGGTAAGGTTAGACATAAGAAGGAACTTCCCGACTTGGAATGCAATGGAAATGACAGTCTGAGGTCACTGGAAATAGTGACAGAATGAGGAGTGTCTTTCTCTGAAGAGGTCTAGAAGGATAAGGGGAGATACACTGTCCTTGTGGCAGAATTTTTCTAGCCTCTAAGACACCCTCTCCCTTCCTGGGTTGACATTTCTGCCAAAAGGTATATCCCTCTTATGGCGCTCCTTGATCCTCTATTTTAGTTTTCAGCATTAACATCTGGAGGAGAAAAAAGGAAATAAAAAAGGAAAATAGGAGGTGTGGGGGAGGATAGGAGGTAGGTGATGGGAGTCTTGGCTGTAATTCCTCATTTCTCTTCCTTTCACAGGCCCAAGCAGCGGGAGAATCCCTGGGCTATCCAGATGCTGACAACTGGGACGCCTCCGGATCGCTGATTGGCTGTTGTCCCGATGACGTCATGTTGCGGGTTTTTAAGGCTTGGGACTCGGAAGCCCTTCGCGGCAGAGCTGAACAGCAGCGCAGACCGATAGTCCAAGTGGGCCCGGGCCCTGAACGGGACCCGGACCCAGACTGCGAAGAGCGCTTCCTCGTAGTAGCGGAAGAAAGGTATGGAGGGGTTGTCATGCTGTTCCGAGCTACCGGCTTTGGGGGAATTCGGGGCGTCGGCGCGGGGCTAAGGGACTGGAGAATCAGCGCTAGCAGGAGGGTGGGATGGATGACTGGAGGAACGCCGGTAAGATTTACGAGAGAATAAGACTGCTCCAAAACCTTGGCACCCCCGGGTTGGGGAGGGGGATCCTCCTAGTCCTGGGAGTATCCCCTGGTTAGGAGTAGGGAGAAGGCTTCTGGAGGCTGCTCCACGTACGTGCTTAGCGAGGAGGGTCCTAGGGACCCTTCCCCCGGCATCTCTTCTCTCCTCTCCTGCGAATTCACACGTCACTCGGTTCTAGTCCCTGTTTTTATTGAAGTTTTTCAGTGCTGGGTGATAGCGGGGTCCTCTTCGCTCAGCCTTTCTCCATCTCCTCCCCCAGTGGAGCATTCTAAATAGAGCAAACTAAAATTTGCAGAGGAGAAAGAATAAGCTTTTTTTTTTTTGGATTGAAGAATGCGGCTGCGGGGAATTTACTGGGAGAGGGGGAGGGAAGGGAAGGGAAGACAGGTAAGGTGTCTGTGTCTGTCGGCCTACGTGCTATCTTGCAGCCCCAGTCACCTCCCTTGTGTTTTTCCCCTTTCCAGATAATCCAGCTCCGACCTCGTAATCTTGCTAAGAAACTTCCTCTCCATCCCTGCCCTTTGTCAGTGAGAACCAAGATACAAGCTGCCTAAGGGGGTGACCGGCATAACCATGGGAAACCACCTCACAGAGATGGCCCCGAACGCCTCTGTATTCCTGCCCCACTTTCAGGCCTTGCACGTGGTGGTCATCGGACTGGACTCGGCAGGAAAGACCTCCCTACTGTACCGCCTCAAATTCAAGGAGTTTGTTCAGAGCGTACCCACTAAGGGCTTCAATACAGAGAAGATCCGGGTGCCTGTGGGAGGGTCTCGGACTATCACCTTTCAGGTGTGGGATGTAGGAGGGCAGGAAAAATTGCGGCCACTGTGGCGTTCCTACACTCGGCGAACGGATGGGATGGTGTTTGTAGTGGACTCTACAGAGACGGAGCGGTTGGAGGAGGCTAAAATAGAACTGCACCGGATCAGCCGGGCCTCGGACAACCAAGGCGTGCCGGTGTTGGTTCTGGCCAACAAGCAGGACCAGCCCGGGGCTTTGAGCGCCGCAGAGGTGGAGAAGCGGCTGGCCCTCAAAGAGTTGGCCACCGCCACCCTCACCTACGTCCAGGGCTGCAGTGCTGTGGATGGACTGGGGCTGCAGCCCGGGCTAGAGAGACTTTATGAGATGATTCTTAAACGAAAGAAGGTGTCCTGGGCTGGAACTGGGAGGAAAAGATGGTGAAGTCGGGGACCAATGATAAGCCCATTTATTCTGGGACACTGGAGACCTGTGTGCCCCCTCTGCTCTTCTCACTCATGAAGGACCAGGAGCTGCCAGCCTCCAAGAAAAACGGGAACATTGGAAACGAACTTTCTATGTACTTCGTTTTTGAATGCCTTCTGGGGGGGTTGGGATTTTATAATACAACCTTCCCCACTTAATCTCCCATTATGTGAAGTGAAGGCTGATGGAGCTGTAGACTCGCTCAGAATTCAATTGTGACTCTACCTCATCCCTACTTCTACCTTTTTCCTTCTAGGTTTGAAAAAAATCAGGATGATTTTGTGTGGAAAGGGGTGAAGTTTGAAGAATGAACACAAAGTTGAACTTAAACCCCCCTCCTGAATTTTTAAATTTTTAGTCTCTATTTTAGACCCTAAGGGTTTATTTTCTAAGAACTTCAGTTCACAATAAATAGTCTCTATTTTTTTTATGTGTGTGAAATTCTCAAAGGAAACTTCTTTTACCCTATCCCCAATTCCTCTAGAAAAAAAAGCCATGTCTGTTCTGTATTATTAATAACAGTACTTTTTTTTTAGGATTTTGTCTGTATTAAGTTATTAAAATAGTGAAACTATGGTCTTGGTAGACTGGTGTCTCCCTTCTATAGTGGAGTCTTCTTTCTACACCTTATTCTCCTTCTCCCAAATACTTACTTCTCTTCCTCCTTTGGCTGTTGTCATAGCTGGCAGTGGATTTATTCAGGGACCCATAGTAAATTAGTAACTCGGAATTTTATTAGCTGGAGCTGACACATGTCACTGACCCTTCCCCTTTCTGACAACTCTTACAAGATTCATTTGGGAGGCAGAATGACATTCCTTCAGGGACTTTCCCTCCCTGCATACCCAGAGAGACAAATCAATCGAACAGGTTGGCAATGGAATGAGGAGCTCTCTCTCTTCTCCCCCCTCCCCCAAACCTCCTAATCCTGTGGATTTTAGATTTTGGGCAGCTGCAGCTGGAAGTAGGGAAGTTAGAGCTGACTGGGGCCAGCCTGCCTTCAGTGACTAATCTCTGAATCTCTCTAGCCCTGGGAACTGCTGCTTTTCCCATGTGAAGGGCAGAACCAGATTTAGACCTCTGTGCCTGTGCCTGTCAGGAGTGGAGTGTGCCAGCTGCTTCACCCTTTCCCCTGCTCCTCACTCAAAGTGAGAGAATCTTTTCTTGGTTTTGCTGCTGCTTAGAGGAAGATTCTCAACTCACCCTCACCCTCCAGTGAAAGAGAACTGTCAAGGGTAGATAGAATTTTTAAAAAAATAATTAAGGGATGGCATCTGTATCTGAAAATCTCTCCTGAAAGCACACACCTCAATGACCATTCCTGTTACTTGGTTCTTGGAGTTTGACAGCCATCTGTGTCAGATATAGCTCAATAATTAGATTAAGTTAATCTTTTTGGTGAGAGGTAAAAGATAAGGATGTCAACAATTAACCTAATTCCTGTACCATCCCCCTTCCTTCTTTTCCTCTCCTTCAACCCAGCATAAACATGTAATCCTCAGGGACAAACTGATTAAAGAGAGAAACTCTGAGGGGATAGGCAGCAGGGAAGGATAGGGTGTGAGTTAAAAATCTGACTCTTGAGGAGTCCCAAGTCAGAGGACGGGCAGGAATTAGCTTTTTTTTCCCCTTGCTCTTTGGGGACAATTGAGATTTGACCCCTGGCACTCTGCAGCTGGCAGGGGGAGGGATACTGAACCGAATAATTGCGTCAGTGCTGGTGCCTGCTGGAGCTGCTGGGCAGGTTCTTGGAATGGAACACCTTCCCCTTTCCCCCTCTTCCTCCTCTCCCTCCCCCACGTACACTTGCACACCTGTGACATTCCCTGGGCATGAGTTGGAGAGATCCAGGGCACAGAGTTCACACCTGCCTGCCTCAGAACATTTGTAGTTATATCTCAGGCTGTGGATGATCTGATCAAAGATCTCATGCACTTGACCTTCAAACTTTTCAGTTTTTTTTCTCCCCTCTTGCCTAACTAGAGAGTCATCTTATGTAACAACAAAATGAAGGGGTGAGGGGAAGAGAGAGAAACAAGAAAGGGAGTTCAGCAAAACTAACCAAAATATATCGACTTAGGCGTTACTCTCTACCCACATTCCTCCCCATTTGTGCAAAGAAAGAGGAAAGGAACATTTTCTCATCTCATCTTCTAGTACCAACCTTGGCCATCAAAATTATTTACTGTTCAGTTTTGTTTTATTATTTACATTTCCATTATTGTGTGTGGTATATTGTTTTCCTTATCTTGTATTTTACTTTACATCATTTAAGTCTTTCTATGGTTCTTTGTATTCCTCATCTAGTCATTATTCCTTGTGGCTCAGACATAGTTCATCATATTCATGTGCTACACTTTGTTTAGCCATTAGTCAATTGATGAGCATCTCTCGACTAGTTTCTGAGCTAAAAAAAATCCTTCCCAGTCCAAGTCTATTTGGGTTAGCAAAAGTGTGAATGTTGGAAAATCCCTGTTATTCAAGCTGGAGAGGGGGAGTCATAGACATATGTGTAGTAGAAAGTCACATTTTTTTTTGGACACAGAGTACCTGATAATCATTTTGCCCTAATTCATATAATTCAAGGCTGCAGAAGGCATCTCAGAATCTTCTGTTTTTTGGGGGGTGGGGAGAGCCTAGAGACCATCTTCCTGAATGCAAATCTGATCTCAGACACTTACTAGCTGTATGATCTTCATCAAGTCACTTAACCAGGTTTGCCTCAGTTTCCTCATCTGTAAAATGAACTGGAGAAGGAAATGACAAACTATGTCTCTGCCAAGAAAATCTTCAAATGGGATCACAAAGCATCAGACACCACTGAAATGAATAAACAACACCTGTGTCTAAAGTTAAATAAAGATGTCCTCCAATCCTCCCTTATATCTTGAGCTTCCCCTAGTGATGCTTATAAGATCATAGCTTTAAAGTTGGAGGAGCTTTAAAATCAAATAATCCACACCCTGCATGTTACAGGCAAGGAAACTGAGAACTGGAGAGGTGAAAAAACTTCTCTAAGGTAATAAGTGTCACCAAAGCCAGATTTGAACCCAGATTCCAAATACAAGAATCTTTCTTTCCTTCCAAGCTGCCCCCCACAATCTGAAGTCATAGTAAGAATCTGGATTAAGGTTGAGACCAAGTGGAGAAGCATAATGAAGTGGAAAACCCAGTGATGTAGAAATCCAAAAGATTTGGTTTCTAGTCCTGATTCCTGTAATCTGATTTTTGTTTGGTTTTGTAATTTTCTGGAGGATTGTACTCTAAAGGTGCTTTTACTTCTGTTATGCTGTGATTCCAGATGTGGAGAAGAGAGATTTTCTCCATTGTAATGTGTTGTTAGTATGGAGGTATTAAACAGTCCACAGGCTTGCATGTCTATAACATTTTCAAGGGCTGCTCTAAGCAGGGAAGGGGAAGGGGACTGGCATTTCCATAGTAGTGTTAGGCACTTCACTAAACACCTTAAGAGTCTTTTATCTCATTTTTTCCTCACAACTCTTTCAAGTATGTAGAGTTGTTACCCTCATTCTTACAAATGAGGAAATTGAGGAAAACCAATATGAGTCACCTAGCTAGTAAGTGAGGGGAGATTGAAGGAGAGGCTCTTGAGGTATGTTTGCAGTGATCTGGAAAGCCTGGGACAGATTGTCAGGTCTCTGAAGGTTGTTCATTCATCAGTGTCCCACTCTTCATAACCCAATGGACCATACTATCCATGGCTGCTTTTTTGATTTTTGGGCAGGGGTGCATGCTGGAGTGGTTTTGCCATTTCATTTTCAAGTGGATTAATGCAAACAGAGGTCACTGAGTCATCTGGCTTCCGTTGAGCACAGGTACTGTGTCATTTTTTTATCCTTCCACTAACACCCAGCACAATAGACAATTAATATAAATTTGTGGGCTTAATTTAGCATGGATATGGGTACTTTTAGGAGCTAGATCTTCTGCTTTGTTTCTACCACATTTTGCCCTGAGCAAATAGTATGTTATATGAAACTTAGCTAGCTACCTCCCTCTTCTTTCTGGTTTCACAATCTCAGACCTTAATTGAGGGCATCTATCAAGTCTCTTTTCCTTCCCTTGCCTTCTCAACCTCTGCAGAGAGTTTTGTAGGACAAAATCTTGCACAAGATCTATTTTCTTCCCAAGGAGAGAAAGAGCAAGAATGGTCTGAGTCCCTGGACACACTATGTGTGCATTTCTGGTTGCAGGGTTAATGACAAACTGGGATTAGGAAGTTTGATGTAGTGGAAAGACTGCCGGATTTGTAATAAGGAGAACAAGGATCAAATACCAGCTTTGGCACTTAACTTAAACATTTACAAGAACCCATTCACCTTGGCTAAAATCCCAATCATGATGGGCAGGTCAGTCTAGTTTTCTGAGTCTTTTCTCATCTGTCTAATGGAAATAATAAAATTTTGCACAATCTTTAACACATACACACACATTCAAATATCAGAATATCCAGGAATTTAAGTCCCTGCTGCTCCTGATTGCCTTGGGGAAGGAAAAATAATGCAGGTTTTCCCCTTAGGTTCAGGAGCCACGTGCCTTATACCTGCTTTAAGAGTCATAGAAACTTCATCAAGTGTAACTAACCCTCTCCACACCCAATTTCTGCCCTGAGACAGAGAAAAGATTATGTAGAATATATGAAACTGAGCATGCCCCTCACTGGGCAAGGGGTAGGAGGAGGGAGGGAACCTTGCATCTTTACATTCCTAACCCAGCCCTTGCTCTACACCTCCCTTGGAGGATTAAATTAAGGGCAAGTTTACCTCTTCCTTTTCTCTTCCTCCTCCTTTCTTTGTATCTTTTCCCTTGGGTTTTTCTCCAGAATATACACTTATCACTCTAGCTTGGGCAAGAGGGGCCCCGCCTAAATAAGGTCTCACATCTAGTGGATAGTTGTTTCTACAATTATCCCAGGCTCTGCCCTGCTGGATTCAATGAGAGCAGAATGGGATAACATTAACGATGATGATAAAAATAATGAAATTCAATTATTCTCCTCAAAGTTCAATCCATGGTTCACGAAGGAAGTGGGGGATTGGTAATAGTGCTGGACTGGAGGGATTGTAGAGTGCATTGGAGACTTTCTTCTCCTCGAGACTATTAACAGTACTGTGAAGACCAAGCAAGAACTTGGAACTCGGGGCTCTAGAGATCCCCTATTTCTATAATGTTTTTAAGATTTATAAAGTGCTTTACAAATATATCTCATTTGGTTTTCACTACAGTCTTTGGAGGTAGATGCTGTCTAT
Organism: Antechinus flavipes; assembly: GCF_016432865.1. Taxonomy (NCBI): domain Eukaryota; kingdom Metazoa; phylum Chordata; class Mammalia; order Dasyuromorphia; family Dasyuridae; genus Antechinus; species Antechinus flavipes. The sequence continues at coordinate 130,228,813 of NC_067401.1, read as the reverse complement.
TATTATCCCCATTTTACAGATGAAGAAATTGATGCTAAGAGGGATAAAGCAACTTTTCCAAATGTCATACAACTAGAAAGTGTCTGAGATTGGATCTGAACTTAGGACTTCCTGACTTTAGGTCCAGTGCTTTATTCACTGAGCTAAGAGATGAAATCATGGAGTGACCAATAACTAAAGAGAGAAAAATTGAAAGAACCTGAGGACACAAAGTCTAAATTTAATACAAACTCAAGAATACTACCTAAATCAATAATACAAAACATTTTTGATGTCTCAAACCATTTTGGATAGGAGAAAATTATATTTAGATTGGAATTTTTAAAAGGGTCTTTTTGAGTCTGATGAGATGGATCCAACTAGCAGAAAAACTCTCCTAAAAGAGAAAAAATGTTAGAAGCTGGTATTTGTTATAATCATCACGAACATTTTCCTACATAATTTCAGCATTTTCATATAGTAGTATATGTGGCTGACTGTCAAGAGTACAAGATGAAGGAATATCCAGGACAATATTCAGGTGTCAAACACCAGTGTATCCAAAGTGACTTGAAAGAACTACTAAAGATCTGTGGAAAAGATCTCAAAAGATGATAATCCTAAATAGCAGATTGCACAGTAGATAATCAGAATGTCATATCACCCAGTTAAAGGCAAGGGCAAAAATAAATGTGGAAAGGAAGTAAGGAAACAAATGTATCAGAAATTCTAGATCTAATCAAAATGTTAAGGTGACATGAGGAATCAGATCAATACAAACAAAATAAACAAATCAATGTCAATCTGAAAACATTATTATGGAGAACTGAGGGGCAAATATATTAGAGGAAAAAAGAGAGAACTTCTAAAGAAGGAGGATATGGAAGAAGCTCGAGAAATGGAGCTCAATAAGACAAAAATTGGCCTAAACAAGAAATAGAAAATTTGAGCACTATTAATTCGTTATAATTAATGATGGAACAGTAATATAAAGGGAGGTGATTGAAACTCTAGTTTCTCTGCAGAACTGGAAAGCAGTAGGGATGGGTAAGAGCCATAATTATTGCCTCAGATGCTTCATGATGTTGCATGAATTACTAACAATGCATTTTACTAGCTTTTTCTCAGTCACCCGCAGGATCCCATCTTTAAGATTTCCCTCTTTTATTATGATGAATTTGCCAAATGTCAACAAATATGAATATTTCTTTACAAAGAACAGATACACAGGATTGTGTAACAATATGAATATTTTTTAAAAATATGATTTAAAAATTAATTTGATAACCCAAATACTGCTTTGCTTATTTATGTGTGCTTGTAAGCTTCCTTCTGCTTTCTTCTGTGTATTTTAAAAATATATTCTATTTCTTTTTATTTATTCCTCCCTCTCCCTCTTTGTTTTCTCTTTCTCTTTTTCAATGTTTCTCTTTCTCTTCTTCCAGTACCTTTCTTCTTCTTTCCTGCCTTTCTCCTTCTTTATATCCTTTCTCCCTCCCTTCCTCCTTTCTGCCAGAATGCTGGGCTGTGGTCCAGAAGGGTAAAGACAAGGCAGATGGAAGGTTGAATGAAGTGGGGAGCGAGTAGACACGCTCTGCACAGACTGGGTAGCAGCAACTTAAACAGAATTCTCCAGGGAGTCACGACAGTACTTTGGGCAATACCACAGCGGCAGAGGCGGTTCCCAAAATAAATTCCTGGGCTCCACGCTCTGTAAAGTGGGAGGGAAGCGGGTGTTCCGATAGAGCATTGGCGTCAGGAATAGATCTCCTAGGATTCTGGGCAGAGATTGTGACCATAGTGGGGGATCATTGGGAGAAAGTTTGTAAAGTGTACCCTCAACTATAAAGTTTATATAAAAGGCAGTTCCTCCTCCACTTTTTGTACTTTTGATTTCCATTCCTTTAATCTCCTCTGTTGCATATATAAGCATTCCCCTCATTCCTCTCCAATCTCTCCCTATCTAATGGCTCATCCCTGTCTCATCCATCCTTTTATTTTTATTTTTTTCTTTTTCTAATAGCTTTTTATTTTTAAAAATACATGCAGTTTTCAACATCCAACTTGCAAAACTTTGTGTTCCATATTTTTCTCCCTGTTTTTTCCACCTTTCCCCTCCCCTAGACAGCAAATAATCCAATATAGGTTAAACACTTTCAATTCTTTTAAACATATTTCCACATTTATCACTCTGCACAAGAAAAATCAGATCAAAAGGATAAAAATGAGAAAAAAAACCCAAAACAAACAAGCAAGCAAACAACAACAACAAAGGTTAGGTTGTGATCCACATTCATTTCCCATAGTTCCCTTTCTGAAAGCAGATGGCTCTCTTTATCACAAGGCTATTGGAATTGGCCTGAATCACCTGATTGTGGAAAAGAGCCAAGTCCATCAAAGTAAATCATTACATAATCTTGTTGCCATGTGCAATGTTCTTTTGGTGATACTCACTTCACTTAACCTCAGTTCATGTAAGTCTCTCCAGGCCTCTGAAATCATCCTGCTGGTCATTTCTTACAGAACAATAATATTCCATAACATTCATATAGCATAACTTATTCAGCTATTCTCCACTCAATGGGCATCCATTCAGTTTCCAGTTTCTGGCCACTACAAACAGGGCTGCTACAAACATTTCTGCATATGTGGGTACCTTTCCGTCCTTTAAGATCTCTTTGGGATATAAGCCCAGCAGTAACACTGCTGTATCAAAGGGTATGCACAGTCTATAGCCCTTTGGGCATAGTTCTAAATTGCTCCCCTGAATGATTGGATCATTTTACAACTCCACCAACAATGCATTAGTGTCCCAGTTTTCCCGCATCCCCTCCAACATTTATCATTATCTTTTCCTGTGATCTTAGCCAATCTGAGAGGTTGTAGTGGTACCTTGGAGTTGTCTTAATTTATATTTCTCTGATCGATAGTGATTTAGAGCATTTTTTCATATGACTAGAAATTCATCTTTTAAACTTTTTAACCTTCCAAACTCCTCACTTGACCCCATCATTCTCTTTCTAACCAAATAAAATATTTTTTTTTTTCCTCCATCCACACTTTGGTCTAGTCAAGTCGGCCTTCCTGCTATTCCTCATACATAATATTGGCTCCCCTTATCTCTGTGTCTATGCCTTTGTATAGACTAGATTTAGCCATTTTTAGAAAGAAACATGTTCTCCCAAATATCTACAATAGCTTTTGCTGCCTCTCACCAGTTCAAAATGACTTTTGTATGTGGTCCAAGTAGGAGATTCCTGAGTCATCTTCCCTTGTCTTGTAGTTTGTAAGTCCCTGGGACAGGAAAACTTACTTGGGATTAAGTTGGTTCTCTTAACATTGGAATGCATCTTGAACTTGGCATTGTGACAAATTCTTTGGCAAAGTGAAATATGGAAAGGGTGAGCATGGAGGTTTGAGTTGCTTTCCTAGAAACTTCAGAATAGAAAACCCTATATCTCTGCTCTCAACTTTGGCCCAAGTTAGAGACTGGGGAGTAGATGGGTTGAGTTTTGAATTCTCCCTTGCTTTCTCTGTCAGGTCCTTTGAATTATCAAGTGAAAAACCGAAGGAACAATAACAGTGGATGCCTCCACTTTCTTTTTTCCTCTCCTTCTTTTAAACCTCTGCGGTCTGATTTCTAACCTCATCATCCTTCCACTGAAACTCCTTTCTCCAAATTACCAATGATCTCTTAATTGCCAAATTTAATGACTCTTTCTCAATTCTATTGTCTGTTGATCTCCCTGAAGCCTTTGAACTGTTGTATAATCTGTTCTTGATGTTTTCTCTCTTTGTTGTTGTGATTTTGCTCCTGTTTTCTGTCCTGTTTTCTCCTACTGACTACTTCTCACTCTCCTTTTCTGGGTTTTCATCCAATTCACACTCCTTATAATAGTGAATATTCTCTAACAATTTGTCCTGAGCCTTCTTTTCTTCCATTCTTAGTACCATTTTTTACTGGTGGATTTCATCAACTGCCACTGAATTCAATTATCTTCTTTATGTGGATGATTTTCAGGTCTAATTGTCCTGTCTTCAACTCTCTTGAGTTCTGGTCCTGAATCCCCAACTTCCTGTTGAAAGCCAAGAACTGGATGTGTGTCCTCTGGTACACACCTTCTTCACCCTGCACTAGGACTGTTGCAAAAGCCTAATAGGATGGTCTTCTCAATTCAAGTCTCCACTTCAGTAGGTCTTTCCTCTCAGCTGTCAAAGTGATCTTCCTAGGACACAGGCCTGACCATGTCATCACTATTTTCAGTCAACTCCAGTGGCTCCTTATTGCCTCCAGAATCAAAATATAATATCCTCTGTTTGGCTTTAAAAGTCCTTAATTACCTGGATCCTTCCTCGATTTCTGGTTTTCTTATATCTCACTCTGGCATCCTCCTTGCTTTTCTCCTAACAAAAGATTCCATCTCTCTACTCTAGACATTCTCTTTGTTGTCTCCCATGCTTAGAATTCTCTCTCTCCTTATCTCCATCTTTTGGCTTCCTTTGTTTCCTTCAGATCCCAGCTGAGATCCTATTTTCTCTTAGGTTCTTCTTAATCTTAGTGCCTTTTCTCCAAGATCTCCAGTTTATCTCGTCTATCTCTTGTTCATATGTAGTCATTTCTATGTTATTTCCTCTATGACTGTGAGCCCCTCGAGAGAAAGGGCTATCTTTTACCTTTGTGTCTACAGGACTTAGCAGAATACCTGAATGAATAGTGACCACTGAATGAATACTTGTTGATTTGATATAATTTGGAACTATCCTTCCTTTATTAGACCTTAACACAATGAACATAAGGCAGTTTTTAAACTTCCAGATGTTAAAAATGAATAGAACTATGAATGTGTCTGTGTGTAAAATTGTATGAAATGTAAGTTCTTTTTTTCCCCTTTTTATTCCCAATGACCAGCGCAGTGACTGGGACAAAATGCCAAGAATTTATTGACTTAAATTCAAAGAGGAAAATACTTCAATTTCCAATGATATTTTGGCTTCTCTCCTGGCTAAGGACTCTCCCTGCTCCCATCTTTTTCACCTGACAGAGACTCTCGTGTATATTTATTTATATGAAACCAGAGTTGCTGCCTCTAGAGAGAAAAGGGAGGTGGCAACTGGTTACAGGTGTGGGTGTCTGTACATTTCTTCTTCCGGGAGGTGACACCGCAACTACACCTCCACAGGTTTCATCTGAACTCCACCCCTTGGTCACATGTCCTGGGCCACCATAAAAAAAATAATTGACAAGCCCTTAAGTGACAAGCGGATCAATTGCCTACAGGATCAAAGGTGGAAGACTAGATTTCAGTTACAGTGCTAGGATTGGAGGTTAAACATCAGGGAAAACTTCCAGATTGAGACATAGAGATGAGCGGATGAGACAGGTGGGGACACTCCTTTCTTGGATACCTATTTAAGATCAGAAGATATTCCCTTGAATGTTGAAGCTATGCTAAGCCCGTAGACAGAAAAAAAACAGAATAACTAGCGTGGAGGATATAGATTGGAAAGTGGGAGGGTTTCTGACAGTTCACTATCTACCCCATAGATGAATTATGGATAGAAGTAGCAGTAACCCATATTAGACTGGGGCGAAGGCTGTAATTCTTGTAATTTGTTGATGAATGCAATTTGCAGCTGGCTTCTCTCCCGCTGCAGGCCTCTGAGCTATTAGAGGCATCTGGGTGGGAGGAAGAACTAGGATGCTATTTCTGAGCCCCTTCTCCTGCTTCTTCTCCCAGTAATCCCCACTCGGCTCCCAAATCTTTAAGCAAGTTATTTCATCACCATGAAATGTAATTATAGAGTGGATAGTGTTGAGATGGGGGGTGGGTGGGGCTGAAAGGATACAGGTTAGCCTGGGATGTTATGGTTTAAAACTCACCCATATTTAGTGTCTGTTTATTTTAGGTGCCTATAAGAATCATATGAGAGGAAAAGCCCTTTTTCTCCACAGGGAAGATATGAATCAGAAAGATAGAAAGCAGAGATAGAGAAAGGAGAGAAAAGGTGATAAGAGAAGGGAAGAAAAAAGGAAGGGAATGTGAAGGAACAAGTATTTATTAAATGTTTGCTGTATGCTAAGTAGGGCAGCTAGATAGTCCAGTGATAGAATACTTAACCTGAAGTTAGCAAGACTCATCTTTCTGAGTTAAAATCTGGCCTCAGACACTGAGAAATTCATTTAACTCTGTTTGCCTCAGTTTCTATATCTATAAAATGAGTTAGAGAAAAAAATGGCCAACCACTCTAGTTTTTTGCCAAGCAAATCCTGAATAGGATCATGCAGAATCAGAAATGAATAAAAACAATTGAGCAACATGTGTTGAACATTATTTTAAGTAAAAATACTTACAATTATTATGTAATTTATGTAAATATTATGTAAATTATGTAATTACAAATATGTCATTTGAGAGAGTGTAGGGAGAGAGAGAACATTTCACCATAAAAGGTTGCCTTATATTCTTCTAAGAGACAGTTCATCTCTAACATGGAGTGGGGAGCTAAAAGAAAAACAAAAGGGAAGAGGACTGGGATTAAATCTTGACTCTGGCATTCATTTTCTATTGGGACTATGTGCAAGTCAATTCCATGTCTCCGGACCTGGACTGTAAAATGGAGGAGTCAGCTTTGATATTGTCTAATTCTTTAACTCTAATTTCTGTGATCTATGATCCTAGGTCTAATAAAATGTTAAAGATGGAAGAAATCTTGGAGAGCATCAGGGAAGAGAAATGAGACAAAGAAGAGAAAGAAATTTGAAAACTTATGTCAGAGTCAGCAAAAGACCCAACACCTGGGAATTTTCGGCATAATTTTCTTCTTCATATAATACTTTCATACATCAGCCTCTGGAATCTCCACAGTGGTCCGCCCAATCCCTTTGGGTCTGTTCTTCAAGTCAAACCTTAGAATGTAAGCTCCTTGAGGGTAGGCGCTGTTTCATTTTTGTCTTTTTATTCCCAGTGATTAACAAGTGTTTAATGAATGTTTGTTGATTGATTGCTTCATTCATTTGGCTGACACTGGATTCCCAAAATCTTCATCATACCCATTTCCAGACATAGGAACAAGACCAAATAAGTATTATTTTTACATTATTTTTCTCTGGGATTACTCATGTCTGTTCCTGCTGGTATTGAAAATGAAAATTGAGATTTTATGAAAATGCTTCATATGGACAACCTATGAGAAAAACAGCTTGAGCGTGGAACAACCTAAAAATACCAGGCAGGGGAGAGCGTAGGAAGAAAGGCAAGAGAGGGAGCAGTGAGTACCCATTATCTGAACAGGAGGAAGAGAAATTTATCCAATTCATTCATGCATGCAATATGCATTTGGTAGATGGCCTTGGGGACAGAACTCTAAACCTAGAGTTAAGAAAAATTCAGATTCACTTACTAGCTGTGGGATTCTGGGCCAGCCTGGCTCAACTGGAAAATGGAGGTCATCACAACATTTATTTTTCAGATTGTTTTGAGCATCAAATGAGATATTTGTAAAGCACTTAGCACAGTGCCGACACATATACAAATGCTCATTCCAGTTCCTTCTCCTAACTAAGCCTATGATGTCCATATGAAAAGAGTTATTATCTATATTTAACATCTACCATTAACATCCTGCCATCTAGGGGAGGGGGTGAGAGGAAAGAGGGGAAAAAATTGGAACAAAAGGTTTGGCAATTGTCAATGCTGTAAAATTACCCATGCATATAACTTGTAAATAAAAAGCTATTAAAAAAAAGAAAGAAAGAAAGAAAGAGTAACACATCAAAAAACAAAACAAAACAACAACAACAGTAAAAAAAGATGTCAAAGTGAATAGAGCACTGGACAAGGAATCAGGGAGGCCTGAGTTCAAAGCCAGTCTCAAACACTTAATAGTTATTTGACCCTGGGCAAATAACTTGGTCTCTTTCTGTCCCAGTTTTCTCAATTGTAAAATTTATCTGTGAGTGTAGGAGACGATAATAGCACCTACTTCCCAGGATTGTTATGAGATTCAAATGAAGTAATATGGAAGCACACAGAAGATGCCTAATAAATGCATGTGTCAAGCACTGTGCTAGCTGCTAGGTCTACAAAGATAAAAATTAAATGATGTCTGTCCTCAAGCTTACATTTTACTGGGGCAATGTTTATAGAACTCAGTATTTGGGTCGAGATCAGGAAAGGGCTTCTGTACAGAGCAAAATGTAAGTTGGCCAATGGAGAGGAGAAAGAGCAAATTCCAGGTAAAAAAAGACAGATTGTGCAAACATATGTTGCCTTTGAGGCAAGGGCTGTCCCTGGACATGTAGCATGAGGTCTTGTTGGAAGCTTCTAAAAGAAGCTGAACAGACATCTCGTCTCTTTTCTCCTGACCCTTCTCCAAGGGAGACTTTCATTCCCTCCAGGAGAGGAACAGAAGCAATCACTCTGCTCTCCTCAGAAACAGGAAATACGAGATTAGAATTATAGTTATCTCCTCTCTTGAATAATGTTAGCCTAAGGAATGTGATTTTCTAGTTTGAGCTAACTCCTGATTTCTTTCATTATCGGAGGAAGGAGATCCTCAATATTTTTTATCCAAGGCTTTTTATGTCCAAGATTTGACCCCCATTTCACTAAATACTAATTCCACAATGAACACATGTAGCACTTAATCAAGAAACCCAGTTATTCAAGTCTGTAGCAAACAGATATCAGAGAAAGATATTAGAGAATGGATAGCAGATAACAGTGTGAAGGAGCTTTCTCAATCATCTCAATTTAGAGATAACCCCAAATCTCACAATACACAATGTATTACAATAACATTGTAATGTTTAATGGAATAATGGAAATATGTTTAGGAAAATTGCACGTTTAACCTATATCAGATTGCTTGCTGAATTGGGGGAAGAAGGGGAAAAAGAGAGAAACATTTGGAACACAAAATTTTACAAAGCTGAATGTTGTAAATTATCTTTGCATGTATTTGCAAAAATAAAATACTATTGAAATATGTGTGGGGGAGCTGAAATTCAGAAGCCAAGGAATAACAGAGTAAGAAGAGATGGAAAGCTTAAAGAGCCTTCCTTTGTCCCACTCTGCCCAGTCCTTGATGAAGTCCTTGAAGCATTAATCTCCACCAATAAGGAGAGAGTCTTGTGCTAATAAGCTTTGGCCCTGGGGTTTCATATATGAGAATAGTAAGGGGGAGCATAAAGTTCATGAAGGAGGTTAAGTAGGGAAAAATAATCTGGAGCCAAATGATAAAGAACTTTAAGAGTCAAGGAGAGGCATTTCTATTTTATTCTAGAGACAAGAGGGAGCCACTGGATTTTCTAGATCCACGTATTAGGAACAGAAATTTGGGAGCTGTGTGGGAGGATGGATTGGAGAGGGAAGGGACTAGATGCTAAAAGAGACCAATTAGCCCACTGTCAGAGTACTGTCCAAGAAGACCCGAAGTAGGGTAGTGAATGTAAGAATAGAGAGAAAGGAGCAGAGTCAAGATATATTATAGAAGTAGAATCAATAAAATCTGATCTATGATTGAACGTGAGAGGTGAGGAAGAGAGAAAAGATGAGAATGACTCTAAATGTTGGAAACCTGAGAGACTGGAAGAATGAGTGTTCCCTCAACAGAAACAAGTAGTTGGGAAGGGGTGGAGGGAGGGGGGTGAATTTAGGGGAAAAGATAGTAGATTATAATTTGGGATACTTGGAGTTCAATATGCCTATGGCGACTCCAAATGGAAATGACCAATAACCACTTGGTTATGCAAGAATGGTTCTCAGGAGATAAAGGTTGGTATTTACTTCTGGATGTTATCTGCATAGAAATGATAGTCGAATTCAAGGGAATTAATGAGATCATTAATGAGATCATCAAGAGAGAAAGTTTCCAGAGGGAAAAGAAGAGGGCCCTGGGGCAATCCTGCAGGAGGCACTAGGGCAGATTATTGTAGGAGGGATCAAGGTAAACTTTTGAAAGAATTGTCCATTTGCCAGGGGCCAGTGACCATCAGTCCCGAGAGCCCATGTATAAAGGCAATAGGGTCCAGGGATATGAGTGGGAAGACTGGGTCAGATGACTTTCATTTAACTTCTGGATATATAATACACACACATATACATATATATTTATATATTCTATATTAATTTCCTGTGTGATTTTGTGTTGGTCACTTCCCTGCTTTAAGTCACCTCTGTAAAATGAGGAGAATGGACTAAATGATTGTTAATATTCTTTGCAGTTCTAAATTCTATGAGTCATCCCTTCCCAGGGTTTTGAAACAAAGGGTGGTCAAGCTTGGAAATAAGGGAGGGGAAGGAAACAAATGACCTCTTGCTGCTCATTGCTGACCTACAGAGCTTTGATCTTACCATTGGCCCAGCAGGGGAGGCAAGTTTGAGAGAGGCCCTAAAAATCAATAAACTTTCTTCTCCCTGATCTTCTTTGAACTAGCCTTGGGGCCACACCCTGGCTGAGAACAGGCCGTGCCCAACGTGCTTCCTCTGCAGAATCTCAGCAGGCGGGGAGCAGTCCTCCTCCCTTCCTCTCTGACTCTGCCTTTGCTCAGCGATGGCTGTTTCTCCTTTTCGGGCACTTAGAGCTGTGATTTCAGGAGTTTTGGGTGGGTGATAATGGCTCACGGGTAATGGAAGCCATATGTGGATAGATCATAGAATCAGAGATGGATCTAGAGCTGGAAGGCATCTTGGAGGCTCCCAAGTCCATCCCCTTCATTTTACAGGTGAGGAAACTGAGGCAAGAAGCAGTTAGCCCAGCACTTGCACATCATAGGCAATAAATATGTTTTCTCTTCACCTCTGCCTTTCAGAAATCTTGGTTACCTGCAAGGCTCATTCAGGGGCCCCAAACCTCCCTAAAGTGCTCTCCCCTTCTTCTATTGTACCACACTGATCTTTGTACATATTGCATTTCCTGAGAGATTATAGACTCTGTAAGGTCAAGAGCCCTTTGTTTTCCCAGAGCTTAGTCCGGGAGGCCCTTCTATAAATCCTTATTAGATCAAGGTCACATAAGAAATAACTCTGGCAGTCTATTAAGTCCAGTGAGTATGTAGAGAATATCAGTGCCAATAGCTAACTTTTACATGGTGCTTTAAGGTTTACTAAGGGACTGTATACATTATTTCCTTTGATTCTCACAATAATTCAATGAGGTAGGTGTTATTATTATTTCCATTTTACAGATGAGGAGACTGAGGCTCAGAGAAGTTAACTGAATGATTCAGGTTCACAAAGCTAGGAAGTGAATGAACTCAGGGCTTCTTGATATTAAGCCCAGTGTTCTATCCACTACTTGTCCTAGAGGAGGAAGAAACCATTTTGGAGGATGCCTTAGGGAGGCATTGTTTTTCACATTTTGACAGGTAGGACATGCGGTGTTTTTAATCTTAGCCTCCTAATTTTTGCTGAAAATTGCTCCAGGTTTGGACCTGTCATAAAGAGAGAGAGAAAAAAAGGAAGACCTAGAATAGAGGGAGACGAATTTTCCTAGAAGCATCTGGGTCCATTCCCATGATGTCAGACCAGTGGGCAGTGCCCACCACTCAGAAGACCACAACGCTATTCCCCTTGGTCCAGAGGACAAAAGGGACAACTTCCTTTGCCTGATCCCTGGACACAAACATGGAAGAGCCTTAGCTACTCATGTGACAATGAATTAAGGGCTTGTTGAAGGGCTTCCTGGGCTAGGCCCTGGGAAAACAAAGGATCCTTGAAGTCTAGGAGCCTAGAGTCTCCTGGGAAATGCAGCAAGTGTGGAAAGATCAGCCTAGTACAAGAGAAGAAAGGGAAAGCATGAATGAAGAGGTGGTCAGGGAAGGCTTTAGGGAGACTTGGTGTCCCTGAAGTGAACTTTTCAGGTAGTCAAGATTGATGGAAAGGTAGAGGTGAGGAGAAAATATACTTATTGACTATTATGTGCAAATACTATGTTAAGTGCTTTATAATAAGCTAGCTATTATGTAATAATTAATAATAATAGCTATTACATGTAATAATTAATGTAATTATAAATTATCCATACAATTTTAGAATTGCAAAATGTAATTATATCAATAATATAATCACCAGTTGATTATAATATACAATAAAATACAATATAAAATAAATATAATGTAAAATATATGTATATGTGTATATATATATATACATATATATGTATAATATATATAAAATAATCTTATTTTAGCTTTACTACAATCCTGGGAAGTAGGTTCCATTATGATCACCACTTTATAGCTGAAGAAATACAGATAGAAGTGAAGTGACTTGCCTAGCTAACTAATGTCTAAGATTAGATTTTCTTTTCATCTTTTTTTTTATTAAAGCTCTTTATTTTCAAAACACATACATGGATAATTTTTCAACATTGATTTCTGCAAAACCTTGTGTTCCAAACTTCTCCACTTTCCTTCCACCCCCTCCCCCAGATAGCAAGTATATAAGATTATATTTGAATTCAGATCTTCTTGCCTCCAGGTCCAACACTCTATTTTACCGTCTATATGTCTAGAGAGGAACCTTGTAGAGAAAACTCTAGGGGGCTGAGGGGATTGGAAAAAGCCTCCTGCAGAAGAAGGTAGCATTTCAGCCAGTCCTTCCTGAAATTGGGGGATCTTTGGAAGATGAAACATTAAGTTTGGGAAACAAGTGACTAGAACAAAGAGTTTATGAAAGAGAGTGTTATGATATAACCTTGGAAAGATAGGGGAGCCAAACTTTGGAGGACCTTAAAGAATAGGGTAGATCATTTCTATTTTATTTTAGATACAAGGCGGTACTTGTGGATAGAGGGCAGGATTCCGAATTAGGAAGACCTGAATTTGAATTCTATCTTAGGCCTTTATTTACTGTGTGACCTTAAACAAATTGATCAATTTCTATTAGCCTCAGTTTCCTCATCTGTAAAATGGAAATAATAATAGAACCTGTGTTACAAGGGTGATTGAGAATCAAATGAGATAAAGTATACAAAGCACTTTTTAACCTTAAAAGTGTTACATAAACGCTCTCAATTGTTATTAACAATTGAAAATTTTTGAGCAAGGGATTAACATGGTTAGATTTTGTGCTTTTATAAGACTATTCTGGCAGATATATTGAGTATGGATCTCAGAGGGAAGAAACTAGAAGCGGGGAGACCAGTGAAGAGATTATTGTAGCATTCCAGATGAGAGGTGATGAGTGGATGACCCAGAGAGGTGGCTATATGAATAGAGAGAAAGGGGAGAGAAAGGAGACACATCGCAGAGGTAGAATGGACAAGACTTGGCAAATGACTGGATATAAAGGGAAGCAACAGTCAAAGATGATTCCTTGTCTCCGTATTGTTGTTCCTATGTTTCAGTCACCTCTGATTCTTGGAGACCCCATTTGGGATTTTCTTGGCAAGCCTACTGAAGTGACTTGTCATTTCCTTCTTCAGCTCATTTGACAGATAAGGAACCTGAGGCAAACAGAATTAAGTGACTTGCTCAGAGTCAAAGCTAGGAAGTGTCTGAGATGAGATTTGAACTCAGGAAGTTTCTCTGAGCGTTATGGAGCACATAGTCTACTGCTTATCACAGTTGCCCAATACATTAAAGGTCCTAGATTTATCATTAGGTAGAATCAGTCATTACGGAGGCAGTGACATCTACGGAAAAGAATGCCAGCTTTGAAGAGGTCCGTCTCCTGCTTACTATCTGCATGGGGGGTGGAGGGTAGATGGGGGCACATTACTTAACCTCTCTGGGTCTCAGATTCTTCATTTATAAGAGAGGTTAATCAATTGTCCAAGGTCACACAGCTAATAAATGTCTGTTGAAATTCACGTCTTCCTAACTCAGTCTTGCCCTCTATCCACTGTTCCACCCAGCTGATCTATTACATCTAGAAAAAATAGGAATCATCTGCCCTATTCTTTATGGATTAGATGATTTGTAATGGGTTAGATGACCTCTAAAGTCTTTTTAGTTCTAAACTGATGACCTAATGGTCCTAGCTTGAGAACCTGGGTGATTATCAGGATGGTGGTACCCTAAAAAGAAATAGTAGGATGAGTTTGGAGGAGGGACAGGGTTTTTTTTTTTTTTTTTTGTTTTTTGTTTTTTGTTTTTTTGGCAGGGCTGGAGAGAAGGAGGAGATGAGTTCTGGTTTGCATATATTATGTCTAACATGTCAGTGGGCCATCTGAGGGAAATCATTAGCAGGTAATTCAGGAGAGAGATGAATTCTGAGTATAGAAATTTAGACGTAGATGTCATAATAATAACTAACACTTTTATAGCTCTTTACAGTTTGCAAAGCACTTTACAAATATTTTCTCATTTGAGCTTTACTATAAATCTGGGAGATAGGTGTTATTATTATCCTTATTTTATAAAAGAAAAAACTGAGGCAGAGAAAGGTTAAACAACTTGTCCAGTGTCACACAGCTAAGAAACATGATCAGAGTTCGTGTTTGAATTTAGATTTCCCTGCTTTCTGGTCCTAGCTCTAATGTACCATCTAGCTTACCTTACCTTGCTTGAATCAATGGTAGTTGATTAACTCTATAAGAGAGGACAGACAGAGCTCTTAGTGAACACTAGCCCTAAGTGGGTAGGATGTGGATAATGATCTAGAAAAATAGGTTTAAAAGTAGTGATCAAATATTGGGAATTTTTCCAAATTAGTGACTTACTTGTGATTTTAATAAAAAATAACTGTTTCCCTATATAGTCCTCACCTTCCCATTCTCCGCTTAATTCTTCTAAAAAAGAATTAAAGCAAAACCTACTGAACAAAGTGACTCTGCACTCCCGACCTGTAAAATGTAGGAATCTCCTGGAGGAGGAATGTGTTTTTGCAGTGATCAATGTTCAATGAGGGTGATATTCATTCATTCTTTCATTCATTGAACAAATATTTATTCTGTGCCTGTCTAGTGGTGGGGGAAAGCCTTTATTTCTAAAGTAATAAATAATGTGGGGCTCAGGCATCAGAGAGTATTTTCTCAAACCAAGCTGCCTACGGGAGAGTGTGTGAATAAAAATAAGTGTGTGATTTATAGCAATGAGTCTCATTAAAAGAGAAAGTGGCTGTTTCGTGCAGAAGGAACCACAGGGCTTCCCCCAGAGCAGGTAGGCGGCTCGGGAAAAGCTGCCTGTTTTGGCTCACCTGATGGAGGAAGAAGGGGCTGGTAGAGAATGACTCAGATGCCTTCGTCACTAAACTGACTAAGTCATGAAGTGTTAGGCTGGGGAAGGACTTAGAGATCTAATCCAAATCCTTCATCATATAGAGGAAGATGCTGAGTTCCAGAAAGGTGATATTCTAAGAACATATAGTTAATTAAAGGCAAAGCTGAAACTAGAAACAAGGTTTTCTATCTCATAGATGTCTCTGCCACTGTCTCTGTCATTCCTCCTCCTCCTCCTCCTCCCCTCTTTCTTGTCTCGGTCTCTCTCTGACTCTCTCTCTCTCTCTCTCTCTCTCTCACACACACTGTCTCTCTGTCTCTATTTGTCTTTGTGTCTGTGTCTGTGTTTCTCTCTCTTTCTCTCTCTCTCTCTCTCTCTCTCTCATATATATATATATATATATATATATATATATATATATATATATATATATATATATATATATATATATATACTGTCTCTTTGTCTCTGTTTCTGTCTCTCTCTTTTCTGTGTCTCTCTGTCTCTGTCTCTCTGTCTCTGTCTCTCTCTCTCTCTCTGTCTGTCTCTGTCTGTCTGTCTGTCTGTCTGTCTCTTTCTCTCTCTCTCCTTCTTTCTGGAAATATTGAAGTTTTCAGTGAAGGAACCGCTCTTGGTCTGAAACTTTCTCAGCAATTTGTCCTTTTCAAAGAGTTCCCTAAAACTGAGACTTGGGCTTGTGAGAAAGAACTCTTGACTTGGGAATGGGGAGGGATTTCTTCTTCCACCCCAGGTGACTTAGAAGTCATAAAACCTGATATAAAGTGTGTGATTATTATTAGTTGAGAGAAAGGAAGGAAATAAGTGGTTATTAAGCACCAACTATGTGCCAGGGACCGTGCTAAGTACTTTACACCAGCATGTCACTTAGTCCTTACAACCCTGTGAGGCAGATGCTGTTATTTTCTACATTTTAAAGTTCAGAAAACTGAGACTGACAAAAGATGAGTGACAATGTTCAGAGCCATGCAGCTAGTAAATGTCTGAAGGCATCTCTGTCTTCTGAACTCCATGTCCCATCCTCCTTCCACTGTCCACGTACCTGAGAGTGACCCAACAATAGAATGTGTGTGTGCTAAGGTGTGAGGACCAAGCTAGTCAAGTTTTAAATTCTTTCAAGTAATTCTTACAGATTTTCTGCTAGGCTGGGCCAGAGGCAGGATTTCATAGAGTAACAATTATAGCTTCAAGCTTGGAATGGTCCTGAGAAGCCACTGAATGAAACTTCTCCCTTCCCATTTTGCAACTGAAGTCCAGAAAAGATAAGTTGATCATACAACTTGTAAATACAAATTTATATTTATAAATTTAAATATATATAAATAAAATATGACTTGAACACAGGTTCTCCTGATTCTAAATTCAATTTGCTATTTACTTGTCTTGTTAGACCTTCCTCCATCATTATATTGCCTCTTTAAGGTTGGATTACCAAGGAAAACACAATGTAAACTCTCAGGATGGTTTTTCAACATCTTTTTTTTTTTTTAAGGGAGGAGGTAATATTGCATTGGAAATAAAAATATGGATTAAAAGACATAGAGAGATTCCATAAGATCTATTCTAGAACTTCATAGGGATTGGGAGTAGAATTCACAGCTTCTTTGAGACTCCTTTTCCCTTTCCATCCAAGTCATCCATGGTTTGATTCTGGGCTTCTCCCTTATAGCCAGTCAAATGAATGAATGTTTCATTGAATATTTTATGGCTTAAGGAAATTTGCTTGCAATCCTATAGAAAGATCTTAATTTTCTTTGTCTTAAGGCCTTATGATACCAAATGAGAAAGAGAAAGGTCTTTACTGGGCAGCTGCCTACTAACTCTAGCTCGGTTCCTTCCTTTACATCACACGGACTTTAGCTATTTCCCTCTTCTAAGTGGCTCCTGAGACTCTTGGCTTAAGAATCAAAGATTTTGGTGTTCTGAAAAAGGGAAGCCTCCAGTTCTACCCAGCAATGAGTACACTTTCAGCTCAGATACCACCAGAAACCAGAGTCAGTTGGCACAGAGTCTGGGCTTTGCATATAGCCCTGTCCTAACCAAAATGAAGCTAATTCTTAGAGATACAATACTGCCAAATAGATATGTACCAGAGATATCCACAGAGAAGGATGTTCCATGCAGTCCTCCCGCCTTCTTTTTCTGAAAGTTATATAAGTGAATAGGGGGACAGAGGAATAAGATTTAAATGTGGTGTTTGCCTTGCCTGCTTCCAGTCTACTCTATGTGCTGGCTCAGCTCTCAGGCTCTTTCCCTGAACTGCCTCCCTCTTTCTGGGTTGCTACCTGTGACTCAGTGCTGAAAGATTTGGATTCTTGAGGAGAATGAAGCCTTCTCCTGATTGGCCAGTGAGCAGGAAGCCCTAATGATTCATGGAGCCTCATCCTCTTTTCTATTCTCATTCCTGGGCGCTTCTGTATCATTTGATTCTCTCTTGATGGAGAGAGTGGAGAGATGAGGATGGCTTTCACTTGTTAAGCAAAACAGAGGAAACTCACTCAGGCAAGCCTGAATATGGTCCCCCAGCTGCCTTTTCTATCATGTGTTTCCTTTCCTGAATAGCTGACTGAATATTGATCTCCAGTTGGATGTTTCCAGCTTGAAGGTAACCTTGTGTTTTGGGAGGTCCTGGGTCTGTTAGTGGAGCTGACTGGTGAAAGAGTATCAGCCTCTGATGAGAAAAGATCAAGCCTTAGACAGAAGACATGTACAGTGCAAAGACAAGGTGAAATATAACTTATTTAACATGTATAAGACTGCCTGCCATCTAGGGGAAGGGGTGGAGGGAGGGAAGGAAAAAGTTGGAACAGAAGTGAGTGCAAGGGATAATGTTGTAAAAAATTACCCAGACACATGTTCTGTCAATAAAAAGTTATAATTATTTTTAAAAAAGAATAAAAACAAAGAAAGAAATATAACTGTCTATTCAACCATCTTGAAAGCTGCTTTATGATCTGGTGAAGTTAATTAAGTGCCAGCCTTTCAAGAGAGTAGAAAAGTAGTTGTAAATTGAGTTATTGAATCCCATTTGGGTCTTATTCTTCATGGGTACGGTGTTTTGTGTTCAGCATTTCTTTTGTAGGAAATGAATACCTGTCCCACACCCAATTCACATTGTGAACTGAGTGCTTTTCTATTCCCTCTACTATGGGGAGATCTAGACATGAGCTAAAACACACTTAAATTTCCTTTTTGATCTCCAGAGTGGGAGTTGTGAGAAAACTAAAGCTCTTATTAGATGCCCAGTCTCCCTAGGTCAGACCTGGGTCTGGATTTCATATATAGGTATAGAACAAAACTAAGGAGAGATTTGTCCCCATTCCGGCGAGCCCAGCAGGAGCTGCGATTGTTAGATAATAAAAAAGGACTATCTGCTAGTTTTAAGCAGGTTTTATAAATGCCATCCTAGCACCAGCTGCAGAAATGTGTATCAGCAACATAGATACAAAATAGAAGTCATAGGAAATCCAGACAAAGAACAGTCCACAAAATTGTTTATAATTTTTTAGAGGAAATTGTTCCTTATCAAAGTCAGCTTTGTTAGAAGGAGCAAGAGGAAGATAAGGTTTGTGCTATGGGTGTGTTAAGGATCCTGCCCTGTTGGCTTTATTTCTTCAAAATATCATCCTCTATTTCTGTTTTCTTTCACTGACAAACCCTTAAAAAAAAAAAACCCTAAGCATCTGTCTGCCTCTTCTTCCTCTCCTCTTTCAACTTTTCAACTTCCTCTCCACTTTTAACCCTTTGCAATCTCATATCCAAAGTCATCACTTTACAGAAACTCCTCTCTCCATTTCTAATGGCATTTTCTCAGTGTTCATGACTCTTGACTTCTCTGCAGTATTTGATGTTAATTTCTTGGACATCTCTTTTCTAGATATTCTCTCCCATCTTGGTTTTTGTGATCCTGCTTCTCTCTCAGGTGTCCCAGATAGACCTGCTGACCTTACCTATTTCCAGGGGAGACTATCCCTTCATTACCTCAGCCTGATTCATCATTCACTCCAGAATGCATCCAGGAACAGATGTACCTGCAGGAGGGCCAAATCCAGACCCAAGCCTGGTCTGGCCCCCTCTGTAAGACCCTAAGGGGATTGTGTAATTTGTTATTTATCTGTCACCCACTATTATTCTTAATGCTTTTAAAATATTTTCTCTATCCCTGTATTAATTAGTCATGAAAGATGATGGGAAGAAAACCAGCCCGAACCTCTTCTTCCATCACTTTTTTCTTATTTTTTTCAACCTTAACCTTCCCCAGTCCCAGTACAACCTTACACATTCTTCTCATGAGCTCTAGGATTTTTGTTCCATAAGGAACAAATTCCTCTTCATCCTGGATCACTTTCTTTCATACTCCTTCATTTTGTCATCTCTTTCTATCACATTTCTCTCTTAAAATGTTGCTTCTGTAGCTATCAGCTCCCATACTGATTGTGCTTTTTCTTACTGGTCCTAAAAAGAGAATCATAACACTCCTTGTTCCTGATTTTGAGATTATTTATTTTCTGATTATATCCAGTAACTTTTTTTTTCTTGTAAGTCCACCCAATCAAAACTTTCCACCAAATCTTAATTATTGTGGTTAGAGTATCAGCACCCAGGTCACTCTTTTTTTTTTTTTAAAGAAATTTACCATGTTCTGCTGCTCTTATACCAAGGAATTCCAAAATCTAGAGATGATTACTCAAATGCTTTCATCTCTCAGTTCTTTAACCAGTAAAAGTCCTATGACCTATGTTTTCACTTTATCTCAGCCATATACTAGATCTCACTTTCTTTCCTTTCTATTTGCAACCCAATAATTATGCATTTCAATGCTATACTGTTCTTTCTTCTGGACTCTCTTTCATACTCGTCTTTCCCCAAAACTCAGCCCTGGATTGCTCCTCTTATATATTTCCTCCAATCTAAGCCCAACCTGTTGAAAGCAACTGGAGAAGCCCTTCTGGAAAGCAATTTGGAACTCAACCCCCCAAAAAACCCCAACTGGTCATACCCTTTGACCCAATTATGCTATAACTATTCTAGTACCTCAAATAGATCTAAGAAAAAAGGAAAATGACCTATATGGCAACTCTTTATGGTATTCCAGAATTGAAGACTGGGAAGATAGAAAATGGCTAAATAAATTGTGGTATATTAACATAATTGAGTATTATTGTGCCATAAGAAATGATGAAATGGGGACTTTTAGAGAAAACTGTGGTGACCTTAATGAAGAGTGAAGTGAGAAAAACTTAAAGAATAATTTGTAAAATAACATTATATAGAAAAATAACTTTGAAATAACTCTGGTCAGTGCAATAATAACTAAAACCTTTTCCTCTTCCAAACTTTCCTATTTCTGTCAAAGGCAACATCCTAGACTCCTCATTCTTTTTCACCTTTACATATCTAATTAGTTGCTAAATATTGCCATTTCTAACTTGGAAATATCTCTTTCATCCAACCCCTTACCTCTAGTCATGTACCTACTATCTTATTTCCTAACTTCTTGCCTGGGTTATTGCAACAGTTTCCAAATTTGGTCTACTTGCCTCAAGACTCTTGTTTTAGTTAATCCTACATAGCTTAATGTCAAAGTAATTTTCTTTAAGGGAAGATCTGACTATATGACTGTTTATCTTCCAGCTTAACTTGTGGCTCATAACCCCATATGAAGTGTCATAAAAGATTGTGGGGATCATTAAATTATAATTTATTATCAGTAAATGTTTTATTTACACACCTAATTTAATTCTTTGGGTGAAAAGGGGTCAAGAGTAAAAAAAGTTTAAGAAGCCCCGGTTTATTCAACCAACTCCAGGGGCTTCTTATTATTAGTCAACAATCTAAAATAAAAATAACAGCTAAGCACTAGGCTGTAGCATATAGTAGGCACTATTTTTGCTGTTGAGGGGGCTTTTAGTCATTTTTGACTCTCTGTGATCCCATATGGAATTTTCTTGACAAAAATACGAGAGTAGTTTGCCTTTCCTTCTCCAGCTCATTTCACAGATGAGAAAACTGAGGCAAACAGGTTAAGTGACTTGCCCAGGGTCACACAGCTAGTGTCTAAGACCAGATAAACTCATAAAGAATAATCTTACTGCTTCTGAGCCTAGCCCTTTGTCCACTGTGCCATCTTGCTACTCCAATAGATACTATATAAACACTTATTTCCTCTCTTCCTCCCTCTCACTCAAGAAACATTTATTGATCACTTATTAAGCGCTGCTGGCTCTATGATAAAATATAAACTCCCATATAACTTGTCCCCATCTTATCTTTTCATCCTTATGGGTTGTTACATTCACCTCTGCATTCTGTGAACGAGCTAAACTGACTTTCGATCCATTCCTTGCCCATTATTCTCCCCCTCCTGTCTTTGTGCCTTTAAATTGTCTATTTTATTTACATTCTCTCCGTATCTCCATCTCAGAGTCCTTTTCCTTTAGTTCCATGAAGCCTTTCTTGATTGCCCAACTAAGAGTAAGTACCTCGTATCAAATCACCTTAAATATATTTGTATCTAATTTTGTTTTTATGCTGTATATGTGTATATATTATTTATAGAGGGAAGGAAGAATAAACAAGTATAAACATTTAAATAAATTTCTCTCTCTTCCTCCAATGGCAGTTAGAGGGAGCACTGGGCTTGGAATCAGAAAGACTCATCTTCATGAGTTCAAATCTGACTTCAGACCTTACTATTTGTGTGATCCTGGGAAAGTCACTTAGTCCAGTCGACCTCAGTTTTCTCATCTGTAAAATGAGCTGGAGAAGGAAATGGCAAATCATTCCAGTAACTTTGCCAAGAAAACCCTGAATAGAGTCACAGAGAGTCAACAACAAAATCTATGATATACTTGCATCCCTCCCTTAGAATGTAGGCTCCTTTTGAATCTTTTGAGTAGGCTTTGTTTCATTCTTTGTGTTTTTATTTAACTGCATATATTATGTATCATCTCAATCACTCCCACAAGATGGTAATTGCCTTGAGATAAAAAAATTATTTTGTTTTTATCTATATATTACTGATGCTTGACAGTGCCTTTGAAGGCACTTAATTTATGTTTGTTGAGTTAAATATGTCATGACCCCATTAAAGACAATGCTCCAGAGGCTATCCCCTTGGCCCTGGCTTAGTTAACCCTTTAAAATACAGGGATCGAACTCTAAGAGACCCTCACGGAAAGAGCTTCTGCAGACTGCTGATTTGGTCATCTCCAGCTAAACACGGTGCCCTCAGAGAGAAATGGAGTGTGACTAGCCAAGGGAACTTGTTATTCTATCACTTAAATTGTGTAGTAAATATCCAAGTTCCCCTTGATTTGGCTAATTCAAGCCCAGATGTGAGGGAGGCAGGGTTGCCGTTATGTGTCACAAACCCCTCATTTTGTCTGGCTGATGAGAGATCATAATTGCCCAGATGGTGAGATCTCATAATTAGTTTTTTCTTTTATGCTGAGCCCAGGAGGAAAACTGGGATTAATCACAGCACCAGCGATGGGAGGGGTCCCTCTCTCCTGCAGCTTTCCCTCCAGGAGGCGAGGAGATGCCCGCTGAATATGCATCGTGCTGTTATGTGCTGGGTCCCTCTCCCGGTCCCTGCTGCTGCTTTGGGGTTCGCTCCTCTGCACCAAACCAGCCATTTGGACTCTCAGAACCTCAAGACTGGAAGGAAGCCTAGAGGGCACTGAGTTTAACCTGCCGGGCAGGCACTTGTCCAGCTGTGGGAAGGGAGGGAGTGTGTAAGTGGAAAGGACTCTGGATTTACAGTCAGAGGGGCTGATATCTTCTAAGTCTCTTCTGTTCCACTTCTAAATCTATGGTCCTTTGCTTGAAGATTACCAATGAGAGCTAGTAACTTTCCAATTATTTATAGTTCCAATTGTCAGAAAGTTTTTTTTTTTTATGTTTGTAGCAGCTCTTTTTGTAGTGGCAAGGAACTGGAAATTAAGTAGATGACCCTCAGTGGGGGAATGGCTGAATAAGTTATGGTATATGAAGGTAATGGAATATTATTGTGCTATAAGAAATGATGAGCATAAAGATAAAAAGTGATACTGAGTGAGGTGAGTAGAACCAGGAGAACATTGTACACATTAATAACAAGATGATGTGATGATCAACTGTGAAGGATTTGGATCTTCTCAACAATGCAGTGATTAAGGGAATTCCATTAAGGGAATTTGGGATGGAAAATGCCAGTCACCTCCAGAGTGAGAACTATGGATATTGAATATGTATCAAAGCATAGTATTTTTGCCTGTTTATTTGTTTTGTTTTTCCTTTTCATGTTTTTTTTTTCTTTTTGGCCTGATTTTTCTTCTACAACATGACAAATATGGATTATGTTTAAAAAGATAACACATATTTAACTTATATTAGATTGCTTGCTGTCTTGGGGTGGGGGAAGTCCTTTTTATTTTTATCATATCTAATTTTGTAATTTCTCCTCTGTACTATTTTTCCTCAAAGTCCACTTGAATTTGTTTGGCCCTCTGGGGTCAAATCTAATTTCTCTTTTATGTGACAGCCCTTTAAGCACTTGAAGCCTGCTACAGTGTTTCCCCAAATCTCCATCCTAAACACTCCTGGTTCCTTCATCTGATGCACAGACAGCATCATCCTGAAGCCTTTCACTAACTTGACTGACCTTCTTTGGACATGCTCCTGTGTTCTTTCCTAAAATATGCTGCTCCAAACTGAAGATCACACTCCCCATGTCACCCTGACCGTGATTCTATCTCCTATTGAGCTTGTGAGCCATTTAAACCCCAGATCCTTTTCATTCAAATGACTATCTACACCTTCTGGATCTCATACTTGTAAGATTGATTCTTTGGATCACAGATTTCCTTTAGTTAGTTTAGACTTATTGAACATTGAGAACTAAGGTTCTACCCTTGGTGCTCCAACTACTTTCTCACTTTGTTTCCCCACTTTTACATTTTTAGGACAGACTGAGGTAAATGGAAAGAGCTGTGGACTGGGGTTCAAGAAATCTGTGTTCTAATCCCCTCTTTGTGCCTAGATGTAGGATTTAGGAAGGGGAATAGGATAGTGAAGAGGGTTAAATAAGGAGACAGAGAACCTAAATTAGAATTCCAGTTTTCCACTTACTACCTCTTTTGGACTTAGGTAAGCTATTTCTGAGCCTTGGTTTTCTTATCTGTAAAATTATAGAGTTAGTCTAGATCAGGGGAATTCTTAAATTGGGATTCTACAAATTTTTAAACATTTTATAACTATTTCAATGTAATTGATTTCCTTTATAATCTTAGGTATTTATTTGAAACCATTCTTCTGAGAAGACTTCACCAGAATAGGTTTAATCGATTCCCAAAGGGGCCCATGAACCCCAAAAGGTTAAAAACTCTTGGATGAGATGATAGCTAAGTCTATTATCCTATAAACTTGTAACATCCACTCTGGGCCTAGTTCCCCAACTCATATTTACACCGGACCAGTCTGGAATCCATGCTGTCCCTTCTACTTATTTTTAATTTAATTAATTTTTTTTGGGGGGGCGGTTCATTTTAAGTTCAGATCTATCTTGTTCTCTTCCTCTTCACCCTGCATTCGAGGACACCATTTAATACAGAAACGTATATAAATATATCATTAAGTCATATAACGTATAATTCTATTTATCAGTTCTTTCTTTGGAGGTGAATAGCATCTTCCCCTACAGGCCCTTCGTAGTTGATTTGAGTGTTTAGAATACTCCAAATAACAGTTGTTTAGTTACTCTTCTAACTACATCTTCCTTAGATTCACAAAAGCAGCTTCTTTACACCTAAAAGGGGGTATCAGAGCCGGCTGACCTGTGTTTTTGATCTCCTTCCAGCTCTTCACAATTAGGACACTCCCAGGATCCATGCAATCCCCCACTACACATCAGTACATTTGACTTTCTCTCCTTTGCCATTTTGCCTCCCCGCCTTCCAATGTGGATGATATATTGAACTTTAAGATAGTTATCGTTATAACCTTTATTACTAGTAAAAAACAAACAAATAATATAGCATAGTGAATAGAGAAGCAGCCAGGAATACCTGATTTAAGTCTTATTTCTGATATATATTTGTTTGACTCTGAGCAAATTACTTTGTTTCCATGATGGTATTTAAGTATATAAATGGCAGAAAAGGTGTCAGCCTACATTGGTATAAGGAGAATTCTCTATACCAATAAAATCACAAGTCCAGCCTCAATATTATTATTATTATTAACAATAGTAATCATAATTGGTGATATTACTTTGATTATTATATTATAATAACAATGCTCAAATTCTCAGGTTTGTTTGGTTGGTTGGAGATACTATAGGAGAGGAGAAGAGGAAGAGAAACTTTTAGGGACACATCCAGAATCAAGGCAACAAACTTGACTTTGAATGGGTACCTACTAAGGGATTCACATCTTCCACAAGGACTATTAGCACATCAAAACAGCTGTTTGTTGGAGCCTAACCAAGTGACAAATTGTCCATCTAGTTACTCTTTTGTTCCCTGGGCTATACTGTCTTTTGACTAAGAACTCCCAGTGGGAACACTTAAATAAACAAATCACTGAGCCTGTTCATTTATGAATTTACTGACTTTGCTTGACTTTTAGTGTCCCAGGCAATCAAGAGACATGTGTAAGAGAAAGAGAGAGAGAGAGAGAGAGAGAGAGAGAGAGAGAGAGAGAGAGAGAGAGAGGGATTGACAAGTGCAGAATTAAATGAATTATCCCCACCTAGAAAATAGGAAGGAAATTCTGGAGATTTTCCAAAAAGATCAGTCTGCAACCCCTCCCTATTTTGGCTTCCATCAGACCTTCTCTGTTTGGGAACATCTCTGTGGGGACTGACTTCTGTGCCTTTGAAGGTGGGGATGGATGATCTGTCCACCCCTTGGGGTGGCTGCTCTTTTAAATCAGCAGCTGCAATAACCCTTTTGGGGCTGAGGGGCTTGGCAGGTTTTTCCTAGGATTTAGAGACTGGAAGGGAGGGGTTTATGGAGACAACTTGAGTTGATGCCATCAATTCTAAGGGATAATAATGGTGATGAACAATTTGCATTTAAGAGATCTGGGAGTCAAAATGAATAGCTTTTGATTGTGGATAAACACCACCTGCCAAATCTGTCCTTCCAGCCTTGCGTGGGGAGGGGACGGAGGAGTTTCTTTGGGGTAGGAAAAGCCATCTCCAACATCTCCATCGCTTTTTAGCTGGAAACAGAAACAGCTTTTAGTACCTCTGGCATAAGCTTATTCTTGCCATCTGGGGGCTGAAAAACCCCTTCCACATGGAAACAGGGTTTCTCAGGATCTTAATGAAACCCCAAATGTTTGTCTTACAATTTCCCTCCCTGAGAACAACTTGGGAATCAATGAACCTGGAGAAAGGAAATGAAAGAGGGGCTCACTCTTACCAACCAATCAATAAGTACTTATTAAGCATTACGCTGGGTCCTGAGGAGACAAACACAAAAGTATTTACAATGGAACCTGTCATAGGGACTTTCTGATGTAGCAGTCTGGAAAGCACAACTAGGTGGCTAGAGCACTGGGCCTGGAACCAGGACTGAGCCCCATTTGCCTCAGTTTCCTCATCTGTAAAATGAGCTGGGGAAGGCAGTGACAAACCATTGCAGCATCTCTGCCAAGAAGACCCCAATTGGAGGCTGAAAACAACTGAACAATGACAACAAAATCCCTCTGACCCCCTTTCCCAAAGTGGCCCCTGCAACATCTGCCTTTGAAGGTTCTAATATGGCTCTTGTTAATGTCATCGGCTCAAGCTCCCTATCTCTTCATTGTTAGGTGCCAGTGACTAATGCCCCAGTTCTGTTTCACCACTTACAAAGGGATACTTACTTCAAAACCCTAGCAAGAACAATAGGGCAAATACCCTCCCCCCTCCAAAAAAAAAAGCCGGGAGCTCTCTTTCTTCCACATCAGTGTGGGGAGAGTTTCCTCAAACTTACACAAAAATTGGTCCCGCCAAGTTTATATGCAAAGGTAGTCTTGCTTCTTCCCCTAAGGCTCCTCCTTGGGGTATCCATGCTAAGCTAGCTGTCAAAGCTGGATGCTGGGATGGTCCCCAGTGCTTTTATCTAGAATGGAAAAGAATAAACATCAAGGTAGGCAATGAACCCAGACTTGTATCCATGGAACTCATGACTTGGGAGGGAGAAACCCCAAATCCCAAAGCCCTTCCCTTTATATATACCTTTGTTTCTTGTGGGTTACTGTGAGCAATAGTCAGTGAGATTCATCAAGACCGAGTTGCTGGGCAGAATGGCCAAGCAGAGGCTCCTTGGAGTCTTTTTCTTATTTTTATTTTTATTCATTTTAAAATTTTTTTTTCACTAAAATCTTTTTGAAGATGTCTCCAGTTCTGGAGATGCAGTCCACAGAAAAAGACTTCTCCTACCCATGTACTTATGAGACCAGAAACAGTGACAGAAAGTGTACAAATGCTCCTTTCCACGTCATCACAGCTCTCCAGGAAGCAGAACATTCTCCAGAATTTTGGGAAGATTGCATCCATCGAGCTGTCTGACACTCTCTACAAACTTGTCTTTTCAACTGTAAAAGGGCCTGAGTTTGATTTCCTCATCTGGGGGAACAGAGATAGCAATATTTTCATTATCTACATCACAAAGGTTACCGTGATCTCAGGTGTTTTATAAACATTTAACAATTGTAGAAATGTGAGTCATTATTATTATCTCTGGGTGCATAAATAGAAAGGGAGGATCAGGGTGCTTCCATCCAGGATCTGGGGCCTGTTATAGGAAGCTGGGACTATTATCTCCTTCAGGCACTGTATTTGGCATTTGGCCCTGAGCCAGACTTGACAAAGGAGCTCCTGCCATTTTAAACTGGCCAAATTGCCCACTTGTGTTTTAGACCCTGGGATGAGAATCACTTTCATTACCCAGGCTAGTTGGAATGGATCATCCCTATCACTCTTTCTAAGAGGCAAATTCTAAGCAAGAGGTAGGGCCAGAGTATAGATATAGACCAAGTATTTGGGAACCATATTTGCTTGAACTATATTTAAAAATTTTACTTACAAAGCAATGGCCATGTGGTGAGATAATCAGCTGTGAATGACTTTGCTATTCCCAGCAGTACAATGATACAAGACTATTCTGAAGGATTTATGATGAAAAATGCTACCCCTACTCAGAGAAAGAACTGACTGCATCTGAATATGATTGAAGCCTACTTTTTAACTTTAATTTTCTTTACGCTATTTTTAGGAGAGAGAACTGTTTACTTTGATAACATGACTTTTATGAAAATGTTTTGCATAGTTTACCTTCTCAATGGGGATGGGGATGGAGAGGGAGGAAGGAAGAGAATCTGGAACTCAGTTTTAAAAACAAATGTAAAAAATTGTTTTACATGTAACTGGGGAAAATAAAATATTAAAACAGTGCGAGATTGTCTACCTGAGGTTTTGAACTAACTGAAAGAGATAGAGATTGACTTCTGGACGGTGTGTTGATTCAATGAGATAACGGAAATATGAGAGCTGCTTAGATTTGTTGATAGTTCATGGAGATTGATGAAAGTAGCAGTGCAGAGACAGATTTGATGCCCAAGAATTATTTTACATAACCCTCATCTTCTGCATCTTTTCCCTTTTTTGCACTTTCATGTACTATTCTCATTCAGGCTTTCATCATCTGATATGTTGCCAACTAATTAATATCTCTGCTTCTAGTTTCTCTCCTTTTACATACATCCTACACACAGCTGCAAAAATAATCTTCATGAATTCAACCCTATATAGCAATCACCATGGAGACTGGATAAAGTTTCCTAGAATCCTCTAGACACTGAAATCATCAGACTTGGATATTTGGGAATATTCATGGAGATGTACAGGGGAAATGGAGTGGAAGTCAGATGGAAAATGTGATTTCTCCCATGCGTTAGAGATATGCAGATAACCTTTGACTGTTTCCTATTGACCATGATTTATTCTATTTCTTTTCTACCTCTGTAGCTAAATGGGAAAAGGCTGTCTATTATAAGTGCCTTCATTTTTTCTTTCCTCATACTCTTCTTATAATCTGGCTTCTAATCTTATCAATCCACAGAAACTGCTTTCTCCAAAGTTATTAATGATCTCTTGGTTGGAAAATCCAAAGGCTTCTTTCTCCTGTATATCTTTGTAGCTTTTGACACTATTGATCACTCTCCTTCTTAATAACCTGTTCTCTCTAGGATTTTGGGACGCTACTCTCTCCTGACTGCTCCTTCTCTGTCTCCTTTGCTGGATCCTTTTCCAGATCATGCCCTATATGGTGTCCCCAGTGCTCAGTGTTGTGTTTGGGACGTGGTAAGTGCTTAATAAATGCTTATTGATTTATTGAAGTCTTTTAATTGATTGCTGAGCTTGAAAAGCTGATGACATTCACAAGTCTGACCAATCATTCCCTACCTCAAAATTCTTCATCAACTCTCCATTGGCCTCTAGGATGAAATTCAAACTCCTCTTCTGGCTCTCATCTTTCTTTCTAGTATTATTTTATATCATTCAGAATGAGGGGCTTATATTCTAAGGGGAGAAACAATACATGTAGAGCACGGATATGCAGGGAAGGGTGAAGTTATCCAGGGCAGAAGCTGTAAATTAAAAAAAAAAAACTAGCAATATTACCATTGTGTTGGTCCATTTCTTCATCTTTCTAGTTTTATTTTGCATCATTCAGAACGAGGAGCTTACATTCTAATAGGAGAAACAATACATGTAGAGCACAGATATCCAGAGCAGGAGCTGTAAGTTAAAAAACAAACTAGTAATATTACTATTGTGCTAGTCCATTTCTTCATCTTTCTTTCAAGTATTTATTTGACATCATTCAGAATGAGGGGCTTGTATTCTATCGGGAGAAATAATGCATGTAGGGCACGAATATGCAGGGAAGCATGAAGTTATCCAGGGCAGGAACTGTAAGTTAAAAAACAAACAAACTAGTAATATTACCCTTGTGTTTTTTCATTTCTTCTTACATGTTGGATTCCAGCCAAACTGGACTAACATGTGTTCCTGGAGCCTGACATTCCATCTCCCTGCTCTGTTCATTTGTATCAGACATCTTCCTTTCTTCCTCACTCCCTCCCCCATACCCATTCTGTGCAGAAGGCATTTCCATTTCTCAGAATTATCCTCCTCCTTCAAAGTTCAATTGTGAGCTCACTCCTTCCATAGTTCCTTATCAGGACATGGGAAGTATCCCTAAATAAGATTCTCAAGGGAAAGGATTGTTTGATTTTTGCTTTTATATCCCCTAAACATGGGACATAGAATATAGAAATCATATAGTGATTCCTAAATAAATATTTGCTGAAATGAATAAATATATGTTGTTGAATAGGGAGACAAAGTGAAGCAAGAGGCAAGATTTGCTAGGACAAGAGACCTGGGTGTGAATTCTAGTTCCTCCATTCACCGATTGTGTGAACCTTAATATGTCTTTTAAATTGTGTGAATCTTAATCTACTCATCTGTAGAATGGGAACAATAATACACGCCTATCTCATAGAACTGTTGTAAAATACAAAGTAATTATAAAGATGTTTGCTATGTAAACTATGTAAACTATTCCTCTCCCTCCCTCTGCCCAAGACAAGTTCTATCTGATTGCTGGATTGCTCATGGGAAGGAGGGAAGTGCCCTTTGCCTCGGGCACAAGCCCCATCAGCATCTGTACATCCAACTCACCGTTGTATTTATGGTCTCCGCTGAGGTAGGATTGCTTGAAGTTTCCAGGTCTCCTCTATTCCCCAGGGCTAATAAAGAGGATATGATTATGGTTTATATTTGTATAAAGACAGTTGTATCTTCTTCTGTTTATATAGAGCATCTGAGCCTATTCTTTCTTACTCGCTTCCTCTGCCTCAGTTTACCATTAAAAGAGTTATTTCCCATCTCTTTTTTTGTTTAGTATTTTATTTTTCCCCAATTACATATAAAAACAATTTTTAACATTTGTTTTTAAAACTTTGAATTTCAAATTCTCTCCCTTCCTCTCTCCCCACACCTCTCGTTGAGGAGACAAGCAATTCCGTATAGGTTATATATGTGTGGTCATGCAAAAATGTATTTCCATATTAGTCATGGTGTGGGGGAAAAAAAGGCCAAAAAAATCCTCAAGAAAAATAAAGTTTTAAAAAAAGTATGCTTTAATCTATATTCAGACACTATCAATTTTTTGTCTGGGGATGGATAGCATTTTTTCATCATAAGTCCTTCCAAGTTATTTTGGATCATCGTTTTGCTGAGAATAGAGTAAGTCATTCACAGCTGGTCATCTTACAATATTTCTTTTACTTTGGGGACAATACATTTCACTCTGCATCAGCTCATGTAAGTCTTTCCAGTTTTTTCTGAAAGCATCCTGTCATCTTTCCTTATAGCACAATAGAATTCTATCACAATTTCCCCTCTTGATTTCCAATTTTTTGCCACCAGAGAAGAGTTGCTATAAATATTTTTGTACATACAGGTCTTTTTCCTTTTTGACTTTTATATCTTTTTGTATATACACCTAGTAGTGTATTGCTATGTCAAAGGGTTTGCACAGTTTTGTAACCCTCGTGCAAAGTTTCAAATTGCTCTACAGAATGCTTGAAGCAGTTCAGAACTCCAAGAGTGCATTAATATTCCAATTTTCCCACATCCCCTTCAACAATTGTAATTTTCCTTTTCTGTAATATTAGCCAGTCTAATAGGTATGAGGTTGTATCTCAGAATTGTTTTAATTTTCATTTTTCCAGCCCATAGTAATTTAGAGCATTTTATATGTGCATAGATCGCTTTGATTACTTCATCTAAAAACTGTTCATATTCGTTGATCATTTATCAGGTGGAGAATGACTTAAAAATAAATTTGATTCAATCTTTATATTTTTTGCCTTTATCAGAGAAACTTGCTTCAATTTCCCCCCACAATTATGATTGCTAAATGTATTTCCCTTCACTCTATTTGCCTCTCCACTCCATTTATTCTATTTTCTCTCTCCTGACACCCTGTCCCTCCTCAAAAATGTTTTGTTTCTGATTATCACCTTCTTCAATATGCCCTCCCTTCTATCACTGCCCCCTCTTCTTCTATTCCCTTTCCTACTTTTCTGTGGGATAAGATAGAATTGAGTATATGTTATTTCTTCTTTGAGTCAATTCTGACAAGAGTAAGGTTCACTCACTCCTCTCCATCACACATTTATTATAAAAACTTTTTCTTGACTCTTTCATGGAAGATAATTTATCCCATTATACCCTTCCCTTTCCATTAATCCTATGCATTCCTCTTTCTCATTCCTTAATTTAATTTTTTAAGATGTCATCTCTTCATATTCAATTCACATCTGGGCCCTCTTTCTAATTGCCCTAATAATGAGAATTTTTTACGAGTTACAAATATCAACTTCCCATGTAGGAATGCAAACAGTTTAACATTATTAAGTCCCTTATGATTTCTTTTTCGTGTTTACTTTTTATGCTTCTCTTGAATCTGGTATTTGAAAGTCAACATTTCTATTCAGCTCTGGGCTTTTCATCAAGAATGTTTGAACATCCTTTATTTCATCAGTTTTGCTGTGTTGATAATTTTTGGTTGTAATCCTAGCTCCTTTTTTCTTCTGGAATATCATATTCCTAGTCCCCACATTCTTTAATATGAAAGCTGTTAAATCTTGTATTATCCTGACTGTGGCTCCACCATACCTGAATTGTTTCTTTCTGGCTACTTAGAATTTTCTCACCTTGACCTGGGAGCTCTTATAATATTCCTGAGAGTTTTCATTTTGGAATCTCTTTCAGGAGGTGATCAGTAGATTCTTTCAATTTTTATTTTACCCTCTAGTTCTAGAATATCAAGGCAGTTTTACTTGATGATTTCTTGAAAGATGATATCTATCCTCTTTTTTTTTTTTGATGATGGCTATCAGGTAATCCAATAACTTTTGAATGATCTCTCCACGATCTATTTTCCCAATGAGATATTTCATGTTGCCTAATTTTTTTCATTCTTTTGATTTTGTTTGATTGTTTCTTGATTTCTCACAAAGTTATTAACCTCCATTTTTTATTCAATTCTAATTTTTAGGAATTATATTATTCAGTGAGCTTTTGTACCTCCTTTTCCACTTGTCAAATTCTACTTTTTAAGGAGTTTTTTTCTTCAGTGAATTTTTGCGCCTGTTTCCATTTGGACAATTTTGCTTTTGAAGATATTCTTCTCTATACATTTTTTACGATTTGACCTTCTCTGTTTTTTAAGGTGCTATTTTCTTTAGTATTTTTTGTCTTTTTAAAAACTAATCTTTTCATTTTTCCCCCATAATTTTCTTACACCCCTCCTATTTTATCTTCCCAATTTCTCCTCTACCTCTCTTACTTGATTTTCAAAATCATTTTTAAGCTCTTTCATGACCTGAGACAAATTGATGTTTTTCTTGGAGGCTCTGGATATTGGAACTTTGTCCTTTATTAAAGTGGGGCTCTCCTTCCAGGGGTGCAGGGTGCCTTATTCTGAGCTTCATGAGTTTTGTGTGGTTGTTTTCAGAGATAATTCTAGGGAACTAAGTTTTCAGTTCTTCCAAAGTGGTCTAAGGAGAGATGTTTACTCTTCTCCTGGCCTGTGTTTTGTTCTGTAGAAGCAGCTGCTGCTGTTGCTGCTGCTTATTCAGTGGCTCCCAAGGCCAAATCCTGGTTTTCTGGGGCCTGGTCTGCACTGACATGGCCTACAGTGGAGAACATGGTCTCCCCTCTCTCCAACATAGACTTTGGATTTTGTTAGGGATTGGGCACCTTCCACCCTGGAAACAGAGCCCCACTTTAATAAAGAGTAACAAAGTCAAGAAATAGATTGGAAAAATAAGCAAACAGCAGGAAAAAATTCTGATCATAGAAAATTACTGAAGTGACAATCAGAAGAAAACAAAAAAGACAAAGCCCTGATATTGAGGGCCTCCAAGGAAAAAACATACATTATTGTTCTTAAGTTGTGTCCAACTTTTTATGACCCCATCACCCTATGAGGTTTTCTTGGCAAAGATAATGGAAATGGCAAACCACTCCCTTCTTCAGTGGATTAAGGCAGAGATTAAATGACTTGTTCAGGCTCATACAGTTAGGAAGTATTTGAGATCAGATTGGAATTCATTGACTCTCTGCCCAAAGATTTAGCCACTGAAGTATTATATATGTGTGTGTGTGTGTGTATGCAAAAAGAAGTCAAGCCGTCTTCTTGACTCTCAGCCCATTGATTTAGCCACTGAGATATTATGTATATATATATGTATGTATATTTCCTTCTGAGATATTATATATGTGTGTGTTTGTGTGTATATATGCAAAAGAAGGCAAGAAGCATTGGTAGCCACGTGGGGCCAGCAGTGGGGAGGAACAGATCCCTGTATCCCCTTCCATCTCTTCCTTCATAAACAAGCAGGAATAGGAGATGGGCTGCCGACTCCAGCGTCACTTTACCTGCAGTCATTATGAATTTGGGGTTGGCCCCTTTAGCAGTAAAGGAGAAGGAGCCGGGCAGTCAAACCTCACCAGCCTATCAGACAGCTTTCCACTCTCTGGAGGTGTCCGTTCTGATCTTCTCTTTCCCACAAAAGCCCTCAGAGTCCTGGGAAAGGGGGCCCGAATGTGGGGGTTGCGCAGAGAAGGAGGCGCGAGGGATGTGATGCTGCGGGACCCTGTGGGACACCCACAAGGCGAGCCCCCGCTCTCAGGGTGAGGGCGGTCTAGGCGAGGGAGAAAGGCCGGACTTACACCCCCTGCCCGGCAGGGCTCGCCTTTCTCCGCCAGACACTTTGCTTAGCGCCCCTCCGTGTCAGTGTGGGGGGAGACTGTCTCGGTGTCCCCTGCCCCTGCGCCGGCCACTTCCGGCCGCTTTTTAATGAAGGACGTGTAAAGATCCTGGGTTGACCAAGTTTGCAGATGCTGCGAAGCTGTGCGGGATGCCTAACCCATTAGGATCCCGAGATATCATTGTCAAAGGCTGGGTCATGATTTGTTGGGGGCTGGCTCCTTTTCAGCTCCGTGTCCCTGAGCTCCTGTGTAACACATTATTATGTAGCATCTCCAGTGGTTGGAAGGACATCAATAAACTAAAAAAAAAAAAAAAAACAAAAGAACTTTCTCGAAGTTTCTGATCTCGTGGCCTAGGGGATGATCCCCCCCCCCCCCCCCCGGCTTCCCCACCCCCTCTGGCCCCCCCTGGCGTCCTTGGCAAACAGCAAGTCCGAGACGCGGCGAAGCTGTCTCTCTCCCAGCGCGGCCGGGTGGAGGCGAGGGAGGTGGGCCCCTTCCTTACATTCTTTCCCAGTCGCGGTGTTATTTTCCCCTGGAGATAAGAGGTTCCCGGAGGAGGACAGCTTGGGAGAGCGCCAGCCAGCTCAGCTTGTTAACAGTTTGCTAATGGAACAATGGGAGTTAATTGGGTCAGAGCCGTCGTGGGCGTGACCTTTGAGGTGACTCGGACTGGCGAGTGTCATTTGTCCTGGAAGATACTAAAACTGTCGGCGCTCCGCGCTCTGCTGGTACCTTTGCCCTTCGGATCGGTTTTTATTAACAGAACTGTTCTTGATTTATGCCTGTTTTACTGCTTTGGCTTAGGACCTCATAGCGTGAGTGTGGGAAGTGGCGGGAACAGCGTCCTTAAATCTCTAAGCGAGGAAACTCGTGAGTGGCTACGTTGGTTTCTGAAGATGCAGATGAGGAAACTGAGGCTCAAGTTCCCACAGCTAAAACAGGGCAGAAATGGGGCCACCGGTAGGAGTGTGTGTTGGTTGAATGAAAGCCTTTGATGCTGTTCTTTCCTGAGCTCCGCCCCCCTTTTTTCTTTTACCTCATCTTCAGCCAAATGTGAATTTCGTAATTTTTCCTTATTCCATCTATGGACAACGATCCTTAGTTCTTAATATGAAGCTTAGAAGACCCTTTAAAGTCATTCTATCCGTCCCTCCTGTCTGGAGAACTGTCTTACTCAAGTAAGACCATAATTTGACCTGTTCTTTTTAAAAATAGCACTTTATTTTTTACATATAAAGACAAATTTTAACATCATTTAAAAAAGTTTTAGCTCCAAAATTTCTCCCTGCCTTCTTTGTCTCCCCACTCTCTAAGAGAGCAAAGAATTTGACATAGATTATATATGTGCAAATCATGTAAAACATATTTCCATATTAGTCATATTGCAAAAGAAGAAATAGGTCAAAAGGAATAAAAACATGAAAAAAATTAAAGAAAGTGAAAAAATTTTATTCTTTAATCTGAATTCAGACACCATCAATTCTATCTCTAGACATGGATAGCATTTTTCATTATAAATCCTCTGGAGTTGTTTTGGATCGTTGTATTGTGACCTACTTTAAAAAAAAAAAAAGTTTTGCTGATCCCTTTTTAAAAATATCCATTCATCTATTCAAAAAGCATTTATTAAGAGTCTAGTATGTGCCAGACATTGGGGTAAAAGGACGATATAAATAAATAAATGAAACAATCCTGCTCTCAGGTAGCGTATTATCAAACATAATAGTTCAAGGATATTAACCCTTTCCTTTCCATTCTGTCTCCCTCATCTCTTCCAGAGGGCCTTTCCTTGTAACAAAGAAAAATGGTCAAGCAAAACCGATAGACTGTGACTGGCAAAGTATACAATATTCCACATCCACAGTTCCCAACTTCTTGGAGAAAAAGGAAGAATATTTCCTCAAACTCTTCTCTGGGCCCATGATTGGTCACTAAAATTACCCAACACTGGGCTTCATATTTGTGTTCTTTTCATTTATATTATCATAAGGTTTGACCTTCTCTTAAAGACTATATCATTCAATCAATATTCATTTAATATTTTTCAACTCCAAATTTTCTCCTGCTCTACAGTTTTTCTCCCAATAAAATCATGCAAAACATTTTTACGCTTGTTTGTATTATGGGGGAAAACAAGAAAAATTAAGTAAAAAAAATGCTTCAATCTGCATTCAGAATTCATCAGTTCTTTCTCTGGAGATGGAAAGCATATTTCTTTATGGGCCTTTTGGAATTGTGAATCATTGTATTGATCTTTTACAAGTAATTATTGTTAAATATTGTTGTTACTGTGTACGGTGCTCCCTTGGTCCCATTTTGCATCAGTTCATATAAGTCTTTCCAGATTTTTCTGAAGCCATCCACTTCCTCATTTCTTACTTATCATATAGTACAACTTGTTCAGACATTTCCCAACTGACAAACATCCTTTCAATTTCTAGTTCTTCAGGCAGGTACTTGTTAATCGGCAGGTACTATATTATAAGTTTTCAAAGAGAAGTTTTCCCCATATGCTAGTGTGACACCCAGTTTGTAGGTTCTACCATTTACCAGTGATATGATTGGTTCCGTTTCCTCACTTGTAAAATGAGGGCATTTGACTATAGATTTTCTCTAACTTTATTCAAAACCCTAAATCAAAAACCTAACTTCCTTTCATACTACTCCTCTACTACGAATGAAAGGAAAACAAAACCTTTTTGCAAAGAATATTGTATTCTTTGCATGTTGTACTGTCAAGCAAAATAAATTTCTGCATTGGATTTTCAAAAAAAAATTCTTTCTAAAGATTATATATATGTAATATATATACCCTTCCCTCCTCCACTGTGGTCCCCTACCTCTGCAAAATCCTATTTATTACCTGAACTTGTGTTGGTGAAATTCTCCCGGACTACAGGACTAGAATTGCTCAGGGCAGGAAATCATTTTTCCATTAAAAAAAAATTACTAAAGACCTCCCAACTTTCTCCTTCAATCAATTCCTGATTAGAAACAAAGGACCCAAGATGCAAATAAGGGCGGGTAACATCTGGCTCCTAATGACTCCATTTCCCCTTATCACAGAAAGCCACCTTGAGCAACTGCTCGGGCTCTAAAGGCCCTCTCTGGTGATGGATGGTCCCCTTTTGTCTGGGAGCACAGGTCTGGGGAGTCCCCGGTTTTGTGACCCATCTGCCTGCCTGCCTTCCAATCTGTCGCCACTTCTGGACAATTTAATCACGCTAATGATGCTGTCACCAGAGAGCAAGCCCCATGGCTGCCGACCCTCGGACCTGCATCCACCGGTAAGGAAAAGAGGATTTAATTCATCTTGATAAATACTTATTAAGCACAGGCCCAGCGCGCACACAGTTTTCCAAGGGAACACCTCGGAGTCAGCGGCTCTGGGTCTAAAGCTGACTATGCTCTTGGGCGAGTTATTTAACTCTCAGTGTGCTGGGTCTCTCTCTGGGCTACAGATCATAGAGAAGTGGCCTGTGTGCAGGGACAGAGAGGTCTTCCCCCCTCTGAGATGAGAACACACAGGCCCAAATCTGTCCTAGACAAGGGTCCAGAGGCAAAAATGAGGCAGCCCCTGTCCTCGAGGAGGAAGGGGATCCAATTTGTAATGAAGCACAATGCAAGGTGTAAATAGAATCCATTCAGGAGGGCAGGAGGGGACGGGGGGGGGGGGGGGAGGGTTCAGAAAGAGCTCGTTTAGGGACTGAAATCTGGATTTGTGCTTTGCAGAAGGCAGGGATTCTACGAGTGGAGATGAGGAAGGAGGGCGTTTCAAGGCTGCCCACAGAGCAAAAGCTGGGAGGTAGGGGACGGACTGTTGCATATGGGGAACAGGAAGCACACCATTTTAATGGAAATGGAGAATGACTTAAAACTGAGCCTTGGAGGACATCTAGTTTTAACCCCCAGTGCAGGGCAAAAAAGAGTTTGTGGCCTCCATTTTTGGAAAAGAAATTCTACCTTAGGGAGATCCAGAGTTGTAACTTCAGGAAGCAAAAAGGATGAGTCAAGACCATGTCTTGACATGAGTGAATGAGTGAGAAATCATTAATTAAACTTTTACTGTGTCCCAGGCACTGTGCTAAGTGATTTTTAACAATGTCCCAGGCACTGTGCTAAGTGGTAGGGATACAAATGTAAGAGAGATAGCCCTTAACCTCAAGAAACTTACATTCTAATCTACCAATTTCTCAGGTTCTTTCATATATGCATGTTTGTACATATGTAAACATACATTTATGTATGTATACATAGTTATATAAATGCATTTTATGTATTTACACACATGTATATATAAATACATATTTATGTGTGTACATATAGATATATAAATACATTTTGTGTATTTACACATATGTATATATACATACACATTTATGTATGTACATATAGATGATTACATTTTATGTATTTACACACACATATATAAATTCACTTTTATGTATATATGTATACACACATATATGTAAGTATATATTTATGTATATATATATCCATATACATAAAGAGGGAAGAGAGAAGAGACAGAGACAGAAAAGTAGGGAATACAAAATAGCATATGTATATGTATACATATAAAAGAGTGACACTGAAGTTGAATTATAATAAGAGTGGCCTCGCAGAGGAAATGGCTAAAAGAAGGGAGTTTACTATAGAGCCTAGTTTAAGAGAATTCCTGGTAAGGTGACAAGTTCCCTGGAGGCTGGGTGCTCCCCATCAAAATCAAAGATGAAAAACCTGCTCTTCAGCACTTTTCGGACTAAAGGCATTTACTTACCAGAAGTTGTAGGGAAGCAGAGGAAGTGCCTAGGCCTCCGGCTAGGGAGTGTGGTTCATTCTTCCACCATAGTTTATGTTGAAGGCTAGTACAGACCGACAAGATTGGAATAAAAGTCAATTTAGTGAAGCTGTTTTTTTTTTTTTTTAATTGTTAAGAAAAGGTTGCAATTCTGAGTCACATCATTTATGTGTTAGTAGTTGCAGAAATTTTAAGCTGACTTGCAGAAGAATTTATTTATTTATTTTTTATCCTAAAATGCCAGAGCTAAGAATGGCCTTTATGATAAAATGATTGTAACTTTCTCATTTTGCTGATAGAGATATGAATATCCAGAGTAAGACATATGACTTGTCTGAGGTCACATGCCTAATTAGTGGGAGAATGGGATCTAGTGATCAGGTCTTTTGACTTCTTAGATCAGATTTCAGGCTGATTACCCGGAATAACAGGGCCTTCTACCCTATCCTGAAATTATAAAGAGTTGCAAATTAAGAATAAACACAATTTGCTAATTCTAGATGTAAGGTTAAAAAAAAAAGTCTTCTCTAAATAGCTGAGGGGAGCTTCTTTAAGAATTCTTTGCTTTTCATAGGTGTCAGACGATTTCTCCTCCAGAACACCTTCAGGTGTTTATTTCAATAAACAAGGAAAGTGAGTAAGTAAGGGACATTTGCTTAATTGAGAAAATAAACAAACAGAACCAATACACATCTTTGCTTATCTCAAAATATTTATCACCCGGGATTTAAAAGAGTTAAGGAGGAGCTAGCAAAGGACAGGAATGAGCCATAAGATTCCTGGAAAACACTTTTAAGATGGTGTTTCTAGTCTTCAGAGGGAGAAAAGATAATGCACATGAGAGAGAAAACCTATTATTACCCCTGTCAGCTTCCTCTGGGGTTTGCAGGCACATCGGAATGGATATAACAATTTCTGGCAAAGGTGCTCACTGAACACCAGCCTCGGTCCCCATCTGTACTTGTCACTTCTCTGGAGCCTGGAGTCCACTGGGAGAAGCGACGTGTCATTTCCACATTTCTGTGGAGGGTCAGTGAGAAAGGGAAGGGGAGGAAATCGTAGGAAATACGGAATAGCCTTGGGAAAGCTCCAGGAGGGCTGGCTACTCAGAGAGAGCACATCAATCTCGTCAATATGCAAATTTGCCTTCAACTTTAATAAATGGTATTATATTAATAATAATTAATATATGGTATTATATTAAATGGTATAAATATTATACCAGAGAATTGATTTAAAATAAATTTCTTTATGATTTATTATCAGTAAATGTTTGATTTGTATACCTATAGATCTGAGGTCACGTAAAAATTTGTCAGATGAAAAGGGATCACAAGTAGAAAAAGTTTAAGAATTGCTGGTTTATAGTATGTCTTCATTAGTGGAAAGCAACTAGGGAGGAAAAGCCTGAGCAAGGGATGATCCTGGCTGAAGAATGACTTTTGAGTGCATCCAGCTTTGGCTTCTGCGAGCAGGAAAGTAGCCTCCTTCAAGCAGGGAGTTATCAGCACCTCCCTTCTTCACTCCCCCTAACCCTCAACCAAACAGCAAAGTGGATCGATTTACTGTGTGCTTTTCCACCATTTACATTTTTTTCTTTGTAGCTATCTTTTGGACTCCATTATAGAACATACTTTGAGAAATGATGAATTGAACTATAAATGTTTTGTAATAATAAAATACATAGAAATGCAAGCTGTTATTATCTCTCACCCCCCTTCCCCAAATAAAGAATGGAAAAGCAACAACACAAATTAAGTTAATGAATGATTCTGTTTAGTTTTGGATAGTTGGAGTCTGGCTTTTCTTTTTTTTAATGATGCATTTAAAATATGTTTTGATTTACAAAACTTTTATTAAACACATTTGTTCAAAGATATTGTTTGCATAAAGCACAAATACCTAATGTATCCCATGAACTCACAAATCCTCTAAGTGCATGATATATATTGAATCAAATTTCCAGAATCTGCTTAAAAAACACATTGAGCAGAACTTGGAGGAGATCTGCTGTCAAGAGACTAAGATAAGTGGACTCCAAATTGTGACAATTGACACGTAGGGAAGACTGGATGTGGGATTTAGGAAAAACAGGCTTTGGATAAAGTGAAAAACGGTGGGAGTTACCGGGAAATTGGTGAGTCATTCGTAAGGGCAGAGGAAGGTGTACATGGAGTGCTAGACTTGGGATTATAATATCCCATAATAACTCGCATTACTAGTGATATTTGCTGAAATTGACAGAATGTTTTCCATATATCATCTCATTTGAACCTTACCACCTCCCCTCGAGTTAAGTAGTGTAGGACTTAGTATCCTCATGCTAAAGAGGTAAGGAAGCTGAGAGGTGAGAATGACTTCCCAAACTTAAAGGGGATGCTGTGAAGAAGGTAGTTCTATTCAAACTACCTTTTCTGTCTCTGAAACTAACTCTCATTCTACTATTCTTCAGCTGCCCTTCCTCACTTTCTCCTGCCCCTTTTCCCCTCCTTTTTTTTTTTACTGCCCTTCCTCACCTTCTTCTGCCTCCTTTCCCCCTTTTTCTTGAGACCTAGTTTTTATAATTTGCAGAGGCTGGAAGTACAATGACCATATGTGGACCAGATCCCTAAACTTCAGCATGGAAGCTTTAACACCTTGGTTTTACAGATTTGGGTTTATATTGGTAGCCAGACATTCTATCAACTCTGATCATACTACATCTCAGTGGTCTTGATCTCAAGAAATCCACCAGTTTCAGTCACCCCAGCTGAGTGGGGCAACGAGGGACCCCACTTTCCTAAGGAAAATGGTGAGAGATCTCCTGATTCCTAATTCACCTCATTCTGAGAAAGGACATGACTGGGTTTTCAGGGAGGACCGGCACATCTGGTAGGAGGACTTGCCCAGCCCTTTTAAGGGCTACTCATCCCCCTTTGGGGGTCCACCTGGCATTCAGCTCTCACTTGTGGCTCTAAGAATCTACAGCATGTGTAGGGGTCACACCCCAGTAAATAGTCCAGGCAAACTGGCTAGACCAGATTGAAGAAGCCAGCACCCTTAAGCCCACTGGTGAGTTAGGGGAGATCTACCCCAAGTGTGTCAAAACTTCCCTTGGCCCATTGGTGGAATAGAATGATTTGTTTCAGCAGACATGAAGGCTGCTGAAGTGGGAGCACTCAAGCTTGGTCAGACACAGAAAACACCAAGATCATCCTCTGTATCCAATGCCCACTTTTCCTTGCTACCGGATTCTGACTCTGAAAGAGTTATAAAGCTGATAACTTCATGCAACTCTGCCTTATTTAAATCATGCTAGGATGTCACTTTTGTTTGGTTTTTCAAAAAAGGACAAACAACAATTCACTCTTCCATCCTCATTTACCTTTAGGAGGGATTTACTAGAGAAAATACAAGATGGTAACTAAGGCTACTTTTAGAAATGAAGTTTGAAAATAACTTTTTTTTTCTATTTTTCTCTTCATCCAGAACAAAACAAAAGTACTTTCCTGGGCCTACAAAAGCCTAGCAATAACTAAACCTGGGAAGGTAATATGAGAGTACTGGCCTATGTCCTTTGTTTACCAATGCTTTTTTTTTCTTTTCTTTTCTTTTCTTTTCTTTTTTTAATTCACTCTTCAAAAACAAAACAAAAATAATAGTTTTTTTTTTTTGAGGGGGAAGGGGTTATTAAAAAGAAAAACCAACAATAAAATATCTAGATAGAGGACAATTCAAAAATAAATGCCTTCCCCAACTTTGCTCAGTTTTTCATTCCTGGCAAGAGATAACTAGTTATCTTTTTGTGGTATTTCAAGATAATTGGACATTAATAAGAGACTGATGATGAAATATTGAAACATACAATTATTCTCATCAGATATCCTGATGTCGCCAAGAGGAAATCAGTCTGCAGAATGCCTAAATTCAGGTCTTCTCTATAACATAAGAAATTTAACACATCTTAGTGAGTCACTAGCAGGGAAGTTGTCATTCACTTTCATTTGGGTGATGACTGACTCCGTTCCTAGCATTTT
This sequence comes from Antechinus flavipes, assembly GCF_016432865.1. Taxonomy (NCBI): domain Eukaryota; kingdom Metazoa; phylum Chordata; class Mammalia; order Dasyuromorphia; family Dasyuridae; genus Antechinus; species Antechinus flavipes. The sequence continues at coordinate 130,185,005 of NC_067401.1, read as the reverse complement.
ATGAGGAATTTTCCCATTTAAATGTCTGTGGCAGAGGGCAGAAGAGACCCTCCCTGTTAATGCAAAACAATTGTAATTGAAGCATTCACTCTGGTGAAGGCGGAGCAAATCTGCCAAAAGCCTAGCCATTTGTCTCACTTTGCTTTCAGATACCATCCTGTCAAATGAGAACTGGCATTTTTCTTTTTTCTTTCTTTTCTTTTCTTTTCTTTTCTTTTCTTTTTTTTTTTTTTAAAGAGAACTGATTTATATTTGCCTTTTTGACAGTATATAATTCTTCTGTATAATTAGAAGGGGGTTTAAAGAATTGTCACTATCACTTGATTTATTTTTATTTTTTGTGGGATTTTGTGTGTATGTATGTGTTTATGTATGTATTTATTTTTGTTATTGTTGCTGCATTTTAAGAAACCTAAGTCAGTTTTATAAAGGCTCTTTGTGTTTCCAAGAAGAAATAATTATACATCCACAATGGTCATTTTGGTATAATTTAGATGGATGATTGATCACAAGAGGGCTCATTCCTCTGGATAACTGTGTGCAGGGCAGAGGCCACAGGTCCCCATTCTCTAAGATTTGTCAAGGTCATTGACAAGGTCACTGGGTGATTAATGATTCATAATATGTTCATCTGGGACAGGTGCTGTGCTCAAGTCCCTCTGAACAAAGGCTGGCTATGTGGTACTAAGACAACTGTGGAGCTTTCTCTCAGACTTAGGTAATTCTGCAAGATGACACAATTCATACCCCAGTTAGCTGGATTTAGAGGATATTTCTAGAGCCAGTAATCTCACTAAATTGACCTTTGGGTTGTATGATGGTGGACACATATTCTGAGGACAGAAAACTTGTAAAAACCCTGTATCAGTCTTATGAATTTGTTGTTTGTTGTTGTTCAGTGGTGTCTCTTTGGGATCTCACTTTTGGATTTTCTTGTTGAAGAGACTGGAGTGGTTTGTCATTTCTTTCTCATTTTACAGATGAGAAACTGAGGAAAACAGGGTTAAGTGACTTACCCGGGCCAAACAGCTAGTAAGTGTGTGAAGCTGGATTTGACCTTGGGTTTTTCTGATTCCAAGCCCAGGGCTCTTTCCATCTAACTGCTCATGAATTTGACTAACATGAATCAAATACATATCATAATCAGGAATTCTTTAACCTGGAGTCCTTAAATTTGTTTTTAATATTTTGATAATATTAATATAATTGATTTTCTTTATAATCCTATATATTTTATACATTTAGAAACATTATTCTCAGAAAGGGTCCATAGATTCCATCTGATTGTCAAAGAGAGCCATGATCCCTGGATAAATAGAGTTCCTGAACCTTGCAAAGCCGAAAACAAGATCTAGGACACAAGGTGACCTGTCTAATGTGCGACAGTTGGTGAAGATCTGTCTGAAGCAGCCCTTCTGCCTTTCTCTCCATTGCCACAATCCCCACTGGGAATGTAAGCTCCTTACAGATGAGCTTAAGGGCAGAGATCTTGTCCTTAATCATAGCTAGCATTAACATCATGTTTTAAGGTTTATAACACGTTTTGTAAATTTTATCTTATTTGAAATCCTCACAGCTTCCCTGGGGATATGTGCCAGTTTTAGCTCCATTTTATTGACAAGGTGACTGAGACGAAGAAAAGGTCTAATGGCTTGTTCAGTTGACTTCAGGTCTCCCTGATTTGGGGTCCCACTACTCTGTAGCATTGAGCTGATTGCATAGTTGTCTATTCCCTCTGTACCTAACATAGTGCCTTGGGCATAATATATATGCAGTAAATATTTGTTTTTTTTTAATTTTTTTTTATTTCATCATTACCATTTTTTATTTCTCCAGTGGATGCAAGGAAAGATAGACTTCTGAGCATGGGAATCAATTGAATCACAAGTTTGTTTTAAAAGCAATTAATTGTAAGTAAGTTAAAAAAAGGAAGTTAGCAGACAATTCACTTTTTATATACTTCATAAGACATTTGCTCTTCTTCTATCTCTCCTATTATCATCAAAAAATAATGCCTTCAAATTTCATCCACTTGACATTTTTCTTTGCAAAATTTCTGACTGAAAGCCAGAAAATTATTATTATTTTTTAAAATAACTTTTTATTGATAGAACCCATGCCAGGGGTAATTTTTTACAGCATTATCCCTTGCATTCACTTCTGTTCCGATTTTTCCCCTCCCTTCCTTCACCTCCTCCCCGAAATGGCAAGTAGTCCTTTACATGTTGAATAGGTTACAGTATATCCTGGATATAATATACGTGTGCAGAACCAAACAGTTTTCTTGTTGCACAGGGAGAATTGAATTCAGAAGGTAAAAATAACCCGGGAAGAAAAACAAAAATGCAAGCAGTTTATATTCATCTCCCAGTGTTCCTTCTTTGGGTGTAGCTGCTTCTGCCCATCTTTGATCAATTGAAACTGAATTAACTCTCTTTCTCAAAGAGATCCACTTCCATCAGAATACATCCTCAAACAGTATCATTGTTGAAGTATATAATGATCTCCTGGTTCTGCTCATTTCACTTAGCATCAGTTCATGTAAGTCTCGCCAGTCCTCTCTGTATTCATCCTGCTGGTCATTCCTTACAGAACAATAATATTCCATAACGTTCATATACCACAATTTACTCAACCATTCTCCAATTGATGGGCATCCATTCATTTTCCAGCTTCTGGCCACTACAAACAGGGCTGCCACAAACATTTTGGCACATACAGATCCCTTTCCCTTCTTTAGTATCTCTTTGGGGTATAAGCCCAGTAGAAACACTGCTGGATCAAAGGGTAGGCACAGTTTGATAACTTTTTGAGCATAGTTCCAAATTGCTCTCCAGAATGGCTGGATGTGTTCACAATTCCACCAACAATGTATCAGTGTCCCTGTTTTCCCACATCCCCTCCAACATTCCACATTATATTTCCCTGTCACTGTAGCCAATCTGACAGGTGTGTAGTGGTATCTCAGAGTTGTCTTAATTTGTATTTCTCTGATTAATAATGATTTGGAGCATATTTTCATATGTCTATAAACAGTTTCAATTTTTTCATCTGAGAATTGTCTGTTCATATCCTTTGACCATTTATCAGTTGGAGAATGGTTTGATTTCTTATAAATTAGAGTCAATTCTCTATATATTTTGGAGATGAGGCCTTTATCAGAACCTTTGATTGTAAAAATGTTTTCCCAGTTTATCGTTTCCCCTCTAATCTTGTCTGCATTTGTGTTGTTTGTACAAAAATTTTTCAATTTGATATAATCAAAATTTTCTATTTTGTGGTCAATAGTGATCTCTAGTTCTTCTTTGGTCATAAATTCCTTCCTCTTCCACAGGTCTGAGAGGTAAACTATCCTATGCTCTTCCAATTTATTTATAATCTCATTCTTTATGCCTAGGTCATGAACCCATTTTGACCTTATCTTGGTGTATGGTGTTAAGTGTGGGTCAATGCCTAGTTTCTGCCATACTAATTTCCAATTTTCCCAGCAATTTTTGTCAGTAAATATTTGTTAAATGAATGCGTGCCTGAATGAATGACCAATATGGTTCAGGATTGGTGGGAGCTCTATTTTGGTTTTCTGTGGAGTTCAGAAGTCTACCTGGAGAAGGACATTTTCCCTGGGTGAAATTGTTCTATTTATTTAAGGCATTTGAAGCTAAACAGAACCTTAAGTAACAGCTAATCCAACACCCTTATTTTATGGATGAAGTGAGTGAAGGTTTCAGTCCAGGTAGAAAAATGATCAAGGCCCCGGATCCTTTAAGACTGAAATGTAAAAATCCCATCTTGGCTGTTCTTTTCCTGTTTAAAGAACACTGTCCTTCTGTCAGATGCAAAGGTTGTGCAGTGACAGATGTCTCCTGAGAGACTGGGAGGAAAGGCTTTTGAAACTTCAGCTAAGGAGAGCGTCTCTCAGTGACCTCAATTCATACCCATTTTAATTCTGATTCAATTTCTGCCTGTGATTTGTGAACCGATATTCCCAGGGTGATCCAGAAATAAGGCACCACAGAATTGCCTTAGGATATTGTGGAAGGGAAACCTTATTACCCTGCTGTCCCGGCTGACAGCCGGATGAGGATAGTGTTCTCAAATCTAGCTCCTGCACACTACACACACTGGAATATTTGGGCAATGAAATACCTGTACTGCCTCTTCTCATTTTCTTTAGGTACTCTCCGAGACTGGAAAAAAGCTGGGAGACTATGTGCTCACTTTCTGTAAATTATTTGTCTGATGAAATAATGATTTTTCTTCTTTATTTTTGCCCAAGATATAGGTTTCTGAAATACTCTGCTCATAATAAAAGAACTTTTGATATAAGATCTATCGACTAAGGGGGCTAAGAAGATGTGGCTCTGGGCTCCTGCTCCCATTTCTTTTGAAATTCTTTTCATCTATTCCACCACATTAAACTGTGAGCTCTTTGAGAACAGGGGCTATTTTATGTGTGCGTGTGTGTGTGTATATATATATATTTTTTTGTTTGTTTGGGTTTTCATTGCATTTCCAGCATTTCCATTCTATTTCCAGTGGAAAAAGCCCTGAGCTTGCAATCAGGAAAACCTGATTAACATACCTATCACATACTAGATTGTTCTAATTGTTCATCATTGTTTTCAAAGAGGGTTTTATATATACATATATATCTATAATATACATAATAATACAATATTTGATATTACATATCATAATATATGCTTATATAAAATATTTATATATGTATTATAACATTATAAAATATTTTATATGTTATATATTGTTATATAATATATATTTTATGTAATCACTATATTATATATTATGACAATATATAATATATATTGATGTAAGAAATATATACATATTTATCATATATAAAAATTGGATTTATATGTAATAGAGTTGCACAAAATCATCAAGCCTCAGTTTCTTCTCCAGGATCGCTAGTATCCAGTGACAAGATAAATGCTAGTTGACTAATTACATAAAGCTCTCTCTGATTTTCCCCCAGCCATAGTTGAACTCTTCCTTTTCTGATTTCTCATTCTACCTCTCCTATTCATTCAGGCACTCATTCATTTAACAGATATTTAATGCATATATATTATGCCAAATGTTCACTTGTAACATTTCATTTGATATTATAGTTATTGAATATTACATAATAATATAGTATATATATTACAATATGTTATATAATAATATTATACTTATGTAGGTATACATCACCTCAACTGGACTGTAGGCTCCTTGAGGATAATTTTGTGTTTTATTTATTTCTTGAGATTCCATACATCCTAGTCAACATGCTGCAGATAGCAAACCTCCATAAATATTTGTTGAATTGAAATGCCTTTGCCCTCATAGCAAATAGCCTGCTGTCTTTTGGTATAAACCAGGTAATGGGAGTGCAAAGTAAATTAGTAAAGGGGCCAGTATTACTCCTCCTTCCATCCTTTTTGCACTCCCTCTGTTTTCCTGTCCCCTGTCCTTACAAGTTGGAATAATTCAGTCTGGGTCATATTGGTGAATACCCATCGATGGCTCATCTATTTTGTAGTGTTGCTGCATTGTTTTTTGCTAGGCAATTAGGGTGAAGTGACTTGCCAGGGTTGCATGCGAAGTACTCATCCAGTGCCTGAGGCTGAGGTCCTCCTGAGGTACTGACTGTATCACCTAGTTATCCCCTTGCATTGATTTTTCAATCTTATTTTTATAGCATTTGTTTTCCATCACTGTCATTTCCAAATACAGGTCTCTTCTCTTCCCAACCCAATGAACTAATATTTGGAACAAAGAGAGGGAAAAATTCAATTCAGCAAAACTAAGTACCACATTGACGGAGTAGAACAATATAGGCAAAATCTCACATCCATAGTGTTCCCCCTCTGGAGAGGTGAGAGAGACTTGGCTGATTTTGTTATATTCTTTTCAATTTCTATTCAATTCCAATTTCTGTGTTGCTGGTGTCTCGGTGTGTGGACCGGAGGCACGGGGGTAAGGTAGCATTAGGAGGAGGGAATTTTGTCCCTTGCTCTCAACTAGCTCACTGATGTAGTCATAGCAGGTAGGAACAAATAACAAATTACTCATGTATTAACAGCATGTTAACAACGGGGGATTTCTTTAGAAGTATGACAATCTTTTTTTGTTTCTCATTGAGTCCGAAGGAAGCAATGTCACTGGAGGAGCAGAAAAATTGGCCTTGCCAGTTGAATATATTCCAGAATACCAAGGCAGGAACTGGCCACTGGGGAAGGACCCAGATTTCATTCTTGAGGAAAAGGGGGGCTTTTCTCTCCCCCAAACCCCAAATGTTGGACCTGGTATTTAGCAGTAGAACTATTTAATCTTGAGGGAGATAACCCATTTAACAGATAGGGAGAGTTTGAGACACAAAAAGAGTACTATCTGAAGATTATAGGATTCACATCAACATAAAGAGGGGGTAAGGGACTTTCCTGAGTAGAAGAACTAACAAATGATTTATTTAAAATAAAAATTTGTTTTCTTCTTTTCTTCAAAATCTCAAAAAATCAGAGAGGACAGATGTTCTCAGGGAAGGATATTCTACATGGGAACTTAGTTGAGTGAAGTTGATTTTTTTTTAACTGAGTCTTTTTTTAAATATTTTATTTTATTTTATTTAATAATAACTTTATATTGACAGAATCCATGCCAGGGTGATTTTTTTACAACATTATCCCTTGCACTCATTTCTGTTCCGATTTTTCCCCTCCCTCCCTCCACCCCCTCCCCTAGATGGCAAGCAGTCCTATATATGTTAGATATGTTGCAGTATATCCTAGATACAATATATGTTTGCAGAACTGAACAGTTCTCTTGTTGCACAGGGAGAATTTAACCATTGATTTTTGATGAAAAAACTAATTTTTTTCTTTTCATCAGCATTTCAAGAAATCAGAGAAAACATGTCTCCTTAGAGGACATTTTCGATATCTAGGTAAAGTGATAGGTATGGCCATTCATTTTAGATAAGAAACTATTTTCTTCTTTTCATCAACATCTTAAGAAATCAGAGAAAACATGTGTTTTTAGGGGATAGGGTTCTATTTAGATATTTAGGTAAAGTGATAGGTATGGCCATTCATTTTAGATGGCTGAGGTAAATCACTCAAGCACAATCAAGTTGTAGAACATTTATTTAATATGTATCTAAGGCTGAGTAATACTTTTACAGATCAGGATAGAGACATGCTGGGTGTTAGTAAAATCAGGGAAGCAGTTATCTATTCAGCCCCAGTAAATCAATAAAAATCATAGTTAGCATTTATAAGGTGCTTTTTGTTTTGCAAAGAAATTTACAAATGTATCCTCCGTTACCTGAGTGATAGGTGCTATTATTATCCCCATTTCTCAGATGGGGAAACTGAGGCAGGTAGTGGTTAAGTGATTTTCCTACAGTCTCCTAGGCGGTAACTATCTGAGACTGTGCTTACACTTAGACCTTCCAGATTCTCCAGATCTAGCATTATATCCACAGTGCTCTCTAGCTCTCGGATACTGATGTTGTCATTGGAGCATCCCTCAGTCCTGGGACCCAACAACTAGAGTCACACTGAACCTTAGCTGTGTGGTCAGAGAGGCTGCAAAGGGGATCAGAGAAGTCAACTCTTAGAATGGAAAGGGTTTCAAAGCTGTGAGGATTTGGACACTAATGCGCTAACAGCCAGGCGGCTATGGTTAGATGCTGTGAACTCTTTATGGACCCACTTCTTGAAAGAATGACACATTTGCTTGTGTACAGAAATCTTGGAGGGGGAAAGAAGTCCCTTAGTCAGGATCATTCCTGTGGCACTTTTCCATAATCTACATGTGTGCAAACTGATCGGTCTTGTATTTGGAACTCTGTGGCCCTGACAGCATCGCATTCATTGAAATGTGGTTAAAATAGTAACAGTTGGTTCTTGTGACTTTTAGGCTCCTAAGCCTGGAGGACCTTCAGTCATCTCTAATCTGGACTGCTAAAGGCTAGCATTTATTGATTCTTTTTTATGCAGCATGATAAATATGGAAATATGTTTAAAAGAATTGTATATGCTTAACCTACATTGGATTACTTGCTGTCTAGGGGAGGGGGGGAAGGATAAAAATTCAGAACACAACTTTTTTTCAGGGAGTGAATGCTAAAAACTATCTTTGCATGTATTTTGAAAAATAAAAAGCTATTATAAAAAAGACTGGCATTTTTATTTTTTTTCTAAATTCTACTGGGTTGGGCAAGTCACTTTGTGATGACGGCGTATTTAAAATCAGCTGGAGTCAGGAATTCAGGTTAAGGGAAAAATCTTCAATCTTTATTCTCAGTAGAGGTGAGGGGGGATTGCGATAGCAATATGGGCAAGAAGGATTGCAATAGCAATATGGGCAGCTGCAACAGGAAGCCAGCTAGCAGAGGGAGATATGAGCTGAAGGGCCGTTGCAATGACAATGTGAGCAGCTGTGTCAAGATGCCAGCCAGCAGTCTCTCCTTCTGCTTCCCTTTCCACTCCCTTGCCTCCACCTACCAAAAATGTCATTTCCTAAAAAACACATCAGGACTTGCACAAAGAGTGGGCGGGGGCCATTCTTTCTCCAAGCATATATATTAATAGAGTATGGTCCAATTACTATTTAGCCTCATGTGCTTGGGACCTCAGTGCATCAACTCAAGCCTCAGCCCATTACATCTCCTGCTTTCTTTTGTTTTAGAACACAGGTGGTCATGCCATCCCTGACTCCTCAGGGAGGTCAGAGCCTCCAAGGGGAGGTGATCACACTCTCCCTGACTTCTCAGGAAAGGAGGTGAAAAGCACCAAAGGGAAGTGGGGGTTGCTAGTGGGTTTCTGGGCTGAAGGGTCTTATTGTGCACAAACCCATCAGCATGGGAAGTATTACACAAGCACATAGCAATAACGCAGAGGCTATTAGTGATGACTCTCCCCACAGTCAGTGCAGGCTTGATGTGATGTAACAACATGAATTGTACACAAAAGTAACGGTATAACAAACAATATAAATCAACATGATGTTGTAAAAGATTGCCAGAAGTCCTAGAAGGAGAGTATGTAAACAGCAGTCACACATACGCCTTCTTCAGCAGCCAAGAGATAGTCCAAAACCATTCTATTGTCCATTGCTTCACATGTCAGGGAATCCAATGATGCCCACAAGTTTTTGAAGTCCAGCAAAAGTCTTTTTATGTATTAGGGAATCCAATGATTCCAGCAGATTTTGAAGTTCTGTAAGAGTCTTATCATTTCTCAGATAATCCAATGATTTCTGAGGGCTTTCAAGTCTTATGTCTCAAAAAAAATCCAATGATTCCTGAGGATTTTCAAGTCCTACAACAATCTTATCATGTCTTAGAGAATCCAATGATTCCTGAGGGTTTTGAAGTCCAACAATTTTCTATGTCCATGAGTCAAACGCCATAACTGCCATGCTCTTTCAATGGTGAGCACAATCAGCAACAGAACCATCCGATATTTCTTGGGTTTTCTCCTTCGTCTCAAGGGTCTGCTCCGTCTCTCTGTGATGGACAAGGCGAATATGGATTGTTGGCATCCATCTGATTCCTTCTCCACCTGTGAAGATACAAGCAAACCCTCTCCCCCAAGCAGTTAGCCTATCTGGTCCCTTCCATTCACCACTTTCTGGGTCTCTCCACATCACCTGGAGATTATCTAAAGAGAGTGGAGCTGCTCGCACTGGACACTGCCCTTCCAGTGGGTTATAAAACCTGTCTGCCAGAGCCAGTGCATCTTTGTCAAAAATCAAGAAGTTAATGGTATAAAGGGTTAGATTTAGTAGTTCTCTAGGGTTACCTGTGGCTCCCCCTTTCTTTTGTTTTTGGAGCAGCGTCTTAATGTCTTTGTTTCTCCTCTCTACTATTGCCTGTCCTTGAGGATTAAAGGGTATGCCAGTGGTGTGTAAAATCTTATATTGTTCTGTAGGATACAAGCTCAACAAAATAGTCAAAGTGGAGTTCATGTTGCAATCATCTATGACCTACTAATAGGTGTAGGTCCTTATGCAGACGTAGCAGTACAGATTAATTATTCTCGAGCAGTATATGAACAAATTGCTGCTAATGATATCAAAGTGTGGGCTTCTCTCCACAATAAAGATGACAAGGGTGGGGCCTTCACAAAAATAACACAAGGGCCAAATGAACCCTTTGCTGACTTTGTGGGACATTTGCAGACAGCTATCACAAGAACAAATGGGGAAAATGCAATAACAGACATTTTGATAAGGCAACTTGCTAAGGAAAATGCTAATGAGGTTTGCAGAAGAATTATACTAGGACTGCACAAGGATGTTCCTTTAGAGGAGCTCATAAGACGCTGTGCCATAGTAGGCACAAATGCCTTTTATAACCAGGCTATGATGCAGACTTCCCAAAATCCAAACATGGGAAGACAGAGTCCCTCCTGGCAAGGGACTTCCAGAGAGACTTGTAGATGTTTTCAGTGTGGAAAAGTAGGACATCTGAAAGCTCAATGTTGGTATAGAGATAGAATAGGAAAACAGGGTGGGAGAACAAGACCCAATACCCCATGTCCAAAATGCAACAGAGGCTTCCATTGGGCCTCAGAATGTAGACAGATTCAGGGAAACGGGATGAGGGGCCCAGCCCCAGGGCCTAAGGCAAAAAACACTTGGGGCATGATGGCAGCCAATGGTGCACCCAGAGAGTGCCTAGAAGTCCAGTACCCAGACATGACCAATCACCCAGAAAGCCATATGATGGGAGAAGGGGATTACACAATCAACCAGCCAGGAAGCAACCTGATGGGAGAAAGGAATTACAATTGGGGAGAATAGAGCTGTATGCAGCTGGGACAACTGAGATACCCCCTGGAGAGGTAAAATCTGTTCCTCTCCAGCCTATGGATCCCTTACCTCCAAGCACAGTAGGCTTGACCATTTCACCTCCTTTTTGTACGTACAAAACAGTGTCCATCCACACACTGATGTGGGGAATGTGTAGATAATATCCCAGTCACTAATACAGGTAGACAATGTGTGACTTATCACCCAGGAGAAGTAGTAGCATCAGGTTTACTCATACAGAATCCTAATAAGCAGCCTGGTGATAGTCACCCAGGTTCTAACTTCAGACCACAAAATCCAGGAATATACTGGACAGCAGCAGTAACGGCTGACCGACCTATGCTCACGATCTATATAAATGCTCTACCATTAGAAGGATTGATAGACACAGGTGCAGATCGCACAGTCATTAGAGGTGCCAATTGGCCTAGTCACTGGCCAAAGATTAAAGCAGACACCTACATGTCTGGAGTAGGAGGATCAATAGCAGCTGAAGTTAGTGTTCTGCCCCTATGAGATGGACTTTTGAAGGCAAAACAGGAGTTTTTACTCCTTTTATAGTCGAAAAAATCCCCATCAATCTGTGGGGAAGAGACATTTTACAGCAAATAGGGTTAAAAATGAGTACTTCGGTTTTTTAAGCAAGGCTGCTGTTGAAGGCCTGCCAACACTTTCACCTGTTCCTATCCAATGGAAAACTGATACCACCAGTGTGGATAGAACAATGGCCCTTAGGTAGCGATAAAATTCAGGCCTTATTAGATATAGTACAGGAACAGCTTGAACAAGGGCATTTACAACCTTCTCTAAGTCCTTGGAATTCCCCAGTGTTCGTTGTAAAAAAGAAATCAGGAAAATGGAGGATGCTCACTGATTTAAGAAAAGTGAATGAACAGATGGAAACTATGGGAACTCTTCAGCCTGGACTTCCATTTCCTACTCAATTGCCTAGAAAATGGCCTCTTTGGGTCATACATATTAAGGATTGTTTCTATTCTATCCCTCTGGATAAGGAGGATATGAAAAGATTTGCCTTTTCAGTGCCCAGCGTTAACTTAGCTGAGCCTTATAAAAGATATGAATGGACAGTTTTACCACAGGGAATGAAAAACAGCCCCATGTTGGGCACCAAATGTGATGACCATGTATTTAAAATCAGTCGGAGTCAGGAATTCAGGTTAAGGGAAAAATCTTCAATCTTTATTCTCAGTAGAGGTGAGGTGAGATTGCGATAGCAATATGGGCAAGAAGGATTGCAATAGCAATATGGGCAGCTGTGACAGGAAGCCAGCTAGCAGAGGGAGATATGAACTGAAGGTCCTTTGCAATGGCAATGTGAGCAGCTGTGTCAAGATGCCAGCCAGCAGTCTCTCCTTCTGCTTCCCTTTCCACTCCCTTGCCTCCACCCACCAAAAACGTCATTTCCTATACAACACATCAGGACTTGCACAAAGAGTGGGTGGGGGCCATTCTTTCTCCAAGCATATATATTAATAGAGTATGGTCCAATTACTATTTAGCCTCACGTGCTTGGGACCTCAGTGCATCAACTCAAGCCTCAGCCCATTACATCACTTCACCTTTTTTGCCTCAGTTTCCTTATTTGTAAAATGAGCTGCAGAAGGAAATGACAAACCATGTCAGAGTCTTTGCATTCATACAGCTATAAGTGATCTTAGACATCATCTAGTCCAGTTCTCTGGGTCATGATGACATGACTCTTATATGCTCTACCTGTGTAACCTTGGCTAAGACCCTTTACTTCTCAGTACTCTATGTAGTTCCTAGTCCTCGGTGTTTAGGGAAGGTGACAACTTGTTCTGTTAGAGGGATTTTTCTCATAAAATTATAGGTTCAGTCCCTCTTCATACATGTAAATATATAAGTGTATATAGAAATATATATATATACTAGGTATATTTATTTTATACATATTTATGCATCTATATATTGGAATTACCTGTGATTTTGCCAGAAAAGAGAACTTCCGGTATGGGATATCTCTCTAACAATCTATCTATGATGCAGTATCTAAGTCTAGGGAAATGTCTGAGGCATGTAGATGTTAAGGCAGGTCACATAGCTATGGGGATTTAAATCTAAGCCTAACTCAAGGCTCAACACTTTATCCACTCTGCTGCCTTATTCAATCAATCACTGGATGAGCAAATATTATGAAGTGTCTATTATGTGCTATTAATTGTACTAGGGCTAGGGAAATAAGTACACAGAATAAAATAATCCCTACTAGCAAGGACTTTATGTCCTAATGAGAGACAAAAAGCATGTTTAACTATATAAACACTATAAAGTGAATAAATAGAAATATATACAAAATAATTAAATAAATAAAAATAGTTTGGGAGAAAGGACACGAAGAATTGGAAAAATCAGGAAAGGTTTTATGTAGGTATATACATATATACATATACATGCAGATGCATATATACATGTGAAATCTAACATCTATATGTCTAGTTTGGGAGGGAGGGCACAAGGAATTGGAAAAATCAGGATAGGGTTTATGATCTTTGAGCTGTATATATGTGTAATATACATGTGTAATCAATCTACCATCTATATGTCTAGCTCTCTAGCTCTATCATCCATCTCTATCTGTCTCTATCTTTTGTCTGTGTCCATCCATCCTTTCGTCTCTCTCTCTTACTGTCTGTCCATTTGTCTATATGTTGAGTTTTCTGTTTATCTCAATATCTTTCAGGATCTGTGAGTTCTTCAATGTGGGTAAGCCCTCCACTAACAGATTGCAACCCCTCTACAATCTTGTAGATGATCTTTTGAGAATGGGGGATGAAAAATTCCTCACCTTGTAGCCACCCTGATGATCTCTCTACCAAGTTACATTGATTCTCAACTTTGTAGGACTGGACAGAGAACCCAGGATCGCCTTTATACCACAATGAAACATTGCAGTAAAACTTCAGTAAAGATTTTGTGGCCAATACAACATCATATATTCTATATATACATGCATATAATGACACATAATATGTGTTGGGGCAGATATTCTAGGCCAAATACTCAAAATAGCAGAACAGCTATTTAAGCTATAATTTTCTATATCCCAAATTAGCACATTCACATAAAGTCTGTCAATTATGTTGTCAATCAACCAATCAACACACATTGGTAAAGTACTCTCTGTATGCCAGGCATTGCAGATAAAAATACAAAAATAAAGCAGTTTTGGCTTTCTTTTTCCTCCTATATATATATATTTTAAAATTTCTTCTCTTTTTAAATTTTGAGTTTCAGCTTCTTCCCTGCCTCTCACCCACCTTCTACCCACTGAGAAGGCAAACAACATAAGTTATATGTGGGATATCATACAAAATATATGTCCATATTAGCCATCACACCCAAAAAATGCAAAAAAAGAAAGAAAGCGAGAAAAATATGCTTCAATATGCATTCAGAGCCCTCTCTGAATATACAGAGTTCTCTCTCTGTAAGTGGATAGCATTTTTTTTCATCATGAGTTCTTTGCAATTATCTTGGATCACTGTATTGAATGGAGTAACCAAATCTTTCATGGCTCATCATCATTACAACATTGCTGCACAAGGATCTTCTGATTTTTTTCATTTTACTTTGCATGAGTTTAAATAGGTCTTGCCATGTTTTTTTGAAACCATACTCAGTTATGTCCTAAGGCAAAAGAAAGATTGGGCAATTTTTAAAGCAGATTATCTGAGGTTATCTGGGGCTCTCAGTATTAGATTCTTTAACTGAATTCTTCTTACTGTGTATAAAAAATAATTGCATATATATTGTTTTTACTTGCTATTCTATTATTTATAGTACAGGAAAAATGATGCTAAGGGTCTTCTAAAGATTTAAAACTCATCTTTATGGATTATTTCTTTCAATTCTTTCCTTCTTTGTTGTTCTTTTCCTCCTTATTTCTTATAGCACAATAGCATTCCATCACAATCATATGCCATGCCTTATCCAGCCATTTTCCAAATGATGAACATCCTCTTGATTTACAATTCTTTGCCACCATAAAAAAGAGCTGCTATGAATATTTTTGTACATATAGGTCCTTTTCCTTTTCCTCTGATCTCTTTAGGGGTACAAATCTAGCAGCTGTATTGCTGGATTAAAAGGCATGTCTAGTTTGATAGCCTTTGGGGAATAATTCCAGATTGTGTTTCAGAATGGTTGGAACAGTTCACTACTCTACCAACAATTCATCAGTATACTATTTTCCTTCACACTCTGTGCTTTGAAGAGGCTTACAAGTTTCAAAGGGAGAGAAAACATGTATAGATATAAACATTTACTCAGTAAATGCCAAATAAATCTAAGGTAGTTGGGGAGGGAATCAGAGTGTGAAGGTAAAATTTTAACAACTAGCCTTTGGAAAAAAAAATAAAGTACATATGACTGGCTCAGGTTGAAAAATTTCAACAACTAGCCCTCTGAAAATAAATAAAGTACATATGATTGGCCCAAGTTAAAAAATGTCAACAACTAAGCCCTCTGAAAAAAAAAAAAAAAAGTACATGACTGGCCCAGGTTGAAAATCAATCAGTTCTCGTGATCCATATGAGCTGGCTCCAGCAAATATGGAGGAAGGTCACTAGCAGCTGCTGGGGACTGGGAAACGGTCTTGTAGGAAGTGATAATTCTTGTTTGTCCTTGAAGACAATTATGAGGTCAGGGAGATATATAAGTGATAGGGATTTAAGGGCAGAGAGCCATGCAAAGTCATACACACGCTCTCCTTCAGACCTCTCTGGGTCACGTGGCCAGATAGGATCAGGATGCGCGGAGACGGCCCTGAAGAGATGATAAGCTGTGACTCAAAGGAAGTAAAAGACTACCTAGTCAGAAACAGGGAAGGGAGTGCCTCCAGGTGTGATGGAGGGATAGCCAGTGCAGAGAAGGGGATGAGAGAGGGAGCTCTTTGTATGAGGAATCCCCAAAATAGAGAATAGAAAATAGAATGTGGTGCGGAATCCTGAACAATGGGGTTGGAAAATTAATTAAACTATTTTTATTTTATCCTAGAGACAATAGGATTTCTTGTATGAGGTAACTTGGTAGCAGGAATAGTACAGAGTCAGACTTGCCCCTGAATGTAACGGTCTTTGCACATGTCCAAACCACACAAGACGGAGACGCTCATGTGGAAAACTCCAGGAATCTGCTTCGGGGAGAAGACCGTGTGAGGAGGGTTAGTCTCTTTCCATTAGCTTCAGAGCTGGAACAAACTGTATCTTTAAAACTACAGTTGCTCAATTCTTTATGAGGGCACCTGGGGGAGGGTGGAAGAGGAAGTCGGTCAAGGTCCTGCTCACCTCTACCATGGGCTATTTGCTGAGCTGTGAGGGAGAAAGGTTCACCTCCCTTGCCCTCTGGGGTTCTGGGGCCACCCCAATCACAACTGAGGTACTGGTCTTTGTGTTGGTCCTTTCCATTTCTAGGTGCAAGTGATGGAGCCTCTGCACTTAGAAGCTAGAGCCACGGTGATCTTGAAGTCAGGATTTCAGGTCTTAGCTGAGAAACTGAGAATCCAGAATTCCTGGGCCTAGAGCCCAGCAGAGGTTTTGGTTTTGGTTGGAGTGTGCTAGATAGCACATTTACACAATAAATATAAATTAAAGACGAGTTAAGCTGTGAATTTCTCCTCAGAGACAGTGCTGTTATAAGGAGGGGCAGATGATGCTTCCCAGGTTTTCAGGGGGCAATGTTTGCATGTAAATGATTTTCTTGTAAAAGCTAATCTAATGACTAAAATATAAAATAATGATATAAACAAATATAAATAAAATAGAAAAAAACCATTAAAATTGAGAAAAATGATATTAGTGGGAACTTGAACAAGAATAGAGACTAAACAACCCTGGACTCTTAAGGAGACTGAAGAATTCTAAAGGAGGGTAAAATTTAATATACTTAGTCTTTAGGTAGTGGAGATGAGGGCAGCAACTGTTTTATAAACAATTCTGTTCACCAAAGGGATGGGAGTGGAGAAGCTTGAGGCAGAGACATCCATTACGAGTTCATTGCAACAGTCCAGGAAAGAGGCAATAAGGGCCAGAACTGAAGTGACAGCCATGTGACAAGTAAGAATGGACAGGATGTAAGACAGTCTGGAAGCTGACATGGCAAGATTTATTAACTGATTGGATATATAGGATGAAGGAGAATAGGGAGTTAAAGATAACAACACTGAGGTTTCAAATGTGGAAGACTAAAAAAGGTGCCCTGGATGGATATAGGGAATTTTGGAAAAGGGGATGTTGGGAGGGGAATGATAATGATAATGAGTTCTGTTTTGGACATGTTGACTTGGAAATGACTATGGGACTTCCAGTTGGTTGGTACACATTCTACATGGTACACATATGGGACTGTGAAAAGATGCTGAGTCTGACTGGACATATGGACTTGGGAGCCAACATTTATACGGTTCTTTAAAGTTTGCAAAACATTTTTATGTGTGTTATCTCATTTGATTCTATGAGGTAGAAACTATTATTATCCCTGTTTTACAGATGAGTCTAAGAAAGGAAAAATTATTTGCCCCAATCATGTAATTAGTAAGTATCTGAGTGATTAAATTTAGATCTTTTTGACTTAAAACTAAAATCTCCTCTATAGGTTGCTTGCTCTTTTTAGAAAATGAACTCATTTTAGGGAGAGCTGAGACTCTTTCTACTTTTCTCTTTGTATCCCCATTGCCAATACCTGGAACATAGTAGATGCTTAATAAATGTTTATTGATTGATTGATTGATTGATTTATTCCTAATTCCATATCTAGCCTCATTCCCTTATACCACATGCCATGTTAAATTGGCAATAGGCAAAAACAAAACCAAACCAAACCAAAATCCAATTTAAAATTATATGTAGTAGAGATAGATAGTTTTATACATACTTTTTCTTTACATAGAGAAAATGCCAGTTTGTTTCTGTCTGTCAAATTCATAATAATAAAAAGGAAGATTTGAAAAAATAGACAGGAGTGACACATATGTTTGTACCCAGTAAGGAAGGAACCAGTAGGCAAGAAATAATTGAAGATTAGAAGATAACTGAGGGGACAGAAATCTGCTGGAGATGACAGGAGAGATTGGAGGGGATCAAGAGCGCCAGCAGTTCAATAGAAGCCACTTGATTAACAGGACTTGGAATAATAAAGGAGGAGGGAGTCCGGAATCAAGGATGTCAAGGAATCTTGAGATGAAGAAAAAGGGAGAAGAGGGATCTTATAGCAAATTAATTGTTTTCTCAGTAAAGTATGAGTAAAGTCCTTCAACTGAGAGAGTAGAGAAGAAGAGATATGGGAAGTCTGAGGAGGGAAGAGATGGTTGAACAGCCTCTGTAAAGATAAGATAGAAAATCAATTAGGAAGCAGTAAAAGGATTACTTTGCTGCAAGGGGATGGGGGAGGAGGCAGTTGGAGTTAGATAATATGTAATGGGACCTCCTGGAGCATGCCCAAATCATTTACTGTGGAGGCTCTCTGCATTCTGTATTCTTTTACCACATAGCCAGAACAAGCCGTGACTTTAAAAGCTTACCATAACTTGGCTCTTTTCAATAATGAGATGATTCAGACCACTTCCAATGATCTTGTGATGAAGAGAGCCATCTACACCCAGAGAGAGGACTGGGTGTGGATCACAACATAGCATTTTCTCTCTTTCTGTTGCTGTTTGCTTACATTTTGTTTTCTTCCTCATTTTTTTTTTTCCTTTTTGATCTGATTTTTCTTGTGCAACACAATAATTATAGAGATATGTATAGAAGAATTGCACATGTTTAAAATATATTGGATTATTTGCCATCTAGGGGAGGGTGTGGGAGGAATAAGGGGAAAATTTGGAACACAAGGTTTTGCAAGGGTCAGTGTTGAAAAATTACCCATACATATGTTTTGAAAATTCCTTAATTAAAAAAAAATAAATAATTTTTTTCAAAAGCTACCATACTGGGACAATCTTTCTCTTTCCTTCACATTCCTTTCTGCTATGTTTGGAGAGCAAAGATTATAATTCATCCACCAAGATATATGCATGGGTAGTTTTTCAGCATTGACAATTGCAAAACTTTTTGTTCCACATTTTCCCCTCCTTCTTCCCATCCCCTTCCCCAGATGGTAGGTAGACCATGTTAAATATGTTAAAGTATATGTTAAATACAATACATGAATACCTGTCCATAAAGTTATTTTGCTGCACAAGAAGAATCAGACTTTGAAATAATGTACACTTAGGAAATCAAAAATGCAGGCAGATAAAAATAAAGGGATTGGGAATTCTATGTAGTGGTTCACACACATTTCCCAGAGTTCTTTCGCTGGGTGTAGCTGGTTCAATTCATTACTGCTCTATTGGAACTGATTTGGTTCATCTCATTGCTGGAGATGGCCACGTCTGATGGACGTGGAATTGATCATCATATAGTATTGTTGTTGAGGTATATAATGATCTCCTGATCCTGCTCATTTCACTCAGCAGCAGTTTCTGTAAGTCTCTCCAGGCCTCTCTGAAATCATCCTGCTGGTCATTTCTTACAGAACAATAATATTCCATAACATTCATACACCACAGTTTATTCAGCCATTCTCCAATTGATGGGCATCTACTCAGTTTCCAGTTTCTGGCCACTACAAAGAGGGCTGCCACAAACATTCTCTGCTTTCCTTTTTATCCCATGGCTCCAAGGTTCCTCTTGGTCTGAGATTTCTATTTCTGTTCTGTGTCATTTGTCCTTCTTAGTTTCAGGTATTTTAAGTCATCGCTATCATCCTTGGACTGAGTTATGACAGCCTTGGAGCTAGGCTTCCAGGCAGTTTGTTGCAGCCAGCCAGCTTGGCAGAGAAGTCCAGAGAAGCCAGGGTACGTAAAGGAAGTTTGGATTTAGAATTTGGGACTATCTTCTCTAGTAACTGAACTAAACCATGAACCTAATTTCCTTTCTTTCCCCAGAGACTGAGATGATGGAGGGGGAAGTATTAAGCCTCTTGCATTGGGGGAGTAAGTTCATTTATTTTGAAATAAATATTCCTTTGTAACAAATGAATATGACTGGTAAGTGAGTAAATGAAACTCGGGTGCAGGAGATCACCCCTGAACTTTAGGGTTTATTATCACTGGGGCTAGAGTCATTTGCAAAGAGTCCAGATATCTCCATACTCTCTAAGGATACTAGAGAACTCAGGAGAGGAATGAAAGGTGACATATCTATCTTTCAGAGCAGTGGGGGGCCTTAGTAGTCAGTGTTAAACATCAATAGAAAAGCCCATTCAAAAGTTACAGATTTAGTCTATCACCTAGGTTTTATTCAATAGTGTAGTATAGAATCAATATTCAGAAACTTTTTTTCCTAGTGGATTCTCTCTTTTTTTAAAGATAAGTTTTTAGTGATATTTTCTGGTTTTTATATCACCATCATATATCATGTATTCCTTCTCTTCCCTCTCCCACACAGCTATCCCTCATGACAAATAATCTTTTTTAAATGGAAAGAAAAAAAAGTCAATACAACTGATCAATGTATTAAAAAAGTATGAAAACATATATAAATACCTTTGGGTCTCCCCCCCCCACAAAGGGTAAGTCGGGATATAGAGAAGCTCTTAATAAGAACCAAAAAGCCCCTCAAAAATCAAAGACAAATAACAAAAAAGTATCAAACCCAAATCTGCTATTACAATGTGGATTGACTAATTTCTCTTCCTTGGATCTGAATTGAAATACAGTAAAATACAAACAGAAAGTGAAGAGTCAAGCTCTGTTGAGTGGATAAACTACAGGCTGATATTATAAAAGGCAAAGGGGATATGACTTGGGGAGTCATGATAATTACTGCAGTGAGAGGGAAAAGCCATTGACTTTGGTCTTGTGTGCCCCTAAGGCAGAACTGGCCCACCTAATTGCTGTGCCATTTGGAGGCCTAGCTGGGTGGAGCTCTGCTCTGGGAGGAGACGTTCATTTTTAGCCACCTTCCAGATTGCTAATTTTCACTGTGGAGGCATAAATCAACATAATAACTGTAATCTAGGATGAAGAGGCAGTTACTCTGGGGCAACTGCAGCTCCTGCTGCCATTTGGAGCATTCTACCTGACGCTGCTGGTTAGCCCCGAGAAGGGACTGGAGGGGATCAGCGGAACAGAAATCATTACATCCTCATCCCCAGGGAGAGCCTTATTGCCAGAATCACCCCTTTGCGCATCTCCCAGTCTATTGTTCATGGAAAGGAGCTGCAGAAAGGCAGTCACTCACATTTAGGATCTCAACCCCCTGCTGAATGGACAGCTGTTCATGTACCTGGGTCTCTGCTCACAACTTTTGGTTTAGTTTGGCTCAGAAATATGTCCTGTGGAGAACTTCAGAGATGTCCATAAGTGAAACCAGAAACTGCATAACAATTCGGTGGTTATTCAAGGGGCAGAATGAGAACTACATTTTTTGAACATGACCAATATGGGAATATGTTTTACTTGATTCTACTTATTTGTTACAAGGGTTTTGTTTTTCTCTCTTTTTTTTTTTTAATGGAAAGGGTAAAGTGATTGATGAAAGAGGGAGGTTCTAGTTTGAGGGTTGCCTCCTCTCCTTTGTTTTTAGGTCATTGAATCATTTTTTAAAATTTTTAAAATTTTTAAATAATTTTTTTATTGATAGAACACATGCCAGGGTAATTTTTTACAGCATTATCCCTTGCATTCACTTCTGTTCCGATTTTTCCCCTCCCTCCCTCCACCCCTTCCCCCAGATGGCAAGATTCCTTTACATGTTGAATGGGTTGCAGTATATCCTAGATACAATATATGTGCGCAGAACCGAACAGTTTTCTTGTTGCACAGGGAGAATTGAATTCAGAAGGTATAAATAACTCAGGAAGAAAAAGTTTATATTGAATCATTTTTTTAAAAAATGCACAGAAGAGAACAAAAGAAAGGTCAGAAGGAAATACAAAAATGGCAATTTTGAAAGTTATGCCTTAAATTGATCATATACTTAAAAGAAAAATGAGCTTAATGTAATGGAGACTCTCAGTTTTATATATAATCCACTTTTTCTGTTTTCCTTTGTATGTGGAAATACTCATTTTTATTTGGTATTTGTAAAGTTTAGAATTTTTTTTAATATACCCCTTATCTTTTTGTAAAGGGGACAAATAAATCTAGTGTCATAGCTGACATTTATATTAACATTTTTTTACAAAACATTTTTCAAAGTATTGTGGAGTAGTGTGTATAGGGAACTTCCTTAGGATTCAGTGACTCTAGACAAGTGACTTAATTTTTCACTGCCCTGGGCAAATCTTAAAGACTAAGTTGAAGTGATTTAAGACAATTCCAATAGACTTGGGATGGAAAATATGAATCACAGACAGTATTTTCACTTTTTTGTTTGTTTTTTCTTTCTTAGGATTTTTCCCTTTTATTCTGATTTTCCAGTAACAACATGACTAAAATGGAAATATGTTTTTTAAATTTATTACTTTATTTTTTATAGCTTTTTATTTACAAGATATATGCATAGGTAATTAATAGGTCATTGACAGTTGCAAATCCTTTTGTTTCAACTTTTTCCCTCCTTCCCCCCATCCCTTCCCCCAGATGGCAGGTTGACCAATACATGTTAAGTATGTTAAAGTATAAGTTAAATACAATGTCCAAGCAGATAATTTGCTGTATAAAAAGAGTCAGACTTTGAAATAGTGTACAATTAACCTGTGAAGGAAATCAAGAATGCAAGTGGACAAAATTAGAGGGATTGGGAATTCTACGTAGTGGCTCATAGTCATCTCCCAGAGTTCTTTCCCTGAGTGTAGCTGGTTCAGTTCATTACTGCTCTATTGGAACTGATTTAATTCATCTCATTGTTGAAGAAGGCCAAGTCCATCAGAATTTTTCATCATACAGTATCATTGTTGAAGTATATAATGATCTCCTGGTCCTGCTCATTTCACTTAGCATCAGTTCATGTAAGTCTCTCCGGCCTTTCTGCAATCATCCTGCTGGTCATGGAAATATGTTTTAAATGACTGTATATGTAT
This sequence comes from Antechinus flavipes, assembly GCF_016432865.1. Taxonomy (NCBI): domain Eukaryota; kingdom Metazoa; phylum Chordata; class Mammalia; order Dasyuromorphia; family Dasyuridae; genus Antechinus; species Antechinus flavipes. Next base: position 130,162,133 of record NC_067401.1, on the reverse strand, counting down.
AATATATCTGATTGCTTGCTATATTGGGGAGAAGAGAGGTAAGGGAGGAAAGGAGAAAAACTTTGGAACTCAAAACTTTACGAATGTTGAATGTAATGTTGAAAACTACCTTTACATGTAATTGGAAAAATAAAATACTATTGAGAAAAAAAGAAAAAGCATAAAGACTGAGTTGAAGAAAAAGGGTCCATCTGCATTGGTAAAGAGTTTCATATATATATTAGTGAAATCATTGGTAAATATGATTCTAATGAAATAGATAAGTTTCTGTTTAACATATATTAAATTACTTGCCATCTAGGGAAGAGAGTAGAGGGAAGGAGGGGAAAACTTGGAATACAAGTTTTTGCAAGGGTCAATGTTGAAAAATTATCCATGCATATATTTTGAAAATAAAAAGCTTTAATAAAAAAAAGAAATAGATATGTTTCAGTAGCAGGTGGAGTCTATCATCTCTCTCAGGAGGTGACTAGCATGTTCCATTATTTGTCCTCTGTGATTATGGGTTCGCCATTGATTTTATCAGTATTTTCATTAGTCTTTCAAAGCTGTTTTTCTTTATAACATTATTGTGATTATATGTTTTTTTTCCTGGCTCTGCATAACTTTATACAAGTTTTTCCATCTTTCTCTGAAACTATCCCCTTCATAATTTATTACTGCACAGTAATATTTTTTACATTCATATACCATAATTTGTTCATCCTTTCCCCAATTGATGGGGACACCCTGTTAGTTTCCAGTTCTTTGCCATTATAAAAAGAACTATTTTAAATACTTTTGTACATAGAAATCCTTTTTTTCTCTTTTTTTGATCTCATTGGGATATTAGCCTAGTTGTTATTTATTAACTTTATGAGCACAACTTCAAATTGCTTTCTAGAATGGTATCAATTCACAGGCCAGGAGTATTTTGCATGAAATTCTCCTAAGTGATGGAAAGAAGTTGACCTTGTGTGACTGAATGAAAGCTGGAGCTGGTGGGAGTGCTTTGAAGGAGAGACACATTCTTCATCCCTGCTTTCAGCATTACATGTTCCAGAGTCTCTTTAGAATTAACTTCAGAGAAAAGACAAAGACTCTTACAAGCATGTAAGAGAAACTACCTCCTCAATATGTTTCTGATTGCCAGCTTGTCCTAGAGACCTCAGGGAATTTCCTCCTGGGTGGGATTGGAACCTTTCTTTAAGTTGAGCCTGATTTCATCTCACTCTTCTCAAAAGAGCTCATTTACTATCATGTATTTTCTGGTATATTCTAATCTGTGTAATTTCCCTGATTTTCTGTTTGCTAATATAAGTGGGTTTACTGGGATTCACTAAATCTGATGGTCTTTTGTATAAATATCGTTTGATGGGAAGGAGTAAAGCTTGTGGATGTGTATTTATGGTAACTCTTTCTCTCCCCCTTTTAAGATATGTCAGCCAGGAGACATATGAACTGATGCAAAGTGAAGAGAGCAGAACCGGAGAGCACTATCCATAGTAACAGCATTATTATAATGATGATCAAATGTGAAAGTCTTAACCTCAGTGATCCAAGACAATTTCAAAGGACTTACCTAATGAGGTGCTCTCATCAACTGGAGAAAGGATGAACAATTATGGTATATGAATGTAAAGGAATATTATTGTGCTGTAATAATTTATGAAGGGGATAATTTCAGAGAAAATGGAAAAACTTGTATGAAGTGATGCAGAATGATATAAGCAGAACCAAAAGAAAAATATACAATGTTATCCATTGAGAGAGAGAAAAAGAGAGAGAATTGATGAACTACGAGTGCAGATTAAAGCATACTTTTTCTATCTTCTTTAAGTTTTTTGCTCTTTCTTGTTTTTTCCTAACCTATCAAATATGGAAACATATTTTGTATGACTTCACATGTATAATATATAGCATTTTACTTGCCTTCTCAATGGGTGGGGGAGAGAGAAAATTTGAAAATGAGAAATGAAAAAAAAACCCTGAATATGAAAAATAAAAATAAAATGGATGAAGGGGAGGGGACAGATAGCCAGGAAATTTTTTTGTCCTGAACCAATTCTACCTGTAAATTTGCAAAAAATCAGGAGAGTGGATAAATATGATTTTAGTTTGGTACCCTTCTGTATTGTTGTTTGTCCTTCATTTTTGAAGAGGACCATGACATCTGGGAAGTGATACCATGACATGCAAGTGAGTTGGATTTAAGTGAGGGAGGGCTGTGCAAGGTCATCTGCCTCATTTTCCCCTCCAGAGTCATCTGGGTCCAGTGGCAAGACGGAGAGAGAAGCCTGCCTTCTTGTCATTTCTGTTCCCTTCAAGACAGGAATTATAGTTACCCTTTGAGAGAGAGAGATTTTTTTTTTTTGCTTAGAACATGTCCCACAGATATTCACCAGAACCTGAAAAAAGCATTTGAAATATGAAAAAGCCACAAAAAAGACTGAATTTTTTTGGCACATTCCCCCAAAACATGAGAAGCCTTCTCTCCCCATCCCACTTGCTCAACTAGATTTCATTCTAAATATCCCCAGGTGACTCAACCTTTTTGTTCCCAGATTATATAAAGTGAGAAATACCAAGCTGAATTCTGACAAAGAAGAGGAGGTCTGCTGAAGGAGAAAGTTCTCATATAGTTTTATAGAACTTTAGATAGTTGAAAGTATAGAGCATCCGTTATTTCCAGGTGTGATGGCACCTTTAGAAAGAGAATTCTAGGTTAGGGACTTTCTGCACAGAATTTGAGCCTGTGCTTGCATGGCTAGGCTAGAATGACACAACTGACTGGGCCCCAGAACGACTGGGGCCAAGGGGAATTGCTTTCTTGGGAAACCCTCTCTCCCATCCTAGGCAGCTTTCAGATGACTTATGTTCTATTTAGTTTTGTCTGCCTCTCAGTCTGTTCTGTTTAGGCAGCAGAAAGCCTAGTGATTCAAAGGCAGGAGCTGCTATGAGCTCTGTCAGCAAACTAAAGCATTTGAATAGTCATCCAGTCTTAGAAAAAAAAATGGAAATAATTCCTTTCTCTATCTCTCTGAAGCTTTCCTAACTCAGAGGAAGGATTCATTCAGATGATGAAGAATTGGAGGAGGAAAGGCTGAAGAGAAGGAGGAAAAAGAGATTATTGAACTTCCTTCATTATTTCTTTTCCTTTTCCATAGCCCCAGCTATGAGAAGCTCTGATGAAAGGCCCAAATCATCACACACCAGCTTCTTTATGAGGTTTCTCAGAGCCCCATGTTGTGTCAAAAACAGCAGTCAAGCAGCAAATTAGGGGGCTGTCTTCCTGAAGTCTCACTGCATTTATAATAATAATAGCAAAAAGGTGAGACTGACACTCTTTAGACCCAAATTGCTCTGATCTTCTAATTTAGAGTTAACATGCTTTCCACAGCTTTTTGACAATAAGAAAGGGGAGGGGGGAAGCCATTTCAGTTGCCACAACACTTTTTATTTTGGTAACAGGAAACCTCCCTCCCCTATACTCTCTTGCCAACACCCTACCCAGAAAGCAGCATACATTTAAATTTCCTTTCCAATCTGCTGCTAAGAGGGCTATAGCACTTTCATTCTTTCCCCCTTCCTTACCAAATGTTAGCAGCTGGGATTAGTTCCCAAGGGGCATAGCATATATAATATAAGCAATGGTAATTGAAGGTCCATGGATCACTTTAGGGACAGGCATAAAATCAGAACCCCTACTTCCACAGAGAATTACGGAAGGAAATTGTTTCCCATCCATTATGTAAGTCTTCATAGGCAGTGACATGCAGATGAGATACGACATAGCTTGGGATATTGAGCTCGATGTATTTATTGTGGAGGCATCCCATTTACTTGTTAATCATCAATAATAACAGGAATCTGTCATTAAAGGTCTCTCCGAGAAAATTATGTAAAAATCATGGAAAATTAATTACATGGCTCCTTTTTATTTTCTTTATTTTTGAGTACCATTTAACTATGCACATGAAAAGATACAGAAAGGTAAAGTTGCATTGGCATCTCTTTATCATCTTTGTCTCTTAAGTGTTTTTCCTTAGAATTTTTAATATGCCTCAATGATAAAATATGAATTTAAATTATCCCTCTTAGTCTTTTCTGAATACCCCATTCTTTGTAGCAAATATCACCTCAGCACTTTAAGGATCTCTTCGTCTTCATTTATGTGCTTAATTATTCTACTGATATAAATCATCTTAATCTCTTATTAGATGAGCTTTTATCTTCTCTTTTCAGTCTCTCCCTGCTTGGTGCCTGACTCTCGGGTGATGAACCTTTCCCAAATCAGCCAAGTCAGTCCTCAGATAAAGTACATGTAATTGCTAGGCCCATCCTGGAAGCTTTTTCTAACTTTGTAGGACTTTCCACAGGATGCAGCTCCGATGGCCCAGAGAAAGCTCTTATACAGAGCTCTTTTTCCTTTTAGGAATTTTAATCAAGAGGAGACAGCATGGGAAAGGAGGCTGGGCTTAGAATCAGGGGGTCATAGATTCAAGTTAGCCATGTGACCCTTGGTCACTTAAGTAGACAACTCTTTATTGCTAAATTGCTAGTCTGCATCTGTGGAAGAAAGCTCCATGTCAGGAATTCCCTTCAGATAAAATCATAGAATACAACCTCCTGTCCTTTCCAAATAGTAATTTTAACAAAGCCTCTTGGAGGGTTAATAGATTCTGTCAACATGGCAAGCTGTACATGGGCCCAAATGAGGTTTTTCTGATGTGTCTATGATGTACAATGAGAACCTGGCTTGCATTATGTCTGAACCCATGAACCCAGAATCATTATTGCACCATGAAAAAACAATGGAAGACCAAAACACAACTAAAATTGGATATTAGACTTGATAATCACTTCTACAATTACCAAGCATTCTCTTTACAAGATAAAGAATCACTCTATATCAAATGATACTAAGCCCTCCCCTTATTTCTCTGCTACCATTTCCCCAAAAGCTACCATAAATAATTTTCTTTCTTTCTTTCTTTCTATTATAGTTTTTTATTTACAAGATATATGCATGGGTAATTTTTCAGCATTGACAATTGCAAAACCTTTGTTCCACGTTTTCCCCCTGTAAGCTCTCTGTCTCTCTCTCCTTCTGTCTGTCTCTCTTCTCTCCCTCTCTTTCTCTGTCTCTCTCTTCTCTCTCTCTCTTTATCTCTTTCTGTCTCTCTGTCTCTTTTTTCTCTCCCTCTCTTTCTCTGTCTCTCTTCTCTTTTCTCTCTTTGTCTCTCTCTGTCTCTGTCTCCTTTCTCTCTCTGTCTCTGTCTCTCTTTTCTCTCTCTCTATTTCTCTATCTCTGTCTCTCTCTATTTCTGACTCCTCTCTCTCACTCTCTTTCTCTGTCTCTGTCTCTGTCTCTCTCTCTTTCTGTCTGTCTGTCTCTCTTCTCTCCCTCTTTTTCTGTCTCTCTTTTTTCTCTCTCCCTGTCTCTCTGTCTCTCTCTTCTCTTTCTCTGTCTCTGTCTTTCTCTATCTCTGACTCCTCTCTCTCACTCTCTTTCTTTGTCTCTGTCTCTGTTGCAGCAGTGTTAAGTGACTTAACCAGAGTCACATAGCTAGTGTCAAATGTCTGAGGCTGTATTTGAATTCAGGTCTTCCTTACTCTGGGGCTAGTGCTCTAGTCACTGTGCCTCCTCACTGCCCTGAGCTATATTTTTTTAAAGGAGAAGATTCACAGAAATAGTAAGTTAAGAGTAAGAGGCAAGTATATGATTTTGGAATCTTAAATAAAGAATTGTTAGGATATATATATATATACATATATATTCATTTAAGTATATACATATATCCTAACAACTTTCTAGATATCTATAGATAGATCTATATAGCTGTCTCTCTCTCTCTCTCTCTCTCTCTCTCTCTCTCTATCTATCTATCTATCTATGAATGAAGAGAAAAAGAGAAGTGGGGAGAGGTGGGAGAGGGGAGGGAGGGAAGAAGGAAATACACTAGGATCCTGCAGCTTAATCAGGGCTGGGGTGGCATGTGTGGCTCTCCTGGGGATGCCCTTGTCCCACACAGAAGAAATTTACTCACTCCCAGATTTCAGAGGGAATATCTTGAAAAGAGTACAAAAAGATCACTCAGAAGTCTGAGAAGAGAGAAGTGGGTCCCCAGTTTCACCATCAAATCTCACCCCAATAATGGGTTGGGACGGAGGAGATTATTAGAAGAGTGTGGAAACAATAGGTCCCCAGATGGCAAGGCAGAGGGAAAGTTTCCAAATAGTTCTGGTGTCTCCCTTCAATTCCCATCACCTTATGGGGGGAGGGCTGAGTGGGACCCGAGTGTGAGAGCAGAACAGAAAGAAAGGCCAGGTATCAAGAAGAAATTCGATGGCCTTGCCTGCCACATCCAAAGTGACCCTGGGTTTGGTGGCCATGATGGAGTAAGGAGGGGCCTTGCTGAACCCTGGCCCCGTCACTCCTGGTCCTGAGAAGACCCGAGGGCGAGGCTTGAGGCGGAGGCTCTAGCCCTCTCTGGGCAGCCCCTCCTCCAGTGCCCTTTCTAGTTGCATTCAGGGCAAGGACCAGGGGGTTGTCTCAGAGGGCATTGTGGGCTCAGTGCCCCTGCCCCTTACACCTAAAGCACGAACTCCTGTGTTTCCCAGAAATGGCAGCAGGCAAGAGGTGGGCCTGCTCTTTGTTTCTCACTCGGGCCCTTGGGTCTTCCTTCTCTGCGATGCTTGGTCCCTGTTGTTAAAACTCCAAAAGCCACCTCCAAGAACTGGGTCATGGGAGTCTGGGGCCCCAAGGCTAACTTCTGCAATTTCCTCCAGGCTCTGGGGCCGAGGACAGTGGTTCCCTCAGGAAAAGTGGAGTCCAGATGAGTGTATTTCCTCAGGGCCTCTACAGGGCGCCCCGAAATAAGGCAGGAGTCTCCTCAGCTGCTTGGGCATCTCCCTAAGTCTGCCATAGTTAACCTGCTTAATTCCCGTCTTCAGTGAGGCAGGTTGGGAGGTGGTCCCTTCTCTCTCTATCTGCACTCCCCTCCTGGCAGTCCCACTGGGGGTCTGAGATGGGCACAGCATCAGCCTCTAGGGGGTATCTACCAGGGGAGGAGGCAGCCATGTCATCCCCAAACTTCTGGGCCAGATCCCAAATTCTCTTTTCCTCCTCTATGATATAGAAGGAGGAGATAATATTAATGTCTCCCCAGGAGAGACTGAATTGGAGGGCAATGGCTTTAAACCTCTCAAGGTTTACTTGGTGGGGTCCTCGGAGTACCGGCCCCGTCTTTCCTTAAAGTGGGAAAGATCCCACATGGAAAAGGGCATCTGCACTCTAAGCGTTCCTCCCCAAGGGTTGGCAACTTCCCTCAAGGGGCAGAGTTTAGAAGAAGCTAAATCAGGGTCCTGAGCTGGAGCTATACCTGAATCAGGCTCTTGGAGAGGAGAAAGGAGAGTTCCACTCTCAGGATGAGAAGGATTGAGGCGTGGGGGCTGGGCGGCCTCAGAAGGAGGCGGGAGGGGGCGGGTTGAGGAAAAAGGGATCCCACTTCTTGTATAAGAAGGACTTAGGAGCGGGGCTGGGCCATCCCAGAATCTGGCTCCCCAGTAGAGGGGAGTTGGATATTGTGGGACCCAAGGTCCTGTTTTTGATAAGGGGGTGGTTTTGGAGGCGATATGGCAGCCTTCTGACAAAGCTGCAATGGGAAGCAGATGCTTCTTGTGCCTCTAAAGGAGTGAAAAAAAGGGCGTCATCTAAAAGGTCAGTTTCTATCTTCAGTTCTACTGCATTAAACCTGACCAGTAACATTCGGCAATTTTGCCTTAATTTAGGGTCTTGAGACAAAGCCATGATAGCCTGAACACAAGGAATTTCAGTCCATTTACCTTGTCCCTGGTAAAATAAGTCAACTCTTTGACAGTACTGTAATTAATTGAGCCATTAATGTGTCATTTTTCCTGGTTCTCCAAGGTATATTGAGGCCAGGCAGTATTGCAAAAGTCAATGAGCTTTTTTTGTCTTGCGATCTTTCAAGCTGAATTTATCTGTGTTTTTTAAGAGATAGCCTAAAGGAGAATCTTTAGGAATAGAGGAAGTAAACTGTCCAATTTTTTCAACAGAGACCCTAAGCTTTCCCACTTCTCTAGCTTTCCATTCTCTGTAGACATCCCTAGAGAGAAAGATATGACAAAAACTTTCCCTAATTGAGGGGGCTTTTTGTCAAGTCACAGGAATTTTCTGGCCAAGCTGGGGGTAGGGATAGTTTGAGTTGATTATCAGACTTGAGATGTCCAATTGAATGAGCTACTAGAAGTGGTCCTGGACTAATTCTCAACTCAATAGAGAGTATTGTCGCTGGTCATCCAGAATAACAGAATGAAAATGCTCATCTTGATCCCCTGGGGCCGGTCTCTCCCAGAGGAGAGACCCTCAGTTTCCCTCCGGTAGCCCCCCCAAAATTCAAGGGGAACACTATTTGCATCAGATGGACAGAGACTGAAGTGTGCAGAATGATTCTTGAGGTATGGGACCTGGATGCTTGGAATGAACGAGGAATATATTAAATGTTTACCGTGTGCAAAGCACTGTGACAAGCATTGTACATACAAACAGTAAGACAGGCCCTGAAGATCACTTCAGGTCACATTCTAAAAAGGAAAGCAATTCCTAAAGCTGGCTATAAAGGACCAGTAGTCTTTCCGGAGCACAAGAAATGACAGTGCATCTCCTGAAAGGATGGTGGCACTTTGAAAAGAAATATGGAAGTGTGGAAGAGGGGTGGTTTTGTGGGGGAAAGATAACGAATAATGTTTCTGACAAGTTCCGTTTGAGATGCCTGCAGATCAGTTTGAATCGTCCCTTAACGATAGCTACCTTCTATAATTAATGTAAGGTGTGATTTTAGGTTTACAAAGCACATTGCCTGTTATCTCATTTGACACCGAGAGGTACGCAACATCATAACCATTTCGTAGATGAGGAAATTGAGGAGAGAAGTTGTGACTTGTTTATGGTCTTCAGAGCATAGATTTAGATGGAAGAAAACTTAGAGGCCATGAAATTCAACCCTCTGGTTGGGCAGGTAAGAACATGGAAGCACAGAGGAGTTGCGTCATGTACAGATTATAGGAATATATTGCACACAACCTAAGCAAGGTTAATCATTTTTTTGTTTTTAATCACTGGTAAAGGCAGGCTGAGGCCAGGTCTTCCCGAGTCTAGGACCGGCACCCAGGAAGCTGAGGCAGAAGTGAAGCTGGGGCTGGATTTATATATTCGGGAATCATTGGCGCGGACGCGGCTGCTGAGCTCAGGGAAACTGATGAGGTCACAGAGGGGAGTGTGGGAAAAAGAGAGACGCTCAGAACCAGAACTGAGGGGATCGGCTTCGTAGTCTCCCATCCCCCACCTCCGAAACCCCTCTTTCTTCTGTCGTTCTTTGCTCCCCCAGGATCTCTTCCCTACGCTCCTATGTCGGTCTGAGACTACGCCTGCGCAGCAGCCGGGCTCCACCGTCGGAGAGAGACGGGTGGGAGGGGGAAGGTGTGAGAAGAGGCGCGCGCCGCGATTCGCGAGCAGTTGGCGCCCTCTGCAACCCAGTTAGAGATACTACGCTGGTATAAAAAGTCTCAAATTTGCGGGCTCTCGTTTATGTCGTCACCGACCACTCGGGCGCTGTAGCCTTAGCCGCACTGACGCTTCTTCATGCACTTCCCGTGGGTTCTCTATGGTTCTTCCGGTGTACGTTCATTGGACACCACCTTGAGGAAGGTAAACAAGGAGGCGGGGGCAGCGGCCGACCCGGAAGTAGAAATATTTAACCAGCGGAATCTCTGGGTGAAGCCGCCGGCTTTAGGGTTAGGTTGGCCGTGGTTCGCGATGGCCGAGCCGGGACCCGCCGAAGAGCTCGCCAAACTCGAGTATCTGTCCCTGGTCTCCAAAGTATGCACCGAGCTGGACAACCACCTTGGGATCAACGACAAGGACTTAGGTGATAAACCTGAGGGGGAAGCGGCAAAACTTGTGACGTGGGGGTTGATGGCCAAAGAAACCACTTCCATCTCTGAATCTATGAGCTTATGAGTATCCCAGATCTATGCATCGATGAGTGTCATAGCTGAGTGTTGTAAATCCATGCGCTTATGGGAATCAAATCCACGAGCTCCACGTGTATCATTACACGAGTGTCAAAAATCCGTGAACATTATTATGATAGCTACAGAGTTGGAATGTTATGTGCTGGATTTAGTCAGGAAAACTGGCTTGGTATATTCCACCTCCATCTTATATGGTCTGTGTGACTACGGACAAGTCATTTCTCCTTCCAGCCTCTATTTCTGCATCTGTACAATGGGGGTTGAGGCGGCCAGGTGGTGCAGTCAGGAAGATTCCTCTTTCTGAAGTCTAATCTGACTAGTTGTATATGACCCTGAGCAAGTTACTTAGCCCAGTTTGCCTCAGTTTCCTTATCTGTAAAGTGAGCTGGAGAGAAATATAGCAAACCGCTCCAGTATTTTTGCTAAGAAAATCTCCAGTGGGATCCCAGAGTCAGATACGACTGAAAAGCAACGACAGAAATTTGGGAGTTAGTCTACACGACCTTTAAGGTTGTGGTTTGTGGCAATAACTAAAGTAACAATAATAAATAAATAGTCATGGCTAATGTTTATGTACTTTGAGGTTTGCAAAAACAAGTCGTTTTCACAACAGTATTGTAGGGCAGGTTAGCTCCATTTTACTGAAAAGAAATCTGAGCTGAAGTGAAATTTCTAGAGTCATACAGCTTGTAAGAATGTGAGAGGGGTTCCAAATTCAGGTTGGATTTGCCCCACCTCCACAGTGCTGTCTTTTATGCACCTAGTGAAATGTGAAATGTGTTAGTAATTTCTTTAGTATCTGCTTCTTTGGCTTTGTGATTCAGATGGACTAAAGGTCAGTAAAATGCTTTGCAGTCTTCAAGTTTATTAGCTTTGAACTGTTATTTCTTTGCTTGGTGCTCATTGTCTAGATTTGTAAAATGTCTGGAACAACTCAGGTGAACTTCAAGGTTCCTTCGAAATCTCAATCATTTGAACTCCAATCAGATAGATTGGAGCAGGGGTATCAAACTCAAATAGAAATAGATATCTGTAGCCACATAATTGTGTTAGAAAACCCACAAATTAATATTATCTGTGCTGCATTGTATTTTATTTACATTTTATTTCTTTTTTCATTTTATTTATTGGACTGGAAAACAGAATTATTGGAGGAAGACAGTAGAAATTTTTAGGCCTTTCCTCTTCCTGCCTGCTGCTAGGACATTGTGTGTCATTTCTGGTTTCTCTACAAAACTAGGGCCAACCGTAAGTGAAACAAATAGGAGAACTCAGAGCTTTTGTTTGTCTAAAATTCAGACTTCTGGAGCTGAGAAAGATCATGGAGATTATCTTGTTTAAATCAATATCCATATTGTTTTTCTCTCTTTCAACTTATGTTGCTGCCTAAACTGATGACGCCTCTTACTGAGTATGCCTTTTTCCTTCTCCTCTTCTTCATACTTATTCATTCCTTAGTATCTTTTTTCCCCTTCCCTTAAATAGTAAGGGGGTTATCATTTACTTGGGAAATGTGATGATGATTTTGCTAATCAGGTGCACAGAATTTGTTAATGCCTTAATGAGGTGATGGATTAAACTCACATTTGTTTGCCTAGTCAGAGCTCTTGGATATTTTGAAAGTCATTAATGAACAGCTCAAAATGTATTGATTTCTGCAACATTGGTGGCTGAATGGTAGTGGTTTAAGGGCTGTTAGGCTTTTTTGTGATCTCCAGATTAGGCATATAGGTTGAATATAACTTAGATTTGTAGATTACTTTTTAAGGTTTGAAAAGCATTTTCTTCATCACAACGCTATGAAATTAGTAATATAAGTATTATTCCCATTTTACCAATTAGAACACTGAGGCATAAGGTCTGAGGTCACACATCTAGTAAGTGATAGAAACTAGTAGCTCAACTGAGATCTCTTCTGGTACCTGTTCTGACACTCTCCATTGTTTCTACTTTGTTCACATTTAAGTATAATCAGTATTGTTGGAAACCTTGGGGAATAGACAGCATATTATGTGTTCTCTTTTTGACACTAGCATATTCTAACTCAGAAAAGCTGTTTATCGATCTAGTAGCTTTATGGGAGTGAGGAACTCAGGTTTGGGGAGAAAATCAAAGAGTTATTTCCCAGTTGTACTGCACTTGAAAACTGGAAAACAATCTTTTAATAGTAGCTTCCAGTCATATACAGACTTATAGGAATATATTGCACACAACCTAGGCAAGGTAAATCATTTTTTTGTTTTTAATCACTGGATCTTTGGTATTCAGGACTGTTAAGGGCAATATAGTACATTTTATTGTAGTGGGAAATGATTCCTTGTCTTAATCCCTGTTTTATTCTTATTTTAATATCACTTTTGTTTTCACAGCTGAATTTGTGATAAGTCTTGCAGAGAAAAATACAACCTTTGACACTTTTAAAGCTTCTCTCACCAAAAATGGTGCAGAATTCACAGTATGTATGATCTTGAGACTTTCTCATTCTTTTCAAGTTACTCTTGAATTAAAAATGAGACCCTTGTTGGGGAAGAGTTAGGGGTTTGTGTTTCCCAATCAAGTGGTTTGACTGTGATGTTTTCAAATCACCAAGCAGTCATTCAGTTTAATTTGGATTCTTGGGGCAGTTTTCTAGTTAAATGGAGTAAGACTTCCATCATTAAGTCTTTGTGGCAATTTCTTTCCTTGTTCTGTGACTGCAATAATCCAATTCTTCTGAACAGGAACAAATTGCTGGACTATATGGAGGTGGCTGTAAATTGAAAAATAAAATGGTCTTACGAGATCTAAAAATGTAATACTTTATAGATAAGTTGTCTAAAAAATTCTGTAACAACTCTTTGATTATTTTGAACATATAAGAATATTTAAAGATGTAATGTTTTCTACTAGTAATAGTCTGGCAATCTCACTGTGTTAAACTAAGAAGTGTAGCCTCCCACAACTACACATGAATAGTCAACCCATTTAGCAGACATTTATTAAGCATCTGCTATGGGTAGTATTATGTATAAATAAAGTATAGTTCTTGTTTTCAAGAAGCTTCCAATTTAATGCAAGTGATTAGGCCTATATTTCTTTTAGCAGACATTTTCATTCTTTAAGTATATTTGAACAGAAACACAAAGACTCTTATTCTGTGCTTGCTTTCAAAGGACTCTCTCATTAGTAACTTGTTACGCCTCATACAGACCATGCGGCCCCCAGCGAAGCCTTCTGCTAACAAAGGTAAGTCCTGCTTTGAACTGACTGTGATGCTCACAGTGTCTTTTAAAACCTGAGAATCCCAAAATATTTTTTGATGGGATCTTGTTGGCAGCTTTTGAGCTTCCAAATAGCTCCTGCTATTTAAATTTTCCATTTTGTCTAAGGCAAAATTAAAGCAATGGAAGTCATTAATAAATGAGTATTATACAAATAATAATGAAATTATAAAATCTTAATCTTTTCCCCCTTCTCCAATCCACTTAGTATTTTGAACTCAATGTCATATTCAGGTGTGTGTATATATGGATGTGTGAGTGTATATGTGTTTATACACACAAACATACTCATTTTACTGTGGGTGAGATAACAAAATTTGAAACATTTAAAGTTTAAAAAAACCTTTTTTTAGTTTTTTCCCCCCATTTAAAATGATACTGATGTACTTATCTCTTTCTTAGTTTGAGAGGACCTGGGATTAGGAAAAAAATATTAAATATAAGAAAGAGATATGTGTATATCAGTAATATATATATATATATAATAATATTATATATTAGGAGAAGGGGGTATGTGTGGGTCTAAGCTCAGGTCTTTTCAAGGTTGGGGTGATTTGCTGTGCTGCCTGAGCAATGGGATAGAATTATTTATTTCTTCACTTTCTTAAGGCAAGAGAAGAAATCTGAGGGAAAGGGAATTATTTTTTAGAAACCTCTTCTATTTGGGGAAACTTGGTTGGATTAGGTGTTGAAAACTTTGATGCATATTTCATGTTTAATGTTTCCTTAAGTTACTGAAAATATTAAATCTCTCCTGAACTATGGGAAATAAATATGAACCACAACATAGCATTTCCACTCCTGTTTTTGTCCATTTGCATTTTTGATTTTCTTCTCAGGTTATTTTTACCTTATATCTAAGTCCAGTTTTTCTTGGGCAGCAAAATAATTGTTTGAACGTGTATATATACATTGTATTTAACATATACTTTAACATATTTAACATGTATGGATCTGCCTGCCATCTAGGGGAAGGGGTGGGGGGAAGGAGGGGAAAAGTTGAAAAAGAGGGTTTTGCAAGGGTCAATGCTGAAAAATTACCCATGCATATATCTTGTAAATCAAAAGCTATAATTAAAAAAAAGAAAAAATCTACCTTACTGTGTGTTCTTTTCCCTTTTTGTTTTATGAAACAAGATCCAGTTATTAAACCCAAGACAGAAAAGGAGAAGCTCAAGGACCTCTTTCCAGCACTTTGCCGACCAGACAATCCTGCAATTAGGGTACTTATGGCCCAGTTTTTGGAATCATATGAGTTTTGTACAGTTTTTGTGAAGATGTTTCCAGTTGCTTTTATTATTTTCATTCTTACTAAAAATGTTAAAAGGTCTTAAGAAATGTTGGTGAGGATTAATTAAATTAGTAATGTAAATTAATTAGTAATTAAGTTAAGGAAAAATTATAAGAACTGGTGTTTAACCATATGTGTGAAATAATGCTTCTTTTTGTTTGGTCACATGTGTATTTAATTTTTTTTTAATATTCTGGTTTGTCAGCTGCAGTAAGAAAACATATATTGGAGACCTTTAGGATATTTAACATAGCCTTAAAAATAACTTGTGATTTGATATACATGATATTTTAGAAATTAAGCATATGCTTTTCACTTAAAAAATTGTTTGTTTCTCAAGTCCCAGCTTGGTAAAATTTTTGCCATTAATTGAAAACCAGAGAACTGAGTTGTGTTACAGAGATGTATGGAATATAAGAAAAGTGTTCTAAGAACTTTTGTGTCTGTTCATTAACTAGAATAATATCTGAGTCAGAAGTTATCTGGTTCTTTCTGTAGGTTAGCATATAATGTCAGTAACGAGACTTACCTTTTTATAATGCAAGCATCCACTTAATAATTGTAACTATTTTCTCATCACACGACGGCTTCTTAGACCTTTGAAAACAGCACTTGTGCCCTCTCTGAAGTCTTTTCTTCTCTCAGACACTTCAGAGTTCCTTCAGCCATTCTTCCCATAACATAGTTCTAACTCTCATTATACTGATTGTTTATTATGCTCACTTTATTTTATTCAAGGCTCCTTTAGCCTTGGATTCCAAAAACAAGCATTCTAGATATGATCAATGTACAGCAGGACTGTGACCCTTTTTTTAGTCTGGATGCTACTTTTTTTTGTCCATTCTCATCATTTTAAGTTATGTTGGAAATTCTTCCTGGCTCCTTTTCACTTTGGATTTATAGGCTTGAGTGTAATGGAAAGAAAGAACTAGGAGCCAAAAGAATTGTGTTCTAGATGCCATCTTGTACATTGATTGGCAAGGTAACTTTGGGCAGATTATTGAACTTTTCAAATCCTGAGTTTCTCTGTAGAATGAAGGTAGTAATATTAGCCTTGCCCATTTCATATCTTTATGTGAAGATCACATAAAATAACAGTGTACTTTTGAATAGGTTAAATATCTTCAAATAAATGTTAGCTTTTGTATGTGTGTTGCATTTGGGGTTAAGTGTCTTGCCCAGCTAGTATGTGAAGCCAGATTTGAACACAGGTCCTCCAAGGCCACTGCTCTATCCACTGCCATCTAGCTGACTCCCCATCCATGTCTTAATCGATGGTTTCATGAGTTTTTGTGGCCAAACAAAAATTTGAAACCTCTATACCCTCTTCTGGTGATGAACCTCTCTGAACTTAGCCAGTAGGGCTAGTCATTTAATAATAAGTGCACAGTGTATTTCAGGATTTGCTTAAAAGTAGAGCCTGTCAATAGCTTGTGTTTCTTTTCGATATAATCTGTGAAATCAGAGTCATCTCCTTGCTATTGTTAGAGAATCTTGGAGCAAGAATTCAGTAGATTTTTGTCAACGGTATTTTCTGACTGGTATTTTTTCTCACTCTGTTGTTCCTTTAGACCATGCTTGATGAAGATGACGTGAAAGTAGCTGTGGATGTCCTTAAAGAGTTAGACGCTCTAAAGCCTAGTGCTGCAGCACAAAAGCAGAGAGGCTCTGAACATCGGTACTTATCTTTTGGGTTTTCTTTTGGGATTGTATTCCATTTGGCAGTCTAGCCTAGTCTGAATACGTTTCTGGATTAGTCCTCGGGATCTATACTGGCCTTTCACTGCACCGATTTGGCCACTTTTACCATCTACTCCCACTTCCTCCTGACAAATGATTTGTGAACAAATGCTAGGAAGTGTAGGAAATAGAAAAAATTCCTAACAAAAAGTCTTGAAACAAGAAGCAAAGCAAATTTTTGTAAGTTTTCTGATTTGTTTCTAGTGATGGACAACTTTTATGGCTTTTATAGCTACTAATTATCAAAATCACCTCATTTTGAAATATTAATATTTTATGTGGAGGTAATAAAGTTGTGAAACCCTACTGTACTGTATTTGGCCAATTATCCATTTGTAACATTGTTCCTGTTATATATTGCCTGTTTTTTTTTCTGTTAAAAACTAATGATACCCTCTGACTTTATTTCCTCTAATTTCCTGTCCTGTTAACAGTGTTAGATTAGATATCTGAATATTCTAAGAACCTGTTTGTTATTTCTGTTAGTGATAGAACAAAGAAGAAAAAAAGGAGTCGTAGCCGAAGCCGAGACAGAGACCACAAGCGAAGACACCGGTCCCGATCAAGATCCCGTTCTAGGACTCGAGACAGGAATAAAGGGAAATCTAGATATCGATCGAGGAGCAGAAGTCAGAGTCCTGTTAAAGACCGTAAGGACCGTGATAAATATGGGGAAAAGAGCAATGACAGATGGCGAGACAAACATGTGGACCGGCCTCCTCCTGAAGAGCCTTCTATTGGGGAAATTTACAATGGCAAAGTTACCAGTATCATGCAGTTTGGATGTTTTGTACAGCTGGAAGGACTAAGGTAACATCCAAGACCTTTTATGCCCCTTCCAGTGTTAGTCTGAATGTCTTGTGCAATCATTTGGGCTTTTTTTACATTAAAAAAAAGTGGTTTGATTGAAAATCTTTAATATAATCAATCTTCTTTAATCTGTTCAGAAACTGTTTGGTGCTGGCATGTCCTGCCAGAAGGACTAACCCTTTCCTTATTGAGACACAGGTGGAGATGGAACTTAGTTTATTTTTAAGATGCTTCCCAGGGAAGAAGATTTGATGACTTTCTTAAGTATACTTGACTCTCCTTGTTGCTAGGAACTTATATTTTACTTCAAAGTCTTCCATTAGGATTTAATTTTTTTCTTTTGTTTTGCCTGTCATTAGACGGTTGAAATCATGTCATGTAGCTATATTTGTCTTCTACATCTTCCTTTTGTTTTGCACAGGAAACGGTGGGAAGGTTTAGTTCACATCTCTGAGCTTCGTCGGGAGGGCCGAGTGGCCAATGTCGCTGATGTGGTGAGCAAAGGCCAGAGGGTTAAGGTGAAAGTCCTGTCCTTCACTGGAACCAAAACCAGCCTGAGCATGAAGGTAAGGCAGGAGAGAGATTCAGCATAATAGAGGGTGTCTTTGGCAGGTGGGCATTGGGACACTTCTAAATTTGATACCTGAAAACATGAGGGTGGAAAGTAAGCGTAGAGGGTTTTTTGCTTTAGGATGTGGATCAGGATACTGGAGAAGATCTGAACCCAAACCGACGGAGGAACCTTGTTGGGGAAACCAATGAGGAGACTTCTATGAGAAACCCTGATAGACCTACTCACCTCTCCCTTGTCAGTGCTCCAGAAGTAGAAGATGACACTCTTGAAAGGAAACGCCTCACCCGAATATCAGATCCTGAGAAGTGGGAGATCAAACAGGTGGGGGCTCTGTGTTTCCTCTGCATGATTTTAATTATCAACTATTAGAATCAACAGGTTGTCTTGTAAATGGGAGTAGCAAGTTTCAGAAAAGATGAAGGAGGGGAAAAGGAAAGTCTAACAGCAACCCTGAAGAATCAGAAATAATAGTTTCTCACATTTATATAGCATTTTGCAGGCTTTAAGTGACTTCATTACATGCTTTCATTTAATCCTCAATGGATTATAATCTCCCTTTTAGATATGAGGTTACATAGCTAATAATTGGCCTAGTCAGACTGAGAACAAAGGATTTCTTTCTGTTTTGCTATTTAACCCAACTTTGTCTTAGTGGGTGATTTCAATTAATTGCTGAGGCCAATGTGTTGTATATTTTTGCCATTCTCCCCCAAATTACCTTTAATTACCTTTAAACTTTAGTTTAGATTTAAACATTTCTTTATAAAAAACAGACCTAAAAGAATTAGGACATTGACTTCTTGAGGTGGAGGAGAAATGACTTCAGTTCTTCATTAAAACGCTGTATATTCACCTTCATTTAGTTTTTAAACCCCTAAATTATAAGTGATGGTGTTTATCTTCTGTGTAGATGATTGCGGCCAATGTACTTTCTAAAGAAGAGTTTCCAGACTTTGATGAAGAGACAGGAATCCTTCCTAAAGTGGATGATGAAGAAGGTAACAAATCACTTGTGTGTGGGCCTAAAAAAAAAAAAAATCAAGAAGATATATTCATAATCGGGTAAATAGGACTAGCCAGTTTATAGCTTGGTTTGTGTTAGAAAAAAGGTACTTTGAAAGTGCTAAATAAATATTCAGAAAATGTTCAATATGCTTGACTTTGTATAAAAGTACCAAGAAGCAATTAGATTGAGATATGTGTCAACTCTCTGAAGAGCATGGGGAGGGGAAAAGAAGGAAATGATTTTTATTCCTTTAGGTACCAATTAGTTGAGAGACTGCCTTCTTTTAAACCTGATTATTGTTTAGGCCTTTGGCAATATGCTTGATGATGCTGA
The DNA here is from genome assembly GCF_016432865.1 of Antechinus flavipes. Classification (NCBI taxonomy): domain Eukaryota; kingdom Metazoa; phylum Chordata; class Mammalia; order Dasyuromorphia; family Dasyuridae; genus Antechinus; species Antechinus flavipes. The sequence goes on along the minus strand of NC_067401.1, from coordinate 130,143,081 downwards.
TTTCTTTTTGTAAGTAAAAACACCTAGTTTTTGTTAAAAAGAATCTGTGTTTTCTTCTTTTGTTAAATCTTCTTTTTGTGGGGATTTTAGATGAAGATCTAGAGATTGAATTGGTTGAAGAAGAACCTCCATTCCTGAGAGGACATACCAAACAAAGCATGGACATGAGCCCCATTAAAATTGTTAAGGTGAGAAATGTTGGGTTTAACCTGGAAATCTCAGAGGGACTTCATTCTCTTAGGACAAAAAGAATACAGTCCCTTCCCCCCTCAATATATTATTTATTTTTGTCATTCTTTTCTTTTTAATTTTAAATGTCAAATTCTCTTTTTCCTTCTCACTTCTTTACTAACCACTATGAAGACCAAAAAAAAAAAAAAATCATTTATACATGTGAAATATACAAATCCTATTTCCATATTAGCCATATTGCAAAAGAAAGAAAGAAAATTATGCTTCAATTTGTGTTGAGTTCATTAATTCTCTGTCTAGAGAGAACTGATTTTTGTTATAAGTCCTTTGCAGTTGTCTTGAATCACTTTTTGAACAGTATGAACAGAATTGCCAAGTCTTTCAGTTGATCATCATTATAACATTGCTGTAATGACCTCCTGGTTCCTTTCATTTTACTTTGTATTAGTTCATATAGGTCTTACCATGTCCTTTCTGAAAGTACTTTCTGTAAAGGGCTGGAAGTCTGGACAAGTATACTTGAAACAAGGTGTTAACTCAGTGGAATTAATGAGATAAATGTTCTCTAGTTCACATATATACTTAGTACTTCGTATGATGATGTAATGGCTCTCTAACGTGTCACACATAATCAGTATGCTGTAATGACATAATTACAATAAGGCATATAAGGGCTAACAAAAACTGAAAGGGGGACATTCTATCTTTGACCAGTCTTTTGGTGGCTGTCCTGCTTTGATCACTTCTCCACTAAGAACAAGGACTCAGGCTGATCCCAAGGTCCTCCAGAAAGGTTGTCCAGAAAGCTAGCCTGTAAATTACAACTTTCCTCATCATTTCTTATAACAGTAGTTCTTTACAATCGTATGTCTCACTTTGTTCAGCCATTCCCCAACCAATGAGCATACCCTCAGTTTGAAATTCTTTGTCAACACTAAAAGAGCTATTATAAATATTTTTGTGCATAGAGGTCCCTTTCCTTTTCTTTGATCCCTTTGGGGTATAGACCCTAAGTATAGTATATATGTAATAGTGGTATTGCTGGATCAAAGGATATTACAGTTTTATAGCCCTTTGGGCATAGTTCTAAATTGTTCTCCAGAATGGTAAAACTAATTCACAACTCCATCAACAGTTTATTAGTGTATATATTTATCCTCATTCCCTCTAGTATTTGTCATTTCTGATAGGTATGAAGTACCTCAGAGTTGTTTTAATTTGCATTTCTTTAATCAATAGTGCTTTAGAGAATTTTTTCATATGAATTTAGATAGCTTTGATTTTTTTTTTTCCTCATGAAAGCTTCCTGTTCATATCCTTTGATTATTTATCGGTTGGGAAGGGCTTATTTTTATGAATTTGACTCAATTCCATATATATTTGGGAAATCAGAGAAACTTGCGGTAAGATTTTTAAAATATTCATTGTGGTATCTTTTAATGTAGTTTCCTGATCATTTCTTTTAATTAGGTCTGCTTTTTCTGAGCTCATGATTGCTATCTGTACCTTTTTTTTTTTACTTCTGCTGAAGTATAATAGATTTTACTCTAGCCCTTTATTTTAACTTTCTGTGTGTCTTTCTGTTTTAAGTTTGTCTTTTGTAAACAACTTATTATTGGATTCTGATTTCTAATTTATTCTATTATCCAGAGTTCATCCCATGAACATTTAGAATTATGGTTACTATTTCTTTCTTTTTATCCTGTTTTTTTTTCTATTTATCCTCTCTATCTTTATTCTGCCCCTCCTCAGAAATCTATTTTACTACTGATCACTGCTTCTATTAATTCTCCCTTCCTTTTATCAGCTCATACCTCTTATCCCCTTCCCTTCCTCTTAATATGTTGAATTTCTATATATAATTGAGAGTGTGTGTGTGTGTATGTGTATTCCTCTTCCTCTCCCTTCCCCTTCTTCCAATGCAGCTTTCTTTTTCAGTTGTTTTTTTTTTTTTTTGAGATCATCTCAATATAATTAGTTCACTCATGCCCTCTTTTTGTGTACTCCTTCTAACTTCCCTTATAGTGATAAAATTCTTAGAAGCTATGTTTATCATCTTTCCATAAAGAAATATAAACCTGTTTAACTTTATTGAATCCCTTTCTCTTTCATGTTTATCTTTTTAGGCTTCTTTTGACATTTGAATGTCAAGATTTTTTATTTAGCTCTAGTCTTTTCATCAGGAATGCCTGGAAGTCCTCTTTTTAATTAAATCTTTATTTTTTTCCCCATGAAGGATTATACTCAATTTTGCTAAACAGGTGACTCTTGGTTGTAATCTTACTTCCTTTGCCACTTGGAATATCATATTCTAAGCCCTCCATTCCTTTTATCTGGAAGCTGCTAAATCTTGTATGATCCTAACTGTGGCTTCATGATATTTGAATTGTTTCTTTCTGAATGCTTGCAGTGTTTTGTTCTTGACTTGAGAACTCTGAAATTTGGCTATATTATCTCAGAGAGTTTTTATTTTGGGATTTCTTTCCGGAGGAGATTGGTAGATTTTTTTCAATTTCTACTTTGCCCTCTGTATCTAAGATAACTGGGATGGATTTCCTTTATGAAATATGATGTCAAAGCTCTCTAAAAAAAAAAAAAAAAAAAAAAAAAACTATGGCTTTCAGGTAGTTCAGTAATTCTTAAATTATCTCTCTGATTTATTTTCTAGGTCAGTGATTTTTTTGATGAAATAGTTCACATTTTCTTCTATTTTGTCATTCTTTTGATTGTTTTATTGTTTCTTGATAAAATATGGGGTCATTAGCTTCCATTGGAGCTTTTGTACCTCTTTTTACTTTTGACTTATTTTGCTTTTTAAGGAATTCTTTTCTTAAGTGAGTTTTTGTGCCTGTTTTACTGCTTGGCCAGTTCTAGTTTTAGGGTGGGTTTTTTTGGTCCATTTTTTGTGCTGCTTTTACCAAGCCATTAACTCTTTTTTTCATAATTTTCTTGTATCACTCTAATTTCTTTTTCCAATTTTTCTTCTATCACTCTTATCTGTTCTTGAATGCTTCCAGGAATTCTTTTTGGGCTTAGATCCAATTAGAGTTTTTCTTTGAGTGGCTTTTCTTGTAGCTGTTTTCACATTATTGTCTTCTGAGTTTGTCTTCAGTTTGTCTTCTGGTCTTCCCAGCCATTGTTGTGACTTTATGGTCAAATTATCCGTTCTGTTTCTTGACTTTGAAGTTTGTGTTAAGTTTGCATTCTTACCTATTGGTGGGGAGGTACTGTGCCAAGCTTTAGGCTTTTTTGTACCATTTGCAAAGCTAGTTCTGGGAGTCTGCAAGTTTTCAGTGATTCCAAGATAGTGTGGTCCCTGATCTTCTGGCCTGTGCTCTGGTCTTTGCTCAGAAAAGGCCTTTTTCTCCCCTGCAGGTGCAAGCACTAGCTTAGCATTGCATATGAACAGTAAAGTTGTCAGTCAGTGCCAGCTGCACCCAAGGCCAGCAAAGGCATTTCTGACTGATTTTCTGACTCCTTTCCCCTCCTCCTTCACTTTACTATCTCTGGGCTCCTGAGTTGCTGATACCACTCTGAGAATAGTCTTGAATGGTTATTTTATCTTTGTAAGCCATCACCCTTTTAGAGGGGATGCTATAGCTAGAGTTTTCCCAAGAATCAAGATCCTGAGAGTCCTGAAGCACATTTTATCATTGCCATGTGGTTCGTTTTGCTATCACTGCCATTACCTGATTTCTCTGGCATCTTGAAAAATGGAATAATCACCTTTAAGCTTCAGAATACTTTTAAAAGGTTCATTTTTCTGCCAACAGTAAGGCTCCTAATTCAGTTTCAATTGATCAAGGATGAACAGAAGCAGCTATACCCAAAGAAAGAACACTGGCTATAAACTGCTTGCATTTTTGTTTTTCTTCCCTGGTTATTTATTCCTTCTTAATCCAATTCTCCCTGTGCAACAAGAGAACTGTTCGGTTTTACACACATATATTGTATCTAGGATATACTGTAACCTATTTAGCATGTAAAGGACTGCTTGCCATCTGGGGGAGGGGGTGGAGGGAAGGAGGGGAAAAATTGGAACAGAAGCGAGTGCAAAGGATAATGCTGTAAAAAATTACCCTGGCATGGGTTCTGTCAATAAAAAGCTTAAAAAAAAAATAAAAAATAAAAGTAAGGCTCCATTTCAATTCAGGAAACCTTTTCTTAGTGCCTCCTGGGTGCAGAACAGGTGCTGGAGGGAGACACAGTTTATCTCTGATTCTGTCCCTTCTCTTAGGCAACCTAGAGGCTGGTAGGGGAATTGAAGGATAAGCTGCTTGAGTGGGGTAGGACCTCAGACAGGAATGCTCATGGGTTTTTCCTCCCATTCTAGAATCCCGATGGCTCCCTGTCCCAAGCAGCAATGATGCAGAGTGCTTTGGCGAAAGAAAGGAGAGAACTCAAACAGGCCCAGCGTGAAGCAGAGATGGACTCCATTCCTATGGGACTCAACAAACACTGGGTGGATCCTCTGCCTGATGGTATGAGCCTGGGGGAGAAATGCAATTAAATGTTTTCTTGTTGAAGCTCCCAGGGTTAGAAGAAAGACATGAGTGGTCCAGGTTGGAAACTAATGCTCCTTGTTTTTTTGATGGGCCTTAATTTCATTGTTGAATTGTCCAGTTAAAACAAGGTCATCTTTATAAATGATTAAAACTGAAGCGAATTCTTTATTGATGGGGGTGGTGTTCTGAAAGTTGTTTATTTGCCTAGGAAAATGTCCCACAGGGAAAATACTTTGTTTTTGCTGGAATTGAACATTTTCTTATGATTTTTTATGCCACTATCATTTCCCAAATGCTTTAAAAATATTATGAAACAGCATTTGATTCAGTAGAGTAAAACACCTTTAAAGATTTTCTTCCAGAAAGGTTTCTCTTCTCCATATTCAAAATCATTCTAAATTCCTTACATGATATAACATTAAAAATAATCAGACACTTGTTCCTTAAATATCTCATCTTAAACATCAGGTGGAAAATAAAATGAAGATGTATGGTCACCAAAGGTGTTTGATGTTTGGCATTGTCAGAGCACATCCATTGCAGAGCCCTTGTTGAGGAAGGATTCCTCCTGATAGTAAGATGTTCTTGAGAAAATCTTGTGTCTAATGGTGTGCTGATTGCATCCATTCCTGGAACATTGCTGTCTCCTAGGAGACAGAATCACCTCAAAAGAGTTTTAGTCTGACATTCTGTATTGGAAAGAACAAGTAGATGAAGACTGTCTTTTGTCTGATCTTGTTCTAGAGGATACCCATCTGTGTGTGTGTGTATCCACATGTGCACCTGGTCTAGGAAAATACAGGCTGGTCATGTGGCAAGCTTGAGGAATGATGGGTTGTGTGAGCATGCCATTGCTATCTTAACTGATATCAGGAGAAAACAAGACTGATCTCCATTGAGTTGGGTAGACTCTCTGGTGTATTTATAGGAGATATTGAACAAGAGTCATTCAGAATGAGCAAGCATGAATAGGTTGTGATAAGTGTCTTTGGGACAGCTACGGGCCAGAGTGCCAGGCTAGGAGTGGCTAGGCTGGAGTCAGGAAGACATGATCCTGAGTTCAAATCTGGTCTCAGACTCTTATTAGTTGTGTGATCCTTGGGCAAGTCACTTAATCCTGTTTGCCTCAATTTTCTCATCCTTAAAAAAAATATTGAATAGCAAAAATGCATCATTGGAGAGAATGTATACATTGAAGAAAGCACAGATATATTTGCGTATTTAAAAACATTTAACAATAACTGATCCCCCATAGAACTCTTTTGTAACAAACAAAAATGGTTAGCAAAACAATTTGACACAGCAGCAAGGACAGGTAGCATATCCAAACTCTTTACTTTTCTGTTGAGAGTAGAAGAAAGGGTGTTTCATCATTTGTTTTCTAGAACCAAGATGACCCGCAGACATTGTGTGTAACCTGAAGTCTGTTGCCATTTATATTATTCTAGCCATTGTTGGGATTGTTTTCCTGGTAATAGAAAGCAAAATTTTAAGAATTCTGAGCTGATAACTAGATTTTGCAGGGATTTCAGGCTAATTGAAATGTGTACTGAGCTTCACCTAGCTTGTTAGTTTTGTACTCCGGGCTGCAGGCAGTGGAGAAGTGTATTTGGTGTCTTGCTAAATGCTTTGTTTTTCTCTCTAGTGGATGGAAGGCAGATTGCTGCCAACATGCGGGGCATTGGAATGATGCCTAATGACATCCCAGAATGGAAGAAGCATGCTTTTGGGGGCAACAAAGCATCTTACGGTAAAAAGACCCAGTTGTCAATCATTGAACAGAGGGAGAGTCTTCCCATCTTCAAGCTTAAAGAGCAGCTTGTTCAGGTGAGAAGTTATTTTATGGCCAGGTGGAGAAAGAGTTCTCCTAAAAAGGAGAGGAGGCCTTTTGAGGGCAAGGTTCTCTTGAAGAGAGCATGTAGGAATCTAATGATGATTTTCAAAATGTAGAGTAAGACATGCTTAAAGGAATACAATTTAAGTATGAAAACATTTTTTAAAAAATCTTTGTCTCATAAAACCTGTCCTCTATTAAAAATGAATACAGTTGAACCTGGAAAGTAGAACAGATTTCTCATTTGTCAGGATGTTGTGCTAAGTGGACCAATAATAGTACTGGACCATATACAATTGTATTGGATTGTAAACTATTGAGTTAGGGCAAAAAATTGTGTTTCTCTCAGATGGAGATATTCCAACAATTTCTTAATCTGTTTTTAATGCATCTTAGGCTGTTCATGACAATCAGATCCTGATTGTTATTGGAGAAACAGGTTCTGGGAAGACAACACAGATCACACAGTATCTTGCTGAGGCCGGTTACACCTCCAGGGGGAAAATTGGATGTACACAACCTCGAAGGGTTGCAGCAATGTCAGTGGCCAAAAGAGTGTCTGAAGAATTTGGATGTTGCTTAGGACAAGAGGTAAGAGGCCAAAGAAAGCTGCTTCTGATTGGCTTGGTGAAAATCTGGGAAATCTGAATTTTACTGTGTTCCTCTACTAACAAATAAATTAACATCTGGTTATGTAAGAGAACTAGTTCACCTGGATACCCTGTTGTAGTCCCTTGAAGAGTGTAGTGAGAAGGAAATTTAGGTTTAAGTGGGAAATTCTTTCTTGCCTGTTCCAGGTGGGTTACACTATTCGTTTTGAAGATTGCACCAGTCCAGAAACAGTCATCAAGTACATGACAGATGGGATGTTGCTCCGGGAATGCTTGATTGACCCTGATCTTACTCAATATGCAATCATCATGTTGGATGAGGCTCATGAGAGAACAATTCACACAGATGTGCTCTTTGGATTGTTGAAAAAGGTACCTAGATAGCTCCTGGGGGTGCCATCTTCCAGAAGAAGGGAGCAGGATTGGTGGGAAGTTGAGGGAGAGATGATTGGTCTCATGATAGATTGTGAAAATCATCTTCTTTTGCTTGTGTGCTTTAATATAACCTGAGCCCTTTTTTTCCTTTTTCAATAGACAGTGCAGAAACGGCAAGATATGAAGCTGATTGTTACTTCTGCAACATTAGATGCTGTGAAATTTTCCCAGTATTTCTATGAAGCTCCCATTTTCACCATTCCAGGCCGAACATATCCTGTGGAAATTCTCTACACTAAAGAACCTGAGACAGATTACTTGGATGCCAGTTTGATCACAGTCATGCAGATCCATTTAACTGAACCACCAGGTGAGAAAGAAGATGGGACTGTTTTACTTCTAGGATAACATATCTGCTATGAATGAATCTCTTCTCCAGCACTGATCTCTTGAAGGGCAAAGGTTTCATGAGAAATGTAACTGCCAGCTACTGGTTGACTTTCCTGCCTAAATACCATGACTTATTCCATGCAGGTGACATCTTGGTGTTTCTGACTGGTCAGGAAGAGATTGATACAGCCTGTGAGATTTTATATGAACGCATGAAGTCCCTGGGACCTGATGTACCTGAATTAATCATCCTCCCTGTGTATTCTGCTCTACCAAGTGAGATGCAAACCCGGATCTTTGACCCAGCTCCTCCTGGTAGCAGGAAGGTAATATCCAGTTGATTAACATTGCTTATGTCACTGATGTTTTTGGAGTTGTCATGCTGAGAATTGCTTCCTGTTCTCTTGATATATATTGGACCATCTGACTGTTCCTCAGTCATCTTTGCTAATTCTTCATTCAAATCATCCCTGTTCCCAATGATTTTTTTCTCAAGGCTCTATGCTGAGCCCTTTTCTCTTTCTGTTCTGCTACATCACTTGATCTCATCAATTCCTATGAATTCAGTAATCATAGATCTATACAGATGATTCTCAGATCTTTCATAATCCTAGTCTCTTTTAGCCTACAGGCCCACATCACAAGCTGCCTGCTAGATATTTTGAAGCCATATATCCATGACCAAATTATCTTTCCCCTCAAAAGCTACCTTTTTTCAAAATTTTCCTATAACTTTTGAGGGCATTGCCATTCTCTCAGTCACCCTATTTACAACCTTGATGTCATACTTGACTCCTCACTGTCACTCACTCCATATATCCAATCATTTGCCAGAACTTAACATTACTACTTACACAATATTTCTCATGAATATTCTTGCTCTCCACTTACATAGCTACCACTTAATTCAGGACTTCATCACCTCTATTGCAGTAGCCTTTTTAAAAAGTACATTTTTATTGATATAGTTTATCTTTACTTCACTTCTCTTTCCCATTGTCTAGTCATCATATGTAATAACTATATTTTTGATCTTTCACTCTTATCTCTTCTTTGGGGCCTAGTTCAGTGCTTACATTTTTGCATCATTCAGTTTCCATTATTGTTATAGTTGTGTATTTTGTTTTCTTGATACTGCTTTACTTTATTTGATATCAGTTCATATAGGTCTTTCTGTGCGTTTCTGTATCCTTTATGTTTATGATTTTTTACAACATAGAATCTATTACATTCATATGCTGTTTGTTTCACCATTCTCAGTCACTAGGCATCTACTCTTGTTTTCTTATCTTTTGTAAGAACTTGGAAATTTAATTTTTTTTCATTCAGTAAAACTTTGATCATCTCTACCCTCTTTATTCCCCAATGAAGAATAAAGGAAGAACAAAATCCCTGTTAAAAACATATATTGTCAAGCAAAACAAATCTCCATGTTGGATATGACCTAAATAAATAAATACATGTATGTATATGTGTTTACATGTTTATATATGTCTGAAGAGAGAAATATAAAATCAGGGTGCAGAATGGGGTGTGAATATGTGTGTAGGGAAGGGAGGAAGGGGGAGAAAGGGAGAGAGGGAGAAAGAAAGTGAGAGTTATGTCTCATCATTGGTCTTCTAGAATCTTGACTGGTCATTATAACGATCAGAGTTCCTAAGTCTTTCATTGTATTAATTGCTGCCCTGGTTCGGTTCACTTCATTCCACAAATGTTCCTACAAGTCTTCCCAGTTTTCTCTGAATCTGTTCCCTTCATCATTTCTTATAGCACCATACTATTTTATCATATACTATTTTATCATACTTACATATCATAAGTTGTTCAGCTATTCTCCAGTTGATGAATACCTCTCCTGTTTCTCATTTTTACAACTTCAAAAAAGTGATGTAAATATTTTTGTGCATTCTTATTTAGAGGTTTTTGTTTAGGACTAATCTCTCATTTAATCTGCCTTTCCTCTAATTTCCTCTTATTCCTTCCCCTATTTCCTTCTTCCTTTTGTTTCTATTTTCCTGTTGAGTGACATATTATTCCTGTGTCCAACTTTGCATAAATGGATATGTTTGTATTTTGACCAATTCAGATTAAAGTGATAATCAAATTTTAGCTATTCTCTCCTTTTCCTCCTCCTCCTCCTCCTCCTCCTCCTCCTCCTCCTCCTTGTTATTCTTAGTTTTGAGATAATTTTTCGTTGCTTTTCTCCACTTAGTGTAATCTTCTTCCCCTCTTTTTCTACTTTTTTTTCAAATTCATCAGTCTATTTAAACTTCCTCTCTGATTCCTGGTGATAATAGGAAATTTTCATTTGGGGCCATCTTTGAGAAGATGACTGATGAATTCTCTCTATGTCCATGTTGCCCTCTTGTTCTAAGAGTTCTGGGCCATTTTCTTTTAAGCTTTCTTGAAATAAAATGTCATGGTATTCAGGTAATCTAATGATTCTTAAAATTTTGGGGGGTTTGTTTTTGCTTTGAAATACTTTTCTCTTTTTTTTGAGGATTTTCAGTCTTTGATTTTGTTTTAATATTTCTTATTGATAAATGGAATAATTTGCTTCTTCTTGGTCCATTCTGACTTTCAAGGAGTATATTATCTGGGCAAAGTTTGGTGTCTCTTGTGGCAAACTGTTATTCCCTTTCCAGTTCTTTTTTTAATGTTCTTTTTTCTTTTTTAGTTTTATACTCTTATCACTTTAATTTCATTTACAAACCGTTCTTTCATCTTTTCCAGAAATTATGGTTGAGTTTGTGCCAAAACTATGTTTTTCTTTGGAGCTTATTTTGGAGTGTTCTCTTCTTCTGGATTTGAATCTTGAGTATCCTTGTTACTAGCTTTTCATAGTAGGATCATCTTTGCTTTTCTCATACTTCCAGCCTATTTCCTGACTTGAAACTTGATGTTAGGGTCAAGCTCTGCATTTTGGTCCTGTTGGTTGCTTTCTTGGGTTGTTGAGTACTGCATTGTTCCAGGACCAGGGACAATCCATGTGGTTTGCTCTGTGGCAGTCTGATTGCTTTCCTCCTGGTCTGAGCTCTGTAAGCTTCTGACCTGGTTTTAGCTCTGAGGAACAATAGATTGCTGCTGAACTGTCAGCCATCAGAGAAGCTCTGCTAGTACTGAATGATGCTGCTTTAGGCTTCCCTTTGGTCTGTGGTTTCTGCCCTGGTATTTCTCTGCAGACTTCAGGCTGAGCTCTGCTCTGTTCCTGGGGGTCCAAGGCACATTGCAACTGCCTGCTTCTCTCTTAGCCTACTCCCCAAAGCCCAGTTCTGCTCCTTGCCTCCCTTCAGCATAGGTCCCCTCCTTTTCCCACCCTGGATCTCTGGTGACAGAGTTGTCAGTTGGCATAACTCTTCTTGTGCCTTGCACAAGGTCCCTGTGCCCAGGATGAATCTGGTATCTCTTCTTGCCCTGGGGCTTTGCTTCTCCCCAAGTAGAGTGCTTGTTTCTGCTCAGTGCTCAGTCCTTTCCCTAGTGTCCACAGGCCTCAGTCTTCCCTAGCAGCAGGATTCACTCTGCTGTGTTTTTTAGATCTGAATGGAGAAGTTGTGAAGTTTTGTCTATGGGTGCTTGCTGTACTTCTTGCTTCTCTACCATCTTGGTTCCCTGAATTCTATTAGCCTTTTAATTGATCTGTGATCCTCAGATCTCAGTGCTTATCACAGAGCTGACCCTAGATAGTTGCTTAATAAAGTTCGTTGACTTCATTGACTTTTTCCCACTCCAGTTCATTGTCTATAGAATTGTTGATTTTCCTAAAGTATGACCATCTTCCCCCTTCCCTTTCCCTCCATCCAATGACCTCCTCTTACTTTCAGGTTCAAAATAAAGTCCTTCTTTTAGCATTTAAAGGCTTTTTACCATCTGGCTCCTTCCTACCTTTTCCATCTTAGCTGCATGCAACTTTTCCTCACCTCTATCTCCTACAATCCTGACTTCCTTCAAGACTCAGCACAGATCCTCCCAGGGGGACTTTATTGGTGCCTCTCCTGTCAGCTTAATCTAACATCCCTCCTTTTTCTGTATCTTATTCTTATTCACTTGTTTTTCAGTTGCATCTGACTCTTCATGACCTTATTTGGGCTTTTCTTGGCAAAGATACAAGGGTGGTTTGCCGTTTCCTCTTCAACTCAGGGTTAAGTGACTTGTCCAAGGATCATCTCCAGCTAGGAAGTGTCTGAGGTCAGATTTGAACTCAGGAAGGTGAATCTCCTGACTCCAGGCCCGGTGCTCTTCTTGTTATGCCACTTAACTGCCCCTTTCTGTTTCTTTTATGTTCTGATTTATTTGCAGGTTGCTTTCCCCCATTAGAATGGACTCTCCTGGAGATCTGGGACAATATTTTTGCCTTCTTCTTTTCCCCAGGGCCTAGCACAGTTTATGACCCCATAGTAAGCCCTTAAAAGGTATTTGTTGATCGATCGATGGCAGCTGTCTTTTCTAAGCATTAAGTTTCTGTGGCTAAGCTGTAGATAGGCAGTCTTTGGGGAGCAGTGTGATGCTGGCATGCTGTAAGCTGTGCTATAGCCTCCTAGCAGTGACTTTTCCCAAGGCATCATCTTTTATTAGCTAGACTTCTGGGTAGAAGAATTGTGGTAGTGCCAAGGCGAGACTAATAACCTTTTAGATCATGTATATTGCTACACCCAGCTGATGAAATTTCTCAACCTCCTTTTATGGCTGGAAAATTTTCTCCCATGTTCCACATATGTGAAAAGCCCATTTTATAGTTTAGGTGTCCCTGAGGGCAAGAGAAAAATCTCCTTTTGCATTGGCTAATGTGATACTAGAAAATCGTTGCTTTCCCAAGGCACTGGAAAAATTAAAATTTTAGTAATTGTCATAGGGTCTTGACAGCTAGATAGCAATTTTATCCAAGTGAAATGGTCTTTGATCAGTTTTAGTTTTTCTTCCCCTCCCTCCCCCCCTTCCCCCTCCTTGTTCTTTTTCTCTCCAGCTCAGGGATGATTTTTCCTCCTCACAGAATGTGTGAGCTGGAAAAGACCTCCTCCTTTTCCCCTCTCCCTACTATTCCCTAATCCTTCCCAGATAGAATTGTCTTCTCTATTCATCAGTTCGAACCTCTAGAGGGGAGATGTTATATATTTCCTTGGTGATGTGTCTTAGTGTCTCATACTCTTTTGAATTGCAAAGTTTTGCATATCTGCATTACTCTTTGAGCAGAAAAACAGTCTGCCACAACTAATTGTGCTTCTCACCTGCAGGTTGTAATTGCTACCAACATTGCTGAGACATCTCTGACTATTGATGGGATCTACTACGTGGTGGACCCCGGGTTTGTGAAGCAGAAAGTGTACAACTCCAAGACTGGAATCGATCAGCTGGTGGTGACTCCCATCTCTCAGGTACATAGGCTCAGCCCTCTTAAGAGTAGAGGTCAGCTCTCAGATGGGACTCACCAGCAGATTTCCTAAAAGATTTGGTTGCTTTTCTTAAAAGTTTTTGCATGTTCTGCTTTTGGGCTTTACAGTGTTTTAAGGATAAATTTTCTAAGTGATGACGTTATACCTTTTAAACTGGCTGAGGGGAGTGTTTTGGGGATGTGCTTGTGCATTTTAAATATATAGAATGATATTTTTCAGTTTCTAAAATTGTAGCTCCTTTTCAGAACTACTGATATGGACTCCACCATACTCTAGCCTAGCTTACCTAGGTGGAAGAGCACATGAAAAAAATACATAGATACAAATGACCAAAACACTAATAATTTTTGGCAGATTTGTTTTCCCGGTAATAGTAACATTCTACTAATCAAATTTTAACAGCAAAGAACCATATTAGAGAAGCAAATTGAAAAATTGTTGCTGTTAACCATTTTTGTTTCAGTGGGAGACTCGGAGCCTCTTAGACCATCAGGGCCGCTCAGCAGGAGTATTTTAGAGAATCCCCCTCATCCAGTCAGCTGGATGTCATTCTAAGGTGCTGCTTTTTAGGGTGTTTTTCTGGATCATGTGGGCTGGGTGCAAGCTGAAAGCACTTAGCTTGTCCCAGTCAGTCTTTCCTCCAGGGACTGCCTTTTTGTTTGCAGCTGCAGCAGAGGTTTGCACAGCCTGGCACTTCTGTAGTTCTGCTGCTAGGGCTTAGAGGCTGCTCTGTCAGGGCAACTCTCCTGCTCTAGTCTTTGCCAGGCTGCTGTGCCCATAGCTGTGCTGCAATTGATGTCAGTAATTGCTTCATTGTGTATCATTCTTCAGCGGCTGTTTAAGTATTCTGCCATAAAGAGAATGAGAGTTAGGACTTTCCTGGTCTTAGAAATGATCTGAATGGTAGTGGAATAAACCAGGCCCCATTTATGATTTTGCTAGTAGTTTGTTGCCTGCTCATAATGCTTTTCTCCCACCTCAGTAGCTGTTAAACAGGTGTGCTGTTTCTTCTTGTTCACCTTTCTAGGCACAGGCAAAGCAGAGAGCAGGGAGAGCAGGAAGAACAGGGCCTGGAAAGTGTTACAGGCTCTACACGGAACGTGCCTACCGAGATGAAATGTTAACCACCAATGTGCCTGAGATCCAGAGAACTAATTTAGCCAGCACGGTGCTCTCTCTCAAGGTAGCCATCATGTCCCATTGCATGGAATGATGTTGTCATTCAGTCATTCACTTGTATCCAACTCTTCATGGTTCTGTGGACCCACGCTGTCTGTGGGGTTTTCTTGGCTAAAATTCTGAAGTAGTTTGCCATTTCTTTCTTCAGTGGATTAAGGCAGAGTTCAGTCACCAGTATGTGTGTGAGGCTGAATTTGAACTCAGATCCCTCCAAGCCCTGTCCTGGCACTCTGTCCACTGAGCCATATAACTGCCTCCAGGTATGAGTGTTAGCACAACCAGTTAGGAAGCTTTTAGTAAATTAAGCTCAGTTTCATGAATCTCCTTTAATACTTAAGTAACATCAGAAACCAGTTATTTTGTGTCAAATGCAAATGGCTGAAATTAGGGGTTGCATTGTAGCCAATATGTCTTCTCTAGCTCCTTTTTCTTTTTTGGAATTACAGCACATTGATCATTTGAGTTTTTAGCGTTTCAGTTAATACCATTAACAAATTTGAAAAATGTCATTAATATCAAACCAAGATCCTATGACAGTATAGCTTCTTAAAGAGTCTTAGTTTTCAAGCTCTTTCTCTACTGTTTTGAAAAGTCAAAACAAAACAAAATAAGAACACACACACACACACACACACACACACACGAAATTAAAACTAAGCTATAAGATCAGAATACAGACTGGTCCTTTGGGAGCTTAGTTTTCATTCTGAATAATTTCTCTTCCTTTCCTAGTCCTCAGTGGAGAGCTTCATTCTCTCTTGGCAGTGGCAGCTGCATGAGTAATTTCCCAGATGATGGCATTGTCCCCACGACAGTTGATGTTACTCCGGAGCCCTGTCATTTTATTGGTGCAGAATGCTCCACCAAAATTTATTATTTATCCTCTGTGAGAGGGGGGAGGACAGAGCTTCAGGAAAAAAATTTGCCACCTCTCTGCTTTCCTAGCAAAGGGGTTGGGATGACCAAAATGACTGTTCATTCAGTAAGACAAGTACAGTGAATATAACTCTTAGGATCTTTAGGGAATAGAAAAGAAATAGAAAACATTGCATCTGTCCTTGAGGTTGTTAAAAGCCAACTAGAGAAATTAAATAAGACAGCACACCATCTATTCTGGGGCATGAATTTTGAATTTCTGTGAAATATTACCCTTTGCTGAAATCTAATCAGGATTTTTGGAAGGTGAAATGATGATGTGTTTCTTTCTTCTAACCCCCTGGGGCCCATTCTTTGGCTTGTTGGCTACTGTTAATTTCTGTGGTCATCTTTCTGTTTTGCACTTGAGGAACCAAAGGAAATATCTGAAAGTCTCTGCTGGGCCCCTGGAAATAGATCTTTGGGATGGCCATTAAATGGGGTGATGGTGTTTCTATCCCTTCTAATCTAGGCTATGGGCATCAATGATTTGCTTTCCTTTGACTTCATGGATGCTCCCCCAATGGAAACTCTGATTACAGCCATGGAGCAGCTGTATACATTGGGAGCCCTGGACGACGAGGGCCTGCTCACCCGTCTGGGCCGCAGGGTAAGTCACGGTCCGGCCTCACAGCCCCCTTCCTCACCCCTCTTTCCCTGTCAGAGAGCACTTGGGGGTCCCTGGGTGGGCACGGATTCATTCTCAGCCTGTCCATCTCACTTGGTCACCAGATATCAGCCAGGAGTCCTGCTTTATTTCTAGAAGAAGTGCATCCTTTCCCTAGGCTAATACAGTCTGGTCCGAATCGATTTCCCCCAGTGTGAGTTTTATGGGCCCAAAGCTTAGTCTTGGTGAATTGCCACCTGCCTCCTGACAGCTATTTATTCTTCCGCCCTTTCAGATCGGGGAGGAGGGTTGGGGAGGCTGTTCCCAGGGTGGGTCTTCCTGCCTGCCCACCAGGGAGGCCTTCTAGAGAAGAGTAGAGCAGTGTCTTTTTCTCCCTCTAGATGGCGGAGTTTCCCTTGGAGCCAATGTTGTGCAAAATGCTGATCATGTCTGTACATCTGGGTTGCAGTGAGGAGATGCTCACCATTGTGTCCATGCTGTCAGTGCAGAACGTCTTCTATAGGCCCAAGGTGAGGGGTGAAGGCATGCATTCTTAGTGCGTCCCCTCGTGACAGGCACACTGAGCTGACTTTGGGGGGAACCTTTTTTGGAGGAGGCCTGGGAAATGGCATTTTGGATCTGGGATTGAGTAGGAATGAGTACCTGTGGTGAAAAAAAAAGAATAATTTTGTGCTCTATTGATTGGCAGGACAAACAAGCCCTTGCAGATCAGAAGAAAGCCAAATTCCATCAAACTGAAGGTGACCACCTCACTCTCTTGGCCGTGTATAATTCTTGGAAGAACAACAAATTTTCCAACCCCTGGTGTTATGAAAATTTCATACAGGCTCGCTCCTTGCGCAGAGCCCAGGACATCCGTAAACAGATGTTGGGCATCATGGATAGGTGAGTCTAAAATCTGTCTTTTCTTCCACTGTGCAAGACCTAGAATCATTTACTGCAGAATCTTTTGGAGTGACGTGTCATAGAGTGAGTGCTTCTGTTCTTTTACCATGATTATTGTCCTTCTAGTCCCTTTACATACAGCTGCCAACCTTCTCTCACAAAAATCCAAAAAACAAGAACAAAAAAAAAACAACAACTGGCATACACCAACAAAAAAACCATCTCTTGATCTACTCCATTTTTTAAAATGTCTATTCTTTTGTTACAAATGAGTGTGGTGATGCAGATTTTTGCTTTTAAAAGTTCCACTGTGATTACAAATAATAACACATAATTTTACAAACCTAATGGAAGAAATTGGCCTTAAATCAGAACCTTAAAAGTAAAAATTCCTATTTTAGAAAAGTACCTGAATGATTTGGACTTATGCTTTGCCCAATCTGTAAAGCAACTGTCCCTCTTTGATATTTAGTGGTGGAAGTAGGAATTTCCTAGTGGGAGTAGGGAGAGGAGCTATATTGAATATGTGGTTATAAGTGTTTGACCAATATCTGACAACAGACTCGTCCCATGTCTTTCTTCTGTTTTCCTTTGTTCTGCTATGTAGACATAAGCTGGATGTGGTGTCCTGTGGCAAGGCAACAGTCCGTGTACAGAAAGCCATTTGCAGTGGTTTCTTCCGAAATGCAGCCAAGAAAGACCCACAGGAAGGCTACCGAACTTTGATTGATCAGCAGGTGGTCTACATCCATCCCTCCAGTGCACTCTTCAACAGACAGCCAGAATGGTAGGCCAGAATACATAATGTAGGGCACTCTTAATTGGTGGAGATATCCCATCTGTATATTTTTTGTGTCTAAAAAGGCAAAGCTCTATAAATGTGCTGCCTTCCAGGGAAAGTCTTGATTTCTTTTTATTTGTAAATAATTATGTGAGATCCCTTCACAGTATGGATAAATTTTCGCTTAAATTTACAAAGCTAAAATATGTATCTCTGTGCTCTTTTCCAGCACTTCTTCTAGTGCTAATATTTCTAAGAGGATCAGAAATACTAGTTTGACCTCTACAGGTCTTATAGGGAAATCATATTTTCTTCCAGTTCTTATTAATCTAATTGATTTTTCTGAGGCTGTGTATCTCTGGGTATATTCACAATTATCCTAATGTGAATATTCACCTTTGGTGTGAGCCACTAATTTGCATGATAGATAAGATTCTTTGGTTCATAAAAGCCAAATTTCACCAGGTTTCTTAAAACTTTTTCCATTTGTGACCCCTTTTTTGCCTGAGAAATTTTTATGTGATCTTAGGTATATAAAATAAGTTTGCAAATCAAGCATTTGCTGATAATAAATCATAATTTTGCAACACATTCAGTTATAAGACCGCACATAGGGTCAAGATCCACAGTGTAAGATGCTGGGGTCTATCGTGCAGTGGTACATTAATGGTAAGTAGAGTTTGGTGGAATAAAAAACAAGATGGAAACCAAAGGGTGAACAGGTATGGTTTCATAGGTTTTGTTGTGGACCAAGGTCACATAATATTGTAGTTTTAAATTTTGTGTTCATCTGTCCGCAGGGTGGTATACCATGAGCTGGTGCTGACCACCAAGGAGTACATGCGGGAGGTCACCACCATTGATCCCCGGTGGCTGGTGGAGTTTGCTCCGGCCTTTTTCAAGGTCTCAGACCCCACAAAGCTCAGCAAACAGAAGAAGCAGCAGCGGCTTGAACCCCTCTACAACCGGTATGAGGAGCCAAATGCTTGGAGGATCTCCCGTGCTTTCCGGCGGCGGTGACAAGGGAGCCATTGACTGTGGCACAAAGTATTCCGTTTTGAGTTCTCGCTGGAGGACTGAGGCCCAGGACTCCAGTGACTTTTGTTTAAAACCCCCTACCAGGAGCACAGCCGTCCTTGAGTTGAGAGGCCTCAAAGCCAAAACAGGACATCCTGACCTGCACTCTCATTTATTTTCTTATGATGAAAGCCTCAGAAGACAGGAACTCACCCTGGCCATGAAATACATGCCACCCCCTTGGCTGGGCCGAGCTTGTGAGGAGCAGGTATGTCCCATCTTTTTCTGCAGAGCTGGACCAGGACGAATTGTTACATTTCTGAACAGCCTGTGCTACAAGATCCTCAGGTCAGAGGACTCTGACAAGCCGCCCATCAACCCATTGCTTTTTGAGAACTTGGAGCCCTTTGGTGGCACTGCCCAAGCTTTCCATCTACTTTCCAACCTGTTTCTTCCAGCTTAACTCTTTGAAAATATGTATTTGTTTATTTTTAAATACATTTGTATATATTTTTTTCCCTGCAGTTTTTCTTTTAGCTAAAACGTTAGTATATTGGCCAGTCTTGAGGGGAGGAGGATTTAGAATGTGCAACTTGGGAGCACATGGTAGAGGATCTCTGCATTTCTCTGCCCCCCCACTTTCCCTCCCCCCCCCCCCACTCCCCTTTCCCAGAATCAAAGCCCTTCACGCCTGGGCTGGACTTGAGCAGGACACACATGTCAGCCTGGGAGTCTTGTCTTTCAGCGCCGTCTCTAGCATAGTTAAGAACTATAGGTCACCCAGTGATTAACCACATCCATTTCACAGAACTCTCCAGTCTAGAGGTCTGAGTGGTTACAGATGTTGAATATGGGGGGATTTTCCTCCTATACAATGTGTAATGTGTCTTATTTCCTCTTCAAAAATGCTAGGTGACATCACAACTTTTTATTTTATTTAATTTCCACTCCCATCACTCCCTTCCACAAAACAGGCCTAATATTCCCCCAGGAACTCTTGTGAATTTTAACAAAGAGGCTTTCTATGGCAAAACACACGTGGCCACACAAACACCTTCTTGGAGATGGTTTGTGGAAGCTTAACAGCTGCACTCTAGATCCTTCTGAAGCAGGACTTGAATTTCCTTTTTCCCTGCTCCCCTTTCCTAGAGCTTTGTGTGGCCATGCTTCATCTGTGCTCACTCTTTCTCTGACCCCAGAAGGGCAGATGCAGCCCTGTTTGTAGTGGACAGCACCTGTATGAGACATTGTGCTTTGAGAGCTTCTGGGAAACAGAAAGGGCTTCCCAGAAGTGGTCTTGTGTGAGGCAATCGTCAGGGCCTACAGTGTGTCCTAGGATGGTTCAGATGTGGAGTCTGTCTCCCACTGTCTGAGCTATCACTGATCTTTAACTGATTCTAAATTCTCTCCATTGGACTTCAAGTGGTCATTAGACCCTGTTCTCTGAAAGGAAAACATCTCTCCCTTCACTGCTGTCTTGTTTATTGGTTGGGCCTCCATCACTGGCTTTGCTTTCCCTTCCCTCCAGTTAGGAAAGGGAGATCAGGTTTAAATGCGGTTTAGAGAGGGAATCAGAGGTCTGTGAACTGACTATACTTTGTGCGTCCTGGGCAGACTTATGACAATCTCATTTCTGTTAAATGAGAAAATTAGGCTTAGATAATCTCCAAAGTCGTTTCCAGTTCAAAACCCTCAGTCTTCTGTGCTGCTAACTTGTGGAAGAGTAGCAATTAGAACTGGCAATATGTCCATATCTGTGCCTGCCTTCTTGCTTTTTCTTTGCCCCTAAATTGAGCTGAACCCTTTTTGAGCAAATCTGACAATCCTGGGGAGCCAGAGTCCCCATTTAGGAATTGCTTGGGGCTGAGGTGGCAGGAATTACTTAAGGAGCTGAGGAGGTTCCCCCTGTCCCCTTATGAGGTACATCTTTTCATTTTCTGTGTGGGGAGGTTGAACTTGAAGGGTCCTGGGAAGTTGGGACCCTGAAAAATTGCAAAGATTGTCCAGGGTTTACTGTGGAATGTCTAGCAGAGAAAATCAGCTTGAAAGTCTTAGGAACTGAGGCTGTATGTTCTGTAAAGCTTGCAGAGTGAGGCTAAGTGGGGCCTGGGGATAAGGGAGGCTGGGCGGAGAGCAGCACAGCTCAGCAGCCTTCTTCTCTGTCCATGTCCCCTCAGATTTAGCAGTATGACAGAGGAAGTCAGGTGTTCCCAGACAAAGCTGAAAGTGCACTCTTTCATTGTCTTACCCCATGGTCATTGAGCACAGCTTCCCCTTGCCCTGTCAGTGCTAGCCTGCCAGAGAGGACAGTAGGTGACTTGGAGGTTTCGTTGGTGGGAGGGGGCCGCTTGCTGGGCCACCTATCAAGCCCAGAGACAGCTGAAGTGGTTTGGGTGGCCGTATAGAATGCCTCCTGGCCTCCGGCTCCGTGTGTGTTCTAGTGACCTCCTCTTGGAGAGCTTGGGTGAGACACAACCTCGTGGCCTTCTCACCCCTCGCCCACGCCGGGGCCCCTGCCGAGTCTACAAGCCCTCCTGACCTTCCTCCAGGAAAGATCAACACGGATTGTGGAGCTGGGGCCTGTGTAGATTCCTTCGCTGGAGCCGCTTCCCCACCCTGTCCATTTCAGGAGATGGTGTTCCCAGGAAGAACGGTGGTCAGGAGTGGACTGTGGCCCTTGCACAATGGGGTGCTTGTTGCCCTTCCCTTAGTTCATTTTTTTCCTGACTTTGGGTGATGGCTGGGGAGAGGATATGGATCTCATGCTGTGATCTGGAATCTTCCTGGTTATGAAAGTCTATTATTCTCCGTGGCTCAGCAGGTAGCCAGGCTTGGGAGTTTCCTGCTCCTTTCATCTGATTTGTGATGTGTATGCACATGCGCCTGCATATGCATGTGTATATTGGAGCTCTGTGGGGTGTATACTGGGCTGAGGAATCCTGGCCTCTCATTCAACTCATTGTAACCTTGCTTTGACTACCTTCACTGTATCTGAGATGATCATTTCCTCCCAGTGGACTTTCATTTATTTGGTCAAGCTTCTCAAAGTTTAAGCATTAGAGCAATTGAAGAGCAGCGAACAATGGCTAATCGTGCAATTAGCTTTTCATGGGGCATCAATCAGCAATTTAATTCAGTCTATGGACTTTTTTCCTCTTCTTTTTCTATCTGCCTCTTCCTGTCTATTTTTCCTTTCTCATTTTCTCCCTCCCCTCAATGTAGCCTCTGGCCACAATGTGACATTGATGTATCTATTAAATGAAGCTTTATGCTCCTTGTTTGGAATTTTTTTTTTTTTAAAAGCAAGTGAATTGGAAGCAAAACCCTCAGAGATATAAAATGAAACAGGTTTTTGACCTGAGTTTGGCTCATAATCTGACTTCTTCCCTTCCCCTGTGCCAGGCTACTGAATCACTTGGGATCTAGTTAACCAGCTTGTGTGTCAGCCTGCATTTCTTGGTTCCTTCTTTGCTTGTAGTTGTGGTTTGAAAATATATCTGGAGATCACCTGTTTTTGCTTTCCCCTTTCTCCACCTTCCCAAACTAGATCTAGTCATAATGGAGGGGAGGGGGAAGGAAAAGCTTCAATTTTATCTGAGTTCTTCC
This sequence comes from Antechinus flavipes, assembly GCF_016432865.1. NCBI lineage: Eukaryota > Metazoa > Chordata > Mammalia > Dasyuromorphia > Dasyuridae > Antechinus > Antechinus flavipes. The sequence goes on along the minus strand of NC_067401.1, from coordinate 130,120,776 downwards.
TCCTAGTCCTATCCTGTCCTCCCACCATCCCACCCACCATAGCAACATCACCTGTTTCAGTTACACACAGCTCAGGTATCCTGTTCACCTCCTTCCCTGCAGCCTCCCTCCCACCCATACAAATTCAGCTCCGGGAATCAGATTTCTTCCAAATTTGGAAGAGGAGAAAATTCTTTTCTCCTAATTCCTCCTCCCTGGTTATCTTACCCTCTCTGGCCTAGCTCCCAGGGCATACTTTGGCTTTCCCCCTCACATCCTGCTGCCCCCTCCCTCTTCCATCCCCAGCAAAAATGCAGCGATGACCCTCACCCCGCCTAGGAGTGGTGGGAGGAAACCCTGCCCTGCTCTCTACTCTGGGAGGAGATACCAGCAAGAGCTAGGGATAAATTGCTAGTGTACCTATGCATTGTGGGAATAGACAAGAATTGATTGAGAGAAGGAAATAAGGTCAATTTAAAAAAATGTTAGAAAACTAGAGCTAGAGGAAAGTATTTTTTCCTCTGGAAGAAAATTCTTGGGAGCCCCTAGATTTTGAGAACTATAGACTGTTCTATATTTCTCTGATCTTCATCCCCAGCTTCCCTCCCATCCATGCCCTGGGAGAGTAGCACTGAACCTGGCAACATTAAGGACACAGAGACTGACAGAGCCTGGCAGGGGCCTTTATTAGGATCTGGAGAGAAGAGGGGATATGGATGGGAGGAGAGGCTGATATGCTCTCCTTTGAGGAAGGTACCCTCTCTGGCCCATCCTGAAGCTTCCCAGTCTGAGGCAGACCCCTCCAGCCTTCGTTTCATGAAGAATTGGGATAGAAACCCCTCCCTCAGGGAACACAGTGACCCAGTGAAGAAAGTTTTTGCCATTAGCCACCTGCAGGGAAAGGACAGCTAGCCAAGGTAGAAGGCCAATCACTTTCTTAGTTCAAAAAGCATTTTATTGACCCCAAGGGGACCCACTGTAACCAGGAGGCTGGGATGGAGATGGAAGCAGAAAGGTGATCTTGGGATTTGGTCATTGGAGAAAGGGGCATATCTAGGCCTTCTGCTTCTCTTCATGGGAATTGATGGGAGCTTTCTGAACCCCAAAGATCCATTGGGCTTGGAGGTGGTACCGAGAGTCAGTCCTCTTCTTCTGACCTACCTGGCAGGGGCAAACCTTGCCTGCTCTCTCTAGTGGGGGAAAAGACAGGGTGGGCCATGTAGGAAGAAGTGGGGAGAGCCTGAGCGGAGTCCTCTGGGCAGAGCCTTCTACTTATGGACAAGTTCTTTTCCCACTCCATCCAGCCATTTGATTGAGCACCATGGATAGGGTCCATTTTAGTTGGGGAAGGGAAAAGGGATGACCAGGGCTAGGGAACTGCCCCCCAAAGTTTCCTGGAGTGTCAAAGAAGGGAGTAAGGGCTCCTGCCAATACCAAATGTATCCATATGTACAAAGAGGATGGTCATAGTGTCCCCTGCCCCCACCTGGGGGGTTTGTGGGTTCTTGGCAAGGTGTCAGAAGCTAATAGGAGTAACCGCCCTTCGGCCCATAGGGCTGCACAGAGCCCCCAAGCTCTGGAAGGTACGCAGGGCTGTCATCCAGGTGAGACAAAGGGACGGTGTCCTCTTCGCTGACCGGCCGGTCGAATTCAGACTTGAGAGTCGGGCGCTGATTGTCAGGGAAGGCCAGAGAGAAGAGGGCCTCCGGCTCACACACAAACTTGTAGACGTAGCGCTCTCCAGCCACCTGGGGATAGAACGAGTATTTGGGGCGACCAAGTTCGGGGGATGGCACGGGCAGCAGCAGGGATGCCCCGGGAGTCTCCATCTCTGCCCTTGCAGCATCCCCACTCAGTTAAGTGTTCCATGGCCAACCCTGCATTTCCTAAAAGGCATCGTGGAATCCCACAGGATATGACCAAGAGTTTCATGAGAAAATACAGGCACATGAGCTAGACATGAAAGTCAGGCCATTTAGTCCAGCACTCTCCTTTTTAGAAATGAGAAGAAAACGTGATGTTGGCAGCACAGAGAGGTACAGGCAGGGACTTGTCCTTAGTTGACAAAGGTTGCATTTGAATCCAGGCCCTCTGTTAGCAGAACTAGGGCTCTACTGGGGACACCCCAGTCAGAGCCTTCCCTTTCTATGCTATCCATGCTATCAGGAGTTAAAGGATGTTAACTTTTTAAAACTTATTTTATATTTATATTTATATAATTTATACTTATTTTAATTAATTTTTTGGGGGGGAAGCTTTTTATTTTCAAAACACATGCATGGATAATTTTTCAACACTGACCCTTGCATAGCCTTGTGTTCCAAATTTTCCCTTCCTTCCCTCTACCCCCTTTCCTAGATGGCAAGCAATAGGATGTTAACTTTTGAAATTTTCTATGCATTAAAATTGCTTTTTAGATAATTGCACCCACCCTGGCATGGATTCTGTCAATATAAAGTTATTATTAAATAAAAATAAATAAATTAAAAAAAAAAGATAATTGCACCGGGGGAAAGGCAAGGTTAATATAAATTACCTCTAGCCTCCCTTTCCCATTCTCTCTCAATTCTGCACTACCCCAGTTTCTTCTCATCCTTTCCATCAATATATTTAAAGCCCAAGTTTCCTGTGGCAAAAATAGCTTGGGAAACCTTGATCTAACCTCTGAGCCTTTTAGCCTTGACCAGTTCAGCTGTTGGGAACAGGTGGAAGAATAGGTTGCCAGATAAACTTTTAACTCCACATTCTGCCCTGCTCTACCCTTCTCCCACCTCCCTCACCCGCCACCAACTACTTCCTTGGGAGAGGATGTTAAGGATGTACCGCCCCTCGCCCTCACACAGCTTCCTTCCTTTCCTAAGCTTTAGAGTCCATTCCATCTTCTCCCACAGGGCACCTTCCCTGGCACCCTGCCCTCCCACCACTTGCCACCTCGATCTTAGCCCTTTGGAGAACCCAACCTTCTGCATGATCCCCTTCTCATAATAGTAGCGCAGCGAACGGCTCAACTTGTCATAATTCATGGCCGGGCGATTCTTCTGAATGCCCCAGAGCCGGGCGACCTGGGAGAGATGGGCAAATAAGTCTGAGACTCGGGAGGCAGGGAGGATCAGGAGGCAGAAAGGAAGGGAAAAGAGGAAGAGATCTAGGAAAAATGCCTGGTTTTCATTCATCCAACATGGTGAGACACCCCCACCCTAACCTCACCCTCCTCCAAGAGTGACATCGCTGATGTTGAAGAAATCTGTTTTCAGCACTCCTGGTTAGTGGGGGGAAGGGAGGAGACGCTTACCTCTTCTGGTTCAATGAGCTTGAACTCCATCCCTCGGCCTGTCCAGGCAATGAAGTGGGAGTTAGTTGGGTCATCCAGCAGAGCCACCAAGAACTGCCAGAGCTGGAGGGAACCTCGGCGCTGGTAAGGGGGCCCTTCTCGGAATGCCCCAAGGCCCTCCTGTTTGATGTCTCCTGTGAAAAACAGGGAGATGAGTGGAGTCCTTCCTGGGTGCTGAGATTCTCCCTTTCTGGAGAGGGAAGGAGATAGAAAAAAAGACTCCCAGCCTCCCTGCGCTGGACAGAGGAGGCTCAGATAGAAGTCATGAGTGGGGAGACCTTCCTCTGCTTCCCTGCATCCATCCAGTCCCCCCTCTGACCTTCAAATTTCTCTGGGACCACACAGACATCCTCAGGGAAAGGCCGAAGAGACTTCTCAAAACCATAACCTGGTGGAGAGGGGGGAAGGGGAGGGAGAGAAAAGGTAGAGGACAAGTCTTAGAGATCTGGGGCTCCAGACCCCTCCAACCCATTTACAAGAGGGAAGCACTGTGACAAAAGAGAGAAAAGTGGAAAGGGAACTGGCTCTTGTGACCACAGTTTCAAATAGCACCAATGATGCTTGCAGCTTGTAGATTCTGAACAGGTCTGCCTGCTTCAGCTCTCTCATCTGTGAAGGGGGAACAGTGGATGGAGCACTGAGGCTGCATTCAAATCCAGCCTGAGACCCTTAAAAGCCCCTCCTGGGCAAGTCATTCCACCTGCCTGGGTTCTCTCCTTTGTAAAATAGCACCTTCCCAGAGTGGTCATGAGGATCAAACAATTGCAAAGGGCTTAAAATGGGCCTACCATATAGTGCAATACGTTAGCTATTATGAAGGAGACTAGGTGGCCCCTGAGGTGTTTGGCTTTTTTCCCTCCCAGCTTTAAATCCATGATTCTATAAATGTTTGTGAGATGCTGGAGGTGGGGAGGAGGAAGAGAGACAGAAACAGAGAGATTAGATGGCTCCTGAGGTATTTTTTTCCCCCAGCTTTAAATCCATGATTTGTAAAATACTAGAGGGAGGGAAGAAGGGGGAGAAGGACAGAGAGGGAGAGAGAAACAGAGATAGAGGAAGATAGAGACAGAAACATAAATCGAGAGAGAAGAGGAAGAGGGAGGAGACAGAGACTGAGACAACATAAGAGATAGAGAAGAAGAGAAGAAAAGGGAGAGGAGAAGGAGAAGAGGAGGAAGAGGAAAAAGAGGAAAAGGAGTAAAAGAGGAGGAGGAGAGGGAGGCACAGACAGACACAGGACAGATAGAAATCACATTTCACCAAGAAAACACCTCAGGGTGAGATATTACTGTGGCTTTGGCGCCCAGAGAATACTGGATCTGGAATCAGAAGACCTGGGTTAAAATTCTGGGTCTGATATTTATTGCTTCTGAACCTCAAATACTCTAATAATGATGACAATAACAGCGTTCTAAGCTCGTTGTTTTACAAATAGCTCACAGGACACCTCACAGGTTTCATTGTCCCCATTTTACAGATGAGGCACAGGGCTGAGGAGCCTTGCTCAGGGTGGCCCAGCTGGGAAGTGTTTGAGACTGGATTTCTGGCTGCTGGCCTCTCTAAGCCACTGGGCCCCGGCCCAGTAAAACGAGGGGAGCAGTGGCTGGGCAGGGGACCGTGTTCGCCTCAGATCTGTTGCCCTCCTGGCGGCGGGAAAGCTGGGGCCGGGAGTCGGGGGTGGGGGCGCAGCTGCCTTACCCATGGCTCCATCACCAGGGGAGGGGCCAGGGAAACCGTCTGCGTGTAGGTACATGGACTGACACCCAGGAACATCTGTGGGGGAGGGAGAAAAGCTTTCCGTCAGGGGAGCGGGGGGGCCAGCGCCTCCCATGCAGGCGCTCCCTGCCCGGGCCTTCCCCCGTCCCTCTTCTCCGCCTGCGGGGGGCTGTCAGTTACTCGGGTGCCCGATTTCTTTCCGGTCTCCTGAGCAGCCCCGGGACGGGAGGGAGGGCAGCTGTAGCCCGGAGAGCAGGCAGGGCTGCTGAGTCGGGCTTTCCCTCATTTGAAAGGAGGCCAGGATAATTCCAAGCCCAGAGGAAGCCTCTGGGAGCGGCTATTTCCTGTTTATACAGGGGGAGGGAGGAACGGGAGAGCATGAATGGAGAGCAGCAGCTCCCAGAGAAAAAGGTTCGGGATCTTCAGGCGGTGAGGGGCGTCCCCAAGAAGGGCAGATGTCGGGGGGGGGGGATTAAGTTCCAGATGGACTCCTTCCCATTCCGGGAGGGAGCTTTTGTCTCTCTGGTTCGGAAGACAACAGCCCAGGACCCCGATCCTATTGGACCAGCCCCCCTGCATTTACAGCCCATAGGGTGAGGGCGCCCCTCCCTTCCCAGGCACTAGGCTCCCCCACCCGGAGGGGATTGGATGGAAGGCAGTTCTGGGACGATTCCTCCCCCCAGTTCTCACCTATGAGTGAAGAGCTGGAGGTGAAATTTGACACCCCAGGGATTGGGGAAAGGGGGGCTGGGGAGGGGGGACTCATTCATGCCTCCATTTTGTGAATGGAATTCCTGACTCCATTCAGAGGGAGCTGAGGGGGGAGGGGCCTGAGTTCAAGGGCACGTAACCCGATCCCCTTCCACTCCAGCAACGTTTGAAGGTCAGTGGCAAGAGCCCAGACTTCCTCCTCCGCTTTCCAGAAGGGAGGCGCCCTTCTTGGGAGAGAAGGGGGCCTCTGGTGTCCGGGCTCACTGTGCACACGCACGTGTTTGTACATAGACACCCACGTAGGGACACACCACAAATACCTCGGATAGGCCCGTATGCACCTGCGTGTCTGCGCACGCGCGCGCGGGGGGGGGGGCGCATCCCCTTCCCCTCCCCCCCATACACTCACGCGCGCTTCCTGCCCTTTGCCAAGGTGTGAAAATTGGGAAGGAAACAGCTCAGGTACTTCGGAGCCAACGGCCCCTCCCTCTCTGGCTCCCCGAATTTGGAGAGTCTCCATTCGTGTTTCTAATGCAACCCAGTCTTACTGATAATAAACCCAGGCCCTGGACTGGTGTACACTACATAGAGATGGATGGATACACTCGCATGTGATAGATGTATGTGTATATCATATGTTTGTAGGTGTCTGTGAACATGCAGCTCATCTGAGGCATACAGCCGCCTGCGGAGACAGAGGCTTTTATCATCCCCATTTTACAGGTGAGAACACTGAGGCGCAGGAGTGAGGCGACTTGCTCCCCTCCAAATGTAGCTAGCATATGTGCATCTGTGTTTATATATATAATACACATTATTTTATATATGTATGTATGTGGGTGCATTTATGCATTCAGGGGCCCGGAGGGGATTACCCGAACCTGCCTTTTCTTTCCCTCACCATTTGGGACTTGCCGGCAGGGTCGGCTCCCCCTTCTGTGCCCCGCCCCCTTACCAGCACTAGTAACAGCCTTCGCCCCCACTCAGACTCCCCTTGCCCACAGACCCCCAGCTCCCCTTACCTGAGTCATAGGCGAAGTCTGTCTGCTCCTGCTTGATCACCACCCCTGCCCCTGGGTACCTGTGCCCGCTGCCGCCGCCGCCCCAGCCCCCGCCCGCCTGCTCGTACAGGGGGTCGTGGTATTCCCGTTTGAAGTTCTGTTGGGGATAAGGCAGGCAGGGCTCCGACAGCTGGGGCTGGCAGGGGGCTGCAGGGGGCTCCCGGCCCCCACCTTGGGAGGATGGGAAGGAATGGCACAGCTCTGGGGGCTGCTGGAAAATGGGGCTGGATGGGATATGGGAGGGGACGGGGAGGAGAGAGGAGAGAAAAGAGAATTTTAGCTGATCCCCCCCTTTTTACTTTTTCCCTTATTTTTTTCCCCTTCTGCAGGGGACTTTCCTCAAGAGCTGGGGAACTGGATTAGGTTGGGGTGAAAGTACAGATCTCCCCTTGCTCCGTACCTTTTCCTCTCTACCTAGGATTCCAGATTTAGAGCGGGAAGGAACCTTAAAAGTTACTGAATATGTTACCCCTTCATTTTACAGATGAATTCTATCCGCTGCACCACCCTGCCTGGGGAAAGGTAGCCAGGTGGAGGCTGAGGGAGAGGGGATCCCCTAAAAGCTGGGACTGTGGACCCCCAGACCCACTGTCCTCCACTCACCTATGCTCCATGACGAACCCATGGTTGGGGTTGGGGGGGGCTGCCCCTGGGGGTCTCAAGAAACTCCGTTCTGCCCGGGGAAAGTGCTGCAGAGGTGACTGTCCTGGGGTGCTGTGTGTGGGAGACTTGATGGCAATCTGTCTGGGGGCATCATAGGCACTGGGGACAGGCAGACATGGGAGAGAGACAAGGCAAGTTGGAGGAGCTTTCCAAGGCATAGCCCGCTACAGTCTCCTCAACCTGCCACTTTTCAAACCTTAAAAAGCTATCCAAGTATAAATTATTATCATTATGTCATTCTCAGTTCCATCTCCCTCCTCCTCCTTACATTCACACACTCCCCAGGGACAGTGAGGTCACAGCCCCACATTATATAGAGGGATGGGAGGAGAGGCTGCTGAATGAGGAGGAGTTTGAACCATCAAGACCCTCTGTCTCATATTCTCCTTAATCTAAGCTGTCCTCCCCTCCCCACTTTCTGCTAGGGTAGATTTTGGGGGAGCTCAGTCCGATTAGATGAGGTTCTTTCTCATGAGGGAAAATGCCGTCCTCTCCCCCCGCAGTCCCCGCGAAGTAATTTTCACAGCTCGTCCCTGCGACGGCTGGGCTCTCCAGCTGTCTGACTTTCCTCCCTTGTTAGAGTTCCAGTCGGGTGATTCCCCGTCCTTCTCTCACAATCCCCTTCCGGACAGCCCTCTCCCCGGCCGGGGACTCACCTGGTATAAAGGCACTGCTCGCCATGGGGGTAGGAGAGCGGCGGCTTTCGGCTGCAGGACAGGGTCGGGTCTGTCCGAGGACTCTGGGGCTCCTTCTTGATCTTGGTGGTGGGACTGTGGAAAGCTACTGAATGGGGGAGGGATTGGAATCGGCGAGAGATCAGTCACCTGCTGGTTTCCCTCGCCCACGAAGATGTGTCCTGTCCCCTTCTCTAAGACTCAGCCAGCCGGAGTATACCTCTCTGACCCCATCTCCCTATCTGAAAAGGGGGCGCAGGACCTAAGTCCCCTTTCAGCTCTAACACTATGGCCACAGCCAGAACTTGGGCCATTATTGCTGTGCAATATACTCCGAGTGTATCAATAAGCCGTGCACTCCCGCACGCCTGGACCCTGTAGCTAACGTAGACATTAGCCAGAGACAATGCCCAAAGTTAGACATTAGCCAGAGACGCTGTTTAAAGTCCAATAGTCACCATAAACGCAAACTCCAGAGAACCTGTGCAAACAGATTTGTAATTTCATAATCATCCTGGCTCGCTTAAGGAATTAAACTATTTATACCTTAAGCTGAGTGAAAGGAAGGCTTTTCTTATGTGACGCTTCCACGTTGAACCTTAGACCTCATGTTTATTCTTAGTTCAGTGCTCAAAAGCAGATTTAACATTATACCACATTCTCGATTATCTGTGGATAATGACCTCATTTCCTCCACTGCTCAGCTGGGTTTTAAGCCCTCAATGAATGGAGTCAGAGAAGAGGAAATGTATAGAGGCTTTCATTATATTCTGGTGCCAAATACTTAGAATCTAGAGTCAAACATTTCATATCGTGTGCTGCTTGGGATTAACTGTCCCTGTTCCCTTCTCCTTGAGAATAAGGACCATATATGTGTTTTTGCTTTTTTTTACATCCCAACACTTAGCACAGTGCCTCGCCCATGACACATAAATACAGCACTTGATAAGTAAATGCTTGTTGTTTCATGGTTGATCTCACAGAAGTGTTTCTCTCCCCAGAGCTTCCTTCTATTCAGATACTTCTGACTGGTGGTCAGAACCTGATGGTTTTCTATCTTTATGCGGAAAAAAATGGGGATCCCTCCCCTACCCACACTTTTATCAGGGAAAAAGGGAAAATGAGTTGTCTGATGTATACGTAAACTTCCCTCGGGTTATTCCTTCCTCTCCAACTCCCTTCTAAACAGGGCCCACGAACTCACAGTTTTCAGAGTGGAAATCTGGCACAAACTGCTCGTCACTGTCGGGAACCTGAGCTGCAGAGAGAGAAGGTTTGGGAGTGAGCTTGGAGCTCACATGTGAGCCCAGGGTCGGGGTGGGCAGAAGATGGAAAGGGAAAGGATCTGACATTTTCATCCAAAGATTACTAGGAGCCCACGTTAGACAAGATGCACTTTTGCCCTTTTATTGACAAAGGGCTTCATGTCCTAAAGCCCCTCTGCTCGCTTCTTCTCTCAAGGGAAGACTCAACTAGTTTGTGGCTGAAACATTCCCAGAACCTGTCTGAGGAGATTCCCGTGTCTTTTCCTACAAGATTTATTTTAAATCCCCCCCACCCCAAACTGAAACAGCCTTCCTCTTCCCCATTTTTTTCCCTAACTCCAGAACTTAGAAGTATCATGAGAGGTAGGATGGGGGATGGGGATATTACCTATGTACTTAGTGGCAACAGGGGAGAATTATGGGAAAGAGGACTGGGGGTTTGGGGAGTTAGGGTGCCTTAGGCCCTTTATCTACTGCTGTCTCAGGGTGTGGAGGGGAACTGGCTGGAGCTTCTAAGAATCTTAGGAGCTGGGAAGTCTGACACGTTGGCACAAGTTTTAAGGGTGTGATGGGGGGGGTAACTGTAGGGAATTTGGAGCAGCATGATAGGAATAGAGTGGGTGGAAGCAATCTCTTCTGTGGAGAACGGAAGGCACAGCCCCGTCCTCCTGAGTCTGGGCCTCCCAGGTAGAGTGCAGTGGGGAGACTAATGGTGAATGAAAGGGGCAAATAATTTTCTGACCCCTAACCATTCTCCCAGTCCAGGGCAGAACATTACAGCTGTTTCTTTGTGCTATCACCGGTGTTTCTTAAGTGAGAACAAAATGAGATGGAGAAGAGAAAAAATAGAGGAGAGTTATTTACACACTTAGACACACACACAAATCAATTTGCCACCAAGTTCTTTTAAAGCACGAAGATGTCTAGTGCTTTTGGTTACAGATTCATGGTCTGCCTGAAAGTGGGAGAGCTTGGAGTGGACATCAAAATATGAACAGCCACAGGAATTCGTAGACCTTTCCATCACAAAGGAAACAGTAAAACAATTCAGAAATGATTGCAGATATCAGTACGAAAACAAGAGTTTGAAATCTGAGTTTAGATTCTTCTTTATATGACTTGTATAAATACCAAATAAAATAATATCTACAAAGGGCTGAGAACACAGTGCCCAGTACACAGTAGGCACTTAATAAATGCTTATTCCCTTCCTCTCTCCTCCTTCTTTGTGTAACCTTATACAAATCATTTAATTTTCTTGGAACTGTCTTCATCTGTAAAATGAAGACATTGATTTAAATGGTTCCTGCTCTTTAGCTCCTTGGACTTTCAATTTTAAAATCCATTTCTACAAGTCACACACCTCCAGATTTTTAGGAACTCATCTATAGAGTTAAGGAAACTAAAGAGTCCTCAGGACCTTAAAGATGCAAGACTTCATGGTCCAGTCAGAGTTCTTATCTGTTCTGGGAAGAGGCAGATCCCTTATTCTCTTTTCCATCCCACTCCCATCTTGCCCCATCTCCAATGGGGATGGTAGCCATGGCTGCCTAGAGGAGAAGGGTAATGGGATACAAGATGAAGAAAATTCCTCCCCCTCTCCCCTATCCACTTAGACAAGGAGGGTCTCTAGAGAGGGAGGGGAGTGAAGGCACAGAGCCTGGAGAAAGGTGACGCACTCAGAGCCCCCATGGGACTTCATTAAACAGCTGTTTCCATCGAAGTAATGGGGCCAGGGCTGCCCTTGTTGACGTCACTCCCTCCACTATTCCATTAAGACCTATGCTAACCTGAACCCAAAGCCCATATTGCAGCGCTCCATAGGTCCTGTCCTATCACCCTTTCTTTTGCTTCATATTCGGGTTTTAAAAAGCTGTGACAGACATTACCCCATGAAAATCCCCAAGGGAGGAATTCTATTCATCTCCTGTTATAATCCTGATTGAGCAGCTAGTTGGTGCATCGAATAAAATGCCAGGTCTGCAGTTAGGAGGACCCGAGTTAAAAGCTGAACTCATACTAGCTTTGTGACTCTGGGCAAGTCACTAAATCCTGTTTGACCCAATTTCCTAATCTGTAAAATGAACTGGAGAAGGAAATAAGGAGTTACTCCAGTATCTCTACCAAGAAACCCCAGATGGGGTCGAGAAGAATCGAGCACAACTGAAATGAGGGACCGCCTTGTCCTGATTAAGCCACTAATTGTGTGACATTAGGCAAGCCTCTCCCCTCCTCCGGATCTCAGGTTCTCCCTCTGTAAAATGAGGGTGTGAGGCCAGAATAGATGACTTTATAATTCTATTCTTCTCCTGAAAAAGGTTTAATTCTGTTTAAAGAAATAAATGAATCTACAATCCTAGTAAGGTTAAGCCAGGACTAAAAATGGCAGTCCTACAGAGTGCTTCATTGCTCAGCTTCTCATCCCCCAAGCCTTCCATGATCCTGCCTACATTTCCACCCCATACCTAAGGAGAACTTGGAGTGTTAGTGGGCAGAGTCAGAAACATCTCATCTCAAATGCTGCCTGAGAAACTTAACCTCCTTCAGACTCAATTCCCTCATCTATAAAAATACAGATAATAAAAATATTATATAGCAAATGACTACCAGGATTGTTAACATGAGGCTCAAATTGCTAGGTCAGCTATCATCATCATCATCACTGGAATAAAAAGTTCACACTTTAGGAAGAGGATGAGGAGGGAGAAGACAAGAGAATTGGGGGATGGATTTGTTTGCTTATAGATTTTCAGAATATTCAAATATGGCAATAATAATGGCACAAAGACTTCCTTTCCTGGACAGCAAAAGCATTTTCTTTAATGGCCACTTTTGGTTCTGAGATCACAATGATTTGTTTTATTTATTTAACTGAATTATGACTTCCCTGTCCCATTCCAGCCAGCTACCAAACTCTATAGCAGATGAACCAGAGGGTTATATTTGATGGTTTTAAACTTATAATCTCATAAGACCCCTTCCAGGTCTCAACACGAGGCTCTTATGACTTCGGACAGGGGGTGAGGATGGCTGTTGAGGGCAGGGAACTGCCAAGGTAGGAAGACATCTGAGGACACTCTTTTGTTTCCTGCCTCTGTTGATGATTAGCTGTACAACTTTAGACAAATCATTTCTCTCTGGGTTTTACTGTAATTTAAAGGAGTTGAACTAAATATCCTTCAAGGTCCCTCCATGTTCTAATGATCTTCAAATCTATGCAATTCAGGAAACTAGCATGGAAATGGGGAAAGTTAGAAAGATAAGGTATATGGAAGGATGCTCCACAAAGCTTAATGGAAGGTCTCCCAACCCAAGGTCTGGAAGAGTTAAAGTACTCTTGAAGGCAGTTAGCAGTTCATCTATATGGCTCTCCCATATTTTCCTCCTGTCTCTATGTCACAGAATAGGAATATGGAGGAATCTGAGTGTATACCCCCTGACTCCTGCCCCCATCCTCTGCTAAACATTTCAGGATTTCCCCCCACTCTGAGCCGTGCAATAGCATTCCAAAGGAATAATGGGGGGAAAGGAAGCAAGCAGACCCTTTTTCCAGAGCCTCTGCCCTACTATATAACCACTTGCCTCACTAGCCTCAGCTGCTCTAGACTAGCTTTTCAGGAACACATCTATGGCTTGTATATATACATGCACTCCCCAAATATCACCCTCTGTTCTACAGGGAATCACCTATCCTTAAATTGGGGAGGGGTAGGAAATAGTTCCCATCCACACTCTGTGAGATGGCCAAGAAGTCAAACTAAAGAGGACTGGCAAAGACCAGGGGGGAGAAGGGGAAATGAGTAAATGCTCACACACAGCATACCTTAAGACACAACTACATACACAAACATGGACACAAATCCAATCCTGCACATACACATATTCCTTAATTCCTTCCGTCAGCTCTAGCCACCTCAATCACGGAACCTCAGTCAGGTCACACATGTCTATCCACAGGCCAAAGGGACCAAAGGGTGAAGGGGATCTCAATACAGAGGGCTTGAACCATATGACCCATGAAGCCGGATGAAATATTCTCATTTCCACGGAACGGAACCCAAGCTCGGATTGTCTACCTCGTGCTGCCCGCCGAAAGCCCCACAAGAGAAACCTTATACAGGATGGGTCAGTTCCCCCATCCGCCACCAGCCAGGTGGTCCCTCAGAATCAGACCCAACTTCAGGGCATTTTCCCTGCACTCTCTTTTCCCAAATTTCAACAGAGTCCTGGCAGCCATCCTGAAAATGGAGGTCCTTTCCGACCCTTTCAATATGAGGCTCCAGAAAACCAGGCATAGGAGTCCTTGTCATCGTTTCTGGGCTTACGAGTCCCCAGACACACCCTGCCCAAGCCCCTATAAGCTATCTACGCCTGGTGGTCCACCTGACCACGCTCCCTCGCCTCTCTCTCGGTCCCCTGGCCCTGGCACAGCAGGGGGGACTCAGTAAGGATTATACTGCGGATAGCCCCTTGGCAGAAATGGGTGGCTCTGCCCCCGGAGGACTGAGTCAAAGTGGGCTTGTAAATCCTCTAGGAAGCGGTGGGGGAGGTCGGATGGCGGTCCACCCCACATTTGGCCCAGGGTCCCCTACGATCACCACTTTCCAAAGAAGCGATTCCTGCCCATCCCCCCCACCACACCCTTCGAGCTCCAGCCTCCCTCCCCACCTATTCACACTATCTGAGGGCCCCCCTGGACTAAGAGGGGACACTGACCTTGCGGGAGAAGGCAGTAGAGAAGGCCAGGATGGTGACTTGACGGCAGAGGGGGACATGGCCCCGGCAGCTGCATCTGTCTCCGCAGAGAGAGTGGGAGTGAGCGGCCTCAGCATCCCCACCTCAGGCCCCTTCCATCTCCAGCTGGGAACCGGAGCCGCTCCCTCAGAAGGGAAAGGGAACTAGGGAGATCCCAGGCCCCCTCCCCCTGCCTCTTATGCTTCCCTCCCCCTCTCTGGTCATGCACTGTCCACCCACTGGATTTGAATGTACAGGGACTTCAGAGGAGCAGAAACAGAGACTACTCCCTGGGACCGTTATTCCCAAGTACTCCTAACCCCTTTTGTCAAGGGGTGAGTTTTCCTCTATACGGAGGCATAGGAAAATATTTCCTCCTCTGGTCACCCCTAAACCCAGGCCACAGAAGGGACTGGCCGATGCCTCGGGACTACTTGAGGGTCACAGGAATTGGGGAACTTCAGCCTGACAAGCCTGGAGGATGTTAAACTATAAGGAATTAATGAAATGAAGATAAAAACAGGAACCCTGAAAATTCTGCTGCAATGAAGACCCGGCCTTACTATTCTGCCGCGTTAGGTTTTAGCCCCGGAACTCCAGGAGGGAAGGTGTTGGAGACCGAGAGATAAGATTCTGGGTTTGTAATTGTAATTCCAACTAACAGTGATCTACTCAGCCCACTTCAGAGATTAGGAGAAAGTCTGATTTACATAATACCGCCAAATGCCCCAAGCATCAAAGCAAAAGTTCTTTCCAACTTGCCCCAAGGTTCCCCTGCAGTTTGGAATATACAAAATATCACCTGAATAAAATACCAGAGCTTGAGGGGTGATGGGGAGAGGAAGAAGAGAACAGAGAAATCTCTCTAGAGTTTTTGGGTCATCAAGACGTAAAAATGAAAAGAGTTTAAGACGGAATGTTAATCCTTCCAGCCAGACCCACCCAGAATGTTTACAAACAAAACCATTAATAAGCCACCAATTTTATCAGAAACAAACCTATGGACATATACCATGTGGAAAAAGATGACCTCAAAGATCCTGTCTATCTTTAAATCTAATATCATCAGAACTTATTAAAATATTTCAACCATCCTTTCCAAAACACAGCAACCAACCACACCCAAATCTATATTCTACCCCTATCAGATACAGCTTCTGACCTTAATACAATACATCCATCAAACACCATCAAAACCCTCCAGCCTCTGGTTGGAAAAAGATGGTTGAGAGAATATCACTTGGAAAGTGGAGAAGGGAAAGAGGGGAAAAAGAAGAAATATCTGATTTATGACCAAGGGAATTTAGGGACAGATCCCTGGCCCCTGGAGGCAAAATAGACAGAAAAAAAAAATCATTTCAACTTTTTTCTTCTTTTGTCTTACACACTGAATAGCTGATTGTCTAGTGGGGTGGGGGAGGGGTAGGAAGAATCAATGTTTTGGAAACTCTTGAAGATAAGTAACAAATTAACTGCTCCTTTCCCCTCCCCGCCCCCACCCCAATACACACCTCAGTCTTCCTACAGGGCCAAGCAGACTTTGCAAAAGAAAATTTCAACAAGGAAAATGGGCCTGAGGCCAAGTTCCATTCATAAGCAAATACCCCGCACAATGGTCTGATTCATCCCCAGGCCTAGTTACACAAGCTTAGAAGCCCGCTCAGGGCAAGAGAAAATAAATACATCAATATATATGTCCACACTTTAGGCTGGTGGGGGTGGGGTGGGGAAGAGTCGAAGAAAAGGAGGTAGTTTGGGGGAGTCCCAGAGCTGCAGGGGGGTCGGGGTGGGGGAGCAGGATCAGAGGGAAAGAAGGGCAACCAAAAAATCCTAAACTCACCTTCTGTAAGCCAGGTCTCTTGGAATTGGCTCAAGTCCTGGAAGAGATCTGAGGGTTGAATAGAATAAAATGGGATGGGGAGGTGTTGGTGGGGTAGGAAGACCGAGAGATGAACTCAAAGCCAGGGAGCTCCCCCTCCCAACCCAACCGAGGCTGAAGGAGCCCACTAAAGTGGGGTGCACTCGGGGAAATAACACTTCTGTCCTTCGAAAGGAAATGCCACAAGTGTTGGGGGTGGGGAGGGATTACATACTGAGCCCGGGTATTTATTTGGAGGGCCTGGCTGGGGATTGGGAGGATACCGTGTGGCTTGGGATGGGGTGGGGGAGGTACAGGTCCCCAGAATCTGGCACTTCACCTTCTGACTCCGGGGGCGGCAGGGAGCCAGGGTCCATGAGTTTCCCCTGTGTGACCATCAGAGCTCGGCTCAGACTCCCATTTCCGGGCGATTTCTGGGGGTGGGGGGAGGCGGGGGGGAGAAAAGGGCCCAATGGACCCCGAGTCATCCTCTAGAGTGGTGTAGTGGGGGGATGGATCTGGATGGGGCGGAGGCAGCTAAGGGTGGTCACGGGGCTGGGGCGTGGAGGTCTGACCTAGGTCCCCCGGGACTGGCAAAGAGCCGGTCCCCGCTTGGGATGCATGGGGGTAGGAGGGGCGAGGATGGGGGTGGGGAAAGGTCGGAGGGACAGGCGAGGGCGAGGAAAGTTGGGGAAGGGGGTCGGAGGAGGCAAGGGATAGAGGTGCCCGCGGTGCCAGAGGGGCCGAGACCCGCGCTCACGCTGGAGAAGGTGTATGGCACTTGCTGGTCCACGTATCCGCCTTTCATCCTCCGCTCCATTCGGCTCCTCCCTCAGACCTCGAGCCTCGGCCCCACCGAGGGGGGGAAAGACCTGGGGTAGGAGTGGGGATGGGGGCGGGAGGAGAGTGGGAACGGGGCTTCGCTCACAGACCGCCCGGGAAGGGGCTTGGGAGAGAGGGGGAGGCCAGCGGCTTCAGTTGGGAACCCAAGGTGGGATGGCCAAATTTCTTCACCTCCGGAGGGAATGAGGGCTTCCCCACTGCCACTTCCCTCCCGCCAAATAAACCCCCACCTGCTCTCGGAAGCTTTACAATTCTTCCTTTCTCTTCTTTCTGCAACCCTGGTCTGCTGAGATCGGTTACATAAGACTTATTTTGTGTGTGTCTCTGTGCGTGTGAGTGCGCGCGCGTGTGCGTGGGGGTGGGGGGAAGGCGACTGATGCACCATCCTCATGCAACTAACTCAACCCGCCACCTCTTTGCTGGACACATGGACTCCCAGTTCAGCAACTCCCTTCTAACCTCTGTTTCCCCTCTCCTCCCCCACCCCAAATTTGCAGAAGCATGTATGTGCGCGCACGATTGTGTATTATGGTGTGTGTGTGTGTGTGGGCGGGGAATCACACTTCCTCCCCCTCCCTTCCCCCTCACCCTCACCTGAGGAGGGGGCGTCAGTGCAGTTGCCGCTTTGGGGTCCGGAGCATGTCCCCGGATTGGGAAGTAGGGACTTCGGGTTTCGAGACAGAGCAAGGCTTCCTTAGTCCCCAGTCCCAAGCGCACCAACTTGTTTTCCGGCCGGAGCAGACAGTTGTGTGCCCGGGGGACCCCCCGATTGGTGCATTTCCTTCAGCACGGGCTCAGCTTTCCCCGTTCCCTTTGTTTCATTGACTTTTGTGAATGAAACCCCAGGGCCGGACACGCCCGCCAATCAGGATCGTAGCCCGTCCGAGCTCGGGGGCGGAGTTTCCCAGCAACCCGGGCCAATCGGAACGCAAGGCCTGGTTCAGGGCTTCATTCACGGCTTGGGCTCTCATTCATAAAAAAATAAACTTGCTGCTCTAGGAGTTCATTCATAAAGAGCTTCGTGTAAGGGAAAGGAGCGGAGCTGAGCCGAGCTTAGGGGCCGGGGCGGGTTCTCAGCTAAGCTTACCAACAGGCTCGGGGACGGAAAGGCGGAGGGTGTCTTTGGCTCCGGGATTGTGTGTGTGAATGTGTGAAACACACCCGTCTGGGTTTGTATAGGTGCGTGCGCAGCGCGCTCCCCACCCCCAAGAAGAAGTGTACCTCTGTGTGTGTGTGTGTGTGTACATAGAGGGAGCGCACAGGTGGCCGGACAAGCATTCCCCCAAGGTCCTCACAAACTCCACCGCCACACTTTCCCTGTCAGTGTTTCCCTCTCTCACCTAGGGGTTAACCCCCACCCCCACCCGGAAAACGTCGCTTTGGTGCCTCCAGGGTTTCACTGGCCAGCTTTGCAGCCAGGGGGGAGGGGGCGGGAAGCACCAGGCGGCCGGTGGCCTTGGAGAATGGCCAGGCTTCAGCGGGCAGAAAGCCGTGGTGCCAGCGGGACTGGAGCTGTGAGGAGACACAATAGCGATGGCATCTCCCTTCCTGGAGGGGGTGGGGAGTCCAACAAATCCAGGGATTTGGGCTGGGTGGCCCAGAACGATGACGTGGTAGGGGGAAGGAGGAAGAAAATGGAAGTGGGGTGGGGTGGACTTTGCCTCTTCGGGGGCCGCCGGTCACACGGCCAGCACCCAGGCCAGACTCCGGCTCCCCCGTCGCCGCTCTTGACTCGCTAGGCTTGTTTTCACCAGAAGTGCCCTGACTCCATTGGAAGTAAAGTGCGTCCTTCTGGGGCAGCGGCCGAACTAAGGCCCCAAAGTGGGGGCCGGGGAATTCTTAAGTCGGTCTCAAGGTGGGGGGGGGGGAGGGGGAAGAGGAGGGGAAACCGCCTCTGATATCGCCCCCAGGCTCTGGAGCTAGGGCATTAACAGGAACATTTATTCCTTTCTCTGCCACCAAAAATATGTAGCCAGGACCAAAACTTTGGCCTGGGAGGAGGTGTCTTTCCTGAGTGACTCACACTGTTTGTGAGATGTCTGGGCATAAGCAAGAGATTAAAAGTTATCAAACTTTATTTTTTTAAAGTATTAAGTACAAGCCGCCTATTGGGGAATGAAGAGAGGAACAGAAAGAGAGCAAAGATGAAGTGTCCAAATACTTTAATGTTTGCAAAGCACTTCCCCCCCAAGAACTCTGAGGTTCAGGCCCATGGTGCTTCATTTCCCTCCCAGCAGAGAGAACTGGCTCAGTCTTGCTGAAGATACCCCTTCCTTATATTGCAGATATTATCTTGTTTATAGGCACACATCTTGATAAATGTCCATTAAGGGCCCTCTCTCCACCTTCTGAATTCAAGACAATTGCTTTCCCCAGCAACTGCCACATTTCCACTCCAACGATGAATCCTAGCAGAGAGTTTACATTTCCATAACATGTTAAAGTTATTAAAATGTATTTTATTTTAGAGATCTTTTGCTATTATATCACATTCATTTGGGAATCAGTTCTTTCCTCTTGCCCAGCCAGTCATCCCTTGCAATAAGAATTTATAAGAGGAAAAGAAAAGCACTTTAGCAAACCCCATGAAACTATGGTGTCTAACATATTCTGTCTTCATTTACTCAGTGAAAGGAGGAATAGTTCATTATAAGTTGTTTATCAACAACTTTCTGGACAACAACACCATTAATATAAATTTATATACAATATATTTAATTTATAAATTAATAATAATTAACAATAAATAAGTAAAAAGGCATGTTTTATGATGCTTATTTTATGGATGAGTAAACTGAGACTCAGAGAGAATAAGAGGCCACACAGGAAGTGACTTTATTGAGATTTGAACCTAGGTCTCCAATATCTAAGACTAGTGAGTTTTATGCTCCATTTTGCAGTTTTCGAAGGGGAACAAAGATATCCACACAAATCTATAACACAAAACAGAATGTGGTCAGTGCATCAAACACATAAAGAATGACATTCCCCTTTACACTGAGTTTTTTTCAATTAAGCCATCCCCATGCCTTTTTGTACAGTCTGACCCCTTCCCTCTAATCCTTGGTACCTCTGGCTTCCTGCCAGGTTCAGCTCAGGTGCATGACCTCCTCAAATCCTTCCATGATTTCCTTGCTGCTCTCTCTCCTCAAGTTACCTTGTCTTTACTTACGTATCAGCATGTTTTGTTCCTTAGTTTTTATTCTCCATTTGAGAAGAGGCTCAGGCCCATCATGTTTCATTCCCCTCCCAGCAGAGAGACCCAGCTCTCAGTCTTGCTGAAGGTATCCCTTCCTTAAACTTGTGTGTCTGGTGTTTGGCTCAAAGGATTTCAGATTCTCCCTCTTCCTCCACCATTCAGTAACCTCTCTTTCTTTGAGGTTCATATTATTCATATCTACTACCCAATCAAAATCCCCAATGTCACTTCCCCTCTTTTCCTCTTCAACTCCTGCCCTCGTTCCATTCAAAATAGAAATTGATTCTCCCTCAAACACCCTAACCACTCAGTATCTCAAACAATTCACCTCCCATGAGCTACTTCTATATCCCACACAAAAATGCTCATGCTATTCATCTTGCCATCACCTATATAAATGTACTTACCTCCATGTTCAAGAATTCTGAAATTCCACCATGATGAAATTCATCAGGCCATAATCTATTGTCTTTGTACTTTTCCTTTTGCCTTCCTTTACATAATTCTATTCTTCATTTTCTTCATGATTTTCAATCTCTTGGTTCCTCAATTTTCTGCTAAGCTATCTCCCTTGCACTAGCCACAGTCTCATCATCTCCTCATCTTGCATCCTTGGTGAATCAAATCAACCCTACACTGACCTCCTCTCTCAAATCCCTAGGGACTGATTATGCCCAGCCAAGCCTCAGCCTTGGGTCTCTCCCCCTACTCATTGCTTTCATAGCTACTTACCTACTGCTAAACAAAGGGGAGAAAACTATTCTATTTTTGATGGGGTACAACTCAAAGAATGGAACATATGAGGTGTTCCAGGAGAACTAACACTTGTGAGGTGAGCCCTTTTTAGGGCTGTTCACCACCTTTGTTATCTACCTGGCACTCAGCTCTTACTTGTGTTTCCAAGAAGCTGTAAGATGTTCAGTTTCAATACACAGTGACCTGTCAGCCTGTTGGTGAATTAGGGGGATGTCTACTGCAAGCATGGGAAGACTCCCCAACTCTGCCACAAAGGCTAAATGGGTGGATGAGAACAATTTGTTCCAGTGGTCAAGAAGCAAGTATTGTAGAGTGTTTAGAGATTGGTCAGTCATAGAAGATACCAAGGTCATTCACTGCATCCTGGGCCATCACCAGTGATTCTCACTTTTGTAATATGTTCAAAACAGAAGATTATCTTTCTCCCTAAATACTCTCCCCAAACCCTTACCTTCCCAATTAGTGTAGAGGACCACACCATCCTCTCAGTCCCTCAGACTCACTACCTAGGCGTCATCCCGGATTCCTCTTACCTCCATAACCCAGGACTGCTGATTTCACCTTTGTAACATATCTGGAATACACGCCTTTCTTTCCTTTGACACTGTCACTCCTCTGGTGCAGGTAGGTGCTCATCACCTCATGCCTTGATTATTGTAATAGCTTGGTAATGGTTTTGCCTGCCTCAAATCTCTTTCTGCTTCAGTCCATTCTTCACTGAGCCTTTGAAGTGATTTCCCTAAAATAAAGATCTGATCATATCGGCTCCCTACTCAATAAACTTCTATTGCTTCCAAGAGCAAATACATAATGCTCTGTCATTCAAAGCCCTTCATAATCTAGCCCCCTCCTACTTTCCCAGCCTTTCTACTTTATTCCTTTCCTATATTTCCACCCTATTCTCCAATACACATTCTTTAAAAATTTTTTTTAACAGTATTTTATTTTTAATTACACATAAGGATAATTTTCTACATTCATTTTTGTAAGTTTTTGAGTTACAGATTTTCTGTCTCCGTCTCTCTCTGTCTTTGTCTCTCTCTCTCTCTCTTATCTCCCCCTCCCAAACACAGCAAGCAGTCTGATACAGGTTGTATGCATAGAATCATTTTAAACATATTTCTATATTAGGGCATATTGGGAAAGAAAAATCAGAACAAAAGGCAAAAAGCATATGAAAGAAAAAACAAAACAATACAACAACAACAAAAAGGTAAAAATACTATGCTTCCATCCACATTTAGCCTCCATAGTTTTTTCTCTGAATGTAGATGGCATTTTCCAAACCAATTCTATTTGTCTTTAGATCACCTCACTGCTGGGAAGAGCTAAGTCTATCATAATTGATCATCACATAATCTTGCTGTTACTGTGTACAATGATCTCTTAGTTCTCACTTCCCTCCTCATCAGTTCATATAACTCTTCCCAGGTTTTTCTGAAATCAGCCTGCTCATGATTTCTTATAACATGATAGTCCAATACATACTTTTTGATCTAGTGGTTCTAGTTTACTGCTTGTTCCATGAACAAGATGCTTCATCTCTTAGCTCCAATAATTTTTTTCTGGCTGTTTCCCATGCTTAGAAAACTCCTCAACTCTGAAGATCTTCCTGGCTTCCTTTAAAGGCAGTTCTGCCTTCTTTTAAGTTCCAATTAAAATCCTACCTTCCATAGGAATATTTTCCCAACCCCTCTTAATTCTAGGGTCTTCCTTCTTTTAATTATTTTGTATTTATTTTGTATATAGCCTGCTTTATATATATTTATTTGCATGTTGTCTCTCCTTAGTAACTATAGACTCCTTTCTTTTCTTTTTTATGTCTAGTGTTTGTCAATGTCTGATACTTTTTATTGTTCAGTTCTGTCCAATTCTTCATGATCCTATTTTGGGGTTTTCTTGATAACGATACTATAGTGATTTGCCACTCTGTCCTGCAGCTCATTTTACAGATGAGAAAACTGAGGCAGACAAGGTTAAGTGACTTACCCAGGAGCATTCATTGAGGAAATGTCTGAGGCTGCATTTGAACTCAGGTCCTCTTGACTCCAGGTCCAGGTCTCTCTATCCTATCACTTGGGAACTCGTTGCTTTTCTCCCACAGAGATAATACTGATGCACAGCTTGATTTTTAGTAAATGTTTATTAATTATTAATTGCTCCACCTACTTCTGGAGAATATAAGATCCTCAAAAGCAAAGACTATTTTGTTTGTCTCTTTGTGTCGCCACTGTTCAACTTAGTACCTAAGACCTAGGAGGGCCTTAATAAATTTTTTGAATTTTAAAATTCCAAGAAAATTCTAATGATAATGAATCTTGCCTTGCAACACACTCATCTATAGTGGGGGGCCAAGAGGGAGATGTAAGGATCATAGACATATGGCAAAATAGGGAGAAATGAACTCTCTCTTCTTTTATTCCAATATTCACCACTCTCCAATATATTGTGGGTAGGATGGAGACCAGTTCCTCCTGGGGCAGTTATAAAATGTAGATATAGGCTTTAGATATGCTAAAGGGACCTGAGGGCAGCTGGAGGATCCAAATGACTAAAGATGAGGAAAAAGAAAGCTGTGTTGGGGGTGGGGATAGCAAATAAACAAAATCAAGGGAAGAGATGAAGTTTATTGTAGGAAGCAGTGATTAGAAAGACCCCAAAACTGTGAGATAGGGTGGGGGTGGGTGGGGACTAGACTGTCTATTAAGGAAAATAAAGACAAGATTCAAAAACATTTTTTTTGACTGATGGTTCTGGATGTTATGGGGAGAAACTGTAGAAAGCAGGCAGACTTTTTTTTTTTTTTTTTTTTCATTGCAGCAACCTGAAGAGCTAAGAAAAACAATTTCATTTGAGCAGAAAGCGGCAGCTAAAAATCAGATCCTTAATTCAGAGGTTCTTAACCCGGCTTCTGTAAACTTGTTTAAAAAAATGTAATAATTATATTTTAATATACTTGCCTTTCTTTATCATTTTATTGTTGTTTAATCATTGAAGTCATGTCTGATTTTTTTTTTTCCTACTCCAGCTAGGTTTTTTTTTTTTTTAATTAAAACTTTTTACTTTCAGAACAATTGCAAGGATAGTTTTTCAAATTGACCCTTGCAAAACCTTGTGTTCCACATTTTCCCCTCCTTCCCCCCACTCCCTCCCCTGGATGGCAAGTAATCCAATATATGTTATACCTGTTAAAGCATATGTTAAATCCAATATATGTAAACATATTTGTACAATTATCTTGCTGCACAAGAAAGATCTATCTGATTCTATAGGAGCCCATTTTGGAGAGTTTAGAGAGTTTGCTGGAGTGGGTAACCATTTCTTTTACTCATTTGACAGATGAGGAAATTGAGGCAAATGGGATTAAATGTCTTGCTTATTGTCTGAGGCTGGATTAGAACTGGGGTCCTTCTGACTCTAGGCTTGGCACCCTATCCACTGTGCCACCTAGCTGCCCCTTGGTAATAATAGGTATTTAATTTAATTTAAAGGCATTATTTTAAAAAGGTGTTTGTTCATGAGTTTCATCCAACTGCCAGAAAGACTCTTGACACAGAAAAGGTTAATTAGAATAAAAGGTCAAGATCCTGAATAATAAACTCCACTGAGCACTTCGCTTCCTCCCTTCTCACCTCATTGACTGTTGAAATAATCTGCTGGTTGTCTTCTCTATCTCCAGTTTTTCCCAGTCTAGTCCCTCCTTTGCTTAGCTAGTGATCTTCCTAAAGAACTGGAGAAGAACAGGGCAAACCACCCCTGTATCTTTACCAAGAAGACACCAGATGGGGTCCTTCGAGTTGAACTTCAATAAAGTACAATGGCAGAGAGGTGGTGCCATAGCGCACAGAATGCCAGGCTTGGGGGCAGGAAGACTCACCTTCCAGAGTTCAAATCTGACCTCACACTCTTCCAACCCAGGTGACTGAGGCAAGTCAATTAACCCATTTGCTCAGTTTTTTCAGCTGTAAAATGGACTGAAAAAGAAAATGGCCAACCACTCTGGCATCCTTGTCAAGAAAACCCCAAAGGGATCCTGAAGAGTTGGGCAAAAAAAACGAACAACACCTTTGTGGGAGTGGTTATCCTGGAAGGGGCGAGTATGGCCTTAGGGGGATATCTTGACTCGTCTGTTCCGGGAACAGTGACTTGACTGATTTAATTAGAATTGTAAAACAGGAAAGGGAGAGGGAAAGTTCCTGGGATGAAGGAGTTAAGTCCTTGGTAGTGAGTTGTGAAGTGATTAGTGAGATCTAGAGATTGTGACTTACCCAGTTTCACATAGTTGATGTCTGAGGTAGGATTTGAACTCAGGTCTCCCTCTGGGAGTCCAGCACTTTACTCCCTGTATTTTGCCTCTTTCAAGCTAAATATGTTCAGCTCATCTTCATATGTCCCAAACTCAAACTTCTTCACCATTCCTGATTGTCCTCCTCTGGACACTCTGAACTTCAAGGAAGGATCTCCAACAAACTAATATCGTGTTTCCCTCAACTAATTTCTTTCTAATCACTGTTATGCTGCCTGGGTTTATGATTCAATAGTTAGCTTATTCCTATTCTCTTATATAGCCCTTCCCAGTGACACTGAACCTTCAGTAGTCAGTGTTCATACTCTATTCCTCATCCTTGTCTTGCCCTCCCTCAGGCCTGGATACTTCCATCCTGATCCCCTCCAGTTCTGCCCTCCTCTCCCAATTCTTCTTCTTCTTCTTCTTCTTCTTCTTCTTCTTCTTCTTCTTCTTCTTCTTCTTCTTCTTCTTCTTCTTCTTCTTCTTCTTCTTCTTCTTTCTTCTTTCTTCTTCTTCTTCTTCTTCTTCTTCTTCTTCTTTCTTCTTCTTCTTCTTTCTTCTTCTTCTTCTTCTTCTTCTTCTTTCTTCTTTCTTCTTCTTCTTCTTCTTCTTCTTCTTCTTCTTCTTCTTCTTCTTCTTCTTCTTCTTCTTCTTTCTTCTTTCTTCTTCTTCTTCTTCTTCTTCTTCTTCTTCTTTCTTCTTTCTTCTTCTTCTTCTTCTTCTTCTTCTTCTTCTTCTTCTTCTTCTTCTTCTTCTTCTTTCTTCTTTCTTCTTTCTTCTTCTTCCTTCTTCTTCTTCTTCTTTCTTCTTTTTCTTTTTCTTCTTCTTTCTTCTTCTTTCTTCATCATCTTCTTCTTCCTCTTCTTCTTCTTTCTTCATCTTCTTCTTCTTCATCTTCTTCTTTCTTCTTCATCATCTTCTTCTTTTTCCTCTTCATCTTCTTCTTCTTCCTTCTTCTTCATCTTCTTCTTCATCTTCTTCTCCCTCTTCTTCTTCTTCTTCTTCTTCTGCTTCTTCTTCTTCTTTCTCCAGAGTTACACAGGTAGCTAGTAAATGTCTAAGATTGGATTTGAACTTAGGTACTCCTGACTCTAAGGCCAGTGCTCTATTTACTGTCACCTAGCTGCCCTAATATTAAACATTTTTGCAAATTAAAAAAAAAAAAAGCTTGTTTTCTCAATAGGTGGAGGAGGGTAGATCTGGAGTCAGAAAGAGATAAGTTCAAATCCATCCTCAGACACTTACCAACTGGATAGTTCTGGCCAAGTTACTTGGCCCTATTTCATCTGTAAAACAAGCTGAAGAAGGAAATGACAAACCATTCTTATATCTTTGCCAGTGAAGTTTTCTCTTTGGAAGAGAGAGCAAGTCTGACAACTTTGTACAACTCTGCTTCATTTAAATCCAATTCACATTTGAATCAACATGACCTGTCACGTCATTGGTCCTCTTCAAAAAGGAAGGATTAAAAAAACAATTATCAGGTGCTTAGCACTGTTTCTGGCACATAGAAAGTGCTATAGATGTATTAGCTATTTTAGAAGTAGGTAGCACAGTGTTTAAAGTGCTGGGCCTGTGTCTGTAAGACTTCTCCCAATAGTGCTAAGGGGGGAAAAAAGAGTCCTTTTTGTTATCCTTAGCTTCCTTGACCAACCTCAATTCTTTTTAAAGTTTTAGTATTTTTGGTATTATTTTGATAGGAACATGCCTCATTATCCAATAAGATAATATTTAAAACATGCTTAGCTTGTTACTGCTTCTCCTCTTCCTTTGTTCATTTCCATATCTTTTCACATCAGGCCTTATTTCCATCTTGTGTGTATATTTTTTGTAAAATCTAAATCAATTGATGAATTTTCTATGCATTGTCCGTTTCAGAAAAATCTCATTTTCAAATCTAGACTAAAATGTGTAGGTATGTATACATGTGTGTGTTTGCATATCTCATCCCTCCTTGACAAACTTCCTCTAAAAGGTTTTAGTCCATGGGAACCTGTTTTTCTTCTGAACTCTGAAATCTTCTTTCTTCAAATGTAGAGTGTACGTCAGACTATACCCAATATTTCTTTCCTTCTCTCTTATATATTCTGATAGAATGGTCATTTCCCCCTAAGTTCCTCATCATTTCCGCTCTAACGCTCAATTGCTCCTCATTAGTGAGAATCATATCCTATAATC
Source organism: Antechinus flavipes (assembly GCF_016432865.1). Lineage (NCBI taxonomy): Eukaryota > Metazoa > Chordata > Mammalia > Dasyuromorphia > Dasyuridae > Antechinus > Antechinus flavipes. Next base: position 130,093,520 of record NC_067401.1, on the reverse strand, counting down.
TGCCTATTCTATACTCCATTTATATTATATCTTGAATTTTTTTCCCCATTCTTTTTAGGGGGCCCCTAATATGTGAGCCCATAACTAAAATTGTGCCCTGGATCACTGAAGTTTGGATCTAATAAGCTAATTAATGAATGATTGTTCTAAGATAAGACTTAGATACAGGCTCACTATAGAACAGAGAAATATACAGAACCCTAAATCGGTTCCTTAGGGTTTAAGGGCATATACTCAGAACTCTTTAGCCTGCTTAGGCCAAAACTCCTGTCCCAGAGCCATCACTTTGGCATAGTCCTATTCCCTAGTATGCATGCAAATTCCTAGGTGGGACATTTAAGGTAGAACCTTTAGGAAAGATTCTTCTTTCCTTTCTTCCTCCCTCGCTCCATCACTTTCTGTTTCTGTCCCTTTCTCCTTCTCTCTCTTTCTCTCTCCCTTCCTTTTGTTTTCCTTCCTTTCTTCCTCCCCTCTTCCTTCCTTCCTTCTTTATCTTTCTTTCTTTCCTTCCTTCCTTTCTTTTTTCCTTTCATTCTTTCCCCCTCTTCCGTCCTCTCTCATTTTTCTTTCTTCCTTTCCTTCCTTCTTTTCTTTCCTTCTTTCTCTCCTTCCTTCCTCTCAATGGACATTGTTAGCAGCCTGAAGAATCAGAATCAGAATGGAATTGGGGCCAGTTGGGTAGAGTCCAAGATAGTCCCCTGTTTAATTAAGTGGAGACTTGAGTTATGAGGTGCACACTGCCACCCTCTGGGCCTTGGCTTTGAGGAGAGGAGGCAATTTCTCTCTTTGCCGTTTAAATTCACTTTATTCCACTTATCTCCTGTACTACTCTCCAATAGGGTCTATATTTGCACTTCTTGTCAAGAGTAATGTGTGAGTGAGTAGATTTCTCATCTCGTTAAGCCAATCTCACAAATCTAAAGCCTGAAGAATATTGAGGATTGTATTCTTTAAAATCTTCTCTTCTTTTTAAATTATTTTTCATTTTTTTTATGAGGAGGTTTAAAATGGGGGAGGGATAACCAAATTTAATTTTATCTATGGACTTTATAAAAAACAGAATTTCTCCCCACCCCCATACCTCTAAACTTTCATAAGCTTAGGTATCTCCCTTCTCTCCCCCTTTCTTCCCATTTCTCCATATTCTGTAAGATACTGGTATTTATTTCTCATGCTTACTCTCATCTATCATATTAGTGAATCCAGGCTAGATTTATCTTGTAATTTACAATTCCAGTTATTAATTTAAGATCTAGGGGCCATACAGAATGAAAGCTCAGAAGATGCTATTGATGGAGAAGGATTCGAGGCCTGGGTAGAGGAAGGAAGCGGTGGGAGGGGTAGTCAGAAAGAAACAGAGGGGAGAAGATGTCCAAAGTTCTGATTACCAAAAGAGGGAGGCCTCCAGTGCATTAAAGAGGGCATGGAGGGGGGACCCACAGATAGCCCTACAGGGTCAGAACTGGTAACTCTGCATATCCAGTCACTGAGCAGAGCAAAGATGAAAATAAATTATATTTCTCACCTGTACCCTATATAGCAATATCTCATGCTCCTTGTCCCCTTCCCCCATTTCCTCTGGGGTATTTCTTTTTGGCTGATCATTCTCAATTTCCTTGCTTTCCCATTTAAATAGATCTACCTGTAAGAATCTTGCTGAATATGTCTCTTCCAATATAACATTTCTGCAATTGCTTCCAGTGAGTTCTCAACTGACAATTGACTAGAGCACGCACTTTTCATTTCAAATTGTGTGAACATCTTCCCCAAATGGATGGAAAAATGGGAAGCTGATGGGACAGGGCACTTCTCCCCCTTGAGATTGAGAATGCAAAGTGTACTTAATTAAAACTATAAATCTGACTTTTTTTCCTTACTGTTAAACTAATCTATTTTATGATTAAAAAACCCAACAACAAACCACAACAGAATGCTTCCTTCTTGTCTTCTTACCAGCAAGTTATACCTGCTCCAAATCTTTCATCTCTGGAGCAGAGACAGATGGATATTCAGGACTGGTCACCTCATCCTGCAGGATCCTTCAGTTGGAAGAAGGGCACCTTAGAGACTGTCTAGTCCAGTTTCCCTATTTAATAGTAGAGGAAAATGACTTGTCCAAGATCACAGAGATAAATAAATTAGGACCTGCTCAAACCTTGTTTTACAGAGAGCCTAGGCTCCTCCTATGATTCTACACTCCTTCCAACTGCTCTAGGTTTTTCCTGATTGAATGAGTGCCTTTAAGGGTAGGGACTTTTGGGGGTTTTATTTGCTTATCCCTGGTTTCTAGCACAATGCCTCCTGGCACATAGTAGGTTTGTTGATTGATTGATTCTTGGTTTTCCTGGTCTTACTACAGGCCAATTTGTTTTGCTGCTTTATTCTCTTAAATTAATAACTGGAATTGTAAATTACCAGATAAATCTAGCCTGGGTTCACTAATATGATAGATGAGAGTAAGCATGAGAAATAAATACCAGTATCTTACAGAACATGGAGAAATGGGAAGAAAGGGGGAGAGAAGGGAGATACCTAAGCTTATGAAGGTTTAGAGGTATGGGATGGGGGGAGAGAAATAAAAATCATTTATTTATTTATTTATATGTTACCTCCAGGACATGAGATCCTAGGTTTATATAGGTGACATGACTTTCTCTTTCATCTTCTAATAATAATAATAATAGTGCCAGCAATAATAATACCAGTGTTTTATTTTCAATGTGTTATACATGGATGCAATACCAGTACATGATACACTGGTGTGATGGGAAAAGTTTTGGCTTTGGAATATGTGGGTTATTTTTTATTATTTGATTATTATTTTTATTTGATTATTTTTTTATTGGGACCAATTCTATCATGGTTTGATTGTGTGACCCTGGACAAGTCTTCCTCTCAGCCTCAGTTTCCTCATCTGTAAAATGGGGATAATAATAGCCCTTCCTGAGGTAGATAGGCATAGTGGATAGAGGCCTGGCCCTGGAGTTAGGAGGACCTGAGTTCAAATGTGATCTCAAATACTAGCTGTATGATCTGAGCAAATCCCTTAATCCTGATTAACTTCCCCTCTCCCCCAAATTATAGATAGTACTTACCTCATAGGATTGTTGTAAGTTTAATAATAATAGTTAGCATCCATATAGCACTTCACATAAATAATTTCATCAATTTTCATCAATTTCGTCAATCTCAGCTTTCTCATCTAATGGCATTTACCTCTTCAGCTTGTTGTGAGAATAAAATGCCTGTTTTACATATTATCTCATTTTATCTTCACATCAACTCTGAGAGGTGAGAGCTGTTTGTATTCTCATTAAAAAAATAAGATCTGTGTAATCTGAATAAGATGATGTATTATATTAATGCTAACCATTATGATCATCATCATTATTATTAATATAACCTAAAGATCTCTATCTTAAAGTTATGAAGTCCCATTATACTATCTTGAAGAGAAAGATTTGTAATGTGCTTTGGGAAGCCTTAAGGCACTATAGAAATATGAATTTTATCACCTTTGCTCTCCAGATTTCTTATAAATGCCATTGTGACTATGGTCTATGTATATGCTACTATGGTACTCAGTTTCTTTCACAACAGGATTGTTGTGAAACATATTTAATATTTTAGGGAGAGAAGTCAAACAATCACCCAATCAATAAATCTTTATTAGGTACCTGGGGATACAAAAAGAGGCAAGAAGATAATCGTGTCCCTCAAGGAGCTTACAACCTAATAGGGATTCAACTTGCAAACAAACATATATGAAGGAGGCTATGGAAATAGATGAATAGGAGCAAATTAATAGAGAGAAGGCACTGGAATTAAGAGAGGTTGGGGAAAGCTTTTTGCAGAAGGTAGGATTGTAGCTGGGGTTTAAAGGAAGCTAGGGAGGTTAGTAGTAGGAATTGAAGAGGGAGAGCATTCCAGGCAGAGAAAATGACCAGAGAGTGGGAAGTCATGTGATGGGAATGGCAAAGTAGGGAATAAGCATTTATATACCACCTACTATATGCTATGGGCACAGTGGATAAAACCTCTGGCTTAGAGTCAGGAAGACTCATCCTTCTGAGTTCTAATCTGCCCTCAGTCACTTACTAGCTGGGTGAGCCTGGGCAAGTCACTTAATCTTGCCTTTCTCAGTTTCCTCATTTGTAAAATGATTTGAAGGAGGAAATGGCAAATCACTCCAGTATCTTTGCCAAGAAAATCCCAAATGGAGTCACAAAGAGTCCGACACAACTGAAAACAACTGAGCAATTCAGGTGGTTTAGTGGATAGAGTGCTGGGGCCTGAAGTCAGGAAGACCTGAATTCAAATATGGCTTCAGACACTAGTCAGACAAGTCACTTAACCTTTGTATCCTCATTACTCCATTTAAAATGGGGCAATAATAGCACCTTCCTACTAGGGTTGTTATGGTTGTCTTCCTTTTTTCCATTTATTAAGCACTTGCTATGTGCCACATAAGCACTCTAAGCAAAGAAAGAGAAACAATAAAAAAAAATAACCAGAACCCTTCCACAACGAAAACCAAAACTGAGTTCCTGCTCTCAAAGACTCTCTATTTGATGGAAAGGCACCAAGCAAACATGGATCTCCTTTTATCATGTATATATTATATCTATATCTATCTATTTATCTATATGGCTCAAGCACCATCATCTGTCCTGATCCTGGTGACTGTCAGAGCCCTCCGTCTTAAACAATGCGGATGTATGGGCTATTCCATGGGGCTTTCCCAGCCCTCCTCAGGGCTGCCCATCCACCTTTGGTGTGTACCTGGCTCACCTGTCACCTGTGGCTCCAAGGAGCATAGTGTGTGCAGCAGTCACACCTGGTAAAGCCATCTTGGCAAACGAGCTACACCAGGTTGAGGCTGATCAATAGGCCTTAAACCCATTGGTGACTTAGAAGGACGCCTGCCCAAGCATGTAAAAATCTTCCCTTAGCAGAATGTATGGATGGGAACGATTTATTCCAACAACGGGGAAGGAAGCAGGTGCTACAGAGTGCTTAAAACTTGGCCAGATCCCAAGACCCCAAAGTTATCCCCTGAGTCATTGCCACTCACCTTGACTTTGGTCCCATCACTGAATTTGGATCATTTTAGAAAAGAATGAGACTGAACACTTTGGGCAACTGCCTCACTTAAATGCAATTCACCTGTGAGATCACTACTCAATAACAGATAAGAAAACAGAGCCCAAGGTCATATAGACTGCAAGGAGCATTTTCCTCCCAACTTGGCCCAGGCAGAGGACTATGACTTTAAGATAATGCATTGGCTGCATGTCCTGGGGACAAGAAGACTCATCTCCCTGAGTCTTTATGGCTTCAGACACTTACTAGCTGTGTGATTCTGGGCAAGTCACTTTGCCCTTTTTGCCTCAGTTTCCTTATCTGTATAATGATCTGGAGAAG